>NC_077230.1:368445552-369733052 GCF_027887165.1 Monodelphis domestica | reverse complement strand
TCACAATTATATGCATCAGTGGAAAGAGATGCATATAGTTGGGGGATATATGTGGCTAATGAAACTCATACTGCTGGCCCTCCAAGACCCCAGTGTCCTTTTCTTTTTCATGGTATACTCCTGGGTACAGCATTTCTGCTGGGCAGGTCACCCAGCTGGGCTCTCCAAGTCTGTTCCTCTTCACAGCTCAACTCCCATGGGCTGGGATGGCTCATTTAACTCATATTACTCAAAGCAGTCTCCTGCCTAGACTTTCAATTGCTCCCCAGTGGGCACGAATCTGCTACAGGGCAAATAGTTTCACTGCAAAATGTATGGTCAATGAGGAAATGGCAAGGATGAAGAGAAATAAATATGCCTCCCACCACTAAGAGGGAAAACATGATTTCCTTTCAAGAACTAGGTGCTTTTTCTATAGCTGGTTTTCTTCTATGCTGCCAGTGATCTTCTGTGCTATCTCCAGCCTAGACTAACTCATTAGAGGGGGTATCCTGATTTTTGAATGGCCAATAAATAGCTGGGCTTTCTGCCAACCAGTGGCTAGCTTTCCTCTGTTCCCATCAAGGAAAACGTTGTATCTTGCAAAGAAAGGGAAAGCCAATCGAAAAACCTTCTTTATACTTCCATTTAAAGACTTAATATCTCATTGTCTCTGTTACCTGTTTCTATCTTCTCATAGAATAGGTTCTTGGGAGAATAACTACCTTTGGTGCAAAGAACTCTTGGGGTCTATATTTCTAAAACATCAGTACATTTGCCTTTAGTAGCCAGGCAATCTATACAATTAGTTCAAAGCAAAGGCATTTCCTGGTATGACATCAGTAACAAAATATTCATTCCATAAATCTGAGGAGCACTCTCCCAAAACTACGTGCAATATTAATGGGAAGAGTGGGCACACCTTTAGGGAACACACGTGGCAAAAGCAACTCCCACTGCCAGCCCTGCAGGCTAAATCCCTTTCCATTCTCATGGTGTTCTTGTGTTGCTCCCCACCAGGCACAACATCTCTGCTGGGGAAATCTCTTCTCTGGGCTTCCTGAGTCTTGGAAGGAAAAGAAGATAAGAGTCACTAAGTGCTGAGAAGCTGAGAGTTCATGGAATATAGAAGATTTGAATCTGAGCTTCAAGATCTGACATTTAGTAACAGTGCTATCCTGAATATATCCCTTAACCTCTCTTAGCTAGAAAACCCAGCAGGCACAGGGGCTAAAAGGAACTTTTCACTCCCCTTGCCTGCACCAGCCCACTCACCCCTTACCTCCCACCAGGCATCAGAGGGCCAGGGAGAACAGGTACCACAGAAAAACATTCCCCCCAATGTCCTTTTCCTCCTTCTACCTTCTTGCTAAGCACTGAGCTCCCATTCCTACTCCTCAAGAGGGAAGCCAAGACCCCAGCGCTACTCCAAACACCAGGCTTAATCTCCCTTCTAAAAGGTCATGGGGCCAGGTCTCTTCCACTCCATTATCTTCGAAGTAGACATAGCCTCTCACAGGATTCGCATAGTCACACATCTAAAATCTTTCCAAGAAGATTCCAAACCACCTTACTATGTATACCCTACGACTGTGCTTAAAGGACCACTAGACCTTACCATCTGCCCTGCTGCTGCATCCTCCATACTCTAAGGCATTGCCAGCTGACCTAGACAGACCCTCAATCAACCACCTGCTGGGTCTTGCTATCAGCCTTGAAGGTATACTACCTTTTATATATTATCTCCCCCAATTAGAATGTAAACTCTGAAATACAGAGACTATTCCAATCACACAGCACTGAGAGAAGAGTTACAAGACCTTGGCTCTGATACTTAACTTGCTTTATGGACCTCATGGGAGCCATTTTCCTTCTCTGGGCCCCTCATTCCTTATTTATAAAATGGGAATGAAAATTTGTGCTACTTACTTACAGGATTCTTGTGAGGAAAGCATTTTGTAAACTTCAATGTGCTATAAAAGTGCAGGAAAAGTTTTATTGCTTATGGGAGTTCTCTGGGTACTGATGGAGAAGATAGGAGATCCAATCTCTCCTCTCCCACCAGTTTACTAACTGTTTGACCTTTAACAAATTATTTTTCTGTAAAACGAAAAGGTTAAACTAGCTAAGGACTCAGGTCTCTTTCAGCTCTGACATTCATTAGTTATATGACTCTGTGATATTTGGGGATTGATGGGAGGATTGTGGAGATGCATTCTCTGGGCATTGGATTCCCTTGGGCCTTTGCCTGGGAGATTGCACAATGCTATTCTACACAACAAAATAGGCCAAGGATCTGTAGAGGAAGAAAAACAGATGACGCCACCCAATACCACTCAGTCAACAGGGAGGCCAGGAGGATTGAATCTATAGTCCCCAAACATCTAGAGGGAATAAATAAAGAGGAAGGGACCCAAAAGGTCTAGGAATGGAGACAGGTGAGGAAGTTAGACTTCCTCCTGTCCAGAGTTTCAGCCATGAAGGGCAGAGGATTAGAGACCAAACTGAATAAGAATTGTTTGTAGGATTAAAGGATACTTGGCCTGGAAAAGAGAAGATTCAGGATCCAACTAGACCCAACCCAACAGGTATTTATTTATTTAATTGTCTCTTATGTATAAGTCCCTAGGAATATAAAGACAAAATGAAAAACAGTCCCTGACCTCAAAGAACTTTCTACCTTGAGAAAAAAAAATACATCTTTAAAACATAAAGAGATAAGAATAGATGACAATTATAAGTGTCGCTGGGGAGGGTTGTTGACTGGCTGGTACTCGATGCTCTCTTCTCCCTCCTCCCTTATGGGTAGGGGAAGAGCTGAATCCTTCCCAGGGTTTTCCTATCTGCCGTGAGGAGGTGGGCAGAGAGGGTGATCTAAGATGTGATCTTTTATCAAATTCCTCTCTTCTCCTTACTCTCTTTCTCTCTGGAGATTTAGTCAGCCACAGCCTGGTGTAATGATTAGGTCATTTTTTAACCTCGGGCAATATGATGGCTTTCATGTCCACATAGTCCTTTCCTCTGTTTTATCAGACCAAAAATTATCAATATAATCACAGTAACTCAAAGGATCAATGCCACATTTGAATGTAAACTGGGTGGAAGTTAATGCTTTGTAGGAACTAAGGTAAGTCTGAGCCCATTCTCCCCAGAGGAAAAAATGGTACAGGGAAGAGGGTTCCCTGAGGATATTGGGGGTGGGATGGGCAGTGAAAGAAGTGAGTATTTGTACTTTTTATTGCCATATCTTCAAAGTCAATATCCAATTTTAAAAGTTAATTAAAATCAAGTAGAAAATTCAGAAAATAGCATTCTCTACCCTAATTTAAAATCTGGTTGACCTCCAGATACCCCTTACCTCTTTATGTTTGAGGGAAAACCAAGACACTGGAAACATTTGGGTAAAAGAGGCAAGTAGAGGATATTGTATTATCTATTATACACAGATACAGACAGAGGAAGTTGGGGAAAGAGCAGACCTTTGGGGAGATATTCCCCTCAGTACTTGGATAGGTAGGTCCAACATTTAGTTCCCGCCCCATCCATCTTCTCTGACACCACCTTTGGGGATCTAATGTGCCTCCTTGATCTCTCCCTTCTTGGAGAAAGCCCAACCCTCCTTTCTCTTTTTTCACTTTTTTTTTCCCTTTTACATGTTGCTCCTATGCCAATAATTATTTTGGGCTTAGCTCATTAAATTCAAGGCAAGGTTATCTCCCCACTGCAGCCACTGCTGTTCATTTCCTGCCATCCTTTTACTCCATGTCCTAAAGACTGGGTATGTCCCTTTTAAAAAACCCAGTTGTGATAGCTGCTAGGTGATTAAGCAGATTGAGAGCTGGGTTCAGAGACAGGAGGTCTTGGGTTCAAATCTCATCTCATCCTATATATACATACATACATATGTATATATATGACTCTGGGCAAGTCACTTATTTTATTAAGATATTTTATTTTCCCAATTACATGTAATAACAATTTTCAACATGGATTTTCTGAAATTATAAGATACAAATTGTCTCTTTCCCTCCCTTCTTTCCCTGCTCCTGGAGATGGTAAGCAATTTGATTTGGATTTTATATATATTATCATGTAAAACATACTTCTATATTGGTCATTGTGGTAGAGAATACTCATCTAAAACCAAAACCCCGAAACAAAAACACAAATAAATTAAGGTGAAAAATAGTATGTTCTGATCTGCTTTCCAATTCCAACTGTTCTTTTTCTGGAGACAAACAGCATTCCTTGTCATAAGTCCTTCAGAATTATTCTGGATCATTGTATTGCTGAGAATAGCTAAGTCTTTTTTTTAAATGATATTTATTTATTTTTCACTATTTTTCCATGTTTACATGATTCATTTTGTTTCCCTCTCCTCTTCCCTCCCCCCTTCCAGAGCCAACAAACAATGTCACTGGTTTGTATAAATGTTGTCAGTTGATACCTGTTTCCATATTATTCATTTTTGCTACAGAGAGATTTTTAAGGCCTAACCCCAAATACTCATACTCACATACTCATATATACATGTGATAAGTGATATTATGTTTATGTTTTGAATAGCTGTCTTTCACAGTTGATCATCCTACAATGTTACTGTTACTGCGTACAGTGTTTTCCCGGTTCTGCTTATTTTGCTCCACATCAGTTCATGGAGGCTTTCCAGCTTTTTCTGAAATCATCCTGTTCATCATTTCTTATAGCACAACACTATTCCATCACCAATATATCTCGGAATTTGTTCAGCCATTCTCCAATTGATGGACATCCCTTCAATTTCCAATCTTTGCCACACAAAAAGAGCTGCTATAAATATTTTTGTACAAGGAGGTCCTCTCCACTTTTTTGTGATCTCTTTGGGATACTGATCCAGCCATGGTATTACAGGATCAAAGGGTATGCACAGTTTTATAGTCCTTTAGAGCACAGTTCCAAATTTGGGCAAGTCACTTAACCCCTATTGCCTAGCCCTTACCACTCTTCTGCCATGGAACCGATAAATAGTATTAATTCTAGGACAGAAGGTATGGATTTTTAATTTAAAAAATTTTTAAAAACCCAGTTGTAACTGATGTCCACCTTCTGGCATAAAATCTCAAATTTCTTTCAGGGCTGAGAGGAATGGATTTTTCCTCCAAATTGCAAATGTCAGAATGCCAGGCATTTCTCAAACCCCTATTACAAGTAAAGATAGACATATGTGTGTGCATATATATATTGAAATGAGGTGAGAACAATTAGGAGCATAAATAAAGACTTTCCAAAAGAAGAGGCCCATAAGCTGAGCTTGGAATGAAGTTAGGTAGTCTAAGAGGCAGAGATGTGGAAGGAGGTCACTCCAGGTGGAAGGGACAGCTTGGGCAAAGGAATGGAGGAGGGAGACAAAATGCCAAGATTTGAAGAAAAAATTGCCCAATTTGGCTAGAATGGAGGTTGTATGAAGGAAAGTAATGTGCAACCTTGGAAAAGTGTACTGAAGCCAAATTGTAAGGGGTTTTAAATGATCATCTGAGAAATTTGTTTTGGAAGATTCTTAAGCAAAGAAGTGATCGAGTTGAGTTAAAATTGTGCTTTAGACTTGTACAAAAATATTCATAGCCGCGCTCTTTGTGGTGGCCCAAAACTGGAAAACGAGGGGATGCCCATCAATTGGGGAATGGCTGAACAAACTGTGGTATATGTTGGTGATGGAGTACTATTGTGCTAAAAGGAATAATAAAGTGGAGAAGTTCCATGAAGACTGGAACAACCTCCAGGAAGTGATGCAGAGCGAGAGGAGCAGAACCAGGAGAACATTGTACACAGAGACAAACACACTGTGGTATCATCGAACGTAATGGACTTCTCCATTGGTGGTGGTGTAATGTCCCTGAACAACTTGCAGGGACCCAGGAGAAAAAAACACCATTCATAAGCAAAGGATAAACTATGGGAGTGGAAACACCGAGAAAAAGCAACTGCCTGAATACAGAGGTTGAGGGGACATGACAGAGGATAGACTCTAAATGAACACTCTAATGCAAATACTATCAACAAAGCAATGGGTTCAAATCAAGAAAACATCTAATGCCCAGTGGACTTACGCGTCGGCTATGGGGGGTGGGGGGGGAGGAAAAGAAAATGATCTTTAACGAATAATGCTTGGAAATGATCAAATAAAATATATTTTTAAAAAAAATTGTGCTTTAGAAAAATTATCTTGGCAGCCAGGTAGAAGTTAGATTAAAGAGGTAGAAGACTGGAAGCCTAGAGGACAATTAGAGGCTGTCATAATACTCTGGGCAAGATGTGAAAAGAGCCTGCTCTAGGGTAATGGTCGTTTGAAGAGAAGGGATTAAAAGTAGGAGATGCTGCAGAGATAGAATTGATACCATATACAAACATAGAAATAGAAGTAGAAAGATTCTGGACTCACTCTTCCAATGAAAATCTGGCTACATCATTCCTTCATAGTTGTAGGGGGATCCTTGAAAAATCAGGGTGATTTTCACCAATGCTATCAGCATAAACCTATATTCTGGTACATTTCCCCTACTGTTCATAGCCAGAGAGTAACACCCCAGTTTCATTTAATAATGTAGCATCAATTAGCTTTTACAAAGCTTCGTTTACTTTGAAGATATAACAGGAACAGAAGTTACAGCCATTTCACGCTCACACACACACACACACACACACACACACACACACACACACACACACACCTGAGGCATGCTCTTCCCCTATACCACTTCAGTCTTTGGGGAGAGTGGGGTCTTGGTCCTCTAAAGTAGCATTGGTCCTCTAAGTTTCCTTGCACATGCAGCCTAGTCAATGAATGAGTCTTTATCTTAGCTATGATGTGCTGAGTCTCTTAGGAATCTCCTAATGCAAAACCTAGCATGGACTCAGGCACTTGTTTGGTCATAAATTCTTCCATTATCCATAAATCTGGCAGGTAAACTATTCCATGCTCCCCTAATCCACTTATGATAGCATCCTTTATGTCTAAATCATGTATCCATTTTGATCTTAACTCATTATATGTACGAGATATTGGTTTATACCTAGTTTCTGCCATATTGTTTTCTAGTTTTCCCACCGTTTTTGCCAAATAGTGCATTCTTGTCCCTAAAACTTGGCATCTTTTGAGTGAATAGAAGGGATTAAAAGTAAGACATGTTGTGGAGATCTTTACTTTATCAAACACTAAATTCCTATGGTCATTGATCCACCACTCTATTTCTTAGCCAGTACCAGTTCCTTGATATCAATGATTCACCATTCTGATCTTTCAAAACTCATAAGGTCATTGCTATATTCAATACTCTATCAACTTAAAATAAAAAAGAATAGACCTAATGGCAAAAAGAAAAAACAGCAGAGCCAATGTGTTCATGGACTACATCGTGGTGGCCCCAGGGGGAAGGCCTAAGGCTTCTCTCCTCGAGGGCTTTCATCAGTTCTTGACTTTTCCCTATAGCACATCCAGTCAGTAATGAGGATCAACTCTTCAATTTGACCACCCAATGTCTTCTGAATGTAGTCGCTACACAGCCAATCAACAGTTATCCCTTCATCAATGGTTAGTAGACCAGGACTAGATATAGGATATATACACATATTCCAAATTGTGAAGTATTACATATCATCACCCCTTTTTGGAAGCTGTCATGAGTAACATCAGTCCAATGTATTTTATAAGTTCCAATTGCATAGATACAAGCATAAATAGAAAACAAATACAAGGCAATTTCTGGAGTAAAGAAGGCGTAACAACTAAGGAATCTTCATGTAGATAATGGCACTTAATTTGAGGTTTGAAAGAGCCTAAAGAAGAAATAATCACAGAATTCATCTGGAAGAACAAAAGGTCAAGGATATCAAGGACTTAATGAAAAAAAAACCATGAAAGACAGAGATCTGGCCATACTAGAAGCAGTAATCATCAAAACAATCTGGTACTAGCTAAGAAATAGAGTAGGAAACTAGTGAAATAGATTAGGAAATCAGCACATAGTAGTGAAAACCATAGTAATATAGTATTGGATAAACCCAAAGAGCCAAGCTTTTGGAAAAAGAACTATTTGATGAAAATTGCTGGGGAGACTAGAAAACAGTATAGCTAAAACTAGGTATAGACAAGTAGCTCATACATATACCAAGATAAAATCAAAAGGGATACATGATCTTGAAAGAATGGTGATAATATAAACAAATTAGGGAAACACAGAATAGTTTACCTGTCAGACCTATGGTAAGGGAAGAATTTATGAACAAACAAGACTTAGAAAATAATAAGAGATATAAAATGGACTAAATTAAAAGGGTTTTTGTACAAACAAAACCAATGCAACCAAGATTAGAAAGGAAAAAATTACTGGCAAAAAAAATTTTACAGCAAGTATCTCTAACAAAGGCCTCATTTCTCAAAACAAAAAAAAACAAAGGTAAATTTATAAGAATACAAGTCATTCCCCAATTGATAAATGGTCAAAGGATATGAATAGGTAGATCACAGATGAAGAAATCAAAACTATCTATAGTTATATAAAAATGCTCCAAATGACTACTGAATACAGAAATATAAATTAAGACAACTCTGAGCTACTGCCTTATACCTATCAGATCGGTTAATATGACCAAAAAGGAAAATGATAAATGCTAGAGAAGATGTAGGAAAATTGGAACATAATACACTGTTGGTGAATATGTAAACTAATATTACTATTCAGGAAAGCAATTTGGAACCAAGACCAAAAGGCTATAAAACTATATATCCCATACCCTTTGACCCAATAATACCACTACTAGATCTAAATACCAAAGAGATAAAAGAAAAAGGGAAAGGACGTATGTGTACAAAAATATTTATAGCAGCTCTTTTTGTAGTGGCATCTGTTTGCTCCCTTAAATATTATTAGTCATGGGGAGATGGTTTTCGAGTTTAAGTTAAATTTCTTATTACTATTCATTAGTGGGGGAAAAAAAAGATTCAAACTTTTTATTCAAAGCTTGATTTTCTTCCCACCAAATGGTAATTCCACGATGAACACACATAGCCAGTAACAAAGGCACCCATTTATCCAAGTTGATAGTAAAACAGAAATTAAAGAAAATATATATAGAATATATATCAGACAATTCATAGTGAAGGAGCTCTTCCATTGGGAGCAAGATAATTCAGGTCAACCAAGATACAGTCCCATGGGGAAATTTCCTGAAGTCTCTAGTAGAAAAGAACATGATGGAGACTGTTGGCTCCTCCCAGAGTCTTTTCTCTCTTTAGCAACCTAAAGAGGGGCTGGCATCTTCATCATCTCTCTCAGTGACCGATTGTCAGACATCTTGTAGAAGGAATTCTTGAGGAATCGGTAGATATCCCATGATGTCCTTTCCTTGCTCTAAGAGTTTGTGTTTCTGTGAAATTCAAATTCAGTAAACATTTTACCAAATTACCAGATGGAGTCAGTCAATAAACATTTACTAAGTCCTTACTATGTGCCTGCAAAGTACCAGGGATATCAAAAATGAGGCAAAAGATAGTCTCTGCCCTAGGAGCTTGCAATCAAATGGAAAAGACAGCAAACAAATATTACAAACAAATGTATATATATACATATATAGGGCATATCATATATTAGATAGAATATGTTACATATTAAATGGGAAATATTTAACAGAGGGAAAGTACTACAATTAAGAACAAGTAGAGAAGGCTTTCTATAGAAGGGCTTTTAGCTGGGACTTAAAGGAAGCCAGCAAGGTCAGTAGTTGGAGTAGGAGAGGAAGAACCCTCAAGCCAGAGAAAATGCCAAGAGCCAAGAGATGGAGTGTCTTGTTTGCAGGATAGCCAGGAGGCCAGTGTCACCAATAGTGACACAGTGAATAGTACACATCAGGAAGTAAAGTATAAGAAAACTAGAAGGGCAGGAAGGGGCTAGGTTATAAAGAGCCTTTTTTTTCCCAATTTTAATTTAATTTTTATTCTCGTGCAAAGCACACTTCCATGTTGGTCATTGTTGTAAGAGCAAATTCATATATAACCAAAACCCCCAAATAAAATCTTAAATGCACTGACGTGAAAGATAGTATGTTTTGATCTGCATCCATCCAACACCAGCAGTCTATAAAGGGCTTTGAATGTTGAACAGAGCATTTTATGGATTTGGAGGAGATAAGGAGTCATGGGAGTTTGTTGAAGTGGGGAGGAGGTTGATATATTTCGAACTATACTTTTGCAAAATCCTTTTTGGTGATTGAATGGTGGATGGATTGGAATGGGGAAAGACTTGAAGCAGGCAATTTATTGCGATAGTCCAAGTATGAGTGTCTGCAATAGAGAGAAATAAGACCTCATCGAAGCAGTCAAAATGAGTAGTCAAGTGAGTAGTAAAGCTAGAACATGCAGCCAGGTTTTCTGCCTCCAGTGTCACATGCCTTTCCAAGTGTCATCTTTGGTTTAGAGCAGTTAACCCCAGCCCTGGTGTGTCTCTCTATGACTTCTCTAGGCTCCCTTCTTATGTACACTGAGCTCCTCTATTCCTCCTGTAGCATTTCAAGGCTCATTTCCCTGGGGATTATTAAATCTGATTTTATTAAATAGATATTTACTGAGCAGCTAATAAATTAGTTTTATAGCTAGACCTTTATTGGCATAAGGAACCCACTCTGAGGAAACTTCCTATGTCCAGTAACTCTTTAAAATGTTAAATTGCAGATCCAGTGTTAATCAGGATCAGGATGGAAGTTTCCACAGGTAGGTGGTAAAATGGATAGAGCATTGGGCCTGGAGTCATGAAGACCTGAATTCAGACACTTATTATATTCATGACCCTGGACAAGTCATTTAACCTCTGTTTGCCTTAATCCACTAGAAGAAGAAATGGCAACCCATTCTAGTACTTTTGCCAAGAAAACTCCATGGACCAGGGGGTCATGAAGAGTCAGACACAACTGAGACAACATATGTCAAGAGAGGAGACAATAATGATAACAATCTTCATTTCTATAGGATTTTAAGGCTTATGAAAGACTTTTCTTGAGATCCCTATCAGGGATCTGGTATAAAAATGAATAATCCATTTTACAGATGAAGAAACAGAGGCAGAGATTAAGTGATTTGCTTGAGATCACATAGCTAGTGAGTGCCTGAGGCCAAATTTGAACTCAAGTTTTCTAGCCAAAAGATGAATCCTCTTTCCACTCTTCCATGCTGTCTTTCTAGGGAGTTGGGGGTAGGGAACAATATGAGAGTATGAAATGATTTAGTGAGTAATCAGACAGGAAAAGTAGGTTTACTGAAGCCAGCTATTCAACCCAGCCCTGTGGGAGAAGATGAGAGTATCCCCAAAGAACTCAGAATCTTCAACTAACACCCATGCAACATTTAGAGATGACAACTCTGACCTCCATTCCATGACCACCCCATGCCTTGATGACTCAATTTTCAGACCCTTAGTCTAGTAGTCAGTCCATCAATAAACAAAATAACAAATGCCTGCTATCTTCCAGGTTTTGAATAAGCAGAGTCCCTGCCCTTGAGGGGCTTACAATCTAATGGAATTTTGGCATTCAAGACCCTCTACAGGCAAACACCAAATGGTCATTCTGGTCCTCATCTCCCATTGCTTCTTTACACATTATTTGTACCCCAGCCAAAATGGACTACTCATTTTTCTGTGGACCCAACCCAGATTTCTCAGCCTTTGTTTATAAAGTTCCCTCCTAATAGTTCTCACTGTAGTTCCCAAGTTTCCTCTGTTCTATGCCTTTGTTTACAAAGGTTCCCTCTGCTTAGAATGACTCATTCCCAGATATAGAGTCAGAGGGCCTGGCTTCAAATGCCAATTCTTTTTTTTAATTAATTAAATTAATTAATTTAGAATATTTTTCCATGTTTATATGATTCATGTTCTTTCCCTGTCCTCCCCTAACCCCTCCTCCCATAGCTGAAACGCAATTCTACTGGGTTTTACATGTGTCATTGATCAAGACCTATTTCCATATGATTAATATTTGCACTGGGGTGATCATTTAGAGTCTACATTCCCAATCATATCCCCACTGACCCATGTGATCAAGCAGTTGTTTTTTTCTCTATGTTACCACTCCCACAGTTCTTTCTCTGGATGTGGATAGTGTTCTTTCCCATAAATCCCTCAGAATTATCCTGGATCATTGCCTTGCTAATAAAGAAGTCCATTACATTCAATTGTACCACAGTGTATCAGTCTCTGTGTACAATGTTCTCCTGGTTCTGCGCCTTTTGCTCTGCATCAATTCCTGGAGGTCATTCCAGTTCACATGGAATCCCTCCAGTTCATTATTCCTTTGAGCACAATAGTTCAAATGCCAATTCTGATATTTACTAGATTTGTAACTTTAGGCAAGTCCCTTTCCCTCTCTGGGTCTGTTTCCTCATTTGTAAAAATGAGAGGAGAAATAGCTTATATGAGCCTAAGATTGCTTCTAGCCCTAAAGTCTACGAATGCATGAGTGAATGAAAAAATATTTAGTCTGTGCTTATTACATGCTAAGGTTCAGGGAATACAGCACAATAGAAATTGGAGGAACAGCTAGCTGGCTCAGTAGATAGAGAGGCAGACCTGAAGACAGGAGAACCTGGGTTCAAATCTGGTCTCAGATGCTTCCTAGTTATATGACCATGGGACTTTTCCATTGACTTGCAGCTGATACTTCCTCTATGTGTTATCTCCTCCTTTAGAATGTGAGTTCCCTGAAAGCAATGACTGTCTCTCTCTCTTTCTTTCTTTCTTTGAACTCTTATCTTCAGTCTTAGAATTAATATTAGGTATCAATTCCAAGGCAGAATTGTGGTAAGGGCTAGGCAATGGAGGTTACCAGGGTCATTCCACTGACAAAGCCTTATGGTCTGATGGTGAACTGTTTTTTAAGACCAAGGACTTTGGTGGGAGGACTTTCTTTTTCAAGTCTTCTTTTCTGGGTCTATGATTTCTACCTGTCAAAATGCTTCCAGATATAGCCACCATCCCCTCGTTCTTCAGCCAGAAACTGACTCTCCCCACTTTGAGTTCCAAAAAAACATGGTTCCTCATTTGCTTAATCAATCCCATTCAAAATTGGTTTGTTGTTCCTGGAGATGTGGCTGTGGGCTGAAACACTTTGCTTTAGTCTCAATTATCAATGTCAGCAGCTTGGCCATGGTATCTATCATGGCTACCCACCTTAGGGGCAGGAGAGTAGAAATGGAGAACCATTCAGTGATCGATTCATCATTTATGAGTGGCCAACATACTGTGCACATGTTTCTATGGTTGAGATAGTGGGAGATGCCTCACAACCAAAGGAACAGGAAAAGAATGGACATGAAGTACCTTCTATGTGCTGGGTACTATGCTAAAACTGCTAACAAATTCTATCTCCTACTATCCTCACACAACCCATTGAGCATGTGTATAAAGGTAGGTCCTATTATTATCCCCATTCTACAGTTGAAGTAACTGAGGCAAAGAGAGACTTTGTGGCTTGCTCAGGGTCACACAACTAGTAAGTGTCTAAGGCTAGATTTGAACTCAGGTCTTCCTGATTAAAGGTCCAACACTCGTTCCTCTGTACCACAGAGCTTCCTCAAGGTTGTTGGCTTGAGAAGTTCTTTCATCCCCACAGAAAGCAAACCACGTGGCACTTAACAGATGGTCTTTCAGAGCTCCTGTGGCCAGAAATTCATCCTCCTGCAGTCAACCTGATGACAAACTCCTCAAACTTGAACTGATCCAGGCTGGTCTCCGAACACAAGCCATTTGGTCTGTCCCTAGGGACCTAGCACTCAAACCTTTCTGAAAAGGTAGCTGTGGGTGGCAGGTGGATGGAGTACTGGATCTGGATGGAATCAGGAAGAGCTGAGTG
This sequence comes from Monodelphis domestica, assembly GCF_027887165.1. Classification (NCBI taxonomy): domain Eukaryota; kingdom Metazoa; phylum Chordata; class Mammalia; order Didelphimorphia; family Didelphidae; genus Monodelphis; species Monodelphis domestica. Next base: position 369,719,201 of record NC_077230.1, on the reverse strand, counting down.
CAAGGCTCACTCTGACCCTTCCCAGAAGCCCCACAAAGGTGTCCTCTGGGAAGGAAGTGTCCTCTTTCCCCTCTCCCACAAGATGTCAGTTATCCTGGAAGAAAAATGGTATAATCATCTTGGTAAAATGGAAGCTCTTCAAGGGAAAATACTATATGACAGTGGGCTAGTCAACTTAATTTCTCTGTGCCTCAATTTCCTCAGTGGCAAAATGGGAGATTTTGAATAGTTTTTCCTTATATTGAGTTAAAAATCTGCCTCCTGTAAATTACCACCACCACTGCCATCCCCCCCCCACACACACACACCTGAGTCCCAATTGGTTTCTAGTTCTGTCATTTTCATCTAGGGCCAAACTACACAAATCTATTTGTTCTTCTGCAAAACAGCCCTTCAAATACTAGAAGGCAGTTTTAAATGTGATGTGACTTGCAGGGTACTAGAAAGAAAATTACACAAAAGCAGGAGTCAGAGGAATTCTGGTCCCAGTTTTGCCATTTCATTGGTGTACACCCCCTCCCTCAGTGGAACCCCTTGGTAAAATGAGAATGATAATACTTGGGCTACCTATTTCACCTGGTTATTGGGAAGAAAATACTCTGAAAAACTCAAAGCTCAGGGCAGTTAGATGGTTCAGTGGATAAAGAGTCAGGGCTAGAATCAAGACTTCAGACACTTCCTAGCTGTGTGACCCTGGGCAAGTCACATAACCCCAAATACCTAGCCCTTACCACTCTTCTGCCTTAGAATCGATATCAATTCTAAGACAGAAGGTAAAGTTTAAAAAAAAAAACCTCAAAGCTCTATAAAAATGGGGATTATTATGATGATTTCTCCTCCTTTCCAGAAGTTGATGCATAAGTGGCAATCATCAGCAGAGTAATGTTTGTTCCTACTTCTCACAAGCAGGGTCCCACCTACTACATGATGGTCTTTGTTGCCCAGAATGAATTCAGCTCTGCCCAATCCCTGATACACAGCCCCAAGGAGAAGCTGGAAAGACATCCTTCATTCTCTGCAGCTTCTGTAAATCTTCTGGTTTCATTTACAGTCAAAATGTCAATAGGAATGACGTTTGCTTCCTCCAGCCAGGAACCGACTCATTGTTTGTTGGACAAAGAGCTCTTAGATAGAAAGCAACTAAACTGATGGTGCTAGATGGCCTAAAAATTGTGATTCTGTGCACTTCCTGCCGGGGTTCTCACTACTCTATCACTCACACAGTCACTAGTTTGTGGTTTTTGTTTTGTTGGGGTTTTTTAAATCTCTTTCACGGGTCATCCTGTCTAGCGAATTCTTCAGCTCCTAATCGAGGCAGTCATCGAGCATTTAGAAATCACCTGTTATGTGCTAGACACTGTGCTAAGTGCTACAGACTCAAAAAAGGATTAAAAACAAACCAAAAAATCAGTTCTTGCTCTCAAGGAGTTCACAGTCTAATGGGAGAATATGACATGACAAAAAACAACACACAAATAAGGGCAGCTGGGTGGCACAGTGGATTGTGTGCCAGGCCTGGAGTTCAAATCTGGCCTTAGACACTTCCTACCTGTGTGACCCTGGGCAAGTCACTTAACCCTGTTTGCTTCAGTTTCCTCATCTATAATATAAGCTGGAGAAGGAAATGTCCAACCACTCTAGTATCTTTGCTGAGAAAACCCCAAAAAGAATCACAAAGGGTCAGACACAACTGAAAAACAACGAAATAACAAAGATACATATAGGATAACTTGGAGAAGGCACTGATATTAAGGGAGGTCAATAGAGGCTTCTTACAGAAGGCAGGATTATAGAAGGGACTTGAAAGAAGCCAGGGAAACCAGTAGCCCTAGATAAGGAGAGAGAGCATTCTAGGCATGGGAGGACAGCAACTGAAAATGACAAGGACTCCAGAGATGGAGTATTGTTTGAGGGACAAGGAACCTCAATGCCACTGGATTGAAGAGTATATGGACTAGGGCAGTTAGGTGGACTCAGTGGGTAGAAAGCTAGACCTGGAAACAGGAGGTCTTGGGTTCAAATCTGGCCTCAGACCCTTCCTAGCTGTGAGACCCTGGGCAAGTCATTTAATCCTCATTGCCTAGCCCTTACCACTCTTCTACCTTAGAACCAATACATAATATTAATTCTTAGATGGAAAATAAGGATTTTTTTAAATGAGTATATAGAAGGTAAGCTGTAAGAAGACTAGAAAGGTAGGAAGGAAGGAGGTTATGAAAGGCTTAAAAACCAGAGAATTTCATATCTGAAGCCAGCTTCTAGGTGATACAGTGGATGCAGCATCATTCCTAGACTCAGGGAGATCTGAGTTCAAAATCAGGTCTCAGGTACTTCCTAGCTGTATGACCCTGGGCAAGTCACTTAGCCCCTGTTTACCTCAATTCCTCATATAATAAAAATGGGGACACACTGGAGAAGGAAATGGCAAAGCACTCCAGTATCTTTGCCAAAAAAAAAAAAGTCAATGGGGTCACATAGAATCAGACACAATTCAACAAAAACAACAAATCCAGAAGGTAAGTCATTCCACACTTAGGAACACCACCAGTTTTTGCCAGTCCTGTTATTCCTGAAGCTTTTCCAACTTAGAAAGACCTGCTGGAGTTTAAGCTTATGTTCACTGGTATTCCAAGATTCTCTTTATGACACCAGAAAAGGACTTGAATGAAAGATTATTATTATTATCATTACCATCATGAATCAGGAGACTGGAGGTCTAGTCCCAGCCCTGGCACACATTACTAGTGCTTGGCACATGCTAAGTATTTAATAAATGTTTGTTGACTGTCTGGCTCCCTGCGTGATGATGGGGAAGCCATATTTTCTCTCTATATCTTTTGTGCTCTTCCTATCCAGGACATTCCATCTTCTACCTCCATCATGTCCATGCTTTTTCTTTTCTTTTCTTTTCTTTTCTTTTCTTTTCTTTTCTTTTCTTTTCTTTTCTTTTCTTTTCTCTTCTCTTCTCTTCTTTTCAAACTCTTACCTTCTGTCTTAGAATCAGAACTGAGAACCAGTTCCAAAGCAGAAGAGTAGTAAGGGCTAAGCAACTTTAGTTAGGTGACTTGACCAGGGTCACCCAGCTAGGCAGTGGCTGAGGCCACATTTTAACCCAGGACCTCCCAACTCCAGGCCTGGATCTCTATTCATTGAATCACCTAATTGTCCCTCTCCATGTCTTTTTCATAGAAATATCCCCATCCTCACCCCAGGCCTACAATGTTCTCTTCCTCCTCACCTCAGTCTCTTGGTATCCCTGGATTTCCTTTCAAGACTCAACTCATTATCTCTCTCTTCAGGTGGCCTTTTCTTATTCTAACTTCTCCCTCCCCAAAATGGGCTCTTTTACTCTCCTTATTGATATGCGTTTATTCTATTTTTGGTAGTCTGTATATTTTGTTACATTCCTTCCAATAGAATGTAAACTTCTTTAAGAAAAAAAAAAGGTTTCCTTTCATCTTGGAATTAATATTGTGTATTGGTTCCAAGGCAGAAGAGCAGTAAGGGCTAGGCAATGGGAGTCAAGTGACTTGCCCAGGGTCACACAGCTGGGAAGTGTCTGAGACCTAATTTGAACTCAGGACCTCCTGCTTCCAGGTCTGGCTCTCCATCCACTGAGCCACCTATATGCCCTATGTGAATGTAAGCTTGTTGAGAACAGAACCTACTTTGTGTTTGCCTTGGTATCCCTTTGAGCCCAGAATAACATCAGCTCTGCCTGGTCCTTGATAGATAACTTCAAGGAAAGGCCAGAAGACATCCTTTGATTTAGCTCTAAACACAGCACCTTGCTTTTGTTGTTGTTCGGTCATGTCCAGTTCTATGTAACAGAATCCAAGGAATTTTCTTGGCAGAGATATTAGAGTGCCATTTCCTTCTCCAGCTCATTTTACAAATTAGGAAACCAAGGCAAACAAGATTAATCAACTTGCCCAGGGTCACCCAGCTGGAAAGTATCTAAGGGTGGATTTGAACTCAGGTCTCCCTGATTCCAGGCTGTGTGCTATATGCCATCTAGCTGTCCAGATACTTAATAAATGCTTGCTCAATGGAATTAGAGAAGCAGTCAGACCTAGTGGATAGAATGCTAGATTTGGACTCAAGAAAAACTTGGGTTCAAATTCCAAGTCAACTGGATGACTTCAGGTAGGGCTCAATCTCCTGAACCACAGTTGCCTCTTTTTTTGGGGGGGTGTAGAATCAAGGAGCCCCAAGGTTTCCTCCAGCTCTCAACCTAAGGTCCTGAAAATTGAATGAAGGATATTGATATTCTTAGGCTGTTTCGAGGGAGGAACGCCATCTGAAAGGGCTATGGACAAGGGAGCTCTAATTCTTCTTACGGTTCAGGAGCCTCGGTTTCAGTTTCCATTCTGCTCCACTTGTTGTCTGTGAGTCCCTCCTCTTTGATGGCTCCCGGTTTCCCTTTCTCTAAAATGAAGGGGTTGGGCTGGATGGCCCCTGCCTCAGCCCCAATAGTCTATGACTGTGACCCCGTTTTCGGTAGCTGGGCTCTGGCTTCCGCAGCCAGGAAACATCCGACACCAAAGGAGTTTTCCGCCCAGATCCTGTGAAGTTGCCCCAGCATCAGTCTCGCCACAACTATTTCCTCCCCCCAAAGCATCCTCTCCTCAGCTCCAGGGAGACTAGACGACAGGCCTATCAGGAATGAAGGATTCTGACTGGTTTCCTTCATTGGGGAGCTCCTCCCTGCTCAGGAATGCACCTCCAAAAAGCCCTGCCCAGCGGAAGGCTGGAGCCAGATGGGATCCCAGGATTTGGAGCCAGAAAGGGGCTTTGACATCCGGGAACCCAGCACCTTCATCTGCAGAGAGAGAGCGTGAAGTCCAGGGAAGGGAAGGGTCTGGCCAATGTCCTACCATACCTTGCAGCAGAAGGAGCTGGAGGAATAATGAAAGCAGCCCAAACCGAAACTATCTAAGAAACATATGAGAGTTCCACTGGGCATTAGCTGATGCAGGAAGCCCAACCTTGCTCTAACTGAGGGTTCCCTAGCCCCTGACCCTGAGCCGTGCCAGCTGCTGAACCCCTTCCTCAAAGACTGCCTCCCCTTCCCCTTGCCCCCCACTCCTGCCCTCTATTATCCCTTTGGAAGTCCCAGGAGAATAGTATCTGGGAAGGAAGTGGGGAGGGGTGTGTGTGCCAGAATTGGTTCTGTTTGGTTCCTTCTCCCATTCTCAGGCTCAGAAAAAAAATCCCAACAGATTCTGAGACCAATGGTTCTCTCCGTCCAACCCCTAGACCCCATTTCCTTTTTTTCTGATGTAGGAAACTCCCATTGGGCAAGGAAGGCTACAAACACCCCTCCCTCATTGCTGCTGGGGGAAGGCAACTGAACCTGGCAGCTCTGTCTTCATTTCAGCCTCTTGGAGTGGAGGTGGGATGATTCTTTTGCTGGGAAGTGTGGGGGGCGGTGAAATGAATTCTGAGGGCACCGCCTCTGCCTCTGCCTCTGCCTCTGTCTCAAACAGAACATCTCTGCTCTTTTCATTGTTGCTCAGTGCTGTCTGACTCTTCTTGGCCCTATTTGGGGCTTTCTTGCCAAAGATACTAGAGTAGTTTACCATTTCTTTCTTCAACAGATGAGAAAACTAAGGCAAACAGGTGTTAAGTCACTTGCCCAGGGCCAAGTGTTTCAGGCAAGATTTGAACTCAGGAACATGAGGCTTTCTGACTCTTGGCCCATCACTCTATCCACTGTCACCTAGTTGCCCTAGCCCAATCCTAGTATACTAGAAAGAGAGCTGAACTTGGGAGTCAGAAGCTCTCAGCGCTAATAATTATTTGGCCACTGACTAGCTGCTGATCCTGGGGAAATCACTCTCAATATTTGTATCCATTAAATGTGGATAATATTATTTGGACTAACTTCCTCCCAGAAAGTACTTTCACAGGATCTGAACTCTGGACCTGAAACTCAGAGGCCACCTCATCCAATCTCCTCATTTTACAAATGAGGAAACTGAGACCCGGAGGGGTAAGTGACTTACTTCCCTTCAGAGACAGGATTGGAACCCAGACCTATGATTCTCTGTGATCTCATTCCTTTCCCCTAACCCTGACCATCATCCAATTTACATTTATTTAGTACCTTTTGCCCCACATTGTTTCAAAAGCTAGGAATAAACAAAACACCCAAAAAGTCCCTGCCTGGTCTCTCAGAGCTCAGGGTCTAATGGGGAGAGAACACAAAAACAACTTTGTACTAACCAACTACAGAGGCAAGATAAACTGGCACTGAAATAAACTGGAAAGCCTCTTTTTTTAACCTTTATCTTCTGTCAATATCAATTCTAGAACAGAAGAGCAGTAAGGTTTAGGGAATTGAGATTAAGTGACTTGCCCAAGATCATAAAGCTAGGGAATATCTGAGGTGAGATTTGAACCCCAGTCCTCTTGACACCAGGCCTGGCACTCTCTCCACTGTGCCAAATAGCTGCCCCCAAAGGGTCACCTTTCTGCCTTTCTTTGTACCTTCAGAGCTTAGCAGAATGTCTGACACATAGTGTTCAATAGATGCTCTTTGCCTGTTGCCTGACAAATGAGGGGGTCTAGTTCCACAATCCCTCTGGCCCCTTCTAGTTCTTCGAGTCTACAAAATTCTGGCTTAAGTTAGAGACAAATTTTCCATTTGCATGGGTGGAAGGAGGGAGTTTCCACATAGGAAGTTTCCACACACTAATTAAATTCTTCCCCATCACCCTCACTCCAAACAGCTTTGGTTCTGCTATTAACTTCCGGTGTGATCTTAAAACAGTTGTTTTTCTTATAGAGGCGTCAATTTCTTCTCTAAAATGAAGGGGCTGGACTAGTCTGTCACTCGGGGCCCTTCTGATTCTGACACTGAGATCATTCTTTGTCTCCCCAGGAGAAATTTAGGCATGGCTGGCCACACTGCAACTGGAACTACAATCTGAAGGCGAGCCAGCCCTGGGCTGTCGAGGGGTATCACTGTCACCATCCACAGATGGTTGGTGAGTTCTCCAATATGCCCTTGACCCTGGGAAGCTGAAGAGGCACAAGAGGTAGTCTTACAACGAGGCAAGAGGCAAGAGAGACAGGCCGTACCCAGTAAAGAACCAACCATCCAGAGATGAGAGCTGTGGGCTCAATGCCAAGTGAAGGATGGGTGCCGAATGCTACTGGAGGTTAGAGAAGGGGGCTCTTAAGCTTAATAAATAACAGCTGACCACTGTATTCGATGTGAACACAGCAGGACCATGACTTACTCTGACCTCCTCGTGGGAGCTGGAGTCCCAGCTCTCAGGACTAGACAAATTTCTTTTGTCCCAGGACCAGAGCACTTCATCAAGCTGGCAGATGGGTGATGAATTATTTAGCCACGGCTACTTTTTCTTTCTCTTTCTTCTTTTTTCTTTAAATTTTAAAGTCCTCACCTTCAGTGTTAGTATCAATTCCCTTTTTTTTCTTTTTTAAAACCTTACCTTCTGTCTTAGAATCAATAGTATGTATTGGTTCCAAGGCAGAAGAGCAAGAAAAGGTTAGGCATTGGGGGTTAAATGACTTGCCCAAGATCACACAGCTAGGACATGGCTGAGGCCAAACAGGAATGATAATGAAAGTAGCCAGTTCCTCCTGACTTCCAGAAGAACCTTAAAGGCTAGGCAATTAGGGTTAAGTGACTAGCTTAGGATCATATAGATAGGAAGTATCTAAGGCTAGATTTGAACCCAGGTCTTCCTACCTCCCGGCTTGGCTCTTTATCCACTGAGCTCCCTAGCTGCCCCATAGCTACTTTCAAAAGGCTCTTAAAGGGAAGGATGATCTAGGTTGGTGGATACCTCTACAAAGACAGTGTGACAGTGAAGAAGATGCTAGAAGATGGGTTCAGCTACACCCCTGAAACTAGAGGGCTGTTTGATTTTGGACAAATCACCTAGTTTCTCTTAGCCTCAGTTTCCTTGTCTTTAAGTTAAAGGTGTTGAACTTAAGGGCCTCTCCCTCTATAACTCTGTGATTCTACAGCAGATGACACTACTAGCCCTTGAAATATCCAAGTAATAATCACTGTTCTCATAGCCTTTAAAGGTTTACAAAGTTCTTTCTTGAAGTTCAAAGGCTGCTGCCTGCATGACTCCTGCTCCTAGAGGCCTTCCCAAGTGTTTTATTTATACTTAAGTGCATATCATTTCCCTCAATAGAATGGAAACTCCTCAAGGGCAGCAGCTCTCATTTTTCTTTTCCTATCTCCAGAATATAGTGCCTAGAATGTAACAGGTGCTTAATAAATGCTGAATGATTGATTGATTGGACAACCCTATGAAATGGGCAGTGTTGGTGCCATCGTTTTTTAATAAACCCTTATGTTCTATCTTAGAGTCAAAGCTGTGTATTGTATTCAAGACAAGAGCAGTAAGGGCTAGGTAACTGGTATTAAGTGACTTACTCAGAGTCACCTAGCCAGAAAGTGTCTGGGGTCATATGTGAACCCAGGATCTCCCATCTTAAGGCCTGGTGCTCTGAGCCATCTCGATGCTCCGAATATACTGTTATTCTTCCTTTTTCTTTGTTCCTTTCCTCCTTCCTTACTCTTTCTTTCTTTTTTCTCTCCCTTCCTTCCTTCTTTCCTTCCTTCTTTTCTTTCTTTCTCTTTCTTTCTTTCTTTCTTCCTTTCTTTCTTTCTCTCTTTCTTTCTCTCTTTCTTTCTCTCTTTCTCTCTTTCTTTCTCTCTTTCTTTCTTTCTCTCTTTCTTTCTTTCTTTCTTTCTTTCTTTCTTTCTTTCTTTCTCTCTCTTTCTTTCTTTCTTTCTTTCTTTCTTTCTTTCTTTCTTTCTTTCATTCTCTCTCTGTTATCCATATTTTAGAGAGAAGGAAGTTATGCCAGTATTGAAACTCAGGTCTCCTGGATCAAAGACCAGTGCTCTTTGCCTTAAGCCACAAAACCTCAAACTAATGTTTGAATGTTAGAAATCAACATACAGGGGCAGCTAGGTGGCACAGTGGATAAAGAGCCAGATCTGGAGTTGGGAGGACCTGGATTCAAATATGACCTCAGCAAGCTGTGTGAACCTAGGCAAGTCATTTAATCCCATTTGCCTAGCCCTTACTGCTCTTCTTTCTTAGAATTAATACTGAGACCGACAGAAAAGGTTTTAAAAAGAAAAACACATGAAGGGCCATTCACTCAACCCTACCATGGCATTTGCTGCAAGTCATCATAGATGGAGGGTTCTAGGGGTGACTAGCAAGACTCTGACCTTGACCCTACCCCTCAAACATTTTACTACCTAACATTTTAAGCAATTCAATTCAATTCCATAAAGATTCACTAAAGATCTACTAATGTTCAATGTACTAGAGGGATGTAACAAAAATGAATTAGTTCTTGCCTTCTGGAAGCTTCCATTCTACTGTAATCAATAAATTGGACTGCAGCACAAATGCCAACCTCCCCAGTGCTGATGAATGTGAATTTCTCTCCTCTCCTTTGCTTCCTCCCTGCTGCTCTTCTTTCCTTCCTTCAGGATGATGCCTGGTGTTCCTGCCTCTCCTCTGAGAACCTCTAGGAAAAATTTTCCTTAAAGTAAGGCAGAAGGGAATCTCTTGTGGAGGTGCTCTGCTTTTCTGCCACTACTTTCTTTGTTCACTCAGTTCTGATGAGAACATCCTTGGGTTCAAGGAATGGCATAATAAGGCATCATGATGAAGCACAAGAATATTATCCAGGAATCAAGACTTAGTGCTCAGGTCTGCCATCAATTTTGCTGACCTTGGGTAAGTCAGTTTGCTCCTCTTGGTCTCAGTTTCTTTAACTGTAAAATGAAGGGATTGAACGAGATGCCCACTATGATCTCTAAGCCCTTCTCTGACATCCTCTGTTCTAAAGCCCTGCCTGGTCCTGTCATGCTATATTTTTAGATCCCTCCCAACTCGGACATCCTGTGTATTTTTTTTCCTTTTTAAACCCTTACTTCCTTTTATGTAATAACTCTAAAACAGAAGGGCAAGGATCAGGCAAATATGGGTAAGTGACTGGCCCAGGGCCACAGAGCTAGGAAACTAGGAATCCGAGGCCAGATTTGAATAGGTCCTCCCAACTCCAGGTCTGGTACTCTATCTGTTGTGCTACCAGGCTGCCCTTCTGACATTCTATGTTCTAAGGTTCCTCCCAGCTCTGACCTTGTAGGTTCTAAGAGTCCTCCCAGCTCCGACATTCTCTGTTCTAAGGCCCCTCTGAGGTGTGGCATCCTGGGATCTCAGGCCCGTCTCAGCTCTGATGGTCTCTGGTCTAAGGACTACAAGCTCTGGCGTTCTGTAACCATTTTGAGGTACCCTAGTCAATGATACATTCAGAGTCTCTCCACTGCTCTTCAGGAAATGCTGTGAAAGCTGATCTTATGATCTTCACAGGAGAAACTAGCCCCTGAGTAACTCCTGCTTAGACCTGTGAACCTCTCCTAGAGCCTAGGAGCCAGGAGAGTGCTACCAAGCCAGTAGTGTTTGCCAGCATTTGGGAAAAGTGAAGCTATGTCACACCCTAGCCCTTCCCTACCCTATAAGGGAAAAGTCTGACTTCTGGGAGGGAGGGTGGGGGAAAGAGATCCTTGATTTCCTTTGGAAGGAGGGAGATGAGACAGCCTTATCCCTCCCCATTTGACCCTCAGCCCTCAGGCTCTACTCTCCCACTTCATTCTGGCTCCAGGGACCCAGCTAATATATTGAGTCAGCAGGTTATTTGGTGGCAGGTCCAGATGTTTTTGTTATCTGTCTACTCTTGTCTTTGGATGTGGCTGATGCTTCAAGAGCAGGGCAGGCCTCCAGATTGGCTTCAGGCCCCCAGAATCCACTCCATCCCCTTCAGGACTCTCCCTCATAGCCCTGAGACTGGGGAACAGCAGGACTCCTGCTCTGAGCTGACTCAGGGCCCTCTAGACCTCTGCAAAGCTGTCCCACTTGGCCTTTCAATGAAATCATCAGATCATAGAATTTTAGAGTTGGAAAGGGATCTTAGAAGTCATTAAGCCTAGCCTACACATTTTACAGATGGGGAAACTGAGGCTCCTAAAAAGGAAGTGACATCCCTAAAGCCAGGAAGCCCTGGGTTCAAGTTTCACCCTGGTTATGTGACCCTGAGTAAGTCACTTGGTACTAGACACAAGTCATTAAGACTATGTTGCCAAAAATGTGCTGATGTGAATTGGTAGGGGGAATTTCTTCAACTGGAAGTATTCCCTATATAGACTGAATTCCTCTTCATCCCATCCCCCCTTGCCTCATTTCCTAATCCTACCCAGCAATTAGATGTAGTCATACCCAGTACCCAGACAAACATGGGGAGCTGGGCTTTGCTGCCTCCTCAAGGTGCAAGGTTTCTGATAGATGCCCCTGCCCTCTCCCCCACCCCCTCTCCTCTCCAGCTCATTTCTTTTTAACTTCCTGCAAACTGGTCTTGCTACTTTCACAGTTCTGGTCAAAAGCCAAACTTGCCCTCCCTCCAAGACTGAAAAGAAGGAGAGGGAAATAGACCATGATCCAAAGTCATAGAAGCCCAGATTTTAGGGCCAGAAGGGAAGGTAGGGATTAGGCTATTCACCCTCTCATTTTACAGATAGGGAAACTGAGGCCCAGAGGCAAAAATATAGGAAGGCAGCACAGGTTCATAAAAAGTACATATTTTAGGGCAGCAAGGTGGTACAGTAAATTGAGAGCCAAGCCTAAAATTCAGAGGTCCTGGGTTCAAATCTGACCTCAGATACTTCCTAGCTAGGTGGCCCTGGGGAAGTCACTTAACCCCATTACCTAGCCTTTGCCCTTTTGTCTTATTACTAAGACAAAAATCAAAGTGTTTGACGGTTTTTTTTAAGGACACATTGTGGGGCACCTAACTTACTTTGTGTCCTAGGCCTCAGATATTTCCTGGCTGCTTGACCCTGGGCAAGTCATTTAACCCCCATTATCTATCCCTTAGCACTCCTTTGTCTTGGAACCAAATAGGCAGTATCGATTCTAAGATGGAAGGTAAGGGTTTAAAAAGAAAAAAAGAAAGTACACATTGTATCTGATGTCAAAGGATCTGGGCATGTTTCCCACATGGGTTACTTACTAATCAATCAGCCAGTCAAATATATTTATTAAGCATTTGCTATGTGCCAGGTCCTAGATTAAATGTTGGAGATAAAAAGAAAGGTAAAAAGATAGTTCTTCTTTTCAATGATCTCATAGTCTAATGGGGCAGACAGCATCAAAAACAGCTACATACAAATGAGATACTAACTATAACCATATGACCTTGGTCAAGTAATTTACCTCAGTTTCCTTATCTGTCAAATGGAGAATAATAATAGCACTTACCTCTGAGGGTTGTTATAAAGATGATACAAGATAGTCCTTATAATGCATTTTAGTGGGGGCAGCTGGGTTGGCTCAGTGGATTGAGAGCCAGGCTTGGAGATGGGAGGTCCTAGGTTCAAATCTGGCCTCAGACACTTCCCAGCTGTGTGACCCTGGGCAAGTCAGGTAACCCCCATTGCCTAGCCCTTACCACTCTTCTGCCTTAGAACCAATATACAGTATTGACTCTGAGATGGAAGGTAAGGGTTTTAATAATAATGCACTTTAGTGCCTGGAATACTGTAGGCTATATAAATACTATTTATTTATCTATTTTTTATTATTAACCCACAAAAAGAAGAGGGTATTCCAGGCACTGGGGAAGGCTGGTGAAAATTCATGGAGTCCAGTCGGAGATAGCATCTTGCTCAAGGAACAAGCAAAGAGGTCAGTGTCAGTGGATCTCAGCATACACGGGAGTGATGAAGTAAAAGAAGTCTGAAAAGGTAGGAGAGGCACGAGTTATAAAGGGTTTTTGATCCCAAATAGAGGATTTCCTATTTGATCCTGAAGGTAAAAAGGAGTCACTGGCGTTTATTGAATGATGCTGTCAAACCTGCTAACTGTATCCTCTTAGGAAACTCATAATTCATTTTCTCATAAAATGAGGGGGATAACCTAGAAGACCTTTAGAACCCTGGAGAAAGGTGCTATTATAGTCCTCATTTTTACAGATGAAGCTGAAGATCCACTGAGCCACTTAGATGCCTTAAATATATATGATGGTATATGTACATTCATGTATATAAATGTTTTTATATAATATATATGTTTATTTGTGTGCATGGTGTTCCCCCCCCCCCGTTAGAATAAGGGCAGCAACCATTGTGTTGGGGCAGGGGTTGTACCCTCATTACCTAGTATAGTGGTGCTATTCAGTTACTTCAATCCTGTCCAACTCTTTGTGACCCCATTTGGGGTTTTCTTGGCAGAAATACTGGAGCGGTTTGCCATTTCCTTCTTTGGCTCATTTTGCAGATGAGGAAACCAAGGCAAACAGGGTTAAGCGACTTGCCCAGGGACACACAGCTAGTAAGTGTCTGAGGCTGGATTTGAACTTGGGGGTCTTCCTGACTCTAGGCTCAGCACTTTATCTACTGGGCCACCTAGCTGCCCTAGTACTTTGCATCTCAATAAATGCTTGGATGGTCCAAGCCTCCTTGGAAAACGATTTATAGTCAAAGCATCTAATTCAAATAGTGATTCGGTGATACTAACTTACAAACTTGCTCTTCTACTAACTATATTTGATAAATCTGTTACTGACCTTCTTTTGAACCCTTGTTTCCTCCTCTACAAAATTAAGGAGCTTAGATGATCTCTAAACCCCCTTCTGGCATCAAATCCCAATCTCCCTTGACCTGAATTCCTGTCCCCATGGGGACTGAGAACTGCATCCATTATTAGACTGTAAGCTTCTTGAGGTCAAGGACTGTCTTTTCCCTTCCCTTGTACCATGGCATTTAGCACAATGGCTCACACAGAGTAGGCAATTAATAAATGCTGATTGACTTCTACATCCAAATGTCCTGAGATTTGAGAAAGGGGATGTGGCATCAGTGACCCAACCAGATAGTCTGGAGCAAAACTCACATTGTCATTTCTTTAAAGAGGGAAGGCAAATTTAGACCTCCTGGACTCATTCCCTTCTGGCTAAAACTCTTATGTAGGGGTGGGGGTGGGGGGCTTGCTGTAGTTCTGGGATCCTTCTTTCAGGCATTTGTTCTATCACCAGCAGGTTCACCTGGTTTTTGAGCATTGTGTTCTTCATCAGGTGAAAATGTCCACTTTGAGATAGCTCGACTGGAAAAGAATCCCAGGTATGGGTAATAGCCTGAGCAAAACCAAAGAAATGTAAAAGGGCATGATGGTGCAACCTATGAGGGCAAAGAGTCCTGAGCTGGGGGAATCCTGGTTCTCCCACTGTCACACCCACTCACTACAGGATCATAGCCAAGTCACTCAGCCTCTTGGGGCCTCAGTTTGAGTGGGATTCCATTATTAGGAGGTCCTTAACCTCCTAATTTGTGTCACGGGCCACTAGCAGATGGGAGGAAACCTCTGGACTCCTCAGAATCATACATTTAAATGCATAAATCGGATACATAGAATAACAAAGGAAACCAATTAAATTGAATAGAGGTAAATTTTTTTCCCATCCAAATTCCCCGAAATCTATCAGCATCCGTTGGGAATGGCCCCCGGATTTCTAAGATGCTTCTTGGCTCCCTGCCATTCTATATCCTAATGGCACTTTTCGACTCTAAAATAAGTTGGGAGATAGGAGGGGGGAAAGAAGAGGCAGGAGCCTTTGGAAATTCTGCCTGGTTACTAGTTTGCTCCAAGCCCCCTCACCTGCAACGCCCTTCCCCATCTCGCCCATCCCCAAGCAATATAATGCCGTTTCCAGCCACCATTTCACTGGAAAGGAAGCATTCTTTAGAAGGATTCCCCTAACCTAGAGAGGGTTGCTGGGAAATGACTCTACGAGAAAAATGCTCTCCATCCCCCTCCTGCTTTGGTTCTTTGCTGCAGTCCCAGGCGTTGGTCCCTGGAATCCCGACTCGTGAAGCCCGAGCCAGCACTGGTTCTTTCAGATGTGGGCGTTGGGGTTTCTGCGTCGGCGCACTAGGCCGGGAGTGGGGAGGGGGCTGCAGAGGAGGGATTGTGGGGATGCCCTTGGTTTTCCTGGAAAGACGTGGATGGCTGTTGAGTTTCTGTGATACACCCCCCAGACAGAGAGGCCCTCCCCCCTCTCTGTCCTCGGAGGAAACGTTAACCACACGACGCAAGGATGCAAGGACTGCCCAGGCTGACAGATGGGCTCACTGCCGCAGCCAAACAGCTCTTGCCTCATCGATTTTGGGAGCCCTTCCCAGCTCCCAGGGAGCTCGGTTACACAGCAAAGCCTGAGGATGGCCTCAAGCTGCCGTTCTCCGCCACACCCCACTCTGCATCCACTGCTCCTAGCTTAGTCTCTCTCTCTCCTCAAGTGTAAAATATGAAAGGTTAGACCAGATGATTTCTAAGGTCTTTCCTTTTTAAGGTCCTCTGCTCTGACATTCCGAGCTCTGACATTCTATGGTCTCAGGTCTCCTCCAGGTTTAACATTCCTTGTTCCATACCATCTGAGTGCACTGTCACTGTCAGCTTCGATCTAAAGCAAAACAGGCTCATTTTAGAGTGCCTAGCTAGGAAGCATTCCATTTGTTTAGTTTTGCAAGCAAGGTGAGATTATGACAGTTATGTCTGTCAGCATGCAGGGGTGTCACTCACTTCCCTGAGTGACAGGCAGGCATGAATTACTCCAATATGTCCTGGGATTCATGCTTTAGGCTCTATCATCCTCAGCAAGATTGGTTTTTCCAATTGCATGGATTTCAGCTCTGCAGAGGTCTTTTATCCTGCAGCATATGCTTTTGCTGCTGGATATTGGAGAGGAGAGAGAGAGAGAGAGAGAGAGAGAGAGAGAGAGAGAGAGAGAGAGAGAGAGAGAGAGAGAGAGACAGAAAGACAGAGAGAGAGACAGAGACAGAGAGAGAGAGGAGAGAGAGAGAGAGAGAGAGAGAGAGAGAGAGAGAGAGAGAGAGAGAGAGAGACAGAAAGACAGAGAGAGAGACAGAGACAGAGAGAGAGAGGAGAGAGAGAGAGAGAGAGAGAGAGAGAGAGAGAGAGAGAGAGAGAGAGAGAGAGAGAGAGAGAGAGAGAGAGAGAGAGAGAGAGAGATTCAGGCCAGAGCACAAAGAAAGAAATGATTAAGGAAAGTTTTCATAGAACCAAAGGTAATAATGTTATTCTCCTTCACTGCAGAAGGAGAAAGGACTTCATTTCCCATGAGACTTTTAGCCATAAGAATAGGTCTGATTAAATTTTCAGGACTAAAAATTCCCACGGGATTGTAAAGGGTGACTGAATGCAAAAGCAGATAGAAACTTTGGAGGAGGGTAACTACATGAGGACCAGAGTCATGGCCACACCCAGTGCAGGAAAGGGGACATGACTAGTAAGTTGTCTGGCTAGTTTCCATGGGAAGGTAGAGAACTGGGAGAGAAAGAGAGAGTTCAAGGAGACTTCCTGCTGTGACTCAGCTGGTAGAAGCTGGCAGATGCTTTGAGGGCAGGAAAGGATCTTCCAACCTTCTGTCCAGCCACACTAAGGCATTTGCCATACCCTTCCCATACCAGAATTTGACTCAAATTGTTTTTCCTATGAATCACTGGGGGATATGACTCTAATCCCTGGAGTGCATGTGCTGAGATTGTTATGCCTATTCCTTTTGTAGTGTAGGCTCTGGGCTCGCTATCCCAACTCCCCACCAGCATTTACAGACCAGGTCCCCAGAGGACAGATGGTTCTGCTTCCCTCAGGATTCTAGGAGTAACCCTGAAGGGTCTGGGGTTTTTGCTAATCCTCTTGCTCATGAGCCCTCATACAGTATGTTCCTCCTCCTATCATCTAACCAATTAATATCTCTCCAATAATAACAGACTAATACCAATTGCCTTTTACAAAGAGATAGTTACAGAAAGATTGGAGTTCAAAACTCCCCAGATAGAGAGATATTCATGGACTCTGTCTCTGGGAAGAATAGACTCATATTTAAAGTGGTTACTATAAAATATAGTATATTTTATCTCCTCTATAAAGGAAAATACATTCTTAAAGAGCTTTTTCCAACATGCATGTATCTCTTGCCATCATACAGGATTCCTTAGTAAATGCAACTGCAGAGGTAACTCTGTTGATACTTTTGCCTATTAAAGTCAAATAAATCACAAAATGAAGATTTATTCTCATCAAAAGTGTTACTGGGGGGGGGGGGGGCAGCTGAGTGGTTCAGTGGATTGAAAGCCAGGCCTAGAGACGGGAAGTCCTGGGTTCAAATTTGGCCTCAGACACTTCTTGGCTGTGTGACCCTGGGTAAGTCACTTAACCCCCATTGCCTAGCCCTTACCACTCTTCTGCCTTAGAGTCAATACACAGTATTGACTCCAAGGTAGAAGGTAAGGGTTTAAAAAGAAAAAAGTGTTAACTGGCTTGGATAAGATCCAAATAAGGGCTTATCCTCCAAATGGTGATTTCCTCCCAGATGTTCCTTTTGGCAGATCATATTGTACTGAATACATAAATAAATATTTTTTAAAAAAGTTAATAGTCAATAACTTTTATCAAATGCCTTCTATGTGCCAGGCACTGTGCTAAAGGTTGGAGACACACAGATGAAAAAGATAGTTCCTGCCTCTAAGGAGCTTACAAAATAACAAAGAAGATAACATACAAAAGAAAACTGAAAGGGGTCAGAGATAGAAGGAAAGTACATAGCAAAGAGACACTGCACAGAAGGAAAAGAAGCATAAAGAGTGCAGAGGGTGGAGAAATAAGGAGCTATCAGACCTGTTCTCTTCCTTAAATGAAAGACTCTAAGGTTTCATCCTCCAAGCAGAGGGTATTGAAGGGTATCAACCAAGCCAATTGAATCTTGAAAGATGATAAAATTTCCCTGAAGAGGAGTTTTCTGGAGACATGGTAAAGTCAAAGAAATGCAAAATGAGTGGCTAGAAAAGTCAAAGACGACACCAAGCTTCCAAACATTAAAGGACCTCCAAGATGAGGTTCACGATTATTCAAAAACATCAGCTAGTCCAAAACCCTTTCTTTTACTAAGGAAACTGTCAAAGGTCCCACAGTAAGATATTGGCACAACTGGGATTTGATCTGGATCTCCCATATCTCTTCCCAGTGATTTTTCCACCACATTGTATCAAGTTTTCTACATAGGCCAACCAGAGACACAAAGACAGCAAAGGAAGTAAAAAACACCTTAGCCCAGGATTGGGAACCCAGAAATTTGGTGATTAGTCCCAGAAAGCCAAATACCTTATTATCCACTGCTAGCCAATTACTCAAATACCTAGGTTTGTCCCCAGTCCTTTGTATTTCTGTCAACTGGTAATAATCTTTCCCCTCAGATCTTTTATGGTATTTTGTTTACACCTCTCTAATTCTCTTAACAAGTGTTACTGTTTATCTGTGTTTATGTATTACTCTTCTATGGAACTATGGGCTCCATAAGGGCAATTTTTTTTATTAAGAAGATATTTTATTTTACAAATTACATGTAATAACAAATTTCTACCTAAGTTTTCTGAAGTTAAATGATTCAAATTGTCTGCCCCTTCTATTCCCTCCCCATTCCCAGAGCTGGCAAGCAATTCAATCTGGGTTATACATGTATTATTATGCAAAACATTTCCATATTAGTCATTTTGCAAGAGAATAATAATATGAAGCCAAAACCCCAAAACAAAAACCCAAATAAACTAAAGTAAACAATCATATGCTTTTATTTGCATTCTGACTTCCTCCCAGTTCTTTGTCATAAGTTCCTCAAAATTGTCCTAGATCATTGAATTACTCAGAGTAGCTAAGTCTATCGCAGCCAATCAATGCATAATATTGCTGTCACTGTGTACAATGTTCTCCTGGTTCTGCTTATTTCACTCTGGATCAGTCCATGAAGGTCTTTCCTGCTTTATCTGAAATCATCCTGTTCATCATTTCTTACAGAACAATAGTATTCCATCACCATCATATGCTACAAGGAAGGTCAGTATCTTAACTAAACTTTGTACCTTTCCTAGCATGGAGAATAATGTTTTCTTCCTACATCCAAGCTGTTGCCAAGGCCCATTGATTTCACCTTTGCAATATCTCTTGAATAAGCCCCCTTCTCTCCTCTGATACTGCCATTACTCTATTATAGGCCCTCCTATTTAGACTATTGCAATAACCTGCTGGTGGCTCTGCCTGCCTCAAGTCTCTCCCCACTCCAACCCATCCTCCATTCAGCTACTAAATCAATTTTCCTAAAACACAGGTTTGACCATGTCACCCACCCTCCCACTCACACTCAATGAACTTCAATGGCTCCCTATGACCTCCAGGATCAAATACAAAATCTTCTGCTGTTCAAAACTTTTCATAATCTACTCCCTTACCAATCTTCTCTACGTTGTACTCTTTACTCTAGTGACACTGATCTTCTCAATGTTCCATCAAAATTTCATTTCTTCACTGGATATTTTCTCTGGCTGTCCCCTATGCCCGGAAGGTTCTCCCTCTTCAACTCTGCTTCTTGGCTTCCCTGAAGTCCAAAATAAAATTCTGTTCCCTACCCCCTCTTTATTGTGCCTTTCTCTTGTTAAATCTTTCATATTTATCCTGCAAATAGCTGTTGGTAGTTTCCTCCATTAGATTGTGAGTGAGGTCAGGGTCTAACTTTTGCTTTTCTTTGTATACCCAGTGCTTATTCCGACACATAATAGGAGCTTAACAAATGTTTACTGACTAACTGTACATGGCAGCTTGCTTCCTAAATGTTTAATGAATTTGAATTTCACAGATGCACAGACCAAGGGCCTCTATCAATAACTATCAACCCCTAAAAAAAAAACCCCATCTACGGGATGCCCAGTAAGTGGTGGACGAGGTTTTATTCAAAGCCCTACAGTGGTAGGGAACCCACTCCCTCCTGAACATGTCCATTACACTTTTGGACAGCTCCTACTTGGAAGAAAAGTCTTAGTCTGAGCCTGTATCTTAGGACCATAGGAACCCAGATATAGAGTTGGAAAAAGCCTTAGAGGCCAACTAAGCCAATCACTTTTACAGATGAAACTGAGGCTGAGAGAGATGAAGACAGCCAACGTTAATCAATGGGTAACTGGTAGAGTAAGGAATTAGAAATCGGATCTTGTGAGATTTTTTCCCACTATACCACATTTGTTTGTTTTTTATAAACCCTTGCCTTCTATCCTACTATCAACTCTAAGACAGAAGGCAAGGGCTAGATAATTGGGGTTAAGTGACTTGCCTAGGGTCACAGAGCTAGGTAATATCTGAGGTCAAATTTGAACCCAGGTCCTCCCAATTCCAGGTGCTCTATTTTCTGTGTTACCCAGCGGTCCTTGTACCATGTTTATTGCTCTTAGCTCTGCATGCCAATACCAAGCAGAACAAGTCTAATCTTTTTTTTTTTCCTGAGAGCCCTTCAAGTACTTGATGATAGCCATCACATACTCTATAGACAGCTAGGTGGCTTAGTGGATAGAGAGCCCAGCCTAGAATCAGGGAGATCTGAATTCAAATCTGGATGTAGACCCTAGCTATGTGACCCTGGACAAGTCATTTAACTTTTTTGCCTCAGTTTCCTCATCTATAAAATGGGCTAGAGGAGGAAATGGTAAAACTATTCCAGTATCTTTGTCAAGAAAACCTCAAATGGGATCACAAAGGGTCGGGCACAACTAAAAACAACTCGACAACAACACTCTAGGACTTTTCTTCTCTTGAACATTTCTAAGTCAAGAAAAGCACCTACTCTGTTCCAGGCACTATCCTAAGTGCCATGTCCTTTAATCCATCCCAGTCTGATCCATTCTCCATCACCTCACTATCCAGTCATTCTTAAATTCCACTTTATATTAATACTATGTATTTGTTCCCAGGCAAAAGAGCAATAAGGGCTAGTAATGGGAGTTAAGTGACTTGCACAAGGTCACACAGCTATGAAGTGTCTGAGGTCACATTCGAACCCAGGACCTCCCATCTCTGAGCCTGGCTCTCAATATACTGAACCACTTAGCTGCCATCTTTCTTAAAGTTTAAAGTATTATCATGGTGTAGTGAACCAGCCTTAGAGTTAGGAAAACCTGAAGGTGGGTCTTGGTTTTGATTCACTGTGTAGTCATTGGCTGACTGCCCCAGGTGACTATCAGACAATAAATAACAGAGAACTGGCATCTCTGCTCTGGGGGAGAGAATTTCCACACAAGGTAGTCTTTTCATGGATGAACTCATTGATCTCAACCAAAAGAAAAATTTTGTTCAGGTGGAGGCTGTGTGACAGTGGAAAGAGTATATTTTGTTATCATAGGCAAGTTTAGTAATTTCCCTGGGCCTGTTTCCTTGTTCCTACCTAGTGTTGAGTTACCTCAAAGAGCTGAGGATAAGTAAGGCTGAAATGGAACTATACTTAAGAGTCAGAATAGTAGCACTCTGAGAGGTAGGTTCCAGTTTCCAAGAAATCACTCTTTTACAGGACTTCAAAGACAAGTCACTTTTCATGAAGAAAATCTGAGCTTTAGGTTCGTCTGTAAAATGGAGATAATCTATAATTCTCTTTCAGAGTTGCTATGAGGAAGATATAGTACAAACTTCAAATCTCTAATTGTGAGTTATTAGAAAACATCAGCAAATTTGACGTATTTCTTCATTCATGGCTTCTTGCTCATGGTCAAAGAATAAGTATTTCATCTTCATTTATTTTAAAGATATTTTTTTTAACTAAACTTGAGAGTTTAACAAGGCAGGCAACTAGCTCCCAATTAGGAAATGGCTTTATTTTTTTTAATTGCAAAGTAGCTGAACACTACAATCTATCACCTTAGAGAGTTTTCTAGGGGCATCTAAGGGTTAAGTGATTTGCTTGTAAGAGGTTGAGAACTTCAGGTCATCCTGACTTTTGATTATGGTTTCATATTATCTAATGATGGTTATGACTAATAATATTGATTAGCCTCAGAGGCTAAAAAAGAAGTGGGATGTAAAACACCACGAGATGAGTCTCTGCCATACATTTTCCCTGTGGGACCATGGACAAGTTACTTCCATTTTGAGCCTCAGTTTCCTCATCTATAAAATGAGGGGGTTGGGCTGTGATGATTTCTGAAGGCTCCTCTTCCTGGCCCAATCTCCTTCCTTCCCATCTCAAGAGCATAAGACAACCACAAACAGGGTCAAGTTTGGGCTAATCCTTCCAGACCTCAACTCTGTGTACCCCCTCACCCCGCCCCCAGGTCCCCTCTCCATAGGATCTCTTCATCTCCATCCCAAGATGGCGGCTTCGAACCACGTGACTCATATGGGGTTGTGGGGCGAAGCGGGGTAGCTGGAGAAGAGGAGGAGGAAAGTCCTTTCCTTTCTTTTCCCTCGCTTCTCTTCTGTTTCCCTGTTCTCCTCAGCCCAGCCTCGTTCCAACTCCTCTCCTCTCTCTCTCTCCTCCCCTCTTCTCCCCTCCATGCTACCTCCTCCATCCCCCCCTCCCGGCCGGTCCGGGGGCGCGGTTTGTGAGGTGTCCCAGGGCGGGCGCCTGCGCAGTGGGCTCCGCGCGCGGCGGAGGCTATATAAGCGTTTCGCTCGCTGCCCGTCGGGTTCTGGCTGCCGGAGGGCGGAGGAAGCGGACGTAAAGACGGACGGGCACGTAGCGGCGGCAGCGGCGGCTGCGGCCGGGCCGAGCCGAGGCTAAGGGGAGGCGGCTGAGGCTAGGGGGAGGAGTCGGCTCTTCGTTTCGGCCGAAGCCGCGGAGGAGCCCAGTCAACGCAATGGGCTCCGAGAAGGACTCCGAGTCTCCTCGCTCTACGTCCCTGCCCGCGGCCACACCGGACCCCAAGTGCCGAGGGGGCGGCGGGCGGCGACACCGCTTCCTCTCCAGCCTCGTTCTCCTCCCCGCGGGCCGCAGCCGCCGGGCCCGTGCCAAACCCCCACCGCCGGCCCTGGCTCCGGCCCCGGCCCCGGCCGAGCCCCCAGCGCCGCCCCCACCCCCGCCGCCGCCGCCGGCCCCGCCTGAGGCGCCTCCCGCCGAGCCCGCCCCGGAGGCCGAGGTTGCGGTGGCGGCGGCCGCTACGGTGGCGGCGGCGGGCGAGGAGGGCCCTGGGCCCGGCGGTGATGAGGTGGAGTGCCCGCTGTGCCTGGTGCGCCTACCGCCCGAACGTGCCCCGCGCCTGCTGAGCTGCCCGCACCGCTCGTGCCGAGACTGCCTCCGCCACTACCTGCGCCTAGAGATCAGCGAGAGCCGCGTGCCCGTCAGCTGCCCCGAGTGCAGCGAACGCCTCAACCCGCACGACATCCGCCTTCTGCTCGCAGATCCTCCGCTCATGCACAAGTACGAGGAGTTCATGCTGCGCCGCTACCTGGCCTCGGACCCGGACTGCCGCTGGTGCCCGGCTCCGGACTGTGGGTGAGCAGCGCTGTCGGGGGCGTGGGGCGGCCGCCGGGCTCGTGGTTAAGGCCCCTCGCTTGGGCGGAGGGGCGTCCGCAAAGCGGGGGATCCCGCTGCCCCCTCGTGGCCACAGTCACTGCCCCTCGAGGGCTAGTGCGGGTGTCTCCTTAGTTAAAGGTGCGGTGAGCCGGGAATCCCGCTGCCCACCCCCGCTCATGGCCGGTTTCATTGCCCGTCTAGGGCTGGTGCGGGCTTCCCCTAAGCTGAAGGCGGGGCAGGGGGCTCGTCACCTCGTCACACCTTTTGGTGAGGAAAAGAGGCTGCCCCAGGGCGAAAGCAGGTGGGGAAATCCCCTTACTGTCAGGGGAGGCACAGCTCTTTCTTGCTTGTGTACGTGTTTTTCGGGCTTGGAAAGGTGGGAAGAAACCAAAACCATGGGAGGGGGGCATCCATTCAGTGGGGAGGGGAAATCCCCTTTTTTTCACGGTAGAGATTAGGTAGGGGCCGAAGCTTTCTTTTCAACCAGAATGGTTTGGGGAAAAAACCATCGAGAGGGGAAAAGGAAACAGCCCTCGCAAAAAAAAAAAAGCATCACCTCAGTGGGGAGGTGGACTGGGGGGAGACTGTTCTGTCAGTAAGATACTTTGGTGCACGACGCCATACCCTGCAAAAAATGGTATGGCAAAAAAATCTTTGAGGAAGGGGAGGCTGGTTACCCCGAGAATATGGGATGGTGAAAACATCATTGCAGAATGGGAGGGGGTAGGTGGTTACATCATCAGTAGTGGGGAGAACAGCAGCACTAGTGCAGCGAGCAGTCCGGGGAGGTTCCACTAGGCTCCTAACTGACAGATTGTTTGTGGGTAACCCATTGATTCTAGCAGCCCTGGGAGAGGCAAGGAGATGTGAAGCAAAGCCTTTCTTTTGAAAAGAAAAAAGAATCCTCTAAGTAAAGTTGAAATGAGGATGCTCATAGAGCTGCATGAAGGAGAAATGAGCTCTTAAGTTAGTTGCCTTTGAGAATTGTCCTCCCGATGGCAGATAAATGTTTGGTATCCATGGGGTTGCTTAATTTTTTTACAAAAAATAAATTGTTGGAAGGAGAGGGGTATTCTCTCACCTGGAGATGATGTTCTTTGGGCACTTTTTCTCATCCAACCCTAGTGCACTCTCATTGCTTCTCTAGAAAGGATCTCTTGTTTACGTGGTTAGCCTACAGGATTGGGTCTTGAACCTTGGAATATGATCTTGAACAAATAATTTCCCCACTGTGATTGAGGCAGCAAAATGTACAAGTGTTAGGTTCAAATCCTTCCCAGACTAACTGTGCAACTGTGGGCAAGTCAGTTAACCTCTCAAGCTTCTATTGCTTCTTGTGTAAAATGGGAAGAAGACTTCTATTTATCTCCTAGGGTTGTTGAAGAAAAAACTATATAAATGTGAGTTACTTTGAGGAGGGGGGAATTAGGGTTGGGGAGGAGAATATTAGAGTTGGTGGGGAGTATTCTTAATGATAAAAATGTAAATCTTTAGTAAGTGCTTGTAACATGCTCTTCAAGTTTTTCAATGAAGGAAAATAATTGTAATTTGTGTCTTACCAAATTTCACAGAAAGGAGTCATTAATAACAACAGGGACATCATTACTAAGGTGTCAGAAGAGCCGAGTTCTTTTTTCTGACTTGTTTCTAAATGGTGTGTTATTTAACCAGGATGAGATGGAGTTTTTAAAGTTCTTTGAGATATTGTGGCCAAAGTCTCTTTATCTGTGCTAAATGATACCTGCTTTCTATTGATAAGTTCCAGACTTTGTAGTCTTGGGGTATAGGTATAGACTCTTTCTTTGGTTGGCATTTGTTATTGACTGAGACCTTGAGAGAGAGAGAGGGAGAGGAGTTACACTTTTTGGTATTCAAGCTTTTTAATACAAAGCAAAAGTATGTAAATTGGTTTTGGAAAACAATGTATACTTTGCCTTAGAGATTTTATCCTATTCATTTTTAACAAGGAAATGCGACTGCGTCATTAACCATCTGGTTCATCTCTCCATAGGATTTCTTTTTGCACTTGATTATTCAGATACTAATATTTTTTACTTCTTGTCTTTTTAAATAAAAATTGACAAAGCCCTAGTAGGAGAAATGATAATTCACATTTCCAAAGTATTTTCCTTACAACTCTGTAAAACAGGTAATACAAATGATGTCATGCTCATTTTTCAGAAAAGAAACCACAGCTCAGGCAAACTAAATATTAGAGTCAGGATTGGAACTCCTATCTCCTGGCTTCCCATTCTACCATGTTCAGTAAATAATTGTTGAATCTACTTCAGTATTTTCTGTTGAATTTGGTGATAAGCTGTATCAGGGTCATTTAGTGTTCATCCTTAGTTTGTGAGAAAATATACTTACGTGGATGGGATATTAGTTTGGATGTTTCAGATTACTATTTTCTATGATTTACCTATTCTATGTGACTACTGTCCATATCCTCCCATAAGTTCCCTATAAGCAGTTCAACCAAAATACAGGTGGGCTTCCTTCAATTTTGCTGATGAAAGAAATGAAAAATATGAACCAAACTTTTAAAAAATGTGACTATCCCTCCATCCATAAGAATTTTCTAAATTATTTAACATCTAAATTTTCCTCATCTCTGAAATGAAAGCATTGCACTTGATCTTGAAGATCTTTTCCAGTTCTGACATTGATAATGGGTTTGGTGGGGGGGGGGGGGGAGAGGGAATTTGATTTAGAAAGTATTTGTCAGTGAAACCTTCAGTTCATCACAGTATTACAGTATTTTTTTTTTGTCAGACTGTGTAGTGCAGTAGAGCTGAGGCTAGTAGAATTAGGGTCTGTTTCAGACTTCTGCCTTCATTGTCAAATTCATTTCATGTTTTTCTTCTGCTATGAAATAGGCATAATTTCTGTCCCACTTGTGAGTCTTAATTAATGTTTGCAAAGTGTCAAAGTCTTTGGTTGGAGGTGTTATATAAATACACAGTAACTTTGGCATTTTTTTGCTTCCTGAGTGGATGAGTTCCTTGGGATATTGCCACTAGTCCTTCTCTCCATCATATTACCTTTTCTAATGAATACCCAAAGATTTACTGGTTTCAGGCCATAGCTTCCTGTGTTATCACTACCTTGATATAATTGGTGTTTGTTTTAAAGTGAAGATTATGCAAATCACAACCTTAGCATACATAGCATTGCATTTAGTAAGCCTGACTAAATGCTTATTGATAGTGATAATGATTAATATAATAAGCTGATCCCCTCCACTTGGCCTGGGAATGGCAAAAAATAGTATTATGTAAAGTTTGAGCTTACCAGATTTTCCCAGTATTGTACTCTGTAGCCTTCCATTTTATTCCTCAATCCCTAAGCACTTGAGGTTAATGGTTTATCTCCCTAAGGAACCAAAATGGGAAAGATGTATGCTCTTTAGTCTATTTATCTTCACTTACGAATCATTTTAATAATGACTCAGAGAACAGAAATTATGTAATGTTTTTCCTGTTTTTGGTTTAGGAACCATTTGTTAATGGTCAAGCCATGCCACAAAATGGATGTATTAGTTGGGAGATCAGGATGTATGTCTCTGTATGTGATAGGCGCTTGTTGATTCATTGATTGGTGAGGTCAGAAGCTCATTGCCTCAATTTGTCATACATAAAGACTGCAGTATGCTAGAATTGGAGTCAAAGGAGCTTGGTTTAAAGACAATATCTGTCACTTACTATTTGAGTGACCTTGAAAAAGTCACTTATGCACACTGGGCCTCAGAACTTTTCTCATCTATATAAGCAAAGTGGTTGGAGTAGGTAACCTATGAAGTCCTTTCAACTAGTACTAGAAAATTATGGAATAGAGAATGAAATCCTTCTTTTATACTAGTTGATTTTGTCATGGTGGGCTCCAGGGGAATAGAATTTAAATTGTGGTTTTTTATATTGAAGTAGGAATTTGAATTTTAAGCATACTTCAGAAATTAATTATCACAACAGTTAAGTCAAATTAAAGCTTTTGCATTTAATTTGGAAATTGACATTTTAGCCCTAAGTTGATTCTGACTTTCCAGAAACTAGCCCTAAAACAACATGTACAAAACAGTAAGTTAAAAAGATCTAGTGGAAGATGAATGCAGAGGAGTAATAGCAACAGTGCTGGGTTTGCCATCAGAGGACCTTGGTTCTAATATTGGCTCTGCCACTTAGTTCCTTTGGGCCCCTGACAAAGGTACATCATTTTCCTGTGCTTCAGTTTCTTCATCTTATAAAATGAGGGGGTTTAGTCTGTATGACTTTTAAGGTGTCTTCTAATTCTAAATATGTAAATCTATTTTTTGAGGCATAGAAAGAATCCTATCTTGCCCTATAGAGAAGGGGAATAAGGAAGGAGTAATTATAAGGTCAGGGGAAGTTGGAGGGCATGATTGTGAGGCTATGTGAGTCAAGTAAATAGGTTAAAAAGTATTTAGTAGGGAGGCAACTAGTAGATATAGGGTAAGGCTTGGAGTCAGGAGGACCTGAGTTCAAATGTGTTCTCAGATACTTCTAACCTCTGTGATTCTAGACAAGTCACTTAACCGCAACTAACTAGATACTGTGACAGAAGGTAAGGTTTCAAAAAGGTATTTAGTAGAAACGAGTATATTGTGATTTTTCTTTACTTTTTTTTAAAGCCCTTACTTTCTTAGTATCAGTTCTAAGACAGAAGAGCAACAAAGGCTAGGCAATTTGGGTTAAGTGACTTGCCCAGGTTGTCACATCTAGGATGTGTCTTTAGACCAGGTTTGAACTCAAACCTTTAATTTTAAAGGGAAGGTGATTGGTTGAACCCCTATTTGCAGAATGAAGAATAGGCAGTTGTAGCTTACTCAAGGTCACAGGACAAGTCAGGCAGTGCTTAGAAACTAGGTCTCCTGACTTGTGGTTAAGATTGTTCCCACTGTCTCCTAGGCATCCGATACATTAGTACCCAGAATTTTAATGTAAGACCTTGTAATTTATCAGGTCCAAAATACAAATACAAGAGGGAAAAGACCTCGATTCCTGTTATAGACCTAGTTTTCGTGAGTGCTAGTTTGTATGGATAGCAAGAATATTAAACATTGTTGCTTAGAATAGCTTAAAATTGGTTAGAATTGTGTCCCTTGTGGCCTTGGTATATATACACTATTCTGGTAGTTAACTGGAAATTGTCCTGGTCCCCTTTAAGCAATATCAGTATTATCTTGTATAATTAAATCTTGTGAATGTCTCTACCTCAGGGCTAATCACCAAGGGAGTTTGCTTGTTGAGACATCAATGAAATCAAATGTTATTTTACCTTAATTTTTCTGCATTGAACACATACCAAGATCATTTGTCCATTTAATGCTCTTTCTTGTGCAAGATAGACAGAGGGTTGTGATTTAAAGAGTTCTCTACTACCTAGAAGTATCTCCTGACCAGGCTTTGGATTAAAAATTATTCTAGAAGATCCATGGTAAAATCTTAGCCTGTAAAGGTCACACATTAATCCACTGGCATCCACTAAACTATTATTACAGATTAGTTTTAGATTAGCTTATCCAGAAGTATCTTTCTCATCATGTCCCTTACTTATTCAGTCATTAGTCAGTTACTCCCATTTATCTAGAAAATAAAGCCTAAACTTTTCTCATATTCTTCTACTCACTAAATGAACACCTCATCCCAGCTGGGCTAGCCTAATAAATTCTTCAAATTTTGGAACTGGTAAGGCCTTAGGATAATGTAATTCAGAGCTGGACAATGTTAGATGCCCTGTAGTACCTGGGTGTTTTTTTTTTTTCAGCTTATCCTTCCTGCATTTCCTTTTCCTATCCCTAATTCAAACTAGGAATGTTCACTTTGTTCTTCCTACTTGTATGTTCATTTTATTAACACTGAGAAATTGGAAATGCCGCAGCACCGTTTATATGTTGGGGAGGAAGCCACAGTCTCTTCCTGTGACAGTCGACAGTATACCTGTCAGGACCTTGGGTTTTCCTTCTTGCATGTGAGACAGAGGGCAAGGACAGAGGAGTCCTTGCTACCACCACTTCAGGGTAGCCCAACTATATCAATCCACAGTGATCTCTTCTATTGTATCTTTGTTGCATCTCTTCAAAGGAACCAAGAAATAAATACTAGCAATGTTCAAGTTTTATTTAATTTTTCTTATTTGTGCCTCATCTTCCCAATTGTAATCAGAGACAAGGATCATCAACTACTATGTCTATGACCCCTAAATTGAGAGTTTGTTACAGGAACAGCCTGATGGGAGGAAGCAAGAATAGAAGGGGTGTTGAAGAGAGATTTATAGGGGTCTGTTGGCATATAATCCAAGATCTTCCTCCTAATGTGACTTTTTTTTCTGGGTTGCAAATCATTTGCTCCAGCTCTTTGGTGCTTGGCATATTCATCGTTTTCTAAAGGATTAGAAATAATATAAAACAAAATGAGGGGAAATTCTGTTGACGTTAATGTGTATATTCCCTTAGTTCATGTTCTAACAACTCTGAATTATCTGTTGGAGATTCATCCTAGTATAACAGAGCAGTTGACTTAGAACATCCAGGTACAGATCTTCCAACCCTTCTGTGTACTATAACAAGTCTCTTAAGTTCTCTGAGCCAACTTTTTGTCACCTGAAAAATGAGTATAATCTTTGTGTAGTCCCTTTGCTCCCAAGGGGATTATAAAGAGTATTCTCTGTAATTGAAATGAAGTATAAATGGGAGCTGTCATTCGAATGGAGCTAGGAACCTGAGACTGTCATCAATAGAATTATAAAAGAACAGAGTACTTCAGGTAGGGCTTTTCTATGCAGGCCATTCCCATATAATCTCTCCCGAAGTCTCCAACTCAGCATGTCCAAAACAGCTATCATCTTGCCCCCTCTGCCACTCTTCTCTTTCCTCTTACTGTGAGGTCTGCCACCATCACCCTCCCAGTCAACCCAGCCTCTCAGCCTCACTGTCATTCTCTACTCTTCTCCAGTTTTTCCCACATTGTAATTACCTTCTGATTGGTTTCCTTGCCTCTGACTCTCCTCTGCTCAGCTGCCAAAAGGATTTTCCTTAAGTCCAGATCTGGCCATGTTGTGTCTCTTTTCTCCCTTTACTCATTAAATTGCAATGACTTTCTGTTAACTTCCAAGGTAAAATATTTTAAAGGTCTTCACAACATGGCCCCTTCCTGCCTTTCTAGTTTTCTTCCTTTTTTTTTTCCATTCCCATCCATATCCTTTTTTTAATAATCTTTATCTTCATTCTTAGAATTAATACTGTATATTGGTTCCAAGGCAGACAAGAGGGGTAAGGACTAGGCACTTGGGGTTAGATGTGTCTTCCCAGGGTCACACAAAGTACTTTATCTGAGGCCAGATTTGAAACCAAAACTTCCCATCTCTAGGCTTGGCTTTCAAGCCACAATGCACCCCCCCTCCCCCATCCATATACTTTAAGATCCAGCTGCACTGCCCTAATTGATGTTCCTCACACACAATACTCTTATTTCCTGACTCAGTCCCTTTTCACTGACTGTCCCCCATGTTTGCCCAGTGTGCCCTCCCTCCCTCTCCTAGCTTCCCTGGCTCCCTTTTCCCCCTTTAATAATATCGCCTTTTACATTATTCATAGTTTTTGATAATGGATTGTCTTTCCCATTTGAATGGTAGCTCTTTGAGGGCAATAACCCATTTTTGCCTTTCTTTGTATCCAGTATGTTCAACACAGTGCTTGGGGCATTGTCATCACTTCTTCTTAAAGGCTTGTTAACTAAAGATTGTTTTGGAATGAGATGCCCTTATAAGTTGGTGGTAAAAGGAAAATGTCAGAATTAGGGTCAGATTGTCCTAGAAAAGAAAATAGCACTCACTAAAAGCAGCTAGGGCTTAAGTGGAGTGTTACCCATGTCTCCATTTTGTGGGTGGAAACTAAGTTTTGGGAAGACTTGTGATTAACCCAGTATCATTCAATGAGTCAGTTAGCTTGGAGAAACGGAGGCCCCAAACTGGAAAGCCCAGTGTCATGATCTCAGGAGCTCTTGTGTCAAAGCAATAGATTACTAGAATTTCTTGATATGCTTTTGCTTCTAGCAGCTTACATACAAGCTTATATGTAGATGTACATGTAAAGTTTTATGATCTACAAAGTACTGTCCTTATTCTGTCCTTGAAATTGAAACCATTTAATCTAGAATGCAAAGTGTTATAATCTCTATTCTCTTTTATATTTTGAAATTGCACTGTCAATGTCTCCAACTTGGGGTGAATAGTGTAGAAGGCTTATAAAGTGCTTAAAGCATTGGGCTGATCACCAAAGAATCTGGCATTCTTTTCTTCAAAAGTTAATTCACTTTTCTTGTTTATTAGAACTTTGTCTTCTTTTTTCCTGTCTTCTTAAGACTAAATAGTAGGCATGTGACTTTATTCAGGAGAAATGTTTATCTTTAGTAATTATTTTGCACCTAGATCACACATCAAGGTGAATTTGTTCAAAACTCCCACAGGATATGAATCATTTGTAGTGACACATTTACCAAATTTCCATTTGTTCTCCTTTGAAAGGACTTTAATATAATCCAAATTAGCCAGTTAATTAAGCAGACTTCTCCAGAAATCCTCAAGACCCTTACCTTCAAAAGCAATCTGGAGAAAATATGGTGAAGTTGAGAACTATAATAATAATAATAGACAACATTTGTATAGCACTGTGTGCCAGGCAACATGCTAATTGCTTTACAATTGTTATTTTATTTGATAATGAAAATGACTCCTATCTTTATAATACTAAGATTTACAAAGTGTTTTCTCAATAGTAACCCCTGAGGTGTAGATCATAACTGACATTTGTATAGATAGTACTACTTTAAGGTTTATTGAGCACTTTTTATACATTGTCTCATGCAAAGAGTGTATTTCCCCACTTAGAGAGTCAATCAGCTAACAACTAGGTGCCATTCATTGTGCTAAGCTCTGAGGTTACAAAGAAAGCCAAGAAGACAATCTTTTCCTCTCAAGAACCCCAAAGTCTGAGAGGGGTGACAACATTGGAGATAATTTCAGAGAGAAGAGGCACTAAGATTAACAAGGACCAACATTTTTAGCTTAGACTTGAAGGAAGCCAAGGAGATGGAGATTAGGAAGGGGAGAGCATTTTAGCCAGTAAAAACACTCTAAAGTCAAGAGATGAAATGACATAAGGAGATCAATGTTATATGGAGAAGAAGGTGAGTTAAGTATAAAAAGACTGAAAAGTTAGGAAGGGGCCAAGTCAAAGGCTCCTTTGAAAACTAAACAGATGTTTTATATTTGATTATGGAGAGCCACTGGAGTTTATTGAATTGGGGGCTGATATGGACAGACCTGAGTTTTAGGGAGATCACTATTTTTTAAATTTCCAGTTGCATGCATTAGAATTGTTGTTGGTTTTCTTTTTTTACTCTTTCAATTTTTTTTTCACAATAACATGTACACTTTTTAACATTAGTTTTCTATAATTTTGAGTTGTAAATTCTCTTCCCCCTCCCAAAATAGCAGTTTAGAATATAAGATTGTAATGTCATGCAAAACTTTTCCATATTATCCATGTTGTAGAAGACACATATTCCCCCCCAAAAAAAACCCACAAAGAAGATAAAGTTAAAATAGTATGCTTTGATCTGCATTCAGACTCCATCAGTTTTTTCTCTGAAGGTGCATAGCATATTTCATCTTAAGATAAAAAGTCCTTCAGAATTGTGAATATTGCTATCATTATAACTAATTATCATGCAGTATTGCTGTTGTGTATAGTGTTCTCCTGGTTCTGTTCACTTCGCTCTGCATCAGTTTAAGTCTTTCCATGTTTTTCTGAAATCATCCTGCTCATCATTTCTTATAGTACTACAATAGTATTTCTTTACAAGCATACCCCAACTTGTTCAGCTATTCCCCAACTGATTGGTATCCCCTCAATTTCTAAGTCTTTGCCATCGTAAAAGAGCTGCTGTAAATAGTTTTGTATAAATAGGTCCTTTCCCCTTTATCTCTTTGAGATACAGACTTAGTTGATGGATCAAAGGTTATATACAATTTTATCACCCTTTGGGCATGATTCCAAATTGCTCTCCAGAATGGTTGGATCAGTTCACAACTCTACCAACAGTGCTTTAGTGTCCTACTTTTCCACATACCTCCAATTTGTTGTCATTTTCCTTTCCTGTCATATTAGCCAATCTGACAGATGTGGAATGGTACATCAGAATGTTTTAATTTGTATTTCTCTCATCAATTGTGACTTGGAGCTTTTTAAATGAGATTATAGTTTTAATTTCTTCATCTGAAAACTACCTGTTCATATCCTTTGACCATTTTTCACATTGAAAATAACTTGTATTCAGTTCTTTATATATTCGAGAAATGAGGTCTTTATCAAAGGGTGTACAATTTTTTTAATCACAGCTTTCTACTTCTAATCTTGATTGCACTGGTTTGGTTTGTGCAAAATCTTTTAAATTTAATGTAATTAAAATTACTCATTTTACATCTCATTGTGCTCTCTATCTCTTGTTTGGTCATAAATTCTTCCTTTATCCATAGATATGATATCTAAACCATTCCCCTCAACCACATTCCCCTAATTTGCTTACGTCTAAATCATGTACTCATTTTGACTTTATCGTAGCATACAATATGAGATGTTGATCTGTAGATAGTTTTTGCCATACAATTTTGGGAAGATCACTTTGACAGCTAAGCAGTAGATAGATTGGAGAGACCCCTGAGGCAGGCAGACTAAGACTAGACTCACCAAACACAAGGTGATGAGATTCTGCCTCAGGGGTGGTGGCAGCCTCAAAGGAGAGACTAGGCTGGGTATATGCTGCAAGAGATACTTTGATAACTACATGTAGGAAGGTATAAAGAAAGTTGAACAAGTTACAGAGATTCAGTTTCCTATACAATCCCCTTTTTGTCTTTATATGTGGTAATGCATCTTTGTATATGGTAATACTCATTTGTATTTAGTGTTTAACTTCAGCATAAAACATTAAATATTTTTAAAAGGTAAAAATTTTTTTAACCCTTACTTAAAGGTCTTTTAATTTAGTGATTCTTTTTTTAAACCCTTACCTTCTGTCTTAGTATTGATTCCTAGACAGAAAAACAGTAAGGACTAGGCAATTGAAGTTAAGTGACTTGCCTGGAAATGTCAGAGGCCAGATTTGAAACCAGGTCCTTCCAACTCCAGGCCTGATGCTCTCTCTACTAGTTGCCCCAAGTTGAATTTTTTAACTGAAAAAGTCTGTCTCCCTTTCTGCAATACTTATATATCTGCTGAAGTCTTTTAAATCTTGGTCCTTTTAACTTTTATTTTTATCCTTTCCTCTCTCTCAGTGGTGATGGAAGCAGAGCCCAAAGAGAGCATGTGCTTTCATAGGCCAGTTTAAAAGTGGTGTAGCTAATTTCCAGAACTCATAACTCTTTCTTTTTTCTGATTTGTTTCTTTAAAGGAATTTTATTTGTGCTTTATTATAAAACAAGAGTTCTGCTTGATATGAACTGATTATATGACTATCATGTTATTATATGTCAGCTAAGATCACTAAGGAATTCCAGAAAGATTTAATAGAATATTAATTGCACAATGAAATATATTAAATTGCGGTAGGCTATAATAATAATAATAATGATGATGCTTGTGTGGTAGAAACTAAAATTTGGGAAGAACAATTAAAAATGCATCGTTGCTTACAAGTTTCGAAAACGGAGAATATATATCAAAAGACTTATATAGCAAATGAAAGAAAGAAGTAACCCCATTTACTGCTAAGATAATTAAGTGATGTTGTGGCTGAAATGAAACAAGTAATCTCAAGACAAAACAGGTAATCTTAGTCTCAGGCTTTGGAAGTTCATGGTTTTGTTTTGTTTTGTTTTTAAGCAAGATCTGGAGGAGGGAATAAAAGCAGCAGGTAGTGAGAAATGATTGATCATAATTAGATTTGTTGATTCTCCTTGATATAAACAGCTAAAGCTTTAGTGATGAGGAAGGATGTGACTTGATTTTCATTTCCATTGTTAACATTTTATCACACTAAGTTCCAAAGAACACCAACATCCACTGTGGTGTGACCAGGATTTTTTGGTGAGAATTTCAGTGCTAACAGTATTTTCCCCGTTAAAGTATGAATATGAAATTACATCTATATATTAGGAAGCATTTATAAGGAAGAATTTGTACAAAAAAATGTTATCTTCTTTTATTCCATTTTCCAGCCCTACCTAGGAATATTCCCTCAAGTAGTAGGGGTATTCTGTATTTCCAGACCAACTTTATAGATTTCTCCAATATATTTCAAACTCCAAATGTTCTATGACCATATTAGTTGGGAAAATATTTCTCTATCATATAATACAAAATATATAATCCCCCTGAAATATAGCAAGCTCAGAGATAGTTGTTCAGCCTGCAGTTTATAAGGCTCACTGGAATAAAAGACTACTTGAGGTAATTTTTAAAATTAGTTTTCATCAGCTTCGTTGCAGAGACTACCTACCCACTTCACAGATCCTTAAGAGTATACAGAATTAATAGGAAAAGGTAACTTAGTTTTCAGTAGATTCATGGTATAAATAGATATTTCTCATTAGAGTAAAGGCAAATCTTTTGTACTCACAGATGGGATGTGTTATACAGTTGGCTCAGATCTGCGAGAGTTTGTTTTTCCTTCATTGGCTGTCAGGGTGGTCTGCCAAACACAATGCTATCCATCTCTTAGTGCCAGTCTCTGTGAGAGCATTCTCACCTTACTGGTGTCTCTTCCTGTTTCCATACTCAGCTATGCCGTTATTGCCTATGGCTGTGCCAGCTGCCCAAAGTTGACCTGCGAGAGGGAAGGCTGCCAGACTGAATTCTGCTACCACTGCAAGCAGATATGGCATCCGAATCAAACGTGCGATATGGCCCGTCAGCAGAGGGCACAGACTCTGCGAGTACGGACCAAGCACACGTCAGGTCTCAGTTATGGCCAAGAATCCGGGCCAGGTACGGTTTATTCCTCTAGGCTTATAGTGGCATGAGTCTAATAATGAAAACTATGATCCATCTATTAGGTTGGGCTTTCTGGGATCCAAGGGATGCTCTTTTGACACACCTGGTAGTGAGTTTTATTTAGCAAGTTCTTCAGAAGGTTGTACATTCTGAACAGCTTAGCTGCAAATACAGATTCCTTCTCTAGTTGGTAAAGTCCAGGTAGTATCAGAATCATCAGCTGGATTCTTTATTCCCAGAACCTGGTCCCCTTTCTATGGTAGGCCTTAGAGTTTTAGAGATCAGTTGGATAATATCTGCTGGATTTTTTACACACAATGAAAAGTGAAGTATTTGTGCCTTTTTTTTTAGATCTATCTGCTGTTGTTCCCATTAGATTAGAGTGTATGTATGACTGATTATTATTAATGATAATAGTATATTTCTGTAACGCTTGTGGGAATTACAAAACTTTTACTTGCCTTAAAACAGCCTATAGTATAATAGGTAGTGCAAGTATTATCCTAATATTAAAGATAATGAAACAGACTCAGGTTGAATAACTTGATCATGGCCATGCAGCTATATCTGATTTGAGCTCAGGTCTCCTGATCCCAAGACTGGCACTCTTTCCACTGTATTATTCCAATTTATCAAACTGTAAAAGATTCAGGAAGCATTAGGTACTTTCCATAGCATAGTCTTCATAATAAACCTTAATAGGTGTGCCACTCATTTAATTCCAGGCTTTTACAAGTAAGTTACTAACCAGTCCATGTAGTGTTTAGCTAAGTTTATTGGCTTTTATAAATCTTTCTTTAGTGATGTCATGGGAGGGGAGGGGTGGAATATAAAGGGAAGATTTTAGCATTTGATTTTTCCTGGCATAGATTCTTCAATCGTAACATGCCGGTTATGAGTTTATTGTGAAAATCAGCAGGAACAGGCATGCTGCAAAAGCATACTCAACTCATTTTCATTTTGGGAAATGTGTCATTCCCTAGTATCTCACCCAAGGGCTATGGGCCCCTTTAACATCAATTCTAATATTTGAATGAAACTGAAATTTAATCTATCTCACCACCCCCCCTCCAGATTTATTCTTTTTTCAGAACAGAAAGAAGTCCATTTCCAAACGTAATTTCTGGTAACCCCCTCCTCTAGATTTTTCCAAGGGCATTTTAATGGGGATTTTAATTCTGTGTTAACCACTCATCTCTTCAAGAGAAGTTGGGAAACACCACAGCTCCCAGTCATTGATGGTCTGTTGTGAAGTCTAAACTTAGGAACAGAACAGTGAGTATCCCAGAGTAGAATCTTTGTCTGGGGACTTCTACAGCATTTCTTTTTTTCCTCTGGGTGATTCCTGGGGAACGGCATTTTAAGTCAAGCCAAACTTATTTCTTTATCTCCCTTCTCTACAGCGGATGATATCAAGCCTTGCCCACGCTGCAGTGCATATATCATCAAGATGAATGATGGGAGCTGCAATCACATGACCTGCGCAGTGTGTGGCTGTGAATTTTGTTGGCTTTGTATGAAAGAAATCTCAGACTTACATTACCTCAGGTGAGCTGGAAGAAGCAATATTCTTGTTTAGGTGGAGAGGCATAAAAGAAACCTGAGTTGCTTTGGGATGTAAGGATAAGGGGGGGGGGGGGGGGGGGGAAGGCTAATCAGAGTGGATTGAGTCTCCAGGGCTTCAGACCATTACATTTTTAAAAGCCTTGAAAAATAAATTCCCTCTGCTCCTTAGACATTGAATTTCTGTGGCAGAACAGGCAGTCAGTATTTGCTGAATATTCACTAGGCAGAGACCTTGAAGGAACTTTTTTAAAAATATGCACATAAAAATGTGCTGTATAACTATTGGAAACTGTTCGGTAACATGTTGAGTACTTCTGAAATGGATATCATACCATGCCTTGGATGAGATCAGTCAGAGAAAGCTGCTTGGAGGAGGAGGGAAGTAGAGGGCAAGATTTTTACAGTTCAGAGACTTGCCAAGGGAAAAGTGGAGCACTCTTTTGTATTTTTCCCTTTTGTAAAGGTTAGAAGGTAGGAAGTTGCAAATTAGGTTTGCCTTTTTTTTTAATTAATTTTTTAAACTAATTACATGTTATAACAATTTCCACACAAGATTTCCTAAGTTATATGATTGAACTTAAACCCCCTCCCTTCCTTTCCTTTCCTGGTGCTGTCAGGAAGTTTGATCTGGGTTATATATGTATTATCATACAAAACATTTCCACATTGTTCATTTTGTAAGTGAGTAATCTTCTAATACCAGAACCCCACAATATAAACCCAATAAAAAGTTGAAAAATCATATGCTGTCATCTGCATTCTGATTTTGACAGTTCTTTTTCCGGAGTTGGATAGCATTTTATCATAAGTCCAAATTAGGTTTGTCTTGCTAGAGGAGAGAGCTTTCGTAGAGCCTGTACTCTATACTTATCCTTTGCTTCTGGTTTTATGACAATTCTCTGAGCCCACTGTCATCAAATCAGAAACAAGGAAGGTCTTGCTCTTTAAAGAGAGTCCCTCCAAAATGCAGAATTAATAATGCCAGCATTCATTTTCTCTATAGCCCCTCTGGCTGTACATTCTGGGGCAAGAAGCCATGGAGTCGTAAGAAGAAGATCCTTTGGCAGCTGGGCACCTTGATTGGTGCTCCAGTGGGCATTTCCCTCATTGCTGGTATTGCCATTCCTGCCATGGTCATTGGCATCCCTGTTTATGTTGGCAGAAAGGTAAGGCATATATGGTACCATGGTGGGCCCTAGGTGTGTGTCTGAGTGAGCACTTGATATCTGCTGAATAAAAGACAGGAAGGAGAAAAACAGCCAGTGTTGCAGAGCTCTCTGGAAACCAGCTGGTTCTAGGATAAAAATACCTTTCATTTCTTAAATGAATTTTCTTAAACCCCATGTGATCTGAAAGTTTCTGTTACCAGCCTTGGCCTGGTTCAAACAAGTAACTTTAAAGGTGAAATGTTCCATAGCTGATTCCCCTGAGTTGCTTGTCTCTGGCAGATGCTCATTTTTCCTACAGGAGCCAATTCCTGTAGAAGCCTAGGTTAGGTAGGATCCCCTTGGGGAATAGGAGATGGGATTCGGTTTGTTTTTTTAATGTACATAGCAGAACAGGCAAGTTTTGTTTCTTGTTCTTGTGTGAATGTCTCTCTGTACTTTAGCTTCTCACTTCTAGCAAAGAGAGCAGACTTCTGACCTGGATTTTTGATTTCTCAGATCCACAGCAGGTATGAGGGAAAGAAGACTTCAAAGCACAAGAGGAATTTAGCCATCACAGGTGGCGTGACCCTGTCAGTCATTGCATCCCCGGTTATTGCTGCTGTTAGTGTTGGTAAGTAGAGATTGTAGCTTTGCTGGGAACCCTTGGGCCAGGGCCTCAGAGCCATAACGAGGAAAACATAAGCCTTCATTCATGCCAATTCTCTTAGGTCCTGTGAAGCTCTGAGATTTATGACCTCCTCATGTAATTGGGTAGCCACAAACTATACCAGTAGGAATTTTGGTGGTCACAGGGATATTGCATGTCGTTCCTAGCTTTGTATTTAAAATATATGCCATAGAAGGTGCTCAGTATCATAGAATGTTAATATCTTAGAACTTGAAGGAAGCTTACAGGGCTCTCCAACCAGTGCCTAAAGCACTTTTGTATAATATCTTTATGTAATGTCCCCAACAAGTAGCCCAGATGCCACTTGAAAACCTCAAGTGGGAGGTGATAAGTTTGTAGTAAAGGCCACCTACTTTTAGACAGCTGTAATGTGCAATAATTCTAACTTAAATTGGACTAAAGTTGGATCCTGTGTCTTCATATCTATTCTGCACTCCTTTTGCAAAGCAGAACCAGTCTGACCCTTCATTTTCTATGCAACAGCCCTTCAAATACTTGAATACAGCTGTAGAACACCCTAAACCCCCAACCCTTCTTAGGTTAAACATCCCTGGTTCCTTCAGCCAACCCGTTTATGGCATGGTCACTAGATAGTCTACTATCTACTTCTCACCACCCTGAATTGTTCTCCTCTGCATATTCTCTGGCTTGTCTCTGTCTCTCTTCATTAACCTGGATGAACATTTTAATTGTCCTCTTGAAGAACAAGGCCAATTATTATTCTCTCTTGCTTCATTTAGAAGAGAGTGTTGCCTGTGTCTCCTGTCAAGCTTTGAGATGAGACTTTGTTGCTGGTCCATCCTCATTGCTGTGCCTCATTCCTTTTCAGGTATTGGTGTCCCTATTATGTTGGCAT
Source organism: Monodelphis domestica (assembly GCF_027887165.1). Taxonomy (NCBI): domain Eukaryota; kingdom Metazoa; phylum Chordata; class Mammalia; order Didelphimorphia; family Didelphidae; genus Monodelphis; species Monodelphis domestica. The sequence continues at coordinate 369,678,528 of NC_077230.1, read as the reverse complement.
ATGTTTATGGGGTTGTACCTATTTCTCTCTGTCGTGGAGGAGGTTGTGGAGTTAGCACTGCCAATGGAAAAGGTGTGAAAATTGAATTTGATGAAGATGATGGTCCAATCACAGGTAAAGACAGAACTTTTTTTGGTCCAAAATAAGAAAAAATTCAATGCCTTTTACAGAGAGACTATTGTGGGATGATTTCAATAGCTTATAAGCTCTGTGGGGGCTGATATTTTAACCTTATTTCTTTGTACTGGAGTTAGTCGGTTAATTCCTCAGATACTGACACATTATGACAAAAATAAGCTGGTGGCCATGTGGTATAGTGGAAAAATCCTTGGATTAGGGAGCCAGAATAGCTGTAGAACTGAACAGCAGTGAAGGCTTTTCCATCTAGAACATTTGAACCTCCTCCTTCAACAGCAGTCTGTCCTCAGGATGGTGTAACATCCTGAGCCTGAATAACCTCATACATCTTTTTCCTTGTCTATACAGTGTTAGGAGCTTAGGCCAAATGACCTATTTGGTTCCTTTCAGTTTTCCAGTCTTGGAGTCTGGAAGCCTTGCGATCAAATCCTACCTCTTAGTTGTATCTGTTACATGATAAGTGGACTGTTGACCTCTCTTCATTCCCATAATTTTGAAGGTTCAACCTTCATTAATTCCTGTATCAATAACAATAATAATGTCAAGTAGCATGTGGGGAGGCTGTTAGAAAATGGGTAGATCATCATCCCTTTAATGTTATTCATTCTTTATTGAGATGTTTCCTTCTGTCCATAGTGGCCGATGCCTGGCGGGCCTTGAAGAACCCCAGCATTGGGGAGAGCAGCATCGAAGGTCTTACCAGTGTGCTGAGTACCAGTGGGAGCCCCACAGATGGACTCAGCGTCATGCAGGGCAACTATAGTGAGACAGCCAGCTTTGCAGCTCTCTCTGGAGGTACTCTGAGTGGCGGTGTTCTCTCTAGCGGCAAGGGAAAGTACAGCAGGTAGGCAAACTATTCTTGAAAGATAATAAATTCGTCCTTTTCTAAGGCTATGTTTTGTTTGGTTGAGTCTTAATAGCTTTGTTGGCCAGGTGATCTTGGCAAGGGCAATATGATAGGGTGCAAAGAGCTGGGCTTTTGAAGTATGAGCATCTGGTACCATAGGGCAGGTCCCTTTGCCTCTCTGACACTCTTTATCTGCAAAAATAAGGGGTCATCCTCTACTTGAATGACCTAATTCTCAGGATTACAAGGAAAGTGTAAAGTCATAAATAAAGCAAGATAGAAATGTCAGCTATCATTACTATACCATTTAATTAATTTATGAACACTTTTATTTGTCATCTTTTTTCCTCTGTCCCTTTCCTTCCCGCTCATTCACAAATACTCCTCTCCAGGCACATCATCTAGTCCTTGTTTTACTTAGGAGGAAGCAAGAGTGCAGAGGCTATGGTTAGGCTCAGGTTTCCCACAGTGAATCTGGGAGAGCAGCAGAATAGAAGCCAGAGCCTCCAAGTGTAGAGCTTTTTCCACTGTAGCCATACATAACATTTTTCTGTTGTTAGCTAATTCTGAAAAGGCAAATGAGTTTAACAAAAGAGATCAGGAAACATGATGGAGACTCCTCTTAATGTTGCCTCAGGCTTCCTTTGACCCAGCTTGGGTTTGTGAGCTCAGAATGTGTCTTGCTGAGAGCTCTTAATGGCAGGGGATCCCGCCCCCACAGTCAGCAGTGCTCCCTGCCATGCGCTTGAAAAACCAAACTCCCCTGGATAGCAGTAGACACATCATTGGAGACTGACTTGCTGAAATTGCAGCTCAGCCAATCCAGCTGTTGAGTTCTGTGAAATCATCTTCTTCCCAAGAAGTGAATGAGTCAGCTGTGTGTGACCGTATGTGAAACTGCTTATGGAGAAGTACAAACCTGTGCCAAGGCTGCCACAGGAGCTGTTCATTTCACTAAGCACTGAGGCACCACTCAGCCCACTCTCTGTCACTAAAGGAAGGGTGGCTACTGGGGGACTTGGCATTTGTTGTTTTAAGTCTGGCTCTGGCCAGTCTCAATGTAGAGGAAATGAAGGCTCCTTTTCAGTTTGTGCTTGTGGGGAAAGAAGGCCACATCATCCTGATTGGAAGAAGGGTGTCAAAGGAGCCAGGAAAGGAAGCAGTCCATCTGGAGGCTCCTTTCTTATGTACTTGGATGCCTCCTCTCTTTTCACACAGGCTAGAAGTCCAAGCTGATATCCAAAAGGAAATTTTCCCCAAAGACACAGCCAGTCTTGGCGCCATTAGTGACAACGCCAGCACTCGGGCAATGGCCGGTTCCATAATCAGTTCCTACAACCCCCAGGACAGGTATGTGAGCAGCTGGAATGCAGGAGGCATTTTGTACTTTTTGTTGTTAGGCCTTTAGAGAAGACAGGCTGCTCTTTGCCTGTAGGGGTCCTGTGCTTCCAATGGGTAGGGGGGATCTCTGGTCTTGGATTCCCTTTGGAGTTCTTATGCATAGAAGTGTTCTGGCTTCTGCACTTGGCATAGTTTTTACTTTCATGCATCATCTTCCACTGGAGTCAAGCAGTACCACCCACACAGGATTCAAGGGATTATATTTGTGTTCCTCAAGTCCATGGGACTCTGAATTCCTGATTTTCTAGATTTCTGGAGAAGCTGGCCTGAGATTACCTCCTTTATGTGGTGATGAGCGTGGCTAACGTGTTCCTCTCCCAGGTGTTTTAGCTACTTATGCTGAAAAAGTCAGATGAAACTGGGATTAGAAGGATACTTCTTGGTTTATGTTTTAACTGAGAATAGATGAGACTTTGTAACTCCTTCAGTTTCTCTTAATAAAAAAGTTTTTTTTTAAACACTAGCCTGTAGAAATTAGCAGAGTTCTTTGTTCACATGCTCTGTCAATATTTAGAAAGTAAGCTAGCACCTTGAGAGGTTGTATTATTTTAGTTTTAGTTCTTCCATTTAGGAGTAAAAATTCTTTTTGAAATAGAATCTCTGGGCTGCAGTGACGTCTCTTTTGGAATAAATATTTCTCCCTTGAACCCTCAAACCCCCTCATACATAAAACTATAATCCTTGACTCAGCAAAGTGGATTTTGTCTCCCCAGAGAGTGCAACAACATGGAAATCCAAGTGGACATTGAGGCCAAACCTAGCCACTACCAGCTGGTTAGTGGAAGTAGCACAGAGGACTCTCTACATGTTCATGCCCAGATGGCAGAGAATGAGGAAGGCAGCGAGGAAGAGCCACCCTGCAAACACCAAAGCTGTGATCATAAGGACTGTATTGCCAGCAAAACTTGGGACATCACCTTGGCCCAGCCAGAGAGTATTCGAAGTGACCTGGAGAGCTCAGACACACAGTCAGATGATGTGCCGGACATCACATCAGACGAATGTGGTTCCCCTCGCTCCCAGACTGCGGCCCATCCCCATACTCCCCGAGCCAGAGGTGCACAGAGCCCAAGTGCCCATATGAACCACTGTGCCCAAGGAGAGGGGCATAAGTCAGAGGAAATGGTCTTGAAGCTGGAAGATATAGAAATCAGAGTATGAAGCAGAAGGCTGCTGTTTGGAGAAGCACACTTGTAACTGCATCTCTTGGAAACTTTTTTAGTTAATGTATTTTATTTCTAATATTCATTCTCTGGTCAGAGGTTTACCCCCAGTGTAATTCTGGGAAAGATGCCATTTCTTACAAGATAAAACATGGAAATATTACCCCCTTGGTTCCACCATCCCCTTCCCTCTACCCCCCTTTTTTTTTTAGTTTTAATTTATTGGTTAAACTGCTGGTGGTGATCCGTGAGGTGTGTCAGAGTGTATATATGTATGTGTGTGTATATTGTATGTATGCAAACATATTACTGAAGGACACATTTTAATAAAGATTTCTGTCGTAATCCTGCTCAGATTTCATTTTCCTTGGCAAGGAATAGGTATTTTGCAGATCTAAATGGTGAATCTGAAGAAGACACACTCCATTTTGAAAGGTCTAAGCTCTGCATGTGTTGGGTGGAATGTCCCAGGAAAGGAAATACGTGCAAACCATACAGAAGTAGAGTTGTCTATTGAGCTGCTGCTCCTAGAAGGACAAAGTGGGATGCGACCTTATTTCTTCTGGGCACCTTAAATCCAGCTTGTTGTGCTGGCAGAGGGCTGGGATGGAACCCTTTCTCCCTCTAGAGGCCACTCTGTGTATTCCTTCCTGAAGCTGATTCACTTTGAGCCTTTCCTTCATACAGTCGATTTCCAGGGCCTGGTACAGGATCATAATGGGGAATAAGGAGGGTGACAAGAAGCGCTATTCCTTGTGGGAGATGATAGAGCAGCCCCTGGATCATCATAGCTCTGGACTCTGCCCTTCCCTCGTGTTAGGATCTCTTAATTATAGGAGAGCTTTCACCTCTTTCTTCTTCCTTTTGGCCAATTCATCCTGCACATCAGCAAGACAGCAGTCAGATCAGCACACCCTCCTTTGGTTCAGGGACAGAGGAAGCTTGCTGCCTTCTTCCTTTGCAAAGGATCCTTTTTCCTTCATGACCCAGACTGAACTGTACCATGAAAGGTGATAAGCAAAGGACTACAACCTTGCGCACACTGATAGAACCCTCTTGAGCATACCAGCTATCGCTGACAGATAGCAATGTTGGTAGGAAATACAGTTAATGGATGATCGGGTAGCACTAGCATTCTCTGAGAGATTCTACCTCAGACCTGATGATTACAACTTCCTGACACCTGAGCTAGTTTCATTTGTCTTCTTACCATCCCCTTTGACTGTCCTAAGACTTCTGCTCTGAAATAATGTTTTCTAAAAGTAAGGATGAGACCAGACTTCCCTATGGTACAGGCTAAGGCAGCAACAAGTAACATTTCCCCCAGTGGAAGAGTATCTTGTGACTACCTCATTTTGTAGATATATTTTAAATGTCCTGCTAGACTGATGAAATCACATGTCTTAACCAAAAAACCAAACACCAGATAGGGTAGGGATTATTCTTCATCTTTGTTACTGCCCTACCAAAGTCCTGTACTCAGTATATATTTTTTTAGATTCATTGGAAGTGTTTCTATAATTGATCAGATCTAATCCACCAGACCAGGGATCCCACCCCCACCCCAAGAAGGACTTTATTATCCACATTATTTTTCCAGCGAGTGGCCACCAAGGTGTATTAAGAGATAGGGAGCATTTTAGATAAAGGTGCTTTGGGGCTAAGGAGGATAGGCACTATTAATCTCCATCTTGGTGTGTGGTTACTATCAGAAGTTGTTTAAGGAAAAGTAGGAAGAGTGAATTAGGGGGAAGAAAGATCATAATCTCAACAGAAACGAAGACCTCTTTTTTTCTTCACCTTCAAATCTCCCAGCACCCATCACAGTGCTCTTGTATGTAGTAGGCAACAAAGGAAGCCCTAAATTGAATACTAAAAAGGGATCCAGAAAGTCATTTTGCCAGTGACCATTTAACTGGAATCAATGGCGTGAGGGCCATTAATTATGGAAGTATGCATTTCCAAGAAGGAAGCTAAGTCACATTCCAACGTAAGACACTTCGTAACAATCAGTAGACCATCTTGAACCTACATCCATTCAGCTGCTGGCTCTGGAACACTAAGAACAGAAAACGATCAAGGGGAGAAATAATCAACCCTTTATTGTGCTCCCTAGTGACCAGAGACAACCTCGTTTTAGTCCTTGAAAAAGGAGCTCAAGGGAAGAATGCTGGATGGCACTGATGGAGGGGGTGAAAGACTCCTTATTACATTTAACTCGTGCAGCTGTCTCTTCTCTTGGATGATTAGAATCCAGCGCTCAATTGTGTGGGTCACCCCAGAAGTTTAGGGACGGAAGAGTGTTAGGAGGTATTTAACTCTCTAAAATGCTTAAATATCTCATTCTGCGTCATCCTTGAAGTCCCAGGAGGTAGATACAGGGCAGTATTTTTTCCCATGAGATAGATGAGGATAGATCACAGTGAAAGAGCTGAGGCTGAGCTGGGGTCTCCTAAGTCCCTGTTCCTCCTCCCCCAGGCTAGGGCAACACATTGCACCTGCTTCTGGCTTTAGAAACTCGGGGACCTGAAACCTAGTCTAGAGATTCCTTATTGCCAAGCAGCAATAAGGAAAAGAAAATGATTAAAAAAAAAAGACACGGCCTTGGTGCTCAGTCTGGGTGGGGGAGGAGACGTGACAGCACCCAAGTATTTGGATAAGGAGGGCTGTACGAGGCATCTGGTGTGTTCTCTAATAGATGCCTGGGTTTTGGTTGTCTTTATTAGGTCAGCAGCAGCAGAAATGCCAACCCGATGGGAATAGAAAAGTGGAATTCAAGGGTATGTGGACCAGACAGGTAAAAATCTGAATTTTTTAAAAAGGAGCTCAAGGTAGCCCCAGAGTCTAGCCCGCTTTAGAACCGAACCAAGGTTAATTGGACTAAAGCAATAAACTCTTGGCCCACTGATACAGACACCCAAATCCCACCCATTCTCCAGAGTCCAGCTCAAATCCTGCCACCTCCAGGAAGCATCCTGCGAGGTGTCACAGAGCGCAGCAGGCCCTGGGCCAGAACTCGAGCGTCACGACTTGCCTTTTATCTCCTAGATTCTTTCCAACTCTCGACATTTCATTGCTTTATGATCCTTTCCCAGCAGGGACTGGCTCTTAGACGCTCCCAACCTCCCACCCCATCCCCGTGAGCGTCGGCCCCAGAACTTGGCCTAGAGCCTAGCCAGAGACGATCGTCTTAATTTCCTCTAGTGCTTTGGACCCCTTATTCCTCTTAACACGCCTGGCTTTGTCTCATACCGTTTATGGTCATCCCTTTGTTCTTCCTTACAATCTCCCGAGCTTTGTGTTAATAATCCCTTTGCACACTGTGCTTGGAGTCGGGAAGACTGGGCTTCATGAGTTCAAAACTGGCCTCAGTGCCACGGCACAGAGATGCGATTATTTGAGGAGTCAGTGGCAGACTCCTCGCTCCAGCCTTGCTTGGCCTCAGCCGCAGGCTCCGACAAGCCAGTAGGCTCATGTGGTGGAGCTCTGTGCTGATGAGGTCACCTCTGGTGGGTTCTGTGGTTGCACCCTGAACCCCCTCATCTCATCAGCCTATTCTAAAGGACTCGAAGGGGGCCGCTATAAATTATGGGAAAGTGGGGCTTGGACCGGAGGAGACCTTGGAGCGATCCAAAACAGGACTGATTATTCTTGTCACCCCAGGAGGCTTGTTTGAGGGGAAAGCCCTTTTTTAAACACTAAAGAACAACAGAATGTGAGCCCATTTTCAAATCTGACCTCCTTATCTTACAGACGAAGAAGCAAGTGGGCACGACTTGGCTGAGATCATGCAAGCTGGAATCCCAACCCCAATTCCATATTTCCAAATTCAGCGCTCTTCTCTGCCTCTCACTGCCTTCCATCTAGCCCTACTGTTGGGCTACGGGCTCCAGGCCCTCTGGGGAGCTGAGAAAAACGCATGTGGGAAAAGATTGAACTGAAGAATTATTCACAGCACTTTCCTCACAACCCACCATATAAAGTATGGTAGTACGATCATCGTCCCATTTTACATACCAGAAAACAGAAGATAAGCCATTTGTGCAGGGTCTTAAAGCTGATTAAGGGCCCCAACTGGAACTTGGGGCCCTGCTTTCCTCATTGCAAATCCAGGATTTTTTTTTCATGGTGAACCAGCCTGCTTTTTTTTTTCTTTTTAACTCAGTACTTTGTATGGGTTCCAAGGCAAAAGAGTGGTAAGACGAGGGGGTGTGAAGTGACTTTCCCACCATCACATAGTTAGAAAGTGTCTGAGGTCAGATTTGAATCCAGGATCCTCCATCTCTAGCTTTGGCTCTCAATCCATTGAACCACCCAGCTGCCCCCTCTTAACTGTGTCTTGGACTCTTGGAAAGCTTCATGGAAGCTTCTAGCGTTGGTACAAGAGCTCCCTTTGCTCAGCCTGTCTAAATCCTGCTCCCTTTAAGCCCTACCTTGTGTAGGAAGCCTCACTTGTCCCTTCTCTTGCCCTTATTACCATCACTAAAATTAGAGCTGATAAAAAGTTTGAAAGGTTTAAAAAAAAAAAGGCCCACCCAGGCCAGTGCCCATGTTGCTACCCTGGTGTGCATTTCGCTGGGCCCGGCTTCCAGCGAGGTTGGGCGCCATGCTGCATTCAGGCCAGGATCCTGGGCCCTGGGGCAGGCCTGGTCCTCCTCTTCCTCTTATTCCTCCTCATCCTCCAGCGGTTCCAAGGCTCCAAACACATCCCTCGACGTCCCGCTGCCCGTGAAACCCAACTCTGCGAGCAACATGGGGGCTGAGCTTACGAGGCCACTCAGCAAAGTTGAAGTCAGGAAAGTCTTAGACAAATTTTACAAGAGGAAAGAAATACAGAAATTGGGCACTGATTAGGACCTGGATGCCCGGCTCTTCCACCAAGCTTTCATCAGTTTTGGAAATTATATCTGGCAATGCAGTCCTTGGATGTGGGAATGATATCTGCTTCAGTGCAGCTCACGTGATGGTCTCTTCCCATTTTTCATGAGACATGCAAAGCAGATGTTCCCTATGTTGGCCTGTAAAGATGATCTCCAAAAAATCAGCGACATATGGCTTCCACCCAACTGGTATCCAGAAGCCACATCACTCCGGGGTTGATGGGAGGGAGCGAATGCAGATCTGAAAAATAATGTAACATTTAATTCCAAAAAATGACTGTGCATCATCATTCCCTCCCCCTTTTCTGTGGTCATGGTGGCTATGGGTGTGGGGGCAGGATCCTCACACTTTACTAGGACCTGGGTCTCCTTTCATTCCCTCCGGGCTCCAGTAGTCATCTGATCTTTCATCTCTTTCTCCAGATCTGTCCACAAGTGTGGCCAAGCATCTCTGGTCCTAAAGAAAGTTTTATTGGTTTTTTCCCTCCCTTCTAGCTTCTCCAACTATTGCCCCATTTCTCTTTCCTTTAAAAAAATTGCATCAATATCTTGTTTTTACTTTATTTCCATTATATTCTTCCCTGCCTTCCACATCCAGACAGCATTCCTCCTCCCTTTTCATGGCTAAACTCCTTAGGAAAAAATTGTCTATATGCAAAGTCTCTGTTTTCTCATTTATCCCAATGTGAGCCAGTTTCCACTCCTATACCCTTACTGACACCACCCTAAGTTACAGTAACCTCATCTAAAACCTACTGGGCTTTATCCTTTTTTTTTTTAAACCCTTACCTTCCTTCTTGGAATCAATACTGTGTATTGGTTCTAAGGCAGAAGAGCAGTAAGGGCTAGGCAATGGGGGTCAAGTGACTTGCCCAGGGTCACACAGCTGGGAAGTGTCTGAGGACAGATTTGAACCCAGGACCTCCCATCTCTAGGCCTGGCTCTCCATCCACTGAGCTACCCAGCTATCCCCTGGCTTTATCCTTTTTGTTGTCTCTGCAGGATTTACAATTCTTTACTACTCTCTTCCTACTGAATATTCTCTTCTCTGTTGGCTTTCTTTCTCCTCCATCATATTCTTCTAGCTCTCCTCCACTGTCTTTAATTGTCCCTGTTTCATCCACCCCTGCTCCCCTTAAGGTGGATGTTGCCCAATAGTCTGTCCAGTTCCTCTCTGTGTTTGTGTGTGTCTGTCTCTGCTCCCCTCTCTCCCTCTCTCTCTCTTTCCCCCCAGCCCTCTCTACATCTTCCCTCCTCTCCCCACCTTCTCTTTGTGACTTTCTCCTGTTTCCCTCCCTCTCTGGCTCTCCTGTCTTCTGTTCCCCAAATCTCAGTTTCCAGCTCAGACTTCTCTTTCGAGCTCCAGATTTGCGTAGATGATGTCTGGACATTACCCCTTCACCCTCACCCTACGGCTCCAAACTTGACAGCTACAAAAATGGACTTAAGATCTTTTCCCATAAATCTGCTTCTCCTTCTGACTTCCCACCTTCTTAGTGGCCCCAACCTCCACCCAACCCTGCCTGAGCCTAGAAGCTTGCTTTGACTTCTCCTCTTCCCTCACTTCCAAGCTGTCCAGTTCATTTCTGTAACATCTCTTCTATCCCTCTCGCCCTCTCTAGTCATCATCACTGCTATCTCTACCAGCTTCCCCCTCCCAGCCTATCCTTAATGCTGTAACGAACTTAATCTTCATTCTACATACACGAGAGTCTGCGTATATATACGTACACACACCCCACGCCCTTGACAAATACTATCTGGTTCTCTCACATCACCTCCAAGAGGCACGTAGCTATTTGGATCCTTTTCCCTTTGGGGGAAATTGAGTCAGATAGAGGTTAAGCAGAATCACATGACTGGTGAGTATCTGAGGCTGTATTTGAACTCGGATCCTCCTGACTCCTAGCCCAGCACTCTATCCGCTGTGCCACCAAGCTGCCTCTAGCTGCATGGAGCCAAACATGTCACTCTGCATCTACCATTTTCAATGATTTCTGTGGGATCATGTGAACGGGGCTTTAGGGCTGATACGGTCCAGCCCCTCTGCCTGGCACATCAGGACGCCGAGACCCTGCCCTCTGGCACCTCCCATCTCTCGAGGCTTGTTGCATGCTCCTCTTTCCCGTGTAGTCTACGCCAGCCTGTCTGGGCTGTTCCATCCCATAAATCTACCCCGTGCTTTCCTGCCCTCCTACTTTTGTGCACACACCACTCCCTGTGCCTGGAATGTTCTCCTCCCTCTCTGCCTGTTGATTGAACTTCTCACCATATTTTATAACCAACTCAAATGCCACCATCTCCGATAAACTCTTCCTGAAACCTGCCTCAGGCGTGGGTGGCCTCCCTCCCCAAGCCCCTTGGACCCCACGCGGCTCTCCGAACTGACAGATCGGTGTGTGGCTTTCCTTCCTGCTCCTCACTCTTAAGGTCTCCCCCAGCACCTAGCACAGTCGATCTTTGTTGAGGGAAGAAATGCACGAGTGAATTCTACAGTGAAGGTTCTAAGCCTCAGCTTTTCTCCTCCATAAAAGGAGAAACACGTCCGTCTCTCGCACGGTTACGATTCTGAGCATCAAATGAGATTATGTCTGCACGGAAAGGGCCGGGCTCATTCTGATTAGCAGTTAGACTCCTCTGCCCTCTTAGGGGCTCCAGAGCAGCTGGCGGTAGTGAGATGTTCAGGCCTGGGCGCTGCACACACTAAGAGCACATCCCCAAAATTCTGAGCTGTTGATTCGGGGCTTCCAACCTCCAAACCCTCAGAATCTTGGAGAGCGAGCTGCTCGTGGAGCGAAGGGCGGCCGAAGCCTGATGCCCAGGTAGTCTGTCCCTTTAGCACGTGTCTCGCCCGCCTGGGCGTCTTGTTTCCCCCATACACGAAGCAGTGGACCACACACGCAAACTCCATTGCTACAGCACGCCTTGCTCCTTTCTCAGTGTGTCGCCCTCACCATCTGCCTTCTCCATTTGGCATGGAGGGAGAGCACAGAATGGAGACGCCATCCCAAGGGCAGAGCTAGAGGGTTTCCGCTGGTGAGGACGTGAGCTGGAGGTAAATGCACGAGACTGTGGTGGTAGAGTTTTTAAATTAAAAAAACAACAATAACCCAACCACAGCGACTTGACGACGGATTGGTGCGAGCGGAATGGAGTCCCTGAAAGGTAGAAGTGCCCTCAGCAGAAATGAGCAGCTCGTTTGAGGGGAAAGATGGGTTTCTTGTTCCATATGTGGCGCTGAGATGCCATGGGGACGTCACTTGGAAATGTCCGATTGGCCGTCGATGATGCAAGGCCAGAACCCAAGAGAGCAGCTAATTGGGGCTAGATAGTAAGATCTGGGAATCGCCTGCAGAGAAAGGATAATTAAGAACGGATGAGAGTACCTAGAGAAGGGGGGAGCAGGACAGGAATCTGGGGTACGCCTACAGGAGAAAGTGAGCCAGGGTGGCCAGACGACTAGGAAATCTAAGCGAGAGCAGTGTGCCATGCACCCAAAGAGGAAAAGTATCTAAGAGAGAGGGGTACGGGCAAAATGTTACAGAGAGGGTGGGGGTGGGGGTGCACCTGGGTGGCTCAGTGGATGGAGAGCCAGACCCAGAGATGGGAGGTCCTAGGTTCAAATCTGGCCTCAGACACTTCCTAGCTGTGTGACCCTGGGCAAGTCACTTAACCCCCATTGCCTAGCCCTGACCACTCTTCTGCCTTGGAACCAATATACAGTATTGATTCTAAGAAAGTAAGTGAAAAAAAAAAACCTTTGCTTGACCCTGCCATTGCCTCCAACTCTCTTGTATGTCTCCTTTTCAGCAGCCAGACTCCTCACCACTCACACCTTCACTCTCCATTTCGGCTTCTATCCTCACCATTTGACTAAAGCTGCTCTTTTCAGAGGTTCCTGGAGACCCACCAGCCCCTTCATCATCTTCATCTTCAGCCCTCTCGATCCCTCTACAACCACCCACCACCCCCATCTCCCCCTGCTTCCCAAATCCATTTTTCTTCCTTGGTTTCCAAGACCCTGGCCTCTCCAGAGAGAAGAGAGGCTCTGTGTCTGCCTGCCCTCGGCCATTCCCCAGCTGGATCTTCCCTCATTTCGTCTCGGGACCTCGTCTCCCCTCTCTCTGCCCTGGACGCTCTTAACCTACAGTCCATGAATTTAGCTTTTTAAAAAATATATATCTTAATAGTTCTATTTCCACATAATTCATATTTTATCTCATGCATTTAAAAACATGATTCTAAAAAAATAAAATAAAAAAAGCATGCTTCAGAGAAGGGAGGCCATCGGCTTCCCCACACTACCCAAGAGGTCCAGGATGCCAGAGAAGCTTAAGCATCCCCTGGTCTGCTCTCTTCCCTGCTAATCTCCTCAGCTTATCACGGCTCCGTCTGCTGCCCGGCTCTCTGCACGTCCTTCCTGCATGCCTACGAGCCTCTCCTCATCAGTCTACCAAAAATCGACTGCTGACTTGGAACCAGGAAGGCCTAGATTCAAATTGTATTTCTGCTCCAAACTAGTCATTAATGCTGGACTAATCTCTTAATGTGCCTAAATCATGCTGTTGATGTTGTTCAGTTGTGACTGACTCTTCATGACCCCATGTGGGGTTTTCTTGGCAGAGAGACTAGAATGGTTTGTCATGTCCTTCTCCAGCCTCTTTTTACTGGTGAGGAAACGGAGGCAAACAGGGTTAAATGACTCTTCCAAGGTCATACAACTGCCAGATTTGAACTCAGAAGATGAGTCTCCCTGACTGTAGGCCCAGCACTGTATGCACTACGCCTCCACCTCACTGCCCTCATTTGTAATATGAAATCATTGTATCTACATCACAGAGACAGTTAGGGTGAATTTATTAGAGTGCTGGGTCTAGAGCCAAGAAGGCCTGAGTTCAAATGCTATCTCAGACACCTAGTGGTTGTGTGACCCTGGAAAAGTCACTTGACTTCTGTCTACTCAGTTTCTTCACCTTCAAAGTGGAAATCATAATAGCACCTACATGCCAGGGCGGAGTATATAATATTTGTAAAGGGCTTAGGACAGTGTCTGGCCCATAGAAGGCTCTTAATGCTTGTTCTCTTCCCCTTTCACAAAGATAAAATTGAAATACCTTATGGTAGGGGTTAACTTTTTTTCTGTCATAGACCCCTCTAGCAGTTAGTGAAGCCCATGGACCCCTTCTCAGAATCATGTGTTGCTGGTTGTTGTTTAGTTGTTGTTCAGTCATTTCCAGCTCTTTGTGACCCCATTTGGGATTTTCTTAGCAAAGATTCTAGGGTGATTTGCTATTTTCTTCTCCAGCTTATTTTACAGATGAGAAAACTGAGGCAGAGTTAAGTGACTTGCCCAGGGCCACACAGCCAGTAAGTACAAATTTGAACTCAAATTTTCCTGACTCCAGGACAAGAGCTCTATTCACTGCACTACCTAGCTGCCCTGTTTGTTGCTCACATTCATAATGGAAAGAAATATGTAAAAATAAAAAGGTATTGGGATTTTTTTTCCCATCTAAGTTCATAGATCCCCCTGAAATCTTTCCCATGTTGAGAACTCCACCTTATAGGGTAAGTTATAAGGCTAAAATGTGAGAATGTAGATAAACCTTTTTGAAACTTGATAGTACTGTATACATTTCTGTTATTATTTTTCTGTGGTCCAGCTTCCCCATATTGCTTGAACCCAGATCCTCTGACTTCAAGACCACTGCTCTTGCTCTTGAAGGCATTGCCATCCTTCTAGTCACCCAGATTTGTACACAGGCTCAATTATTCTCGACTTTTCCCTCTCCCTCACTACCCCCCTTTATCCAGTCACTTACCAAGTTTTGTCAGTTCACATCCTCTCCCATTTCCATTCCTCTCCATTCATGCAGCTTCCACCCAGATTCAGATCTTCATCTCCTCTTACCTGCCCCATTGTAATCTCCCCTCACGTCTCCCCCATGTGTGGCTCTCCAACCCATCTTTCACACAGCTGCCAAAACACTTTTCCTAAGTATTGGTCAAGCTGAGGTCCTCCCCTGCTCAGTAACTTTTTTTCTTTTTATTTATTTTTTAGTTACACATATAAATATTTTTTTTCTTTTGAAAATTTTTTATTTAATTAATTAATTTAGAATATTTTCCCCTGGTTACATGATTCACATCCTCTCACCCCCCTCGCACAGCCAACGAGCAATTCCACTGGGTTTTACATGTAGCATTGATCAAGACCTATTTCCATATTATTGATATTTGCACTAGGATGATCCTGTACAGTCTACATCCCCAATCATATTCCCATTGACCCATGTGATCAGGCAGTTGTTTTTCTCCTGTGTTTCTGCTCCCACAGTTCTTTCTCTGGATGTGGATAGCATCTTTCTCCCAAGTCTCTCAGAATTGTCCCGGATCACTGCATTGCTGCTAGTAGAGAAGTCTCTACGTTCGATTGTGCCACAGTGTATCCGTCTCTGTATACAATGTTCTCCTGGTTCTGCTCCTTTCGCTCTGCAGCAGTGGAATTCATCCAGTTCATTATGGAAAGGACTTTAGAGATCACAGGGCCATAGACATAGAGCTAGAAGAGACCTCAGTGGTCATCCAATATGCCAC
This sequence comes from Monodelphis domestica, assembly GCF_027887165.1. Classification (NCBI taxonomy): domain Eukaryota; kingdom Metazoa; phylum Chordata; class Mammalia; order Didelphimorphia; family Didelphidae; genus Monodelphis; species Monodelphis domestica. The sequence goes on along the minus strand of NC_077230.1, from coordinate 369,663,502 downwards.
CTCCATTTTGCAGAGGAGAAAATAGAAGTCTAGAGAGGGAAAATAATTTTCTGGAGGTCAAACGCTACTTTAGTAACAGAGTCAAGACTTGACTATGGATATCTTAAGTTCTAGTACAATATTCTTCCACTATGCCACATCTCAGGTAAGAAGGGGGGGGTAAATTAAACATTTTCCCCTTGAAAAAGGGGAAGTCCCAGAGTATTGCCCCCTTCAGATGCAAATGGAAGACCACAGGCTGAGAGGAGGAGTGACCTTTCTCTGGAGGAGTCGTCTCTGATTAACTCCACCATCATTGCCATATCCCTCTATGTAGAGCCTTTGGACCAGTCAATCTGGCCTCACTTCAATGAAGCCCTTGCCCTACCCAGAGAGTCTTCCTTTTGAAATGACAAATTTCAGAAAAAAGAGCTCTAGATTTGGCTTACATAAAGCTTCTAGTCATACTTTCCCCATTATCACTGCAAGAATCCTATCTCTCCCATGAAAATGGGAGTCCTCTCACTTGGATTCTGGTCTTGACTCGCAGGAAATCTCTTTTGGCTTCAGTTCTGTCAAATGAAGGAGTTGAGCTAGATAGTTCCCCTCTGAGGTCCCAGTATGAGAAAAAAATGTCATGAGTTCCTCACCTCTAGGGGTTAGGGTATATCAGTCTGTGTACAATGTTCTCCTGGTTCTGCTCCTCTCACTCTGCATCACTTCCTGGAGGTCCTTACAGTCTCCATGGAATTCCTCCAGTTCATTATTCCTTTGAGCACAATAGTATTCCATCACCAACGTATACCACAATGTGTTCAGCCATTCCCCAATTGAAGGGCATCCCCTCGTTTTCCAATATTTTGCCACCACAAAGAGTGCAGCTATGCATATTCTTGTACAAGTCTTTTTCCTTATTATCTCTTTGGGGTACAGACCCAGCAGTGCTATGGCTGGATCAAAGGGCAGACAGTCTTTTATCGCCCTTTGTACATAGTTCCAAATTGCCCTCCAGAATGGTTGGATCAGTTCACAACTCCACCAGCAATGAATTAATGTCCCTACTTTGCCACACCCCCTCCAGCATTCATTACTTTCCTTTGCTATCAGGTTAGCCAATCTGATAGGTGTGAGGTGATACCTCAGATTGATTTTCATCTCTCTGATTATAAGGGATTTAGAACACTTTTTCATGTGCATATTAATGGTTTTGATTTCTTTGACTGAAAATTGCCTATTCATGTCCTTTGCCCATTCGTATAAACAATTTTTGACAATTGTTTTCTGACATTTTAGTATACAAATATTCTCCCTTCTCTTCCGCCATGGTAAATAGTTCAGTAGAAGTTATATCACTGCTTTCATGTAATACGTATTTCCTTATTGCTTATATTATGATAGAAGACATATCACACATACAAAAAAAAAACCTCATGAAGGAAATATAATGGAAGATGGTAGGCTTGGATCTGTGATCAAACCCTTAACAGTTCCTTCTTTGGCGGTGGAGAGCATTTTCATCATGAGTCCTTTGTGCTCTGACAATAATTTAGTCCTTCACAGTTGATCATTGTTCTGTTCTGCTCACTTCACTTTGCATCAGTTCATAGAATTCTCTCCAGGTTTTTCTGAGCTCATCCTGTTCCCCGTTGCTTATGGTGCAATAGTATTCCATTACAGCCATATGCCACGTGTTCATCCACCCCTCACTTTCCAATTCTTTGCCACCACAAAAAGCCTGCTTAGTAACTAATGACTCTCCCTATTGCCTCCAGGATAAAAGGGGAACCTCTTGGCCTGGCCCTTGAGGCCCTGCACTGCCTGGCTGGACCTTTCCTCACCTGCCTTCCCTTTAGGCCATCTCTTTTGTAGAACAAATGTGTCCAGTCTCTGTTCCCAACATGCTTCCTATCTCTGTGCATTGGATACAAGCTATTCTCCTATCTGTGACAGCCTCAGATCGCTCCCAACTCAAATGGTCTTTGATGCCAGGAAATGCATCTCGGGCTGTTGTTTCATCCCTCATCCCTCACCTCCTTTCTTTCCCTTCAAGGCTCAGCTCGGATGCTAAGACACCCAGGCAACATGGGGCAGACACCGCCCAAACCACCACGCACAAAGGAGCTATGATCAGGATAGATTGGAGATCCCCAGCCGAGGGAAGGCGTGAGAATTAGGGGGCGCTGGGGAGGGTTTCTTACTGAGGGTGGAATTTAAACTGGGGCTGGAAGGAAGAAAGGGAAGCCAGAGGGAGGGAGGGAATTACAGACACATGAGGAACAGCCAGTGAAAACCGTTTAATAAATATTTGTTGAATTTCATGAGCTCCTCCCTGGAACCTTCCCTTCCTCCTCAAGGATTCCTGGAGTTCTTGGGCCTAGTGTCCTTTCCATACCCCCTCCCCGCCTTTATCTCCTACTTTATATATCCTGCTTATCTATGTCAACATCAGTGAAATATACCTTGCAGTGGCCAGCCACGTACCTGGCTCAAAGGGAGCCGGGAGAGCGGAAGAGGGCAGAGAGAGGTGTGGGGGACGGTGGCCAGGGAGATGCTCACTCCATGGCTTTTGGATTTCATCAGAGCCAGGGCCTGGGCATCCAGAGGCCCGGATTCCAGCCCCAGCTCTCTCTGCCCTCACCGAGCATACCTTCGCCATCTGCAAAGAGAGGTCCCTTGAGGAGAGAGCCAGTGTGGCAGCGGGAGGAAGCCTGGTTTGGGAGTCAGAGGACCGGGTTCAACTGTTAGCAGTTAGTAAGCTATGAGGGCCCACCGAAGTGTCCTCCCTCCAAGGGGAAGGATAATACTGGGTGCCTGGACTTTAAAAGCTGAGGAAATGTGGGCTTATCATCGTAGAATAGCTGGAGAGAAATCCCGAGAAATCCCTTTTTCCCAGCAAATCGTCCCTGACTGGCTGCCTGGCCTTCCCCGGCTCCTCCCAAGGCACACGTGGGTGCTGGCACACATTCAGTTCATAGGTCCTTTTGTAAGAAACGGGGGGAGCCCTCTCAGAGCCCTCAGGAGCCGGGGGGCTGGAGAGGGCACGCGGCTGGGGGGATTGGGGTCCGAGGCCCCCAAGTTCGGTTGGTGCTGCCGCTGGGGAGGTCCCTGGGGCCGCCTCGAGGAGGTCCTTTTGCATCAAGGCCTTGGCCAACTTGCAAGGGCTGGAGAAGCGACAGCCCTTATTTTGTTGTTGCCATCGGCTGCTGAGGACGGGCCTCTGTCTTGGTGCTGTCTACTAGCCTCTGAGGCATCCTGGGCATGGATTTGGAGGCACCTGAAAGCTCTGGCCTGGAAAGGAGGAGGACCTGGGCGCAGTGGGGTAGTGTTAGGGTCGCCCTTTCCTCCTAAAGTTTTCTTTATAGAGGAGGTCGAAGGTGAGAAAGACAGCCATCTGCACTGCATGACGACTCATCTAGATGAGATTGTTTCCTGCCCGGGGAGTGGGGAGGCTAGAAAAGGGAAGGAGGGAGAGCATTTGGATTGCAGAAGGTCAGAAAACAATCGTTTAAAAGCTCTTTCCACGTGCACTTGAAAAAGCAAAAAAGAGCCAAAAATGAAAAAAATAAAGGATGCCAAATGCCAGCCCCGTGTCCCTATGAGTTTGGGATCTGATACGGAGTCATCGTGGCCTTGGGCAAGTTATTTCCTCATCTGTAAAATGGGGATGATATTTGCCCTGGATCCCTCATAGAGTGGTGATGAAGGTGCTTTATGACCAGCAGCATTCTTGGACCGGGCCGGTGGGGCCAGCCAAGTTGGACCCCAAGGGGAGACCCAGAAGGCCTCCACATTTCAAGGTGTGTTTCAAGAGCTCCCCCAAACCAGCCAGAGCACATCTGTGGGCGAGCGCCACTCCCAGTCCCTCCCTTAAAGTTCCCACCCTGCTTTCCCACTCATCCCACCTCCCCCATTGTCCCAAGCCCGCCTCAGACCTCCGCATTCTGCCCTTTTCAACGGAAAAATATTTATGAAATGCCTACTATGTTTCAGGCATTGCCCACCAGGCAGTGTGGAGAATGCAGAGAAAAGGGAACTCAGTCCTGTCCTGAAGTAGATTACATTCCAGGAAATAAATACAGGACACACACAAAAGAAATTCCACTGGGTGGGGGTGACCCTGGAGCTCTTCTGGTCCCTAAACCATGTTGTCTTCCTCCATCCTTAAGGTCTAGTTTTTATTCTGCCTCTTCCAGAAAGCCTTCCCTGATTGGTCCCGTCCACAGAAGTTCCTGCCATCCATTGCCTTTATCTGGAATCCTACAGCAGTTACAGTCTAGACCACCCAGTACTGCTGAGGGAGGAGGGGTGGCTGAATAGAGCACTGGGCTTGGAGCCAGGAAGAGTCATCTTCCAGAGTTCATATCTGGCCTCAGACACTTCATAGCTGGGTGATCCTGTTTGCCTCAGTTTCCTCATTTGTAAAATGAAATGGCAAGCCCCTCCAGTATCTCTTTTTCTCATGTTTCCGTATTGTTCATTTTTGTGAGTGAATCGTCTTCTAAAAACCCAAACCCTAAAACATTGACCCAAATAAACAAGTGACAAACCATCCGAGTTCGTCTGCATTTCTACTCCCAACAGTTCTTTCTCTGGAGGGGCCACTCCAGTGTCTTGACCAAGAAAACCCCAAATGAGGCCACAAAGAGACATCCGGGACTGAACCCCAGTAACAGTCCCCACACTAGGCTTGGGTCTGCTCCCTCCTGGCTGCGGGGCCCACTGGACTCCCCTCTGCTTCAGGGTTCCCAGAGGACCCAACCACATTTCATTAGCATTTCCTCTGAGAATCTGGTTCCCAGAAGTCAGCTGGGAGCTCCTGAAAAGCCTCCTCTTCCTCCCACTCCACTAACAGCCGTCCCATCCAGGCCCCTTATAGGGCTCTCTGGGTGCCGGATGCGCCTTCCGTCCACCAAAGAAGGCGCTCCAGGAAATGCAGACAGTGTTGGACTTGGGGTTCAGATCTCTGCATGGACACTGACCCCCAAATAAGCTGTTTAATGTATCTGAACCTCAGTCTCCTTTTCTACAAAATGGGGGTGATCCCCTTTGCCCTGCCTCCCCCCTAGAGCTAAAATGACAAGCTGTAAATTTACATTTTACAAAGGAGGAAACTAAGGCAGAAGGAGACGACCAGGACTCAACCTCCAGGCACAGTGGTTGTAGACTCTTGGAACCAGTTCTTTAGAGCCCCTTTAGACCAAGCCCCCCTCATTTACAATGGAGGAAACTGAGTCATGGTAAGTGGCTCGTCCAGTGTTAAACCAATACTAATCAGGGCCAGAATGTGAACCCCGCCCAACCCCCTTTGCAGTGGATTGAACAAGCCTCGAAAGCACCCCAAGGCCCTGCCCATAAATCCTGGGGTGGCTCATTCTGGCCATCCCCGAGGGAATCCCAGCCCCCCTCTCTGTCTCCCATGTTTTCCGGCCTGGAGCCCCGCACAAAGCTGAGGCAAGGTGGCCTCCCGCCTAGTGGGGAGAGAGGGTGGGTGGGAGGGCTCAGAGCCGTGAATCATCCCTTCCTGGGGACGGGGGTGGGGTCCTGCCCTTTGTGCCAGATGAGCAGGTCCAACAGGAACTGGAGGTGCACAGGAGCTGCTGGGCTGGGCTGGGCCGGCGAGGGGCGGGCCGAGGGGAAGGGAGAGGAAGGAAGGGAGGCCGGGCCAGAGCCTCCGCTCACCGAGGCGGGAAGAGGGGGCCGGCACCCCGGGCTTCTGGGGCTACCAAGATGGGCGGGGGGGCCCCGGGAGGCCCCCAGGAAGAGGCGCCTCTGTAAGGAGCTCAGGACCCCCCTTGTGCCTTGAACCACAATGTGTCTGCGACTCGGTGAGTTCTTGCCCGCCAGCCAGGAGGAGGAGGGAGGGAGAGGCTGGCGTCCTGGGCCTGAGGAGAGACTCGCCTCTCCCGAGTCGCAGAAGACCTCAGAGAGCTGTAAAGAGCAAGGGGTCGGATGGGGGGTCTCTACGTCTCTGCTCTACCCAGTCTGAGCCCCCCCCCATTTTACTGGTGGGGAAACTGAGGCTCAGAGAGAATGAGAACCTGGATCTCCAGCCCCCCCCCCAGGCCAAAGCAGTGCCCAGTCAGGGAAGCCCCCTAGAGGAGGCATCCCGGATCTCTCCTCAGCCCTCGTGTCTCCCACTGCCCAGCCTTGGCCTGCCAGAGAGGCTTCAGGAAACCCCCTTCTTGCCTCCCAGCCTCCCTCCTTTTAGCTTCACTGGGGATAGGTTAAACTGGGCCCTCTCGGAGCTTCCCTCCAGCGCTCACTCCTTTCCCCATCCCACCCTCTCTGGGGCCCATTTCTCCCTCCTCCTGCGGCCCCCTCCAGGGCCAAGTGAACACTTGAAGGTGGCCCTGGGGAAGAGGGGCCTCTCCTGGGAGCCTGGAGGGAAGGTCAAAGGGTTCCTCTGGACTTTTCTAGCAGAATGCCCTCCCCCCCCCTCCAGGCCTCAGCTTCCTCATCTGTACAATGGGATGTCCCGGCCTGCAGGAAGGGTTCTCCTAGAGCCACATGCATGACTGCAAGGGCCTGAGCCATTCTCAGGGCAAGAGGATGCTCGAGACAGCTCCACGGATGAACAAACCAACCAGGGGGCGGCTGGGTGGCTCCGTAGATAGAATTCGACCTAGAGATGGGAGGTCCTGGGTTCAAATGTGGCCGGGTGACCCTGGACAAGTCACTTCACCCTCATGGCCTAGCCCTTCCTGCTCTTCTGCCTTGGAAGTGATATATAATTATATAATATAACATAAAAGTATATATATATAATATAGAAGTAATATATAAGTATATATTATATTATTGACATAATTATATATACATGCTATATAATTATATCATAACTATATATTATATGTTTACTTCGTATTCAATTCTAAGATGGCACTGTGGGTTAAAAAAAGTCACCTAGTTAGGCTCTTGCGCAGAGGTGGCAGGGGAGCTGAGGCCTGGGCTGGGGCCGCTCATCCATGGGCTTCCCCTCCTCCAGGTGGCCTGAGCTGCCATGACTACAAGAAGCTGCTGATGAAGACGGGCCTGGTCCTTCTGGTCCTTGGGCACATCAGCTTCATCGCGGGCGCCTTGCTGCACGGCACGGCCCTGCGCTACGTCACCGACCCCCAGGATGCCGTCTCGCTGCAGTATGCCGTCTCCAACATCCTCGCCGTCACCTCAGCCATTCTGGTACCTGCCGGGCAGCTCCCCTTCCAGAGAGAGGGGGAGGTGGGGGGAAAGGCCTCAACCTGATGGGAGGGAGGTGGTCCCTGGCCGAAGGCTCGGAGGGCCGGAAGCATTAGGAGGGAGAGCTTAGCGCTAAATCTGGTGAGTATCTAGTCCCACCCTCCCCTCCCATTTTACAGAGGAGGAAACTGAGTCTTAGCAAGGTTAAGTAAACCTAAAAATGTTACATGAAGATGCCTTCAAAGAAACCAAGTTAGAAGATACCTTAAACCAGGGGTTCTTAACCTGGAGGCCAAGAAATTGTTGTTTTGTTTTGTTTTTTAATAACCTTCCGTCTTGGAATCAATACTGTGTATTGGTTCCAAGGCAGAAAAGCAGTAAGGATTAGGCAGTGGGGGTGAAGGGACTTGCCCAGGGTCACACAGCTGGGAAGTGTCTAAGGTCCGACTCTAACCTAGAACCCCCCCATCTGACTCTCAATCCACTGAGCCACCTAGCTGCCCCCTCCACATCAGACTTTTAACTGGCTGTGTGACCCTGAGCAAGTCATTTAATCTCTCTGAGTCTCAATTTCCTCATCTGTAAAGTAAGTAGGTTAGACTCCGTGATCTCTAAGGTCCCCTCCATCTCTAAATCTCTGATTGCTCCTTTTACAAATGAAGCTGCTTTATAAACAATTAAACAGCAACTCATCTTTATGCCCATGAAAGAAAAAGAAAGTCAAAATTAAACATGACCCCAATACAGCAAGTGGCTTCTCTCCATGAAGGCTGGAGGAGAGGCAAGTGATCTAATCAAATGGCTCTTACGAGCCTGGCTTCTGTTCTTGGCTCTGTCCTTTCCTGGCGTTTTGCTCTGTATCCCTGGCTGTGCAGCTTGGGATGAGGGACTTCCCTCTCTGGGTTTTACTTTCCTCCACTCTAAATTGAGGGGCTTTGGAGAAGCTAAAAAACCTCCTCTGGCTCGAGAGTCTGGAATGTTGGGAACCTCAAGAGTAAACCATGAGACTTAGGTAGTGGCTGCTTCAAGAGTTCAGAGGAGGGGAGGCTTCCTTCTAAACAAGGTGGCCTCGGAACTGAGCCTTGCAGAGTGGGTACAATTGGAATGGGCAGAGGGGAGAGTTGCATTAAGCCTTGGAGGAAAGGGCTCCCTCTTTGGACTGTCACCTCCTCTCTCAGGACCAGGGTGGTCTTTTGCCCTTTTTGGATCCCTAGCAGTTAGCATGAAGCCTGGCACATAGTAGCACCTAATAGATGTTTATCAATTGATTGGGGAAAGGGCCTATTGAGAGTTGGAGGGTCTTTGCTAGGAGAGAATGGTGCTCAGGCAGATGAAGCCAGATTATGTAGGGCCAGGAAGTGGTATCTCGATGGCCTGGTTCTGGACTCATTTAAGAACCCCTGAGTTCAAACCTGGCCTCAGACATTTACTTAGCTGTATGATTCTTGACAGATCACTTGACCTCTCTCAGCCTGTTTCCTCGCCTATAAAATGGGGATATGATAGCATCTACATCACAAGGTCATGATGGTCAACTGAATTACCATATGTGAAGTACTTTGCAAACCTTAAGGCACTGTAAAAATGCCAGTTAATATTGTTAATTTTTTTTAGGTCTTACATTGCTTTGGACCCCAGTGGCTGAGAGGGTGCCCCAGGGAAAGTGATGGGTACAGGAGTGACTGATGCCTCTCACTCCATCAGTGGCTGTGGGGAGACCTAGGCCCTCCCTCACTTTGTGCCTTTTCTGTCTCTAGATCATCACCTGTGGGATCACAGTCATTGTGCTGTCCAGATACCTCTCCCTCACCTCCCTGGTATAGTAGCCCTTGGAAATCAAGGCTGGGTTAGAGTAGTGGTGCAAGAAGGGAATGTGGGCAAGATGGGCAGGGGATGGGCTTGGGCTACCCTTTTGGGATAGGGGCAACTATAGGAGGTTTGGGGACTGCACCAGTGAGAAGAATTGGGCTCCCCTAAAGGACAAAGCAAAAAGCACTATCTGGGGAGTCAGGAGAAAAAAGGCTTCTGCCACTGACTGTGTGACCTTGAACAAGTCCCTTCCCCATGTGTGCCCCAGTTTCCTCCTATATAAAAGAAGGATGTTGGATTTGGTGATTTCTGCCCAACTGTCCTTAGCTGACAGTTCTATTATGTTACATAAACAATTCTGATCCATGCTCGAACGAACACACTCTTCTCCCCCTCCCTCCCTCTCTCTCTCTCTCTCTCTCTCTCTCTCTCTCTCTCTCTCTCTCTCTCTCTGTCTCTCTCTCTCCCTCCCTCTCTCTCTCTCTCTCTCTCTCTCTGCCCTGCCCTGAGTCCCTGAATACTGGTCACAGTCAGAGGGAGGAAAGTTGTGTCAATCTGAGAGTTCCATGTGTTGGGGAAGGGGCTGTTCTCCAGCCAGTGCCCCCTCCCCAAGAGAGACCTTTCCCCTCCATTCTCCCCTAGCGGTGGACGGTGTTTGCTGCCAGTGTGACCAGTGCCCTCTTCTCCCTGGTCTGCTCCCTCGGCCTCTTGGCCTCTATTGCCATCACCTTCGCCAACCAGGGCCGGTCACTGCTTGCCACCTGTTCCTTCAGTAACTCGGAGCCCCTCTCTCTGACACCAGACTGTCCCTTTGACCCGACCCGCATCTATGTAAGTGACTCCCAGTGCTGGTCCTCCTTGGGATGTGACTGTCCTGGAGACCCTGGGCCTTCCTGTGTAAATGACTGTTCAGTTTGGATCTCCCCCCATTTTCTCTTGGGTCCTGCGTCTACCGCATGTGACCCTCCCCCAAGTGAGACCTCTCGGACATGCCCAATTGCCCCTTAGACCTAGAAATGTGAGTGTTCTATAACTGCCATCTTAGCCTTGTTTGGGAGTGACCCCGAGTCCCAGCCCCCCAAGATTTCCCCTTGAACCTCAGAAGCACTTAGAGAGGGGAACTGTGGTGGGGAGCCTCCCAGCTGGGACAGCCTCAACACTCCCTGGCTCTGAGCTCACTCTGGGTGGACCATGAGAAAGCCCCATGGCCCTAGGGGAGCCCAGGGACTCCCCCCTCATCCGTAAAATGATGAGCTCTGTGATCCCTCCCGTGCTCTCCCCACAGAGCTCCACCCTGTGTCTCTGGGCCATCTCCTTGACCCTTTGTGTGGCTGCCAGTGCCTTCGCTGTCCGTGCAGCCCAGCTCACTCACCAGCTGCTGGAACTGAGGCCCTGGTGGGGGAAGAGGAGTCACAAGTTGGTAAGGACTCTCCCCGCAGCCCTCCTCAAACTCGCGCGCCCCCCTCGGCACTGGGGCTGGCAGTCAGGACCCCTTGGCTTCTGTCCAGGAGCTGCCCAGGAGTGTGCGCCCAGGCTGTCCCCCTTCACGCTGTGCCTGCGGTCCCGCTGTAGTCACCCCTCCTGGCTGACAGCAGATTGCTTCCTGCTTATTTCCTAATCAGTTCTTGTCCCCGGTGCTGAACAAAGGTGAGAGAACCCAGGGCTTAGCTAGTGGGGCACTTTGGTCAATTACCCAGCTCCTCCATAGACTAGACCCCAGGCCCAGAGGGCTAGCCTAGGAAAAGGAAGCAGGCTGGCCCCAGGCAAGAGCTCCACTGCTAGGAGCTAATTCAGGGGACCAGCCTTTTCTCTTGGGAGGTGGCTGGCTCTCCTGGGCCAGAGAGAGGAAAGAAATCAGCAGAGGAGTGTTCAGAGAATTTCTCAATACTGGGAGGAACCTCAGAAACCAGAAGCCTTTCCTCTTCAGAAAAGGAAAACAAACTCCAAACATGGGGAGTGACTTGCCCAAGGTCCTACCGTAAATTAAAGTTTGGAGTGTGACAGAGAAGGTGAGCCCTAGAAGAGGCAACAAGGCTCCCAGAAGTTACCTAGTCTAGCCTCCTCTTTCATAGATGTGACCTATCTGAGCTCACCAGGGAGGAAGGATGAGAGGTAGGGACACTGGGCTCTTTCCAAGGTACCACACAGTGTGGGTCACCCATTAGAGAGCATCCACCTCCTGACTTTTTCTTTGGCCCTTGAAATCCATTGGGCACACTGGTACATGTCCAAAGGAGGCTAACCAGGATGGGAATGGAGGCTAGAAATGGCCCAAATAAGGGAAGACTGTGTGATCTCTGAAGTTTCTTCCAGATCTGTGAAATGGACTTGTCTTCCCTGGAGAATGCTGGCTCCCCCCAATCTGAAGGGCTGTCATGGGGGGCCAAGCTTAGCCTTCTTCTGCTTGGTCCATGAGTGGAGGGTGGACAGAGTTCCTGGGGAGGGACTTTGGGCTCTTCTTTTGAGGCTGTCTAATGTGAAGTAGGCTGCCTGAGAAGGGAGTGGGCTCTCCAATCACTCTGGATTTCTTCAAGGGCATTTCTGCACTGGGCAGGAATTTGGAGCAGATGCCTTTCCCTTCCAGAATTTTGTGGCCCATTTCCAGACCAGGCTCCTCCTTCAGGGAGGATTAGGAATGGTGCCCTCAGCCCAGCCCAAGCCCAGCTCACCTCTGTCTAGCTCTGCCCCCGTGCCTGTGTGTATGCCCATGGGGTGGATGGGATACTCAGGGACCAGTCCTGGGAACCTCCTCGTGGGCTCCTTCACAGGTCACAGAAAGCACGAGCCTCGCCGAGGGCCGAGATCTACTCAGCTGCACCAGCCTGGAGCCAACACTGCTCTGAGAGATGGACGGCCCAAGGTCCTGGGGCAAGAGAATCCTGGGACGGTGCCACCTCTCCTGGTCAGATCTGCGCCCCCCACTCTTGGAAAGACCCAAGCAGGCACTGCCAGTGCCCCAGCCCTGTGCCTGAAGCCTGCCTGCTCCCCACAACCGCCGCTCCCAGCCCCTGGCCACTGGCCCAGGGCACAGCACTGAAACAAGACTTTATTCTGAAGTTATTAAAAAGAACAGAGTAATTCCAAGTGGATGCATGCTCGGAGAAGAGGGGGGACTGCCGACCCTGCCCCAGCCTCCACAGACCAGGGCAGAGCCTGGGGGAAGGAGGAGGGAGTTTTCTGAGACACACAGTTTTGTGGGTGATTGGGGAGAGGAGCGGACAGGTCTGTGTGTCTGTGTGTGATGGGGGAAGGCCAGGGAATGGGTAGACCCAGACCCACATCTGTGCATACACATGGAAAAGTGCGCAGGGCAGGGCTGCCCTTTGGGGGCGAGGGGGCTCACAGTCAGCTCTTCCCCACAATCCCCTTCAGCCAGAGCAGAAGAGACCCAGGCCTGGCTAGGAATCCAGGGGGCTTGGGGGAGGGGGAATAGAAGATGATGAACTGGTACCTCCCCACCCCCAGAGCTTCTCCATCATCTCCAGGCCCCCCTCCCCACCCCAGGCAGCTGCCCTAGCCTCCCTCCTCACTCCATCCCCCCCACCCCCACTTCCCATGAGCTCCAGGACTGGCCGGACCTTATATAGAGCGGGAGGCATCCTGCTGTTGGCCATGGATGGGGGGCAGCGTGTAGCTTGGCCCCTGGGCTGAGAAACCTCCCGGCCAGGGAAGATCCCCTGGGTGTCAAGCCGCTAACTCTCCTTGGACCTTGAGGGGAGGGCCTGGGGAGGGGAGAGGGCAGCTCCTGGCTGCACAGGGACACACCATCTTCCCCATCTCGCCGATGTCCACATGCCCAGCTTCGGCCCTCCATGTGGTTGAACCCAAGTCGAAGGCTGGGGAAGGGGGCAGACGCTGTCCCTGCTGAAGGGTGAGGGGGGCCGGGAGACAGCGTAGGCCCCACCCTAACCTGGCTTTTCCCAAACTCCAAGCTGGACACAGAGACGTGGGAAGGGGACGCTGTGGAAGACAGGACGGGAGCTGAGGACAGGGGAAGGCAGGGTCCCAGCCTGGCCCTCTACCCTTCCTCTCGCCTCTCTCCCAGGAGGCTCCAGGCTCAAAACTGGGAGGTGCTGCTGGGGTCACACTGCAGCAGCCGGACGATGGATGGGTCGCTCTTGGCTCCTCTGATGAATTCCTCCAGGGACAGCTTCCCTGGGGGGGCAGACAGGGCTCAGTGTGGCCATTGGGGGGAGAGATGGGGGACAGAGGGGTAGAGGGATCCTTCCTGGGCAAGATAGGGGCTTGGTTGGGAGCAGATTCGGGGCAGGGGCCCGGGGAACCCCGTCACCCCCTCACCATCATTGTTTGTATCCATCTGACGGAAGATCTTCTCAGTCCGCTTCTCGGGGGTAGATTCGTCCTCCGGCATCTTCATCACGGAGGACACCATCTTGTAAATGGCCTAGAGGAGAGGGAGCGAGCCGAGGGCGAATCGATTGGGGTGGGTTTGCATGCTCTCCCCCCAATTTCCTTCCCCATCTTCACATATCCTTCCACACAGGGCCTTGCTCCGATATAACAGGTACTTAATAAGTATTGAAGTTGAACTGGCTCCGGCTAATGACTTGTAGCTAGAGTGCCAAGCTGGGTGGGAGTCAGGAGGACCTGAGTTCAAATCTGGCCCGAGACACTTCCTAGCTATGTGATTCTGGGCAAGTCATTTTACCCTGTTTGCCTGTGTTTTCTATAAAATGAGCCAGAGAAGAAAATAGCCAATCAGGCTAGTATCTCTGCCAAGAAAACTCCCGAAAGGGCTGGAGGAAGAGCCGGCAAACAAAACGAGTGATCTGGGTGGCCAGCAGGGGGTGCTCTGGGCCAAGGTCCCTTCCCTCTGCCATTTTCCTGGAATGAGAGAGTGAGGTTGAGGGTGGACGTCCAGGCCTGGCATTTCTCTTAACCTGGTCCATCAAAGCAGAAGGAAATGATGTCAGTGCCCCACCATGGCCGCCATTTATGAAACAGATGGAAGACAGCGTCAGCTCCAGGAGTGTGGCTGGGCAGAGTTGGGCAGGGGACCTTGGCCCAGAATGGGGAGAGGCAAGGTGGGAAATGGGACCCTGCAAGTAGGCACTGCGCCAATGGAGGTAAACGCACACATCAGGTGGCATGTGGGAGACTGAAGCAGAGGCACAGCTGGGAAAAGGCTTCCCTCATCTGGAAGATGGAGCAGATTTTTGTGCTAATTTAGGGGCGATGTATGCACATGAGTGCCACCTCCAGGGCCCAGAGGGCTGAGTTCTGCCAAGCTGGGATGAGGCACTGGGGACCACTGGAAGAGGGCAGCTTCCCCTCCACAGATACTCGCACACTGTAAGGAAATGGGTTTCCCCTGCAGCGAAAAGTGAAATAATGATCCCAGGCTCCATCATGTGGGTGGTACAATCTGGGATCAGAAAAGAGAGGGGTCATGCTTTGGGGTCCTAGAGGGCTTCCTGGAGGAGGTGTGAATTGAAGAACGGAGAGAAATATTATGTTCAAAGGAACACCGTATTCAAGGGTACAGAGCTTAGACTCAAGGAGAGAGAAGCTTGGAATTGATCTTGGGTATTAATAATAACTAACATTGAGATAATGCTCTGGGCCAAGCACTGCTAGATTCTTTACAATTATTATATCTTTTGATCCCATTGTCCAATCTCCTCATTAACAGAGGAAGAAACTGAGGCACCATGAATTGACAACAGAGACTAAACTAGAACTCAGATCTCCTTCCTCCTAACCCTCCTAATTATTTCTCCCACATCACACTACTTATTCAAGGGGCTGAAAAGATAAAAATCTGACTGAAGCAAAAGGAATCTAGAGTGGAGCATCTCATGAGAAGAGGCTAGAAAGTCAGTCGGAGACCAATGGATGAAGAGCCTTGAATGCCAGGATCAAGAATTGTGACTTTTTGATCATAAACTATTGAGCAGGGCAGAGAAGTGATGAAGTCAGATTGAAGCTACAGGGATTGCATCCTCTCTTTTGTGTCCCCATTGCACTCGGCACCAGGCTGAGCACCCAAAGGGTTCATACCCCTCCCCTCTATTCCCACCTGCTACAACTCTTTAGTACAATCTTTTTCATGACCTTCCTGGATCATGACAGAAGTCTTCTGATCAGTCATCAAAACTCCACTCTCTCCCCTTGCCAGTCTCACATTTACATGCCGCCATGTAAAACTGCCAAACTAATTTTCCTTGAATGGATAAGCTTGGGCTATTCCTCTGCTCAATAATCTTCACCAGCTCCCTATTCCTTTCCCATAGCTTATCTCTCATGTCTATAGTATGCTCCCTTTTCACCTTTACATCCCAGGATCCTCAGCTCCACTTAGAACTCTTGAAGGTTCAGGGCAGGTGACACCTTCCTTAAAGGAAGTCTTTCATGACTTCCCACCCCTACCCACTGTTGCTAGAGATTTCTCTCTCCTCAAATGATCTTATATCTACGTTTACATGTTCTGTCCCCCTATAAAATGTAAACCACCTGAAGGCTTGAGGGTCTGTAGTAGGGGGACACAACCCATTGCAATTTATACAACATGACAGAAGCACCCTGGAGGGCTAAAGTGCTACATGAGGTTGAAAAGCAATATTATTCCCAATAGGGGATTCAAGGAAGGCTTCCTGGAAGAGGTAGCATTTGAGATGGGATTTCAAGGCTGGATTGGAATTCACCAGACAAAGGAAGAGGGGAAAGATTCCAGGCTTAGAGAACTGGGTAGGTGAGATACCAGGGTGGAAAAGCTCTTTTATATTAGGGTGAAGTGCAGAGTTAGGGAAGCTAGGTGGCAAAGTAGATAGAAGTGATCTATAATCACAGAGTTGTACACATATTAGCTACTTAAATGTCAAATTGCTCAATAAAGTTGACACTTGTGCCTGACATTCAAGGCCCTCCTAATTTGAGATCATCCTGCCTTTCTAACCTTATCTCATATTACTGCACACACATAAGCTGCGCTCGAGGAAAACTGGATTGACTCCGCTTTGTTGTTCTTCAGTCATTTCCAACTCTGTGACCCCACTTAGGGTTTTCTTAAGCAGAGATACTGCCATTTCCTTCTCCAGTTCATTTTACAGATGAGGAAACTGAGGCAAACAGGGTTAAGTGATTTGCCCAGGGTTACATGGCTAGGAAGTGTCTGAGGCCAGAATTGAACTCAAGAAAATGAATCTTTCTCACCCAATGCCTGCACCAGCTAGCTTCCCTAACTACATTTCACTCTAAGATAAAAGAGCTTTTCTAGGGCAGTGGATTTGAGAACCAGGCCTAGAGACAGGAGATCCTGGGTTCAAATCTGATCTCACATACTTCCTAACTATATATATGTACCACTCTCTCACATATATATATGAGAGAGAGAGAGAGAAAGAGAGGGAGGGGGAGGTAGAGAGAGAGAGAAAGGGAGGGAGGGAAGGAGGGAGGGAGGGAGGGAGGGAGGGAGAGGGAGAATCCACCTTGATATCTCACCTACCTAATTAAATCTTTTCCCTCCTTCTCTTTGCATGGTGAATTCCTATCCAGGCTCCAAATCCCATCTCAGATGCTACCTCTTCCAGGAAGCCTTCTCTGAATCCCCTATTGGGAATAACCTTGCTTTCCAGCCTCACATAGCACTTTGTACCTCTCCAGGGCACTTACATTATGTATATTACAATGACCTGTTTGTGTCATATTCCCCTACTAGAGCCCATCAGCTCCATTAAAGCAGGAACTGGGTGTTCTCTAAATCTTTTATCTCCCTCAGGACATGGTGATGCCCCAAACACAGTAGATGGTTATTAAATGTTGGCTGAGAGAATGAATGAATGAATGAATGAATGGATTGATTCGACACTGCCAGGCTGGTGGGAGGCCAAACCGGATGAGGGGGGTGGCAGCACCATACCTGGACTATCTCCAGCATCTCCTCCCGGCTGATGTAGCCATTGCCATCCAGGTCATACATGCTGAAAGCCCACATGAGCTTCTGCTCCAGTTTCCCTCGAGAGGTGACACTGAGAGCAATGATGAATTCCCGGAAGTCGATGGTGCCATCTCCATTGGTGTCAAAGGTGCGGAAGACATGCTCAGCAAACTTGGAGGCATCTCCGTAGGGGAAAAAATTGGCATAGATCTTCTTGAACTCCTCTACATTGAGGATGCCTGTGGGACAGTCTTTCAGGAAGCCTTTGTACCACTCCTGCAGCTCCAGGTCGGAGAATTCCGTGTTTTCCCTTAGGTCTTGTAGCATCTCTGGGCGTAGCTTGCTGTTCTGCTTTCCCATGACAATGGTGGTGGGACTCCAGAACCCCTGCCTGCAACCCAGAAAGAGAAGGAAGAAGGGAGAGATGGAAGAACAGAGAAACAATGATGGAAACAAGGGTCAGAGGGAGTCATGGATCAACAGGGAGCCATAGAGATGGCCAGGGACAAAGGCAGTGGATAGGGATAGCAGGATGCAGTGAAGTACAGGGAAATAATGACAAGGGAGCCAAGGAAATAGACAAAGAGACATAGAGGCAGACAGGGAGAGAGACATAGAGAGATGGGCAGTGATAGAGACAAGAGGATTGAGTGAAGCAAAGAGAAATGTGATGAAGAGACAGAGAGAAAGAGAGAGAGATGGAGAGGTTGTGATAGACAGGGAGGGAAGGTGGGAAGTACAAAGAAATAGCAATAGAGAGCCCAAGGGATGGACAAGTTTTTAAGGATGAATAAGGACAGGAATGGAGAGAGGGATAGATACAGAGATGAAGAGAGAGAGAAAGCAGGGATGACCAGTTACAGGTATGAAGGGAAGGATGGAAAGGGATTGGGGTGAGAAGAGGAATGGAAAAATAGCCAGAAGGAAGGTTAAAGATGGGGGAAAGCCAGCTCTCTCAGACTCCATCACCTTTTTGATCTGAGATCCCCCAGAACAGGCTCGGAAGGGAAATTCTTCAGTGAGAACTGAATGGACCTAGACAGCCCCTAGTTTGCTCACCTAACTCACTCATGCAACTATTCCCCTCAGCTCCTTGTATGCTATGCACACCTAAGCCTACTATCACATAACTCATGCACATGCTATTGAAAAATTCTAGAACAGAAGTACTGAGCCAAGTAGCCCCACCTTGCTATTTTACAGATGAAAAACTGAGGGGAAGTGATTTATCCAAGGTCACATAGTAAACCATTAGGCTGGGACCTACACCCAGGCTTCCTGACTCAGGCCAGAGCTTTCTCTCCTGCTCTCTCAAAGGCTCTTCAGAAAGTTGTCAGACACTTGTGCATACAGAATCATACTTCTAGACACTGACCCCTACACTCTCCTGGGTCCTGTCATACATTGTGAACACTGTGGGTGATAGGGCAGCAGCTCTTTGTCATTCTTCTCCTGTTACCCCAGGGGGAGGAAGACCCTGCGCCCCCTGACTAGCTGACCTACCTTTCTTTACCTCTCACAAGATCTGGAAGAGACTCATTTCCCAGGAAGAAAAAGAAAGAGAAGCGAAACAGAAGAAGGGCACCCTGG
This sequence comes from Monodelphis domestica, assembly GCF_027887165.1. Lineage (NCBI taxonomy): Eukaryota > Metazoa > Chordata > Mammalia > Didelphimorphia > Didelphidae > Monodelphis > Monodelphis domestica. The sequence continues at coordinate 369,645,051 of NC_077230.1, read as the reverse complement.
AAATGGCTGACCAATTTGGGTTTGTGTCAGTGAGAGTATGTGTGTGTGTGTGTGTGTGTGTGTGCATGTGTGTGCTTGTGCACATGCTGTAGGTAAGTCAGAATGGGCAGCAGTCTCCTGAAGAGCATGCAATTTCATGTGTTCATGGATGGATTTGTGTGCATGGATAATTGTGTGTGTATATTTGTGCATGCATGTGGAATGATAAATGCCTACAGGAGTTCTTTTATCTCTATGTACATACATGTCTGTACGCATGTAGTACATGAGTGCATGTGTGTGCAGAAACCTGCGACTTTGCCTTTATCTGTGTATGCATACATCTACATCCATGCCCATGCATGTGAGTGCATGTGTGTGTGCATGTAGATGTGTTCCTGACCCTCTTAGATGAGTCCTCCCAAACCTAAGAACTCTGGCGTCCCACCTTCCTCTCCAAGGCTTGCTGCTTTGGGCTGGGGGCTAATGATAGGCCCCCCTGTTTATGGTGTGGAGGAGTCAGTGAGGGGAGAAGACCCTAATCATTGGCTTCTCTGCTGTCCCAGAAGCCAAGCCTGCAGTATGGAGTACTTGGCTCCCAAGTAAAGGGGCTCTGTCTGGGAGGCATTCAGAATAGGGAAAGATCTGTCTTCCCTAGCCTTAGATCACTGGCAGGAAAAAGAGAGGCACACCAGGACAGGACCTCCTTTCTGCAGCCTTCCAAAGTGACTCTACCACCCCCACCCCAAAGGGAAAAGGGGACCAAGGAAGGGCCTTTCCCCCACCCCCTAAGAGAGGAAAGGAGCATCCTGGTTTTCCCTCTCCAGAGAAGTGCCAGAGCCCCCCTTCTCTGCCCACACCCAGTACCCACACAACTGGAAAGCCATCTCCAGAACTCCCAGTTTGGCCTGGAAGGACTGCCATAGACCTTTCGGAGGCTCCAAACCCTGAACCCAAGCTCCCCTGGGTCCCCCATCGGCTTCTGGTCCATCCCTTCCTCTTCCTTCCCTGGCCCCTTTCCCTCCCTCCAGTTCCCCCTCAAAACCCCAAAGGCCCCTGACTCTACATGCCCCCCCCACCCCACAGCGGATAATACCCACATTGTCCCATCCCGGTTCTGGGATACTCTCCCAGTCCCAGAATTCCTGTCATTGCTCTGGGATGCTCCTACCCTCATTTTCCCGATCCCTGCTGCCGGAACCCCCATCACCACCACCATTTGCAGTGGGGCTCCTGCTCCCGTTCCTCTGGCAGAAGAGACAGTGGAAAAGGGGGATCCCCGGCCGATGAACAAATCTGGCTTCTGAAGAAGAGGGGGCGGGGGTCCCAGGAGCAGCTCCCCCACTCCACTCCCCTGGGCATCCTCCCCCACCCTCTGGAGCCCCAAGCCCCCAGCCCCTCCCCGGAGCGCAGCCCCCACTCACCCCTCTGCAAGAAGACACTGACTACGCAGGGAAGCCGAGGCGCTGCAACGGGGGAGGCGGCTGAGGGCGGCCGGAGGGGCGGGGGGAGGCCCGGGAGGAGGGGGAATGCTGGAAAGCAGGAGGGGGGTGCTGGAAGGCGGGAGGGAGACGCCCCACAGGCAGTCCTACCACCTCCCTCCTCCCCAGGCCCAGCCTGGAGTCCCTCCCTCTCCCCAGGGACTCCCCAACGCCCCCTGGCCTGCCAGACGCTGACTGCGGGGGTGCAGACTTCGCCTCCCTGGTGCCCCCCGCCCCATTTGGGAAGGGGTAACACTCAGGGCCAAGCTGGTCCCCCAGCCCAAAGCAGCAACTCGTCCCCTCTCCTCCAGTCCTCAGACCCCAAGCTGCCAGAGAGGGGGCGCCCTCCCCAAAGCTGGGGGAAGGGTCCTGGTGCTTCTTCCCTCCTCCCCACCTGCTCCGGAGCCCAGTTCTCTGCCCCGCTAGGGAGGCACCTCAGATTCCTCCGAAGAGGCTGCAGGCGCCTCCCTGTGCGCCGCCCCCCACCCCCGCCCGGCCTAGATCCCCTGCGCTGAGAGAAGCCAGGCAGAGGGGCTGGGGGCCCACTGCCGGGAGACTTGGTACCTGGTGAGGTAGGCGCAGCTAGGGGACCCGGGGTATCCCCTCACTCCCAGCCCCGCCTCGTGGGTCGACTTGGCCCGCAGCCACGCCCCCTCCCTTGTCCCGCCCCTGGGACACCCCTCCTGGAAGCCCCGATCTGAGGGCCCCCAAAGGCGCCACCACCCCTGAGACCGCAAGGTGGGGTGGAGTGGGGCGGGTTAACAGGGCAAGTGAGGACAGGAACCGCCCCCTCCCCACACACCCACGCGCCGGCGCAGAGCGGGAGCTGCTGCGGGAGGTTTAGGGGGGTGAGGGGTGGAGGGATGAGGGGACTGGCGGATTGTGTAGCGGCTCAGCTGAGGCCTGGGGGTCTCTGGGCCGCACTGAAAGGGGGAGAGCTCCATGACCTTGGTCCACAACCTGTACCCCGCTCTGCCTCCGGGTTGTACAGGGGATGAAGCAAGGAATGGTAAAGTCGGAAGAATTCCTGTCCATCCCTCTGCCTCCGGGCAGGACAGTGCTAACCTGCCACACACTCCTAGGTAGAGCCCATAGAACCAGAACGTAGCAGAACAAGTTCTAGACCTGGAGGTAGAAGGTTTAGGTTCAAGTCTAGCTTCTGATACTTGTTTCCAGAGTCATTTTGGGCCAATCGCTTTCTTTCTTTTGGCCTCAATTTTCTCATCTGTAAAATGTGTATAATAATTGGTAACACCTGCTAGTAGAAAGAGCTCTGGAATTGGAATAAGGACGCCTAGATTCAAAGCTGATGTTTCAAAGCTGATTCTGACCCGTTTGACCTTGGACAAATCATTGCCCATCTGTGGGTCTTCTGAGTCCTCTCTGCTTCTGGGAGTTGTGATGGAGGTGATTTAAGGTTTGCAAAGCACAACCCTGTGATATCCGTAGTGTGATTAATAACATCCCCATTGCTCAGAAAAGAAAACTGAGCTTTAAAGACGGGAAATTACTTGCTTAAAACCACACAGTATCTGAGAGCCCTAATACATTGATGTAAAATGGTTTGAAAATTTAAAAACTGTCAAACTGTCAAACTGTTAATGTTGTTGATCTTATTAGACATCCTCTAGCCCAACCTCCTTTTAAGGAAGGGAAGTTATTAAACCCCCACAGTGTGCCAAGCACCATGCCACTTGTTTTCTGTTGTCTTCAGTCCCGACTCTTTCTGTAACACCTGGCCTAATGCTTAGCACTTAGTAGGTACTTTATGGTATACTATATAGCATTTAGTGTGTATATACATATATCTACACACCCTTTCTCTATATATATATACATAGTATATTTAATACATATGGGGTGCTCAGGGAGGGGTAGTATCTCTGGTATGGAGGGCTTGTCGTGCCCTCCTAGGGCAGCTCTCCAGCCTCTGACCCTCACCTGACACCCAGCTCTCACTTGTGGCTCCTAGTAGCTGCTAGCATGTGGCAGCGGCCACACCCCGGGCAACGGCAACAGGCCAGCTAAACCTTGTGAGGGTAGCCATCGGGTCATGGACCCCTGGTGAACTAGGGCTTTGCTCACCCAGCATGTGAAGACTGTTTCAGCAGAACAGACGGAAGAAACCAACAAGAAGGTTCAACGGCTGAGATGGCGACGCAGCAAAGCACTGTGGAGTGCTTAGGGCGTGTTGGAGCACAAAAGACAACACGGCCATCCAATGCAGCTGAGGAAGTCTCCAGGTGTAACGACTTTCCGTGCCAAGGGACCCAGGCTTCCGACGCCGAGAGAGTGGGACTGTCTCTGTCCACTTTTCCACTTAAATCTCCTTCACGCACAAGTGTCTTTGTGCACACTCATCTATACACCATAGATGAAAACACACAAAGACAATCGTCATCCTCGGTTACCGAGAGACTACCACTACTAGCAAAGAGACTGGAATAGTTTGCCAATTTCCTTCTCCAGCTCATTTGACAGGTGAGCAAACTAGGAGAAACAGGGTTCAGGGACTTGCCCAGGATCACACACAGCTGGTGGCTGAGGCTGAATTTGAACTTGGGTCTTCTTGACTCCAGCCTGGGGGTTCTATTCACTTTGCCACCTAGCTGCTGTAAGATGTTTTGTAATTGTTTCCTTTGATCCTAAACAACAACCCTAGGGGGTAGGTGCTATTATTATTCCCATTTTATAGTTGAGGAAACTGAGGCAGACAGGTTCAGTGACTTGCCCAAAGTCACCTAGCTAGTATCAAGGAAAAGATAAGATCCAGAAAGAGGAACATGATTTCCCAGCATCCCCTCTCCTGAGAGTCCCACCCCTACCTTACCCTGGAAAGATTCCCTAATCCCCAAAAGCAGTATGCTATAATACTGGATCAGAAGTCAGGAGACCTCAGTTCAGATCTAAACTCTCCCACTGTGTGACCTGTTTCTTCATCTGTAAAATGGGAGGGAGGGGAGGAAACAAGAGAGTGTCTAAGGTCTGTTCCAGCTCTAACTCTATGATCCTATGAATTCTTCAATTGATTTCCCAGTGCCATTCATGGGTTCCAGTGTGTCTGTCACCCCTCACTCATTAGAAAGTCACTTCCTATAGTTTAGCCTCAGACTTGCCCCCATAAACAAAGCTTATTTCCTCCTGTGGGGACCTCAGTGACTCTCCCAAGGTTGATATCAGGGACCATAGGCTAAGGGGCAGACTAGGGTGGGGAGGGTCCCCTGAGGAAATGACTGGAGGAGAAAACTGGCATCTCCTGAAGGAATATGAGCAGCTTATCCTTGCTTCTGTACCAACCCTGTGCCAGGGCACGTGGAACCCCCTGGCGGAGGCGTGAGAGACGCCATCCGTGTGGGGGCGTGTTCCAAAGCAGCCTCCTGCACACAGCGTCCTGGCAGAGGCATAGGGAGGGAAGGAGGCCCCCTTCCCCTCTGTCATCTCAATTTTCTGCCCCCACCCTGCAGCTTTTCCATGCCAGATCAAGACCTTAGGAAGTGCCCATTCCCTGGGCCCTGTGGGTTTGGCTGTGCAAAGGCTAGAGGTAATCTGAGCCTCATTGCAAGGTGAGGCAGGGAGGTGATCTCTGTTCTTCAGCTGGACTGGGAGCCCTCCTCAAGGCTCTCAGGCCTGGGATGGGAATAAAGACATCCAGGATATGAGGAAAAGGAATTCCCTCCTCCATGAGAAGTATCTATCCTATCCCTTGCTCTTCTATGCCCAAGGTCTCACCCTCTTCTGTTTGTGTGCCACCCCCCCCCAGGCTTAGCATGACCTGGCTTCCCTGTTCCCCCTGAGGGCTCAGTTTCCCCATATGTAAGATTAGAATTGCATTGGATGATCTCTAAAAATCTTCCCCTCCACCAAACTACTTTCTGTGCTTTACTATCTTCCTGGACACATCTAGCTCTAAGATTCTATGTCCTAAGTTCTCTTTCAATGCTGACATTCAATAGCCCAAGATTTCTTCCTTCCCCAGCTTTGGAATCATCCTAGCTCTGACATTCTTTGATTTTGCTTCCATCATCCTATTTCACCAATACACTCCCCAGGATTTCCCTAACCTGATCTCCTAGCATCTATGGGATCAGAGGTTCATAGGATTTCAAGCCAGAAACACAGAGACTACAAATCCCAATCTCCTCATTCTTACATAAAAGAAAACTTACAGAAATCTCGAGAGGAAAGGTACTTACCTTAGGTGGGACAACGATTTAGAGCTCAAGCCACCATTGGCAACTTGCCCAATGTAGTGCCCTGTCACTTCTCTCCATCTATGTGCTCATGGGCCCCCATTCTGTCCCTATGCCCCTCTTATTTCTTATTTCAGACCTTTGTATATGATAACTATACTTGAAAGGTTACAGAATGCTTTTACAAATGTGTCCTATTTCCTAGAATTGTCTGAGAATTCTAGGAGGACTTATCTCTTCCCTCTACCTGCCTAATGGTCCCTTCCCATGGGTAAAGTCATGTCTTTTCCTTACTCTATTACTCTCTACTGCCCATCATAGAGAATGAGACCACCTGTCCATTTGCCTGACCTAAACTCATCAGCCCAATGCCCTGTGAAGGACTAGAGTCCAAACCTGAAGCAAACCTGAAGTAGAAAGGGTAGTCATTGGGGTCTGTGATAGACCATGTCTTAGCAAGACACACCCCAGCTGGTACAGGCAACCTGGGGTCTAGTCCCAGCTTTATTCATCATTACCTTGGGTGGGACTTCCCATCTCTGGGATTTAGTTTGTTGTTGTTTTTGTTAAGTCATTTTTCAATTGTTTCCAATTATCTGTGAGCCCATTTGGAGTTTTCTTGGCAGACATACTGGAAGGTTTTACCATTTCCTTTACCACCTGATTTTACAGGTGAGGAAACTGAGGCAGGCAGAGTTAAATGATTTTTCCAGGGTCACACAATTGCCAGATCTGAATTCAGAAGATTAATCTTCCTGACTAGAAGCCAGGAGCTCCATCCACTGTACCACCCAGCTGCCCAAGGCAGGAAGCGATACTAAATTTAAATAAGAGATAGTTCCTGCCTCCACCGAGTTCACAGTCTAATTGGGGGATAAGGTATTAGCAGGGACAACTCTAATGCATGTTAACACAAGAAAGAAAGAAAGAAAGAAAGAAAGAAAGAAAGAAAGAAAGAAAGAAAGAAAGAAAGAAAGAAAGAAAGAAAGAAAGAAAGAAAGAAAGAAAGAAAGAAAGAAAGAAAGAAAGAAAGAAAGAAAGAAAGAAAGGAAGGAAGGAAGGAAGGAAGGAAGGAAGGAAGGAAGGAAGGAAGGAAGGAAGGAAGGAAGGAAGGAAGGAAGGAAGGAAGGAAGGAAGGAAGGAAGGAAGGAAGGAAGGAAGGAAGGAAGGAAGGAAGGAAGGAAGGAAGAAAGGAAGAAAGGAAGAAAGGAAGAAAGAAAGAAAGAAAGAAAGAAAGAAAGAAAGAAAGAAAGAGAAGGGATGAAGTTAGCTTGGTAGACAAGATATTAGAGTAGAATGGGAGCAAAACTTTCTGGGAGTGACCTTGGGATCAAGTATATATATGTACATATATACATATATATTTCCATATAGAGATATAGATGTAAGAAACTATTCATTTTACAGATAAGAAAACTCAAAGTCCAAAGAGGTTTATTGACTTTTTTTTATTCAAGATCACACAAGTAATAAGGAGGATTTGAACCCAGGACCTTTGACTACAAATGCAGCCCCCTTTCTTCTACACATGTTGCTAGATTCTGAGAGGCTGAGTTATATGCTAGGGAGTTCACTTAAGCCAGCACCAGGGAGAGGTTCACTTTGAAAACGAAAGAAATGAGAGGGAGGCAATCTAAAGAGAGTAAAGAAAGGTTTTTCCTTTCCCTAAATTCCCTGGGGAATTGCTGGTGGCAGGTTTCCCTTGGAGTCCCCAAAGACTTTCCTTGGCCCTGTGTCATCCAGTATTTTTATCAAACACACGAATGTAGGCATAGATGTCACACTTAATCAAGTTTGTCTATGATACAAAAAAAGTCTCAAAAGACTAAATCTAATAAGATGAAATTGAGTGTCAAGTCCTATACCTGAGTTCAAAAGGAAATTGATTACGTAAATACCAGGATGGAGATGAGGCTAAGCACTAGGTCTCATGAAAGAGACTTGGGAGTCTTAGTGGGCCAAGATCTCAGAACTGAGAAGTGTGACCCCATGGCCATAAAACTTGATGCAACCTTAATATTAGTAGATGTGTTGTGTCCAAAATGAGGGAGGTAATAGTGTCACTGACAGTTCTGGCCTAATCAGAGCACTTCTGAAGCATCCTATCTTCAGTTCTGAGTGCCACCTTTTAGGACAGATAGAGGAAATGGAAATGCTGGCCAATGAAGGTCCTGACTTTGGAGCATGCTCAGATTTGCCTTCCCTGGTAGGTTATACAGAATGTGCTCAAAATTCCCTGTTTGGTTCCAATCCAACACATGGGGGACAAGTGAGCCTACTTCTGGCCATGGATGACTCAGGGGTCTGGATGGTGTGGTGACAGAAAGTCTTCTATTGGCTTTCTAATTGGCCTCAGAGCCAGAAGGACCGAAGCTAGAACTGAATTCATGTACAAAAGGATCCTGCCCTTACACCCTCTTATGATTTTTCCTTCCTGGAGGATAGCACCCCAAGAAATGCTATGGTCTCCCCAATGGGGAGAAAGGCAGGGGTTGTTTTGTCTGTGAACATGTGGTGCATCTGTTTCTCTGGTCTCTTCTCTGTTTATTCTCTCCTGGTAGGGGAGTTCTAAGGAGGGTGTGCCCAGGCAACCAAAGAGTCTGGAAGAGTTATCAGAGCCTGGGAGAGCTGTCACCAGGAACCAGAGCCAATTGCAGCAGCAGCCAAATCTAGTAAGACACTAGTACAATAACTTGCTTGGCTTGTCCCAGCACTGGACTGACCCATTAGTAGAGGCACCAGGCACCATGGAGCCAGCCCAACTGATCAAGGAGCAACCATCTTTCCCAGACACCTGGCCCTGAAGCAAACTTGGTAAGACTCTGAAAAGAGAAAAGAACCCCCCCCCCCAGACAAGAAGTCAAAAGGTAACCCTCTGCTCTGTATGTTCCTTAATGTGTGTCTTGTTCACTTTGTAATTGTGGTGCAATTGATAGCCTGCCAGATCTGGAGTTAGGAAGACGGAGTTCAAATCTGGCCTCTGACACTTTTTAGCTATGTGACCCTGGACAAGTCATTTCTGTTTGTCTGAAATTCCTCCAGCATAAAATGGAGATGACAATAACATCTACCTCCCAGGATTGTTGGGAGGATCAAATGAGATAGTCATTGTAAAGTGCCTAGCACAGGGTCAGGCATAGAGTAAGTGCTTTATAAGTGTTCATCATTATTATTTAAGCTTGAGTTCACTCTCCCCAGGAATGGGGGAAGAGGGAAGAGAAAAAGAGAAGAGGGAAGGAGAGAGAGTGAGGGAGAAGTGTGCCTCCTGGTTTGGGGGGCGATGATTATTTTTGTAACATCTGTTCTTGCTATACTTTCTCAATAGAATAATATCCCTTTTTCAAAGCAAATTGATGGCATTAATTGATCACTATAGGACAGCACACTGGATGGGGCTCATGAGCAACAGCATTAGAAGGCATGACCCCTGAAGGGCTACCCCTACGGCTTTGAAGAGGGGGTCCTCTGCTATCTTCTGGAGGCACGAACCATTGGCGTGAGTGGGAGCTGAGCGAGTGAACCCTAAGAGGATGCTTCGCCAAAAATCTGGGGCTTGTGTTGTACATTGAAGAGATCCTTAACTGGAGTCAAAAGATCCGGATCTGAGCTTGGAGTCTGCCTCTAATGACGTAGGTATTGTTATTATGGGATGTTAGGAAGGGAAAACACATAAGGATTAGCATATAAATAGTTTGTATTTATTTGAGATTGGGGAGCGGGTTTGGGGGAAGGAGAGTGAGGGAGAAGGTGATCTCATCTTTAAACCCTTCATTTTAACTCCTAAATTAATAATTCTGTCTAACGACACTAAGATCCTAGAGGCAAAGCAAACAGGGAAGCTGGATCTTACAATAAGGTCTCTGGGAGCCAAAACGGAATCCAAGGTGAAATGTCCCCAGAGGATAACTCCTCCAAGTTGAAGACAATTCATTTTTGCCGTCTTTATCTTCCCTTGATAGAGTATTGGGCAAGCCACCGGCCTCACTTTCCTCACTTGTCAAAGTGAAGAAGCTGAGGTCCCTTCCTGGAGTTGAGGAGAAGTAGCAGGGGGTCTTTAAGGACCCGAAGGGCTAACCTGTGGAAGAGATTAGTCTGATCATTTGACCCCAGACAACAAAACGAAGAATCATGACTGGAGGAAAATGGCAAAGATCTAGGCTTGAGCTAAGGACAAACTGCCTAAGAGAGAGCTGTCCAGCAGGCAATGAACTGCCCTAGGAGGAAACTAGTTGTTCATCCCTTGTTGAATTGTAGTGCCTGACTCTTTGCAACCCCATGGACTCTGTCAATGGAGTTTTCTTGTCAAAGAAACTGGAGTGGTTTGCCATTTTCTTCTCCAGCGACAGACAGAAGTTAAGTGGCTTGTCCAGGGTCATATCATTGAGTAGTTCCTGAGGCTGGATTTGAACTCAGATCTTCCTGCCTCTAAGCCTAGTGCTCTATCTACCACACCACCTACCTACCCTTATGGCTCATTGATAAGTGTTCAATCCTTTTTCAGTCTTATCCCACTCTCATGATCGCTTCTGGTAGAACCCTTCCATTAGAGGCTCCATGGCCCCTTGTTTCAAACATTGGAGAGGAGATTCCTAATTAGACATAAAAGTCGTCTGTTCTAATTTGGAATGGGGGAATTCTGTAAGCTACTTGCCTTCTTATGTAGGGAAGTGGCTGGAGTTGACTGCCCTCTGCTTAGGCTCCAAGGCCACCCATCCCCCCCTCCTCACCCCCTCCCCACCAAAAAAAAAAATCCAGTCCCAAATGCTTTGGGAAACAGGCAGGAGCAGATGGCAGGGACAGATGGAGGGGATGGCATCTTCAGGCAGAATTACAGACACAAATGCTTATAAAGTGATTGGAATCTCAAGGCCATGGTAGGTTCCAGGTCCCAGGATCCCCATGAGTGTGGGAAAGGTAGGATGGACCCAGGGAAGAGATAAATGCCAGGGATTGGGAGCTGGGGGGACCCTGGCTCAGGCTGTCTGGGGGGCCCCACCCTCGGATGTTCCATCCTGGGCTCCTAAGCAGGGACCACCCCCGCACACACAGATGCCAGGATGTGGGTAGGAAAAGGCCAGGACACTCCAGTCTGTTCTGGGGATGGGGTGTGTGTGTGTGTGTGTGTGTGTGTGTGTGTGTGTGTGTGTGTGTGTGTGTGTGTGTGTCTGATGGGATCCCCCATGGAGACAGGGATTTCAGCACAGAGGACACCTCCCTGATGCAAGCAGGAAAGGAAATCCCAATCCCATAGAAGAAGGTAACTCCAGCCTGGCTCTGATACTCACATTGGGTGGGGCAAATCACTTTGCTTTAGTTTCCTCCCCTCTAAAAGGAGAAAGTTGGACTGAATGATCTTTAAAGCCCTTCCAGGGCTTCTCTGGACTTCAGTGTCCCCCTCTGCAAAGTGATAATCTTATCGCATAGGGCTGTGGTAAGGAAAAGATTTTATAAAGTTCAAAAGGCTCCAAAATGGAGTTATCTTTATTTTTTTAAGCCCCTTCCATCTGAGGATCAAAACTGTGCATTGGTTCCAAGGCAGAAAAGCAATAAGAGCTAAGCAATAGAAGTTAAGGGATTTGGTCAGGGTGGCACAGCCAAAAAGTGTCTGAGGTCAAATTTGAACCCATGACCTTATCTCTAGTTCTGGATCTCAATCTACTGAGAGACCTAGCTGCCCTTGTCCTTTATGTTTAACCTCTTTATCAGAGCCTTTATACCATCATAAGGCTTAAAGGAACCTCTGAGATTATCTAGTCCTGTTACAGAGGAGAAAACTAGGACCCAGAGAAGTTAGGGAGTCAGCATCAGAGATAGGATTTGAATCCAGGTCTTTGGACTCCAGAACCATAGATTTGCTTTGTAATGGTGCATATTATAGCTACCTGGATATGTGTCTTATTCTTTCACTAGACTGCAAACTCTGTGAGGACAAGATCACTTAGATGCTTTCTATCTACTATTCCTCGTGTATTTTATACATGACTGAATCTTTCCCAGTATTTCCAGGGGAGAGCATCTGTCAGGAATGAGACACCCTGGAGGTTAGGGCTTTACCTCTGGCCTCCCTGAAAGTGAAAAGTCTCCTGAGCAAAGGGCCAGACAAGATGTCAGAACTGCCCCCAGGGTATGGAGGGAAAAAGGATTCGACCCTGCCTGGTGCCTTCTCACAAGGCACCTCTAGAACCCTAGAGATCCTAGACTTGCCATGCCCCTAGCCCTACCCTGGGGTAAACTAAAACTAAACTAAACTAAACTGGGCTTCTAGCCCCCCAGTTGACCCAGGGACCTGACCACTAAATTACGATCAGCAGTACAGGGACCCAAGACCGCCCCAAGGGTCTGATGATGAAAAGAGCTCTCCACAGCCCTAGAAGGCACTGGCAGAGCACGAAGGCACATGGAACCGTGTCTTTTCTTTTCTTGCCTTGTTTCCTTCAGGAGATTTTTCTTACACGTGTGACATATGTCTTCTTTCACGACACAAGGAATGGGGAAATTTGTACTGCATGACAATATGGACTAATCTATGTCGGATTGTTTGCCACCTGGAGAGGGGGGAATGAGAGGAGGGGAGGAGAGGATTTGGATTGCAAAAGGTCAGAAAGCAATTGTTAAAAAATAGTTTCTCTATGTAATGGGAAAAATCCTAAAAGGCATAGGCTGGTAAAAACAAAAACAAAAACAGAATACGTGCCCAACTCATAGTAGGTCAGATGCTGAGATTGCCAACCAACGTTGGAAATCTCCATGAACTTGGGAAAGGAAAAGAGGGTTGGTGCCATATCTAGGAACTGGATGGAACAGAGACTGAGAACTTGGAGCCCTTGGTACCCACAGGGCAGACATAAGGAAGGACTTGCAGAGGGAGAATGAGGATGGGGAGGCTTCAGAAACTATTCGCTGCTGTCTCCTTGGGAATTAAACCCTTGAAATCCATTGTGGGGAAAGGGAGAGGAAACCCAATGCCTCTGTATAAATTTTCACTTAAGTGAAGGATGGAATGACCAGCTATGGAAGATGTTGAGCCTGCCAACCCCTCCTGCCTTCATTATTCAGGCCTCAGATCTCTCCCAGTCAAGAGGAGAGCCATAGGGCATCAGAGCTGAAAGGGAGCTCAGAGGTCATACTGTCCAGCACTCCCATCTTACAAGTGGGCACAGTGCTTGGAGCCTGAAGCACCACCCAAACCGGGCTAGTCCTGGCTGTCCACTATTCCTACTCCCTGTCTCAGAGACCACCAGCTCCTGGAAGCCAGGAAGGTCATTGCACAGTAAGGAGGAGGGAGTGAAAAGAGAGGCTGTACTCTGTCTCTTTGCTCTCTTTATCTCTGTGTCTCTCTAGCTCCATTTTTGCACTCTCTGCCTCTCTACCTCTGTCACCTCCATTCTTGTCTGGATCTATCCCACTGTTTCTCTGCCTTCCTCCTTCCCTTAGTCTACATCTCTGAGCTTCTAGCTGTTGGTCCCTCTTCCTCCCTCTGTCTCCCTGTCTTAGCTTCCAAGTCTATCTCTGAGCCTCCATATCTCTCCATATCTGAATTTCTGTCTCTCCCCTCTCTGCATCTCAGTCTCTCTCCCTCTATTTCTGAACATTTCCCTTCTGCCATCTTGAATCTGTCACTCTTTCTTTTTTTTAATTGACATTTTTTTAAATTTGGTCAATTTCAGACATTATTCCTTGGTTACAAAAATCATTTTCTATTCTTCCCTTCCCTCCCCCCACCCCTCCCATAGCCAACATGCAATTCCACTGGGTATTACCTGTGTCCTTGATCAGAACCTATTTCCATGTTGTTGGAATTTGCACTAGGATGTTCATTTAGACTACATCCCCAATCATATCCCCTTCTGTCACTCTTTCTATTTTTGAGGCTTTCCTTCCCTAGGCTTTAGGATTACTCTCACTCCACATCTGCCTTTCTCTGCCTCCACTTCTGAGTCTCCCTGCATCTCCCTTTCATCTGTAAGCCTCCCTATCTCTGGGCCCTGTCTGAGCCTCTGCCTCCGTCTCTGAGTCTCTTGCTCCCTTTATTACCTCTGAAGATTTCCTCTATCTATGAATTTTACTCTGTCTCTCCATTTCTAAGGCTTTCTCTTCCCCTACATCTCAGGGTCTTCCTCCCTTTATCTCTGCCTTTCTCTTTTCCTCCATCTCTGAATGTCTCTGTCTCTGTCTCTCTCTTCATCTGTGAGCTTCCCTATATCCCTCCCTGTCTAGTCTCTGACTCCATCTCCCTCCCTTCTGGGTTTCTCTGTCTCATAAACTCTCCTCAGGGAAGCCGTGGGGGATTCCCTCAGTTACCATGGAAACTGGATAAAGAAAAGGTCTTCTCAAGCCCAGGCTGTGCTTTCTCCATACTGGGCCCACATGGGGCAAGGACATAGGCTTCTGAAGCCTTGGATTGGTTCCTCAGTGAGAGGAAGAGCTAAACGTTCCTTTGACCATGTACCTATCATCTCCTGCTGGGCTCAGTGTATCTCCTAAGGGAAGGCAGCAAGAGGCCAGACAAGATATTTTCCATCAATCCCAAAGCAACAACTTCCATCTGTGCCAGTCCAAGATAACTCCCAGCTGGTGCTGCCAGGCCAATCTACCAACTGGTGTATAGAGAACTTGGGTACAAAGAGAAGCAACTTTCTATTTGACTTTAGGTCTTCTATCTCCTGCTGCTCTTGTCCCTGGAGGAAAGAGGAACAGGAAAATTGGTGGGGAGTGAGACTTCTTCCCACTGTTCAGATTTTACTTTCTCCTCCTTCTGTGCCCTTTCCTGCCTTATCTACACCCTCTGAAGGGAAGAGAAATCCTGAAGTGGGGCTTCTCATCTGACCATCTCACTAAGTGACTCCCATCTCATACTGTATTTGCCTCCAACCCAGACTCCAACTTCCTTTGGAAAAGTGGCATTTAATGATGAACATTCTCATACTTGGTCATACCTTTCATATCCCAACGATCTGAACCCTGTAGATCATCATCCAAACTCCATTCCCCACCATTTGCCATCCAATTCCTTATTCTCATCTCCCTTCAACCTCCCACTCCAAAGTTTCAAACAAACATCACTTTGCCCTCCGCCTGTGCCCTATGGAATGCCTGTCTATGAGCAGAAACTTTTCCACTTATCCTAAATCGTTTCCTCTCCCATTCCTTCCATCTACAAGCTATTACTTAAGCCCAGTTCCCCTATATGATTCAACCTCCTTGGCCACCCTTTCCAATACTGGCTACACCTTTACTCAGTAGTCAAATCCAGAAGTTGGAATTATTCCTTGCTACATGTTGCCATTTCCAGATTGTCCTCCAACCTCCATCACTCAGTAACTTCTCTTCCTTTGAGTTTATGCTAGTCATCTATATGACCCAAACAAAATCCCAGTAGCTATTGTCCACAGACTTTCAGGTCACTCTCCTTCCTTCCTCAATGAGTTCAGTACCTGGCTCACAATTTCTCTCTCCTCTCCATCTCCCACCCTCATACTAGGAGACTTTAACATATATATTGATTCTACCTTAATCACTCTTATCATTCAATTTCTCAATCTACTCACTTCCCCATGAGCTACTCCTCCAACCTACCTTAACCATCTAGAAATATGGCCACACTCTTGATCTTGCCATCACCCCAAAGTTTACCACTTCCATATTCAAGAATTCAGAGTCCTCTTATCCAACCATAATTCATTGGCTTTTCACCTCTTCCCTTACAAAACCCTACTCTTCATATGTAATATGACCTTCAATTACTGTCTCTCACTTATCTCTCAGGCCATCCCCCCCAGCCCCTAGCAACTTTCTCCTCTTTTCACCATTTGGATCTTTTGGTAAACCAATTCAACTCTACACTTTTCTCCTCTCTTGAATCCCTTCATCCCTTATCCTTTCACTAATTAAACTCTGCCAAGCTTCAGCCTTGGATCATCATTTACCACTTTTGCTATGTTAAATTTATGGTTGGACTGAATATATTTAATTGGTTGCCAGGGATTTAATTACTAAATCCCAAAAATGAATTACTAAAGTCAAACTTTACACTCACCATGTGTCAGTTCAATCAGCAGATTCTTTATCAGCCTCAACTCCAGTAGAACTGCTTCTTACAGGAGGTTCCACTCCAAGTGCGAGTCTCTACTCCAAGTGTGTCTCTTCACTCCAACTGTGTCTCTCCCCTCCAAGTGTCTCTCTCCACTCCAAGTGTGTCTCTTTACCCCAAGTGTGTCTGTGCGTGTCTCTGTTTCCACTTTTAAAGACCTTTTTCTCCTATGTCACTTCCCCTAAATTTTTACCTACTAATCACAGCCTACACTCCACTCTAGGACTTCCCACTTTTTCACACGTGGGTCACAGACCTCTCACTCAATGTATGAAATGGGTGTTCATGCCTTTTTGTGGTTAAAATCCAAAATGGGTAGATCTCCATATTCAACTCCAAGTACTATGCTTACATTTGGGGGGATTAAAATCTAAAAACAGACAGGGGATTACAATTTAATCTTCACAATCAAGGAAGAGCTAAGTACCTTCATTGTTATAATCAGGGGAGAGCCAAATCCAATCTTCACAGCTACTACACATATACTGAAAATGTGAGGAAAATCATATAACTATTCTGACTGGATCCATGACAAATATGTGTTACACAACCTCAACTAGGCCCTCACTGTTGTTAGGTAAACCTTCTATACCTACCCTGTTGACTCACTTTTTTTTTAATCTGGGACATTTAATCTTTCTTTCTTTCTTTCTTCTTCCTCTTCTTTTCTTCTTCTTCTTCTTCTTCTTCTTCTTCTTCTTCTTCTTCTTCTTCTTCTTCTTCTTCTTCTTCTTCTTCTTCTTCTTCTTCTTCTTCTTCTTTTTCCTTTTTCTCCTGCCATAGCTCAAATCCTGACTTCTACATGAAACCTTCCCCAATTCTTCCAGTTGCTGATACTTGATAAATCTTGATAAGATCACCTTCCTTTTACACTATATGTATCATGTATGTATCAATTTATTTACATGTGTCTTTTCCATGAATAAGGACTGCTTCATTCATTGCATTTGTATCCTCAACACCTGGCACATTGCCTGGCATACCAAGGGTGCTTAACAAATGCTTGCTGTTGAGTCTACTCCCATCACAGTATTTACTAGTCATCTAAGAAAATTAAAAATGGGAGAGGTGGTGGGAGGGGGGGAAGAAAATGATCTTTGTTTCCAATGAATAATGGTTGGAAATGACCAAATAAAATGTTTAAAATAAATAAATAATTTTTAAAAAAAAGAAAAGAAAAAACTAACCATTACTGCTGTTCATTGTCCTTCATCTTAAAGAGGACCAGTGGCATCGGGGGTGATGTCTTGACTCTTAAGTAAATTGGATTTCAGTGAGGCAGAGTTGCACAAAGTCATGAGCCTCATTCTCTCTTCCAGAGTCATTGAGGTCCAGTGGCCAGACAAAAGTAAAGACGACTGGTAATGGTCAGCCCAGGACTTGGTGATAATCTTGGCATCTTTGATGTCTGACTGAGCTCTAAACACTCTACAGCAGCCTTTGTGACCTTTGGAACAGATTATTCTCATCTGCCCATACTATAATTTACAGGACAGTTCCCCACCCCACATCCTACCTCCCAAGCTTCATTCCCAGTCTTCAAGTGAAAATGGTATGCCTTGATAAATGGAGATTTTGAGCATTTGGACTTCATCCCCAAGAAGTTCCTTAGTTTTTCCCAAAATTCTATTTTCCTGCATCCCCACATTTTGCATGATTGTAATTAAGTGACTATAACCCCTCACTCATCCTCTTTTGAACCTGTGACCAGGTTGAAGTCAGGCAGTTCTTTTGCTTTAGTTATTAATAATAAAACTTTATAAAATATAATATTTAGTTATTGATTATTAATTTTAAAGACCACAATCTGCATTTAGACTCCCTCCAGTTCTTTCTCTGGAGTTGAATAGCATTGTTCATCGTGGTTCCTTTGGAATTCTCTTGGACCAAACTCTCTTTGCTGCTACCTTCTCTTTATACTCAGTGATCGCATTAACTCCCATAGGTTCAAATATCGTCTCCGTGCAGGAGACTCCCAAACCTAAATAGATAATCATACCCTCAATCATGAGCTCCAATTCCACAACTCTTGCTGTCTAGACATTCCCCATTTAGATGTCTCAGGTTTCTTAAACATAACGTGTTCAAATTCAAATGTATCTTTTCTCCCTAAACTTCCCAATCTTCCTAAATTGCCTGATTTTTAAGGGGGGAAAATGAATCTAACCTATAAAATCTCCTGTATTCAGTCACCCTGGTGTGACATTACTCCAGGGGACTATCTCGTTGCTTGCTTTTATTCCTCTGTCTCTGTCTTTTGTTTTGTTTCATTTTTATCTTACCTACACTAAGCTCCTTCTCTAGTGCTGCCCATGATAGGCTTCTCACATCCCTGAGATCAGGATTGTCCAGAAATTACCCTTAGACATTTAAGTGGTGGATGGTCCTGTAAAAGACCTTCAAGATCTTCCACCCAGGGGTGGGGTGTGGCAGGGGCAATGTCAGCTATATACTTTTCCTTTTTTTTTTATTTAATTTTTTTCCAATTACATATAGAAATAATTTTTAACATTTGTTTTCTAATATTTTATAATCCAAATTCTCTCCCTTGCTCTCCCCTCCCACCTCCCCAAGGCAGCAAGCAATATTATAGTAATATAATTACACATGCTTTCTATCATACAACACATATTAATCATGTGAAAAAAGATACATTGCACATTCAAGAAAAGACTCATGAAGGAAATAAAGTGGAAAATGGTATGCTTTGATCCACATTCAGACTCCATCAGTTCCCTCAATGACAGTGGATAACCTTTTTCATCATGAGACTCTTGGGGTTATCTTGGATACTTGCATTGGTGATAATAGTTAGGTCATTCACAGCTGATCATCATAAATATTGCTATTACTGTGTACAATGTATTCTTGGTTCTGCTTAGTTCCCTTTGTATCAGTTCAGATAAGTCTTTCCAGGTCTTGCTAAAAACATCCTACTCATCATTTCTTATAACACAATAGTATTTCATCACAACCATATGCCACAACTTGTACAGCCATTTCCAAATTGATGGACATCCCCTCAATTTCCAATTTTTTGCCACTGCAAAAAGAACTACTATAATTATTTTTATACAAGTAGTTGCCTTCCCACTTTAATCTCTTTGAGATAGACTTACTAATACTTTTTCTGGGTAAAAGGTATGCACAGTGTTTTGGCCCTTTGGGCATAGTTCCACCAAAAGTGTATTAATGTCCTAATTTTCCCACATCTCCTCCAATATTTGTAATTTTCCCTTTTTGTCATATTAATCAATCTGATAGATGTGTGGTGGAACTTAAGAGTTATTTTAATTTTAATTTTTCTAATCAATAGTTTTAATGTCTTCATATATCCTTTGACCATTTATCAATTGGGAAATGACTTGTATTCTTTTAAATGTGACTTTAAATGAGGCCTTTGTCAGAGACATTTGCTATAAAAAAATTTTCCCAGTTTTTGTTTCTTTTGGTTGTATTGATTTTGTTTGTTTAAAACCCTTTTCATTTAATATAGTCAAATTTGACAATTTTATATATCATACTATTCTCTATGTCTTGTTTGGTCTTTCCTTATCCAAAAGTCTGCCAGGTAAATTATTCTGTGCTTCCCTAATTTATGTACTGTGTCACCTTATATTATCCATTTTAACTTTATCTGGTATATGGTGTGAGATGCTGATCTATGCTTACCATACTGTTTTCCAGTTATCTCAGCAGTTTTTGTGAAATACTGAGTTCTAGATCTTTGGCTTTATCAAACACTAGGTTACTGTGTATTGAGTACCTAATCTATTCCATTGATCCCCAACTCTTATTTCTTAGCCAGTACCAGATGGTTTTGATGCTTTATAATACAATTTGAGACCTGGTTCTCCCAGGCTACTTTCTTTCATATATTTTTCATTGATTCCCTTGATATTTTTGACATTTTGTTCTTCAAGACTAATTTTACTATTTTTATCTCTATGAAATAATTATTTGGTAGTCTGATTGGTATGGCACTGAGTAGATAAATGAGATAGAATTGTCATTTTTATTATATTGGCTCAGCCTACCCATGAGCAATTAATGTTGTTCCAGTTGTTTAGATCTGATTTTATTTGTGTGAAAAGGGTTTTGTAATTGTGTTCATATAGTTCCTAAGTTTGTCTTGTCAGGTGGGCTCCCGGACATTTTATGTTGTCTGCAGTTATTTTAAATGGGATTTCTCTTTTTACCACTTGCTGTAGGACTTTATTGGTAGTTTATAGAAACGCTGATGATTCATGTGGCTTTATTTTGTATCCTGCAGTTTTGCTAAAGTTGTTAAATTGTTTCAATTAGGTTTTTTTTTATAGATTCTCTAGAGAATATTATCATCTACAATCATATATCTGCAAAGATACCCTTTTCCCTAAGAGGAAAGGATCCCTGATATTTGATTGGTCCAGAGCATTAAAGCTCAAAACATGACTCATCTTCTCACACTCCAAGGAAAGCAGGACAGAAACCCGTGTGGTTTTTTTTTTAAACCCTTACCTTCTATCTTAGAATCAATACTAAGTCCTGATTCCAAGACAGAAGAATGGTAAAGGTTAGGCAGTGGGGGTTAAGTGACTTGCCCAGGATCAATATATCCAGGAAGTATCTGAGTCCAGACAGGACCTCCTGTCTCCAGATCTGGCAATCAATCCACTGAGTCAGCTAGTTGTCTCCAACAACCTATTTTTGTATGATCCTAGAGCCCTAAATACAATTATCTGAATTAAAGTCCTACCTCTGATATATACTGGCTCAGTTCTCTCAGACTATCTGTTACAGAACCAGTGGAAATCTGCATTAGTAGAGGGAGCTTCCCCATGGGCAGCTATTTATAGTGATAAAACCACAAGTCCAGAGTAAAAACAAAAACATGTGGAAGGCACCATTTTAGGTGATGGGAATAGAAGGACCAAATGGAGAACAGTCTCTGTCCTCAAGGAACTTTTAATTTTCTGGGAATGAGAAGGGGAAGGATATGAACATAAACTAAGTATGATAGAACTGGGAGAAGGAGAGAACACTGGCCACAAGGAGGGCTCATTGGGGAAGGCTTTCTAGAGGAGGTAGTAAACTGAGCTGCCATCCCAGAGGAAGCCAGGACTTCTAAGAGACATAAGAGAGAAGGGAGAGCATTCCAGAAATGAAGAACAAACAGCTTGTGGTATAGAAAGAAGGGCAAATTCAGAGAGGAACCAGCAGGCCAATTTGACTGGAATTGGAGATTTCATGAAGGACATTGTGAAATAAACCCAGAAAGGGTATAGACAGGAAATAGATCGAAGTCTTTTCTCTCTTTTAGGCCTTGGTTTCCATATCTCTTGAAGTCTATGGATGTCTTCTTTTTTTTTAATATATTTTGATAACTTTAGTTCAATATAATTGTTTCCTTTGTAATCCTATGTTTTTGTTTTATGCATTTAAAAACTTTATTCTGAAAAGGGAGTCCAAAGGTAGACCTTTGGAATGTCCAAGGGGTCTGGGGCACACAAAAAAGTTTAGAATCACTGAACTAGAGGCAGCTAAGTGGCTCAGAGCCAGGCTTAGAGACGGGAAGTCCCAGGTTCAAACATGACTTCAGATGCTTCCTAGCTATGTGACCCTGGACAAGTCACTTAGCCACAATTGCCTAATTCTTATTGCTCTCCTGCCTTGGAACTGGTTCTAAGATAGAAAGACAGGGTTTTAAAAAAAAAGGAATCACTGAATTAAAGGACCTTTAATTCTCTTTCCAGCTCTAACTTGGTTATTTTATCTTTTATGATGTGAAAATGACCTTGTTCATGCTTCTCTTTGGATTCATGGACTCTGTTTTGTCCATTTTCCTGAGTTAGTCCAAGAGAGAGTTTGGCTTGGCTAGAAATATTGACAATAACATCTTTGATGGAAGTCCCCTGATTCTATGACTGCTGTGGGGGCAGGGAGAAATCATGGGGAAAAGCGAAGGGATTGATTTCCCAGAAAAGGAAGAGAGGGAAGTCATCAAAATTCAGACTCATAAGCTTAACTTGGATTCTTGGAAAAATTCTAGATTTGAAAAATACTAGAATGTAGCAGAAAGGACAAGTTTAGGAACTCTTTTTTTTTTTAACCCTTCACTATTGTCTTAGAATTGATACTAAATTTCAACGGCAGAAGAGTGGCAATCAGGGTTAAGTGACTCACACAGAGTCATATAGCTAGTAGGCATCTGAGGCCAGATTTGAACCTAGGGCCTCACTACTCTAGTCCTGGTCATCTATCAGCCCCAGAGTCTAGTCTTCCCATTGCCAGATCCAACACTCTATCTAATATCCACCAAGCTTCACCTAATTCATATGTGCTGAGTGAAGTAATTCAATCCCATTCAAGAAGAATTTTTTAAATTATTGATATTTTTTGGCATCACCTTCCATTTCCATCCCTTATCCCAAACCCTCCTACAGTCATCCCTTGAAACAAAGAAATTTTTAAAAAGAAAAAAAGGCAGTTCTGATAAAGCTAACCAAACTTGTTGGTTAGTATGCAGTGTCTCACATCCACAGTTCCCTATCTCTGCAAAATACATTTTTCTGATATCAGGATTCGATGAGCAGTTATTAAATAACTAAACTAGACTCTGAGGATGCAAAATAAAAGAAAGAGGCTGGGGAGGGAGGGAAGAAGGAATAGAGGAAGGGAGGGAAAGAGAGAAAGAGGGATAGAGAGAAAGAGAGAGGGGAGGGAGGGAAAAAGAGGGAGGGAGAGAAAAGGAGAGAGAGGGAGAGAGGAAGAGAGGAAGAGAGAGGGGGAGAGAGGGAGGGAGAGAGGAAGAGAGGAGGAAAAGAGGGAGAGAAAAAGAGGGAGGGAGAGAGAAGGAGAGAGAGAGAGGAGGGAAAGAGAGGGAGGGAGAAAGAGGGAAAGAGAGAGGGAGAGAAAGGCAGAGAAAGGGAAAGAGAAAGAGAGAGGGAGAGAGAAAGAAGGAGAGAGGAGAGAGAGGGAAAAAGTTAGAGAGAGGGAGGGAAAGAAAAGGAGAAAGAGAGAGAGAAAGAGAGACTGGGGGTGGGGGGAGAATGTGCCTGTTTTCAACAAATCTAAGTTCTACTAATGGAGTTGGTCACAATGCTAACAAGACGTTTTTGATTATAAAAATATTTTATTTTACCAATTACATGTAATAATGAATTTCCAACATAAGTTTTCTAAAGTTATATAATCCAAATTGTCTCCCTCCCCCAATTCCTTCTCCCTTCCCAGAGCTGGCAAACAATTCAATCTGGGTTATATATGTATTATGCAAAAAATATTTCCATATTGTTCATTTCTGTAAAAGAATAATCATATAAAACCAAAACCTCAAATAAACAAGTGATAAATCCTGTTTTCATCTGCATTCCAACTCTTACAGTGCTTTCTCTGGAGGTGGATAGCTTTCTTTGTCATAAGTCCCTCAAAATTGTCCTGGATCACTGTATTGCTGAAAGGAGCTAAATCTTTTACAGTTGTTCATTCCACAGGATTACTGACAGCCCTTTTTGAAAAGGAATCCTTGAGGGCAGCTAGGTAGCACAGTGCATAGAGTGCCAAGCCACAAGTTGGGAGGACCTGGGTTCAAATTTGACCTCAGAAACTCCTTGGCTGTGTGACTCTGGGTATTAATCTCATTTGCCTAACCCTTACCACTCTTCTATCTTATAACTGATATTATGTGATCCAGGACAATTTGAAGGGACTTATGAGAATGCTATCCACATCTAGGGAAAGAATGGTTGGAGAAGAAATATAGAAGAAAACATATGATTTATCACTTTTTGTTTATATGGGCATAAGATTTGGGTTTCCATTTTAAAAGATTACTCTATTATGAATGAATAAATGAATGAAAAAATGAATATGGAAATAGGTTTTGAGTGATAATAAATGTATAACCCAGTGAAATTGCTGGTCAACTCTGAGAGAGGGGAAGGAAGAGGGAAGGGAGAGAACAAGAATCATGTAATCATGGGGAAATATTTTAAAGTAAAATAAAAATTATGTTAAAAGAACTGATATTCTGGCAGAAGGTAAGGGTTTAAAGAAAAAGAAGGGAAAAAGAAAAGGGATCTGGGACCCCATAGAGAATGACATATTTCCCCTGAAAGGTTTTCCTCCTCTTGTCCTAGAGTAATAGCCAATGTTGCTGACTCCTTTACTGATGTTCCAAATTAAATCTTATACATCAGATACCCAGATTCCAAGTTTAAGGCTCCATCCTCACGACTGGATAGATGTGCTTGAATATCATCCAGGAAGCAAGCCTTCTTCCATCTTGGTCCTAGCTGATGATGGCTATGGCCTCTCCACGCCCTCTTCTGGCCCCTCCCCAGCACTGCAGTACCACTGCTCTTTGGCCAAGCTGGTGGGAGGCTAGAAGATGAAACTAGGAATGGGAGAGAGCCTCTATGGGAAGAACTGGAGGGTAGAGTTGAAAATGGGAGAGAACCTCTCCATCCCCTCAATTCATCCATTTTTTTAAAAGTCTTATAAGATTTATTGTAATGTTCGAGGGAGAGCCAATGGGGGTGAAATTTTACATATACCGTCAGACATGGTTGAAATGTTAGAGGTTTTGATGATCTGCTTACCACCCCCATTTTTCTTTGTTACAAGGGATAGTTCACTGGGTAGGGGGTAAGAAAGGATAAATACAGAAATGAATCTGATATAAAAATAAGTTATGAGGGGGCGGCTGGGTAGCTCAGTGGATTGAGAACCAGGCCTAGAGATGGGAGGTCCTAGGTTCAAATCTGGCCTCAGCCACTTCCTTGCTGTGTGACCCTGGGCAAGTCACTTAACTCTAATTGCCAAGCCCTTACCTCTCTTCTATCTTGGAAGCAATACTTAGTATTGATTCTAAAATGGACAGTAAGAATTTTTATTTGTTTTTTAAAGAGTGAACCACAGCATTTATTTGTTAAAAAGGAAAGCTTCTATTTGAGGGCAAAATTTATTAGAAAGGGAACTGGTGGCTAATGAGAGTAATGACAAAGAAAAGAAAAATAAAAAATTCCCAATAAAACTTTTTTAAAATGCACAGAAGATGGGGGCACAAAAGATGGCTCAGTGGATTGAGAGCCATGCCTAGAGACTGGAGGTCCTACATTCAAATCTGGCCTCAGACACTTCCTAGCTATGTGATCCTGGGCAAGTCACTTAACCCCCATTGCCTAGCTCTTACCACTCTTCTGTCTTAGAACCAATACACAGTATTGATTCTAAGATGGAAGGTAAGGGTTTAAAAAAAATGCATGGAAGAAAACAGAAGTAAGTTGTGCTAAATTTAATGTATACTTTAAAACAAACTATTAACCTGAAATTTACAGTTTCATATACAATCCCCCCTTTTTATTCTTTGTCTATTGAAATGTTGTTTTGTTTGTTATATAAATAATTTTTAAAAATCAAGCAGATGAGGTTACTTTGGCATAATATTCTTAATGAATCTATGATGACTGGCAGTGATCCTTCCTTTCCAAGTGCTTAAAAACCACCCTTTTACTAATCCAGGCTTGAATTTGGTTAGGAATTGAGTGCCAAGCTTACTGGAATACAGTTTAGTAAAACCACCCTCTTTCTCTTTTTTTGAATTTAAGGCAACATTTGCCAGTCTTCATTTGCAGAATCACAGAACCCCAAAGTTGGAAGGAATCTCTATCCCTTCTGATTTAACCTGCCCCTGAGCAGGATTTCTCTCCTTAACATCACCAATAAACCATTATTCAATCTCTCCTCACAGGCTTCCAATTTCTTCCCTACTAGGTAGTATCAAAGTTTTCCTTGACAAGTGCCCATCAGAAATCTGCCCACAGCTCCTGGTTCTCCCTTCTGGGGTCAAGTATACCCAATCTGATCCTTTTTCCCCATAAGGCAGAACCCTGAACCTGAAATGAGAAGTCCTGAGTCCAAATTTGACATCAGGCACTTTCCAACCATGTGACCCTAAGTCTACCTCAGTTTCCTCAGCTGTAAAATGGAAATAATATCAGGGTTGTTGTGATGATCAAATTTTAAAGTACTTTACAAACCCTAAGGCACCATATAAATGCTAGCTATTATTATTATTGATAAGCATTCAGATACTTGCTGAATGACATTCTGCGTTCAACTCACCCACAATCTCACTGACACACAAACTAGGGCTCACACACACACACACACACACACACTCCTCTTTTCTCCAGGCTAAGTAAGCATCCTCAATTCTGTGGTTCATGTTCCCTCCCTTTTTGGAGTCAGATTCCTCCTCCCTCTAACATTAACTCATAATTGATATTTACAATAACTCACAAGCTGTATGACCCTGGGCAAATCACTTACCTTCTCTCTTTCAGTTTCCTCAGCTGTAAAATGGGGCTATCTTACAAGCTCGTTGTGAGGAGTAAATGAATGAACATATTAAAGTGTTGTGGCCAATTTCAGGTGCTATATAAATGCTAAATGTTGTTGTTGTTGTTGTTAATATCCTGCTTGGATTTCCTCTCTCCCTCTTCAACTCTCTGTTCCCTTTTTGTTTTCTCTTTTAAGCTCTTCGTAGCCCTGCTTCTGTTCTTTCAAGGAACACTTCATGTTGCCTGGCATCCCAGAAAACAGACAAACTGGAGCTCTAGGATGATTTGGGGCAAATCACCTCATAGATGCCAAATTCCTTCTGTACTGCAGGACAGTTGTTTTTTTTTTAAACCCTTACCTTCCTCTTATTGGTTCCAAGGCAGAAGAGTGGGAAGGGCTAGGCAATGGGAGTTAAGTGACTTGCCCAGGGTCACACAGCTGGGAAGTGTCTGAGGTCACATTTGAATTCAGGACAGTTGAGAGAGAGACAGCGCCTGGTGAGTTCAGACCATCATGGGCAGCTGAATATTCTCTTAGCATTTTCCTACTTGTCTGAGGTTTCTCTGTATCTCTGTGCTAAATTTCTGGTGCATCATTTTTACTAGTGACTTAGATGAAGGCATCTTCATGCCCACTTTTCACGCCTTCAGATGACAAGAAGTGAGGAGCAAAAGCTGATAGGTTAAATGACGACTAGAACCCAGAAAGATCTCAACAGTTTGGAATAATGGGCCAAAGTAAAGGCCAAATTTCAAAGGGATCCGTGCTTTGGGGGACAGTTAGTGTGACATAGTGGAGAGAGAGCCACACTCTGAGACAAGAAGATCTGGGTTCAACTCTCCCCTCCACCAACACCGGGCAAATCATTTAACATTTCTTTGCCCTAGACCAGAAGTGTAGTGAAGATGCTTGACCCACCTTGATAGAGGGAGTTTCCTCAACTAGGATTTCCCTATGCCAGTGACATCCCAGGTCCTGTCTCTTCTCTATCTGTTTCCAATCCTCCAATATCCTTAATTTGGGTTCCAAAAATCATAAGTACAGAGCAGGTGGCCCACAGATAGGCAATAGTTCTTTTTAAAGTAAAATTTTCTTTTTAAATAGGAATTAAACAAAAATTAACAAACATGATTAGAGCACCCATAAGTCTTAGTGATGATTTAACCTTCTTACACTAAGATTTTCAGGATACATTGAACAAAGAACAGAAAAGAAGATTGTAGATGAATCACATGTGGACTTCTGTTATTTATATTTTTACTGTGTATGTGTAGGTACACATATATTACACACACACACACACACACACACACACACACACAATTTAACATGGTCATAACAAAACTGTCCTGCTTGTCTATGTCTACTGAAATTCCTTCTGCTTTCTTTTGTGTGTGTGTATATATATATGGTTGGTTTTTTTTTAACCCTGACCTTCCATCTTAGAATCAACACTGTGTATTGGTTCCAAGGAAGAAGAGTGGTAAGGGCTAGGCAATGGGGGTCAAGTGACTTGTCCAGGGTCACACAGCTGGGAAGTATCTGAGACCAGATTTGAATGTAGGACCTCCAGTCTCTGGGCCTGGCTCTCAATCCACTGAGCCACCCAAGTGCCCCCATCGTCTGTGCATTTTAAAAAAGTTTTATTGGGAATTTTTTCTTTTTCTTTTCTTTGTCATTACTCTCATTAGCCACCAGTTCCCTTTCTAATAAATTTTGCCCTCAAATAGAAGTCTTCCTTTGTAACAAATAAATACTGTGGTTCACTCTTTAAAAAACAAACAAAAATTCTTACTGTCCATTTTAGAATCAATACTAAGTATTGCTTCCAAGACAGAAGAGAGGTAAGGACTTGGCAATTAGGGTTAAGTGACTTGCCTAGGGTCACACAGAAAGAAATTGTCTGAGGGCAGATTTGAACCCAGGACCTCCTGTCTCTAGGCTTGACTCTCAATCCACTGAGCTATCCAGTTGCCCCCTTCTGTATATTTTTAAGTGTTTCCCTGATGTTATTTTCTTTCTTCTTTTCCTGTACCTCTATTACTCCCCATCAACTCCCCTTCTCCCCCCCCCAAATATAAACCTTCCTTTTTAACAAAAAGTATAGCCAAGCAAGACAAATCAACCCATTAGCCAAGTCTAAAAATGTATACCGCCTGGTGCATTTCTACCCTATCTCCTCTCTGCCAAGAGGTGGAAAGCATGTTTCATCGTCAGTTAGACAATGATTCTTTTGAAAAAGATCTGGGGGATTTAACAGCTGTAACTAGGGCGGGCCTTTGCCCCAGGGTGATGAAAATTAGAGGGATATTGACGGCATTTTTAGTTCTTCAACAGAATGAAAACAATTGAGCTTAGTGACTACTTAGCAAGAATAATTAGCAAAATGGGAAGCTACCAGATGGTAGCTTCCTCTGCTCCCTTTCTTCTACCCTCTGCCCGTGGCAGCACCCCTCCCTGGCCAGTCCTGCCTTACTGCCCCTTTACCCATGGCAGCCAACCCAGTCCAGCATCATGCTGTCTCAGGTCCTCTGTTCTGACCCACCCTGAATGGATGGATGGTATATTTCTTGCCTTTGGCTAATAAAATGTTAGTTAAAGCCCTGGAGTTCTTCATAGACTGAAAGTCCAATATGAGCATGTCTTCTGCTTTAAGATTCTAACCTAACACCTAGAGACTGGAGGTCCTAGGTTCAAATCTGGCCTCAGATACTTCCCAGCTGTGTGACCCTGGACAAGTCACTTAACCCCCATTGCCTAGTCCTTACCACTCATCTGCCTTGGAACCAATACCAAGTATTGATTCTAAGATGGAAGGTGAGGGTTTAAAAAAAAAAAAGATTCTAACCTAACTTGCACTCACTCCAAGGTTGGGCAGTCACCTCTGGTTCCAAGTATAATCCTACAGGTGGCTACTCCTCCTACTCTGAACTTCTGAGCCCCCACCACTGTGCTTCCCATTAACAATTAGCCAGCAGACTCAATAATTATTGCTTTTATCAAAGCCATTTAGTAAAGTGATGTCATAAAAATAGTAGGTATTAAACATAATATTTTTTTCAACTGGGGCAGTATAGATGGCATGGTGCTTAGAGCACCAAGCCTGGAATCAAGAGAATCTGGATTCAGATGTGGCCTCAGACATTTCCTAGCTGTGTGATCCTGGACAAGTCACTTAACTCTTTTTGCCCTTACTCTTCAACTTCGAGTTGTTACTAAGAAAGAAAGAGTTTTAAATTTTTAAAAAATCACGATATATTTTAAAATCTGACAACATAATAGTAGTAATTAAGCATTCTTCACATAAACCTCACTAACACGGACACAAATTTGAAGAACAATGAAAGTGAGACACATGTGTGCAATACATGTACGACAAAGAAAATGCATAATTCATGGTACTGCAGGATCTGTAAGTCCTTTCTCTTGTCATAGAATCTTCACCCAGCTCCTTGAATACAGCATCTCTCCTGTCTTGTTGGAGGGGTGGAGGATGGAGGTTGGAGGGCTGGCAGATGGAGTGTTACACTACCCCCAAAGCTTTCCATTTGGGGGGGGGGGGCTGGGATCAGGTAATTCCCCACTTCACATCAGCAGCTCTGCTTGGTTCGCACTCCACAGAGCATTGTCTTCCTGATCCAAGTACTCCTCCCCATACCTCACTGCCTGTCAGCTTACTTTCATGTGTTGTCTTCCTCCATTATATTGTGAATTCCTAATAGGTAGAGACTTGTTCTTATTTGTATTCTCATCATTCTTGGACCTCTCTGTGTTTGTCACAATTGACAGCCCTGTCCTCCTAGATTCTCTCTATCTCTGGGTTTTTGTGCCACTGCTCTCTCTTGGTTCTCCTAAAATGTCTGACCACTCCTTCTCAGGCTCCTTTACTGGATCACCATCCAGTAAAGTCGCATCACCTAATTCTGGGAAAGGGGCATAGCCCAAGGCTCTGTTTGGTACTCCCCTTTTTCTCTCTATACTCTCTCTCTCATTGACCTTATCAGCTCCAATGGGTTCAGTTGTAATCTCTATGCAAATCTATATACCTCTTCCTAGTCTCTTCTCAGCTTTCATCACCAAATGCTCATTGGCCACTTCGAACTGTGACCTATAGGTGTCTCAAGGATGTCCTACAGGCAACATGTTAAAACCGGAACTCATCATCTTTATGCTCAAATCTAGCCCTCTTCTGAATTCCCATTTTTATCCTGGACCACACCAAGCAAAATAAATCTTGATGCTTCTATTTCCACATCTATAGCATATGTACTCTTCCTTCTATTTACATTGGTTAGTGTTCATCACCTTTCACCTGGACTATTGCAGTAGCCTCCTAATTTGTCTCCCTATTGCAAGTCTTTCCCTCTTCCAATCCATCTTCCTCACAGCTGCCCAAAAGATTTTCCTAAAGAACAGGTCTGACCAAGTTGTCTCACCCTTCTTAATTAAAATAAACCTATCACCTACAAGTATCAAATGTAAACTCTTCTGTTTGATATTTAAGTCCTTCACAACTTGGCCTCATCCTACTTTTCCTTCTTTGTTACACATTACTCCTCTCCAGCCAAATTGGCCTTCTTGCTGTTTGTCACATGAGATACTCTCATCTCCTATCTCCATGACTTTGCATTTCCTATCCACTATGCCTAGAATAAAATCCCTCTCGCTTTGATCTCCTTCAAGATTCAAGTACCACTAGATTTGTGACCATGGGCAAGTCAATTAACCCCAATTACCCAGACCCATGCTGGGGAACCTATGGTACACATGCTGGAAGGGGCTGCTCCCCTTCCCCTCTCCACATACTCCTGAGGACATTTCTCTCATCATCCACCACTTTGTCCAGCAGCCCAGTGGGAGTGCTTCTTCCCTTCATGAAGGTCCTCCTAGTGTGAA
The DNA here is from genome assembly GCF_027887165.1 of Monodelphis domestica. Classification (NCBI taxonomy): domain Eukaryota; kingdom Metazoa; phylum Chordata; class Mammalia; order Didelphimorphia; family Didelphidae; genus Monodelphis; species Monodelphis domestica. Next base: position 369,614,089 of record NC_077230.1, on the reverse strand, counting down.
GGTTGCAGTTTGGGCCCTTGGTCTCTAAAAGGTTCACCATCACTGGCCTTGATCTTCCTGCTTGTCGGCCCTGGAATCAATACCTAGTATCAAATCTTAGGCAGAAGGTAAGGGTTAAAAAAAAAAAAGCTATCCTATGGGACAGTTTCCAGTTCTTTCCAAAAGTGCACAGCAGTAGCATAAGCCAGTGTTTCAGAGAAGCCATTGCTGAAAATGGGGGCCACAGCTATGTAAAGACTGAAGCCAAAAGCAGCAAGGTCAGTGTGAGTATGTTAGCAGCCCTACAGCATCAGAGGCATACATTTTCTCTTTTTTAACATATCTTGGCCACACATGCCTGGGTACTCATAAACTATGAATGCGTTCCCTGCTTTTATTGTGTGTATCTGTGGGTTTATAAGGTTTATAAGGAGTCAGGTATAGAAAGGAGAAGATACTATATTGCTCTTATTCATACCATTCCATTTCAGGAAATACTTTGCCCTGAGCTAATGATGCCCTCCGGATGACTATTAAAAGTAAATATATTTGTGGGGGCTCGTGGCATATGATGTTTAGGGGTTTGGCTATACAGAGTACTTTGAACCAAAAATAGTCATCTTCTGGCTGACTATTGTGAAGTGAGTGAACTGGCCCCAGCCAGAAAAACAAAGCAGTTTGAACTTCCGTGCTTTGGTTTTTGTACTTCTACTCTGGAAAAAGAAGGGGAGGGGGAGAGAGGAGGAGGAGGAGGGAGGGAGAGAAGAAGGGAAGGAAGAAGCCCAAAATGGAAACCAAATCTGGTGAGTGGATTAGCTGGGGGAGTAGCTGAAGTCTATCTCCACTTGGCTTCAATTTGAGAGGCATCCACATATTACAGAGAAAAGAACATTAGAAGACCTGACTTGTAGAGCACTGGTAAAATGACGTCCTAGAAAGGCAGTTAGACTTAGGTCAGGTATTTTAGCTCTGACACTGACTTGACTATATGACTGACCATAGACAAGTTGCTTCATTTCCCTGAGCCTCAGTATCTTTCTCAATAAAACTCACGGTTTTTTTTTTGAAGAAAAGGCTTTGTAGGTCTTCCCATGTTGTACAGAAATAGGAATGTTCCTGGTCTGTTAGGCAGCTAGGTGGAGCAGCATTGGACCTGAGCCACTTCTTAGCTGTGTGACACTAAGCAAGTCACTTAACCACTTTAAGCCTCATCTGTAAAATGGGCCTAATAATAATAGTTCCCTACCTTAGAAGGCTCTAGTGAGGACCAAAACAAATGATACAGGTACAGTTCTTTGCAGACTTTAAGCTCTTCATGAACACTAGTGTAATCAATATTATTAGTCATCATATTCCTACTGATGATAAAAGGAGACTGGGCTGGATGATCTCTAAGGCGCCCCCCCCCCAAATCCGGAGCAGAATGACAATGGTTGTGAGAGGCCAGTAGGTGGCAGCTGAGTTCCATGCCTCCCCAGAGCAGGACTGGCCATCTGCTTCCCTCCAGATCCCTTCCCCACCCTGGGACGGGATGCTGAGAGACCTCTTGCTGACCCTGTTTGCCCAGTTCTTCAGGTTCAGGTCCAGCCTGGTTCAGCTGTTCCCTGCCCACCCTCTTCCAGACTTCCCCTTCTTGGGAGCCCCTCTTCAGGGCGCCTGCTAGCAGGGGGTACAGCAGGTGGGGCTGAGAAGTGGAGGGGGAATCAGAGGAGGATGAAGCAACAGCTGCAGGACTAGAGAGACTGAGGAGGAAGCTAGTCAGACTGAACTCAGATCCTGCAGTTTAGTGTGTGGAACCCAAAGCCCAGCTCCAGACTTGGGGAACAGACCAGACATCTTCTCAGCAGGAAAAAAAAGGTGTGTAGTGGGGACATGGGGGTGGGCCCAGGTAAAACTCTCATTGTAGTCCCTTACTATGCACTCTTGCTCTCTTCCTCCATCCCCCCCCCTTCTCCCAGGACCCTGACCCTAAAGAAAGCCAATGCCTCTCTCTCTCAGTGAGCTCTTCAGGCCCCTGGGCCCTGCTCCTTCCTTTGCTTTCTGATAATTGCATAGCTCCCTTCCACTGAAAGAAGGAATATTGGACTCTAAATGGGGTCCCATTCCTGGCTCTCTCCTAGATTGGGGATGTGGCCTTGGGGTAAGATGATATTACCATAACTAATATTCCTATTAAAAACTCCCATTTCTGAGGCACTCTGAAGCTTTCCAAGTGCTTGCCTCTCAAGCACCCACTGAAGGCAGGAGTATCAATCAATATTCTTACCCCTTCTTGTCTCAGGCTCTTATTGGACAAATGGCCTAGAAGTCTAAGGAGGAATTCAGATGCAAGAAAACCAGAAAGCTTTCATAACCCAAAGAAATGTGTAGCTAATGGTAAAATAGCAGGCACTGTGATATTGAGGAGGGGGTGGGGGACAATCACCCCTTTCAAATCAAACCATGCTAGGTGATAGTACTCATCCTCTCTGGTCAACTTTTTTCTCCTCTAGGGATTAGAGGAGAGCTGCCCTCTTATCCAGAGGAAAACATAGGCATGCTTAACCTTAAGGGGTCTCCATAACCAGGAGGTTCAAACAGAATCAAAGGGAGAGGTGGATGTAAGTGGGGAAGTTCCCTGCTGTTTTCAACATATGTAAAGAAAGACATTTAAAAAAAAACCCTCACCTTCCATCTTGGAATCATTACTATGTATTGGTTCTAAGGCAGAAGAGTGGTAAGGGCTAGGCAATGGGGGTCAAGTGACTTGTCCAGGGTCACACAGCTGGGAAGTGTCTGAGGCCAGATTTGAACCTGAGACCTCCCATCTCTAGGCCTGGCTCTCAATCCACTGAGCTACCCAGCTGCCCCCTAAGAAAGACATTTCTGAGAGAAGAGGGATGGCCCTAAAAAGCAGAGACCCTTGGGGGATTTGGGGGAATCTCATCCCCTGGTTTGGCTTCATGAAGTAGCTCCAATGTTCAAAATCTGTGCAGGGTAAGCTAGGAGCTACTTGGCTCCAACTTCCAGGAGGAGAAGAGGAAAGAACAAACATTTATTAAGCACCTGTTATATGCCAGACCCTGAGCTAAGCACTTTTATAGAGATTTCATTTGATCCTCACAACAACCCTGGGAAGCAGGTAGTATTATTATCTCTATTTTACAGTTGAGGAAACTGAGACAGATTTGAACTCAAGCTTTCTTGACTTCAAGCTATGCCATCTTTCATGTCTTTCACATGAAATCATTCTTGGCTCAAAGGATTTAGAGTTTAAAAGGCTTTAGTCCTTTAGTTGGACTAGACATCTATTTCGCAAAGGAGAAATAACATCCTCAAAGTCACTGATAGTTAAATAGCAGGGCTAGAATTTAACTCCATATTTCATTCTTTTTCAACGTATCACTGTACCTCCCTAGAGAAGTGTAGCCCATTAGCATCCAAGTCCACACACACACAGACACTGCCTCTCCTCTCAGCACCACCTCTATTTGCCTCTCTGACCACACTTAGCCACCAAGTCTCCGGTGTGGAGTGGATCAGGGAGTCCATGGTTGCTGGTGGGCTCTGGATTTTGCTTTTCTCAAGAACAGGCAGCTTTGAGTGTGCAGGCTACAGGCTGTAGGTTAAAAGGAGCCAAGGGAGCTCTGGGGGTCTCCTAAGCCCAGACGTCATTATTTTTGCCTCCTTGGCACTATGCTCTCTCCTTTATTCTGAAAAGACATGTATAGGGGAAGGGGAGAGGGCAATGTCATTGCTCCAAGGGCACTGAACTTTGCCAGTAAGGGGCTAAGAGGAGGAAGGAGAGGGGAACACAGAGGCTAAAGGTTTGGCGGAAGCCTGGGAAGGGTAACAGGGCAAAGAGATTGAGGGGACTGAGCGAAGGAGGGGAATGACAGGTTCAAAGACTGAGTAATTTAAGTGAATGATGAGAATAAAGGGGTGGAGAAGCTCAACGAGGTGGAAGGGCCTGAAGGGACTTGAGTGGCTGAGGTCCTGAAAAGATCAAGGGCCTTGAAGGACTAAAAAACTGAAGATACTGCGAGGTTAAGGGGTTGGGAATTGAGGGGACTGAGGGGCACCGAAGACCTAAAGCTGCGACTCAGAGGCTGACCGAGGACCTGAGGGTCTCAAAGAGAGGTCAGAGAGCTGGAGGCTCTTCCCTCCGTCGCGGGATGAGTGTCCTGGATGAATGGGCTGGGGAGGAAAGCAGGGGCTGCGGGGGAGGAGGGAGGCGACGGGCGGGGCTGGGGGCGGGGTGCATAGTCCTCTTCCACCCCCTCCTGGCCCCGGCCCCGGAGGGACAGCCACCGAGCCTTTGGCTTCCTCTGCCAGCTCCTTAGGCAGCAACTGTGCCCGTCCAAGCTTAGAGCGCAGAAACCGCGGAGTCCGACCCCCAAGGGGGTGCCGGACGGAACAGTTGGGGATCCCCCGCCGTCCCGGCCCAACCTGGCCCCTACCCTGTGTCTCCCTCCTTACAGCGGGGGCGCCCTCCCTTCCAGTCCCCGGAGCTGAAGCTAGAGCCCGAGCCCGAGCCGTGAGCTCAGCGGAACGAGCAGCGCCAAGGGCCAGCTGGGGCCGCAGCCGCTGTCCGCGGTTCTGAAATGAAGGCGGCGGCGCGCCATCGGCCCTGAGTCCCAGAGCAGGCGGCGGGGAGGACGGAGGGAGGAGCCGCCATGCGGGCGGCCCGGCCGGCGGACGCCTCCCTGCTCTGCATCCCCGCCACGCTTCTGCTCTGCCTCAGCTCCGCCAGTCTGTGCTTGGTAGAGGCGGGTAAGGGGCCCTCTGGGTCGGGACCGGGGGCGGGAGGGCTGCGGCAGCGAGAGGGTTAACTCCCGGGAGGATTCTACCCGAGAAAGAGCCAGGTTTTGCCCTTGGGAGCGAGGAGCCGGGGAATCAGAGAGAGTGAGAACAGACGGGTAGGGGGTCCTCTTTGCAGACTGTCCCTCAGTCCCCCAACCTCTCCCCAGCTTTTCCCTTTCACATTCTGCTGTTCTCCCACCCCCTAATTCTCCATTTTTCCATACTCTCACTTTCAGGTCTCTGCTCCCCAGGCCCCAATCTTCCCCTTCCCAATCTGTCCCTCAATATACTTAACCGTGGCCCCTCACCTCTCTAACCCCTCACTCCCCAGGCCCTATCACTCTCCTTCCCTACCTTTTATCCCGAACTCCAGATCTGTTGATGTTTTACCAAGTCTCTTAGTTCATAAATCTTCATCCCACATTCCCATTGAGCCCCCCTTGTCTGGACCCTGTTATCTTTTCCCAGGCTGCCCAAGGCCCTCCTCTAGCTCAAGAGGAAGCAACTGAGGAGGTAGCAGAGAGCCCTGGACTAGTCTTTGGTGCCCCCTGTTGACCCATTCCCCACAACCCCAGACCTAGGGCATAAACTCAATCTACAATCCCTACCCTCCCCCCATTTGTAAAGTATTCAAACACACATACAGAACCCAGCACAACACAGAAACACGCCTTCAAGTGAATTCTTCAGGGCTCAAATACTGGAACAGGGCAAGGGGTTGAGGGTGTGTGTGAGTTGGAATGAAGAAATATTTCGCCCAGAAAGATGTCACATACATGCAAGACTGTCTGTCCCCTTGCTTTGATGAATCTCTACCTTCTGTTCCTTCTGTCTCTTTCTCTCTCTGCCTCCATCACTCCCTCTCTATTTCTTCTGATTCTGTTTGTTTTTCTGTCTCCCCAACTCTGTACCTGTCTCCCCAGCTCTTTGCCTCCATTTATCTATTTGTATTTCTCAGTATTTGTTTTTCTGTTTCTCATCTCTGTTTCTGGTTCTTTGTCTTCACATTTCTTAGTCTACCTTTTAGTTTCTTCATTCCTGATGTCTCCATTCTTTCTGTCTAGGAGGTGGTTGAGGCAAGGTGAGAACTCCCCAGTCTTGAATTCCTCTAATCACTGTGCCACCAAACCTTTCTCCCATTACCTTCACCCTCTGACATTTATCCCACAATAAATGATGAGTTGTCAAGGGGTATTTCTGGGAGAGAAAAGGAGAACAAAAGAGTATAGATGGTATATCTCCTCTCCTTTACTCACCCCTCACCAATCTCCAATTTCTACATTTACCTTCTCCCTCATCTTTACATCCCATTCTTTCCCCCTCTTAACTTTTACCTCTCCCTTCTCTTCCCCTTTTTCTTAATCTTCCCTGAGTCTTTCTCCTTTTTTCTTTATTCCTGCTTCTCTCCTCTCAGGACCTTCTTGACTGCTTCCCAATACTTTCCTGCCTTCTCTCTAGACTTTAATAAAAACCCATTCACTCCTTCACTTATTCTATGCCCTATTCAGAATCAAGTCTTATGGATATACCCCAATCAGAGCCTGCCAATATCCAGTCCCTCAGCTCTATTCCTGCTATTGCTCCCCATGTCTACCTCAGCTCCCAATATGTTAACTTTGGGAAGGAGGAATCTATTGATGGCAGGCCTAAAGGTTCTTCTAAGTGTTTGTGTTCCCCCAGAATTGATAGACTTTTCTCTCCTTATTCTTCTGGACCCCTACTCTGAGAACACCATTATGGAGTGTTGGGACTGTGTACCTGCGTCTTGCTAAAAATTGTCTCAGGGAAAGTTCTCCTCAGCCCTAATGTATCACTCTTGCCCAGAAACATCTGCCTTATTGTCCATCCAGAAGTCAGAGGGTGAAGGGCAGGACTTGGTTCTGCATGGGTCCTACTATCTTCCCACTCCATGTCTGGGTCAAGGTCAGGGAATTTACCCTCCATCCAACCCTAAAGAAAATGCACCAGTTAGGAACTGGGTGAACATCTATTTTTCCTCACTGGTAGACTCTGGTTCTCACCCCTGACTCAACCAGAGCAGGAAGCCTGGAATGCCTGAAACGCCTTCTCCTCCTCTTTCTACTAGAGTTAGATACAGGGTGGGGGATGGCCATTCAGATCAGTTGAGGGGGTTGTGATTTTCATCATAACTAAACTGAGACCACCCTTTCTGCCAAAGAGTTTTACCTTCCCCAACCCAGGTCAATAGCTACCAGAATCTGTCAGCTGGGGACCTTCTTAGCCCAGAATCTATTGCTGATCCACTCAGTTTCTCAGTTTCTTTCTTTGTATATGTACATTGATCTTGGTTCACCATTGGGTGAGAAAGGAAAGGTGGGGATAGAGAACAAGTCCCCGGAGAGAGAACCTGAAAGAAGTTAGGTAGGATTTGCCCAGTGCCTTGGCTTTCATTAGCCCTGGTTTCAGACCTAATTCAGCTAGACCCAGGCAAGCAGGGGAAGGGATCAGGGAGGGATAGGAGCTGGGAGTCTCAGTTTCTTCTTCTGCCCATACTTACTCATTGGGCAACTTGGGCCTCAGAGTTCATTCTGGGCTCAAGTCCTGCCTCCCCTCCGCAGACAGCCCCTCTGCCCCAGTCAATGTCACTATCAAACAACTGACGGCCAACTCAGCTATGGTGAGCTGGGATGTGCTGGACGACGAGGTGGTCATTGGGTTTGCAATTTCCCAGCAGGTAATATGGAACCTGGGGTAAGGTGGGGTGAGGGAGCGGGGAGGAGGGGGTAAAGGAGGAAGGGAAGAATATGCATGGGGCTTCCTCCAGTCATGGAGACTGGGCCTGCAGGCGGCATATTGTGGGGAGGGAAGGACACAAGGAATTGGGCAGTTACTGAGGGAACATGTGTGTGTGCGTGTGTGTGTGTGTGTGTGTGTGTGTGTGTGTGTGCTGCAGGGAGTATTGTGCTAGAGACAAGGGGTTGGAGATAAAGAAAATGCAATGGGATTGCATGCAGAGAGACTGGATATAGTGAGATGGACAGAATCTGGAGGGTGTGGAATGCTGTCGGGGTGGGTGGCTGTGTAGGAGATGAGGAAGCAGTAGAAAGCAACATGACCAGGGGATTGCATGGACAGGGGCCTGCATGGAGTGCAGTGGACAAGAGGCCGTGTAGGGCATCATGGGCAGGATCTAGAGCAGTGAGGAACCAGAGTGGAGAGAGGCTAGAGGAAATAGTATCATCAAGTACAAGGGAGATGGCCTTTATTATTGCAGAAAAAGGATGTGCGAATGCTACGATTTATCCAGGAGGTGAACACCTCTACCCGATCTTGTGCCCTGTGGGACCTGGAGGAGGACACAGAATACATCGTTCACGTCCAAGCCATCTCCATCCAGGGCCAGAGCCCCGCCAGCGAGCCTGTCACCTTCAAGACCCCTCGAGAGGCTGAGAAGTTGGCCTCCAAAAACAAAGGCAGGAGCTTGAGGGCCAGAATTAGGAAAAGAGAAACTGAGGGAGGGGGCTGGAGGAGTGAGTGAGGAATTACTTGCTCAGCTCACAGCCTTTTGTTCTTCAGCCCTGAAATCTCTTAAGGGTCCTTTGGAAGGCCTTCTAGTTAGAGGAGACCAAGGCTAGAGAAACTTGAGGGTAGGGCTCCAGTCCTGTTAGAATTTGGGGGATGAAAAAGAATAAGCATTTATATAGCTCCTACTATGTGCCAGGCACTGAGTGTTTTACAAATATCATCTCCTTTGATCCTCGCAGCAACCTTGGGAGGTAGGTGCTATTATCCCCACTTTATAGCTAAGGAAACTGAGGCTATAAGGCATGTTTTGCTCAGAGTCCCACAGCTGGCAAATTTCTAAGGTTAGATTTGAACTCATCTTCCTGACTCCAGGACCAGTGCTCTATCCTCTGCATTAGCCAGTATCTCTAGGAAATCAGACTCTGGAGGAATATGAAGGCCACTGAGTTCCAAAGCTGAGTTATCTGAGAGATCTCTGAGCTTAGATATACAGGAAAGGGCTGAGTTTGAATTCAGATTCTGCCATTTCCTATTTTATTTTGGACAAGTCATCTCTCTCCTCTGAGTCTCGTTTTCTCCCCCTCTGTAGAACAGGGATAGCCCTTCTCCCCAGGGGCTTTAGAAAACAAACCTCTCAAGTTGCCTTTGCTGTCTTCCCTGGGATGCAATGGCTCCCAGAGCCTTTAGACAGGAGGATGCTTGGCCATGTGGGGTAGCAAGTAGGGCTCAATGTCCCTTCCTCTCCCCTACAGATGAGGTGACCATGAAAGAGATGGGAATGAAGAGCCAGCAGCTCCGGACAGGCGAGGTGCTCATCATCGTGGTGGTCCTGTTCATGTGGGCAGGTAAGTCTCCTGGTCTGGGGGAGGGAACAAAAGGAACATGGAAAGCTGGACTTTCCCTTTGGCTATATCAGAGTCTTTCAGGATCACCCTCCTGTCTCCCCTCTAAACTTCTCACCATAGGGCCCAACTACTTTGGGAAGGAAAGAGTTTCCCTTCCTTCCTCCCCTGGAACCCCTCTGATATCTCTGTGGTAGGGAAAGAGCCCTGGTCTCAGTCAGGAGACCAGAATTCAAACCCAGCTCTTACACTTACTAGTTAGATGACCTTAGGCAAGTCACTTCACTTTCTCTGCCTATTTCTTCTTCTGGAAAAATGAAGCTAAGGACACTTGTATTACTTACCTCATTGAGTTCCATTCCATTCCACTCAATTCAGTGAGCATTTTATGTGGTAGGTGCTAGGGATCCAAGTCAAAAAAGAAACAGTCTCTACTCCAGCAAGGAGTTTATAGTCAGAGTTATGATGCCAGAAGGCTGCTGCTCATGGAGATCTCTGAGAAAAGGTGCCGAAGGCTGCACGAAATTCTTTCCAGGATGATCCTGGAGGGCCTGGGGCTCTGATCCTTTGTCTAGTCTTTCCTCTGAAGCCAGGGCCATGGATCCTTGGCTGCTCCCACATTTGAGCTGGGAGATATGTAATTGTAGCAGTTTGCTCTTTTGCCCTTTTGGCCAGTCTCCTCCCCTGACCCCCAAAATGAGACCATTATCTCCAGAAGCCACCTTGCAACAGGCTCAGGACTCTGCTCAAGTAGATAGTCTCCTAATGGGGGGAGGAGATAATGGTGGAGGGAAGCAGAGAAGGAGCAACAATAGGAACACCATCCCTCCTCCACACTCACCCATACCCACGGTCCCATGGCCTTGATGGTCCCATGAGAGCCAGAGATCATTCTGCCCTGCCTGGGCTGATAGGAGAGGGCTGGGACCCTTACTCTGGCCTCCCACTGTTCTAACCTCATCCCTTGCCTCCCTAGGGGTCATTGCCCTCTTCTGTCGCCAGTATGACATCATTAAGGACAATGAGCCAAACAACAAGGAGAAAGCCAAGAGCGCGTCGGAGAGCAGCACCCCAGAGCACCAGAGCGGGGGCCTCCTTCGAAGCAAGGTGAGGGTACAGTGAGGGCCCAGCTGTCAATCCCAGCAGCCCTGAAGGTGGGGTAAAGATGGGCCCTGGCTGGTCCAGTTCACCCCCTTAGGGATGTCCCCAGGGTCAGCTCAGGGCCTGGCACTACTACATCTGAACAGAGACCAGTTTGGCTACAGCCCACGTCCCAAGGGAATCTCCTAATTAATTTTGGATCTTTTCCTTTCTCAGGGTGCCAAAGCCCAATGCCATTAAGGAAGGGGGAGGAGGAGGAGGAGGAGAGAAGGAGGAAGGAAGGAGAAGGGAACTCATAGTTGGATGAGGTGTCCATTTGGGAAAACAAGCTTCCTGGGCATTTGTCCCGGTTTTGCTTCTGCCTCCCTGCAGGACCTTAGGCAAGTCACTCACCATCTTTGGGCTTTTATTCCCTCCTCTATAAAACAGATATGAAAACCTCTCACCAACTCAAAGGGCTTTGAGCACCTGGGAAGAACAGAACTAGAGGATCATTGTTCTGGCGATGGTCATTCAGCTCCTGGTCCTCTCCATCTCCTCCTCTCTCTACTCTGTCAGCTTTCGCACCTCTCTGCCCCCAGTTTTCCAGTGTGCTTTCCCTGAGGAGCAGCACCCACACCCACACACACACACACACACCCACACACACACACACACACACACACACACACACTCTGCATACCTCCCAACCAGCTCTAGAAACCACTCTTGATGGATGCAGTTGCCATGGGTATGCTGGGAGGAAGGGGTCCCTGTGCTGCAGACATCAAGGACCAATGGATTGTAGGGAGGGGAGATGTTCGTGCTGTCCCCGGCTACCCAAGGAGTTGGGTGAGGCTACAGGCCAAACAGGAGGCAGAGAAACAGTCAGGAGACTCCAGCGTGTTCACTCTCTGGAAGGCCTGGCTGTTTCCCAGCTTTCCAGCCTCTGAGGCCAAGGCTCCAGCAGGGGCTGTTCCTGTTCCCTGTTCCCACCCCCCCCCCAAAGGTACTCCACCTCTGATCTCTCACCAGCTCCAAGCCTACTGACTAGGCCTTGACAATTCCTCCCATTTCTTCTCCCCACCTCCCAAATCGAGGTTGTTGGTGAACATCAGTGAAGCGTGACTGGTTCTCTGCAGGAAATGACCAACATTTCTCTCCCATTTGTTTTTCCCTCTACCTCCCTGTACACCCCCCCACAAAGCCCTGGGAGCAGAGAGAGGGAGGGCTGTTCCATGGTTTGGGAAAGCACTCAGCTGGCTTCATGTTTCATTCCTGCCTTCTACCTCCTCATCCTCTACTGGGAAAGACAACAACTAAACTTAAAAACAACAACAACAACAACAAAAAATTCCAAATCCTGATTTTAAAAAAGCCCCAAACCCAGCCTGATCACCAGCTCTTAGCATCTCCTCTATTAAACCACAGCACCTCTAGCACAGCGCCCATAAAAGCCAATCTTGTTTTTGCCTTCTCTTTCCCAGACCACTTTCCCCTTTTGGAAAATGCACAATGTTTTCAGTCTTTCTGCATCCATGCCCAGTCGACTGAAAGCACCTATAACCCTGCCAAGCCATGTTCTTCAAATAACTTGACAGGGAAGGAGTAAGGCTTGCAAGCTGCCAGTGATGCGGCTGCCCCTCTGCTTCTTCTCATCCAACCATTAGCCACTCTGGTTGGCTTGGGTGTGATACACCACTTCCAAGATGGTGTATGGGACGCTCTTAGACTCCGTTCCAGTGAGTCTGGGGATCCCCGCCGTGGGATCTGATCCATCTCTCGGCACTAGTTCTCCTCTCTGTCTCCTTGTGCCCTGCATCAACTTGCCTCCTTGTATCTAGTATGAGATGAGGAGAACGAGGTCAGAATCCTTTTCAGAAGACCTTCCGCAGTGAAGGGGAAAGGTATTAAGGGGAACCTGACCCTGTCTCTGATAGAGTTTTATCAATGGCGGTTCTAACAAGTGTTAGTTACCATTATCTGTTCAATATCTTGCATTCGGGTGGTTATGGGAGATTCCTGGGCTGATCCTGCTGGAAGAGGGTTGGCAGAACGGATCGATTCACCCGCTGAGTGAGCACCAAGATAGGCAGGGGAGGGCAGGTCTTTCCTCGGGGTATTTCTTCAGACCCTCATCTCATCCAGGACTCCAGGAAAGTCCACGGAGACCCTAAATGCTGCTCTGGGTTCTTAGAGGAGGCGGACTAGGAAAGAAGACATTGCCTCTTTCTAGCGATAGTGATGCTTGAGAAGAAGTGGAAGGTGGTGTAACAAGCATGCTCTGCCCATCGCGCGAGGGACCTTGCCATGAAGAAATATACTGGTCCCCGTGCCTTCTACCAGAGAGAGAATACGGGATCCTGAGATCCAGGAAAGAACACCAGCACCAAGGCCATAGCACCTGTAGCTACTGCACATGGTGACAGTTCCATCCTGCCACCCCAGCCCCTACCCTAGGCTCCCACTAGACAAGGTCAGCCACCACCTCATTTTCCCATTCACTTTCAAATGGGTGGCCAGGGGAGGTGGAAATGGAGTAAAAGACTGAGCCCCGCAACAGCAAGGGCTTCCCCACCACACCGAGAGGAGCCTCTCCATCATCTCATGACTTCCATCCTGGCTGAATGGGGCTTCCAGCCAAGGCTCCTTAGGGAAGAGGTCTTTACCTCCAGTACTGTTAGAGCAATAACCAATTTTTAATGCAAAATAAAAAGGGAAATGAAAAGGCAGATTGTGGTCATCTGGTCAATGCCGTGGTGCTGCCCTCGACTGTCAGTGGCTGGTGGTAAGCCACAGTATGTCGAGGAGGATGTGGGGGAGCTGTTGGGAGTGAAACTGGGAAGGGATGGGTTTCCTCTCTCCCTCTTGGCCTGCAGCTTCTTGAGAGACAGATGCCTGCTAGCCTAGCCCGAGCTGGAAATGAAATTCTGAACAGATGGGGGTGCCACGCAGGAAGAGAAAAGAGCTGCTCTGTTATCATCTTCTGGAGGCTCCCCCACCCCCACCCAAATCCAAGCCCAGCATCCTGGCTGCAAAAACATCCAGCTTAGGGCTGCCGGATGATGTGCTTCTGGTGCCTTTAGATAAAACATCGGAGCTGAATGTGGAAATGCAAAATGCTTCCTTTTTTTGGATGTAGGTCAATACTTCCCTGGCCTGGGTGAGAGCAATCCTCCCAGATCTCCTGGGCAGCTGCTTTCTCTGGTCCAGACTTCCCAGTGGGTGTTCTAAGCTATAAAAAGAACATTCTAATGTCCCCTGACAGAAGGTTGAAAGGTTGGATAATAACTCTTATTGGGTGAGGAAAATCCTGGGGTTCTCATGGCCCTCCCCAAAATAGAGCCAGGATGGAACTGAAAAGCCACATCGGTCTGTCCTGAGGGATCTCCCCTTTTGGGAGATACTGAGCTAAGAGGAGAGGACAGGATCCTTCTGGAGACTGCTCGAGGTGGGGAAGGGGCAGTCCGCTGGGAAGCTGAATGGGAGGAGAAGGGAATGGTGCTGTCAAAGGCCCTCGGGAGACTACCCAGGACTGCTGGAACAGGAAGTCAAGGAGAGCAACAGCTCAAACTTACTGTTTCTAATTGCCCAGGGGGGTCATAGGGCTGGTTCTTGGGACCTTAACAAATCTCAAAAAAAAAAAACCATTCTTTAGAGATGATGGGAATTGTGAATAGCTAAGTCACATCTGACTCTTTGTGACCCCTGTGTGGCGTTTTCTTAACAGAGAAACTGGAATGGTTTGCCATTTCCTTCTCCAGTTCATTTTACAGATGAGGAAACTGAGGCAAACAGGGTGAAGTGATTTGCCCAGGGTTACTCAACCCTGTGTTTGAGGCCAGATTTGAACTCAAGTAGATGAGTCTTCCTGACTTGGTGCTCTATGCACTATGGTGCCACCTAGTTGCCCATCCCTCATGCTTGTAATTTAAGGTTTGCAAAGTGCATTGCATGTATTATCTTATTTGAGGTGTCGTATTCCCATATAAGTATTGTCTTTACAATAAAATGTAGGTAGCTTGGGGGCAAAGATTCTCTTTCATTTCATCTCTGTATCCCCCAGTCCCTGGTACTTAGTAGTTATTTATTTCATGCTTATTGGATTGGATTGAATTGGATTGGATTGGATTGAATTGGATTAGACTGGCATAAGCTTCACAACAACCCAATCAGTGCAGTAAGGATTTTAGGAATTATCAACCCCATTTTATAGATGAGGAAACTGAAGCAAAGAGATTGAGTGACTCATCCTAGGTCACAGAGCTTTTGTCAGAAGCAGAACCCTAGACTTCAATTCCCAGAAGTCCTTTGTATTTCCCAGAATTCCCTATAATCTCACCTGAGTCTCCACCTGGGCAAGATCACAATTGGCTATTTAACTGGCAGTAATGCCTCCCTCTCTCTCTTCTATTCCATTGCAATGATGTAATAAGTAAGCTAAGTACCGGGATTCTGAATTGGTTCATCAGCCATGGGCACATGGTTATTATTGTGTATTTTCTTTATTCCTTGATTTCTAATAATCCTTAATAAACCTCATAAAATATAATATTTTTATTACTAGATAATTTAATTTTTACACACTCTAGTCTTTATGCAAAGTCTGACATGTGAGTGCAAAGAAATCAAACACATGAATCTAGGGTCTAAGAGGCAGAGCTAGACAACAGTTTGTGTGGGAAAAGATCTGGGGGGTGGGAGGGGGAAGAAAAGGAAAAGATCTGGAGTTCCTATTGGACTGCAAGCTCAATGAGTCAAAAGTATAATTTTTTGGCAACGAGAAAATAAAAATATAAAAAAGAAAAGAATAAAGTGCATTATGATCTTGGGAAGAATGGATTCATTTATTTAATTTTGCAACAAATGTATTGATAACTTGTTTTTACATCACTTTTATTTTCCTTCCTGACTACTTCTTTCCCTCCCCCATCCCTTATCCAATAAGTCATCCCTTCAATAAACATTGATTAAGCCTCTAAAAATGTACTTGAGGCCACAAAGATGAGCACTCCCTACTTTCAAGGATTCCATAAATACAACAAAATACAAAAAACATGAAGACATTATCAAGGGTTCAGTGAAGGCTTCATAGAGGAAATGGCACCTAAGTCTAGTCCTTAAAGGAATGGCTCTCCAGAGAACAATGTAAGTCATGTCCAGGACAAGGAAAGCCAATAGTCCCATTCTCTTCTACCCTGGCCAGAATACATCTCTACTGCCATGTTGAGTTCTGGGACTGCCTTTTAGGAAGGATAGCGATAAACTGGAACAGGAAGGCAAGGGGAATAAAGAGGGAACGAGAAACTAGAATCACAGAATCTGAGAACTGGATGGGACCTCAAGAGCCATTAGTCAAACCTATACACAAAAAGAACCTCCCAATGACATACTCCACAAGGGATTGTTCAGCCTCTACTTTCCATACTCTAGACACAACTAAGTAGATGAGTCTTTGGGCCTGCTATCTGCCTATCCATTATAGGTTTGTGTATAAAGGAAGTACTTCAAATATCTTAGAAAAGAATGGGGATAATTATTCAATGATGTGGTAATCCATAAAACCAGGCTATAATTCCACTATTTAGTGAGATTAAATCAGAAACAGTTTTCTGTTCTGTGTTCAAAGAATATTTATGCAATTACTTCCCTTATTATTCTCTTATTAGAGAAGAATGATTTATAGTCTATCTTGTGATGCCTCAAGATTCATTATTTTATACGAGTGAGTATAATATCTTTTTTTTTTAAACCCTTACCTTCCGTCTTAGACTCAATACTGTGTATTGGTTCCAAGGTAGAAGAGTGGTAAGGGCCAGGCAATGGGGGTCAAGTGACTTGCCCAGGGTCACACAGCTGGGAAGTGTCTGAGACCAGATTTGAACCCAGGACCTCCCATCTCTAGACCTGGCTCTCAATCCAGAGCTACCCAGCTGCCCCCCAAGTATAATATCTTAATAATATATTTCATATATGAGCCATCTAAGAAGGAACTCACTGCCTTGCAAGACAGCCGGAGTCAACTCTTCTCCAATCTAAACATTCCCACTGCCTGTAGTCCACACTCACGGCCTTTAGCATCCTAGTGCCCCTTCCCTGACTACACTCCCCCTCAGCAATGTCCTTTAGACTAGGCTGCCCAGAACCAAACACGGCATTCCAAATGTGATCTGATGATTTGTGGGATGAAGGGATAAGGAGGGCATGTTCAGCCCTAATAATAATGGTAAATAATTATCATAATAGCCAATATTTATTTAGCACTTACTCTATGCCAGGCACCATGCCAAGCACTTCACAATTACTCTCTCATTTAGTCTTTGCAACAACCCTGAGAGGTAGCTGTTATTATCTCTATTTACAGCTGAGGAAATGGAGGCAGACAGCAGTTAAGGGACTTGCCCAAGGTCATCGAGCTAGTAAGTTTCTGAGGTTTTGTCCATTATGCCACCCACATGCTCTAAGGAGGAAGCAAGAGTTATTCTAAGGGCTAGAAAACAGAAGCAGCTAGGTCGTGTGGTGTTTAGAGACCTGGGCGACCTGTCAGGAAGACTCATCTTCCCGAGTTCCAATCTGGCCTCAGACACTTCCTAGCTGGGTGACTCTGGGCAAGTCCCTTAACCCTGTTTGCCTCAGTTTCCTCATCTGTCAAATGAGCTGGAGAAGGAAATGGCCAACCAGTCCAGGATCTTAGTCAAGAAAATCTCACACGGGGTCATGAAGATTGGACACAATCGAAGGCAACTGAACAATCCGCTGCCCCCTTTATTCCTTGTCCCTAGTATGAGATGATCAGACTGAGGTCTGAATTTTTTTCAGAAGACTAAAGAGAGAAGGCACAAAAGGTCAGAGAGAGACCTAATCCAGCCTCTTCCAGAGTTCGGTCCCTGTTGGAGCTAACAAATGACACTATATCTGTTCAGGTCTGACAACTGGATGGTGACATGAGATTAGCAGCCCTGCTTTGGAAGGCGGCTGGCAGAACTGATCTGTTTGCCAGTTGTTCAAGCACGAAGGAGGGGTAGGGCAGTCCAACCCCTCTTTAAATTTGGGTTTCTGTAAGGCTCCACTAGATTCGGATTCTTGGAACCTCAGGGGTCAAGCCACTACATTCACCCCTTCCAAGCTTGGGAGAACATTTATTTTCTTCTCGAAAAAAAAAAAAATTCATTGCTATAATTTGCTTGGATAGATCCGCCACTTCCCAATAAAGACTACTGCTCCCCCCATCCCCGTTCAAGGGGGATCACTTTGTCTTCTCTCATTTCCCCCAAACAAGAACTTCTTTGATGCTTTCTCAGCATACAGGTGACCCTGGGCTCTCAAAGGCTTTACTAGGTGAGTCCAAGCTCTGATTCCTATGAAAAGGCACTGCAGTGCAGTGCAGTAGAAAGAGCCCTAAATTGGGGGTCAAGAAATCTAGGTTCTAAGCTGGATTCCCCGGAACAAGTCACAACCTCGCTAAGCTTCAGGCAAGCCTGTGTCCAAGAGAGCTTTGTTTTTGTCCTGGTATCCCCATCCCTTAGCCCAGCACCAGGCAAATAACAGGAACTGAAAAGCTTAGTGAATTAAATTGATCTGTGTCCTTGGGCAAGTGGCTTCACCTCTCCAGAGCCTCATCTTCTAAAATGGGAATGATCAGGCTTACATTACTCAGCCCAAATGGAGCTCTGTGAGGTAAATAGTGTCAACCCTAATATGTTAGAGAAATGTGAGTTGGGTTATTACTGAGTTTGGTCACGTGAGTGATAGGTTCTGATCTCATTCCTTGCCTTGGCTATCCAGGGCCTTGGGCCCGCTTTGGCTCAGCCTGAGCAGAGGGGGTATTTTAAGCCCTCTTTCCTTCTCTCCCCTTTCCCTCTCTCTTTCTCTCCCTCTAATACGTTCTTCCTCCTGTTTGTAATTAAAACACCATAAAAAAATTGGCCGCTGACTTGAGTGTTTTATTTAGGAATTACATAGCTGAATTCCTTGGCCACCTTAAATTAATATATATCAGTCTTTTAAGGTCTTTGTATCTTTTGTCTGAGGACCACCCGGACAGGTTCAGAGAGGTTTAGCGACAGGAGGATGCTAAAATTTCCCACGGTTAAATTTAATGGGGAGGCTTAGGAGGAGCAGCAACTCTGGAGACTCACTAAAGTGGGGGTTCTTAGCCTTTTGGGGGTCTGACAGTCTGGTGAAGTCTAAATGCCTTACCAGAATTTTTTTCTATTAATTTTCAATTCCAAATTTTCTTCCTCTCCCCCATCCATTGAGAAGGCAAGAAGTGCTATACCCATTGTACATGTGAAACCTTGCCAACCATTTCCACTTTAACCATGGGAGGTGGGCAGGAAAAGGGGGGGAAATGGCTTCAATTTGCCCTCTGTGCCCATCAATTCTCCATCTGGCAGTAGCTATCATTTTATATCATGGGTCCTTGGGAATCATCGTTGGCCGCCATTCCCGAGTTTTTCACAGTTGGTTTATCTTTTCAGCATTGCCGGTGCTAAGGTCTCCTGCTTCTGCTCACTTCACTTTGTATCAGTTCGCATAAGAACTCTCAGGTTTTTCTGAAATCATCCTGCTCATCATTTCTTATAGCACAATAGTATTCCATCACATTTGTATACCATAACTTGTTCAGCCATCCCCCAGGTGACAGGCATCCCTCTAAGAATGTTGTAAATGCACAAAACACAGAGGATTGCTAACAAAAGCAAGAGTTAGTTAAAATAAAGATGCAAGGTTTATTTTTTTTTCCTTTTCAAGTTCAGGGATTCTCTAAAATCATATCTATCGATTCCAGGTTAAGAAAATCCATTCTACACTGGTCTGCTTTCCACTTTCGGGGGGAATTGGGGTGCATTTTTGTGACTAGCTGACAAGATATCTAAATCACATAAGAACACCTGTTCTGAATGTATGGAAAATTCGTGATCTATGTCAAGTGGAAAGAAGGGCAATCTGCATAAAGATGAAGTCACAGATTCTTAAATTATGGAGACTTAAGCAAAGGAAATATCCTTCAACAGGTGCCAGAGGGAGAAAATTGAAGGGTTAGATTCTCCCGGAATCAAGTTCCAATTGTCACTTGAGGGTGGGTGGGGAAAATCTAGGCCATGAAATGATAAGCCAGCAGTTTGTTAAGAAATTCCACTGGTGACCAGCTGATATCTCCTGTGACAAGAGGAAATCTCTCTCCTAACAGGTGCTCTGCCCTACAAAGGCAGCAGGCTTGTTCTAAAGCTGGCTTAGTAATCATTCCCCTTTTGTCTCAAAAGTGGGAAAAAATTTGCCCCCCTGCTAGGTTTGGGGGGGGCGGCTCGGCTCTTCCTTGGGTGAAGATGCTGTGCTGGGTAATTACGCCCCCGTTATAAAGGATTAGTTCATTCTTCTGGAAGAGGGTAAACCCCCACCCGACCCCCAACCCCACTTCCATTGCTACTGACATGGAGATTCCCTACTCTGGCACAAAGTTCTTAGCACCAGAGAGGGAGGCAGTGAAGGACAGGATCTCTCTAAGATGGCCATTCCATGCCATGCCATGGTGGATCAGGAGCTCATCAAGGTAGATATGCATGTCATAATCTATTCACTGTCTCTTCCTTCTCTCCTTCTGTGTAGCTCTTGCCCCGAGCATCTTTCTGGGTGTGCTGGGGTTCAGTACTTGGCTATCTTTCCCTGTGAATGGCCTTACACCTTCTTTTCTAGTCCCACATATCTTTGATAATATCTCCTCTGAGGCAGGTCACTGTTGGCAGCATGCTCACACCAAATGGTGCAGGAGAGAGAACAATGGGCTGGAGTCAGGAAGACTTGTGTTCCAATGGAGCCCCAGAAATTAACTGGCTATATGATCTGGGCAAAGTCATTTAACCCATTTGCTTCAGTTTCCTGCACTGCAAAATGAAGACATTGTGGGGGGCTTGAGGCAAACCCCTGGGGTTCGGGAAGGATACCTTTTGCAAGGATGCAAGGCTCCAAAACTTAGCTTAAAAATAAAAAGAGAAATTTATTCATTTAGGAGGTAATGTTGAGACTGGTCAGGGAACAGCATAGATGGAAAGCTGTTCCCCATGACATCAATTCTGGGGTCTTCATACTCTTTACAACAGTGAAGATGTGACTCGCTGTGAAGAGTGGTACGCATGGAGGCATGGGCAGGGGGTTTGCCTGAAGACAAAGGGGGTGGCCCTCCTAGTTAGAGGACAGATGGATGTCTGAGATACAATATAATGATATCAAGGAGGTGTATGTATCTCTCTGTCCATTTAAAGGATGATCCAAAGAGGATAATCCTCTCAGGGTTACCAGATGTTTGGGGTTAGGAGTCACAAGAATGTAAGGGAGCAAAGGATTTTCCCTGCTTATAGTTTGCCTAAAACTCTTCTATAGTTTTATGGGTACAATGCTCATGCCAAAGATAATAAGGCATCTATATTCCAGGGTTGTTATGAGGATCAAATGAGATAATATTTGTAAAGAGCTTAATACAGTGCCCGGTACAGTGTAGGTGCTATATAAATGTTTGTTCCCCTCATTTTGATTCCCTGAGATCTTGGGGTCCTATGAAGGGCAGTCACACAGCATTACAAGGAAAACAGTCTAGTGTTAAAAAGATGGACTTGGGCCAATACAATAGGATTTAGAGCAGGAAAAGACTTTAGGAGTGGGCTAGTGCAATGCCTTTACTTAGCCACTAAAGGAATGGAAGCCCAGGGAAGACAGATGATAAATCCCCACAGAGTAAACAGCAAAATGGACAGTCAACTCTGGTCTTTTGACTCCAAAATCTCTTTCCTCCATGTCTCATTGCTCATCAACCCTCCATGATAAGAAGAGCCCAGACACTGACTTCCCCCAAAGAGCAGAACACTTAGCAAACTCCCAGGAATGGTAGAATCCATACCAGTGGAAACATATGGTATGAGAGGAAAGGCTGCTCCCACTTGTTGCTATTTTATTTTCTCTGCGTGAAGCAGAGCTCTTAAATACCAGCTAAGGAATGACAGCTATTGTTGCTTTCTGAAACCCTTACCCCAGGGACACCTGGAAGGAGTCTGGGCACACAATACAATAGGCATTAGATAAGGAACACTGGGTCTCTCCCCCATCCACCCCCATCCACTAGGGATAAGCTACCCTAGAGAAAGGGCTTCACACAAAGAAATCATTTAATAAGTGGCTTTTGCATCAAAATTGCTCATCAAACTTGGCCCCAGGGCAAAGAGAGAAAATGCACTTCCCTTCCAAAGTAGCATTAGTAGAAGGCTAAGGATATTGCATACACTACTGATACTGATTTCGTTTTGCTGAACTGCTTTTTTCTCTCTTGCTTTTTAAATCTTTGTTACAATGGCTGGATGGATATGGGGAGGGAAGGGGGAAGGATGAAGGGATTTACTTAGAAATGAATGTGACATCAAAACAAAAAATATCAATAAAAAATTAAAAACAATCAAATATTCCATAATCTCAGGGGTGCCCAGGATACCTTCGGTGATGTCCACTTTAACCTGTTTCTCCTTCTCTATTTCTAGCAGCAGCAACAACAATCATCTTGTCTACCAGATTCAAATATTTAGGGATTTCTTTTGATTCTCAGATTCTCCCCATTGGATCAGCTATTAAGTCTTTATACTTTCACTCCTGAAACCTATCCTACTAGATCCTCATTACCGCCCACCTAGAACACTTAGTTTCCTAGAAGTCCAGCACTGGTGGCATTCTAACCTTTACACACAGATAAAGATTGTTATGTCATTATGCTCAAAAATATTCAATGGTCCCCTACTCCCTTGCTAGTAAATTTGAGAATCCATCTACTCACATTCATCTTCATCCATAATCTGGCAGCAATCCACCTACTATATTGGTGCTAGCTTTATCTCATATTGCTTCTCTCCACACAAATTAGATAGATTAAACTGTTCCCTTCATTTTTCCCTTTCCTCTGCTGGCTACAGACTGTGTTTCTACCTCTTTGAGGGTTTATAATTTCATCAATGCCAATGCTCCCTTCACTAAGTTAGGCTGAAGTTTACTTGAAGCTTTTCCAGATTCAGTAAAGACCTATTAAGAGCTTTAGCTTCAGGGTCATCTTTCCAGAGCACCAAAAGACTCAATATCAAGGTGTGCCAGAAGATTTCTACTAAATTGTGGCAGCCAGCTGGCTTAGTGGAAAGAGATCTAGGCCTAGTGATGGGAAGTCCTCCGTTCAAATCTTGCCTCAGACACTTCCTAGCTATGTGATCTTGGGAAAATCACTTATCCCCAATTGCCTGACCCTTACCATTCTTCTGCCTTGGAACAGATATGCAGTGGGGCAGCTAGGTGACACAGTGGATTGAGTACCAGACCTGGAGTCAGGAGAATCTGGCTTCAAATATGGCCTCAGATACTTCCTAGCTGTGTGACCTGGCAAGTCATTTACTCTCATTTGACTAGCTCTTACCCATCTGTCTTGAGTTGTTATTAAAACAGAAAATAAGGGTGTTGTGTTGTGTTTGGTTTTTTTTTTTTTTAAGCAGTAGCAATGCATCAAGATACAGGTAACCTTCCTGCTGCATGGTGAGTCCTTCATGACCCTACCACCACCCCCTTTCAGGGAGGGACAAGGCTCTAATATGGACAGAAATCTGATCTTTCCTCCCATTTCAACAAACTACAGCAGCAGTAGC
This sequence comes from Monodelphis domestica, assembly GCF_027887165.1. Taxonomy (NCBI): domain Eukaryota; kingdom Metazoa; phylum Chordata; class Mammalia; order Didelphimorphia; family Didelphidae; genus Monodelphis; species Monodelphis domestica. The sequence continues at coordinate 369,591,255 of NC_077230.1, read as the reverse complement.
AGCAGAGGCAGGAACGTGATCCATCTTTCCCCTGTCAAGTTCTTAATGTGTCCCATGCCAAGGTTCACATCTTCATCAAATTTAAACATTTTTCCAACTACAGCAATGCCTTTCTCAACACTATAATTTACCCTCAAGGAATCAGGAGCAGCCACTCCTACATCCATGGCAACATCACTCTAGATCTATGTACTAGAAGAAAGCTGCCACCCCCTCCTCAGCAACAACCCCACTAGCTGATTCCCTATGCTGTGTGCTAGCATGGTAGGTCCTGTTTCCATAACTAGCTACACCACCCAATGCCTAAATGGGAAGTTTCCAAAGTCATTGCAGTATTTTGGTCATAGAGTTTCTTGGGATTTATACTGGAGATGGAGATGGAGAGCTGAAATTTACATCAGGTTCTAAACTGAAAACTTAGTGAACACATTTTTTTTTCCTTTGTCAAGAACAATAGTGAGTTTCTTTATAGTTGAAATTAAAGTGACCTCCATGCCTTGTCCAGAGGGGAGCAATGGATAGTTGACATTTCATTTGGAAAAATATCTAACAGTTTTACTAGCATCTAGTGGGGCAGAGGTGAGGCAGCTAGGTGGCCCAGTGGATAGAGTGCTGGACCTGGAGTCAGGAAGACCTGAGTTCAAATCCAAACAAAGACACTTTCTAGTTGTTTGAAGTAAATCACTTCATCTCTGTTTGCCCTAATCCAATGGTGAAGGAATTGGCAAACCACTCCAATATCTTTGCCAAGAAAACTCCACAGATAGCATTGGCATGCTCTCTATGATCCAAGGGGTCACAAGGAGCCTAACATGACTAAACAATAAGGTAGGGGAGTAAATAAACAGTTGGGCCTGGAGATAGAAAGGCTCAAGCTCAAATGCTGACTGTAATTACACAAGTTGCTTAGACTGTCTGCCTCAAATTTCCTTTAACTGTAAAAAAGGGATAACATCTGTTTTGTAGCACCTATATCCCAGGGTTGTTGTGAAGAGCAAGAAAGTTATTTGTAAAGGGTTTAGCACAGTGCTTTGGATATAGGCAGCACTTAATGACTGTTCCCTTCCTCTTCCCTTAATGGATCATGGGTTCAATGGGTCAACAACATGATATAGCAGCTGTTAAAAACAAATGCAATCCTAGCCTGTATGGAGGCAAACCACCTAGGAAAGTGGTAGTTTGAGCATATCTGGAACGTAGCGTTCATATAGAGACCAAATTTTAGGAACACTGGGAGTGTCTGAGGGTGAGGAGGCAACCAGGATAGTGAGGTTCAAAGGAAGTGGAGGAGTTTGGCCTGAAAAATTATGGGGAAGTCTTCAAAATATCTAAAGGGCTTTTCCATTGAAAAGGACCTGCTCTGCTTGGCCCCAAAGGCCATTAATGGGAGTAATGGGATGCACTAGCACGAGCAAATTTAGGCATAATATAAGATATCTAGATATAGATATATATAATATATAACCTTAATAAATTAGGAATAAATTTGGTAGAATAACTTTTTTTTTTAAACCCTTACCTTCCCTCTTAGAGTCAATACTGTGTATTTGTTCTAAGGCAGAAGAGTGGTAAGGGCTAGGCAATGGGGGTTAAGTGACTTGCCCAGGGTCACACAGCTAGGAAGTGTCTGAGGTCAAATTTGAACCCAGGACCTCCCATCTCTAGGCCTGGCTTTCAATCCACTGAGCTACCCAGCTGCCCCCAAGAATAATAACTACATCATAAAGTAAGGAGCTCCTCTCCTCTGGATCTTCAAACAGAATCTGAACGTGGATAAAGTCTGAGGCAGAAGACTGAAAATTAGGTCACTGTAGTCTCTTTTAATTCTGTGATTCTATATATTGAGCCCTCTTTCTCTACCATTAATGAACAGAGAAAAAGAAGATGCACTAGGGTCCACCCAATATGTTGGCGGCCTTCCTCTGAGACTCGGTATATACAGTGAGTAGCTTAGGGAGCCTCTGTAATTCTTTATTCTCAAGACACCTATCTTTTCTGGTCATACATGTCTTAGATGACTTCTCATGGTTAAATCATGCCCTGTTATAGAAATAACAGCAGCAAAGAGACTAATAAAATAATCTTTCTGCTGAAGTAGTGTAATGTAATCATCATTGCTCTGTGACAAGGCAGAGGATTCCCAGGTGTGCTGTATACTGAGGGCACAGTATATAATGGGATGAGCCTGGATTCAGGAAGAGTTCAAATCCTGCCCCAGTTATTCACTGTGACCCAAAGCAAGTAACTTAAATCTGCCTCAGTTTCCTCATCTATAAAACAGAGGTAATAAGAGCATCTACCTCCAAGGTAGCTGTAAGGGTCAAATGAGATACTTGTAAGATGCTTTGCATATCTTAAAGTATTATATAAATGAAAACTTTCATTATCGTTATTAATGCCATAGACTATGAGACCCTGATGAAACCACAATCTGAGCTTTTTCTCATGTGAGATAAAGCTGGACTAGATCACTAGGTGTTCCAAAGCTCTAGTTTATGATTAACTTCACTCAAAAAAATTCAGCACCAAATGCACACAAATATCAAACTTTGAAAAGAATATGGATGCCTTCGTCTATACCATTTCATGCTCCACCACCACCCTCAGAGAACATGCCATGCTACAGTTTTCCTTGGTATTATTGTTTTTGCTTCAGGATATATTTTAATTGTTAGGGCCCCAGATCCAAGTCAGTTAAGTGCCAGAGCTCCAGAAAAACAGGATTATTTAAATAGAAAAGCCATGTGACAGTCACATTCTCTGGCTATCCCCTCATTCATCTGATCTGCCTAAGTAAGGCAAGATCTCCTGTTACGGCCAGCCTGCCATAAAAAACTCCACAGCTAAGCTTGGAATGGGATGCTTTTAAACTTAAGCCAAGCACTCTCCCCCTTCACCTTTCCGGAGGCAGGGTGCATTCAGTTCAGAAAACACTCCTGAAACAGCTGCCAGTTCTGCTCTTTCAACTGCATTTATTTTAACTTCTTTCTGGTCCCCAAAGCAGTCATCGTCAATGTCTTGCTCACTAAGTCTATTTCCAGAGCAAGCTTGGGAAGTAAATCAATGCACAAAATATAAATTCAACCAACTTATTTCAATTCCTTTCATATGGCATCTTGACTTTTGCTTTTTAAGTTAAAGAATCTGAACTAATTGGGTAAGAATGGAGTCTACCCAGGAAAATGGAAAATACTCTCTAGGCTTATTCCTTAAAAGCTACTCTGTGGCCTCTAAGTTAAATATGCCCAAGTCACTTTTCTTTAAGCCAGGAGAGGAATCCTGCCCCCATAGGTTACTCGCACACCAAGGTCAGGACCAGTTCAAAACAAAGAGGATAAAGGATGCTTTAAAACCAAAACCCCAAACCCTAAGAATGCTACCACTTACCTAAGATGTGTATAATCTTTATAGAAACATTCAGTGCGCACTGACAACAGATTGGTGACATTCCTAAGAACCAGATCTGTGACTGTCATTTTGGGAAGGTACAAGAAGAGTCAAAAGACCTGGTCTAAAATTCTATACTTTTGTAACTTGGGGACTATGTGAGCAAGGGAAAGTCCCCTCCCCTCTCTGAACCTCAGTTTCCCCACTTGCAAAATGAGGGGACTGAAATAGACAAGAGTGTGGCTCAATGGAAAGAACCCTGGATTTGATGTTAGGGGACCTAGATTCAAATATTGCACTTATGTGGCCTTAGGCAAGTTACATCTTCACATGTAAAATGAAAACTTTGGATCAAATAACGTCAAAATCTGCCCAAGCACTAAATCTGTTATCCTCTAATCCCTACATCTTGAACAGAAGCAAATTGTGAGACTGTTTCATTCTTTGTTCTTTCCCTCTGTCTGTACTTTTGTCCCCATAACTTAGCACAGTATCTGCTACATAGTAAGCATTTAATAGCTGTTGACTGATTGACTAGACCGACAAAAGCATTCAGTGCTTCTTTGTGTTGTCCACAGCACTACAGGACTTAGGGTTCAAGTCTCAGTTCTAACACTTTTTGTGACCTGAGGTCAAATCATTACAATTCTGAGCCTTAGTTTCCTCATCCAAAAAATGAAAATAATCCCTACAATACCGACTTCCACTGTTATCATGAAACTCCAATGGTATATATAATGTATTTTGAAACCTGAGAGCACCACATAAATACATCACATCTGTGTATGTTATGTAATATTTTAAAGTATATAATAAAAAATTAAAGGCAAATAAATAAGTCAGTAATAATACAATAGACTTAATTATTCAGTAAGACACTTGTCCAGATCATGTCTGTGGCATGACTATCAAACCTTAAGAGCAGACAATGCTCGGGGTTCAGCTTTCATTTTTACCACGTTAACTGTTTTGAAAATCTATGTGGGGTACATGCTTCTTTTGGGGAAGGAGGAGATTTACACAGAAAATGTTGCCACACTATCAGATGTGGTTGGTATGTTAGATGTTTTTGCTGAAGCTTTAAACAACTTCCCCCAAATTAAAATGAAAACACATGTTTACAGGGAAGGAACTTTTTATTTTGTCTTTGCATGTCTTACACACAGTAGATGCTTAATAAACGGATAGACAAGGGAAGGCTCAAACTTCTTTTTCAACACGAATGTGAGGCTCTATGGGCCAGGGAAGTACTCTATCTGCCATGGGGGACCTCCAGTTCCCTTCCAAGGTAGACAGACATTGCAGGCCCTAAACATATGTCTCGGTTAGGCACAGACATTAGCGCCCACTACTGACACTTGATAGGGAATCAAGGTAAACAACACAACAGCTTGTATTTAAAGCTGAGAGGGGTAAAAACCTACTGACAACTCTCCTTTAATCTACATTTCTGGTCTGTTATATACAACTGAGGTTTCAAGGCAGTCCTTTCATAAGAGAGCAGAGAAGTTGTAGGAATGCTTCAGACAGAAACCTCAAGTGGCAGCTACTGTATAAAGAAAACAAGAAGAACTTCTTTAAGAAGGGGGATTCAACCAGGGTCCAAAGATAATGATCAGGCATTATTCCAGAGTTAGTCACAAGTGCAGGATGTCTGCAAACACTGGCATGCAAAATGAAATTGTTTAATGAGGAATAAAAAGCCACAAGACAATGGTGTCTTGAAGGTACAGAAAGGGGAGAAGGGAGCTAACAAATTTGCTCTATTATGTCCTTTCCATAATACTTCTGCCTTACTTAATTAAATTCAAATGCCCACAGTTTACAAATTTACAAAATACTGAGAGGTACTGAGTTAAAAAATAAAAACGAATCCAGTCTATTGGTTGCAGAGTAACTAAAGCTCATAAATACTATACTTTGTGGGCTGGTATTACCTCCTTTAAAAAAGATCTAAAAGGGCCTTTTCTAGACATCAGAAATGGGTTTCTACTCTGTATGTTAGAGGGTCACTCTGCTTAAGGCTAGGTGTTTCGGCCAGATACTGACTCTTGAGAGACAGCTGGCTTTGACCAAAATAAATTTTTAAAAATACAAACACACACACACACACACACATACCACCTTGCTATGACTACAGAAAACAAAAAGGACCTCATACAAAACAGATGATGTCTACAAACGGGCACTTCCAAAAGGTGACACGGTCATTTAAAAGTCTCATTAAAATAAAATTATTCAAAAGTCTATAAAGCAAACGGAAAGGAACAAAAATTGTTCTGAATACTGATGGGGTGTCTTAGAGCAGCTCCTTCATAGGTGGGGGGATGAAACAACTGGAGTGTGTTGGAATTGATCACCAAGGCCTTGGAACCGACGATGGCTGCGAAGGTTCCTGTCTACCCACTGAGTCAGGCTGTACCTCTGTAAGGGCTTCTGTCTGAATCGGGGATAATTTCTGCCAGGAAGAGAGAAAAAAAGACAAATGTTTGTGAAAGTAAGTGCTGGTATGGAGGCTTGCATGCAGAAAAGGCCAACAGAATCATTTTAGTGACCTCATTAGTTTATGAGAATCTCTGAAAATGACATTTCAATTGTTACCATTAGACAATACTTCCCTCTCCAACACCATTTTTTGAGATTGTTTTTGCTATTTGTATAGTAAATAGTATAGTTCCTTTCTCTCCCTCTCAGAACCACTTAATTAGCACCTAGACATTATGGTGACATGTGCTACAGAAACATACAGATGCTCTTACTATGTACAGTTGAAAACTAATACAAAGGCAGAGAAACCACCATAGGAACATTTATAACAGTAACTATTTCATTCCTCATATTGGCCCTATATCTCCAAAAGGACCCCATCTTAACATAGCCGAAGGATGCTTAGGACACAAGAGTTAAAATTAGAAATTAGTTAAAATTAGAAATCCCCAAAAAAAGTAATTCATCATGTGAGCATTATGATGCAGTTTTAAGGATTGGCCAATTCTACTGGAAGCAAAATTGAAGCAAAAAGGCTCCATATTGCCCTTCTGTGATAGGAGAAGAAAGAACATTTCTGACTTAGAAGTAGATGTTCTAATCCCTGATCTGTCAACCACCAGATATTCGGCCTTGGACAAATCATCTAAGCTAGGCCTTATCTTCTTCATAGAGATGTCATATGGAAAAAAAACGGTTTCAGAAAACCTTAAAAATGTGAGCCATTATATGCAACATCAAGGTTAAATGAATTGGGCTTGGAGTTCAAAGACATGGGTTCAAATTACAATTCTAACACTTGCTAACCTGTGACAATGGGCAAATGGTTTAATCTAAGATTCTGTCTGCAACTATAAAATGTGGTAATAATCCATATTTACACCACAACTTTGTAGTGTTGCTGCTGGAAGCAAAGTGCTTTTATACCTGATATAGCAATAAAGGAAGGTGAAAAATTATTATCTAAAAGTAAAATTCTAACCTCGATGTAATATTCTTTATGACAAGCGGCACCCAAAATCTTTATCTTGGGCTTATAGATTTTAAAGCTGAAAGTTTCTTTAGCAATCTACTCTAAACATTCTCACTTTATGTTCAAGGGAACCAAAACCTAGAGATGAAACAGCTTGCCCATGATCTCACAGCTGGCATTCAAACCCAGGTCATCCATATCAATGAGATTTCTACTACAGCCTCTTCCTCACTCTCCCGTTCATTCCTTTCTACAATCTATCAGCTCAAGTCAGGAGTATTCCAAGTTTCCAAACATTTCTCTTTAATCTCAGTCTCTCTCAGTCTTTCTGATCTAGTTTTATCTAGTATACATACACACACACACACACACACACACACACACACACACACACACACACACACACACAATGCCAGATTCACAATGACATTCAACTCATCAAAAAGAAAGCTACCAACCCCAGCTTTGAAAGAGCTTTGGGGCATTTTTTCTCATTTCCAAAAGCTCTGGGGCAGGAGATGTTAAGCAAAAGTACAAATCAGGAAACAGCATGGGTCAAGGTCTTTAAAATTAAGTTCCATTCAGAATAATCAAATTCAGCCATAATGATATTAGGGGAATGACTATATTCATGCTCCAAAAGCCCAGCAACCATCAGCACAAAATAAGATGGGGGCATGCTTGTACAATTTAATAAGCAGCAAGAAGCAACCAGAGTTGGTGAGCTGAATGGGTACCTCTTTATCTAGGCAAAAGGGGAAGCCAGAAACCAGAAGACTTGGGGCAGGGGGATGGAGGGTGGGGGAAGAAAAAAGACAGCAACCCAAGTCGACAGCAACCCAAGTCTACACAATTAATATATAAAAACATAAAGAAAAGAAGAATGATCATATAGCCTAAACCAGGCCCACTCTAAGAAGGGGATTAGGGGATTGCCTTAACTTCTCAATTCAAGATGTTTTACATCAAGCATACCAGACCAGTTTATAGTTCTCTAAGATCCTTTTCTCCATCTAGATATTGCTACTTCTGCTATTTATGGGCATCTTTTCATGTCAGACAAAGCATGGTATCATCAAAAGAATGAGGAATGGTGATCAAGAGATCTAGGCTCTATTCTCAGCTCAGTCATTAGCTGATTGTATCCCCTAGTACACAGCCTCTCATGAACTCCTTCTAGCTTAGACCTCAGCAGATTGGAATACTAGGCTTAATCTAATAAAATGAAATTATTACCTTTTTGGGGATTGGGTCTGTGATTCCAGACATATAAGGACCTCCTGATAGAGAAATCATCTCAACTAATGCCCATTAGCTAGCAAGTGTTCCTCAAGTTAAAGAGTTGATTGGGGCCCTGTGATGTGAAGGGACTTGCCCAGGGTCACAAAGCCAGGATGGACAAGGATTTTCCTCACTCTGAGGCTAGCCCTTTATTTACTATGTCACACTGGCTCTAAAGATGAGACTTATAAGAAGTTTTTGTACAAACAAAACCAATGCAACCAAGATTAGAAGGGAAACAACAAACAGAGGAAAAAATTTTATTACAAATTTCTCTGACAAAGGTTTAATTTCTCAAATTTATACAGAACTAAGTCAAATTTAGAAGAATACAAGTCATTCCCCAATTGACAAATGGTCAAAGGATATGAACAAGTAATTTTCAAAAGAAGAAATCAAAATGATCAATAATCATTCAAAAAAATGTTCTAAATCCCTTTTGATTAAAGAAATGTTAATTAAAACAATGTTTAGGTGTTATCTCATACCTGAGAGATTGGTCAATATGACAATAAAGGAAAATGATAAATGTTGGAGGGGATGTGGCAAAATTGGGACACTAATGCATCATTGGTGAAGTTGTGAACTGATCCAAACATTCTGGAGGGCAATTTGAACTATGCTCAAAGGGCTATAAAAATGTATATAACCTTTGATCCTGTAATAACACCACTGGGTCTGCGTCCCAAAGAGATTAAAAAAAAAAGGAAAAGATCTACTTGTACAAAAATATTTGTAGCAGCTCTTTTAGTGGTGGTAAAAAATTGGAAACTGAGGGAATGTTCCTCCACTGGGAAATGGCTGAACAAATAGTGTGGTACATGTTAGTGATGGAATACTCTTGTGCTATAAGAAACAATGAGCAAGAGAAAAAGATTTCAGAAAAAGCAGGAAAGATCTGACACAGAATGAAATAAGCAAAACCAACTGTATGCAGTAACAGCAATACTGTGCAATGTAAAAGACTTTAGCTACTCTTAGCAATACAACAATCTGGGACAATTCTGAAGGATTTATGACAAAGAATTCTACCTACCTTCAAAGAAAGAACTGTTGGGAATCAGATGCAGATCAAAGCATACTATCTTTCACTCATTTATTTACGGTTTTATTTTGGGGTTTTGGTATTATATTGACCTTCTTCTTAAAACATGACCAACATAAAAATATGGTCTCAGATCAAGTTGCTTAGACCAAGACAGGGAAAAGAGAGAGGGAGACAATGTAGATCTTATAATTTCAGAAAACATATACTGAAAAAATGTTATTATGTATTATTTGGAAAAATAAAAGCTTTCAATTAAAAAAAGATGAAATTTAATAAGACTAAATATTAAGTTGGATTTTAAAAATATCAACCTTTAGACTACAATGAGTAAACATGGCCAGACAACAGTTTAAATAATAAGGACTCTGGGATTTTCATGCACTATAAGTTCAAGAGTCAATTTTGTGTCCAGAGGGAGAGAAATGACTGTCCCAGATTCATCTGCCACGGTTAGACCACAGCTAGACTCTCATTCTGAAGACCAAATTTAAGGAGGGGCACATTGACAATCTGGACTCTAAAACAGAGCAACCAGGATAGTAAGGGGACTGGGAACTATGCCAGTCCACCACCAGAATCAGACACAAGAATTGCTGACATTTAACTTAGAGGAAAAGATTTGCACAGGAGAAGGGAAAAGGGAATGATAATTTTGTTCAAATTTAATGAAGGGATGGCATTTGGAAAAGGAATTATGCTTGTTTGCTTAGCCCTAGAGGGAAAAACTAAGACCTAGGAGGAATGACAGAAAAGCCAAACTTTATAGCCCTGGGAAAGTCTCTATATCTTTGTGCCTCAGTTACCTCATCTAGACAATGGAGATAATTAATCTTTTTTCATATTATCACTGCAATGTAATTGCTTTGTCAATCACAAAATACTCAAATGCTATTATTACTGAATTTTCTAACAAATTAGACCTGACCAAAATTAAAACAGGTTATGACAGATTTCCGATTCCTAAAGATCTTCAAGAGTAAGCTGAATGAATTCATGTTGGGATGATGCAGAAGAGATTCAGAGAAAAGTGAGTTAGACACTCTGGAGTCCTTCCTAAATCCAAGGCTCCCTCTAAGATTCTACTACAATGAAATGACAATATAATTCTTTCAACATTTTTATAACTAAATTCCCCCTGATTCCATGAAGAAACAGAGAATCTTATAGAATGAAGCAGAGTAGGGGTAGCTAGGTGGCTCAGTAGACAGAGTCAGGCCTGGAGTCAGAAGTTCTTGGGTTCAAATTTAGCCTCAGACACTTCCTAGCTATGTGACCCCTGGGCAAGTGACTTAACCCTGATTTGCCTACCCCTTTCTGTACTTCTTTCTTAAAATTGACACTAAGACAGAAGGTAAGGGTTTAAAAAAAAATACCGCTGAGTACCAGAGATGGAAACTGGCTTAAGAGTTCAAGAGGACAAGATTGATCCACCTGAGAATAGGGGCCATATTCTATTTAACTTTTGTCTCTCTCCCCATGTTAAGCACATAGTAGGCACCTAATGAATGTTAAAGTAAATCTTGGATCTCCTGAGGTCCCAGTCAGACAAGGGTCATTCAATCTCATTTCATAGGTAAGAAATGTGAGGCCAGAGGTTAAGTGAGCCAGGAAATAAGGAATAAAGAGGGAACAAGAAGCCAGGATCTCCTGAAACCCCTGTATAGTGCTCTTTCTACCCCAGCATACTGTCAACAGATAGACACACATAAGAGTTTTATTTTCAGATGAGGAAACTGAAGAGATGACTTAAGGGATTTGCCACAATGTTATTCAGGGGCCAAATCACTCACATCTCCTGACTAATGATGCTATTTTTACCTATATCTATCTTTGTTATTTTAAAAAATGTTTTCTGATGGGTGTGAGGCTGTACCTTAGAATTGTTTTCACTGGCATTTCTCTAATCAATAGTGATTTAAAGCATATGATTACTGGGAGTTTTGATTTCTTCTGAAAAATGACTGTTCATATCTCTCTAATCATTTGTCAAATGGGGAATGGCTCTAATTTTTATAAATTTGGCTCAGTTCCCTATACATTTGAGAAATGAGACCTTTATCAGAGAAATTTGTTATAAAATTTTTTCCAGTTTCCTGCTTTCTAATTTCAGCTGGACTGCTTTTATTTGTGCAAACCTTTTTAATTTAAGGTATCCGTTTTACTTTTGTTAAATTATCCATTTTACCTATGATCCTCTTTACTTTGTTTAGTCATGAATTATTCCCTTGGCCAAAGATCTAACAGGTAATTTTTTTGCCATGCTCCTAGAATTTGCTTATATTACCCTTTACCTCTAAATCATGTACCTATTTTGAACACATTCAGATATATTGTATAAGCTGTCCCAGCTATAGGCAGGTACAAAAATGACTGAATCAGAGACTATTCTTTGACCACTGGGTCTATCTGTACTGTCCTACTCTTCCCTCAAATCACTCACTTACCTCATGGTGAGGTCTGATGGGTGCTGCCACCGCTGGTTCTGCTTTTGATATTCCCCATTAGCAACTTGGTCCATCAAGGCACATAACTCACCTAAGGCACCTACAATACACAAAAATCAGTATTCAAGGGCCCTTATTTAGGCTGGAGTCTAAGCACATCATCAGTGTTGGTATCCAGAAGGCAAGTACATAGGAACCAGGTATTGCATTCAAGAGCAGTCAACTTACAAGGATTTATCACAAGACTTGCAGTGGACACAGGCAACCAAGAAAACTATAGGCCAAGAGGAGGGAGTCCTCAGTGATAGGCAGTGAAGGTTTCCCAGAACTATATATTATTAGAATGACAACCCAATAAAAGAAGCGTTTTAAATTTAGTTCACAGCATTACCATATACATACATATACATATACATATACATTTGAAGCCTATGAGAATGTCTAAGAATTCTTTCAAACACACCACTTTTCACTCTTCAGGGTGAAAAAAAAACTTAAATGAAAGAGTCAGTTAGTACACAAGCTCAATATGAATCTATGGCATGTCAAAGCCATCAAGAAAGTCAATACTATCTTGGGTCTCATTCAGGGAACTAAAGAGGTGACAGTTCAGTCTTCTAAGCTAAGACATATCTGGAATGTTGTATTCAGTTCAGGTCAACATTTGGGAAGGCCAGTCACAGAGAGTGTAAAGCAGAGGACAATCAGGATAATTAAGGGACTCAATGAGTAAAGGTTGGTTGAAAGAAGTGGGGATGATTAGCCTAAAGAAAAGACACATGAACCACCTTCATATTTTAAAAGATTGCCTCATGAAAGAGAGATTGGTTTTGTTCTGTGTGGTCCCAGGAGGTAGAACTAGGAGCAAGTTGAAAGAAGTTGAAAAGAGGCAAATTTAGATCAAATATAGGGGGAAACTTTCTAAAAATTAGAGCTACTAAAAGTCTGCCTTGGATTGTTTATGTACATTTCCTCACTGGAGGTCTCAGAACAAGGTGAATGATTTGTTGGGTATGTTGAAGGGAGGGCTTTTGCTCAAGTACATGTTGAACTAGATGAACTCTGAAGTCCATTCCAATTAAGATTCTGTAATGAATCTGTTTTAAAGTCCAGGTTCTATAGCATGTGGTTACAAACTGTGCCTTCCCAATTGTGCAGAAATAGCCCTTTCAGTAAAATATCAGCTCTTCAAAGGTTTCACATTGCAGTAATCCTGCCAAAACTTCACCAAGGGAGGTTTGGCAAAGTACACACATCCTGGTGTCCAGGTCTCAAAATGGAACCATTAACAGCTCCAAGATTGTTTCTGCAGTGCATGTCCCTTAGCCCACTCATCTCTCACCACCTGGTTCTTCAGCCTTATTACCCCAACAGCAGAGAGTAAAGACTCCACTGAAAACCTCTCATGATGAAGTTTATTCATTTAAAAATAGATAAGGAAGAAAGAATGTCAGACTTAAGACCCTGGATTCTAAGATACTTGAACCATCCAGTAGCTAGAGGGGTTCATTTAGCATATTCTACCTAACTTGGGACTCTCTAAAACCTTTCCTTCATATTAAAAGTGAGAAGAAGGGACAAGTAGGTGTTGATGCCAGGGTTCCACACTGAGAGAAAAAGTAAAGGCCAGATGGGGGTTTTGTACAAACTTCATTTATTATAGATATGAAAGATTTTTATAGAGAGAGAAGTGCTAAGTATTACATCATATTTAAGAGGCATTTCTTTCCCATAGAATATTATTTATGTAAAAACATTACCCAAAACATTTCTAGGGCTCCTCTACAAACCCAAACAATACCAAGGGCCAAAGTTCATTCCCAGATATTACACGTGCTGCTTGCATAATCAGCTTTGCTATGGCCTTCAGCAGAACACAGAAGCATCTCTGTGAAAATTATTTGTGGCTTCTTTCTCCCTTGGTCAGATCCCAACATTTATTCATGGCTCTTTTTAGCTGGGTCAGATCCTAACATCTTTTTGACCTTATCTGCTAAAGAACACGAGAGAGTACCAGGCCCAGAAGGAAGACCTGAGTTCAGGTCAAGCTGTGTAAAGCCTGGGCAAGCCACTTAATCCCAAGAGCCTAGCCACTGCCACTCTTCTGTCTTAGAAATGACAAGACAGCAAGTAAGGGTTTTGGTTTTGTTTTGTTTTTTTAAGTGGGATGAAGTTTGGTAGCTGGAGTGGTAAATTTACAGTTAAACAATATAATCTACAAATCAAAAAAATTGTCCTCTATCTAGTATGACTATATCTGACCATTCTCTAGCTGACTCTACCTGAAAATTCTATAAAGACCCAGGCCTTTGCAGGAGATAGATAACCCTCAAATAATGAGAGAAACAGACACAACCCACATTGTGGGGTTTTAAATGCTTATACAAGATCAAGTGTTGACTGTGGCAAAAACTGAACTAATTCACTCACCACAACAATGCTTTTCTAATTTACCCATTATCATTGGTAACGGAACTATTTCCCTACCTATCAAAGGATCATAGGACTTCTTTAACTGATTTCTCTTCCAGGGCCGCAAGAAGCTCAGAATTGGGATGTCTTCATCAGCCTTTAAGATCTTATCATTCTTGACACTCTACCTCATCAATCATCTGTCTCTCTGATTAGAGGGTAAGGCCAAAAATTCCAAACTTTGATTTAAGGGAAGCTCAGCTCAAACAACAAAATTTCTCCTGGCTACTCTACTTTTGGGATATTTCTGACTGACTTCTCCACCAGGCCCCAACTCTGGTACCTTCTCCTCCTCTCCTTTTCAGCTTCCTTTTGTATATTGTCTTTCCCCATTAGACTATAAGCTCACTGAGGACAGAAACTTTCTTTTTTACTCATTTATATCCTTCACACTTAGCACAGTACTTAGCATACAGTAGTTCACTGAATGATTAAGTGATTTGCAAAAATCTGACAGTCTTGAGGGGTCTTGAGCAGTCTAATCTAGTCCAAACCCTAAATGAAAGGAATCCCCACTCTGACACCCAGCAAGTGGTCATCCAACACCAGTCTGAAAACATCTAATGAAAAACAGCCTATCACCTCCTGAGGCAGTCCATTCCATGGTATGTCCTCTCTATAAATTCTGCCCCTCCCATTATTCTATATTCAGAAAACAAACCCTGGAAACTGATGCCATCCATCACAAGATCCTGGAAGATGGCATCCTTGATTTCTCAGTCCCATGACTAACAAATTCACTCTTCCTACCAACCTAACCTGCATTTAGTCCTTTCTCCCTTATGAATACTAATCCAATGCAGAAATACTTTATTAAGGTCTACTATATGAGTGGTACAATGCTAGGCAATGGAGTTAGAGATAAAGGAAAACAAACACAAAAACCATTCTCTGTCTTCTGGGGAGCTTATACTTTATTGGAGAATGAATAAAATATGTAAATAGTAAGCATATACAAAATTTGAGAAAGAAAGCACCCACAACTAGGGGAATAAGAAAAGGTTTGTTACATAGACTAACATTTGAAGGAAGTCAGGGAATTTTAGAGGCAAAGGTGCATCTATCACCCTACATTCAATCTCAGTTATCATGTTTTGAGTCTGCCTCCACAAATCTTTTGCATCCATTGTAAAAAATAGACTCGAATACAGGACTACAATCCCCACGAGCCTTTGCTCCACTTCCCCAGAATGCCTTGTAATCTCACCTGGGCCGAGATCGAGAAGGTATCTAAGCTGATTCAAAGGCTTTTGAGGGGTCTTGGCTCTTTTTGGACTTCTGTTTTGGAGCAGGCGGTCTCTTGCGTGATGTGAGGTTATTTTGTCTAGGCCTCTGGCCTAGGCACATGTTTCTTACTTGTATATTCTTTAATCTTTAGCCTTTAATAAACCTCTAAAAAATATAATACTCCTTGCAGAGAGAAACTAATTTCTACCTGCCTCAGATGCCTCAGTCTCCCCGTCTCCCCTAAATTTTAATCTTTACACTGTCTCCCTCTCTTTGCTCATATGGCTGCTCCTCTCATTCAGGTTTTTATTACCTTTCATTTGGACTATTACACTGCTAATTCACCTTCTGCAAAGCTACCAAAATAATTTTACTAAGGAACACATCTAACATGTTGACTCACTACTCAGAAGGCTTCAGTGGTTCATAGTATCACAAAGGTTTCCCAATGCCTAAAATATAAATGGCATAGACCTGTGATGGTGAACCGATGGCACACTAAGACTTCTCTGTAGACACGTGCACCATGTAGTCACCCACTAACTAGAGTTAGTTACTAGAAAGGCAGAGGGATTCGCATGGCACCCAGTGGGGGGGGGGGGGTGGTCAGGGCATGGCAATGTGTTTAAAAGGTTCACCATAGACTGTCATTTAAGGTCCTCCACAATTTAACTACCTTCCACTTTGATTTTCTATCATTCCCTTTCACAGATTCTTTCTCCCAGTCCAACTAGTCTAAATTCTGCTCTAAACTCAACACATCATCTCTAGCCTCCATACCTTTGTACAAGGTTGCATGATAGAAATACCCGCCTCCTTTATCTTTGCCTTTCTGAATCCTTGGTCTTTATTACTTAGTTCAGATGTCATCACCTCCAAGAATTTAACAAAATTCAAGCGTTCAAATGCTTCCTACATGATTGGCATTGGGGGATACAAAGGCAAAAACAAGCCTTAAAAGTAAACAGTCCCAACTTATCTATGCACGAATGAATACACAGGACATACAAAGCCATCTCAGTGCTTGGTGTCTGAAGCCTGACTTGATTCCTCTTCCACTCTACCCTAAGGTATTAAGTGTTTCTTCCTTCCTCAAATGACCTTGTATTATTTTGTATCTTTTAGTTCCAGCAGAATGTATGCACCTTGAGGGAAGAGACATTTTTGTCTTGAAAACCTCAATGCCTAGAACAGACAAGGCCCTTAATAAATGCTTTTTGTTGCTATTTGAATTTAGCATGGAGAAAGGGAAAGCTCTGGGATGGCTTTGACAACTCTCTTCAAGCATCAGAAGAGCTATCATTTTGGAGAGGAATTGGGTTTGTTTTGCTTGGCCCCAGGGGGCACAACTAGCTGTGGAAAGGTGACAGAAAAGCTGATTTAGGCTTCTTTCTAACAGTTAGAACCCTCTATAAGTGGAATGAGTTCTCTCAGGAGGTAAGGATATTCCCCCCTACCACTTATCAAAGATGTCTAGGGAGATTCTTATTCCAGTACAGGTAAGACTAGATAACACCTGAGGACTTTTTCTGCCCTGAAATTCTGTAATTTTATACAGATTTGATTTATTGTAATGGAAACTTTCACACTAGGCTTGAGAATGGCCAAATAACTTCTGGATTCCCTTTATTCTACCTCAAAAACAATTCAGATATGTACTAAACACCTACATGCCAAGAATGGAGGTAGGCCACAAGGATATAATGATAAAATTAGATATAGTCCCTGCCCTCAAAGACTTTATAATGTAGTAATCAAGATGAAAAAGTAGTAATAAAAATCTGCGTAAGAAAAGTGAAAAGGAGAGGATCAAAGTGCCATAGGAGATTGGGAGCAGGGGTGGCAGTGGGGGTGGTATGTTGAGTGATTTCCTTATGGCCAGGAGTTGTGAGAAAGCTTCATGGATGAGCCCATAACCAAGTTGCCCTCTCCCACCCCAAATTAAAACTGGCAAAGAACTGTGAAGGGTAATGGGAAACACTGCATGCCAAATATAGAGGACAATGTAAGCAAAGGGCAGGATGAGATCAAGATAAGAGAAGAATCCTATTTATCTTTCAGAAGAGAGCAATATGAGATAAAGCTTGAAAAGTAGGTTATGGAGATCCCTGAAGGTCAAGGTACAGAGTCAGGTCTTCTTCTGGTAGCCCCTGGGCAGGTCCTTATGGTTTTTAAGTAGGAGAGTAAAGTGATCAGAACTGTGCATTAGGAAAGTTATTAGTGATGTTAAGGGAATGAGATTTTAAAGATAAAAACTGAAAGATTAATTGGAAAGTGTGAAGAGTAAATCAAACTCTCTGACTATCAATCAGCAACTTTTAAGTTTAATCAATCAAAAACTTAAGTACCCCTACTTAGTACCTTAGCAGTCACTAAGTATGAGAGTTCACAAGTCACTTGCTAGAGTGGGTAACAACTCCAGAGGCCACTCCCCAGCCCGTTGGGCAGTTCTAGGTAAATTAAAAGACTGCAATTGGTTCCCCTAAAGTGGGGGAGTGACAGGAAGTGATATCAAGAAAACTGCTTTAAAAAGGCCAGCTTGAGGATTCATGCTCTCTGTGTTGGTAAGCGGGACTGGGGGAGATTTCCCCTGGATCCTGTGTTGGCTTGCAGTGGTGAGTGGAGTGATTCCTTCCTTGGTTCTCTGCTTGTTGGTGCTTTGGTGGGACACTCCCTTCAGCATGAGTTCTGGTGATATTCTTATAGCAGTCTTAGCCTCAGGTTCACTGAAGGTTCTCAGTGGATTCTTCAGTGTCTTCGACTTCCTAATTAGGACTTTGGATTCTGGCGAGATTCTTATGTGTGGTCTGGAGACATTAGAATTAAATTTAGGGTATTTTGTACCTAGGCGGTATTTCATCTCTCTTTATCTACATTTTTCCACTTTTACTCTTTCTACCTCTTTGTAAATAAAGCTGCTAAAAGTCATTTTGACTTAATCTGCAACATTTTAAAATCAGTGACCACAATATTACTTTAGAATTCTCATATTTAGCATAAAAATCTAAATTTAAATTCTTATAAAAGCTACTATAATAATCCAGGCAAGACGTGTGGATAGTCTGAGCCAGGATGACAGAAACAGAAATGGAAGCAGGAATTCCAAGAGATTTTAAAGAAGAATTATTAGGATTTGTCAACTGATGGTATAGGTCAAGAATAAAAGAAAAAGGGGGAAAACTATTAATGACCCAGATTTAGAGCCTGATAACTAAGAGGATAGTAATATATACCAAAGAAGTTATGAGAAAGTTGGTAGATTGAAATCTGACCTCATATTATCTCCTGTCTGGGTGACCCTATGCAAGTCATAGCCCTAACTGCCTAGCCCTTTCTTATATCAATTCTAAGACCAAAGGTAAAAGTTAAAGAAAAAAAAAGTTGGCATCTTTCTGCAAGGAGAGGAAAAGGGATGGCCAATGCTGAGTTTGAGATGCTTAGCAGGATAAAGAGGTAGCAATGTCCAGCAGGAAGTTGAAGATACAGGATTAAAGTATAGAAAAAAGATTGAGACTAGTTTTAGTGCTCTTAAAATCAAACAAATGGAATAAATGATTGAAGGCATAAAATTAGTTAAGATTGTCGAGAAAGATTACAGAAATTTAAGAGCCAAGAAGAGATCTCTGGGGGAGGTTCACATTTAGGATGTGGGAAGAGCCTCTGAAGGAGACAGATGGAATTGTCAGAAGGGTAGGAAATTTATGAGAGTACAGTGTCAAGAAAGCCAGGGAAAGAAAAAGTAACAAGGAGGGAATGGACAATAACAACAAATGCTACAGAAAGGTCAACTAGCATAAAAACTAAGACAGGTCATTGCCATTAAAAAAATTTTGGAGAACAGTTCTGGCAGTGGTGGGAACCAAAGCCAGTAAGCAAGGGGCTTTAGAAATTAGTCAGGAGAGAAGCAATTATTTCTTTCAGACATTATGTAATGAATGAAGGAGAAATATGACAATAGCCACCTTTAAGGGCAGGTTTTGTTTAAGTATGATCAGAACTAAAATCAAGTAGGTTAAAATTAAACAGGTCATTAGACAGGAATTTTTTTGATCATAAGCCAAAGATGACAAAAAAGAACTTAAGGTTCTGGCCCCAGAGAGAAAGGTCTTATACCACAAATATTCATAGCAGCACTTTTTGTGGTAGTAAAAAACTGAAAACAAAGTTGGTGCCCAGTGATTGGG
Source organism: Monodelphis domestica (assembly GCF_027887165.1). Taxonomy (NCBI): domain Eukaryota; kingdom Metazoa; phylum Chordata; class Mammalia; order Didelphimorphia; family Didelphidae; genus Monodelphis; species Monodelphis domestica. Next base: position 369,571,752 of record NC_077230.1, on the reverse strand, counting down.
AAGTAGCTAAACAAATTGTAATACATGAATGCAACAGAATATTATTATGCTGTAAAAAATTATGAATATGAAAAATTCAAAGAAACATGGAAAATCGTATCAACTGAAGTAGCATAAAGTAAAACAAAGCTACTATGACTACAACAAATGAAACCAAAGCTATGTAATCATAATGACCAAGCTTAATCCCAAAGAAGAGTTTAAAAGATGCACCTCTCTTCCTTCACTAGGTATTATGCATGTGGAATAAACAGCCATCTGTAGTCAATATTCTGGTTGGTTTTGCTGAAATGCTTCTTTCTCGCTTTAAAAATTTTTATTATAAAGAAATGCAATTGGAAAATGAGGGGATGCCCCTCAATTGGGGAATGGCTGAACAAATTGTGGTATATGTTGGTGATGGAATACTATTGTGCTAAAAGGAATAATAAAGTGGAGAAGTTCCATGGAGACTGGAACAACCTCCAGGAAGTAATGCAGAGCGAGAGGAGCAGAACCAGGAAAACATTGTACACAGAGACTGATACATTGTGGTACAATCGAAGGTGATGGACTTCTCCATTAGTATCAATGCAATCCCTGAACAATCTGCAGGGATCTAAAAAAAAAATACTACCCACAAGCAGAGGATAAACTGTGGGAGTAAAAACACCGCTGAAAAGCAACTGCTTGACTACAGGGTTGGAGGAGATAAGACTGAGGAGAGACTCTAAATGAACACTATAATGCAAACTCCAACAACAGGGAAATGGGTTCGAGTCAAGAACACATGTGATAACCAGTGGAATCATGCGTCGGCTATGGGAGAGGGAAAGGCGGGGGGGGGGGGGGGGAAGGGGAGGGGAGGAAAAGAAAACGATCTTTGTTTCCAGTGAATAATGTATGAAAACGACCAAATAAAATAATATTAAAATTAAAAAAAAAAGAAATGCAAGAGACAGAAATAAATGTGACCTAGAGATAGGAGGTTCATGAGCAAGTCACTTAACCCCAATTGCCTAGTCCCTACTGTTCTTAGTATTGATTCTGAGACAGAAAGTAAGGAAGAGTTTGTTTTTTAAAAGCATGACATAAAAACAAAATGTAAAATGAGAATATTCTCCTATGTTATAACTAACAACAATAAAATATCAATCATTTAAGGGCACAATGGCCAGAGCACCAGGCCTAGAGTCAGGAGGACCTGGGAAAATCTGGCTTAAGACACTTCCTAGCTATGGAACAAGTCCTGGACAAGTCACTTAACTCCAATTGCCTAGACCTTGCTACTCTTCTTCCTTAGAATTGATAAGGCAGAAGGTTTTTTTAATCTATTAGTAGGGCTCACTAGATAAAGGAGTTAAGGAAGAATGTGTATATTCAGAAAGGAAGGCAATGCAAAAACAATAAGAACTATATTATCTTTAAATCCTTCATTCACTCCCTATTGCTTAAGTAACAAAAGTCTAAGCTCTTTTTCCTGGCACTCAAAGTCCTCCAAAATGTGTCCAAAGGATTTCTCTATCCTTACCTCTCACTATCCTCTTACAGAACCCTCTGTTTCAAGGAAGTTCATCTCTCCCTTATGCCAAATGAATTTCCATCCTTATGACTTTGCATGGTAACTGGTAATAGGCTATAATCTTCCTATTCCTACCATATATCTCTGGGGTAACCATAATTTTGAGTCTTCAAAGTCTGTGATATTCCATAATTACCAGCCATACAACATTATTGAAAGACTATTACCATTAAAAAGGACAGATTTGTATGTGAAAGAACATTTTGGGATTGTGGGAAGTACTACACAATTTCTTTACATCTTATTTAATTTTAGGAACAATCCACTGCAATCTACAATGCATGTCCAAACATAAGATTCTCTCAATGGGCACTCAATTCAAAAGCAGGTGATAATATGGAAATAAACGATTTTAATCTATTTGATTTCTCCACTGGAGACTGTTAGATGATCTCTTGAGCAGCTATGGATTTCAGTGAGAAAGTCTCATGGTATTTTGAAGCTTGAGACAATCAAGAGTCACCCATAATACCTGGTCAACCTCACCATCTGAATAGTCATTTTAATAGTCATTAAAGTTCAATGTCAAGTGAAAGTTAATCTCTTAATGGAATACCCAAGGATCTGTCTTTGGCCCTATGTTGTTTATTATTTTTATCAATGACCTGGGTAAATCGATAGATGGTAACTTATCAAATATGCAGATGAAACAAAACCGATAGGGATTGCTAACACAATGGATGACAAAGTAAGCATCCAAAAAGATCTTGACAAGTTAGGATGGGTATAAGATGCAATTTCATATAAATAAATATAAAGTCTTGAGCTTGGGTTCAAAAGAATCATTTTCAATTTATATGAACTGAAGAAGAGGAAAACAAGAAGAATCAGAATAATCCTGCCAGTGATCACAAAAACAACCTATCAGAACTCTACTCTAAGACACAGCTGGGCCTGACCCTTCAAGACACTGAAAGTGAGCATGCCTCCCTCTTCTCAGGGAAGAGGTGGAAGACTACAGTTGTATAATGAAGTAGACACTGTTGAGCATTGTCTATGTGCTGATTGTATTGTTTTCAGAACAAGAAGAGGACTAAAGGAGGATCACTGTGAAGGAACATTGACATAAGAAAAAAAGAGCATTAATAAGAACATTTGTTTAAAAAAAATCAACGTCACTAGTGCAGTATGGAAGAGACAAGGCTTGACAAGTTGATGTGGGGAAAAAAATGAAGCGTTTCAGTGCCAATCCAGGATTATGGAAGGACCAACAAAACAGTAACTACTGCAAGAAATTCCATAATGTGCAGCCTCTATAATTCTATATCCTTTTCTAAAACATACAAAAAAGCATATGCTTATTATTTGAAAATTTTTAAATTGCAAATGTTATCCTAACAAGCAAATTGGCATTGTTTGCTAGAAATACATCAAGTGAAAGGTAAATAAGGGGTTTATTATTCTTCAACAATGAACAAAATTCAAGGCCAGTCCCCTAAGCAATAACAGAATTTGTCAGAGAGAAAAACTCCTTAGGATGCTTTCTGCAAACATAAGCAATTTATTTACAATTTTGTTCTTCTTCCCTGCAACCTTAAGCTCTTGGGAAGCTATGTGTAATAATGCTAAGTTCCACCTACATAAAAGTTTTTGATGTTACCTTAGTTTTGCATCCGTAGCAGAGATAAGCAAGATGATCCTTATCCTGAGCTCCCTGCCCTAAAATTTCTGAGAGGTAGAAAATGGAAACATTTCTAGAATGTCAGAGATGAAGCCTTTTTTTTTTTATAATAAAAAGAGAACTTTGATAGCCATGTTGGGAGTATCTGGTGCCAACATCTGAAGATAACATGGATGCTGGTACCTTCTCCCCAATCCCAATTTGAAACTGCAGGTTTCTATACTACCCAGAAAGTTGATAAGAGAATTCTCTCTGGGACTACAATCTTCCTAAAGAACCTGCCAGTTACTACCTGACCCTCATTAGCTTTTTGAGTTGTCACCTCCTCCCACCATTCCTTCACTCCCATGAACATATTTGATATGCTTCTCAGAGAGTTAATGGAAACCTTACTAGAGATGCAAAAGTGAAGAACATTCCAACTTGCCTCCAGCATTCCTAAGAATTAGAATATCATGCAATAAATCTTTTTAGGATTAGTTGTATGGTCTGTTTATTTATTCCCTGGAGAATGATCAACAGCCCTTTTCAATTTCTGAAAACACAAAAAGTAACACTGACTCACTTGGAAAAACGAGCAGTGCATATAAAGATATTGTAGAATCATAAATAGGTTATAATTAAAAATAAATTAACTGAGTCAACAATGCAAGGTAATAGCTAAAAAAAATTTTATATTCTATTAAGAGAGACACAGGGTCCAGAATGATGTGATGGTAAATTAGAGTCCTCTATTCTGGTCAAATCACTTCTCAAACACTATAAGAAGAATAGTGCCAGGCTGGAACATATGCAGAGGAAAGTGATTTGAATGATGAGAAACTTCAAGGCCATGTCATAGGAAGGTCCACTGGGGGCAGTTAGGTGGCTCATTGGATTGAAAGCTAGGTCTGGAGACAGGAGTCCTAGATTCAAATCTAGTCTCAGATACTTCCTAGCTGTGTGACTCTGGGCAAGTCACTCGACCCCTATTACCTAGCCCTTAACATTCTTCTCTCTTGAAATGAATACTTGTATCAATTCTAATACAAAAATAAGGGTTAAAAAAAAAAAGATCCACTGAAAGAGGTTGAGATGTTAGCCTAGAGAAGATATATGGGATGACATGATATGGTAATTATCTTTGAATATCTGATGGGCAATTGGGTAGAAAAGAGAATAGCCTTGTTCTTGACAGACATCAGATTTAGGCTCAATATAAAGCAAAGACTTTGTAACTTCCTCTAGAGAAAATGGGTTACCCCTTCCTGAAAATCCTCCAGTAAAATGTTATTTTTTTAATTTTTTTTTAAACCCTTACCTTCTGTCTTGGGGTCAATACTGTGTATTGTAAATTTTTTTTCTGGTTTGTATCTATTAGGAAACCTCTAATGATCTAGAAAGTGTTTTTACAACTTATTTTAAGGTTGTTTTGGGCTCTAAACCAAATAGTTGTTTTTTTTTTATTTTCACAGTGGAATATTGTATTTTCTATACTTTTCTATAGAGCTGACATCTACATATTCATACAAGTGACTGACATGAGTTATAAGAGCATGACTGTTATCTTCTCATTTTCACCCAGGATAACCTTGAAACATGTAGCTCATTCTCATAAAGATTTTAAAGAGATAAATATACACAGGGTTTGTAGTTGCTGATGTTCTGTTGGCCAGCTTTTCACAGTAAAATACTATCTATATTCCATCATTTAATAGCTCCCTCTTTTTAGGTACCTTGCTTCTATAATCACATCACCTCCTTCATGGCTATTTTCTGTTTGTGTTTGATCTGGTCTGCCACTCTTCCCATTTCCAATTCCTCACATGAAGTGTTATGGGGGGTTGAGGGGGAGTGGGGAAAGGCTCCACAGTTAACAATAAGACATTTCCTTGTCCATTGTCCTTTCATTCATAACTGTTCTTGGGAGTATATAATTTACTGGGGTATAATGCCAAGCCTTCCACATAATTGTTTTCCCCACACCACTTTACTATTTGAGAAATGTCCTATTGCTCATCAACTTCCACTGTTCTTCAGTGACAGAGTTTACAAGTCAATCTATATTCTAAAAAAAGATTATCCTAGGCTGCTGTAATTCTTCATCTGGCACAAAGAGCAAGTATATACTGACTGACGTTATTCTCGGGCCATTTTGATTTCTCCATTGTGGCTACTGTACTGTTTACTTTGTATTTACTTATTACATGGTATTATACTGTTAAACTTCGGTAACAAATGGTGAAAATCTAAGTCAATGGCTTTATATTTATCGATGGCAGAAGGTAAGGATTTTTAAAAATACAGTTTCACCTTTGACCATGTTATGACTGATAACAGCAGCTTCAGGATATGGTTCTTCAGTTTGGTCTCAACAGGATATCTTATCCCTACTATCCCAACTCATTCCCATCACTCCAAATAAGCCAACACTTAAGAATGAATTGCACTGGGAGCTATCCTCTTTTGGACTGGAGACTGAATTGGCTTGCAACATCTTCTAATGAACAAGAATAGAAGAGCTCATCTTAAAGAACATGGAAAATTATTCACAGCTATTCATGTAATTACAGACTCTAAGGTAGAGAGAATCTTAAAGAATATTTGGTCCAAACTGGAGCCAAAGGAATTGTTCTACAACCCCCCTGACAAACACTCCCCCTAGTCTCTTTGATAAGCTCTGGTAAAAAAAAAGCCCTTTCCTCCCAAGGCAGCTCTTTTCTGTTATAAATGTTAAGAGTTTGTCCTTGCATTGAATCAATGTCCTAGTCCTTCCCTACTGCTCCTGGTGGTGCCCACAAGGTGTATGGCATTTGCAATGCAGGCAAACCAGAAAAAGAAACAAGATCATTAAGAACCATGAAGACCATGGAAAACTATGCTGAACAGCACCTCCTCGTCTACTTTATCCCCCAAACCAACTACATCACATTGCTTAGAGGCAGTGGAGAAAGTACTACATGACCTTGGCTCTAATCATTTTTTTACACTTGTTGTTAGTTATATCAATATTCCCATGTATCTCTCTCTCTCCATCCCCGAACTAAAGAACTCATCAGTTCACACGCACCAAAAAAAAAAAAAGTATACATAAAATATAATTTTTGTGTTTCCATTTTTCAGTTCTTTCTCTGGAGATGGGCTTTCACAAGTTATTTTTCAAACATTAATTATGTAGCTAGTTATATGTTTTCTTGAGTCTACTTATTTCACTTTTTATAATTTAATATATGCCTTTCCATGTTTTTTAACTAATCTGCTCATTATTTCTTATGGGATAATAGCATTCCAACATAATCATATACCACAACTTGTTCAGCCATTCCCCAATTAATCAGCATCCCCTCAATTTATGTTTTTTTTGCCACTACAAAGAGAGCTACTATAAATATTTTAAAACATATAGGTTCTTATCCTTTTTCTCTGATCATTCTGGACAGACCCAACAAAATAATACTGCAGGGTCTAAGGGTATATGCAGTTTTATAACTCTGGGCATAACTCCAGATTGCCTCAGGCTCTAATCTTAATGCTGACATTTACTAAGCATCTGATCATAATTAAATCCATTTCCCTCTCTAAGTTTGTTTTCTCATCTGTAAAATATGGTTAACATCACATATCCTGTTTATCTCACAGAATTATACTGTTAAGATCAAATGAGATAAAATAAGCAAAAGTTACTTTGGAAACTATAGAATTATACAATTATTACATAATAATTAGCTGTTAACATTAATCATTACCAAATAATAAGTCTGCATTAGTTAATAATCAAAAAAGAGACAATCTCCATTTACTGTCATTGAAAGCATTATGTCCTCATTCTAATAATAGACAACAAAACTAATTATTTTTAAACCCTTCCCTTCCCTCTTAGAGTCAATACTGTGTATTGGTTCCAAGGCAGGAGAGTGGTAAGGGCAAGGCAAAGGGGGTTAAGTGACTTGCCCAGGGTCACACAGCTGGGAAATGTCTGAGGCCACATTTGAACCTGGGACTTCCCATCTCTAGGCCTGGCTCTGAATCCACTGAGCCACCCAGCTGCCCCCAACAGACAATTTTTTTAAAGACAATCTAAGGTGAAGTATTCTTTTCAAGTTCTAGCCTTTGGGTAAGCAGACAGTTAAGATACACTGACCAGCTTCAGCAAAACTAATTAACTCCACCAACCTGAGCTACACAGGACTGAATAAAAAGACCCCAGCACCTTTCCCACCCCATTCCTGTTTACCTTGGTTAGATTCCAGAGGGTTTTTTAAGTGAGCAATGACATTCTTAAGATAAATTTGCTTCTTCTGTTCCAGCTCAGTCTTCGAGAATGTCTGAATCTTACTCCTTAAAACAAAGCATACCAAGGGGTAGGGGGGGTTGGAGGGGAAATAGTTCATGAGTTTCATCTCAACAAAACAGAAGAAGCCAGGCAAACAAGTAACTAATACCCAAAGGCAATGTTCTCTTTAGGACCCAGTGACAGAAGACAATATTGCTTTTAGCTGTGTGCTATGTATATCTTAAGGCTGGAGTCTAAAATAAAAAAAGATGCACTTGAACAATTTGATTTCTTTTCACTAATGGCTAACAAAAGAGGGAAAGAACATTCAGATTCTAGAAAGAGTTTCACATTCACTGAATGATTCTTTGAGGGTCTAGAAACCTTAAGGGATCTCATCAAAATGGGATTTTAAGTTCCTTGGGAACCTGAATGATGAGTTGTAGGAAAAATATCTCCTCATGCATATAAAATGATAGGTTATCAAATGACTTTTAAACCAGGTAAGGCAGAACAATGTAATTGTTGCTAACTTCTTTTTCCCTGATCAAAAAAAAAAAAACCAAAAACTTTCTACCTTTTCCCTAAAAAAAGTTCAAACCCCCAAAGTGATCACTTGGCATACGATCTTGTTATACTGATATAACCAAATCACAAGCTTACATCAACACTGAAAAGGTTAACACACAATGAAATTGCTTTGAGCCTTTACTATTAGAAGTCAAGCTGACAATTTATCCCAACACCTCCCTTCTGTACTGAAATTACTTATACTGATACTGCCATCTTCTGGAAAAAAACAGATATAGACTGGAAAAGACTTCTAAATTTGCAAGGCTTCATATAGAGGCACCTTAAAGATTATCCAGCCAAACGTATTTTATGGCAGAAGAGGCAATATGGTATGGGAGAAGGAATGTGTAATTTAGACAGGAAAGATCTAGGTTCAAATTCAGCATCTGGCGCTTACCGGCTGGGTGACAGGCAAAAATCACTTTCCTGTTTCTGAGATTCAATTTTCTCATCTATAAAATGAGGATGATACCTGGAATACTTACAGAGTTGTGAAGATGTAATAAGGTAACATAGGTAAATTGTCTTCCCAACTTTAAAGCACAAAGGCAGAATCTGACACTGGTCATTTTCCCCTAGCAGGGTATACGCCCCAAAGCCTCATCCAACTATAAAAGAATTAAGCTAACTGCACATTTCTACATGAAGAGAGCAGCCACAATTTGTACATCCCACTGCCCAACCTAGTTATTATTTTTGTGTATTCTCTTTGTTCCTGTGCAAACCTTCTATGGGGACCAAATTTACCCATAAAGTAGAGAAAAATCAGTAGAAATTAGGGTAGGGCAGCAGGTCCAGGAAGAAAACTGGGGCCCCTAGGCATCAGACAATATTAGATTTTGTTACATTACCTTGCTTTGGCCAGTTGAAGTGGAATGACTTTCCCTAATCTTCTCTCATACCCTTCCTTCTTTTTAGAATCCTTGTCTAGTTTGACCGGCTTTCATTCAAATAAGAACACAAAAAGGAGGAAAATGTCAAATTAGAGCTTAGTAAAAGCAAAAGCAAATGACAGCAATGAAAGCAAAACCCATTTGTTGACAGCACCCTGTATTCTGAAAAAGGCTACAGAGACATTGTTATTAATCTATGTCCATGAAGGTTCCTAATTCATTCCCAAATCAGGCCTAATATAGGATTCAAGGTCAAAACAAACTAAAATCCCAAAGAGAGAAACATATGCAGAGAAAGGCAAGACTGTGCTTACTTTGGTAGATGAAGACTGTACAGCTGGAGACCTAGCTGTGTCACCTAATTTGTGTCCATCATTGCCTGAAGACAGTGCCACATCTGGTCTAGGAGTCGGTCCCAAGGTCGGAGAAGCTACAGGTACGGACTCCTCACAAATAGGTGTATTTGCTCTAGGAGGCCCCTGTGGAGGGCCAGCTTTAGGAGGTGGAGTCCCTTTCCAAACAGAACAAGCAGAGCTAATTTCTTTAGTGCAAAGTTTGCCATCATTCTGGCCATGACCTTCTCTATTCACATCTTTCTCCAAGGAGGAGGGAGTTCCCAAACAGTTTGCATTACTGGAACCATCTTTTGAAGAAGACTCAGTCTCTTTTGGACCAAATGCATCACAAACTGTTGTATTAAATGGTGGGACAAGAGTTATTTTCAAGAGATTTTTTTCTGATACAAAGTGTCTGCTAGGTGATTTGGTTGGAATGGGTGCATGCCTAGCTGGTATATTTTTCTGAGGTAGATTATGGATGCTAGCTGGCCCAGCCCTGGGTCCTGTGCTGCAGAGTACATTTATATCTTGAGGAGAGTCAAATGAAATACAACTATAGTTCTCCAACTTCTCAGCTTGACCACCTGTATCTTTTCTTAATCCTCCCAGAGACTGTTCATTTAGTGAGTCATCATCCTTCAACAGCTCCTGAATCTCTTCTTCTGTGTAACTGAAGTGACCATCATCCTCCTCTCCCTCAGAAAGCTCCAGTAAGGAGTCATCTAGTCCATCATCATCCTGTCCAAATCTACCCCAGGATGAGACTGGATCACTGTCTTTAGGTAGGAGAGCTGTGATTTTAGTCTGCTCAGGCCCGGAGGCATCAAAACCAACAGAGGAGTCTAGAGAGCAGGTCATATCTGGAGAAACAACAAGAGTTAGTATTTTAGACAAACAGAGAACTCTATTACTCCAATTTAAATAGTGTTTATGCAGAAACAGGATCCTCTCTGGCATGTCTAAAGCCATTTTACCCTGGGGATTTTATCATTAAATATAACTTTAAGTTCATGCACTAAGTCAGAAGCATTAGAATATAAAGAACTGCCTTCCATACTGAGTGGAACTGTTGAAGCAATCTCTCTGCCTCTGCCACGAGACCAATTGGAAGTAGGTTTCAGCTCTAGGTTTCAGCTCCTGCTGGATGTTCCTTCCTTTCAGGAGGTGTCAAAATGACTGACTCCCACCTTCCTGCAGACACAAAGAAAATTAAAGGATCTTCTCATCACTTTCACCTCAGTTAATTATAATAGGCAACAAGGCTGTACTTTATCCATTTTGATCTTGATGGAGAATGTGAAAAAGTTGGATTTGGGGGTCAAGAAAACAAGAAAGGCCTTTAGGGAAAGACTTATATAACTAACTCTCTCTAGTCTATGCATTACTACTGTATCAAAAATGTCTTACTGATACTTAAAAAAAAAATTCTTATCACTATCCCAACAAACCCTTACTGTCCCCAGCATAACTCTTCCCCAACCCAACAAAGTAGTTAAGCAAAACTGACCCACAGATTGTATTTCATTTTGTTTTGTTTTGAACTCTTACCTTCTGTCTTAGAACCACCACTAAGTATTTGGTTCTAAGGCAGAAGAGTAGTAAAGGCTAGGCTATGGGGGTTAAATGACTTGCCCTGAATCACACAGCTAGAAAGTGTCTGAGACTGGATTTGACCCCCAACCTCTCATCTCCAGGCCTGGCTCTCTATCCACTGAGCAACATAGATGCCCTTATTTCATGAATTCTTAAGGAGCGACAGTGGGACAGCAAAAGTGGAAAGAACACTGGCCTGACAGTGAAGAAACCATAGTTCAAGGTCCTAGCAAATGAAAGGAATATATTACTTAAGTCAATTGGGAGATAGCTAGGTGGCACAGTGGATAGAGCACAAGGCCTGGAGTGAAGGACCCAGATTCTGTTAAATTTGAAAAAAAAAAAACAAAACAGAGAATTATTAAATAGTCAGAAAAAAACACTTTTAATTAGGGGTGAAAGGTGTATGCATTATTAGGCCTCCTCACCATTCAGATAAAAAACTACAAAGCCATTAAAGTTGGGAAGCTTAAATACCTTTTTTGAGGGGGGGGAGAGAGAGAGAGAGAGAGAGAGAGAGAGAGACAGAGAGAGAGAGACAGAGACAGAGAGAGAGACAGAGAGAGACAGAGAGAGACAGAGAGAGAGAGAGTGAGTGTGAGTGTGAGTGTGTGAGTGTGTGTGTGTGTGTGTGTGTGTGTGTGTGTGTGTGTGTGTGTGTGTGTGTGTGTGTGTAGAGAACATTGTTGATTGGTTTTACAATGGTAACAAAGGAAATGCGGAGTCCCAGACAAGAATAAAAGGGAGAGGCTAATGCTTTACAATGGACACAAAAGGGAAAGATCCAGCCAGAGGGCTAGGCTTTTCCTTAAGGAGAAACTCTCATGGGCCAAGGTCAAACTTGAAGTTTTCACCTTCAAGCAAACTCGACTGGGTGGGGGGGGGGGGGGGGGGTATCATCAGATTTCACTAGGCTAAAAGGTTTTTTTTTTTTTAAACCCTCACCTTCCATCTTCAAATCAATACTGTGTATTGGCTCCAAGGCAGAAGAGTGGTAAGGGCTAGGAAATGGGGGTCAAGTGACTTGCCCAAGGTCACACAGCTGGGAAGTGTCTGAGGTCAGATTTAGGCTAAAAGTTTGCAGGTTTCTAGATTCCATGAGGACACTTCAAATCCGGCCTGGGATACTTCCTATAGTGCAGTGGTTCTCAACCTTTCTAATGCCGTGACCCCACAATACAGTTTCTCATGTTGCAGTGACTCCAAACCAAAAAATTATTTTGGTGACTACTTCAAAACTGTAATTTTGCTAGTTATGATTCGGAATGTAAATACCTGATAAGCATTATGTATTCTCATTGCTATAAATTGAGAGGTTGGGAACCGCTGCTATAGTGTGACCCTGGGCAAGTCACTTAACCTCTTATTATTAGGGCAGAAAACAAGGGTATTTTGTTTTTTTTTTTTAAGGAAAAAGAAATAAAAGAAAGCCAATCAGATGTAGTTGTTTAGGAAAAAAAATAAATACTTGCTCTTCAGCAAAAATAATTGGGGAATCAGCTTATATCTCTCCCTAGTACTCTTCCCTTGGCCCCAAGGTCGAGTAAAATAGTATGAAATGTTCCCCCCAAAGCTCATAAAAACCCCACTGCGAGAAATTATTTAAAATATATCAGTAGACAAATTTCATAAAGAGATATTAATAGGAATCTACCTTTCACTACCACTGCAACTCAATTCCTATATTGAAAAGGCAAATGGCACATGTACTATTTTTCTACTTCATCTAGAATTCTCTTTAACCTATATCGATGTGGAATCTGAGAGAACCCCAAGTTTAACTTGTAAGCTGAAGACCTCAAATTTGTCCCAGTTTCCCTGAAAATCCACCCCAATGGAATCTCAGACTAGCAGTTTCAGACTGAACAGACCTGAAGATATTTAATGGACTTAGCTAGGTGGAGTTAACAGATTTTAATCAAATGCTAAAATATCCTTTTATCCCAGTAGCTTCTCCCATAGTAGATCCTTTCCCAAAATAAACATTTGAGCAGAGACCATTTAGTATCCACAGTAAGTAGCCCATTCCCTTACACCTTAGCCTTTAGCTATGGTTTCTTTCCCAAGCCAGTCAGTATAGTTGGGACACTCCCTTTTCCTTGTAGCCAGGCTAGTATCAATCAATTATCTTTCTCAGTCCCAGAATTCCCCAAATGGTATTGTATATAAGTCCCCTAAATTCTTTTGTACTTTGGAGTTTCTATCTAGCATGATGACCAACACAGCCAGAGTCTGGAGACTTGGAGAGGATTTGTAGCACACAGCTCTGCAAAGAAGCCTAATTAAGCACTCACCCCTTCTCCTTAATTAAAGAGTGTTTTTTCTGACTAGTTAAGAGTTCTGTGGGTTTTTTTAGTTTAACATCTACTTCCAACAGACATGGGAAAGAGTCACAGAAGAGAAATGAAAATAAATTATCTTTGCTTTTACCTATTTGGGGGATGACTTTTATTAAGCTGTTACTATGTGCTAGACATTGGGGACACAAGTACAAAAGTGTGCCCTTGTATGTCACAGAAATGATGAGGGAAGACATCCAAGAGCTAAGTGACACTCCTTTTCCAACAATAACAGCAGTATTGATTTGACTCTTTCCAAGGAAGAGGGGAAGAGTGGACAGGTTTTGCCAATGGATAATCATCAACTTAACAACAGTGGGACATTTGTACCCTAGTTTAGTAATCAATAACCCCACTCTGCTAGCTGCAAAGTTATTAAATTGAGACAGGATGGTGCAGTAGAAGCCTTCAGTTCCTGTTCTGCTAGTTACAACCTTAAAAGTAAGTAAGCCATTTAACCAGAGCCTCAATTTCCAAATCATTTTTGAAATGGGAAAACTATCCTCCAAACTTTACCTGGTTATTGTTGGAATTAAACAAAATAATGAATGTAAAAATACCTTGTATTTTACCTGTGATGCACTATACAAGCTAGCAGGTTCAAGAGAAAGGTCTATAAAGAAAAGTAAATAGGTGAAATATAAAACAATTGCAGTACTTTTCTCCCTGCCTTTATAGCCCCAATAGGCAGAACTACAATAAACATCAATAGCTTTTAATAGTGAATAGAAAGGAAGACTACTAGGTGGCTTAGTGTATATAGAGTGCCAAGTCTGGAGTCAAGAGGACTTAGGTCCAAATCTGTCATCAGATACTTCCTACCTGTGTGACTCTGGACAAGTCACTTAACTCCATTTGCCTAGCTCTTGCCCTTCTGTCTTAAGTTGTTAAGAGACAGAAAGTAAAAAAAATAATAGATAGCCTTCATCTGAAAATGGGTTGTCTCATTTAGAAATCTTTATCATAAGGGGAGAGGAATTTTCTCATTCCCAGAATCCTTCCAGTTTTACTCTGTTTCCAATCACTTCTGTGACCCTATTCTGTCCCTTCACTTGCCACCTGTCCACCCCCACCTTAACACTTCAATTTACCACCCCCTCTCTCTGTTCCACAGCCTCCCAAATGGAACCTCAGAAACAGGTTCCTTTTCTATTTTTATCTTACTCAGAAAACCCACTCCTTTAAAGCACAAAGATGGTTTTTATCCAGGGCACCAAAACAATGTAGCACCTGACACACCCCAAACCCACTTATTAGAAGGGCTATCAGTCTGCTGGTAAAAGCTAGGGCACTACATGTGACAGGGGTGGTCAAGGAAAGAGCAGAAATAAAAGCAAGAGGAAATCATTCTCTGATATTTCATGACTTCCAAACTGGCCCCCATAGGGTTAGATCACTGATTTTTAACCTCTTCCACTTAACACAATCAGTTTCATTTTTCACGCATTTGCTCTCTCATCCTTACCAAAAACAAACAAAAATGCTGTGTACATGTACATAATTGGAATTTAATGCTTCCCCCCCCAGCCCCCCTTACCCTTAGAATCAATCTAAGTACCAGTTCCAAGGCAGAAAAACAGTAAGGGCTAAGCAATTGGGTTTAAGTGATTTGTCCAGGGTCATAAAGCCTAGGAAGTACCTGTACTAAATTTGAACCCAGAACCTTCTTATGCAGACCTGGGTCTCTCATCCATTGAGCCACCTGGCTGCTCCAAAATATAATGCTCCAAAATGGTCACTTTGGTCAGTTTTGCTTAACTTTTTTTTTATTGTTACAAAGGAGGGTTCAGTGAGGGAGAAGCCATCATAGATTTAGGGGTGGAAAGGGCTATTGGGGCTTTTTGTCTAATCTCATTTTACAGCTGAAATTTATATAGTGAAATGACATGTAAAAAAGCAGAAGGCATAAATAAACTTTTTAAAGAAATTAATGCTTTTCAGAGTCAATAAGAAAATGCACAAAGATTATAACAATATAGGGTCATTGCTAAAAAGAAACAAAATTCAGATTAAATTCAATAGACAATAATGGTACCAAATTATTAAGATTAAAGGAAACAAATCACTCTTTTTGGTTATCAGCAATAAACTACAAAAGTAAAAAATAATCTATATCCCATCAATCACAATCACCACAGGGGTGTTTTGCTTAACTATTGGGGGGGGGGGGCAGAGGAAGATATAAAGCTGTTTTGTATCAAAGATTTTAATTAATGCTTTATATCACAAAGAACTTTACAAATGTTAACTTATTTAATGCTTACAATTCTTATAGGGCAGGTTATACAGTTACTACCTGTGTAATGTTGGACAATTCATTTAAAATAGCTGGGTCTCATTTTCCTCACCTATAAAATGAAAGGATTGGACTAAGGCCCCTTCTGGTCCTACAATCCTACATTACTAACTAAACATCAGTACTCCACTTTATAGATAATATACCAGAAAAACAACAACTTACTCAACTAGCCCACAACTAGTCTTAACCTTGGGGTTATAAACTAAAGAGGTGGGAGGATAGCCAGAGGCCTTGAATCACTCTACTAAAGCAGCACAGACCAAAGATGGATTCTAACACAACTTCCTAGATGGCTTAACCATAAAGCCAGAGCTAGAAAGGTCCTTAGAAGCCATTTAATCCATCCCCATCATTTTATAGATGAGTAAACTAATGCCTGCAACCCCTCACATAGGTTAATTGACTTGTCCAAGGCCACAAAGAAACGAAATATTAGAATCAGAATTTGAACTCAGATCCTCTAAACTCCAGAGCCAATGGTCTTTCCACACAGTACCCTACTAATCTATATACCTTCTCCATATGGTTGTTGGAAGAGAAGGGGTAATGTGGGGTTAAGGCATCAAAAATCCAACTCTCCATTTTGAGAGTTGTGCTAGAGCAGAGAATCAACTCCATTTTCTTGAGACAAAAAACCCTCACACAATTCTGGGATTTATCAATTCCATCAACTCTAGGGATAAACAGAGGCAGGAGACATCAGCCCACAGTTCTAAGAACAAGGCAGGCAGGGGCATCAAGCCTCCATATCTGGGAATAGGTTGGGATCTGAGACATCAAGTCCCCCTGGGGGAGGGAAGAGGAAAGAGCCATCAGACCCCCAACTGGGGTGGGGAGGGGGTCCGAGGAGCATCAGTCCTCCACATCTAGGAGGTAGGGAAGAACCTGGGGTGTCAACTCCCCATATCTAGAAGTAAAGGTAAACAGGAGCATTAGTAAGTACCCCACGCTTCTGGAGGTGGACATAAGGGGCATCAGTCCTCCAATCTGGGGACAGGCAGGGACCATCAGTCCTCCACCTTTGGGGGCAGGGCAGTAGCATCAGCGCCCTCCCCATCTCTGGGAGGCAGAGAAGCCCGCGACATCAGCCCTCTATCTCTGGAGGGCCAGGGCACAAACTGCCCTTCTCTCAGCTCTTGGGGCGGGGGTGGGCGGGAGCATCAGTCCCCTCTCCCACTGAGAGGGGCTCAGGTCGGTCGCCGACCGCTCCCCATACCCCGCCTCCCTGTGGTTTGGGCCTCCCGCTCCCACCCCCGCCAAGCTCCACGGACGCCCCCGGACCGTGGAGTGTAGCCTCCTCCCCCCGGCCCCGGGGGTGAGCACCCCCTCGCCGCTCTTCACCTCACGAAGCCGGGGCGGGCAAGCTGGGTTCACACCGACCGAGGCGCCATCTTACTGCTCGCCCAGCCCCGACCTCACCCACCCGCGAGGATACCCCTGGGCCAACGCCGGCGTGGGGGTGGGGATGTGGGGGCTGAGGGCGGGAAAGACGAGTAGCAGCCGGGGGGAGGGGCCAATGCCAAATGATTGGCAGGAAACCGCCCCGCCTCCTAGACAGAGTGCCCGGACTGTGCGCAGGCGCAGAGGCTGCTTCCCCTCCACCTCCCTTCCCCCCTCTCAGCATCGCTACTCTTCTCCTCCCCTGCCCTACCTCCTCTCTATTGGGGTGGGGGGAAAAGACGAAGGACGAGAAAAGGATTATCGACGCGCTCCGTTTTCGACTACTCCGGCCTGTCTCAGGTCAAAGCTGGAAGATTGGTCCAAAGCAACGCGAGATGTTTCGGAAGGCCAGATGATGCAACCCGGTGAGGACTCCACGTGACTCTTCCGGGGGTTCGCGGTGGCCGGCTTCGTTTGAGGAAGGGGCGCAAGCACGCACAGAAGGCCGGAGGCAAGACGTGCTGACTGAGTTCTCTTTAGTGCTCCCAGACCCTCGTGGACTTCATCATGGGGGACGTGCTGACGCCGGAGGAGAAACTACATCTCATCACCCGTAATCTGCAGGTAGCATATGCCCCCCACGACTTCCGGACACGCAGGCCCTCCCCCACCGGAGATCCAGCCCGGTCCCCTCCCCATTGGAGACCCTCCCCGATCTCCTCCCCCATTGGAGACCCGGCAGGGCCTTAATATAATGTCTGTTACAAAGTAAGGCAATATGCAATCCTCTTTTCTTTCCCATAGGAAAACCTGTTTGGTCCCCTCCCCACTGGAGACTACCCATCTTTTGCCATAATATTCTGTCCTTTCCTCTTTTGGAAGTCTTACTGGTTTCCTCCCCAGTGGATGGGGGGGGGGGGGGCACTTCCCATCTTTTCCACGGGAGACCTAAATCATCTCCCCTGGGAGAGTGGGAAGGAATCCTTTCTAACTGCAAGTCACCAAGTCTAATATAATTTTACAGAAAAGGACAGCGAGGTTCTAGAAAGGTTAAAGGAATTTGCCCAAAGTCACACAGGTAGTAGTAAGTGATAGAGGCTGGATGCAAACTCACTTCTATCAGCCAATGAAGGTTTTGTGCCTGTTCTCCTACCTATAAGATCCCTCCTCATAGTGATGTCCTCCTTTCACATTCAGTAGATTTCTTTTGTACCCCACTCCAAGTCCTTCCTGTCACCCACCTTTCCTAATCACCCCCTCCATACTGAGCTGTTAGCCCTGTTCCTCATCTCCATAGACAGCAAACAGCATTCTCTCACTTCTTTCGCCCCTGCATATACACATACACACATCCATCCAAACTAAACTGGCAGTATTTAATACCCTCCTCATCCCCCTTGAAGGAACTGACCCTCACCAATGCCTTGTTCTACAACAGGAAGTCCTTGGTGAAGAAAAATTGAAGGAGATCCTGAAGGAGCGAGAATTGAAAATTTACTGGGGGACTGCAACCACAGGCAAGCCACATGTAGCCTACTTTGTGCCAATGTCAAAAATCGCTGACTTCCTGAAAGCAGGTTGTGAGGTGAGCAGTCACTCCTGATAAAGGCTTTGGGCTTAGGGAATGGCCCAGAGATGAGATAGTATCCCTATTGTTGTGATAGACAGTAAACTAAAGAACATTTGATATGGGAGAACATCTTGGCCATGCTTCCTTCTTGTTTCCTTCTCTCCAGGTAACAATCCTCTTTGCTGATCTTCATGCATACCTAGACAATATGAAGGCTCCTTGGGAACTCCTGGAACTACGGACCTCCTACTATGAGAATGTGATCAAGTCCATGCTGGAGAGTATTGGGGTTTCCCTGGAGAAGCTAAAGTTTGTCAAAGGAACTGATTACCAACTCAGCAAGTGAGTGTTGGTGCCTTCTCAGGCCTTAATTCTCACCCCACCTATCTCTTTTTCTCCACCTTGCTTCTTCATTGCAGTGATGTCTTTCTCTAATTATGGGCCTGTGGAGCCTAGGTGTTTTTTAAGTATAGAGTTGAAAGAGATATCAGCCCTTTATTCACCCACCCAATAATTCCAGTATGACTATAGTTGTATATTTAAGTTTTTTACAGCTCTTTTATGCTTGAACCTTGATTTGTTATAGATTTGGTCTTATTTTTTCAGGCTATAGTTAAGTTGTAAATCTGATTTAATGAGCAGTAGATCTCATAACAGCTCATGATATGGTAGGCCTTGAGTCTGTGCTCCTCCTAAAGGTCCTAAACCATTGCAGGGATCACCATGTTCTAAGATTCAAAAAAAAAGATTATTCCTTAGTGGGGTTTCTTAGACCTAGTTAAAACCAGTATGTGGTGGGTTGAAGGAGGAGGTTAAGGCTGGGACCTTATATCTTCATTGATCTCCATGTCTTCTCTATTCCTCCTTAGAGAGTATACTCTGGATGTTTACAGACTCTCCTCAATGGTCACCCAACATGATGCAAAGAAAGCTGGGGCTGAAGTTGTGAAACAGGTGGAATACCCTTTGTTGAGTGGTCTACTCTACCCAGGACTACAGGTATTTAGAGGAAAAGACGGCCAAAGTCTTTTCATAAAAGATTACTTTTTTGGTAACTCACCACTGCCTACTAGATGAAGCCTGTGCTACATAATAGGATTTCACAGTCCTTTAGAGTCTGGCCCCAGGCTACCTTTGTAGTTTTCTCTCCCACTACTGCTCAGTTGCTTGATGTGTCCAGTGCTTACCCATTTTTGTTGACACCATTTGACCATTTATTCATACAAAGTAAATATTATTATAATTTAACTTGGAAAAACACATTTTTATCTTATCTCTGTTTGCTTTATGAATTTTAAAAATGTACTTTTGAGGCAGTTAGGTGGCTCAGTAGATAAAAAGTTAGACCTGGAGATGGGAATTCAGTTCTGGCCTCAGATACTTCCTTGCTATAT
This sequence comes from Monodelphis domestica, assembly GCF_027887165.1. Lineage (NCBI taxonomy): Eukaryota > Metazoa > Chordata > Mammalia > Didelphimorphia > Didelphidae > Monodelphis > Monodelphis domestica. Next base: position 369,551,939 of record NC_077230.1, on the reverse strand, counting down.
GTGTAAAAATTTATATCTAATAATAAAAATATTATAATTTATGAGGTTTATTAAGGATTATTAGAAATCAGGGATACAAAATAAAAACCACATGCCCATGGCTGATTACCCCATTCAAAATCCCCGAGCTTAGCTTGCTTACTACATCATTGCAATGGCAGAGAAGAGAGCATGAGAGGCATTACTGCCAGTTAAATATCAATTGTGATCTCTCCAACCTGGGGACTCAGGTGAAACTATAGGGAATTCTGGGAAATACCAAGAACTTCTAGGGATTGAAGTCTGGGGTTCAAAAATCTCCATTTTTACATATGACCCTGGGCATGCCACTTAACCCCAATTGCCTAGCCCTTACTGTCCTTCTACCTTAGAGCTGATACTTAGTATTGATTCGAAGACAGAAGGTAAAGGTTTTTTTTTTAATGTACTATTAATCAGCATAGCTTGGTCTTTTGAGGTATTTTTTAACCTTTCTAGCTTGATTCTTCACTTTCCCTTCACTCTGTGGTTTGACCAGATTGGCCTTCTTTACTGTTCCTTACACATAGTATTCCAATTGTAAACATTTTCTCTGCCTCCTGCCTACCTGTAATGCACTCTCTCCTAACTTAGGCTCTTAGAATCTGTCATTTTGAGGCATCTAGGTTAGTTAGCATAGTGGATACAAAACCAGGCCTAGAGTAAGGAGTATCTGGGTTGAGATGTAGCTTCAGATACTTTCTAATTGTGTAGCCTTGAGCAAGTCACTTAACTCCAATTGCATAGCCATTTTTGCTTTTTTGCCTTGGAACAGATGCTTAGTATTGATTCTCAATCAGCAAGCAAAGGTGAGAGAGGGAATAAGACAGGATTCTGCATGTACCTGTAATAATTAAAATCGGGTTTGACAATATAAGAATTTTAAAAAATTATTGTGGTCACCATTTATAAAAAATAATTAACTTCTTAAGCCAAAATGACTTAGCAGCTTTTATTTATAGCACGGTAGATATTAAAGTGGGAAATATAGGGAAGAGGTAGAAAAAAATCACCTAGCTACAAATACCCTAAGTCCTAATACTAGTGCCTCCAGACCCCAAATGCAAATCTCTCCAGAATCCAATGACCTAATCAGAAAGCCAAAATCTGAAGAGCCAAGAGACACAGAAGCAGCAACCAAGAGCCACAGAAAGAATCCATGAATCTTCTCCATTCTCACCTCTGTCTCCCTCTCCCTACTTCACTGGAACCAATCCCAGCCTCCCAATTTGCCTAGCACTGGGGGGGAGAATTGGCTGGCAACCATGCTTGTGGCCTTTGGGGGTGTGAACTTTTTTCTATCAACTTGTGGGCTCTCTTACTTAGTGATTTACTAAGTGTTAAGTAGGGGTACTTTAAATTCTTGATCATTTAAATTAAAGGTTGCTGATTGATTACATTACAAATAAAGAGAGTTTAATTCTCTCTTCACATCCCCAAAAGAGTAGAATACAAGGTATGGTGATAGAGGCCAAGGACAATTTCAGACAGTGCTCTGGAATATAAGGAAGGAAGAGAGTTACAAGAGAAGACTTGGAAGAGATGGCATCTGAATAATCTTGGGTGAGGACAGAGCCATGTAGGAGGAGGGGAGGGGATGTGGATTCACTGAGGAAAAGCACAGAATAAGATTGATGTTTGGCTGAAATAGAGAGTACATAAAGGAGAATGATAGGAAATAAATCTGGAATGGAGGAATAGAATCAGAAAGTCTCAAAGCTGGGAGGCTCCTCAGTGGTCATACAGGCCCCGATGAAGATGGATAAGCTCATCTTCTCCCACAACAGAACATTCTACTTTTGAATATTAGACCTAATTATTAGAATTGACTTAATTATTACAAGTTTTTCCTTCAAGGCTGAATTTGCCACTGTCTAGCCACTGACCCCACATCTGCCCTCTAGTGGCCAGAAAGAGTAAGTCCAATCTCTCTTGCAGCCAGCCAACCTGACTCATCCCAGTCCTGCCTTCTAGCAAATCTTCCCAGTCACTTCAAATTATTTCAGTGGATAATGATCTTGAGAGGCCCTTCACTACCCCAGATACCTTTTAACTTATCAGCAAATGTGGCCCCTGGCACTGAATTTTATTATACTCAAGATGTGGTCTGACTATAGCAAGACTACTACTTCCTTAGTACTAGATGCTATGCTATTCTGTCTCTGTGTCTCTCCCTCCCTTTTTTTTTTTAACCCTTTCCTTCTCTTATAATTACTACTAATTATCAATTCCAATGCAGGAGAGCAGTAAGGGCTGGGCAATGGGGGTTAAGTGATTTGCCCAGGGTCTCACAGCTAGGAAGTGTCTAACCCCAGGACATCCCATCTCCTGGTTTGGCTCTCTATCTGCTTCTCAATGCAGCATGAGATGGCATTTGCCTTTTCTAGCTGTCATTTCCTAGGGTTGACTCATTTGAACTTGGCAATCAATAAAAATCCCAAACTTTGACACAGTAGAAAGAGTGCTGGATTTGAAGTTGGAAATCCTGGATTCTGATCCTTTCTCTTCCACTTATTACCTATGTGGCCTCAGCAAATCACTTCCATCCAATGAGCCTTAGTTTCCTCAGTGGTAAAATGAGGGGATTGGAATTGATGAAAGGGAAAGGAATAAGCATTTATATAGAACATCTACTAAGTGCCAGACCCTCTGTTAAGCACTTTTACAAATACTATCTCATTTGATGATATCTGATGCCCTTTAAAGTAAAGTCCTTTCCAGCTATGTAACTATGCCATGAGATCTTTTTCAAATGAACCATTTTAGCTATGTCTGCCCATCTTATACTTGTGAAGATAATTTTTAATACAAGTTTAAGATATAATATTTATCTCTTAAATTTTAACTTATTCAATTCTCCCCATTTTTGTAGCCTTTTCAGACTTTTTTGAATCCTGATTCCAATTATCCATTGTTTAGTTGCCTGTCCTAACATTGTATCATCTGTGAGCTTGATAAGCATGTCATCTCTTCCTTAAAGGCATCCGTAACATTGTAAAATAGCACAGGGCCAAGACTAAGTGTACCCCAGTAGAGACTCCCTCACAAGACATCATCAACTACTCTGACAACTAGTATTCTTTGAGTCTGGCCATTATGGACTTTTCCCAGAATCACCTAATTGAACTATTATCTCTATAGCCAATTTCTCTTCATCTTGACAACAGGAATTTATTAAATGCTTAGCTACAGCTAAGAAAAGGAAATGAAGATAATCTTGCATGACCTGGATCTTTTGGTTCCTTGTTTCCTTTCTAGATGTTTACTGACCCTTTAATAATACATCTTAGAATCTTGCCAGGATTTGAAGTCAGACTTTCTGGCTTATAAAATAGTGAGTTCTTACCTTTGTTGAAAAATCAGGATGTTTGTGCACCTCCAATCCTGCAGTCTCTCCTGTTGTTCTCCTTGATTTTCAAAGTAGATCATTGACTGGCTCAGCAATCACATCTGCAGATTCTTACCCAAGGATGTAGTTCATCCAGGTCTAATGACTTGAACACATCAACAGCAATTAGGTGTTCTCTTACTATCTCCCAGCTTATCTTGGGTATCCATTCCTTAGTATTCTGTTTAGTTCTGCCGTTTTAAAAGCAAAGATTTATTCTAAGAACATTTTGTCTGCAAAGCTGTGATGGGCCGTGGCAAGACAAAAAAGAGAGCCCCTGCCTTCATTCTGGTAGGGATGGAGGCTGAAGGGGAATAAAATATGTAAAGGAGTAAATATTCACATGATATTTGGGGGGGAAAGGAGGAGGTCAGAAAAGGCTCCCATATAGAAGCTAGGATTGAACTAACCTTGAAGAAACTAGGGCTTCTAGAAGGCTAAGGAGAGGAGGAAAGAGTACATTGAAAGGTTGCAGGCAGGAGACAAGTGCACACACAATGAGCAGGCTTCTTTGTCTTGAGCATCCAGGGCAGTGGGCCTAACCTTTCATGGATCTTTCTCTTTTTTCCCAGTGTAGCTTTAAAAATGTTTTTGGCCTTCTTCCCCAGAACAGCTCATTCTGAATTAGAACATTGCTGACACTTGTCTCATAGGACAATATTACACTTTTGTTACTATTACTACCCTTGCTTCTTGTACATGTCCTTGTCTCCAGTTCCCTGGTTCTCCATATCAGTCTCTTGAGAAAACTCCCCCTTTTCCCCTAATTAGAATAATTTCTTTTTCTGCCTTCTGAATTGTACTCTTGTCAGCTTTCCATCCCTTCCCCCAAGTTTCCCATATCTTCCATCCTGGCAATTAGTCTTTATTGTTGAGAAAATGTCTCCCCAGGATAACAATTCCTCTTAAGTTTTTTTACCTTTAAAGGATGAGACCATCAAAGACAACTCAGATTAGATGAGTTGATCTTTTTTGGTCAGAAAGAGAAGCTTCAGCAGATGTTGTTGGTTTGTTTTCAGTTGTGTCCTACTCTTCATGACCTTATTTGGGGTTTTCTTGGCACAGACACATTTTCTTCTCCAGTTCATTTTACAGATGGGAAAACTAATGCAGGCAGGGTTCAGTGACTTACCCAGGTTCACATAGCTAGTAAGTGTCTGAGACCAGATTTCAACTTAGATAAGTTAGATGAATCTTCTGATCTAAACCCAGGGCTCTATCTCTTGTACCACCTAGCTGCCCCTTCAGCAGATGACCAGGTTAAATTTCCCTGACACCCTTATAAGGCCTGTGACATGTTTCCCAGACTCATCTAGTTTTTCTTTCAAACCAGATGTTTTGTAGTAAAAGGTGATTATAATACTGCTTCTGTCTCTACCCTTGTTGATCTTTAAACCAAATGCTCCTCCAGGTACTTCCTTTGGACTCTGGTTTCCTGATTTCCTTACATCTAGGCATATGTTTTTAATAGGCAGTACTAATCCCTCACCCATGCTTTTTTTCCCCCTTAAACCTTTGGTTCCAAAGTGGAAGAGTTGGGAAATGAGGGTTAAGTGAATTGTCCAGAGTCACTCAGCTAGGAAGTGTCTCAGGCCAGATTTAAACCCGGGACCTCCCATCTCTAGGCCTGACTCTAAATCCACTGCATCCCCTAGCTGCCTCCCCATCCCCCATGCCTTTTTTAAAAAATTATCCTATTTCTTTTGAATATCATGTCCAGATTATAGTAACAAGTTTCATGCTACTAAGTGTTGGTGATGCCTGGGTGGATAAACTTGACCCTTTGATTTCTGATCTCTTGTTTCCCTTGCTTATGAGCCATAATTTATGCACTGTGGAGTCAACACAGGTGTATATGGATATGGATCACTATATATAGTAGGCTCAAACTAGTGAAAAAATTGCACTCAGATCATCAATTCCATCTGGAAATAGTCATTTTCATCATGAGTCCTTCCAAATTGTCTTAGATCATTGTCTTGATTAGAGTAGCTAGATATCTGATCATCATTACAGTATTACAGTTACTATGTACACTTATCTCTGGGTTCTGATCATTTCATATAGATCTTCCCAGGTTTTTCTGGAATCATCCCTCTTGTCATTTCTTATAGTATAATAATATTTCATCACAATCATATACACCAACTTTAGCCATTCTCCAATTGATGAAAATCCTCTCAATTTCCAATTCTTTCCACAAAAAGGGCTGCTATAAATATTTTTGTACACATAGGTTCTTCTCCTTTTTCTTTGATCTTTTTGGGGTACAGGCCTAGTGCAATTGCTAGGTGAGAGGGATATACAGTTTTTTTGCCCTTTGCACATACTTCCAAATTGTTCTCCAAAATGGTTGAACTACTTCACAGTTCTACCAGTAAAGCATTAGTGTACCTCTTTTTCTTCATCTCCAATGTGTCATTTCTGATAGAAGTGAGGTGGTACCTCAGGATTGTTTTTGTTTGCATTTTCCTGATCAACAGTGATTTAGAGCATTTTAGATAACTTTAGGTACCTTTGATTTTTCATGGTAACTCAGGCAAAAATATTCTTATTGGCCCTTGTTAAGTTTCTTCATCTCTGACCAAAAGCATGATTTTACATTTTGAACTATGAGTCAGAATTTCAGTTGCCATCTTTATAACTAACTCCTTGCCCTCTCAGAATGGCCTTTTCCTTTCAGAAACTCTTGCTTTTTTTTTTTCCTAAATTTAAATAACCCTTATCTTCAGTCTTAGAACCAATACTTAGTTTCAGTTCCAAGGCTAAGGAATAGTAACAGCTAAGTAGTTGGAGTTAAGCGACTTGACCAAGGTTACACTGCTTAGGAAATGAGAAACCTTTGCTTTTAATTAGGAAGAACTGAAGAAGATACCATGTGAGCTGAGCACATAAGCTTCAGTTTTTTACCCAGTGCTTGCAATCTTTAATAGTTCTTTCTAAAATGTCCTAGTAGTATATAATCTGTGTCTATGTAAATTACCAGGAATAGGCAGTGGTCATGTGGTTTAATGACATGGATGGGTTATATTTTAGCTCAGAGGTATGGAAATTGGGAGTTCTTCCAAAGTGTGATATCATGTCCCATGTACATTTCCCAATTACATGTAAAAATACATCAGTAATGTTAATTTGTGGTCGTCTAAGTCAATATTCAACCTGTAGGGATCCCTTTCTATTTGATTTTGCCACCACTGTTGTAGATGCATTCCCTAGGAGCCAGAAGATTATACCATGCTTAGAAATTTATATTTTGTCCCTTCGTCTATAGGAAGTTTTCTAGAACTTTCACTGAAGCTTTCTAGAACTTGACTTGAACAAATCTTAAGCATTTTCTGCTGAAATTAGTTGGGTTTGGTTGGAGTAAACAAGAAGTATGAGACAGGAGTGATGGGCCAAGCTGAACCAGCTGGTCTAAATGCCTCCACTTGGAATTTTTAAGGGAAGAATTGGCTCCAGGAATTGACTGTTTATTGATATTAGGGCAACTGAGTATTGCCATGTCATATTGTCTTCTCACTGGTTTGCCTTTTAGCAATTTCTTGATTTCTGATGAGCTTCTGTTTCCTCAGAAGGAAAACCATGATCTCCTTTCTTCTCTCCACAGGCCCTTGATGAGGAATATCTGAAAGTAGATGCCCAGTTTGGAGGAGTTGATCAGAGGAAGATTTTTACCTTTGCAGAAAAGGTGAGTCCTATTTGAAGGCCTCGGGTTTCAGTTGATGTGTAATTAATGAAATTTTTAGTATTTTTAGTTTAAAATATTAATGTGTTCATCTCTTTGCTTAAGATTCCTAACTAATGGTCTCCCTCACAGTCTGAATAAACACCACACAACACAAGGCCAGATGGCCAGGCTGGGCCAGAGAAAGAAAGTAGAGAGGCTTAAGCAAGTGCAAAATTTGCAGCTAAGCAGGAGATCTAGCCAACCAAAAAAGGGTGACTTAATGTTATAAAAGCCCATATGTATCACCTCTGTTGCCATCACTCAGCCCTTCCTTAGGACATCCCTGATTGGGGAGCTCTCACCCAGTAAGTGGCCTCATATCTCAACTACTCGCACACCACTTTATCCCAGGAAGAGGTAGGTCTCAATGGGGTGGCTGCCAGAACCTATATAGCACTAAAGCTTCCTATCATGACAACATGCTGGCTGCCTAGTTGATTTCATCACCTAATTGAGTCCTTGTTTATCCATAAATAAGGTGTCAGTCTCCACAAAAGTAGGGAGGATCCAATCTGTTTCCTAGCCCAGGAGAGAGGTTTTGTAGTTTCTAAAATCAAATTGTTCATGGGGGGCCAAAGAGGGAACCATTTCTCAGAAAATATCCCAATTCACTCTTTTAGTGGGAGTCATAGTCTCCTCAATAATTCATTACATATGGTTTCTGTACATTTCAGGATCGCCTCATTAGGGTACATTAAGGACCTGAAGGTTTTCTGCATTTCAGGGAGGGTGATAATTGTGCTCGGATATTTCTTAACATGAAGTTTAAATGATTGATAGACATTGATAGGAAGTCATTGGGGATATGAGGGTTTTACAATCAAAAATCAAATATAGGCTCATGGGAAGAACTGAAGGAGATGGGTGGCCCAGGGCCTGAGGTTCAGTTAGTTTTATCCAAGGGCTCACTCACAATCTCATGATGTAGCTGTCTGTTTTCTGAAGGCATCTTCTCTTACTATAATCTTAGGCCATCTGAAATCATGCTGGTCTCACAGCAACTTCTTTAGCAAATCTGCTTTCCCAGTCCAGATCACTGGTAACATCTTTCCCTAAAAATATTTCTTTTACCCTCTGATCTCACTGCTAAGGCATTGCTACAGACCTACCATCAGTGGGGCATGGGGCTGTTTAAGTGAACTACTTGATCATCCTTACTTTTATTTTCCAGAGGAATGAGTTCCCGCTGCTTTGCATGGATATTTTCCATTTCATTGAGGTGGAAATGGTTTGCATTAATAATGTGTGCATAATAATGCACACATTATTAAAAACAGCTCGGTGTATTAGAAAGAATATTGCAATGAGCAAGCTTAGAGAGCGGAGCCTTCGGGTCTCAAGGTTCAAGGTCCTCTGCCTAGGTGTGTGGTCATCAGTTGAATAAATGGTGAGAGACACTATATGTTCAATCCTGTGTTTAGGCATCACACAGTGTTCTGCCATGCACAAGGTTTGCATTTTATAGGTTCAGACAGTACATACTTTTCTGGCATACAATCATTTCTCAACATACATGTTTCCATAGACCCTAACAACAGACACGAAGCCTAAGGAGATAGTCAACAAAACATTGTTGCTATAACAGAAATAGACAAATGACATAAACAGAGTAATCTGTAGATTCGTTCCCCCTGACCTATGGGGTGACCAGCTAGGAGAATCATTGTTGCTTTTGATCAGCTTTCACAATCAATCACAATTACTTGGGAGATGGGTAACAAAACATTTCATAGCTAGATACGGGGTTAGAGGGTAAATTAAAGCGGACCAGAATTGGAATTTTCCTCAATTTCCAAGTTGCATTTTTCTTGTGTTTGATTCAGGCACCTGGCAAAGTTGCCTGGTTATGGTAAACATTACGAACCAGCGAAATGTATCTGTAACTTGTGTTTCAGAGGAATGATTGATGTATCTGTCATGCTTGGCCTTGTAAGGGGTAAATTTTGGGGTTTTGACTAATATATTATACTAATGGTCACCAGGGATTTAATTCAATCCCAATAAAAATGCTCAAGTCAGTTTGGGAATTTTAGGGTGGTTTAATTAATACAGAGGGAAGGAATTAAGAAGAAGAGAGAGGGAAAGGGGTATAAGATTTTTCCGGTCTTGTCTAAGCCAAGGGAAGTTCAGAGAACTCTTGACATGAGGCCTCCTCAGAAGATAAAAACTAGCTCGGTTTCCTAAGAGGATAGTATTTGGAAAGGTAAAGGAAAAAATAAGAATCAGCCTACACTCACGCCAAGCTGCCAAGACACCAAGATGCCAAATGCCGCCCAGCACAAAGAGCCAGCGCCATGTCTCCTCAAAAGACTCAGGGCTCAATGCCCCCGCCACCAGAGACCAGCAAGAGGAAATGAAACAAATGTATAGATTTTTTTTTTACATCACTTCCTGCGTCTCACATGTACCAATGGTAGCTTAAGCTTGACTTAGGACAGCCCAGGGAGTCTGTCAGTTGTTTCTTATTTGTCACTTGCTAGCACATGTCTGTCATAAGCCATTCTCCTCAACACTTACTCCTTAAGTAGGGGTGTATACATTCCTGTTTGTTAGGATTTTAAAGATTTAATCAGGGGAAGAAAATCTAAAATTCACAGCCTGCAATGGGTGTGGGGCTTCTGAATGTACCTCTGCTAAGAGAAAGAAAGGAGGGGTAATGAGTAGTGATCTTTGGGTTCTGTGAATGTGCTTTTTGGGGTACTATTCTAAGGGGGTTAAAGTGGGACATATATGTGTTAACCCTATAAGTATTTGCTCTCATATTTCTCCTGTATTAGAGAGAAAACAATAATCATAACAATTCCATTAGTAAGGGAAGTTAGAGAGAGAGGTCATATAGAGGGGGTTCTGTGGGTGCCTTATTTTCTGAGGGCTGCTTTACAGTCACCATTTCCCCAGATTTCGACTCTTATCAAACAGTAGGGGTATGATGATTCCCCACAAGCAATTAGGAGATTCAGTGGATAGAGCCAGGCCTGGAGACAGGAGGTCCTACTTCAAATCTGGGCTCAGACACTTCCTAGCTGTCTGACTTCTGGCAAGTTACTTAATCCCCATTGCCTAACCTTTATCCTGCTCTTTTGCCTTGGAACCAATACTTAACTGATTTTTAGACAGACAGTAAAAGTTTAAAATACTATGTACTCGAATTCAGAAGACCTAAATGATCTTTAACAAGTAATTTAACTTCCCCAGCCTTGGGGAATCAGCAGTATGGAAAGAGCATAGAGCCTGGACTTGGAGAAGACCTTATTTCACATCTTACCTCTGATATTAGCAGTGTGACTGTGGACAAGTCACAGCTCTCAATTTTTTTTTATCTGTGAATTGGGTTTAATATCTATAGTACCCATACCTTCATGTGGTTATTGAGAGAGTGTATAGAAAGTATTTTGCAAAAGTTAGGCATTATATTAATACCCCTGTCATTGTTATCTGTCAAAGGAAGCTTATACCCACCTAGGCTGTTTTGAGAGTTGCCTTGAATAATAGGTACTTGCCAAATGCTTGTTTGGCAAGTTTGCTTGCTAATTGCTAAGTTTATTAGATCAAATGAGAAAATGGATGAGAGCGCATTTTGTGAACTACAAAAGTGTTGTCCAAATACAAGGGATTATTGTTCAAATAGGGAGGGGAGAAAAGGAAGTCAATATAAGGGCACAAGTTCCTCATTCCTTAGGAAACTGCTTGTTTTGGGTAAATGGAAAAAAACTCTCTCTCTCTCTCTCTCTCTCTCTCTCTCTCTCTCTCTCTCTCTCTCTCTCTCTCTCTCTCTCTCTCTCTCTTCCTTTCTCTCTTTCTCATAATGATGTTAATGAGCAGCCCCTGGGGCCAAGCCTCACTTCTGACTCTGTCATCAACTGGCTGTGTAACCTGGGACAGATCACCTAAACCCTTTGTGTTCCAATCTACTGTTTCACACCAATGGGCTAAGACCACAATCCAAGCTGAAGAAAGGAGTTGCCAAGGTCATTGACCTGTCAGAGGTTCCTACTAATAGAGGTGAAGGCACCTCCAAAAGTATCTAGTCCAACTCCCTCATTTACAGAGGAGGGCAAAGTTAAACAACTGAATAACCCAGGGTGGGGGCTCAGTTCAGTTCTATTGAGGGTCTTTCAAATTCCTTTGCATTTGGTCTTCCTTTTTTGTTGTTGCTCAGTCTTTTCAATTCTGTCCAACTCTTCATGGCCCCATTTTGGAGTTTTCTTGGCAAAGATATTAGATTTACCATTTCCTGCTCAGCTCATCTTACAAAATGAGGAAACTTGAGGTAAACAGAGTTAAGTGATTTGTCCAGGATCACACAGCTAGTAAGAATTTGAGGCCAAATTTGAACACGGGAAGATGAGTCTTCTTCTGGCTTGGCACTCAGTTCCTTGCACCACCTAACTGCTTTAGTCTTCCATAGAACAGATAAATGATTGGCATGTTTAGAGCTGATCTCTTTGCTTATGACTTGCCAAAGGTCAATTCTTGATCATTCTACTATCTGTCTTCTCTGCTCTTGAATGGAGTTGAAAGAAGTCCCCAAACCCTGCTGACTAGGTTAGATCCATTACAAAGCTATCTCAACTGGGCAGGGCAAAACATATCCTTCATTCTTTTTTTTTAATTGACTTTCCCCTCCTCCAAGCTTCCACTCTCTCAGCTGAGAAGCTCATTCTTATTGAGAAAATAGAGATTATTCTCAGTTTTCCTTTTTCCTATTTTAATAGCAGTATTAATAATAATAATAATAATAGCTAACATTTATATTGAGCTTTAAGTGCTTAATGTTCTCATACTCTCATCACAGCACTGGGAACAACACTGCTATTATTATCCCCATTTTACAAATGAGGAAATTGGCTTGCTTAGGGTCACAAGACCAGATCTTTCTGACTATAAAACCAACATTCTATCCAGTATGCCACCTAGTTACCTTCATTTCCAAACCCCTTGTAATCATCCACCCCACTCTCTTTACTTATTTATAATGTATCAATAATTAATATTATATAATATTATAATAATAATATATTATAATAACTTATAATATCTCTATTGAGGTGACCCTTCATCTTGCTATTCCAACAGGTGCCCTTCATATCTTTGTATATCAGTGTTCCTTTCTCCCTCTCTCTCTCTCTTCCCTCTCTCCCCACCTCCCCTCCCTCTCTACTTTTTATTGTCTTTAGACTAAAATAACTCCTCTGTTGGCCATTTAAAGCTCTTCAAAATCTGCCACAACCCATCTTTCCAGTTTCATTATATATTACTTGATTTCTGTCACTGAAGTCCAGCCAAATTATCCTCTGTTCCTCACATATCTGCCATATCTGTGCTACCTCCTCCTTGTATCTACCTTACTGATTCTGTCCCTTCCAGACTACTTACAAACCACCTGAAACCTTTTATTGCTCCTGTACCTTCCTGTATATGCTAGAATGTCAAGCCCCTTGAGTACAAGAACCATTGTCTCCTTTTTGTCTTTTTATCCTCATACTAGATGCTGAATAATTGCTTAGTGATTGATGGATTCATCCAGGATCCTGCTTTAGCAATTGGATTAGTGATTGCTTTTTGCCTGTTTTATTTGTTCTTCTAGTACCTCCCGACAATGGGCTATTCAAAGAGGATCCACTTAATGAACCCTATGGTCCCAGGATTGACAGGCAGTAAAATGAGCTCTTCAGAAGAGGTGGGTGTCCATTTGTGCCTCAGTGGCTATAGTTCTGGGGCAGAAAATGATTGGGACTAGAAGCTGTTCATAGAAAATACCTTCGGTGACCTTGAATTTCTTTAGAGTGAAAAAGGACCCTTGAAGTCATTTAGTCCAATGTCCCTGGTTCAGTATCTGATTAGATGTTGAGAAATACTTGAGACTGTGTTTCTTGTCCGTGTGCATAGGCATGTTTTTTATTGTAAAGGGCAGGTACCTAAGTATGCAATCTTTATGCCTTTTTTCTCTAGTGTTGCAATGGTTCCTGTGCTAGCTTGTTACTTCTGACCCACCTGTCCTGTTTGGTGACATTCACCATGTCTTATTAATAAGGATTTTAGAGAAAGAAGGATCTATGTCCTTGTCTTATCTTCCTGACAAGTCCCCAGGGTCATGGGAAGGTGGGAGAAACAGATCTCGTTGGAGAATAAGCTGGAATATTCTTACTTTTCAACCCATCAAAAGGTTCTCTCTGCCCCATGGGTTACAGGAGTCCAAGATTGATCTTCTTGATCGGAAGGAGGATGTGAAAAAGAAACTGAAAAAAGCCTTCTGTGAGCCGGGGAATGTGGAAAACAATGGAGTCTTAGCCTTCATCAGACATGTGCTTTTCCCCTTAAAGTCAGGTGAGAAGCAGCCACTGTCATTTCTGTCAAATGAAAGCAGTATTTTGGCATGGTTCCATAGTGAAGTGGGATGAGCAGGCTTGGAGGAAGCCCTGAGAGCAAGCTCCAAGGTACAGGGGTTTCTTCGATCCTGCCTCTACCCCTTGGGGTCTGTGTTCAAGACTTCAGACAACCCCCTTACACTCTGTACTATATGTGAAAATGAGAAGATTAGCTTAGAGGATCCCTGAGATGCTCTCCACTTGGGCCTGGTTGTGATCCTGAGATAGAGGTTCTCCCTCAACTCAGCTAGGCCTGACCTCTAGGCAGAGGGTTACCATTGGCATCATGTATTGCAACTGCATTCAGAGCCCTTTGACATTCTTGATCTTTCTTGGGTCTCCCATCTACCTTGTGAGAATCTCCATTTTATAAGAATAGAAACTAAGGTTCACATTATTTGGGTCATACAAGCTAGCCCAGGAGTCCATACTCCTGGTCCCCTTGCTGCTATGTGTAATAGTTTAAAAGAGTGGTCACCAATTTGTAATAATTAAAATTAAAATTATGAGGCTATTAGTAGTTTTAATAATTTAGTTTCATTAAAATGGAGATATAGTAAAAAGAGGGAAACTTAGAAAGTAGGTAGAGAATTGCCTAACCTAACACCCTGGAGTCTGTCTTCAATAAAAGTCACCAATGTCAGAGTCTGTCTGAATCTGAGTCTCAGTCCTCCCTCCACTTCCTGCTGGGTCTCAACTTATAAGCAGTTTTTTGTTTTTTTTTTACCCACTGGCTCTCTTACCTACCTCCCAGGAACCAATCACTATTCCTCAGTTTGCCTGGCACCACACAGAGGGGCCATGCTTGTGGGATCAGTTTCCTGTCTTAGAGGGTGTGTTTGTACTTGTAATCAATGATAAAGGGTCTTCAAGTTTCTGGCTGATCACATCAAAGGTTGCTGATTGATTTAAATTTAAAACAAAAGGAAGGGAAGTCCAAATCCCTGCTTAATTAAATCAAAACACAAATTCCCTTCTCACATATGCCATCCTGATCAGCCATTTGTCCAAGTTGCCATCTCCTCAGAATTGGTCCTCCTTCTTCCCTGTTATGTCCTATTTCTGAATGAGTCACATATAAGGTGGAATAGACAAAATTAATCTAGGATATAATCCATGTAAGAATGAATAATGAAATTGTATGGTCATAAGTATCCCCAAGGTGGGGTCAGCACTATTGACTATCAATAGGCTTCTCTGTTTTGTAGAGTTTGTGATTCTACGAGATGAGAAGTGGGGTGGCAATAAAACCTACACGGCTTACTCAGAGCTGGAAAAGGACTTTGCCAACCAGGTAATGTTCACAACAGAACATGGACTCTTTTTTACCCACTTTGAGCACTCCTCTGCCTCCTTTGCTGGATCTTCATCTGGGCCACTTTCTGTAACCCTGCGGTCTCCCAAAGCTCCATCCTGGGTCCTCTTCTCTCCTTTACTCTTTTACTCAGTGCCCATCAATTCTATTACCTCTAAGCAGATGATTCCCAGGCCAGCCCTTATTCTCTCTCCCAGCAGTATCTCCAACTGCCTTTTGGACATCTTAACTCAGCATGTCTGAAACTGAATTCATTCTCTTCCACCAACCAGTAGACTATTGACATAGTTTAGACATGAGACAATGAGGGCTTGCATCAATGGTGCCAGTGGCAGAGGAGAGATGGGGCTATGTCTAATCAATGGCCAAGGCCTCAATATTTCTGCCTCCACAAGATCTCTCCCATCATTCCCCTTCTCTCTAATTAATTGGTCTCCTTTCTTTTAGTCTCTCCCCTCTCCAGTCTGGCCTTCGCACATACAGTAACCAAAGTAATGACAACTGGCTTCCTGACTCTCCCAGGAACAAGACCTTCATCTCTCTACTGCAGACATTTTCTCTGACTTTCTTTAAGTCCCAACCAAAATCTCACCTACAAAACATCTTTCCAGACCCCTCCTAATTCTAGTGCTAATTATTTGTTTATTATTTATTCTGTCTATCGCTTGGCTACATTTCTAGCCTTCATGTGTCCTCTGCTGACTTTTGTGTTCCTTTTGAAAACTTTAACTTTTTACTTATTTTAACTTTAAAAAAGGAAATTGTATATGCATGGTATTGCAAGATAAAATATGTTGATATTATGTATAATACATTGCATATTTTTTATGCATTTCTGAGTTCCTAAACTTTTTTCTGTGTCATCTGCTGACCTTCATGTGTGTGCTTCTACAAAACCCATTTAATTCAAAACAGTGATGAGGAAAGTCATGTTGTGGAAGGGAAACTTGTTTTGTGTACGCTAATCCCATCAGACTCCCTACAGGATAGCTCTTTACCTCCTCTAGGATAAAATGCAAAGTCTTTAAGCTTATCATTGAAAGCCTTTCCCAGTTTAGCTCCAGTCTGCCCTTCCAGCATGCTGTGCCCTCAACTTAGCAGCACCCCATGGGCCATTCTGCCCCACCTAGATTGTCTTCTTCCATCTGTCTTGAAGAGTCTCTGATCTTTCTTCCAAGATCTCTGCCTCTGGGATTCTCCAATTTGTTAATGTTCTCTCCCTCCTCATTTTTGTCTTATCTTTCCCTTGCCACCTTTACTTCCTGCCTTGTATTATACTAATTGACTGGCATGTTGTATACCTTAGTTGAATATAAGCTTCTTGGGGACAAGCATTGTTTCCATTTCTTTGTATCTCCCTAGGCATACAGTAAATGCTTAGGTGTTTGTTGAATTGAATAGAAAGACCTGGTCCCGAGAGGTTAATCTTTGCTTGTGAAATGTTTCCATCTCCAAATGACTCATCACTGGAGAAAACCTGCAATAGGATTAATATAAATGGTCACCTTTGGTTTTTTAGTTTGCTTGTTTTTTTAAACCCTCACCTTCTGTTTTAAAAGCAATACTAAACATTGGTTCCAAGGGAGAAAAGTGGTAAGGACTAGACAGTTGCGGTTGTGACTTGCCCAGGGTCACCCAGCTAGGATGTGTTCAGATTTGAATTAAGGACCTCCCATCTCCAGGCCTGGCTCTCCATCCACTGAGCCACCTAGTTCCCTTGAAGGGTCTGCTTTGAATCAGTTCCTCAGAAGTGATGTCAAGGGTGTTCACTATGGAATTGTGGTCAGAAATAACAGCCCAGCCATTGTCTGCCATATCAGGACTATGATCATCCTGGACCAGCAGTATTTTGAAACCCAAACAATCCAGGCAAAACTGTCCTGAAGTGCAAAATAAGTAAAAAATCAGGTCAGCATCCTGACTGCCTCCCCTTGTACCCAGCTCCCCAGGCCTGTCTCTCTCCAGGCTGCTTCTTTAGATCTGTCCCATTGTCACCAAATGAGCAGGCACAGTAGAGACGGTGGTCTCTTTGAACTTAGTAAGGCCCCTCCAGCACTTCAGGCTCCAAGTTTACAGAGTGCATTTCTTCCAAAAGGCCTTTCTGATCTGCTGCCTTCCCCTTCCCCCCCCCCCAAATCACCTCATGTTTATTGTGCGTGTCATGCGTGCTCACATGTCAACTTTACATTGACATATTAGCCCATGAGGACAAGGGGTTTGTATTCCCAGGGCCTGGTACACTGCTTGGGACCTGTAATAGTAGGTGCTTAATAAATGCATAGCTAATTCTTAGCTTGTTCATAGTGCAGATACTGAGACACTCTAAAAAGATATTCAAAGGGCTGCTAGGTGGCACAATGGATAAATAGCCAGGTGTGGAATCAGGAGGACCTGGGTTGGTTCAAATCTGTCCTCAGCTACTTCCTAGCTATGTGATTCTGGGCAAGTCAATTAATCCCAATTACCTAGCATTAATGCTTTTCTGCCTTAGAATCAATACTTGGTATCAATAGAATACTTGTCAGATAGATACTTAGTATCAATTCTAAGACAGAAGGGATATGAGTTTTTAAAAAATCAGTCTTTTTAAAACTACAAATAGATGTGAATCATAGGTGAAGGGGGGAACGGGAAGGGCATGTGGATGAATTGAGTGATTAAGTTGAGCTGGCCCCCCTCCCTATTCTCTCTGATTTTGGTTGTCTCAGTGGTTCTCTCCTGTGATAGGTGGTCCATCCTGGAGATCTGAAGAATTCAGTTGAAGTTGCCTTGAACAAATTACTGGACCCCATTCGGGAAAGATTTAATGCGCCTGCCTTGAAGAAGCTATCCAGTGCAGCTTACCCTGACTTAACAAAACAGAGTAAGGGCAGCTAGAATGAACAACAAAGAAGAAGACAGAATGGGACAGTGATGGTGAACCTATAGCATGGGTGCCAAAGATGGCATGCAGAGCGCTCTGTGGGCACACACACACCCCCACCCCCAGAGTTCATTATAGAAAGGCACAGGGACTTGGGCAGAACTGCTCTTCCTCCCGCTTCCCCTCATGCCTCATGACATTTTTTCACTTTCCCCATCCCTCTGTCCAGCAGCCCAATAAGAGTGCTTTCTCCCTCCCCTGTATGGGGTAAAAGGGGGATGGGACACACCTAGCACTTGGTGGAGGGGCAGGGAGTGGCACCTGGTTGGGGGTGGCACTCCATCTCTAAAAGGTTCACCATCACTGAAATAGCTCTCCTACCCAGAATCCCCAGCAGTCCAATCCCCAGTACTGGAACCCAGAGTCATCCTCCATTATAGGATTGATACTGATGAGATCATCCCAGGTTGCTTCACTGTCACTGCCAAGAAGTTCTTATCCAGACCACAGTACACACAGATCTCAGTTTGATAGGCCCTGTGGTCACACAGGCATTAAATGCATTAAACCCTCTTCTTCATTGCAAGTAGGACTGGCAGCCTTTGGCATGCATGACATAGGTGGCAGATATGGGATCAGAGAATGTAAAGTTAGAAGGGCCCTTTAGAGACGATCTGGCCCAGTCTCCTCATATAATGAAGATGCCCATAGAGAGGAAGTGACTTCTTTGAAAGCACACAGATGACCATTCAATAGGGCAGAGCCAGGTTTGGAACCCAGGATCATTGACTCCAGGTATAATGCTTTTTTTTCTGCTCTATGTTAGATGACAAAACCATGAAATCAGGAAAATTTCTCTTTGGGCACTTTCTAAGGTGATCCCATGGATCCTAGAGTCTTGAGAATAGGATGGTCTTCCAAGGTGGTAGCTGAAAATTAATTTGAGATATGAATCTCCCTGCCTCCTTTCCAAAGGAAACTCCTCTTGAAGATGGAGTTCATCACCATTCCCTACTTTCTGAGAGGAAGACTAGGACTTGTCATGTCACCCTCATTTTGAGCTAAGGATAGCCCTTGGGTTCCTTGTGAGATTTCAGTTGAACCAGATTCATGGGGGATCAGTCACATCCTCCACAAATTCCTGATCCTTTTATCCTGTTTTTTTCCCCCAGAGCCAATGGCCAAAGGCTGTGCCAAGAACTCGGAACCAGAAGAGGTCATCCCTTCCCGCCTGGATATCCGCGTAGGGAAAGTGATCAGTGTGGAGAAGGTATGTGTTTTTCATTTCATCCCGGTGAGGCCAGCAAGGGTCAGTGGCTTTATTTCCGTCTGGAGGAAATAGTTCAGAGAAAGGAAAGGCCTCCTCCATAGCCACAGGGTGAGTCAGAATTCAGGGGCTTGATTCCCAGGCTGAACTTTATTCAGTAGACCTGCCTCTTTGCTTTACAGCCAGAGCCAGCCAGGGAAGCAGGGAGGAGGCTTATTTATCTACTGAATCCAGTTCTCTGGGCTTGAATAGCATGCCTGGACTGGTGAAGGGCCTTATCATGCAATTGTCATTTTGTCCTTGCCTGGGGAGGGCAGCCCACAGAAGGAAGGTAGGAGAGAGAAGTCAGTTTCCCAGGGAGAGTGAGGAGGTTGCACAACTGAGCCACTGGGGTCCCTTGGGTTTCTGGAAGATCCTTTTCTCCACACCCTGGGCTCAAACACCACAGCCTCGTAGCGGGCAGCACATCATGGCTCTCAAATACCCAGATTCATAGTTGGCTGCATAGAATACCCCTCCAGTAGACTTTATATAGAACTTGTGTGCAGTTGGGCCCACAGTCGGTCCAAGCTGCTTTTATGCCAAGAGGTTTGAGGTCCTTTTCATTAGGCTCATCTTACCCAGCATGCCTCATTACATTTGAGGGGAAAATATGCCCTAGAGATTATTCTCTAAAGAACAGTCATTTGATGATGGGTGAGGACTGGAGCCAGCATAGGAAGTCCTAGATGCCAGTTGCATGTCTCCAGTGCTCATCTCTTCCTTGTTACACAAGCTGTGGTAGTCACAGTGCACAACAGCCCTGGGAGACAGGCAGTTCAGTGCAGAGAGAAGAAGAGACTTGAGTTCAGAGAGGTCAGGATGGGCAGAGCCAGGATTCAGACCCAGATCTTCTGATTCAGAATCTAGCCTAGTTTCCAATGGGTGAGACTAGCTTTTTGGGGAATGAGTTAGTTAGCATGTTGCCTTGTTCTTCTTGGGCCACACTCAGTCCCTCTTCTTTAGAAGTGTGTCATCAGCCAAGCCCCCTGAAACACACCCTTCTGGGCCTTTACTCACCTTGAACTTCTGCCTCTCCAGCACCCCGATGCAGACAGTCTGTACCTGGAGAAGATTGATGTTGGGGAGCCTGAGCCACGTACAGTGGTGAGCGGCCTGGTTCAGTTTGTTCCCAAGGAGGAACTACAGGACAGACTGGTGGTGGTCCTATGCAACTTGAAACCCCAAAAAATGAGAGGTGTGGAGTCACAAGGGATGCTTCTCTGTGCGTCCATGTAAGTGAGGAATTTGGGGGGGGGCATGAAGGGGTAAAGGCCGTGCCCTGGAGAAATGTAGTTTTCCACTTTGATAAGAAGCACACATTCTTCTCTATGGATTTATTACATTGTGAATTGGGCAGAAAATGGGGTGCCAGTTGGCAAGACCTTGTGAAACCTGGATTTAGAAGATTTGTGTAACATGAGCTTTCAGTTTGGACTTGGGAATGAATTGCATCCCTGCTCCAAACTGGAGCCATTCTGGGGTGAGACTGGCTGTTTGTCCTCTCCCTTTTCTGGGATCACAGCATCAGAGCTCAGGGTGGTCAGTTTACTGTCTCTACAGGACTCTGGCCACTTGGGCCGAGCCTTCTTATCCTTGTGCCACTGTGTGTCCTCCCAGGGAAGGGGCAAACCGCCAGGTGGAGCTCCTGGACCCTCCTTCAGGCTCAGCCCCTGGGGAGCGTGTGTTTGTGGAGGGCTATGACAAGGGCCAGCCTGACGACGAGCTCAAACCCAAGAAAAAAGTGTTTGAGAAACTCCAGGTAAGAAAAGCTGCTCTTGCTCTCCTTTCCCCACCCACTCCCCGCTGGAGTCTTTCCAAGCATTCAGACTCCTTCAGGCCAGCCCCTGCATTTTAGAGGAGGAAAGCCCGATGTCTTCAGTCAGCTGGCCCACAGGGGTGGGTGGTGTCAGGGGGCATCTCCCTCAGTATGTCCATCCTTCGTCCATGATGGCTTTGCCTGTTCGCAGATGGGCAAAGCCAAGACTCTCATTCAGTCCCTTGTTATCTCTTTATTTATACCTCAGCTCCCTAAATCGATCTTGGGCCCTTTGAGGGCAGATAACATTTTGGGCTTCTAAATCCCCCAGTCTGGGTCAGCACTGGTGGTGGCCCTGAGAGTCTCCCTCAGTTTCTTCATCTGTAAGATGGGAGTAAATAATAGCACTTGCCTCCAGTCATCATGAGGAATTAAATAACTAATGTCAAGTTACTTAAAGCAGCATGTGAAGCACTTAGCAAAGCTCAGAGCACTAGATAACCCTTGCTTTTACTAGAACTCCTGTTAGTAGTACCTTGCACCGCACTAAAGACTTGCTCAATTTGTCAACTGGGAGGCTCACCCTCGTTTCTCATTCTCCCCAGGCTGACTTTAAAATCTCATCAGAGTGCATTGCACAATGGAAGCAAACCAACTTCATGACCAAGCTGGGCTTCGTCTCTTGTAAAACACTTAAGGGAGGAAGCATCAGCTAACAAGGAAGGCCAGCCTCCCCACATCCTCCCCACATCCACTGCCTCCCAGTCTGCCCTCATCCCCATCTCTAGTCCACCAGGGTCCCTCCAAGTGTTGTCTAAGCAGACTTGAGACTCCAATTGTCCGATGCTAAGCACACGCTCCTTGAATGAATCTGCAGAACTCGGGCCCTGGGAGGCTGCCTTCCAGAAGCCACAAACCCCCATTCCCAGGAGCAGAGGACAGGGGAACGGTGAGGGTGGCCGAAGGAGGTCTAGCTCTTCCGTCTCCTCTTTGATGGCAGCTGATTTAGGAACTCCTCTCCCAAAAAAATCTGGTTTCAGTGTAATTACAGAAGGTGGGGGGACTGTGTGCTGTAATTGTTCAAATTGAAAAACTATGTGTTCCTGGGCTTTCCAGTGGGGATCCGGCAGCTGTGCCTCTGGCTGGAGCTCAATGCCAGGAATGGGCTAATTACAGCTTCTCAGGAAGTTGTAGGGTTTTGAAAGGCAAATATTTAAAAGGAAAGGAATAATTGTTCAACACTATGGCTTCCCACAAGAGCGCGAGCCTGATTTTTGTCCTACCATCTGCCTGGCCCCTTTGCTGCGTTCCCAAGGCTCTGAGTGATGCCAGGGAGAAGAACCCTTCATCCTGCTCGGGCCTCCCCACACCCTGAACCAGGTGTGTGTATTATCATTAGCATCACACTGGGCTGGGGGATGCCTTTATTTTTTAAAGAGGGTGGGAACCGACTTCATAATCTGAATCATTGTCATAAATCAAAATAAAGTGTCCGACCCAGTGCCTGTGTGTAATATTTTGAGAGAATGGGACCAGCCTGTGTAGTAGGGAGCCACCCCAGGAGTGACATGAACCTACCCTTCACCCACCCAGGCAGGTGTACGTCTTAGAGCCACAAGAGAAGGGGGTGGCCCTCCTGCCAGACCAGGCATTTCCAACTGTGAGGCTGCCAAGAGAAGTGAGAGGGCACTGGTTTCTCTGAGGCTTCCTCTGGAAAATGAAAGGATTAGATTCTTGGGCCTGGTGTTGGCAGCAGTGGGAGCCCAAGTTGGGGATGAGTCAAGGCCAGCTTCTGCTTAGGTCCTGGTTGGAGTCCAGACCCTTTGAGGCTGTGTCTGCCTAGCTGACCTCTCAAGGAAGAAGCAGCAACAATG
This sequence comes from Monodelphis domestica, assembly GCF_027887165.1. Taxonomy (NCBI): domain Eukaryota; kingdom Metazoa; phylum Chordata; class Mammalia; order Didelphimorphia; family Didelphidae; genus Monodelphis; species Monodelphis domestica. The sequence continues at coordinate 369,529,321 of NC_077230.1, read as the reverse complement.
ATTCAGCTTTAATCATATAATTAACATATTTTAACCAAAACATACAGAGTTTTTTTCATTGTATCTCACTCAGACTTTTTCAAGGTAAAGGAATTGAGGTCTTCAGGGGTATTGGGGTGGGTTGTTTTTGTTTTTTTTGTTTTTGGCTTTTTTAACAATCAAAGTGAGGTCAATGTTTAAAGAAATATATATATATTTCTAACATTTCTACAGAATAAAAATCAGAGGCTTTTGGTCTCTTGGTTAGTGCTAGGTCCAGCTTGGTTCCCCAAGGGGATAAGGCAGGGACTTGCACCCTTCCCTTTCCATCCCCCCTTCTTGGTCCCCACTGCCATGCTCTGCCCAACAGGAAAGGGTGGGTAAAGCTGGGCATTCTCAGAGGCCTGACCCTTACAGAAGGGTCAGGACTCCAGTAACAGAGCTGAGCAAGGAGGGTCAGGTGGCATGAGTTTACAATGAACAGGAGAAAGCCCTCCCTCCCACCCAAGCCCCAGCGGTTCTGCAGGCAGGTCAGCCACTGCCCCTCAAGCTCACGTGGAGGATGTGAGCAGAGCTTGGCACAGTACAGTGGTTACAGACTCCTCTCTTTACTCTTTGTCTGTGACAGCCAGTAGAGAGGTTGGGGTCAGATGACCCACAGGATGAGAAGGACATTGATATGGAGTCAGACTCCTCCCTCAGTAGTCCCCTTAAGAGGCCCCAGCCTAGCCAAGCTCAGCAAACACCACCAGGACCAAATGATGACAGCCCTGGGCCAGGCAAAGGAAAAAATAAAGGAAGAGTTGGCCAATGGCTACCTAGTTTGGGTGGTGGTACCCAGGCCTCAGTGAAGCAAAGAATCACAGGGACCATCCCTCCAGTATAGGAAAGCCCTTCTGCTCTGTCCCATGTGCATTCACTTCTACCTCAGTACCCCCCCAACCAAACCACTTCTGAAATGGTTTCAAATCTGTTGAAAGCGCAGGTTACACTGAAAAGAGTTGCCAGCCTGAAAACAGGTTCAAGAGGATTTCGATGGAACCTGTGGTCAATGAGATCTAGGTCAGACTATTCAAGGGAAATCTGAAGTTGTTGAAAGGCACCCCTAACTCTGAAATCGTAGATTGTTCCCATGCTCTCCCACTGCTCTGATGGCCAAAGTGACAGAGTGGGACCAAAGGACAGCCCAGGGAGGTATTTGTATTCTTAGAATAGTCCAAGGATGTCTTTGGCATGGGAGACTGACTGCAATCAGACCCACCTTTGCCATCCCCCAAATGAGCATCCAGTGCAAAGAGGTGATCCTGAGGGCAAAACCCCACACAATGGAGCAGGGGGTGGAGGAAAAGAATACGTACAGATGAGTCATACCGTACTGCCAAAGGCATCCCTCCTCTCCACCCCGTTCAGCCTACAGCCTCGAGAGCAAGTGGGTGAAGCCAAAAAGCCAGTACCTGTGTCTGGGCTGAAATCTCCTTCCCTCTTCCCTAGAAAAGGAGAGGAAGGGGGAAACCCCAAGAGTGGTGGGGAATCTTAGCCTCAAGGAAGTGAGGAGAGCAGCATCTGGGAAGAGCCAGATCTATGGAGCACAACATCCTTTCTCTTCATTCTCGTCGGTCAGCTTCTGATGCCCTGAGAAGGGAGGGGGACAAGCCCTTCCTCCTGGCCTACTAGGGTCACATTGGCACCAACCCCCCCTCCCCCACTACTGATGGAAGCACCTGAAGGGAGCAGCCAAGTTGGGAAACAAGAGGGAGGCTCATCCCTCTCCTCCCTTTTGTGCTTTGTCCAAAGGCCAGGGACTACTATCTCTACCACCTGTCCCCCAAAGGAATAGGGCACCCCAGACCCCCATGCCAGTCTGAGAAGGCTAGCCAGAGACCCAGACAGAGTGAGAACTGCTGCCATGTAAACAGGAGCCTTGTGCTCCAGGAGGGGCAGGCCCACTGCTGAGGGTGACCAGCAGGATAGAAGGCCGGCCACCTGCCCTGTAAGATGGATGGACGGGCAGCCGTCTCTGAAAAGTGCTTTTGATTCAAAACTACTATTGTGTGCTTGATTTATAGGACTAATTCTCCCAGAAATTGGAGGGGGAAGAGAGGGAGAGGAGAGAGAGAAAAGAAAATCTTTTTTCAACTGAAAAGAAGAAAAACAAAAATCCCAGGGAGCTCTGGGCCAGGCCCTCGCCTCTTTAGAGGGACGGCTCTGGGGCCAGCGAAGATCACTCCCTCTTCCCATCCTTTGTCCCTCCTCCGCTAAGCCAAGACAGGGTCGGAGATGGAGAAGTGGTGACTCTGGGAGTGTCCATTATTATTTTTTTTTCTTCAGTAAAAAGGCAAAAGAAAACTGCCTAACTTGGTGGGGAAAGGCGTCCTCACCAGGTTTGCATAAATGTCAAAGGCCGTGGAGGCTAAGGCTGAATTCTTCCTTCGTATTAAGTTAAGCATCTGTCCAGTTCTCCCCTTGTTCTCATGCTTCGACCTGCTCAGGTCCCTGAGAGATTGTGTTCTTAGGATGGGTCAGCAGTACCAGAGCCACGTTGTTCCCTCAGGTCAGACCAGCTCTTTCTGTTTCTCTGTGGAGAGAGGGGTGGCCTGTTAGAGGACGGGAGGTCTGTGGATCTCAGCAGCCTAGCACTATGCCCCAAAGCTGGCCTATCTTGATGGAGTTTCCCTGCTGTCCCCATCTCCAAGGCCTATAGCTAAGCCTTCATGCCACACAGAGAGGGAAGAGGCTGCTTTGGGAAGGAGACGTGTCCCATCCTTGGATGCCTTTCAAGTGGAAAATTAGAAGGAAACGGGAATTGATGAAGCACCTACTGTGTGCTCATTGGATCCTCACAACCATCCTGAGAGCCAAATGCCATTACTATCCTCATCTGACAGAAGAGGAAACTGAGGCAGACACAGGTTAAGCATCTTGCCCAGGATCACCAAAGCTGGGTTTTAAGGCTGGATGTGAACTCGGGTCCTTCTGCCTCCAGGTCCAGTGCTTTAAACACTGGCCTACCTAGGCCCTAAAGGTGCCTCCAAGGCCAAATGGCACTGTCAGAGACACTGTAGAGGGAAGTTCAGCTTCCTCTGAGGTCCCCTTTTAGCTCTAAGATGTTCTACATCTTGAGGCTTCCCTCCCCCCGCTGTCCCCACCCCCTCCACCCCGTCCTTGAGCCCCGAGTAGTGGGGATGACAGAAACGGAGGCCCTTCCAGGACTCGTGCGGTACATCACTGAGTCTCCCATGACTCCCCAGGACCAGAGAAAAGCCCAGAGCCTGACAAAGGGAAGCCCGCTGGCCTCCCTCAGCCTGGCTCTGCTACTTCCTTGCTGGGCGCCTCCTCTCCATAGGTAAACCAGTGATGATGCTGCGCTAGGAGGCCGGGGCGGCCCCCAGACCCTCCCCACGGCCCCGGGTACCTGAGGCAGCGGGGCTCAGCGGCTGCGGCTCCAGGCCGGCCAGCTGCACGGAGCCTCCGTTCTCCGCTCGCTCTCCCTTAGTCCTGTCCTCCAGCGGGGGATGCCCATTGGCAGGGGAGCCCGAGGGGCTCTCGGCCTGCGTGATGCCGGGAGAGCCAGACGGAGGGACCCCGGCGGATGGCTTCCGGGCCACCGGAGGGGCAGACTTGCTGGGTTTCCTCTGGGGCTGGGGCCCCCGCTGCTCAGACAAATTCCGAAGTTCTGCCACCAGGTTCCGCTGCAGGTCCACCTGGGCCTCGGGGGAGACGGGCCGCTCCAGCTGCAGCTTCTTGGCACCCTTGGAGAAGATGAAGCTGGCGGTGGAGGCGGGGGACTGTGGCCGGGGGGACCCGGCCTCCGGCTGGGTGGGGCCATTGGATCGAGGGCTCGGGGGGCCTTCGGAGGATGCCAGGCTCGAGACCTTGAGGCGCATGGCAGCATGAAGCCCGGTGGAGGGCCCGGCGGAGGGACCGGGGGCCTGGCCACCCCGCACAGATAAAGCCTTCCTCAGGGGTTTCTGCGGGGCAGGGGCAGGAGCCGGGGCCTGGGGGGCTGGCAGGGCTGGGGGAGCCACGGAGCGCAGCCGCACCATCTGCAGCAGCGAGGGGGTGACGATAGGGAGGCTGGCGTCCTCCTTGGGGGCAGGAGTGCTCTTACTACGCCCCAAGGGCTCCTTGGGGGGCTCCGGTGGCTTCCCAGTCTGGAGGGCCCCGGCTGGCAAGGGTGGGGCCAGGGGAGGGGGCCCAGGCAAGCTCTGCGGCTCCGCAGGAGGGGGGGCCTCGGTGGGGGCAGGGGGAGGGGGCGCAGGAGCTGGGGACTCTGGCCTGGCGGGTGAGAAGAAGGCCTCCTCTGGCGGAGGGAAATCGGCCATAGAGAGATCTTGCTCCTCTGGGGCAGGGGGAGGGGGTGGAGGCCAGCTGGGGTCCTGGGAGGTCTCCCCGTCAGAACTGAGGGGGGCCGGGGCCTGGGCGGCCGCTTCCCCTTTCTTAGCAGGTGGCGGAGGCGGATGGTAAGATGGGGGAGGAGAAGGGGGAGGAGAGCCGCCTTTGGGGGGTGTCGGGGATTCCTGACCAGACTTCACTGGGGTCCCTGACCCTCCGCCAGGGGAAGGAGCAGAATTAGAAATGGGGCTGGGAGCCGGAGCAGAGGGAGTCGAGGTCTTGGGCTTTGAGGGTGGCGGAGAGAACGGGGCCGGGACCTTGGGGTGCGGGGGAATGACGAACCTGTCGGCCGGGTTGGTCGGGGGCAAGGGGGCCTCGGGAGTGGGCACAGGGGCGCCCCTGTCTGCGAGGGCCGGGTCGCAGGACGAAATGGAGGAGCAGAGGGAAGTGAGTGAGGAAGACACCGAGGCCCCTGGGGACCTCAGGGAGCAAACTCGCTCGGGCTTTAGAGGCCTCGGGGATGGCTTGCCCGGGGAGGCGGGGGGCCCCACCAGCCCCTTGGGAGGCAGTGTAGGGGTGCCACTTTGGCTGGAATAGCCACTAGAAGGGGACAGCGTACGCTCTGGGGAGCCCACCAGGCGCTGCGAGGTGCTGGGAGACAGAGCCGGGCCCGGGGCTCCGGGGGCCGCCTCCTCGGGCAGCTGCGGCTGTTTCCGTTCCGGCTTGGGGGGCAGCCCCGGGGCCCCATCGGCCAAGCCGCGCTGGTGAAGGGAGTAGGTCCGGCGGGGGGGCGCCGGTGCCCGTTTAAGCTTCCGCAGAGACACGCTCCTGACGGACGAGCGTCCGCTCTGAATGCTGATGGTGTCGGAGCCATCGGCCCCGCCGCCCGCTCCGGGGGAAGCCCGCCCGCCACCCGGGGCCGAGGAGAGCCCGCTCCCCGCCGGGCTGCACGGACTCTCCCGGCCGGCGGCGCAGCCCTCGTCGCGGGCCGGCAGCCCGTCGGCTCGGTCCTCGGAGCCCCCCTGCGACGACAGCGTGGATCCGTCGGACACGATCGTTTCTGTGGACTGTGAGTGGCTCCAGTTGTCGCTGGAGGAGGAGGCGTGCCGGCTCCGGGGCCGGCAGGAGGAGGAGGACGAAGAGAAGCGCCCCAAGGAGCGCACGGAGGCCGGGCTGGCCGACAGGAGGCTGCAGCGGCTCAGGGTGCGGACGCTGCGGCGGCTCAAGGCCACCACGTCCACGGTGGGCGGCAGGACGGCGTTGGGAATGATCTTGGAGAGGTAGGTGGCCTGGGGCGAGATGGACATGGCCGGGCTCAGGGGCTCCGGGGACCCGGCCCCGCCGCTCATCCCCGGCACGGCCAGCGACTTGGGTCGGACCAGCGGGGACAGCTGAGCCCCCGTCCTTCGGCCGATGAGGCTGTCGTCGCGGTAGACGCGATCGATGTGGCGCTGTAAGGCGGCCTCGTCCCCAGACCCCGCTTCCAGGGCGACCAAAGACACTCGGACCCCAGGGACAGCGCTCCCAGGCACCGCCGGCTGCCCATCCACCGTGGGGATGTGCACCACCCCCGCCGCGCCGTGCCCATTGGTGAGGTGGGCCGGAGGCCTGGGTGTGCCAGGCGCGTCGTGCCCGTTCCTTAGACCTGAGAGCAGAGAAGAAGACAAGCGCTCAGGGGCAGGTAGATCTCCTTCCGGGGACCTCGGGCAGGGCAGCCCTGGCTTCCAGAGGCAGCCCTGACACGTCTAATGAACGAGTGACTTCCCCTCTCTGACACTATCATTGTAGGAGGAAGTGACGAGGCGGCCCAGGGCATCAAGCGGCGGGCCAGGAGGTCCTGGGTTCAAATCCGGCCTCAGATACGTCCTGGCTGTGTGACCTCGTTGGGGCTGCGGTCCCTGGCCCTCCCCCAGCAGTGGCTCACCCAGTTCCTTCTGCACGTGTTGCGGCAGCCCCAGCACCGTGCTCCGCCTCTCTCGCCTTCGCCGGCCTGATTTCCCTGGCTTTGAGGGGAATGAGTCGTGAGGTCGGAAGGTGGAGCCTGCAGGTGAGGGAGTCAATGGAGGCATGAAAGAGTTAATGAGAATGGCGCCCCGCGCAGGACATGCCCACAGGACCCCCGCCCCAGCCCCAGACAGGCACCTTTGCGCTGGATCATCTCCGACCGGATGGACAGGGCGTCCTCGGCGGCCGAGCTCTCCAGGGTGGACGTGGTGCTCTGGCTGCAGAAGGAGACGCTGTCTTCATCCTTGGAGCCCATCTGGGATGACTGCAGGGACAGAGGGGAGAATCAGGGAGGCTCCATCCAGCCTGCTTTAAACGTCAAGATTTACAGCAAGAAAGAACTGAAGTGCATGTACTGAGTGCCGAGCCTTCCCTTCTTGTCTTAATAACAAGCCTGAAAGCACAAGCGGGTAAGGGCTAGGCAATCAGAGTGAAGTGACTTGCCCAGGGTCACACATCGAGGAAGTGTCTGTGGCCAAACTTGAACCCAGGACCTCCTGATGGTGGGCCCGGCACTCTATCCACCCAGCCGCTCCTCCAACTCCCTTTTGTTGAAGATAAGGAATGTGAGGCTCAGAGAGAGGAAGAAACTTGCCCAATGTGACCAGGGGAATCAATAGCTGTTTGTTTCAAGGTGAACTTGGGCTCGCTGATTCCCAACCCGCTGCTCTTCCCCTTCCATTCTACCGTGCTGCTTCTTCCTAAGGCCCAGTCCCTGAGGGACCCTATGAGGGTTCAGGGAAAAGGGAGGGAATCCAGGCCAGGAGAGCAGCCCTTTGGCCGACAGCCCTTTGCCTCCCCCCTCCTCTCACCTTGATGCTCTGACTATCTCCATGGTCCCAGCAATCTTTGTTCTGTTTCTGCTTTTCTGAAAGACAGGAAAAGAGACTATCCAAAAGTGGAGCCTTTAACTCGGGGGGCCTTTTGGTCAGAAGCAGAAAAGAGGAAGTAGCAGCCCCAGCACCTCCCATCCTACCATCATGGCCTCTTGCCCGGGGGTGCCTCCCCCACCCCATCCAAAGCCCCCAAAGCAGGGGAAATCAAAGGACTCAGAATGGAAAGGAGCTTTAAAAGACCCTCTCTGGTTCAACAGGTCGGGTCCAGAGGAGCGGGCCTTGGACGTGGACACAGCCCCCCATCCCCTGTCCATCCCTTGCGGCTTCCTTCCAGAGGCCCCCTCTCTCATGCACTTTCCAGGGGAGATGGTGCATTCTGTAGCTCTCTGCGTGGTTCTCTCCTTCCCTTCCAGGCTAAACACGGGCGACCCAAGGGGCTGGGACAGAAGGAGGGGCTCAGCTGCCCCAGGAGCCCGGAGGCAGAATCTGGGGCGGACGGGCACCTTGGTGCTGCAGCGATCGAAGTCCTTCTTGAGCCTGAAAGTGCAACTCCTCCAAGTGAGGGGGGCGGCTGCTAGGAAAGAAGACGTTGTCCTGATGTCCATCCGATGGCGGCTGCTTGTTGTCTGCTTTGCTTGAACCTGGGTCCGAGAGAAGAGGTCACGAGATGAGGGACCTGGAGCGGGAAGGGCTCTTGGAGGGCATCTAGTCCAACCCACCCCATTTTTACAAAGGGGGAAGCTGAGGCCCAGCCATCGGAAGCGGTGACTCAGGATCCCACACGGGGCAGAGCCTGGACTCAAACCCACATCTTCTTTCCACTTTTGTCCCATCACGTCCCATGACGCTGCTTCTCGGCGCCCGGTTAATTTCTAAGATATAATCTCCCTTTTCTCTCTTATTTCACAGGGGAGGAAGCGGAGGCCCAGAACACTGCTAAGTGTACGGTAACAAGAAGCAAAGCAGGAATTCGGGCCGGGCCTTGGACTCCACATTCTACATAGGGTCAGATGGAAAGCTGAGTCATGTGGGCAACCCAACTCCCTCCAGCTCACCTTCCCCTCCTCCTCCCTGGGTGCGCAGAGAGCACGCTCTTTGTGTCCCCAGCAATTAGCACAATGACTGGATCATAGAAGGCCCTTAATAAATGCTAATTGACTGCCTGACTGGCCCAGAGGGACAGATCCAGGTCCACCTTCCCCCCAGGAGCAGGAACAGAGCGCTGCTCCAGGGTACAAAGCAGAGTGGCGGCCAGACTCTAGGGCTTCCTGCCCCTACTGGGGACCAGTCTACCTTTCTAGTCTGTCTCTTGGGATTCCCCTCCAGAGGGAGAGAAGCTTCTTCCCTTCCTTGCCTGGCCCAGGGGCATCTATGGGTATGGGAAAGGGGGACGGTCTCTAGGCTGGCACCACGGAGGAAAGAATTCTTGCCCACCCCTGCTCAGACTTTCCAGACCTCTCCCAAGTTCCCTTTCTTCTCCATGTCCAAGGATCTGTGGCTCTTTCGCCCACCTCTGCCAAAAGACCCCTGCTTTTGCCCCTGTTACTCCCAGAGTCTAGACTATCCTCCTAAAGCGCAGGGAGTCTGGGGCAACAGATAGTTATTATAAGGGCCACGTACCGTGCTGACTAAGGCTGAAGTCAGCAACGAAAGGAAAGAACAGTCCCTGGCCTCAAGGAGCTGACATGGGAGTGGGTAGATTCCTCCCCATCTTTTGGGGAAAAGGCCAGGTGACCCAGTGGAAAGAGCTCTGGGCCTGGAGTCAGGAAGTCAAGATGATGTGAGTTCAAATCCAGACTCAGATACTTACTAGTTGTGTAATCTCAGGTCTAGGCAAGTCACTTAACTTTGGGTGCCTCAGGTTCCCCAATTGTAAAATGGGGAAAATAGCAGTGCCAACCTCAAAGAGTTGTTGTAAGGATCAAATGAGAGATCACCGTGCCAGGCATTGAGTAAATGCTGAATAAATGCCTGTTTCTTTCCTTCCTAATTTCCTTCCCTTTTTTCCACAACCAAATTAGCTTCCAAGAAGAAGCCTTTCCCCTCAGGTCTCATTTTGCACTTTGATTTTTATCTTTCTTTTATTTTTTTTTAAACACTTATCCTAGTAACAAGTCTTTTTTTTTTTAACCCTTACCTTCCCTCTTAGAGTCAATACTGGGTATTGGCTCAAAGGCAGAAGAGTGGTAAGGGCTAGGCAATGGGGGTCAAGTGACTTGCCCAGGGTCACACAGCTGGGAAGTGTCTGAGGCTACATTTGAACCTAGAACCTCCCATCTCTAGGCCTGGCTCTGAATCCACTGAGCCACCCAGGTGCCCCCGACCATTGGCAAGTCACTTAACTCTTCTTGCCCTTCTGTCTTAAGAGTTGTTACTAGGTGGAGCAGTTGGGTGGCTCAGTGGATTGAGAGCCAGGCCTAGAGATGGGAGGTTCTAGGTTCAAATCTGACCTCAGACACTCCCCAGCTGTGTGACCCTGGGCAAGTCACTTGAGCCCTTCCTGCTCTTCTGCCTTGGAACCAATACACAGTATTGATTCCAAGACTGAAGGTGAGGGTTTATTAAAAAAAAAAAGAACTGTGATTTGAACTCAGATTCTCCCAACTCCAAGTCTGGTGCTCTATCCACCCAGCCACCTCGCTCTGTTTTGTATCTTTCTAATGCAATTTAAAAAAAAATCAGCCCTAATTTCATGGGTAGAGGGGAGCCCAATGAGGAAGCTCCTCTCTCCATTCGGATGGGCACCTTCTCTGCAATGTCTATTCTCAGACTGTTAAGTGGGAGCGTGAGAGTTCCAGGGGCTCGCCCAGTCTCACCCACCAGCCTACTTGAACCAGACCTCTGTGTCTGGCTCTCTACTACCCTCGATGTCTTTCTCAAGTACACTTCATCATATAACACTTTGCCTCCTTAAACTATATTCCTTTTTGCCTCGTCCCGTCTAGCCTGCGACCTCCGTACACCAGGGGTACTTTTGGATTTCCTCCGTGGCTCAGGAGAAGCTCACTAAGGGTCATCTCTCCGCCCCACTTCCCTTTGGTCCCACATCCCAGGCCAGGCTGACCTCTCAGGTCCAAACAGATCTCCTGGGCTCAAGAACCCCCAGATATGGGGCTCGTGCCCTTACAAAGATCCTATTACAGGCTCCTCCTCTAAAGAGGGGTGGAGGGGCCTGCAGAGTGCTGACACAGTCCAGTCTGGACAGGGAAGTGGCCTCTGCCCCTTTAAATGAAATAGACAACATAAGCAACAAGGGGAGGCGGGTCATATGACCTTGGCTAAACCTTTGGGCACCTACAAAGGGCGGAGCACCCCCCCACACACCGTGAAAGAAGCCTGCGGCAGACAGGACTTGGTTGATAAGGAGGGTGGTGATGACCACCCCGCCTAGGTGAAGTGCTTGGAGATCCCCAGGCTCCCTGGGAAGGACGACCCAACCCCCATTAAAATGCTCAGAGACTCCTTGACTCCCTACTGGCAGGGGAGAGACTCTCCAAGACTCCAAGACTATTTTTTAAGTTTACTCACATCATATGCCTCCGCTCACCCCTACCCTAAGGGGGAGCTCCAAGTTCTCCATTCTGCTTCCCACAATTCCATCCAATCTCACTGAGGAAGAAACTGAGTCAAAAGGCAAGACAACGCCTGACCCAGAGGTGAGAAACATGGGCCTTCCCTCCCTCCATCACCTCTAACTCCCTCAAGTCTTTTCACAGATCCTCTGGGGGGCATTACAAGAGGCCCAGGGTCACCAAGCCATCAGAGACCCCCGGACTTCCAGCTAAACGGGACTTGGACACCCACGAACGCAATCTTCTCCTTTTACAGAAGACAAAACTGAAGTCCAGGAAGGGGAGGCATGTTGCCCGACGTCACACGGGCTAAGTTCAAGGGCTAAGATTCAAACCCAGGTCCTCTGACGCCCAGCCCTTTCTAGGATGTCAAGAAGCAAGAATGGAGCCCAGGCTTTCCTAATTCCAAGCTGGATTCTATCCAGTGCACCGGTGAAAGAATAAATTGGAGGCCCAGAAAGGGGAAGAAACTTGCCCAAGGTCACCTGGGAAATAGTGGTAGAGACTCAAGGACCAGGTCTCCTGGCTACAGTGGGGGGTCCTTTCTCTACACCCCATCCTCAAACCCTTTTGGAGGCGTCAGGGATCTTCTGCCTGCTTCCCTAACTCGGGTTCAACCGATGTCAGTCCCCAGAGACCTAAAATCTGAATTTCCCACCCTGCCCAGGCTAGTGGCTCTAAGCTAGGAAAATGAAAAGTCCAAGACCCTGGGGGGAAGACAGGGATGTCCCAGATGGCCAAACCAGACAGGGAGACCTTGGGGACACTGAGGTGGATAGGGGGGTCACAAGAGTTCTGAGGGACACTGAGGTGGGCAGGGGGGTTACAAGAGTTCTGGGGGACACTGAGGTGGGCAGGGGGGTCACAAGAGTTCTGAGGGGACACTGAGGTGGGCAGGGGGGTCACAAGAGTTCTGGGGGGACACTGAGGTGGGCAGGGGGGTTACAAGAGTTCTGGGGGACACTGAGGTGGGCAGGGGGGTCACAAGAGTTCTGGGGGACACTGAGGTGGGCAGGGGGGTCACAAGAGTTCTGGGGAGAGGGGTGGTGACTAATCTGGTTTCCCACCCCCCAGCTCCTCCTTTCTGGGCGGATGTACCTGCACACACACACACACATGCATACATATTCCCGTACACAATCACACAGACACAACCAGACACTCATCCAGCCAGCTCAGCCTGCACACCCCAAATGGGGCGGTGGCTGGACAAAGGGGATTCTCCAGGGCGGATGCAAGAGGAAGAAGAGAAAGGCTGGTCCTCGGGTTTTCACCTCGAGAATGTGGAGGGAGGGGGAGAAGGCCGGGGCCCACATCCCCTCCCCATCTGATCGAGTCACCTTCCCCTGCCCTTCTGGGCGCTTCTTCCGGATGGCCCCCCGGGAAATTGGAGGGGCTCCTCTTCTCCCCTTGAGGAGCTTGGAGATCCCCAGGCTGGCTGGGAGGGACAAGGATGCTGAAGGACACAGCCCCACCCCCAATAAATGCTCTGGGACTCCCACACTTTCTCCCGTTAGGGCAGGGATCCCGGGGAGATCCATCAGCTCAACGCCTCTCTCAGTCCAGCTCCGGCGCTCAGAGGTCCCCAGGGCGGGGCAGGGATGCTGGAGGACCCACCCGACACAGGCTGCTCCCCACTCACCCCTTTTCTTAAAGAGCCCGAGGAGCGAGGGGAGGTGCCGGCCCATAAACACAACCATGGCGGCGGCGGCGGTCCGCAGAGACCCCGAGCCCCCAGGCCCCAAGGCTCTCTGGCCCGCCCTTGCCTGTTGGAGCTGCTCCGCCTCCGGCCAGGCTTTGGCGAGGACTGGAGACTGGAAACTGCGCCAGCCCGGATGGAGGGAGGGCGGCGACTCCAGGGCCGGGGGAGGGGCTGGCCAGCAGCCACTGCACCAGAGGCTCCCGCCCCCTCCCCTCTTTGGGCACCCCCTCCTCCCCGAGGGCACCCCAGCCTGGTCCCGGCCCCAAAGTAGGAGACAAGAAAGGATGTCTAAGAGGCGGAAGTCTGGGGTCTCTGCTCCTATGGCAAAAAATAAAAAACAATAAATCAAAGGAATTTAGGATTGGACTGGAAAGGCTTGGAAAGGATCGGCCACCGTACTTTAAGGCTCTCCTTATTTTTACAAAAGAAGAAACTGAGGTCCAGGACTTGTGGAAGGTGGCAAAGCTCGGGGATGGCAGGGATGGCATTCAAACCAGGTCAGAGTATCCCAGGACATTAGGATTGGGAGGGGGCTTAGAACTCATTTATTCCAATCCTTTGGGATTTGTTGTTTTACAAAACACCCTGAAGCCTGTAGAGAAGGGGCTTGCCCAAAGGTGAGGGGGTTAGGAAGCTGTAGACCTACTCCTCAGGGAGAAGGATGGATCTCCTGGGGCTATCTAGGGCAATCCCGTTTGGAACAGGAATCCCCAGAAGGGGATCAGTCATCTGTCTGATAAAAGGGAACTCTGGGTAACTCAAACCCCATACCTGGAGACTTGGTACAGTGAAAAGAGTACTGGCTCTGGAGTCAGAGGACCTGGGTTCAAATTCTACCACTGATAAAGAGTACTGCCTATGTGACCTTGAGCAAGTCACTTCTCCCTGGGCCTCAGTTTCCCATGTATAAAATAAAGAGTCGGATGACTTCTGAGGGTCCAGTCTAAATCTATGACCCTCTACCTTAAATTATGTCTTCCAACAAACTGCCTTATATCAGTTAAAAGCACCAGCACCTTCCAAATCATCCAGCTTCCTTAGGTCAAAGCCCCCCTTCCCTCTGTACCTCCCCCAACCAATCAGCTACCAAATCTTGTCAATTCCACTTCAAAATCCTATTGTACCCCATTCCCTCTAATTCAAAGGCCTTCATCATTTCCAGCCTGTTGGCAACAGCCTCCCAATTGGTCTTCCTGATTCCAGTTTCTCTCCTTTCCAATCTATCTTCCATATATACATCTGCCAAAATCATGTCTCTGAATTACATACTTTCCATCCTCAAAACCTACAGTGGCTCCTGATTTCTAAGATAAATGATAAATTCAGCCTGATACTTAAGGCCTTCCACATTCCAGCTGCAACTGACCTTTGCAATCTTGGTTTATATCACTTCCCATCACCCCATGCTACGTTCCAGCCACGGAAATTTCATCATCCTACTTAAGATCAAAATCAGCCTATTCACTTTATCAGTACCCTCCGCCCCTCTGATTTTGAACTTTGAACTCTGAGACCTCCATTGAAGGGGGGGCCCAAAACAGACACCTCCTATTTCCCAGCAGTCCAGCCTGGTATCTACCTCCTTCCTATCTCCCCCATTTTTCAACCTTCCCTGATATACAGTCTTCCCCCCTTGGGCTTTGGGAAGCTCTTTGAGGGCAGGGACCATCTTTCGTGTTTATTTGTATCCTCAGCACTGGCACATAACAGGTGCCTAACACATGTTTACTGACTGACAACCAGATTGCACTGTTATCCTCGGTCATTCAACTCCCAATCAGAATTCTGTAATCTTCCTCCAGGGTTCAGCTTAGGAGCCTTCTTTTCTCTGAAGCTTCTTTCCATCCTCAAATGACCTAGCACTGTACTCTGTGTGTACAGGCTCCCCTTCCCCTCCCCAGGACAATGCCGGGCTGTTTGAATGCCTACAATTCCTAGCACCTGGAAGCAGCAAGTACAAAAAGCAAGAGAACTGGGCTTGGACGCCAGGAGCTTCCAATCGTACCTCTTCCGACTAGCTCGCTTTGTGATCCTGGGGAAAGCCACCCAAACCTCTGGGTGCCCATGAGGCAACTCCTCAGAAGCCTCACAGTCGCGATGGAGGGTCTCAATACTGGCAGAAAGTTGGGAGAGGGAATTCTCTAAGCTGTAACATCCCAGATCCTTTTCTGGTCAGACTCAGCCCACGCCTGTACCCAGGGGCGCTTCATCAATGTTTGTTCAATACAGGGTGTGCCTCAAGGGTCTAAGACTTTGAGAACACCCTTGTTTTATTATTGAATCCATGCTGCTGCATGCATGATGCTTGGGACGGTTCTCATGTCCTTGCAAACAGCCAAAATCTGCCTCTCTACAATGTTTACCTACTGCTTCGAGGCCCCTCCAGGCCAAGTAGAACAAGTCTGATTCCTCCTCCATGATCGCCCTTCAAATATTTAGGGCGCCAGCACTCTCCTCCCCACCTGCCCCCAAAGTCTTCTCTTCTCCAGGCTAAAAAGGCCCATTTCCTTCAGCCTGTCCCCTTACGGTATGGTCTCATCATCCTCTGAACACATTCCAGCTTGACAATGCCCAGAAATGAGCGGAATAGTCTGCATGGCGCCTGACCAAGACAAGGACATGGAGAATATTGCCCTTCTTGACTCTGGATCTTTCCCCAGGTCCAAGACCTTACTCCAGAGCAGCCAGGGCTCAGAACACGAGGAATCCAATTTCCAAGGCCTCAGACACTGAATCAACCGTGCACTCAGTGCAGCCACCGGAGAGGAGAGGAAGCCCTAACTCAGGAGGCTGCCATGATTATTTACTGGCATGTTGCTCTGGACAGGAGCCAGCCAAAAGCTGCCACATGGCTTAAGGTCCTGGCTGGTGTCCTCTCAGGAGGCTGGGTTAGCTGAGGTGCTGGAGTCTACTGGAAAAGCTCAGCTCTTCGGGGCACACCTGTCGGGACAAGTACCCCAATACACCAAACAGAACTGGCCTGGGAGTCCAAATCTTAACCGTGTGACCCTGGGAAGTTACCAGCTCTGAGGAGCACCGGATTCCTCACATCTTAGGTAAGGATAATATTTCCACCAGCTTCCTAGGTTGTCGTGAGGACATCATAATTACAGAAATTTATGATTGTTACCCTATGGGGCATGTTACAAAAGATGACCTCTCTGATCCCGGAGGGCTGCCCACTTTGTATAAAAGGGATGCATGGAGGGGGCAGCTGGGTGGCTCAGTGGATGGAGAGCCAGGCCTAGAGATGGGAGATCCAAATTCAAATCTGACCTCAGACACTTCCCAGCTGTGTGACCCTGGGCAAGTCACTTGACCCCCAGTGCCTAGCCTTACCACTTTTCTGCCTCTATTGACTCCAAGATGGAAGGTAAGGGTTTAAAAAGGGGGTGTGGGGGGAATGCATGGAGAGCAGGGTGGAGGAAGATATTAGGGACTGAAAAAAGAACCAGCAGGCAACCAAGATAGTACTGCTGTCTACTAGGTGGCTGGCCAGCTCTCCAGCCCAGGGCCTGCCCTCAGGGAGCTCTCCAGCCAGGGAAGATGGGAAGTAACCCAAAGTAATAATAATCACAACAGTAAATAATAGCCTAATTACTCTGGCCAACATTCTAAAGTGTGTGAAGTATGCACACCTGTCTTATCTCATTGGCTCTGAGGGACATGAGCAATAGCCTCTCCAGGATCCATGCCAGCCATCAATTTATGATCTTTTTACCCTTTGACCCTCATAAGCAGCCTGAAGATCACCACCCTGATAGTTCAGGCCCTCGCACCTGGCAACTCTTCCCTGGACTACTGAAACAGCAACTGGGCTGTCCTCCCTGACCTCTACTCTCTCTCCTTTCCAATCCCTCCTCGGCACACCTGACAAACTGATATCAGGTCTGTCCATTTTATTTCCCTGCTTTAACAGCTTCCTGGGCAACCCAGGTGACACAGTGCATAGAGGCTGGGCCTGGAGCCAAGAAGAATGGGGTTCAAATTCAGCCTCAGACACTTACTGGTGAGTGTGACCCTGGGCAAGTCACTTAACCCTGTTTGCCACAGTTTCCTCCTGTGTAAAATGTAGCAAACATAGTAAACCAGTATCTTTGCTAAAAAAAAAAAACCACTAAAGAGGGTCAGAAAGAGCTAAACATGACTAAATCGACTCAATAACAAAAACTGCCTCAAAGGGAAAATATAAAATCTTTGGTTTATCAGATAAAAGCTCTTCAGGACCTGGTTAAGGCCTCCTTTTCCAAGCTTACTACACGATTCTTCCCCTGCACACTCTTACGTTCTAGTCAGACAGGACTACAGAGGGCCGGAGAATCAGAGCTGGAAGAGATCTAGAAAGTTCAATCCAACCTCCTCATTTTACAGTGAAAATGTAGCCCCAAGAGATTACATGACCCAAGGTCATAAGGCAGTTAGTAACAGAAGCAGCATTTGAACTCAGGTCTGTAGGCTCCAAATTCTGTTTTCTTTCTGTGAGATCACTATTCCTCTCTC
This sequence comes from Monodelphis domestica, assembly GCF_027887165.1. Taxonomy (NCBI): domain Eukaryota; kingdom Metazoa; phylum Chordata; class Mammalia; order Didelphimorphia; family Didelphidae; genus Monodelphis; species Monodelphis domestica. Next base: position 369,512,396 of record NC_077230.1, on the reverse strand, counting down.
TGTTCCCTCCTATCTCCCACCTCTTTGTCTTTGCAGATTAGTCCTGCCTGAAATATTCTGGCCCACCCAGGCAACCTTAATTCCACTTCTTCCTTCAATGTTTAATTCAAGTCCCAACTCCTACTTGAGGCCTTTCCTAATATTCCAGCTGTCAAGACACCCCATTTACCCCATGCTACATTTATGTTATATGTATTTTGTATTTATTTATAATAGCTAGAATTTATCTAGAACCTACTACATGCCAGGAACTATCTTAAGTGCTTTACAAATATTAAATATGATAAATATGATAACCCTGTGAAAAAGGAGCTATTAATGATCCCATTTTGCAGATTAGGAAATTGAGGCAAGCAGGTTAAATGACCTGCTCAGAGTCACACAGCTAAAAAGCATCTAAAGACAGATCTGAACTCAGATCCTCCCAGACTCCCCTGCTCAGTGCTCTATCCAGGCAGGGTACAGAATCTGTACGTCAATACCACCTTATCTATAGAAGTTGTAACCCCAGTGCCTGGCAAACACTAGACCCTTGAAAAATGCTCCCCCACCCCCAGCCAAGGCACTGATGTAAAGACAGGAAGAATGTTCTTGGTCAATCATATAATCACAGAATGAGAGCTGGAAATGAGAGCTGGCCTACCGAGGCCAGGCAATCCAATGCCTCATTTTATAGAAGAAACGGAGGCACAGAGGGGTTAGGTGCCTTGCTTGGGGTCACACAGCTACTAATTCAGGTTCTCTGATTTCAAATTAAGTACTTCCCCCCAGAATGTCATTTCTCCACCCAAAACTCCCACAAACCACAACATACCCAGCAGAACTTTCCTTCCTATCTAGAGTCCTCAGACTGCATATCTATTCATTTATATACGGGGTGGGATGGCATGTGTATGCATACCACAAGTGCTGTGCCACACACAGGTCACAGTCTTCGCACACACAAGCCCTGCGGCTTTCTCCTATATAGGGGTGTGCATCCACACATACAGACGTTCCTGCCCAGTCTCTCTCCCCACCCCTACCCTGGCCTAGAATGGCACCTGATCCTACTCCAAAGTTTTATTGATGAAGAAGCACACCTGGAAAGATAAGGTAATTTGCCTAAGGCTCTACAGGTAGTGAGTGGCTGGCCCAAGGCGGGAACCAAGGCCCTTTCTGCTCCACCTCGGACACTGTCCCACCGCACCTCCCCAGTGGTTGTAATTGCTGGGAGAATGGAAATGCGCCCCTCGCTTCCCATGAACACACCTGCACTCCCACACACAGAGCCCATAGCACCACCCACAGACACATGGCATCTCTGGCGCTGGCAGAGGACCGGCGGGGGGGCTGGGGTGGAAGCGGGCCATGCGGCTCCTCCCTCCCTCCAATGAGCGAGGCGCAGCTGGGATTATAGTTCTCCGTGTCTATGTCCAGCCTTTACCAGCTGGGGGGGGCGGGTTCAGGCTCCCTCCCACTCCCCCATTCCACAGCCCACAGTGTTGCCTCTGGCTTCCATTCACCCCCCCTTCAAGGGCACGTCTGTCCCCTCCATCGAGCCTGGCCACAGGCCCGAGGAGAGGAATCAGCAGGGATTTTCCTGCTAGTTTTCTTCGGGACACTTTTGTTAAGGGGAGGTTCCCGTCTTCCCCCGGAGCGAGGACCGAGCCCCGCCCCTTCCTCCTCGGACTGAAGGCTGCTCTGGGGCAGGGATGGCTCCTCCCTCAAACCAGGCAAAAACTTGGGCCTCGGGCCAAAATCTGAAATTCCTTCGGTTACCTCAGGGACAATGGGATTCTACTGGAAGAGGGAGGGGAGGGAAAGAAACCTGCCCGGAGCCCGGACTCCACGGGGCGGGGAAGCCCAACAGATCCTGCTCCCCTCTAGAACTCGAGTTCGGCCTCTCTCACCCGGACCCAGGAGAAACAGCCACCCACCCGGACGGAGGAAATGGGCAGGCGGGGGGAGGGGCCGCGCAGGGAGGGTCCCAGGTGCTCAACATCTGGAAGCTGACAGCTGCACCTCTCGGGAGCCAAGTCCCCAAGCCTGGGCCAGATAACATCTGGTTGTCCTGACAACCCCCCTCCCCCACCTGCAGTCCGAAGAGCCTCCTCAAATTCCCATCAACCCCCTGGGGTTACCTCCACAGAGGCGGCTCCCCTGGGGCAGGTCCAGCTTCCCGGGGAAAAATCCTCCGGCCAGACCGCACACAAGGCTGTCCAATACTCCAGCCCGAGGAGGGGAAGGAGACCCGAGCGTAGTAGGGATTACAACTACCGATATTTAGAGTGCTTCCTTCCCGGTCACGGTCTCTCGACCCTCATCCTGATAGGACGGATGGCATTCACGTCCGTGACAGGCTGAGCATTCGCCCCATTTTACAGATGAGAAAACTGATGTTCAGTGAGGTCAAGTGACCGCTTCCTGGGCACAAAACGATTAAGTGGCAGAGGCGGGACTGAACCCGTTTTCCTGCCTTCGAGTCCAAAGCCATGCATGAAGCCACCCTGCCCGGATGGACAAGGAGTCCTGAACGGGGTCCCCCAGACAATAAGGAACTGTGTAAACTTGGGCGAGTCACTTCCTCTCTCTCAAGGTCTGTTTCCCCATCTTCCAAATGCGTGCGGGCATTAGACTAGGCGAGCTCCGGGTCACTTCCCTGCCCGGCATCCTCCGGGGCTGCCATTCAATGGCGGGGATGTCCTATGGTTCTCTCCATTACAATTCCTCCCAGCTCAGGCACCCGGTGATGTGGGAAACATCCCCTAGAGAGGGATGTCTCAACCTGCCCGATGCCTGTACAGGGGGCAGGGGCGGGGCAGGAGGGAGCGCCCGCCTGACTCAGGGCAGAGGAATGAGTGGGGGAGGGGCTCCACCCCCGCCGCTTCCCAGCCAGCCCACCTCCTCCGCGCCTCAGGCCTCGCGCCTCTCCACCTACCGGGCTGGGGGTCTACTGGAGGGAATCAGACGCCAGAAATCAGGGGAGGGGACCCCAGGCCAGCCCTAAGGAAGAAGGCAGGGAGGCACGCACTGTGACAGCTGCATCCTGGAAAGCTCAGGGAACGGGGGGAGAGGGGAGTCCCTGAACCCACATTCCAGGACAAATAAAGAGGCTCCTCTTCTGGGCATCCCCCAATTCCCCCATGGGCCACTCTCGGCCTGCCAAGGGGGGGAGGGGTGAAAGAAGAGCCTGGCCCTGCTTCCAGGCTCTGGAAGCCCCCCTCTGGGTGCTTGAGCAAAGGGGACGAGGCACAGGCCTTTGGACACTGGATCTCAGGGACCAGGGGCAGGAGGGAAGGTCTGCAGCCCAGGAGTGGGGAAACACCCCACCAGGGTGTAGTGAAAGCCAAGGGAGTTTCCAGCCCCACCCCCAGCCAAGCGAACCAGCAGGTTTTAAGGTAAATAGGGATGGGGGCGGAGCCAAGAGGGCCCCGGAGAGCTACGGGGTAACCTCTCACCAAAGGACCCCTCAAGCTAGGCAGAGGAGCAACAATCAACGACGGTCCTGAGTCCCAAATTATAAAAAGAAAGTTCGAATTCCCTACTGGGGTCCCACTTCTGATTTTTCAAAGCCAGCTGGGAAGACGTACAGAAAGGGAAACTGAGGTTTACAGAGAAGTGGCCTGCCCCCGGTCAGAGATGGTCAGCTTGCGTCCCAGCCTTGCAAGACCCGTGTTTCTTTTCTCCATCCCTCTTTCCGTACTCTTCAAGTCAAGTGGAGTGAAACAATCAAGATAAAGACTGAAAAGTGGCACCCGGCAGCCTCACAGGCACACACCTGACCATCACAGAACAGTGCAAAGCTCTGTCTGGGGTGGGGGGACCTGGATTGGAACCCCAGCCTCAGCGCTGCCCACGGCATGTGGGCAACCTTAGAGGCCTCCCAAAAGGACCTGTTTTCTCATCAATTAAAAGGGACGCCATGTAGACTTCCAGGCAACTGTCTGTGGATTATAAATTGCAAGGCCACTTATGGCTGGAGACCTGAGAAGTTGTTGCCATTTAGCTGCAGTTGGCTCTTCTCTTCCCATCCACCTTCTAGGAACTCCCAGAGTGGAAACGCCCTCTATCTGGTCAGGCAACATGGAAGAGCCGAGTTCAAGTTCAGCCTCAGAGTCACCTTGGGGAAGTCATGAGCGACATTTGCCTCAATTTCCCCAAACTGTAAGATGGTCACAATAACAGCACTAACCTCCTAGAATTGTGAGGATAATATAGCTACCCCTTTCATATCACAGGAGTTAAGGGGGGGGGTGCCCCAATGACCTGGTAAATCCACACGAAACTTTGTGGCCCTTCCTTCATAACGGAGAAGTCTGACTGTTGTGGCAACACCCCCCACCCAAGTCACCTAGCTCACGGGTGTCAAATCAAGGCCTCATTGTCATGCACAACTACCCACCCCAAGCACATCCACAAATCTCATTTCTGCCTTTCTAATGTTCGTCAATGCATTCCCTTTCCTCTGGGCACAGCCACAATTCTAATTCTGGCTCCCCAGCACGGTCAGCTCAGTGATCTGCCTGCCTCAGCTCTCTCAGGCACAGATCTGATCCTGTCACACACACCCCCTCCCACTGGCTTAATTAGCTCCTTATTAACTGCCAGATCAAATATAAAGCCCTCTACTGAGCACTATTTAAAGCTCTTCAGAACTTGGTCCCTTCCTCAGTTCCCGCTTTAGGCCTCCATACTCTCTCATCAAGCCAGCTTCCCTGGCTTCCTTCGGGGCTCAATGCAAGCCAGGTCCAGAGACAGGAGGTCCTGGGTACAAATCTGACCCCAGACACTTCCCAGCTGTGTGACCCTGGGCAAGTCCCTTGACCCCCATTGCCTAGCCCTGACCACTCTTCTGCCTTGGAGCCAATACACAGAAGGTCAGGGTTTAAAAAAAAAAAATAGATGCTTGCCAAATGGACTAGGGGCCGGGACAAAGTGGGTGCTTGGACAACAAGGTCTTCGTAGGAAGACCCTCAGGTCAGGGGGCAGTTTTCTATCAGGGACTTTCCTCCCCACCCCACTCCCCAGCAGAGGCATATCTTCTCAGGAAGGGTAGGGTTTTCCCTTATCTCGGGAGCTCGGAAGTAGAAAAAAAGGAATCTCAGATGATCCGAAGGGGAGGGGAGATAAGGAATGAATAAACAGGACTAAACCGGCAGCAGCCCAAGGAGATTCTTCTAGCCAGGCCCCATCACCCAGTCAGGGAAAATCTACTTGGCTTATGTGAGCCTGGGCATCCACAGCATCCTCCACCCCGGATGAGTCCATCTCCTTCATTAGCTTGTGCCCACCCAGAGGTTGACTAGCGTGGTAAGAACATTGGATCTGGGGTCAGAAGAAGAGGAATCATTGGCCTGGGGGAGCCACTGGGAAAAGGGGAAGAGAGGACGGATCAGGAACACACAGCAAGCAGGCAGCAGCCATCATTGTGGCTCAGTGGATGGAGAGCCTGGTCTAGATGGGAGGTCCTGGGTTCAAATCTGACCTCAGACACTTCCCAGCTGGGTGACCCTGGGCAAGTCACTTAACCCCCATTGCCTAGCCCTGACCATTCTTCTGCCTTGGAACCAGTAAACAGTATTGACTCCAAGACGGAAGGTAAGGGTTTTGTTTTTTGTTTTTTTTTTTAATAAATAAAGTGGAAGGAGAAGAGGAAGATCTGAGTCCCAGCTCCACTGCTTATTAGATGTCAGATCTTGGAATTCACAGTACCTACCTTAGCATGGGGTGCCTTACCATCAGGCAGGAGAGGTGACAGATTACAGGCACCCAATGAGGCATACAATATCAATATGTTAATGTGTTCTGCTCACCTTACAAGAGGGGGATGTCTAGGGCCACGGGATGGCAGGGTGAGGTTCAGGGTATCACTGGGAAGTGACAGTTTTTTGGTTGCTGTTTTTTAAGAACATCAATAAAACACTCTTAAAGTTCTTTATGTGGTGTTAAACCCAGTGGAGTTGTGCTTCATATATGGGAGGAGAGTGGAGGGAGGGGAGGGAAAGAACATGAGTCTTGTAAGCATGGAAAATTATTCTAAATCATCTAATTAAATAAAATTTAAAAAACAATGAAAAACAAACAAAATAATGAAAATTGAAAAAAATAAAGTTCTTTATGTGGGCAACTAGGTAGCACAGTAGACAGAGGTTTGGAAACAGGAGGTCCTGAGTTCAAATCCAGCCTTAGCTACTTTCCAGCTGTGTGACTCTGGGCAAGTCACTTAACCCCAAATGCCTACCTCTTCTGCCCTAGAACAGATTGTTTCTAAGACAGTAAGTTCTTTATGCTATAGATATAAGCTTTGAAGGTGTCCCCTGTCCCTCCCATCTCCCACGGAGAGAGGATGAAAAGACATGATGAATTTTTTCCTACCCAAAGGTGCCAGAAAGTTTTAGGGAGGCTTTTTACACCTTCTTCAAGATGTACTAGGAATATCAGCCAGTCTAAAACAGGTTCCACTGAAGCAAAAGCCCAGGGGCAGACCAGGGAGTTTCTTCTCTAGGAGCCTTTAAGCACCTGACCAACAACATCCATTATTGCTTCCTACAAGGCTCCCCACCTCACCTCCTCCTCAGGGTCAGAATTCTCAGCCTGCTCAAAGCAGCCCTGGGTTCTCCAAGTAGGAACTGGACCTTCAGCTTTCTCCCCAAAGCCCAGGCACAGCCCCACCCCCAGCACACACAGGGATCTTCCCCGGGGGATTCACAGCCCTTCCCTTCCCTTCCCTCCAGTCCCCACCCAGACCTGCCCAAATGCAAATTCCTAGGCTACAGTTTGAGCAGTGTTTCCATGGAGCTGAGAACAAACAGAAGGAGATTCCCATCCCATCCCATCCCTCCCCCGCAGAGACACCTGCCGAGGCCCCCCACGCACAACTACTTCCACCCCCAGGTTCTGCCCCAGAGGAAGCTCAATCCTTTCTACCTTTACCAACCTGGCCAAGGAGGGAGCTGGGCTGGCCTCTCCTCCCCTCTCAATGAATAGGATCACAGATCTAGAGCTATCAAGCCTAACCCTCTCCTTTTGCAAAGGAGGAAACCCAAAGGAGTTAGTGGCTTGTCCAGGATCATCTAGCTAGTAAACTTCTGCAGTGGGATGGAAATCCAGGTCCAGGATTCTATGACTACTTTACCACGCCTCAAATTCAATGGAATTTATTGCTGTAAAAAATTTTATATAGCATCAGTCCGGCCCCCTTTCCCACCCCACCAATAAGAAGGCTGAAAGGAATATGTTCATTAAGCACCTATTAGGCAAAGAAGCATCTACACCAATGAGACCACAGATCTATTGCAGTCTATTAAAAGACTTTGCATAACTCTGGGGAAGACCAGTTTGCCTTAGTTTCCCCATTTGTAAAATGAGCTGGAGAAGGAAAGGGTAAACCACTCCAGTATCTTTGCCAAGAAAACCCCAAATGGGATCATGAAGAGTCGGACACAGCTGGAACAAATGAACAACAAAAATTAAGAGGTAACATGGTGTAGGAATGAAGCATTGAACCTGTAGCTGGAGTCCTGGATTCAAATCCTGCCTTTTCATTAGCTACTGGAATGGGATCAAGCCTCTCAAGTTTCCCAAGTATAAAATGATGTGACAAATACTAGTATCACCCTCACAGGGTGGTCCTCCTTTTGTTTGTAAACAGACAATGAAACAGATCTTTAAACCTATGAGAGAAATGAGTTATATTAGAGGCACTGCTCCTGCCCTCAAGAGCAGCTAACAATCCATCATGCCATTGCTGATCATCCCTCCCACCGGAGCTCCTCTGCCCTTCCACCAAACTCCAGCTCTGTGTTGCTCACCACAGTCTTTGGCCATCTCCTCTCATCTACAACTCTCAGAATGAATTCATCCCTAGCCAAATCTTCAAATGATCACCTCTTTAGTACATGGACACCTCCCAAAGCTAAAATCGTATGTCCAACAACCTCCAGGGCACTTCCATCTTCAAGTGCTCCCAGAGCCTCCAACGCAACTATTCCCAAGCCAAACTCTTCATTTCCCTGTAAAAATCTCCCTCTTTGGGGGTTTCTGTCAGTAGCACGAACATCCTCCGAGAGATCTAGTGTCACCTTCACTCCTCTCCCCCACCCCCATCATTTAAACACAAGATCAAAGATTTAGAGCTGGAAGGGACCTTAAAGGCCACCTGGTCCAACTAGATCATTTTTCAGATAAGGAAACTGAGGAGGAGAGAGCTGAAGAGTCTTCTCCATGATCATAAAAGTGCCAGAGCCTAGATTCAAACCTAGACTATCTGCTTGGAGATTTACTGTTCCTTCTGCCATACCATGTGATCTCTTTTCACTATTTCTGGTTCATTTCTCCCCTTCAGTATCATCACAAGGTTTAGAGTTAGAAAAAACTTTCAAGGTCACATGGTCCAGCTCCATGGGGAAGCCACATCTGATTGCTTCAGCCTCAGTTTCCTTATGGCACAGAGATATTACATGACTTTATGTAAGTCTTCTTTCAGAGTCTTCTAACAGGTCTCCCTGGATTCACTCTCTCCCTTTCCATCATGCAGATGATCAAGTAAGTAATCTTCCTTTTAAAAAACAGTTCAGAGGGCAGCTAGGTGGCCCAGTGGATAGACAGCCAAGTTTTGGGTTCAAATCTGACCTCAGACCCTTCTTAGATGTTTGACCAAGGTATTGGGTTTTAAAATAGAAGGTGTTTTGTGTTGCTTTTTTAAATCAGTTTTTTTAATCAGTCAGATCCCAAGATTTCCTTGCTAAAAAAACCTACCATGACTCTCCAATGCCTGAACAAATAAATCATCATAGTCAGTCCCTTTTACTCAAGATCTCCTCAGCTGATCCCATTCTAATCTCCTAATTTCCTTATTATTCCCACCTCAACCCCCTCCCCATCATACTAGGTTCATTCCCACCTCTATACCTTTGTCCAGTAGTCTCTCATCTGGAATACCCTCCCCTGGTTTTCCCAAAAGATGAAATCTAGAGCTCAAAGGACTTTGGAAATCTTACTTAACAGACTAAGAAATTGATGTTCCAAGTAGGACAAAACTGCCCAGAGTAAGACTAGCAGTGAGCATCAGAAGCAGCATTCAAACATGGGTCATCTTGCTCCAAATCCATCCTTTTTACACAGTATCATACATGTGGCTCTAGGGCAAATGAAGGCTCTTACTTTCCTTCAATGCCCACTTCAAGATTCATCTTCTTTAGGAAACCTTCCCTTATTAGCCGTTCTGAATTCCTTCCCTTCTTAAATATTTCTGGCGCTTGGATACCATTGAAAGGTGCCACTTTCTCATATCACCTTAATATATTGCCTGCAAATGAGATTTCTCCAATCATGTCTGTTTTGTCTCAACTAAACCGTCAATAACTTGAAGATAAGGACCATGTTTTCTTCTTTGACACACTCCAGGGAAAATACAAAAGTTCGTCAGCAGTGAGGATCGCTAGGCACTTATCTCAGCCTGGTCAGCAAAAACAAGCTAGAAGAGCCATTCCTCCATGCTAGTTTCCCCTTCCCAGCCTGGCTCTGGAAAGGGAGGGAAAGAGAAGGATAGGGAACTGACTTGATTTCTCAGTTACTAGGGATGTTGAGCAGCAGTGACCAGGACCCTCTTACCCAAGGCTTCTTTGGATAGAGTGCTGGGTAGCCCTGCTGGATGATGACACATACCTCAAAGAAATGTCAGTTTTTACCTTAGCAGTCATTTAGTCTAGTACCTTTCCTCATTTTCCAGATACCAAAACTGAGGCTCGGAAAGGAAAAGGGACTTGCCCAGGATCACAATCTGATACCTGACCTCTATTATGATACCCATTCTCTGGCTTAAAAAAGTATTAAAAAAATTCCCTGTACCTAATGACCTTTGGCAAGTCCTTTTCTGGCTCTAGGCCTCAGTTTCCCTATCTGTGAACAGAAGGGGTTGGGGTTTGATGGTCTCAAAGAACCCTCCAAGCTCAGAGAGTCTATGAATGTAGATAGTTTATGAATCCAAATGATCCGAGGAAATGGGCCACAGCTTCCCCAGCCTCTTCATCCACAATCCTTTCCCTAGGGCTCCCTGCCCAGGAGATAGCCAGAGATTTCCACCTGACTAGGCAGCTCCCCTGTGGGAAGGGATGCAAGGAAAGGGGGAAACTGTACCTCCTCCCCCACCCCCTATCTCTCTCTCCAAAGTCCTCTCCCACACACACATATCAATCCCAGTTCATGTTACAGTTCTCCCTGCACTGAGGAAACTAAAGGGGGAAGCCAGGAATCCTGTTGCCCAGCCTCAGGGGACCCTCCCCCACCCCAGGGGTTGAAATACAACCTTTCAGGCAGATCCCAACACAGACTGGGGCCCAGGCTGTTCCAGCTGGGTGACTGAATTGAAAAGGGGGGGATGATGAGGGAGGGGCCTAGACCCTTGGCAGTGGGGGGAGGGTGCCCCAGAGAACCAGTCAGATGGCCAATGTGGTCAGATGGAGCCAGCCCAGAGCCTCCAACCTTCTCCAGCTCCCTCCTTTTGTCCCCTTATCTCTCTCCTTCTCCCTCCCCCTCCCCCTCCCCCTTTCTGCCCTCTGGGGTCTGCAGGGTGGGACAGAGGAACCAGTGAGAGTGTCTGTCAGCCACTGGGTAGGACAGTCTAGGGCTGTGTCTGCATATGACAATGTGAGTCTGTGTGACTGCCTGGCTGTGCTGATGTGTGTAACTGAGTACTTGCAACCCTGAACGGGGCTCTGCTGCACACAGTGAGTGATTAATGCCTGCTGAAGGGGCTTGTATGTATCTGCAAGTCTATGTGGGAGGCTGGATAAACACGGCAAGAGGGCTGTGTCCATCCATGCGCGACACCCATGTGCATGCATGTACCTATGCCAGGCGGGGGCAGCGAGGTGCCCGCGGGGAGAGGGGCACGATCAGAGAAGACCCCAATAATCGGCGTGGTCCTGGTCTGCTCTGTGGAGCCGCGGGGGCGGGGAATGTCCGTGTGCCTCCGGCCAGCCCTGTGTAAATATGTAGCCGGGTCTGCTCTCGGTGTAACTGTGTCCGTGTGTGCTGTGCATTAAGCGTCCCTCTCCAGTGGAAGCGTGTTTCTCTGCCCTGTTTGGGTAACTATGGCAAAGGGTAAGGCACTGTGGAGATGGTCCAGGGTCGCATCCATGCATGTGTCCTTTGCATGTGTCCCCTGGGTGCATGTGTGTGGGCATGCAGCTGGGTCCCCGGGTACATGGCCGAGGGGAGGGGAGAGGGACCCCTAGGCACCCGACTCGCACCAATCCCCGCCGGCTCGGGCCACTCAGGGCAGCCCCTGGCCCCCTCCCATCCCCCTTCCTTCAGGGCCCCCGCCCCCGCCTACCTGTTCCCTGCCTTCCCCGGCGGCGCCCAAAATGCCAGAAGCTGCGGGTCCGGCTGCTGGGGGGCTTCCTCTTGTGGTGGGAGTTCCCCATGGCGCGCAGGGTCCCTAGGGGGCGGGGGCGGGGATGGGGAAGGGAGTGGGCGGGGGAGGGGGTGCGCGCTACATGGCGTGGGGCTGGCGCGCGCTCAGGGCCCCCGCGCGCTCCGGCAGCTCCGCTCCGGCCGCCACCGTCCCCGCAACCAATGGGCACGCCCGGGAGGGGCGGGGCCGCGGAGGGGAAGCGAGGGGCGGGGCGCGCTCCCGTATGCGGGCTCTCCCCCGCCCCTACGGGAAGCCTACCTCTGGCCCTCCTCCCAAAGCTCGGCAAGCCTGGAGGCTCCTGGGAAGAGGAGGCGGGGGAAGGGCCCACTAGAGCAGCACCCAGGAGCTACTAGCACCCTCCTACTCGGTGGAAAAAAGGAGAGGCGAGGTGCAGATCCTTGGTTTTCTCATCTGTAAAACGGGAATAACGTGCACTCCACAGAAATTCATAAATCAGATTTAGCGCTGGAAGAGACCCTAGGGGGAGTAAGTGGCAGAGCTGGGATTAGAACCCAGGCCTTGACTTTAAATTCCAGGGTTCTTTCCACTGCATCATGGTGTTCATGAAAAAGGCATCCGAGAAGTCATAAATGATACAGTAACGGGATGGAAAACTAGTGTTGTTATTACCACCTGGATGACCTTAAGCAAGTCATTTTCCTTGTGCAAGCCTCAGTTTCCCCATCTATAAAGTGACGGGACTCGGGTTAGATGATCTCATCAGCTCAGCAAGCTAGACTGTCTCCATTTTTCAGAGAGGGGGATACCGAGGCCTGAAAAGATGCAGTAGTACCAATACTAAAGTCGCCCAGGCATTAAGGCTAGGATTCCGCTATGGAAGCCCCACTTTTTCCAGTACTTGTTGATTTGACTAATTCCAAGGAGCCAGATTCTCTACCCACAGAGTCTCAAGGCCACCCTCACCCCCCAACAACTCCCCAAGATTGGACCCCATCGATTTGGAGCCAAAAATCCTAAATTCTTTTCATTATTATTCATGTGGTTTTGAGCAAGCACATTCCCCTCTATGCACCTCAGTTTCCCCCTCTATAAATGGCAGATGGGCTAAACAATTTCTAAGATTCTTTCCAACTTTAAATCCTATGTCCTCAATGGATGCTGCCTCAGTTTCCCTATGTGAACAAGGAGCTAAAGAGCTGGGAAATGGAGTGGGGAGGACAAAAGTATCAACAGCTGGGAGGAAGAAAGATCTCAAGTCAAGCTTTCTCAAGAAAAGAGTGATCTAAGGTGCCTGGAGATTCTTGTGGAAAGAGTCACCGGTAACTAGTGATGGATGCCGAGCTGAGGCATCCATCTTCTGCCTCTTTCCCAGGTACACAGTAGGCACTTCATAAATGCTGGCTGATTCGTTCTGTGGGTGTTCATGGGCCCCATTTTAAGTAAACGCATTCTATGAAAACTCTAATAATGACAGACCCTTTTCTCTGCCCAATTCCCATCTTCAGCCTCTGTTGGCCAGTGTCAAGGCGGGGGAAGAGAAATCCCCAGGATATAAAAACTTCACAGGGGGCAGGCCCAAGCAGTGTGTCTTCCTCCCTTCCCCCCATGCCTCCTTGTGCCAGGGCTGGGCACAAAGGAGGCACTCAGTACAAATTCCGTGATTGACAAGCAGCTCATTTCTAAAAAATGCTTCCGTCTCCAGAAATAAAGGTAATACAAAATAAGGAGACACCAAAGAATAGCACGAAGGTAGAAGCGGCCCGCGCAGCACTGGGCGCTGACCGGAAGGGGCCTTAGAGCTCGCCTAGTTCCACCCCTTCATTTTACAGACCAGGAAACGGACACCAAGCTGAGTCTTGCCCAAGGTCATACAGGCAACAGGGAAAGAGACTGGAACCCAGGTCTTTGGACTCCAAATGCAGCGCTCTTGAGAAGATTAAAATGAATCCTCTAACATGTCGTACGCCCTGCTGATAACTGTTATTTTGTGCAGAGCCCTGACTCAGTTTACCCTTTGGTTAAAATTCTACTGTCAGATACTGAACTGAATGTGCTAAGCAGAGCCTGGATGGCTGGGGATGCTCTAGAAGGGTCCCCAGGAATTCCGGTAGGCTTTGGCTCAGATGACGCCCTCTGAGGCCTTTTCTGGAGGTGATCTGTCCCCCTATAAAGTGGGGTCTCCCCATGTGTTCAAAGTGCAATATGGAGACTTTGCCCAGGCATAGAGTAGGATTCCCATCGTTCTATGAGCGGAGTCCCGTCTGATGAAGCCATGTGGGTGATGGCAGCATTTCCCACCTCCACCCCCCACCCCAAGGGGTACAATGCTCTTTCTCATGGGGTTGACTCAGCATGCGACCGGAGCAGCTGAGATGGCGTGGCCCCAGGATGGGGGGAGGCACCCTTCCTAGACCTATCCAGGTATGCCCAGCTGGAAGAAGCCAGAAGGAACCTTAAGGAGGCATCTGGTCCAACCTTTTCATATACTGCCTGGGGATCCCCCAGATAATAGGTGGCCATCCTCCCCAGCCCCGAGGAAAGGGAGGCGTTGGGGACCTGATCATCTCCCCACCCTCACGCCCACCCACCGTCCTTTATCCCAAAGCCAGCCCCAGGACCAGACCCCGTCTCTATGAGTGAGCTCCCTTTAGTGGGAAGTCTGCCTCCGTTTTAGAAGATCCTCTCCTGGAGGGCAGAAGCTGTCTTTCTTCCAGCTTTCATGTGTAGGGAGCACCATGTCTGGCATAGAGTGTGGACTTAATAAATGCTTGTTGCCTGGGTGAGATTTTTATAGTAAGAAGCGAGAGGTATCCAGATTCAGCCCTTTCCACGCACACCCTCCCCCCACATTCCAGAGCAATGATTGTCTCCTCGACTTCCCCCCAGGGCCCCATCCCAGTGCAGATCCCCAATATCCCCTCCCTGCATGCTGAAGTTGTTACTTCCTACTACGAGCCATGACTGCCTTTTCCCTCATGTTCCAGAGCCAGGAAACCCTTCCCTTCCCCAAATCCCAGAGCTGCAAGTTCCACTGCTATGGCAGTGACTTGGAGAATGTGAGAGCCAGAAGAAACTTTAAGGAAACATCTAATACGACCCGTTCATTTTCCGGTAGAGAAACTGAGGCACAGAGAGGTTGTGAACTGGCCCCAAGGTGTCAGCTAATGTGTCAGAACCTAGGAGATGTTAAGAGCTCTTTCCATTACGCCTCCTCCCCTCATTTTTTTAATGGTTGAAGGTTTTTACTGGTGACTTGGATAAAGTACTTCTAGATGAGTAGCTATAAATGTATAGTACTGTCAGACTTACAGATGGCACAAAGGAGGAGGAGCCAGCACACCGTATAAGACTTGAGAGTCAAAAAGATTGGATGGAGTCTAACAAGATGAAATTCAATAGGGCGTATAGAGACCTGTGACTTCCTATTTTTTAAACCCTTACGTTCCATTTTAGAATCAATTCTGTGTATTGGCTCCAAGGCAGAAGAGCAGTAAGGGCTAGCAGTGGGGATAAAGTGACTTGACCAAGGTCACACAGCTAGGAAGTGTCTAAAGCCAGATTTGAATCTAGAATATTTCATCTCTGGGTCTGGCTCTCCATCCACTGAGCCACCCAGCTGCCCCTTACTTCATTTCAGGGTAACAAGTGCTCCCCAGTATCTCTCCAGGCAGACCCATCTTACACACACCCCTCATCCCACATCCTCCATGAACATGCAGTGCACCCGGCTCGGGATTCCTTCCATGTGTCTTGGGGAGCCACTTTTCCCTGTTCTGATCTCAGAGCACTCTACACTCATCTGATTCTAATAGGAATTCCATTCACAGAATGGCCATCCATCAGGGAATCAGCTGAACAAGTGGTGGTAAATGACTGCAGGGTGTAACCGCGAAAATGTGGGTTTCAAGACTGTGAATTGCCAAAACTGTAAAGATAATCTTTAGTGTCTTGATTTAAATCAAAAATAAGTGGTCGCCATGGGAAAAATTCCCAAATATACAATTGTGCCCTAAGAAATGACGGGCAAGATGATCACCAAAAAGCCTGGAAAGATCTAAAGTGATGCAAAGTGGAGTGAGCAGACCCAGGAGAACGTGGCACACAATCGCAGCAAGACTATAGGATCAACGCTGATCCAGGGCAACTCAAGGGCAACCCCCTGCCACAGAAGGAAGAGACGGGTTCAAATGCAAACTGAAACATGTCATTCTTCCCTTTATTTCCTCCATGAAGTTTTCTCTGGTCTAAGTGATATGTGACTTGTTTCACAATATGATGAACAAGGAAATAGGTATTACATGGTAATATATGTACAAGCTTGCCCTTTGGGAGGGGGGAGAACAGGGATTGCAAAATGTCAGAAAATGAATATTAAAAATTGTATCATTTGGGGGACAGCTGGGGGGCTCAGTGGATGGAGAGCCAGGCCCAGAGCTAGGTCCTGGGTGCAAATCTGGCCTCAGATACTTCCCAGCTATGTGACCCTGGGCAAGTCACTGAACCCCCATTGCTTAGTCCTTACCACTCTTCTGCCTTGGAGCCAATACACAGTATTGATTCCAACACAGAAGGTAAAGGTTTAAAAAAAATAAAAAATTGTATCGTTCGGCGTGTAATCTGGAAAAAATGTGCAAAAAATAAACAAATTTCATTCGGGTCTGTGTCTGTGGGATTCCCCCCCTTAACCCCAACTAGACAGAGTGCTCCCTGAGGGCAAGGTCTAAGCCTTAGTCTTCTTTGTCTCCCCCATAATGCCAAAGGGACTGGCACATAGCAAGGACTTAGCAAATGTTTGAATGGGCATGGGCCCAAGGCTCTGCCACAGAGCAAGCAAACACATTTCTCTTTGTTCTTCACAGTGTCCTCCCTCTCTCCCTTCCCCCATGCCCAAGACTTATTATAATACTAATAAAAGCTCTTCAATAAAGTCAAGGATTACAAAAGTGGGAAGGAGTGGAATACAATACAAAAAGCCCTGACTCTAGAATCCAAATTCCAGTTCCAAATCCTAATCTGAATGTGACTTTGGGCATGTATGTCGCTGAGACTCCCCCAGCCTCAGTTTCCTTATCAGTAAAATGAGGGAGTTGATCTAGAGGACCTCTGGGGTCTCTTTTAACTCTAGATCTAGGTACCCATGAAGTTTGGTGTTCTTCAAAATACCACCACAAGGCAGGGAATGTGAGTAGTATCCCCATTTTGCAGAGAAGGAAACTGAGGCAAAACCTACCCTTTCCTACTCCAAATCAAAGGTTCTTTACATTGCTCTACATTCCACCTGGTCCTTCTGCCTACTAAGCTTATCAGCTGTCTCTCACTCTAGGGAAAAGACCAGGAATCCCAGAGTTCAAGGAACTGGACCCTTGAACTCAAGTGGCTGAGCTGACAATCTCTTCAGTGAGAAAGGTGGGAGGAGGGTAGGGGGAGAAAGTCATTGGCCTCCTGCCCCCACAGGAACCCTCTAGAATGGTGTCAGCCTGGAATCCCCCAACGACAATTCTCTACCCCTAAAAGAATCCCCCAAACATTCCTCAAGTCTCACCTCCTCCAGGAAGCCTTCTCTCAGACTCATCCCATCAGACCCCAGACCTGTTTTTCATTCCAACCACTTCCATTCCGTATGCAAATGAAATCATCGCAAGGTGTTCTCCCCCCCCCCTCTTTCTTTCTCTCTCTCTCTCTCTCTCCCCCTCCCTCCCTCTCTTCCTCTCTCTCTCTCTCCCTCTCCCTCTCCCTCTCCCTCTCCCTCTCTCTCTCCCTCTCTCTCTCTCTCTCTCTCTCTCTCTCTCTCTCTCTCTCTCTCTCTCTCTCTGTCTCTGTCTCTGTCTCTCTCTCTCTCTCTCTCTCTCTCTCTCTCTCTCTCTCTCTCTCTCCCCAAGTCTTACATCCATAGACTAGGTGTATTTCCTCCTCCTATCAGGTTAGAAGACCCCCTCAGGATGCCAGCGCCCTCACAGGATAACTGACCAACAGTATATAGAATTAGGATTTTTTAAATTACTCAACCTCAAGGGCATCGAGGGGGTTCAGTGCATGGAGTGACCCTGGACAAGTCACTTAACTCTCATTGCCTACTCCTTACTGCTCTTCTGCCTTGGAACCAATAAAAGTTAAGGGTTTTTAAAAAATGTTTTTAATCACCCAACCTGTTCATTTTATAGTTTAGGAAACTGAGGCTCAGAGACTCATAGAAGTAGTAAGCACACAGCCACAATTAAAAGCCAGGTGAGCTCATTTCAGATCATCTCTGTTCTCAAAAACATACTGAATTTAACCAGGGTTTTACAGTCATAAAACTCAAGTATGATTATTATCCCAAGATATAAAAATAAGCAGGACCAAACATCAAACACTACTCCACAAAAAAATTACAGATTGGGAAACTGAGGCCCAAAGGGCAGTGACTTGGCAAAAATCCAACACCTAGAAGCAGCAGGGTAGGACTTGAACCTTGATCTCCAGACCCAAGGCTAGGATTCTTCCCACTAAGCTACTGCTTTACAAATGATAAAGAAGCTTAAACGTGGGTGTGTCCACTAGCCCAGAGATCTCCATTTCAGAAATCGAACATTATACTATACTCAGCTAAAGTGGTGATTGTTCAAATGGTATGCTGGAAAAAATCAGTAGACAGAGAGTCAAAGATTCTGTTGATCTTTTCTTTCAGCTGGGTCTGACTCCTCATGACCCTATTTGGGGTTTTCTTGGTGGAGATACTGGAGGGGTTTGCCATTTCCTTCTCCAACTCATTTTCCAGATGTGAAAACTGAGGCAAACAGGGTAAAGTGACTCACCCAGGGTCACACAGCTAGGAAGTGTCTGAGACCAGATTTGAACCCAGGACCTCCCAATTCTGGGCCCCAATGCTTTATTTACTGTCATACCTAGCTGCTCCTACTTTCTGGTGGTTGTTGTTTGTTTACTGCTTTCAATTACCTCCATTCTGTACTCAGTGACTCCTAAAATTGCTTCACTGAGCAAGGAAGATAGAGAGCCAAGAAGCTGTGAGTCCAAGTTCTATTATCTGACACAAGTTATCTGTTCCACTCAGTTTCTTAGGTTTAGAATTTTAGAATTAGAAATTAGAAATTAATTAATCTAAATTAGAAATTTAGAATTCCTAGATTCTAAATTGCAGAGAAGGTACATGTGGGCATCAGTAGCGGGAGTTTTCCCTACATCAGTGAAATCACAGGTCCAGTCACTACCTCTATCTTAGCAAAGAACCATCCAGTCCTATAACTTGAAGGAACCTCAGAGGGCATCTATTTAATCCAACCTCCCTCCCAGAGTATGAAGCCCCTTCAAGGACTCCCCGGCAGAAGGGCAGTAGCATAAGCCCTTTCCAGGCTTTTCATCAAGTAGCTACAGGGGGTAGGTAAATAGCACAGTGAATAGACCAGAAAGCCTAGAGTTGGGAGATCTGTGGTTCAAATATAGCCTCAGATTCTTCCTAGCTGTGTGACCCTGGTCAAGTCACTTAACCCCATTTGCCTAGCCCTTACCTCTCTTCTGCCTTGGACAGAAGGTAAGGATTTTTAAAAATAGAAGCCCATGTGGGCTAACTTCAGGTCATCTCTGCACTCAAATACATACTGAATTTGGCCAGTGTTTTACTGGTTAAAGCACAAAAAAAATAAGCAGGGCAAGTTCCCTATCATCTCCAGGATCAAATATAAAATTCTGTTTGGCATTTAAAGCCCCTCAAAATCGAATCCCCTTCTACCTTCCCAGTCTTCTGACTCTCAGCGACATCCACTATGACCCAGATGCCCCGGGCATTTTCACTGGCTGCTCCTATGCCTGGAATTCTTTCTCTTTCCATCTCTGTGTTTCCTAGCTTCCCTGGTTTCCCTCAAGCCTCAACTAGAATCTTACCTCTTAGAAAATGCCTTTCCTAGACTCCCATTCATTCTAGTGCCTTCCCATCCCTCCAGATTAGTTCCAGTTTCTTCTCTCTATCACTTGTTTAAACATAGTTTACTTGCATGTTGTCTCCCTCTTTTAGACTGTGAGCATCTTAAGAGCCTGGGCTGTGTTTGGTCTTTCTTTATATCTCTAGAGCTTAGCACAGTATCTGGCACATAGTAAATACTTAATATTTGTTGACTTGAACTGACCTAGACCAAGTCCCTTAATGGTTTTTTTTTTTTTCCAGGCAAAGAAGGATAAGTGACTTGCCCAGGATCACACAGCTTGTAAGTGTCTGAGGCCAGATTTGAACCCTTGGAAGAAGTCTTTTTGATTCCAGGCCCAATGCTTTATCCACCATACCACCTAGCTGCCCCACAGCCCCTTTATTTTACAGATGAAATAATTAAGATATGGAGAAGTCAAATCACTTGCCCATGGTTATACAAGTTGTAAATGACAATCTGGATTTGAATTCAGGTTCTTACTCCAAAAAAAGCACTTTCCAGTGTTCCTCAGTTGTTCAGTCATTTTTCAGTCACATCCATCTCTTCATGGCCCTACTTGTAGTTAGTTTTCTTGGTAAAAATATTATAGTGTTTTGCCATTGTCTTCTCCAGCTCATTTTACAGATGAGGAAAGCAAAGCAAACAGGGTTAAGTGACTTACAGCTAGTGTTTAAGGCCAAATTTGAACTCAGGTCCTCCTGATTCCAAGGCTATCTACTGAGCCACCTAGCTGCCCTCAGTGACTCCTAAAAGCATTATTACCTCCATTTTTCAGGGAGAGGGAGAAGAAACAGACTAAGAAAAGGGACTTGCTCCAAGACAATACAATCTGGAAATGCCAGAGGTAGGATTTGAATCCAGCACTCTAACCAACATTTCTCTCTTAGTCCAAGGGCTTTAAATAATGAATGTTGTAGGGGCAAGCTACATGGCTCAGTGGATAGAGAGCCAGGATAGTGAGTCAGGAGGTCCTGGGTTCAAATCTGCCTTTAGATATTTCCTAGCTGTGTGACCCCAGACAAGTCACTTAACCCAGTTGTCTGTTAGTCTTAGAGTTGTTACTGAGTAAGGGCTTAAAAAAGATTTTTTAAACAATAAATGTTGTAACCTCCTACACAGGACCAGAAAATCTTAGCACCTTACCAGTCTCACCTAAGAGGAGGACTATGGCCCTGCATGACCCTTGGTTAAATAAATGGCTTCCACTCTATAAAATAAAGTGGTTGGCTCCAATTATCTCCAAGATCATCTGTGACTACCCATAATTCTAAGTGCCCTAGGCTGGGGGTGAGGGGTTGGGGGAGGTGTCAAGAAACCTCAGTTTGAGTCCTGTCCAGTCTTGCCACTCACCAACGGATGTGACCTTGGGCACAAGGTCACTTCTGTTTTCTTGAACTCAGTTTTCCCATCTATAAAATGAGGTGTTGAATGAAAGTCCTCAAAGGACAAACCGTATGTTGTCTGGGATCTGTCATCATATGGAAGGGGAAAGCGTCCTGGACTGAGAACCAGGCACTAACTGTGACGTTCTCCTCTCTGGGTCTCCCTTTCCCCATCTGTAAAAGAGGTTTTCTAATGTCCTTCCATCACTGAGGTTTTCTAAATCCAAGACTCTATGAGAGGCAATCAAATGTTAGTGGATAAGAGGATTGACCTTGAAGCCAAGAAGACCTGAGTCTCTGGCACATACTAGCTGTGTGACCTTGACTAAGTCATTCACCTTCTCGGTTCTTGAGACTGTAAGTTCCAGAGCAATGCTAACTTTCATTAGAAGTAGGGCTTTTATTACTTGGGAGTTCTCTAGAATCTAAACCAATGAAATCACAGGGCCAACCCCTACTATGATTCTATGACTCACAGTTGAGTCTGGAATGTGACCCCCTCCCCTTCCATCCTCTATGGATCCCCCCAACACACACACACCCCAAAATACACATCACCTCTCAGGTTAATCTTCCAAAAAGAGTTAACCTCCTTCTTTCCTCAGGGCTCACCCTCCCCTACCCACTGGGCATTGCCAACAGGGATTAAAGCAATTAGATCAATTTCTTGGTTTCTTTTCAGAAAGAGAAGAGGAGGAGAAGTGGGGCTGGACAGGAGTGAAAGAAACAATTACAATAATGAGAGGCTGGAGGGAAAGAGGGTGACTCTCCTTCCCATTTCCGCCCAGGCACTACCAAAGCCTTGGGGCAGACATGCCCACACATGGGTGAGGGCCCCTGCCATACTGGATGTCAGGGCTTCCTAAAAAGGGGACAGACAAACCACTCACTCTGCCCAGGACTATGATCCTAAGGGGGTCAACTAGTTATCACCTAGCCTCAGGGCTACTTTGCCAGATTTCTCCATTTTGTGAATATCTCCAGGTCAGGAGAGCCTATCATATACACCTCTGTGACCTTGGAGGAGTCCTCTATGCTCCTTATAGCAGTTTTTGCTACTTCATAAAAGTAGGCAGTTAGATTAGAGAATCTTTAAGCTGCTAGCCAAAGACTTGCCATTTTGGACAGTCAGTTCCCAGGGTCTAATCCTGCTCAGATTCTGCCCCGTTTCCTTTTGGATGGATGGGGGGAAGGAGAGGGGAGTGTGACTACAAACAGGTTGGCACTGAGGAGACGCCTAGGGGCAGACCCTGCACCTGGGGGGGAGGGAGGGGGTAACCTTCAGTATACTTTGAGACCAATCTCTCCTCCAGTCCTTGTCCCTCACAGCTCTTCAGGCAATCTAAAGCAGAACCAAGGCAGTGATCCAAAAAGACCACAGCCAGGCCGGATACAATCACACAAGAAGCTTTTTCTCTCCTCGCTCTGCCCTCCTCTTCCTGCCCCCCAAACCTCTTCCTTCTAATTCTCTCCTCCCTCCTTCCCTCCCAGGGCTGATTAAAGGACACTCCAGTGGGTAAACACAGCACCCACCATTTCCTGAAACATGGGCAGGCGGCGGCTGTGGGCAGGATAGTGGTTAGATGCTGGGGGACAAGGTACCCCTGGGACCTAACGAGGTTCCCATCTCCTCTCAGGCTTAGAAAAAAGCGGAGACCCCACTTTTTCCTCAAAGTGGATGGGGGGGGCAAGGGAGCTGAGGGAACAGCCCCAACTCAGGTGATACAGGGAGAAATGGGATAAGGATCTGTCTAATGGCCTGGGGAGGGAATCAACCAAGCAGGGCCACCCAAGACCAGGGCATGATGTAAAGACACTTCAGTGTGTTCAGTCATATGCAATGTGTTGTTGTGGAAAAGAGTGCCAGAATTTGAATCACAAACCCTGAGTTCCAGTTCTGACTCGGAAGCATGCTACCTATGACCTTGGGCAAAGATTTCCCCTCCCTGGGGTCTTTTCCTCACCTGTGCAAGGGATAATTCTTATGCCCCCCCTAAAGGGCTGTTAGAAAGAAATCATCTGTTAACCTTAAAGCTCTATAGAAATTGGAGCTGTTATTATTATCTTATGAGCCCGGAGAAGCTTGCCAAATAAAACCCACAAAGCCTAGCTCCCTTCCGAGCCTCCCTCCCCCCATACAAAGAAGCCTATCGCCCCAGCCTGGCTGCGGATCCCCAGGGAAGTTCACTATCTTTCTGTTCATGCTTCTCCACCCAACTCAACATTCTTGAAGAGGCCCGATAGTGAATTATGAATGAAATGGGGGGCAGAGGGGGGCGCCTGCCCCAGGTGATGGCCGCACCCCGGACCCTAGTGACATGCTGTGGAGATATGGTGCATGAGACAAGAACTGGAAAGGGGGAAAAAGAGAAAGCAAGCTCCAAAGGCCCTCCTGATCCCACCTCTTCCCCAAGGCCCACCCACAGCAAGAGGAACGCTGGACAGGGCCAAGTCAAGCAGATCGGGAAGGATACAGGTGGTAAGCTCCCCTCGTAGAGAAGCTACCAGGGCTCCGTGACAAACTTGGTTGCCCATCCCTTACTGCCCTAGCTCGGGCAGGGCAGGGCAAAGCAGAACAGAGCCTGACAAGCCTCCCTTCCCTGGGGCTGCCCAGGGGAGCTGGGCCCCAGGCTCTTATGACCCCCTGACTCAGCAAAGTGCCTACAGCGGCGACTGACAGCAAAGCCCCCACAGCCCGCTGCTGCCCCGGGGGGAGCAGAACAGGATCCCGCCCCTCGTACCCAGGCAAGAGAAGAGAAGCTCCCCTCCTCTAAGCCCTACCCCGCAAAGCCAAACTATATCCACGGCAAACCTGGAGATCCCCAGCCCAGAAGAAGGGGGTGGGGTCGGAGTGGGGGGACCGCCCCCCTTTGCTAAGGCAGTGCCCCGGAAGTCCTGAGAGGGGCTCTTTGACTCTGCTCCCCCTTTCCTACCGACCATTCTGAGTACACTACCCCACCCCCCCGCTCCGCCGCCCGAGTCACATTGGGCGCTCCCAGGGCACTGCCCGAGGCTCAGGAAGCGGGGCGCCTCCCCCTCCCCCCCACCCGCGGCGGCCCAGCCCTGCCCAGCTCAGGTGAGGGGAGAGCCAGCCTGCCTTACCTCTGCCCTTGCCCCTGCCCTTCTTGGCCTTTTCCTCGGTTTTCTTGCCCTTGGGGGGCGGCTCGGCGCCCTCCCCCCCAGGCGGTCCCTTCTTCTTCCTCCGCTTGCCCCGCAGCCAGCTGAAGGCGCGGCGCAGGCCGCCCCGGGACTTCTTCTTGCGGGGGACACCAGCCTGGCCCTGGCCCTGACCCTGGCCCTGGCCGCTCGGCTCCTCGGCCGCAGGTGCGGCGGGGGCGGCGCGGGCCGCCATGGGCCGCGTGCGGGGCTGACGGGCAGCCTCAGGCCCCCGGGGGAGGCGCGGCGCCCATGCGGGGCTGGACACCGGGATTCCTTCCCGAGGCAGCCACCGGCGCTGCCGCGCGAAGGGAGAGCGGGGAGCCGAGGAAAAGTTTGAGCGGCTCCCTGGGGCCGAGCGGAGCGGGGCAGGAGGGGCCGGTGGGGTTGGACTGGGCTGGGCTGGGCTAGGCTAGGCTGGGGCGGGGAAAAGCACCGAGGGGAGGGAGAGGCGTGCCGGGAGGTGGGGAACGAAAGGGAGCACACTGACTCCCAACCCGCTCCCCGCTCCTGGCATTTCTCTCCCCCTCCCTTGACTACCCGGCCCGGCCCGGCCCTACCCCCTCTCCCCGCCCTCCCCGACCCGCTTCGGGGAGCTCACAGCTCCGCTCCTTCTCCCCGCCCGGGCTCTGGGGGTGGGAGTAAAGGAGGCCAGGTAAGTGGGACTCATGGACCGACCTCCAGGTGGAAAGGTGAGGAATGCAAGTCCCAGCTCGGGTCTGGGGACCGCGCCCGGGAGCCCCTGAACTTCAGGCGAGAATCCCAGGAAAGGGGGAGGAAATATTCTGCCATCCCATAGAGGAAGGAAGGTACTCCGGGGTGCGATCTCAGTATACCAGGGTATGCCAAGGAAGGTTCGATGCCGGGAGAAGTGGGACAGCGTGATCCTGGGAAGAGGGAAGACGTCTATGGGGGGACAGAGAGGTCCATCCGGGAAGAAGACGAAGTCTTGTGGGGATCAGGGTCTCTCCCAAGAAGGAGGATCGGGACTTCGGCTGACCCTCTAAAAGAGCATTGCGGCGTTTCGGAATTCTCTCCGGAAAGAAGAGTATTGCGGTGCCCTAAACAAGAAGCTGAGCTGAAGAATATTCGGGTTTGAGGGGGCGATCCTAAAATAAACCGAGGACCTCTTCGGCAGGGAGATAGATTCTTAGGTACTGACTCAGGGTAAGATGCGCGTCAGCTTCTTCCTAGTCATTTAGGCTTGGATGAGTTGCCCAACAGAGACCCTCAATGGGAAAGCCAGCTACATTAGTTGCAGAATAAAAATACAGAAGGGTTCTTTGTTTCCCTCGAATTCCTTTTTCTTATCCCCCTCCCCTTCTATCCACCCACCTCCCACACACAGGTACACATACATACATACCCTCAAACCTACCAACTTTCCTTACTTCTTGCCAGGGGAAGGATCTTGCCCCCCTCTGCCAACAGGGGACTGGGTCTCAGGATTCCTGAAATTCTTCCCCTAATTAATGGGCAGGTTTCTAAACCTCAGTTTCTCTTTGGTTGGTCCTTAAGGCCCCAGGGCACCTCAACGGGCCACGTGGCCCCTAGAATCACAGCTAACCACTACTGTTAGCCTAATTACAGCTTACAAAGTGCTTTGAGATCCTCCAGGGAAGAAGGCACAAAGAATGACTTAAGAGGAAAGAAAGGGAGATACAATTTCATTTCTAGAATCCTAAAACACCAGGGGCCAATTTGAGGCTTGTGACCCAACCTTTGAGTCCTTTCCCAAGATTGGAAGTGGGGAGCAGGATATCTAAAACTCCTGGATACTCTGCCTGGAGATGGAACCCAATCCTCTTCCAGGGGACAGCTCCACCTTCCTAGGGTAAATGCATTATAGGAATGGGGGTCATGAGCAATAAGGTCCAGTAAAAAGAACCTTAGTCTGAGAGACAAGTTCCCTGAATTCTAGTTCTACCTCTGCTATATCCTGGTTTTATGACCTTGGGTACAGCCTTTTTGGTTTTTTTTGTTTGTTTGTTTTTTGTTTTTTGTGGTTTTTTTTATGACAGTAATGATGAGAAGCAGCAATGCCATAGTAAAATAGAAAACTTACCTAAGAGTCTGAAACACCTGGTTTCAAGTCCCAACTCAGATACTTACTGTATGACCTTGGGTAAGTCATTTAAGTTCTGAATATACATGACAAATCTCTAAAATTATAAATTACTGAAGAACTTCACAGGCAGAGGAACTTTCCTAAATAATCCTCTATACCCAGTTGTTTCCTGTGAGGAAACATATATATACACCTATGAAATCAGGTCCTGTCGTCATCATTATCATTTCAAATGCAGATTTAGTGACCCACTGAGCCTGCTGAGGGCTTTACAGAAATGCCAAATAGAATGAGAAAGAACCTGAGGGGCCATCTAGTCCAAGCTCGACCTGAAAGAAAAGCCTGATTATGGTAGATTCTACATGAGACTATTAAGCGGCTTCTATGTGGAGATCTTCAGTGAGGGGCCACTCACTATCTGCCCAGGCAACCATTCCACCTTTGCCTAGTTCTACTACCCATTCATTGTTCAGCACCAGTAGACTGGCCAATAGGCAATGAAGTCATAGGTCATGACAACCAATAAAACAAAGACCAACACCAACTGGGGCTCTGTCCAGTATATCCCCCTTCTCTTCCGCAGGGACAGTGGCAGTACTCAGCAAGGTGGCAGAAGGTACTAAGGTTTGTCAGCATCTGTAAACATTTGTCTAGCCACTGATACTCTAATCATGAGGGACAGCTTGGTGGTTCAGTGGATAGAGCACCAGACCTGGACCTGACTTCCCATCTGGCCTCAGACTCAGATGAGCTCTGTGATCTGGGTCACTTAATCCTGTTAGCCTCAATTTTCCCATCTGTAAAATGAGCTGGAGAAGGATGTGGCAAACTTCTCCAGTAACTTTGCCCAAAAAATCCCAAATGGGGTCATGACGAGTCCAGACACATCTGAAACAACTCATCAATAACAACTTTAAATGTGAGCTCCCTGTGCAGTGACCAGTGAGCCTATCCTCTACCAGAGGAACTGAACCATGTCAGAAAAGGGTGGGCAGGTCATGTTTAGAGATTAAAGGATAAGAGATGGACTGGCAAAATACTATACTAGTAAAAGTCCTAGAGGAAGGCAGCCAGCAAGTACATAGAGGGATCCATTACTGGAAGGCTTATGGCAGGACACAGAAAAATAAATTGAGAAGGTATGGCTAAATGTTACTCTGCCATTTCAAGGAAGACCTCCATTAATGCTTCAGTCCTTCAGTGATCTCTGGTCTCATTGAAGCATGTTGGAATAGCAAGCTTGAATTGCCGTGCTTTCCTCACAGCCATTATGCAAGAATTATTATCCCTATTTCAAAGAAAACTGAGATCTAAAAAATCTAGATTACTGGGCTAGTGCCATAGGTGGAATTGGAACCCAGGTCTTTTTATCTTCCGTCTCTTTCTACTGCACTATGCCATTCCTACACAGCCTGCTTAATCCCCACACCCAAAAGAGAGCACCTTTGGCCACAAAGGGCTTGGACCAGTCAGGATGGAGGTGGACACCTGCCTGACCATTTCCAATTTTCCCTCCCTCCTCCAATGAGTTTGATAAGTTATACAACAGCCATCAGCCTTTCTGAAGGTCCTGCACCCACATTTGGTTAATGTCTGTTATTCCCTTCAGAATGAGAGACATTTTTCTTCCTCTTTTTGATTTGTTTTAACCCTTAGATTCCTTCTTAGAATTAATATTAGTTCTAAGGCAAAAGAGTGGTAAGGGCTAGGCAAATGGGGTTAAGTGACTTGCCCAGGGTAACATAGCTAGGAAGTATCTTGAGGTCAAATTTGAACCCAAGACCTCCTGGCTCCAGCCCTGGCATATCTATCTATTGAACTACTTAGCTTCCCCTTTTTGATCTTTTTTATGCGTTTTCTCTTTTTCTTATTGTCACTGATACTTCCTAATAGCCCTCAATAGAACTCTTCCCTTGTAATTAATATAATGAAGCAAAACAGATCCGTACATTGGCCATGCCTGGAAATGTATGCCTAGTTCTGCACCTATTGCCCACATACCTCTCTGCTTAGAGGAAGCAGAAGGCCTGTTTTACCATCAAGTTCTCTGGAGTTTTGTTTGGCAACTGCATTAATCGGAATGCAGAACTTTTCTTTAAAAAAAAAGTTTACTGATATCTTTTTCTTTTGCATCATCTGTATTTCCTAATCCATCCCACTCTATATTTTCTCCCTCAGAGAATAATCTTTTTTTTTAAATAAATTTCTCTATTTTTTTAGTCTAAAATTTTTTCATGATTACATGATTCATATTGTCTCCCTCCCCCCTCCCAGAGTTGACAATCAATTCCACTAGATTATACAAGTATTATCACACAAAACCCATTTCCTTATTATTCATTTTTGTAATAGAGCAATCTTTTAAAACCCAAACCCCAAATCATATGCCCATACAAACAAATGATAAATCATGTTTTCTTCTGCATTTCTACTCCCACAGTTCTTCCTCTAAATGTGGATAGTGTTCTTTCTCATAAGGCCCTCATAATTGTCCTGGGTCATTGCATTGCTTTTAGTAGCAAAGTCAATTACATTTGATCATCCCACAATGTTTCAGTTATTGTGTATAATGTTCTCCTGGTTCTGCTTATTTCATTCCACATCCGTTCAAGTAGGTCATTCCAGCTTTTATAGAAATCAAGCAGTTCATCATTCCTTATAGCATAACAGTATTCCATCACCATTATATACCACAACTCTTCATTCCCCAATTGAAGGACATACCTTCATTTTCCAATTTTTTGCCACCATAAAAAGTGCAGCTAAAAATATTTTTGTACAAACATATCCTTCCCATTTT
Source organism: Monodelphis domestica (assembly GCF_027887165.1). Taxonomy (NCBI): domain Eukaryota; kingdom Metazoa; phylum Chordata; class Mammalia; order Didelphimorphia; family Didelphidae; genus Monodelphis; species Monodelphis domestica. Next base: position 369,483,712 of record NC_077230.1, on the reverse strand, counting down.
TTTTTAATATCTTTGGGATACAAACCTGGTAGTGGTGTTGCTGGATCAAAGGGCATAAGAGAATAATCTTTTATAACAATGAAGACGTATAGGGACATAGGGGTAGAGGACAGTTCATCAAAACAAACCAAGTCTGGAAAAGTCTGAAAATATACAGGATTCCATACCTATAATCTTCCACCTTGGCAAAGGAGAGAAGGAGAAATGTCTTAGAGCTCTTCCCTGGGGCCCAAGAATTGTACATTCATTTTCAATTGTTTTGTTATCAAAATTGTTCCTCCCATTTACATTATTCTAGTCATGCATGCTATTTCATCCAGTTCTACTTACTTCCCTTTGCATCAGTTCATGTCTTCTTGTGCTACTTGGTATTTGTTCCATACATCATTTCTTTTTTTTTTTAACCCTTACCTTCCATCTTAGAATCAATACTGCGTATTGGTTACAAGGTAGAAGAGTGGTAAGGGCTAGGCAATGGGGGTTAAGTGACTTGCCCAGGGTCACACAGCTAGGAAGTCCAGATTTGAACCTAGGACTTCCTCTCTCTAGGCCTGGCTCTCAATTCACTGAGTCACCCAGCTGCCCCCCATTCATCATCATTTCTTATAGCGCACTAATATTCCATCATGTTCACATACCATGACACGTTTAGCCATTCCCAGCTCAATGGGCATCTCTAAAGCCTTAACATTTTGTTACCTTTTATATTGTTGTGGACATTATATAAGATGTTCTGGATGGAGGTACTCAGCCCCATTACAGATATGAAGTCACTGAGACCTGTACTTATCCAATAGGAGAGGGAGTTATTCAACCTCATTCCCATAAGGGTCAAATGAAAGAGCTTTGAATTGACTTTGTATTTATTCTTTATTGACTTAATTCACTGCATGTGTTTGGCTCCTTTCCTTCCTGTCTCCCTCCTGGCCTACCCAATAGAATGTAAGGTCCTTGAGGGCAGGGATTATTGGTGGGCTTTGAGGATCTTTGTCATATCAGCAACTAGTAGAGTGCCCCTAGCACTTAACAATAGGAACTGGATCTGAGCCTTCTTTGGTATATGAGACTCCTAGGGGAGGAAACTCCCTCTACCAAAGCAAATGGGCAAAAGTCTGGCCCAGATCGTAATTTACAGGATTAGAGAATTCCTTAGAATTCCGTATGGTAGAAAAGCATAGGATTGATCCTGTAGTTGAATGGGGATTTGATTAGGGTTTGGATGTGAAAATATCGCTCTACTGCAAATATGAATAATGTGGAAATAGGTTTTGAACAATGATACATGTATAACCCAGTAGAACCGCTTGTCAGCTCTGGGAGGGGGGAGGGAGAAATTATGAATCATGTAACCATGGAAAAATATTCTAAATTTTAAAAAATAAAATTAGTAATAAAAAAGAAAAAATACAATATGGTTCAGTAACTTGCCCAAGGGCACACAACCAGTGTTTCAGGGGCAAGATATGAGCTCTTCAGTCTTCCTGGCTTGCAGATGAATTCTTTAGCCAGGTTGCCTCTCTTATGTGCTTAGCACATAAGTATTTAATAAATGTTTATTGACAAATAAATCCCCTATTATTTTTCTGGTATGAGGTATACATGAGGCATTCCTCACCACAGCTTCAGGAAGCCCTTTGTCTGAGGCACAGCTGTGTTTCCTTCCCCATCCCCCACTGGGGATCCCATCAGGATCTTTCCCCAAAAAAACTGGAGTATGGGAGTTCCCTGGGAGGATGCCCTTGTTTCTGCTCATATTGGGGCTCCCCAAGGACAATTTTGTATCTCCCCCTGAGACCAGAGGGCCAGGCTTTTGGGGGTTCACTCGTGTGGGTTCACTGACCTTAGTTGTCCCCTCTAGCCAGGAGCCAGGAGAGGCTAGTTCCCAACATTAGCAAACAGAGAGCCCTGGATTGAATGGGCCCCTGGGCGCCTGGCTCCAGCCTCCCTGGATTAATGATTACTGAGATCCATTTTAGTACCATTGGAGAAGGGAAGGACACCAGTGCAAGAACAGGAACTCCCTTTCTTTCCCCCCCTCCCAGTGGAGCCTGTGGCCCAAAGTCCAACCTGGAGCTTAGGCAGCTATCTGGCTAACTGGAGAAAAAGGGCAACAGCCATCAAAGGTTCAGCCTCTTGAGCCTCATCCTCAGGAGAGACAGAGACAGAGGAGAGATAAGAGACACAGAGAGAGAGGAGAGGCATGCGGACCTAGGAGAGAAAGAGGAAGAGAGGAAATGACACTTGGGGATCCTCTCCCACATCCTGATGACTCAGAGAGGTTGGAGAGCCAGGTGGTTGTCAGGAAACGGTCTGGCCAAGGCTCCTATCCAAGGGAGAGAAGGGAGAGGGCTGGGAGGTTGGGAAGGAAGGAAGGGTGATTGGGGAAAAACCAAAACCCATTAGCATCCCACCCCCAAGATATGTGCCCCAGAGACACTCTTGCTTACTAGTTGGGTGACCTTGAACAAGTCTTTTGGCTTCTATTTCCTCTCTTCTATCATAAAAAAGGATTAAGATAGTCTTTTGTCCTCAGTGGAGTCTATGGAGGAATAAGGAGAATCAGCCCTGTTTATTCTGCCATGTGAGATAGGAAGACCACACACAGAACAATCAATTTGCTGCCAGAAAAAGTACTGAGCCCAGGATGTTCTCTTTGGTATTCAAAACCCTTTCTGATCTAGCCCTTCCTACTTTTCCAGGCTTCTTACTTCTTATTCCTTGACATATTCCCTTCAGTTCCATGACACTGGCCTCCTGGCTTCCACAAGCAAGACACTCCATCTCCTGGACATTTTCTCTTTCTCTCTCCGATGCCTCGAAAGCTTTCTCCCCTTATCTCTGCCTGCTGCCTTCCTTTAATTCAGAAGTAAAATCCTAAACATTCTATAGGAAGCCTTTCCCAATCTGTCTTAATTCTAGTGCCTTCCCTCTTTTAATAATTTCCTCTTTATCTTGTATGTAGCTTATTTATACATATTGTTTGCTTGAACCTCAGCTCAAATTCTGGTTTTGCCATTTACTAACTGTATGACCTTATACAAGTCACTTCTCTTTCAATGATTTCCAAGATCCATTCAAGCTCTAAATCCTATGAATCCAAGTTTTACAAGGCCCTCTCCTCTCCCAGGCTCAAGCCCTTCCCAATGGAAGGAAGAAGGGAAAGAAGGATTTTTAATTACTTGCCAAGTTCCAGATGTTATGCTAAGCACTTTACAAATATTCTTTTATTTTGTCCTCCCAACGACCCCAAGTTAAGTACTATTTATCCTCCATTTTACAGTTGAAGAAACTGAGGCAGGTTAAATTATTTCACAGAGGGTTGGGGGGAATGGAGGAGGGAGCAGCTAAGGTGGCTCAGTGAATTGAGAGCCAGGCCTAGATTTGGAAGGTCCTGGGTTCAAATTTGACCTCAGACACTTCCTAGCTATGTGACTCTGGGCAAGTCACTTACTCTCTGTTACCTAATCCTTACTGCTCTTCTTCCTTAGAACCAATGCTTAGTATCAATTCTAAGACAAAAGGTAAGAGTTTGCAAAGGATCACATAGAGAGAGAGAAGAAATGATGCTTGTAGACCCTCTCCCATATCCTAATGACTCAGGACAGATGATTGTCAGAAACACAGCAGGGGCAAAGCAGGGTATGGACAGGACTATTGGCAGAAGGATAAGAGGAAAGTGAAGCCAAATTTGAACTCAAGTCTTACTGATGCCAGACCCAGCAATCTTGTCTTCTGTGCCACCTAGCTGCCTGGTAGAAAAAGTATGATTTTGAGTCAGTGGACCTGACTTCAGATTTTACCTCTGACATTGTCAACCATGGGACCTTAGTGTAAGTCACCTAAACTTTTGGGAGCCTTCCCTCTTTTAATAATTTCTTCTTTATCTTGTATGCAGCTTATTTATACATATTGTTTGCTTGAACCTGAGTTCAAATTCTATAAAATGTGGGTGTCAGACTAGATGATTCCTAAGTACTTTTATGTAAACCTCTGGTTTTAACCACCAGGATCTAGCTTGAAGTTCCTCCAACCTCAGCCTGTAAATCGTAAGTAGGGTTGAGTCTCCCCATTTTTTAAAAAATATATCAGGCTCCAGAGAGGCTAAGAGCCTGACCAAGTCATGCAGCCTAGGAGACATCTAAGGTCCTAGCCCTCCTCCAAATGAATTCTCTAGGGCTCCTTCCTTGCTTATTTGTTTGTTTGTTTTTCTTATGGAAAAGCCTCTGTCTAAGGCACTTAAAGAAATCAGTGCTTTGTTGATCTAAAGCCATGTTGGTAAACCTATGGCATACATGCCAGAGTGTACTAGAGGAGGCCAATCCCTTCCCCCTCTCCATTAATGCCTGAGGACATTTCTCACATCATCTGCCCCTCTGCCCAGCAGCACTTCCTCCCTCCCCTGTCTGAAGTAAAGAGGACACTCACATGCGGCATAAGGGTTTGGGCATGCAGTCTCTAAAAGGTTCACCATCACTGATCTAGAATATGGTAGACATGCTGTGAAGCTCATTAATGTCCTTTTCAAAATTTGTCTCCTATGATGTGGCAAAATTGGGACACCAATACACTGCTGGTGGAGTTGTAAATTAATCCAACCATTCTGGGGGTGGGGGGGGCAATTTGGAATTATTCCCAAAAGGCTTTAAAAGAATGCCTGCTCTTTGATCCAGCCATACCACTGCTGGGTTTGCACCCCAAAGAGATAATAAGAAAAAAATACTTGTACAAAAATATTCATAGCCACACTTTTTGTGGCTAAAAATTGGAAAATTAAGGAGTATCCATCGATTGCAGAATGGCTGAACAAATTGTGGTATCTGATGGTGATGGAATACTATTGTGCTGTAAGAAATGATGAACTGAAGGATTTCTATGTGAACTGGAAAGACCTCCAGGAATTGATGCAAAGCGAAAAGAGCAGAACCAGGAGAACATTGTACACAGAGACTGAAACACTGTGGCACAATCAAATGGAATGGACTTCTCTACTAGCAGCAATGCAATGATCCAGGACAATCTAGAGGAACTTATGAGAAAGAACTGTGGGAGCAGAAACACAGAAGGAAAAAACATATGATCAATCACGTGATTCATTGGGGATATGATTAGGGTTTTGGCGTTAAATGATCTGTCTATTGCAAATATGAATAACATGAAAATAGATTTTGAACAATGATAAATGTATAACCCAGTGAAACTGCTTGTCAGCTCCAGGAGGCAGGAAGGAAGAGGGGAGGGAAAAATCATGAATCATGTAAACCATGGAAAAATATTCTAAATCAATTTTAAATTAAATTAAATTAAATTAAATTTGTCTTCCAGGGACAGCTGGGTGACTCAGTAATTTGAGACCTAGATCTAGAGACAGGAGGTCCTGGGTTCAAATGTGACCTCAGATACTTCCTAGCTGTGTGACCTTGGGCAAGTCACTTAACCCCCATTGCTGAGCTGTTACCACTCCTCTGCCTTAGCACCAACACATAGTATTGATTCTAAGACAGAAGGTAATGGTTTTAAAAAGAAAGAAGGAACCTTCTATCCACTGGGAATTAGAGCAGTTTATTATTTTTATTTTTCAGATATGGAGACTGAGGTTACAGAATCTGTCGGATCATACAGTCTATAAGTAATAGAACTACTGTATGAAGGTCTTGGGCCACCAAGTCAGAGTTCTTTCCAGAAAAGGACAGAAGAGGAAAATAATCCTAATGGGGGAAGATAATCATCTATGTTTACACAGCACTCTTGGGTTTACAAAGTGCTTTCCTCAAAACAGAAAAGCAGCAGATTGGAGAGAGACCTGGTCTCAAAGCTAGTCATACCTAGATTCAACTCCAGTTTCTTGTACATAATGACAATGTGACCCTGGGTGAGTCTTTTAACCTTTTAGTGCACTAGGAAACTGTCTAAAAGATTGAATTTCCTTCCTCAAAAAGACTGCCTTGGTAGACAGAGTTTCCTCTCCTGAGAATTCCTTAGACCAGTGAAATGAAAGGTCCAAGCCTGTCCCCTACCCTCCTATCTTTCCTCACAACTGTGCAAGGTTGGTAGCATTATTAACATCCCCTGGGAAAGCGGATACTTGGCTTCCAGGCCCATCTCTAATACTCAGTAGCTGTGATGCCTCAGAAGGAGCCTTACCTCTCTGAAACTCAATCTCCCTATCTGTAAAATGGGGATGATAATGAGTTGATATTCTCATGATAACATTAGCTTCAGGACCAGTGTTCCTTCCAAAGTTTGGAAGTACCAGAGAAGTAGAGAGGCTGGGCCTGGCGTCAGAAAGACCTACATTTAAATCTGGGCTCCGCTACCTAGTGGCTGTGTGACCCTGGGCGAGTCACTTAACCCGTAAAAACGAACTAGAAAAGGAAAGGGTGAACAGCTCCAGTGTCTCTGCCAAGAAAACCTCAAATGGGATCGTAAAGAGTCAGTCATGATTGAATGACTCAACCATAACAATTTACTAGCTTTGTGACCCTGGGCAAAGCACCTTCTTTCTCTGGGACTCAGTTTCCTCATCTATAAAATGAGTCAGACTAGTTAGATTCATGTGCCTTGTTTTATTTCTAAGTCTATGAACTTAATCAAGGCGGATGAGTCTTCTCTAGAGTTGAGTGAAGGGTTTGGGAGGGGGGAAGGTGAGAGAAGGAGTGTGAGTGTGTGTGTGTGCACCGGGAGGTATGTTGGGGGCATGGACATAGGGGAATGGAGGGGCAGGGTGACTTCTCAGCTCCCTGTAGGGAAAGTCCCCCAAAGATGTTCCTAGCTGCCTGGAGAGGGGTCCAGATGTCACCATCCTTGCCCTGTCAAGTCTTGCTCTCTGACAGGAAACAGGTCACCATACAATAGGCATCCCTGCCCTCTGGAGACTGCTCCAAGCCTGACGAAATCCTTGTCCCTCTCCAGGCTGCCTCTGAACCATACAGAATCTCTGACCCCGGGCTGGGCGCTCCGAGAGGGTCTCTCCTATTCTGCTCGAAGATTTCCAGTGACGGGGAGCTCACCACCTCCGCTTGAGGAAATTCTCTCCAATTTTGAACAATCCTAATTGCTAACCAATCTCTTCCACCGAGCCCAAGTCGGCCTCTTTTTAACTCCCCTTCATTGCTACTCCTTCAGCCTTCTGGGACCAAGCGGAGCAAATCTAATCCCTTTTCCACATGACAGCCCTTGAGATATGTGAAGGCCGTAGGATTTTCTTTCCCTCTCTGAGGTCCTTCGCCCAAGTGGACAGAGACCTCGTCTGGGGGATCAGGGAAGTCCTAGCCCTAATTCCCACGGACGGAGGGTCTTGTGGGACCTGAGCCCTGGGAGTCCTTCAAGGCTTGGAAAGAGCCTGGAGTACCATCGGGCCGAGGAGGTGGCCGGGTGGTCTACGGTGCCCCCGGGGAAGGCCTTTGTGCTGAGGCTTGTTGGGTGGGGCTGGTCCCCTGCACGGAGTGTTTGCAAACACCCACTTCACTGGCCCTTGGCACTGTAGCTGGCACAAGGCCCAGCCTTCAGAGTTGGAAGGAAAACGCCCCTATTCATGGGCTGCTGTTTCCTCCTCCATCAGCCAGAAGGCTGTCGGAGGTCAGATCCAGGGACTTCAGGACAGGGAACTACTCCCCAGAACAAAGGACCAAGCGCCGGGTCACCCACGGGAGGCCCAGGAGCTACGTGATCTGTGGAGGCACAATGTCCCACAGAGGAACAAAGACATGGAGAGATGGACTGACTGTGGTACAGTGGAAAGAACCCTGAGCTTGGAGGCAGGAGCAGACTCTTATTTAAGCAAGGCAAGGCAGGAGCCTCAGTTTCTTTATCTGTAAAATGGGGGTCATAGCACGTGCAGGCACTGAATTTTGTAACTCTCAGGGCTTTGGAAATGCCAGTTGCTGTTCAGTTCCATGGGGCTAAAGAGCGTGGGGTGGGCTGTGCACGGAAGCTCCTGTTCCACTAGGGACAGCCTCAGAGGATCGCCTGCAGCCCCTGAGAAGTTTGACTTGGCCTGGATGTCACGGCGAGTTGGCATGTGTCAGAGGTAGCATTTCTGCCTAGCTCTTCCACTCTATGACACTGTTTGTTCACGAGAATACACCCAAAGAATCCTAGAACCTTTGAGCTTTTGTTGTTGTTTTAGAAAAGGAAGTGGGCGACAAAGAGCCCTTACTGTGTGACCCTGGGCAAGTCAGTTAAACCTGTGTGCCTTAGTTTCCCCATCTGTAAAATGAGCTACAAAAAGAAATGGCAAACCACGTCAGTAATAGCAGACTACATCAAGAGACCCTAAACAGGGTCAGGAAGAGTTGGACATGACTCAGATGACTCAACAACAAGGAGACAGTGTAAGCTCCCTGAGAGTAGGGACGGTTTGGCTTTTGCCTTTGTATCCCAAAAATGCCTGATAGAAACTGGTTGATTAATTGGGCCCAGATAATATCCAGTTTAATAGAGAAACAACCAAGGTCCAGAAAGGGGAAGGAACTTGGTTTATTAAGAGGAGTACCTGCTAGGGGCAGCTAGGTAGCATAGTGGATAGAGCCAGAACTGGAGTTGGGAGAACCTGAGTTCAAATCTGGCCTCAGATACATCTTAGCCAGGTCATTTAACCCCAGTTGCTTAGCCCTTACCTCCCTTCTGCCTTAGAAATAATACTGTGACAGAGAGTAAGGATTTTTGTTTAAAAATAAGTACCTGGGGGCAGCTAGGTGGCTCCGTGGATCGAGAGCCAGGCCTAGAGACAGGAGGTCCTAGGTTCAAATCTGACCTCAGACACTTCCTAGTTGTGTGACCCTAGACAAGTCACTTGACCCCCATTGCCTAGCCCTTTCCACTCTTATGCATTGGAACCAATACACAGTATTGATTCCAAGATGGAAGGTAAGGGTTTAAAAAAATTTAAAAGTACCTACTAGCTACGTGATCCTGGGCACGTCACTTGACTCCTGTTTGCCTCACTTTCTTTCTTTTTTTTTTAAATAAACTATTTTATTCAGATTATAGGATTTAAAAGGTAGTAAGGAATAACAGGAAGGGTTCCCTATCACTAAGGGGATTTCTAACTAATGCCATCCACTTTCTGACACCTCACATCATCACTTCATTCCTGAAGAACCAGGCTACTCTAATCTTCCTTATAACTCACTAAAAACCCAAAATCTTAACTAAAATAACCAAATACTAATATCCTTATAAGTAATATATATAATCCTTAAAGTAAGTCTCCAAATAATATTACTTCAGTGTCAGCCAGTCAGAGCTGACCTGACTGTCACCTCACTTTCCTGATCTGTAAAAAGGAGATAATAATAGCACCTACCACACAGAGTTCTTGTAAGGATCAAATAAGATAATAATTGTAAAGCACTTAGCACAGAGTAAGAACCACAGAAATGTAGCTGTTCTGACGGCTTGGCTCTGTGCTAAAGAGCTTGGAATACAAAGATAAAAACCAAGTAGTCCCTACTCCTTAAGGTGCTTACAGTGGGGGGGGGGGGGTGGAGGGGAGGAGAGAGAAGAGAACACAGCCTGAACACAGACAAGTAAGTCCAAAATATTGGAAGGAGAGAACACATTCACACCTGGGCAGATCAGAGAAGGCTCCAGCAGGAGATGGCCAGAGATGCTGGGCGGAGGGGGTTTGTGTTTTTCTCTTATAGGCAATCAGGAGGCAGTGAAGGTTTTGGGGAAGGGGAGTGACCTCATGAGTCCTGTCTCTTCATCCAGTGCATTAGGAAGATGATTTTGGCAGCTGTGGGAGGAAGAATCAGAGAGAAGAGAGCCTGGAAACAGAAACATCACTTAGAAAGCTGTCGTAGGAGTCCAGTAGGAAATGAGGTCATGTGTGAGTTGAAAGAAGAGGATGTTTGTGGAAGATGCTGTGGAAAGTAGAATGAATAGATAGGGATTGTCAGCTGTTTAGATGTTGGTGTGGGGAGGGTAGTTATGAGTAAAGACGGGCATTTATTAAGCCCCTACTATATGCTGGGCACTATGCTAAGCACTTTACAAATATCATCTCATTTTATTTTCTCAAGAAGAAGTAGGTGCTATTATTTTCCCTGTTTTACAATTGAGGAAACTGAGACAGGCAGAGGTTAAGTAAACTTGCCCAGTATCACACAGCTAGGAAGTATTTGAGTTAGTTGAGGCCAGGTTTGAACTAAGGTCTTCCTGACTCCTGGGTCAGTGGTCTACTCGCTGAACCACCTATCTGCCTCAAGAAAGAGAGAATAGGGGGCAGCTGGGTAGCTCAGTAGATTGAGAGCCAGGCCTAGAGATGGGAGATCCTGGGTTCAAATCTAACTTCAGACACTTCCTAGTTGTGTGACCCTGGGTAAGTCACTTAACCCCCATTGCCTAGCCCTTACCACTCTTCTGCCTTGGAGCCAATACGCAGTATTGATTCCAAGATGGAAGGTAAGGGTTTAAAAAAAAAGAGAGAGGGAGAATAGTAAAGGATGAATCAGAGGTTTTGAACCTGCGTGTCTAGAGGGAGGTGGTGCCCTCAGAAGACCTAGGGAAGTTTGAAGGAAGGATCCAGGGCTCTTTCTTTCCTGTATTTCCCACACCCATATATATACAGACACACAGATAAGGCAGGCTCTAGGCAGAGACTCTGCTATTGCTCCATGCTGTGACATGAAGGGTGCTGGGAAGGAAGGCTGCCTTACTCAAAGAGATCTTTCCCACCAGTCTGCCAGGTGCCAGATATTCCACCATTAGAGTCATTCCTTCTAGCTAAGACAGTGTTTCCAGAAAGTCTTGGTCAGAATGCAAATACTTACCCTAGGAGTTAAGTGCTTAACCTCTATCGAATTAGTACAAATTTGTAGTGACTCACAGACACTCTTGTCATCTGGGACAGCTGGCACAGATCTCAAAACAGACAGGATTCTTGGCCAAAGGTTTTGGGAAAAGGCATTATGGTAGAGCCTCTGAGTCCCCAGCTCCCAGTATTGATCATCTCATAACCACCTTCCCACCATCTTCTTTTCTTTTCTTTTTTTTCTTTTTTTTTAATATATTTTATTTGATCATTTCCAAGCATTATTCGTTAAAGACATAGATCATTTTCTTTTCCTCCCCCCCACCCCCCATAGCCGACGCGTAAGTCCACTGGGCATTAGATGTTTTCTTGATTTGAACCCATTGCTTTGTTGATAGTATTTGCATTAGAGTGTTCATTTAAAGTCTATCCTCTGTCATGTCCCCTCAACCTCTGTATTCAGGCAGTTGCTTTTTCTCGGTGTTTCCACTCCCATAGTTTATCCTTTGCTTATGAATGGTGTTTTTTTTTTCTCCTGGATCCCTGAAAGTTGTTCAGGGACATTACACCGCCCCTAATGGAGAAGTCCATTACGTTCGATTATACCACAGTGTATTAGTCTCTGTGTACAATGTTCTCCTGGTTCTGCTCCTCTCGCTCTGCATCACTTCCTGGAGGTTGTTCCAGTCTCCATGGAATTCCTCCACTTTATTATTCCTTTGAGCACAATAGTACTCCATCACCAACATATACCACAGTTTGTTCAGCCATTCCCCAATTGATGGGCATCCCCTCGTTTTCCAGTTTTGGGCCACCACAAAGAGCGCAGCTATGAATATTTTTGTACAAGTCTTTGTGTCCATTATCTCTTTGGGATACAGACCCAGCAGTGCTATGGCTGGGTCAAAGGGTAGATATTCTTTTGTCGCCCTTTGGGCATAACCATCTTCTTTTCTACAAGACACATATCTTGGAAGATGGAGATGGCTTTAATGATAGTCCGGTCTTCCCCAGTGTCCCTTCCTCTTATTTTCCATCTCAATCCCAATTAATTTTTTTTTTGTCATTCCAACAAACATTTACTTAGTGCCTACTTTGTACTAGGTCCTGTATGGTTAGTGGGATACAATATTTAAAATATAACAGTCAGGGCGGCTCAGTAGCACAGTGGATAGAGCACTGGGCCTAGAATTGGAAGGAACTAGATTCAAATATCACCTCAGATACTTCCTAAGCAAGTCACTTTTTCCTAACCCTTGCTGCTCTTCTGTCTTAGAATTAATACTAAGACAGAAGGTAAGGGCTTAAATATATATGTGTATATATATACATATATAATAGGCCTTGCCCTCAAGAACTTTACATTCTATTCCCCAATTCAATTTCCATGAACCCAAAGAAATCAGCAGAATGTGAGACTGGAGAGATGAGGGGGAAAAAATCTATAGATTTGGATAGATGCCATTTTAATCATTATTCATTAGGGAGATTGGTCTAGGACTGTGTTGGCAAACCTATGGCACATGTGCTGGAGGGGGCTGCTCCTTTCCTCCACTCCATGCACACCTGAGGACATTTCTTACATGACCCCCACCCCCTCTGTCCAGCAACCCAATGGGAGCTCTTCCTCCCTCCCCTGTCTGGGGTAAGAGGGGAGCTCACATGCTGCCTGAGGGTTGCAGTTTAGGCATGCAATCTTTAAAAGATTCACCATCTCTGGTCTAGGAAATCTGCATATTTGGAAATCATCTTACATAGAGGTGATCATCAAAGCCATAGAAACTCAAGGGAGCGACAATGTAGAGAAAAAGAAACCCTAGGATATAACCTTGGGAGACATTTATACTTAAGTACCTAGAAGAATTGGAAAATGAGGGGCTGCCCTTCAATTGGGGAATGGAACAAATTGTGGTATATGTTGGTGATGGAATACTATTGTGCTCAAAGGAATAATAAACTGGAGGAATTCCATGTGAACTGGAACAACCTCCAGGAAGTGATGCAGAGTGAAAGGAGCAGAACCAAGAGAACATTGTACACAGAGACTGATACACTGTGGCACAATCGAATGTAATGGACTTCTCTACTAGCAGCAATGCAATGACCCAGGATAATTCTGAGGGATTTAGAAGAAAGAACATTATCTACATTCAGAGAAAGAACTGTGGGACTAGAAACACAGAAGAAAAACAACTGCTTGATCACATGGTTCGATGGACATATGATTGGGGATGTAGACTAAATGATCACCCTAGTGCAATTATTATCAATAATATGGAAATGGGTCTTGTTCAATGACACAGATAAACCCAGTGGAATTGCTCATTGGCTATGGGGGGGGGAGGAAGGAGGGGAGGGAAAGAACATGAATCATGTAACCATGGAAAAATATTCTTAATTAATTAATTAAATAAAATTAAAATTTTTTTCAATTGTTAAAAAAAAAAAACCTAGAGGAAGAGGAATCCAAAATGGCAGGGGAATCCAAGAAGGAGTTGTCCAACAAGCAGAAGGAGAATGAGAAGAAAGCATCATGGAAGCAAGAGAAGAGCAAAAAGTTATAGACTGAGGGTCAACTGTGTCAAAGGCTAGACAAATAAGAGGCATTGGATTAGGCCATTAGGAGGTGACTATTGACCCTGAAGAGTGCAGATTTCATAGGGTCAGAGCGCCCCAAACTTCATTAGAAGGAAGAATTAGGGGAAGTTGAGGCAGTGAATACAGATGACAGCTTCTTTTTTTTTTTTTTGACTAGCAAAATGTGAGCCAAGATCATAGGATCCTAAGGCTAGAGCAGGCCAAACCACTCATTTAACAAAGGAATAATTGATGTTCAAGTGATTTACTTGAGGCCACATGAGAAGCAAGGGTCAGATGTAGAATTTGAACCCAGGTTCGCTAACTCAAAGAGGGAGGATTGTGGGATGTTGAGAAGTATTTTTATGGATAACGGGCAGAAATGTCTAGCAGAGAGTTGGAAATATGGGCTCTAGAGAATTCAAGTTCAAACTACAATCCATCTTGATTCAGAAGTTTAAGGACACACATCCGCCTTTCCATGGAGACTCTGTACCAATTGGTGTCAGATATGGTTGACCTGCCTGTTTTCCTTAACTGTTTTCTTTGTTAAAAAGGGGGTGCTATTGGGAAATGACAGCAGTGTTTAAAGGGAAACAAGAAAAAGCGAAGAATAAAACTTTTGTCCTGTGTGGGCTCGGGGGAGAGGTCAGTGCTCCAGATGATTTAGGAGTCTGAGGCACAAAAGTGGCCATTGAAGTCACAGAAGGGAATCCGATCGCCTAGGGAGAAGTTCTGGAGAGAGCAGAAAATGAAGGGCAACGTTGGGGAGGAGACCCAGAAGGTCTGAAATCTCATGAGCCTTTGTCCAGCTGGAGAGGAAAGTGCTGAGTCACCCAGCTAGGATTCTGGTCTCCCATTTGGGTAGCAGACAGGAGGAAGGGCAGGAAGAGAACGCCACCTTCCCATGCCCTCTGCTGGCTTCAGTCTTGGATAGCCAGCATTCCCACCTGGGGTCCCAAGAGCTCATCCCATCCAGGCCCCACCTCTTGGCAACTTGCCCTGTCAGATGTATGTGGATTGGGTAAGGGGAGCAGGAAATGCATGATGGGAGGAGGGACAAAGATCAGCCTTGAAGACCGAGGTAGGGAGAGAGTTTGGGCTACCACCCTAGCCTGGCCTCCTTGGCCTCCCTCCCCCTTCCCACTGCCTGGTGCCTGGGCACTGCCCCAGCCTCCCCCCTCCACTCATTCTTCAGTTTGTTTGATCCTTCCCTCCCACTGACTGCAGGGACCCCAAGGCCAGACAACAGAAACTGATCTCCCTCTGGGTCACTGCTCCTGGGCATAGTCCAGCTATTGTCCCCAGAAAGAAGGGTCCAGAACCTTGAGAAATAGAAAGCTGCAGTCGCTGGCTTCCTTTTGTGCTGCCTCTTCCTGAAGGAAACTCAGCCTTCCTTAGCAGGTTTTTCTTGGTTCCGTAGAACCAGTGATGCCTTTAACTCATTGTGTGCTCTTGGGCAAGACCCTTCTTCCTTCCCCTGAGCCTCTGTTTCCCCATCTGTGAAATGAGGATTTGAACGAAATAATTGCCAGAGATCCTTTCTAATGCTGAGATTCAATGATTTCAAGATCCTGGAGTCAGGGGCAGCGAGGTGACAGTTGATTGAGCCAGTCCTAGAAACTAGAAGTTCTAGGATCAGACACTTCTCAGCTGTGTGATCCTGGGCAAGTCACTTAACTCCCATTGCCCTGCCCTTACCACTAGGAACCTTACATAGTATTGATTCTAAGATGGAAGATTAAGGGTTTTAGAGGGAGGAAAGATTCTGGAGTCAAAGAATCATTTCTGATGCTTACTAACTTTGAACAAGGTCACCTGGCCTCCCTGAACCTCGGTTTCCTCAATGCAAAATGAGGGCATCAGACTGAATGGACTCACTTTCAGATTTCTAGGATCATACAACCTTGTGAGATAGCCTAGACTTATAGGATTCAAGTTCAAATCCTGCCTCAGATACTTCCTAGCTGTCACTGGGCAAGTCTTTTAACCTCTGTTTGCTTCCATTTCCTCAACTGTAAAATGGGAATAATAATGGCATCCACCTAGCAAGGTTGTTGTGAGGACCAAATAAGATGATATTTATAAAAAAAAAATAGTACAGAATGTGCTTATTCCCTTTCAAACATGACCTTCCCTCTCTGTGCCTTTTCCCCTGCCCACGGCTCTGGCAGAAGCAACATGTGCTCTTGCGTCAAGTTCTAGCCCTTCAACTCTCAGTTTACCTAGCTTAAGCCATTGGGATGGATCAAACAGCACAGGGCCTGGGCTGACAGACATCAATATATTAGAGAAGAGGAAAAAGTCTCAATTAGGAACTGAGAAACCTGGGTTCATGTCCCAGCTTTGCCACTATTTAGTTTTGTCACCTTGGATAAGTTAGTTCATTTCTCTGGTTTCATCATCCCCATTTTAAAGTGAGGGGATTAGAGAAATAATTTTTAAGGATTGTAGGATTAATACATGGTTGGAAAGTGTTATAGAGATCCTTTTGGCCAACCTCTTCATTTTACAGTTGAGAAAATTGAGGTCTAAAGAAGCAAATGATTTGTCCAAGGTCATACATAGTAAATAACAAAGTTAAGATTTGAACCCATGTCCAAATCCAGAGCTCTTTCTACTGTATAACACTGCCCAGATAGGCTGTGAAATGGAGGGGGAAAGAAATTAACTTACATGAGAAGAGCTATTAATTGGGCATATTTCTTGGTCCATAAATGAGATTCAAATAAATGGTGCACAGATCTGGTCCTTTAGTAGCTAAGCTGCATTCCTGCTTAGGGCCATTGGGCTGTATTCCAGAATCCTTCTTGAAAGGTCTTGCCAAGGGTGAGATTGGCAGGGCCTCAGGGGTCAAGAGGCAAATAGGGGAGGCAGATCCCTGGCCTCAGGCTTGGGAAAAGAGTCTTCTCTGGCTCCTCTGGAAATACTAAGAATTTTTCATCCTCCAGGGAGGGGAAAGGCTTGAGAGAAACCATGAGGTTCAGGTGGGGGATGAAGTTTCAGTGAAAGTATAGGAACTCAAAGAGAGAAATGGGCATTCAGTGAGGGAATGAGAACCTAGGACAGTGATGGTGAACCTTTTAGAGACTAAGTGCACAAACTGCAATCCTCATGCTGAATATGAGTCCCCCACTTTACCCCAGACAGGGGAAGGAGGTTGTGCTCCCACTGGGCTGCTGGGCAGAGGGGCAAGTGATGGGAGAAATGTCCTCAGGTATATGTGGAAAGGGGAAAGGGAGTGGCCCTCTCCAGCATGTGTGCCATAAGTTTGACAACATGAGCCTAGGAGATAGAGACTCAGTGAGATATTGGGCGGCTTGGGGAGGGGGATAAGTGATTCAGTAAGATGGATGGAATTGAGTGAAGGGCACAGAGTCTCTGTCTTTCTATGAAATATGGCTGTGTCCTAGGAAAGATGGCAGATCTGTCCCAGGGACCAGTGAGGCAAGGAGTCCTCTTTCACCTGAATAAGGCACCCTGAATCCCCAAGGCTTCTCAGCCCTGGAAGGAGGGAAGCAAGCTCAATTAGTGGCATTCCTAGTGAGAGCCTGCCTTTCACCCAGACCTAGATGTAAGGGGGCAATCTGAACACTAGTTTGACTTTCCCATTGTCCCCAATCCCTAGGAAGGGCTCCCACAGCCTCCCTGGGAATCAGGGCAGGCAGCTGGTTACTCAGGAGACCAGAGCCAGGACAGGTATTAGGGAATTATGGGAAATGGCTCCCATCCCCATGGGGACCTCTGTGACTGTGCATCAAGTTACAACCATCCACAAAGTGCAGGCCACAGGTGCCCTGCTCCAACCTTGGCCAGATCTGATTCCTGAGCCTGGGGCAGAACTGGATTCCTGAGCCCCACCCCCACCTTCCTCATTGAGGTCTCCCTGTCCCCTCACTGATGCTTCCCTGTCCCTTGGCAAACCCAGGTCCCCTTCCCTGAGCCCTCCCCATCTCTTCCTTGAGTCCCCTTATTCATCCCCTTGAGTCCCTTACCTCAATGATCCTTCATGTCCCCCTTCCTGTCCCCCACCCGGATCCCCCAGCCCCTTTGCTGATCACCTGTTTCTTCCAAAGAGACCTACTCCCAGAGGCATTACAGTAAAATATAATGGATCAAGTATTGCAGGTGGAATCAGGAAAACCTGAGTTCAAATCTTGCCTCAGACACTTTCCAGCTGTTACCCTGGACAAGTCACTTGGCCTTTATTTGTCTCTATTTCTTCAAGTGTGAAATGGTGATGATAATTGCAGCCACTTCCCAGAGCTGTTGTGAGGATGCAATGAGACCTGAAAGCACACTCTGAGTGCTTATTATTATTTTCAGGTGAAATCACTGAAACTTGAGAATGAATCCCCCCAAACCTCTTAAAAGTCTGTTCTTGGGCCAGGGAGCTCCACTTCCCTCTTCTAGTCACCCCATCTTTGCCCCACCTTCTGCGAGGCCCTCAGAACCTGTGCTGATGGGAGAATCCTGAGTCAGAGGGATCGATGAAAAGTGGTTGGAGGGAAGGCAGGAAGTAGGAACAGCTAATGGCTTTCCTGGGTCTGTTCCACAGTCGCACCAGCCTTCTCACCAACAAAATGGATGTTTGGCTTCAGCCTGCAGAGAGTCAGCTCTCTGCCCCCCTAATGTGCCAATAGAAAAGCTGGGAGGCAGGAACTGAATATGAGGCCAGAGAACAGGAGCCCCACCGTGCAACAACTCCAAGTGAAGGGCAAGAGCAGGCCTGGCTCGCAATTCCAGGAACCTTGTCCAGGGTCACACAGTGGGGAAGTGTCTGAGGTAGAATTTAAACTCAATTCCTGACTCCCAAGCCAAGCACTTAGCTGCTGTGACACCTGGCTACATGCAAAAGCTCCCAGTCCAACCTGGGGATCTTTAATTCCAAAGATGGCGCTACTAGCTCACACCTAGCAGCCAGACCAATATGGCAGCAAAGGAAAGAGATCGGTGTTGGAGGGGATGTGGCAAAATTGGAACAAAGATGGCAGAAGGAGGAGGGAAATGGGGGTTCATGGGCAAGAAGGGAACTTAGAAAGGGGGGAAGGTCTCATACCAACTTTGGGGGGACTGGTGGATGCATCAGGCAGGAAGGAGCTCCAACCCAAGGAGCCAAGGGAGGCCAGGCTGACCCTTAGGCTAGTAGAGACCACACACCCTGGCCTGGTGACACATTCTTAGTCAGAGGGGCTTGAAGCAGAGATGGGAACAGTGTCCCTCCCAGTGCAGGTTTCATGGTGGTTGGGAGCCAAGGAGATCTCCATGCCACAGCACACAGACACAGAGACAGCCCAGAGCCAAGCACCAGGAAACCTTTGGACAGGAGCCTTGGACCCAAGGAAGCCCTAATTGCCTCTAGGGCAAAAGACTCTCAGAGGGCAGAACCAGGAACAACAAGTGGCAAAGAGACAAATTTAGGTTCTTTGTCCAAAAAAAGACTGTGGAATGAGCTACCCAGAGAGGGAAGGAGTTCCCTGTCCCTGCACTCGAGGATGAATGAATTTAGAGCCAGTGGGGTTGCCTTCTCTATATGGATTGGACTAGAGGTTGTGGAGGTTTCTTCTAACACCCCAGTTGGTGATTCTGTGTGCCCCTGGGCTCACCTCCCCGAGGATCTTAGAAATCAGAGCAGGAAGGGATTTCAGCAGCCAGTGGGTTCTGGATCTGGACCGGAAGCCCAGAAAAGTTCAGTGATCTCCTCAAGGCAACCCAGGGATTTAGTGCCAGAGCCAGGCTTCAGACTTGGGTTCCTGGAGTGCTCACTCTTTCATTTCCCCCATGCAGATACAAGAGAGGATGATGTTAATCACACAAGAGTGACTCATTCCAAGTAGAGTTTCAGGCAGCAGAGTTAAACCAGTGGGGGAGAGAGATTGGTGGAAGAGAGCCTTCCCAACGCCTGCTCCAAAAACCATCCCTACCTCGCCAGCCCAGGTTCTCCGAGGCACCCCCCAGCCCCTCCAGCTGTGATTGGGAGGATGGGGGAAGGATGGCGATTGGGACTTTGAAGTGCGGAAGGGAAGGTACTGTGCTTGCCATTAGCAGGCAGCAGGCACACATGAGGATGTGTCATGGAAACCACAAATGAGATGACCATCAGACAAAGAACTTCAGGGACATCTCTTAGCCCCACCCTTTCCTGGCTCTCTCTGGAGGAACAGTCCAGCCACATCCATATGACCCTCTTGGGGTGAAGCTCTGTGATACAGACATTGCCAAGAAGGGACAAGAAAAAAAGGTGATATTATCTAGAGAGAAGTACATGCAGTGGCTCCCCATTACCTCAAGGGTCTGCGTGGCAGTTAAGGCTATTTATGACCTGGCCCCTTCTTAGATTTCCATGTTTATTGCACTATACCCTCCTCCATGCACTATAAAATTCAGCCATCCATGGCTGCACATTCCCTGACTATGAGGGTCTTCTCTCTCCTCACCTTTGCTTCTTGGAATCCAATCCCAGGTTTCCTTCAGGTCTCAGCTCAAGCCACACCTTCTCTCCACTCCCAAATGCCAGTACCTTCTCCCCAGAGTTCCTTGTATCCATGTTTTATGTGTTTTGCATCTAGCCATCTCTGTGCCTCTTGCCACTCATCAACCCTTAGTGTATGCTCATTCGTTTTCTCTCTCTTTTTTTAAACCCTTCCCTTCCATCTTAGAATCAATACTATGTATTGGTTCCAAGGCAGAAGAGTAGGAAGGGCTAGACAATGGGAGTTAAGTGACTTGCCCAGGGTCACCCAGCTGGGAAGTGTCTGAGGCCAGATTTGAACCCAGGACCTCCCATCATCTCTAGGCCTAGCTCTCAACCCACTGAGCCACCCAGCTGCCTCTGCATAAACTCACTCTTAAGGACAAAGAATTGTTTCACTTTGGTCTTTATATTTCCAGCACCTAGCACAGTGCCTCACTTATGATGGGTATTTAGAAATTGCTTGTTGGAGGCAATCAGGTAGCTCAGTGGATTGAGATGGGAGCTCTTGAGTTCAAATCTGACCTCAGATGCTTTGTAGCTGTGTGACCCTGGGCAAGTCCTTTAACCCCCTTTGCCTAGCCCTTCCTGCTCTTCATTCTTAGAGCCAATACTTACTTAGTATGGATTCCAAGATAGAAGGTAAAAGTTTAAAAACTAACATATAATTATAGTATATAATATAATTCTAATATGCATATTCTAATTATATAATTATAAATTATATAGCCTACTCTCTGCCAATGCTTTTTACAAATTTTATCTCATTTCATCATCCCAACAACTCTGGGAGGAAGGTGTTATTATTATCCCTACTTTACAGTCGAAGAAACAGAGGCAAACAGCTTACTATCCCTGTGACCTGAGGCAAGTCTCTTCTTTGTTCTTGAGTCTCAGTTTGAATTTACATCTCTGGCTCTCAGTTTCCTGATCTAGAAAATGGGGAAATATCTGTACTATTTACCTTTCAGAGTTGTAGACCACAAAGCGTCATATAAATATGCCCTGGCACATTGGGTCAGGCTGTCCCGGGTGATGGGAGCTGCTGTAGCAACAAATAGCTCAGCTCAATCCTGTTGTGTCAACCTTCAGAAAAGCTGGTTTTGAGTTTCTGTGTGTGCTCCGCCAATGCTGGAGAGAATCCTGGGATCCCCAGAGCTCTACGGAGGACTCTCAGTCATGAAACAGGGGCTCTTTTGAACAAGTGGTCTGATTTATTCTATGTGCAATTCTCTGCACTTGTACCAACAAATTTATTGGAAGAATAGCTGATATGATAGAGGACAGAATCCCAACTCCTAGTGATCTTGCCAGGTTCAAATGATGGGCCAGTTAGCAAGAGGACATTTAATAGGTATGAATGTAAAGTAATAGGAATAAATGTCAGCAGGCTCAAAAAGTCAATTCCACGCATACAAGACAAGGGAAGCATAGCTAAGCAGCCGTTCAAGTAAGTGACTCAAGAGCTGAGTGTATGGCAAGTAGGAGAATTCTCCAGTGTAACCTGACAGGGATAGAAACTGATTCTAAAGTTCTTTTAAAAGAGGTTCAGTGGGGCAGCTGGGTAGCTCAGTGGATTGAGAGTCAGGCCTAGAGGGTCCTGGGTCCTGGGTTCAAATCTAGCCTCAGACACTTCCCAGCTGTGTGACCCTGGGCAAGTCACTTAACCCCCATTGCCTAGCCCTGACCACTCTTCTGCCTTGGAACCAATACACAGTATTGATTCTAAGACAGAAGGCAAGAATTAAAAAAAAAAAAACTATCATATGGGGCAGCTAGGTGGCTTAATGGATAGAGTACCAGACCTGGAGTCAGGAGGACCTGGGTTCAAATTTGGCCTCAGATATTTCCTAGATGTGTAACCCTGGGCAAGTCACTTAACCCCCATTGCCTAGCCCTTGTTGCTCTTCTATATTAGAACTGATACTAAAGTAGAAAGTAAGAGTTTTAAAAATTATAAGAGAATAAATGATGAGACAGTATGGTAGTAGCAGTGGTAAGAACATGAGATATGCAGTCAGAGGACCTAGGTTCAAATCCTGAATGTGATATCCTTGATGATTATTCATTGTGGATGTTGTAATTCAAGAATTGTGGAAAATGTGTAAACCAAACCCACTCCATTTTGTGACTCAGTTCTGCATGTGGTTCAGTTCCCTTTCCATTCAAACATGGGTCTAGTCCAACTTCTGTCTTGTGATAAATCTTTATTTGATTATGGGAACTGTGAGAAAACTTTATCGCATTGTTTGAACCGATGTCTGTGTGGCTAGGAAGCTGGACTACCTCCTGGTTAAGAGACCCTTAACTAAAAACCTAAGTTATGCTGACCAAAAACCTGTTAGGATCCAAAGACTGGTGTAAGGAGTTTTCTCACAGTTATACTTCTCAGGTCTAACCATATCAGATATCAAATTATACTATAAAGCAGTAATCATCAAAACAATCTGGTACTGGCTAAGAAACAGAGTAGAGGATCAATGGAATAGATTAGGAAATCAACGCATGGCAGTGCAGATCCATAGCAACTTAATGTTGAATAAACCCAAAGATTCAAGATTTTGATGACAGAAACTGCAGAGAAAACTGGAAAGTAGTATGGCAGAAACTAGGCATAGACCAACATTCATACCATACACCAGGATAAAGTCAAAATGTATATTTAATCTAGAACTAAAGGGTGATGCCATAAACAAGTTAAGGGAACATGGAAAAGTTTACCTGTCAGACTTATGGGTAAGGAAGAACTTATGACAAAATAAGACATCGGAAACATGACAAAAAATGAAATGGATAATTTTGATTACATTAAAGTTTTGTACAAACAAAACCAATGCAACCAAGATTAGAAGGGAATAACAGATTTGGAGAGGAGAAATTTTATAGCAAATGTCTCTGAAAAAAGCCTCATTTCTTGCATATAGAGAGAACTGAGTCAAATTGTTGAGAATACAAAGCATTTCTCAATTGATAAATGACCAAAGTATAAGAACAGACAGTTCTCAGAGGAAGAAATTTAAACCATCGATAGCCATATGAAAAAAGGCTCTAAATCACTGTTGACTAGGGGAATGCAAATTAAAACAATTCTGAGATACCACTGCTCACTAACCAGATTTGCTAATATGACCAAAATGGAAAACACTAAATGTTGGAGGGGATTTGGGAAAATTGAGACCATTGTTGGTGGAACTGTGAACTGATACAACAATTTTGGAGAGCAATGTGGAACCAGGCTCACAGGGCCACTGAACTAGGCACACCCTTTCCCCCAGCAATACCACTACTGGGTCTGTATCCCAAAGACATCAGAGATAAGGAAAAGGACCTATATGTCTAAAAATATTTTAGTAGCTCTTTTTATAGTGGCAAAAAAATTGGAAACTGAGGGATTATCTGTCACAAGGTGTAACATGTGTTTTTAATAAAATACTATTGTATCATAAGAAATGATAAATTCTGAATAACCTGGGAAGACATATGAACTGATACAAAGTAAAGTAAGCAGAACAAGGAGAACAATGTACACAGTAAGAGAAATATTATGTGATGATCAATTGGGAAGGACTAAGCCGTTATCAGCAAAGCAAGTTTCCAAGATAACCATAAGGGACTCATAATGAAAATGCTCTCCACAACCAAAGAAGGAACTATCAGAGTCTGAAGCAGATCAAAGCATGTCATTTTACTTTATTTCTTTTGTGAGATGTTTATTGTATGTGTGATATGTGGCTCCTATCACATGAGCAATATGAAAATATGCATTGCATGAAAATACTGATATAAACTTTATCAAATTATTTACCACCTGAGGTAAAGAAGGGAGGAAGAAAATATGAATCCTAAAATGTCAGAAAACAATTGTCAAAGATCGTTTCTCCATGTAACTGGAAAAAAAATGTTTTTTAAAAGAAACAAATTATACCTCTCAAGCAACTCACATATCTTATCTGAAAACTGGTCCATACTAGTTAATCAGTTACAGTTTCCGTGTTTCTTTGTTATAATGCAGACACTTGGGGGGAATGAGACTCCTCTTTTTTTCATTTCAGGGAGTCCTACCTGTTTGCTCTCCCCCTCCCAACTTGGAAGATCCCTAATCTTTTCTCTAGTTACAAGGCTGATTACCTGATCTTATATCCTGGTTTATATCCTGTTAATTTTCTTTTAATGCATAAAATTCTCTCTTCTTGTATTCAGGGTCCAGTGCCAACCTGAGGGAACCTGGTCCCGATTTGTTATGCAGCTGGAATATATTACTGTATATATTTTATATACATAGACTGTATACTGTTTACAATTACTGACATACATTAATAAATCAATATGCTCAGAAGCTCAAACCTTTGTCCCCTCAGTTGTTTCAGATTTCACCCATCATAGTAGTAAGAATTCTTGTTCAAAGATGATTGAATTAGATGGCACTGGAGTCCCTTCTAACTCTAAGGTTCCAGGAAAAAATTCATTCTTCTCTGGGCTAAAGGAGTGACTCTACAAGTCTTTTCTCTCCTATGCATCTGTGCAGGGATACTTTCATTTTCTTCCCTTCCCCATTTTTATGTGTCTTCTTCCATTAGAATGTACGGTTCTTTCTTTCTACTTGAATTAGTATTCCCAGTTTTTAGCACAGTGCCCGGCACACAGTAAATGCTTAATAAATGCTTTTTGACTTGAAATAAGAGTGAACCCTTGCCTCTGAGGATGTTACAGAATTCTGTTATGTGCCCTCACTTTCCTCTCCCCCTGACCAGAGTGCACTCTCTCAAGGTAATTCAGATGGCCACACATTCTGCCCCCAATATAACTTTGACCACCAGATAAACAATGAGCTGCTGGCCATTCCTTAAACATTACACTACAAAGGTCAATGTACTTTTGCTCTGGGTGTCCCCCATGCCTGGAATGCTCTCCTTCCTTGCCTCTGACTTTGAGATTCAGCTCCGATCCCAGCTTCTGTAAGAGGTCTTTTCTAGTGGTCCTAGATGCTAGAGCCTGCCTCTCTAAGATTACCTTTTATCTGGTTATTATGGAGTGTGTAGGATCTATTTATTTAACTGTGGTCTCCCTCTTTGGAATATTATCTCCTTTAGTGCTGGAACTATTTTTGCTATTCTTGGGATCCCCCCGGGGCTTAGCCCAAGACACAGGGGCTTGCTTTCTTTCTTTTTTAAACCCTTACCTTCCATCTTGGAGTCAATACTGTGTATTGGCTCCAAGGCAAAAGAGCAGTAAGAGCTAGGCGATGGGGGTCAAGTGACTTGCCTAGGGTCACACAGCTGGGAAGTGTCTGAGGTCAGATTTGAACCTAGGACCTGCCGTCTCTAGGCCTGGCTCTCTATCCACTGAGCTACCCAGCTGCCCCCCAGGGGCTTTCTTAATGTGTGTTGACTGACAGACTGCTGAAGATGGCGAAACTAGGCACAGAATGCAAGAATGGGAGCCTAGGAGCAAGATTATTCCAGAGAGGCATCCCAGGGGATATAATGAGGCTGTGGAAGGGGTTGTGGTGAAGAAGAAGAGCCTGGTGGGTAAAACTGGGCAGGAGACAGCCTTCACTAGGGAGATAGATTCAGGAGGGGCTGGGCTGAGTCAACAGGGAAGGGGAGGAGAGCAGAAGCTGTACTTTTTTCCCCATTTCCCTCTGGAGGAGCAGGGCAGGGCGGGACAGAGCTGGGCTTGGCTTGGCCCCAAGCACTGCCTGCATACAATTCCCAGCCCCTGCCCTCACATCTGGTCCTCCTCACCTTTCCTGGTCAGGGCTTCATTCTCATTCTCTACCATTCTATTTCGAGCTGCCCCTCTCCTCTTGCCAAAATACATACAAGACAGAAGAAAGAAACTTGTCACATTTAGAGTTTTAGAGATATTGGAAGATTATCAACCAGACTCTTCATTTTACAGATGAGGAAACTGAAGCCTGAAAAGAAGTGACTTCCCAAAGCTAACATAGCAGAACCACGATTCAAACCTCCATCCCCTGACTCCAAACCCAGGAGTCTTTCCACCACTCTTAGCTGGAAGAGGCAGCAGCAATGTGAGTCAGTTCACAGAAATTCAACAAAGGTAACAGACATTTATTAAACACCTATTGTAGTGAGGGCCCTGGGCCAGGCAGTAGAGGACAAAAACATGTAAAGGGGGTAATTGGTGTGTTGCCTAGACACCCTCTCACACACATCTGCTCTGGCTATAGTATATCTCATTGGAACATTCTCAGCTGAGCTCCTCAGGCCATTTTTTTTTTTAACTCTTACCTTCTGCATTGGTTCCAAGGCAGAAGAGCACTAAAGGCTAGGCAATGGAAGTTAAATGACTTACCTAGGGTCACACAGCTAAGAAGTGTCTGAGGCTAGATTCCACCAAGACCTCCCATCTCCAAGCTTGACTCTGTAGCCAATGAGCCACCTAGCTACCCCCCAACCCCTACCCCAGCCACTTTTTTTTAAACCTTTTTTATTTTTTCTGGCTTATACATGTATTATCACACAAAACATATTTCTATATTATTCATTTTTGTGAGTGATTGATCTGATAAAACCAAACCCCAACAAGTGATAAACCATGTGCTTCCATCTGTATTCCTACTCCCACAGTTCTTTCTCTGGAGGTAGAGAGCCCTTTTTGTCATAAATCCCTAAGAATTGTCCTGGATCATCATATTGCTTCTAGTGGCAAAGTCTATCACATTTGATGGTTCCATAATATTTCAGTTATTGTTCTCCTGGTTCTGCTTATTTCACTCTGCATCAGTTCATGTGGGTCTTTCCAGCCCTTTCTGAAATCTTCCTGTTTATTGCTCCCAGCCACTTTTGATGATGCATTTGGCTTAGCATCTCCGGATTTCTCTCTGGTCACATGCTTAGGGAAAGAAACACAAAACAGAAGCAGCTAGGGTCTTAAGGTCCTGACTTAGCATCCCCCAGGACAGCACGGTGCCCTAGATGCCATGCTTGAGCTATTTTCTTGGGTGAGGAGGGGAAGAGGAAAGCCTTCCCTCTACCATAGGAAGTTCCAGAGAGAGTTCCAAACCACACATTCAAAGGTGAAAAAGAAGAGGATTCCAGAGGTTGAGGCATTCCATACTGAGTAGTCCATTCTTTCTGGTTCAATGGCAAATTCTCTTTGATACGTATTGATGGGTGGCAGAAGAGGCACACAGGGACCAAGAGACCAATAGATGGATTGTTTCATTAGCCCAACATATAAGTCTTCAAGCACCCACTCCTGGAAGTAGCCTGGGAGCTCAGCTCAACTCCATGTGTGTTCTGAGATAGTTATATGGAGAAGGTGGTGTCATTGGTCCCCTTCAAAAAGGAAGGACGAATAGCAGCAAGGGAGATAGGACGCAAATGTAATTAACCATAATTAACATCAGCTGTCAAATATTAATTTTATTATTATGACATTATATATAATTATTAATATTACAAAAATTTAAATCAATATAATTATTAATATAAACTTTTAAATTAAATTGATATAATGTAATAAATTAAATTGTCAAATTATTAATATGATAAACTTTTCAATTAATGAATGGATAATAGAAATTAAATTAATAAAATAAAAATAATATGGGAATTAAATTAAATAATATAAACTATAGAAATATAATGTAATAAACTTTAAGGCTTGCAAAACCCTTTACATATATTATCTCATTTGAGCTTCACAATCTACTCCTGTCGTCCTCCCTCCCCCAGGTAGGTGGTATTACTATCCCTGTTTTACAAATAAGGAAAAAGAGGTTAAGAGAGGTTAAGAGATTAAGTGACTTGCCAACAGTTAATAAGTATCTGAGATAGAATTTGAGAATCCAGTACCCTATACACTATGCTTTCTTTCATATATTATAACAAAATTATTTAAGGGGGGACAGCTAGAAAGTTCAGTGGATTGAGAGCCAGGCTTAGAGACAGGAGGTCCTGGGTTCAAATACAACCTCAAACATTTTCTACTTCCAGCCCAGATGAAATCCAAGAAGGAAGTGAAATTCAGTTATTTTCAGTTTTAGACTCCCACAATTCCTTTCCTACCCAGAATCCTTTCCCAGAGCTTATCTGAAAATTCCCTTCTTTCAATGAACCCTAGAAAACCAGACCATCCCTAACTATATTCCTACCTACTCCCTAGCTAAGTGACCTTAAAATCATTTAACCCCCATCACCTACCTCTTTTCTGTCTTGGAACCAGTACATAGTATTGATTCTATGATATAGTTAAGGGTTTTTTTTTTAACTACATAAGAAAGACAACTTTTAATATTTTAAAAAAAGTTTTTATTTCATTAATTAATTTAGAATATTTTCCCATGGTTACATGATTCATGTTCTTTCCCTCCTCACCTCCCCCCCCCCCAGAGCCAATGAGTAATTCCACTGGGTTTTACATGACAACTGTCAATATGAAGATGATTATTACTAACAGTGTTCATCATATGCTTCCTAGAAGAGGTGATGCTTCAGTTGAGAGATGGCTAGGAATGTAATTCCTAAGGCAGCTAGGTAATACAGTGGATAGAGTACGAGGTCTGGAGTCAGGAAAACACATTTTCCCAAGTTCAAATCTGGCCTTAGACACTTACCAGCTGTGTGACCCTGGGCAAGTCACTTAACCTTGTTTGCCTCTCAGTTTCCTTAGTTGTCAAGTAAACTGGAGAAGGAAATGGCAAACCACTCCATACCTTTGCCAAGAAAACCCCAAATGGGGTCATGAAGAGTCAGCCATGACTGTAACAGCTGAATCACAAGGAATCTAATGGGCCACAAAAGGAAAGCAGGGTTGGGATAAAGAGTCTGTGGCTTATAGTAAGTTTTTTTTTTAAGTTTTATTTTAATTTTAATTTTTTAAAACCCTTTCTTTCTGTCTTGGAGTCAATACTGTGTATTGGCTTCAAGGCAGAAGGTAAGGGTTAGGCAATGGGGGTCAAGTGACTTGCCCAGGGTCACATATCTGGGAAGTGTCTGAACCCAGGACCTCCCTTCTCTAGGCCTGGCTCTCAATCCACTAAGCCACCCAGCTGCCCCCTTATAGTAAGTTTCAGGAAGGCCTAGGATCATAGGACAATCTGAGCAAAAGCATGAGAGCTGAACCTACTTACTTGAAGAGCATCCCTGAGAAAGCCCAATTTAACTAGAGTATAAGTGAATAGAGGAAAGTGGTATGAGATAAAGCTTGAAAGACAGGTTAGTGCCAGCTTATAGAGGACCTAGAAATTCAGGCAATGGAGGGAGCTCAAACTTTTCTGTTTAGGCAATAGGGAGCCACTGAAATTTTTGGACTTGAGCCTTGGCCAGGTCTATGCATATGGAAGACCAATTAGGCATCATGTGAAGGACCATTTTAAAAGGTCCATCCAGGAGTTGTTCAACCCTCCAGGAGATGGTCAACAAACATTATTTTTAAGCACTACTAGGGACCAGGTACAGCTCTAAATGCTGGGGTTAGCCCAAACAAAGGCAAAAATTCAGTCCTTTCCCTCAAGGAACTAATATTCTTTTTTTTTTTTAAATATATTTTATTTGATCATTTCCAAGCATTATTCGTTAAAGACATAGATCATTTTCTTTTCCTCCCCCCCACCCCCCATAGCCGACACATAAGTCCACTGGGCATTAGATGTTTTCTTGATTTGAACCCATTGCTTTGTTGATAGTATTTGCATTAGAGTGTTCATTTAGAGTCTATCCTCTGTCATGTCCCCTCAACCTCTGTAGTCAGGCAGTTGCTTTTTCTCGGTGTTTCCACTCCCATAGTTTATCCTTTGCTTATGAATGGTGTTTTTTTCTCCTGGATCCCTGCAAGTTGTTCAGGGACATTACACCGCCCCTAATGGAGAAGTCCATTACGTTCGATTATACCACAGTGTATTAGTCTCTGTGTACAATGTTCTCCTGGTTCTGCTCCTCTCGCTCTGCATCACTTCCTGGAGGTTGTTCCAGTCTCCATGGAACTTCTCCACTTTATTATTCCTTTGAGCACAATAGTATTCCATCACCAACATATACCACAGTTTGTTCAGCCATTCCCCAATTGATGGGCATCCCCTCGTTTTCCAGTTTTGGGCCACCACAAAGAGCGCAGCTATGAATATTTTTGTACAAGTCTTTGTGTCCATTATCTCTTTGGGGTACAGACCCAGCAGTGCTATGGCTGGGTCAAAGGGTAGATATTCTTTTGTCGCCCTTTGGGCATAGTTCCAAATTGCCCTCCAGAATGGTTGGATCAGTTCACAACTCCACCAGCAATGAATTAATGTCCCTACTTTGCCACATCCCCTCCAGCATTCATTACTTTCCTTTGCTGTTATGTTAGCCAATCTGCTAGGTGTGAGGTGATACCTCAGAGTTGTTTTGATTTGCATCTCTCTGATTATAAGAGATGTAGAACACTTCTTCATGTGCTTGTTAATAGTTTTGATTTCTTTATCTGAGAACTGCCTATCCATTTCCCTTGCCCATTTATCAATTGGAGAATGGCTTGATTTTTTGTACAATTGATTTAGCTCATTATAAATATGAGTAATTAAACCTTTGTCAGAGGTTTCTATGAAGATTTTTTCCCAATTTGTTGTTTCCCTTCTGATTTTAGTTATATTGGTTTTGTTTGTACAAAAGCTTTTTAGTTTGATGTAGTCAAAATTATTTATTTTACATTTTGTGATTCTTTCTATATCTTGCTTGGTTTTAAAGCCTTTCCCCTCCCAAAGGTCTGACATGTATACTATTCTGTGTTTACCCAATTTACTTATGGTTTCCTTCTTTATGTTTAAGTCACTCACCCATTTTGAATTTATCTTGGTGTAGGGTGTGAGGTGTTGATCTATTCCTAGTCTCTCCCACACTGTCTTCCAATTTTCCCAGCAGTTTTTATCGAATAGTGGATTTTTGTCCCAAAAGCTGGGATCTTTGGGTTTATCGTATACTGTCTTGCTGAGGTCGCTTTCCCCCAGTCTATTCCACTGATCTTCCTTTCTGTTTCTTAGCCAGTACCAAATTGTTTTGATGACTGCTGCTTTGTAATATAGTTTTAGGTCAGGGACTGCAAGGCCCCCATCATGTGTGTTTTTTTTCATTATTTCCCTGGATATCCTTGATCTTTTGTTCTTCCAAATGAACTTTGTTATGGTTTTTTCTAAATCAGTGAAGAAGTTATTTTGATAGTTCAATGGGTATGGCACTAAATAGATAAATAAGTTTGGGTAGGATGGTCATTTTTATTATATTGGCTCGTCCTATCCATGAGCAGTTAATGTTTTTCCATTTGTTCAAGTCTAGTTTTAGTTGTGTGGCGAGTGTTTTGTAGTTGTGTTCATATAGTTCCTGTGTTTGTCTTGGGAGATAGATTCCTAGGTATTTTATTTTGTCTAAGGTGATTTTGAATGGGATTTCTCTTTCTAGTTCTTGCTGCTGAGCTGTGTTGGAGATATATAGAAAAGCTGATGATTTATGTGGGTTTATTTTGTATCCTGCAACTTTGCTAAAGTTGTTGATTATTTCAATTAGCTTTTTGGTTGAATCTCTAGGATTCTTTAAGTAGACCATCATGTCATCTGCAAAGAGTGATAACTTGGTCTCCTCCTTGCCTATTTTGATGCCTTCAATTCCTTTATCTTCTCTAATTGCTACTGCTAGTGTTTCTAGTACAATGTCAAATAGTAGAGGTGATAATGAGCATCCTTGTTTCACTCCTGATCTTATTGGGAATGCATCTAGTTTATCCCCATTGCAGATGATATTAGCTGTTGGTTTTAGATATATACTGTTTATTATTTTTAGGAATGACCCTTCTATTCCTATGCTTTCTAGTGTTTTTAATAGGAATGGGTGTTGTATTTTATCAAAGGCTTTTTCTGCATCTATTGAGATAATCATGTGGTTCTTGCTAGTTTGCTTGTTGATGTGGTCAATTATGTGGATGGTTTTCCTAATGTTGAACCAGCCCTGCATCCCTGGTATGAATCCTACTTGATAGGAACTAATATTCTAAAGGAGAAGACAACCCACAAAGGCAAGGAGATAGAAGGGGCAGGGTCATACCTAAGGAATAGCAAGTGGTCCACTGTAGTTGATGGAAGGGCCAATGGTGAAAAGGATTTTGAATGCTAGACAGGATTTACACTGGATCCTGGAGGTAATGGGAAACCACTGGAGTTTAGTGATGGAGGGTTGACATGGTCAGAACTGCGCTTTAGGGATGGGTTGGAACACTCCCCATTGGAGCTCCCCCATCTGTTTCACGTGAGGCATGGCTCCAGGCTTGCCATTTTTGGTCCTTTGGTCCTCCTGTCAATGTGCATATTGTTGAGAGCCAATTAAAAGGCTATTGTGATTGAAATAATATTTCCATTGATATCCATTGAGATCACCAAGTGATGTAGTGTTGAGCAGAGGGGTCAAATATGAGACTTTGACCAATGAGAGGCCAGAACCAAATTAAAATGTAACTAGGAATATTTAGCAAAATAAATAAAAATATAACTGAACATAGATAATGTTAATATGTAGTTTTCTGTGTCAGTATTTGTTCCTTGTGAATCCTAATGTACAGTTCATTGGCCCCATTTCCATTTGAGTTTGATATCACAGATGCAGAGGAAAAAGAGAAGAGGACCCAAGACAAAGTCTTGCAGAGTCAGACCACTCACTCTTAGTAGGTGTGACCTGTCTGAAGAGCCAGCAAAGGAAAATGAGAAAGAATGGTCAGATAAGTAGAAGAACCAGAAAAAAGTAGTGGTAAGCAAAATTCCAAAAAGAAATGAGTATACAATGGAAGCAGCTTATATAGCACCTCCTATGTTCCAAGGACTGGAGTAAACATTATCTCATTTAATCCTCACAATGACCCTGAGAGGTAAGAGTTATTATGTTGTTATCCTCATTTGACCCCTGAGAGAACTGAGGCAAATAGAAGTTAAGTGACTTACCCAATGTCACAAAGCCAGAAAGTATCTGAGGATAGATTTGAATTCAGATCTTCCTCACTCTAGTCCAGTGCTCTATCTATTTCACCACCCAGTTGCTTCTAAGGATCAAAGTTACCATATTTAACCTGACCATGATGGTCCCTCGTCATTTCCAGGTCATACCTTTCTCTATATTCTTCCTTCCCTTCTCCCCTTTCTACTTCTGGATCTGGGAACAATAATCACATATGACAATAAATCACTCTGTGATTTCACCTACTACCCCTTTGACTTTATTTTTTTTTAATTAAATTAAATTTTTTTTTGCCAATTACAAGTAATAACAAATTTCCACATAATTTTTTGGAAGTTATATGCTCCAAATTGTCTCCCTCCCTTCCTCTCCCCCCCCCCCCAGCTGACAAGCAATTCAATCTGGATCATACATGTATTATCACACAAAACATTCCCATGCTGTTCATTTTTATAAATGAGTAATCTTATGAAACCAAAGCCCCACAACATACACCCAAATAAACAAGTGAAAAATTGCATGCTTTCTTTTGTCTGCATTTTGACTCTCCAACAGTTTGTTCTCTGGAGGTGGACACCTTTCTTTGTCCTAAGTCCCTCCAAATTGCTCTGGATCATGGTATTGCTGAGAATAGCTAAGTCTATCTCATTTGATCATTCCACAATATTGCTGTTACTATGTACAATGTTTTCTGGTTCTTCTTCTTTTACTCTTATCCCTTTGACTTCAAACAAAGCATATCTCTGTGGCCTCTATAGTATAGTTTTTGGGGTTTGTTTTAAATCCTTACCTTCTGTCTTAGATTCAATACTACATATCAGTTCCAAGGCAGAAGAGTCATAAGTAGTAATACAATTGGGGTTAAGTGACTTGCCCAGGGTCACACAGCTAGGAAGTATCTGAGACCCAGTTTTCTATCCACTGAGACATCTATCTGCCCCCTATTATGTATTTTTGTTGGTCAGTTATGTCTCACTCTTCATGACCCCATTTGAGGTTTTCTAGACAAAGATTTTTGGAGTGGTTTACCATTTCTTTCTCCAGCTTATTTTACAGATGAGGAAACTGAGACTAATGGAGTTAAGTGACTCACCCACATAGCTACTAAGGGTCTGAAGCCAGACTTGAATTCAGGAATTTGAATTGCAGACCTGGCACTCTGTCCCCTGGACCACCTGGCTGCCCACTATGATGTACTATCTTTCTGTTACAATGTCAGCTCCTTCAGAGCTGTCTTTCTTTTGGCATTTGTAGCCCTGATCCTTAACACAGTGCCTGTCACAGAGTAAGCACTTTAGAATGCCTCTTCATTCATTCATTTATTGCTAGAAGAGAACTGAGAGGCCCTCTAATCCGCGCCTCTCCTTTTGCAGATGAGGCCACTCCTAGCCAAGTGGTCAAAAGACTTGCCCAGGATCACAGAGCTAATTGGTATGGGAGGCAAGGTCCAACCCCAGGGCTTCCAGATTCCAACCCAGAGCTCTCGCTTCCCTATATCATAAACGCCCTGCCTTTGGACTCCAACTGGATGGATATGAGAAGCGAGGCAAGGAAAGGGACCCAAGGAGAGAGCCGCTAAGGGAGAAAGATCTTTGCCGAAGGGAGATTCCTGGGAATTAAAGGGTGAAGCCCACGGACACCCCAAGACTTAGGCACCTGGGATGTAGAATGTCATGAAACAGGGCATTGGACAGTGGATGCTTCACCTTGTCTGTGCCATGGACCAAAGCCTTTGACACTCCAGTGAAGCCCCTGGACCCTCCTCTCAGAATAATGTTTTTAAATGCAAAAAAGGCACAGATTTACAGGTTGAAATATAGTTATTAAAATACAAATATATAAAAAATACAAATATATATAATACAAATATACGTATAATACAAATATATTTGAAATACAAATATATAAAAATACAAATATATGTAATACAAATATACATATAATACAAATATATTTAAAATACAAATATATAATACAAATATATAAAAAATACAAATATATGTAATACAAATATACATATAATACAAATATATTTAAAATACAAATATCTAATACAAATATATAAAAAATACAAATACATTTAAAATACAAATATATAGTACGAATATATGTAAATACAAATATATATGTAAAATACTTCGTCATCCTCGATTACCGAGAGACTACTGCCATGTAAAATACAAACATATACAAAATACAAATATATATAAAATACAAATATATATGTAAAGTACAAATATATATAAAATACAAATATATATATATATAATAAGTTCTCTAAGATCCTTTTCAGCTCTGATAGTCTAAGGATTCATAGAGACACACACAGATTTCTAGAATGTTAGAGGAGGAAGGAACCCCAGAGATTGTCTAATCTAACCCTTGTTATTGTTTAGTCATTTCAATCATGTCCTACCCTTTATAACCCTATTTAGGGTGGTTTGCCATTTTCCTGCCCAGCTCATTTTTACAGATGAGGAAACTGAGGCCAACAGGGCTGAGTGACTTGTCTGGGATCACACAATTAGTAAGTATCTGAGACCAAATTTGAACTCAGGAAGAGGAGTGTTCCTGGCTCCAAGGAGCCCAGCGCTTTCTTCACTGAGCCACCTGCTATCATTTTACAAAGGAGGAAACGGGGGTCCCCAGGAGGGGCAATAATTTGTTCCAGGTTTTACAAGGAGCCAGTGGCAGAGCAGTGACTGGGGAGATGGAGATTTTGCTTCCTTCCCAGGGCTAAGAGGCTTCCTCTCCCCCAGAGAGTCACCGTCACAGTCCCAGAGAGCCAATGCCCTCGAAGGCTCCCAGTGCTGTCCCTTCTTCAAAGCAGCTGGGATGGGCCTGGCTGGTCTCAGCCTGCTGACGTGGCACCTCCCTGGGCTGCACCTGCAGCTGGGCCACCACACCCCACTCTGGAAATCAAGGGAAAAAAGTCCTTCTCAGGAGCAGCCAAAGCAGGAACCCTGACCCTGCTGCTCCCTGGCCATCCATCCATCAATCAATTACTGCTGACTTTTAAGCTCCAGGCTCCCAGAGGAAGGCTCTGCCCTTTGGGTTTGAGTCTCAGCTGTTCCACTTACCCAGCTGGGTGACCTTGGACCAGGCACTTAACCTGAGCAGCAGCAGGGTATGGTGGAATGAGCACTGAACTTGGCATCAGAAGACCCAGCGTTGAAAGTGATATTTACAGGCAGAAAGATTTTCAGAGTTCATTTAGTCTAAAGCCCTCATTTTTCAGTTAAGGAAACTAAGCACAGAAAAGGCTGTTATTTGCCTGAGATCACAAGGACATTTTAAGGGGCCAAGTCTGCACTGTGCTTCATTGTACCATGGGCTAAATCATGTTTATTTATTTTATTTACTTTTTCTTGTAAATCTTTTTTAATTTTTAAAAATTTTATCATTTTATTTTTCCCATGGTTCCATGATTCAAGTTCTCTCCATTCCCTCTTCCCTCCCCACTCCTGGAGCTGACAAGCAGTTCCACTGGGTTATACATGTATTATCCCTCAAAACCTCTTTCCATATTATTATTTTTGTAATAGAGTCATCTTTTAAAAGCAAAACCCCCAATCACATGCTCATGTAAACATGTGATAAATCATATGGTTTTCTTCTGTATTTCTACTCCCACGGTTCTTTCTCTGGATGTGGATAGCATCTTTCTCATAAGTCCCTCAGAATTGTCATGGATCATTTCATTGCTACTTGTAGAGAAGCCCATTACATTGGATAGCTCCACAATGCTTCACTTTCTGTCTATAATGTTCTGGTTCTGTTTATTTCACTCTGCATTAATTCATGGAGGTCTTTCCAGTTCTTAAAGAATAGATTCCTTTTTTTTTTTTTAAACCCTTACCTTCCGTCTTGGAGTCAATACTGTGTATTGGCTCCAAGGCAGAAGAGTGGTAAGGGCTAGGCAATGGGGGTCAAGTGACTTGCCCAGGGTCACACGGCTGGGAAGTGTCTGAGGCCAGATTTGAACCCAGGACCTCCCGTCTCTAGGCCTGGCTCTCAATCCACTGAGCTACCCAGCTGCTCCCTTTATTTACTTTTAAAAAGATATTTCTCCATATTTATGTGATTCATTTTCTTTCCTTCCCCGTCCCAGAGCTGACAAGCAATTCCACTGGGTTGTACAAATGCTGTCAGTTGGCAATGTCATTATTAAACTCCTTTTTACAGGTCAGATGTTGTGCTAAGTGTCAGAGATAGAAAGGTCAAAAGACAGCCCTTTCTCTGAAGCAGCTCAGTTTAATGGAGAAACATCATACAAACAGCTACATACACATGATATGTATGGGATGGATTCAAGATAATCCCAGAGAGAAAGCACTGCTCTTCTCGTGGGACTTCTAAGGGTCCAGGGGTTTCACCAGAGTATCAAAAGCTGTGTTCTATGGCACAGAAAAGGTTAAGAATCCCCAGTCTGATAGAAAACTAGGGGGATTGGAAGATGCTTCTTAGAGAACAATAATGCCAAACTCAAAAAGAAATGGTACCCATTAACCCATATAAGAGGATCCCTGCAGGCTGCCATGTTGTTTGCAAATGTAATATCATCCAGGTTTTGTTGTATATTTATCTATTTTTGTTATCTATTTCCCAATTACATTTCAATCCAACTGGGGCAGCACTCTAGAGGGTTTCCAGCAGCAAATGGCCTTCATTGTAGAAGGTAGCATAAAATATTGTGCAGAGGAAATCTGCTTACTCCAACCAGCTATAAGTCTAGAAAGGCTCTTAGAGACTATCTAATATAATCCCTCATTTTTTTTCATTTTTATTATTTAAACATTTTTTTTATTCTTCACTTTTGTAAGTGACTAATCTTCTAAAACCCAAACCCACAAACAGATCCAAATAAACAAGTGAAAAATTGTCTGCTTTCTTCTGCATTTTGACTCTAATAGTTCCTTCTCTGGAGGTGGCATCATCCCTCATAATATTGTTTGCTTTTTGATTACAGTCATTATCAATGCCTCCTTTCCCCCTTCCATAATGAACCTTAGAAAAACAATTAAGCAGAAGAAACACTTGATACAGTAAAAACTCTGATAGTGGATATAATATAGCCATACCAGTCCCCAACCTCTCAGACATTAGGAAGTCAGAGTGGGCTTGGAGTTAGGAATAGTGATAATAATAACAAATATTTATCAGGGGGGCCATAGTGGATAGAGTGCCCAACCTGGAGTCAGGAAGAACTGAGTTCAAATTTGGCCTCAGACACTTCCTATCTTTATGAACCTGGCCAAATCACTTAACCCATCTGCCTCAGTTTCCTCATCAGTAAAATAGAGAATAATAGCATCTGCCTCTTGGGGTTGTTATATGAGGACCAAATTAGATAATGTTTGTAAAGCACCCTATAAAATGCTAGCTATTGGCTACCTAGCTCTTTAAGATTTGCAGATGGGGGGGGGCACAGCTGGGTAACTCAGATTGAGAGCCAGGCCTAGAGATGGGAGGTCCTGGGTTCAAATCTGGCCTCAGACACTTCCCAGCCATGTGACCCTGGGCAAGTCACTTGACCCCCATTTCCTAGCCCTTACCACTCTTCTGCCTTGGAGCCAATACACAGTAGTGATTCCAAGACAGAAGGTAAGGGTTTAAAAAAAAAAAAGATTTGCAAAGCATTTTACATATCAACTCAGATTCTTACTGTAAAGGAGGGTAATAATAGCACTTACCTCATAAGGTTGTTGTGAGGATCCAAGGAGACAGTGTACATAAAGTGCATTGTAAACCTTAAAGGCTTATATACACGAGTGAATATTATCAGCTCAGATATTCCATTGCTCATCTGACTTCACTATTTGGGACTTTTCCACTATGCCCCCACATCCTGTATTCCTCCCTCCCATTTTTTTTAACCCTTACCTTCCATTTTAGCATCAGTTCTAAGACAGGAGAGAGGTAAGGGCCAGGCAGTTAGGGTTAAGTGACTTACTCAGGGTCACACAGCTAGAAAGTTTCTGAGGTTAGATTTGAACCCAGGACCTCCTGCCTCTAGGCCTGGGGCTCCATCCACTGTGTTACCTGGCTGTTCCATCTTTCCTCCCACTTTTCACCTTTCTTTTATGTATTGTTTCCCCCCATTAGATGATAAGTTTCTTGACAGTCAGCTTTGTTTCTCCTGTTGGTAGCCCACTGCTTAGTATAATATCTGGCACATAGTAGGGGCTTAATAAATGCTTGTTGACTAATTACTCTCATTTCTGACCAAAACACAGACTTCCAGAGAAGTTATGGTCATGGAACCAGGATTTAAACTCACATGCCCTGATTCCGAATCCCACCATCCTTCCACTATGCCACATTGACAAGCCCAGCTTGGTCAGTCTTTTGGGTCTGATGAAACAAGCTTCAGATGAGCTTCAGAGACTAGAGTGATAGTCCTAGTTTTGTCATTTACATCTGTGTGACCTTGGGTAAGTCACTTGATGAGGGGATGGGCTGGGATGCTCCCTCCTTTATGATTTGCACAGAACTTTTCCATTCTATAAAATGGGGCTCATACAATACCCACTTCCTCCATCTTCTTTGTCAGTATTCCCTATTCACATTTAAAAAAATTGTTTATTTTTAAACCTTTACCTTCTATCTTAGAATCAACGCTGTATATTGCTGCCAAGGCAGAAGAGTGGTAAGGGCTAGGCAATGGGAGTCAAGTGATTTGTTCAGGGTCACAGCTGGGGAGTGTCTGAGGTCAAATTTGAACCCAGCACCTCTTTGTCTCCAAGCCTGACTCTCAATCCATTGGCCTACCTAGCTGCCCCCCACATTATTTTTAATTTCCTTCTCGGTATTGTACAATTTAGCACAGGTCAATGACCTACTCTTGGCAAACCCCTGGCACATGTATCTTCTGGTGAATGGAAGGTCCTCGAGGGCAGGGCCTCTGGGCATTTTGTCTTTGTACCCCAAGGTGCAGAGCCCAGTGGGCGGCAAGTAGTCCTTTACTAGCTGCGGGATTAATGAATAAATGAATGACTTCCCAGGACACATGCAAGGAAGGCAGTTTGTGAAGCTACAGAAATGGTATCAGTCCTCTGGCTTAGTGAACTGAAAGGCTTGATCTCCTTTGAGCCCAACCCAACCCCGCCTGAGATGGGAGCAGGGGTTATTGTTTGTTCTCCAGAAGCCTGGGCAGCCCATCCCCGCCTGGCCACAGCTGCTGAGTCAGCGCCGAGTTCAGAGGGAAGGAAGGGAGGGCAAAGTTTTTCTACAGAACCAGGAGGAGTTCTGGCTTTGGCGACTCTTAGGGTAGAGGAGGACACAATCCCAACCTTCCTATCAGGGACCCTGTGCTGAGGGGGCCAATTGCAGAGAATGAGCCAATGGGGATGGTCACTGCAAGCTCCCTGGAGCAAGGGAATGTTTCAAAGGCCAGAAAGGATGGAGCTGGGGACAGAGACAGAGACAGAGACAGAGACAGAAGGAGAGAGAAAGGAAGGAGAGAGGAAAAGAGGCAGAGACAGAGTGAAAAAGAAAAAGAGATCCTACCCTTACCACTCTTCTGCCTTGGAGCCAATACATGGTATTGACTCCAAGACGGAAGGTAAGGGTTTAAAAAAGAAAAAGAAAGAGAGGAAGAGAGAGAGAGACAGAGACAGAAGGAGAGAGAAAGGAAGGAGAGAGGAAAAGAGGCAGAAACAGGGAGAGAGACAGAGTGAAAAATAAAGAGAGAGAGAGAGAGAGAGAGAGGAAGAGAGAGACAGCGACAGCAACAGAAGAAGGAGAAAGGAAGGAGAGAGGAAAAGAGGCAGAGACAGAGGGAGAGAGACAGTGAAAAAGAAAGAGAGACAGACAGAGACAGACAGAAAGAGAGAGAAAGGAAGGAGAGAAGAAAAGAGGCAGAGACAGAGGGAGAGAGAGAGACAGAGTGAAAAAGAGAGAGACAGGTAGGTATGGAGAGAGAGAGAGAGAGACAGAGAGAGAGACAGAGAGAGAGACAGAGAGAGAAAGAGAGAGAGAGAGACAGACAGAGAGAGAGACAGACAGAGAGAGAGAGAGTCCCTGCCTTCCTGTGCAGGGATCTGTCATTTAGCCAAATGACAGGATCTGAGGTGGAGCAAAGACACCACCCAAAAAAGATCTGGAGGTTTGGCTAGAAGGTGTAGGTGGATACTCCAGAAAAGGGAAAGGGACTTCCCCTTCTGGAGGGCACTGGATCATGGGATTTGGAACCAAAAAAGAGCCTATGATTATGTAGAAGAGTACAGTGCAATTCACTTTTCAGAGGTGTTAGTCAGGGAATGATCACTGGCCTGGGAATCTGGAGCCCTGGATGCTAATCCAAACTCTATCTTTAATTCACTGTGTGACTCCTGGGCAAATCATTTGGCCTTCCTAGGCCTCAGTTTCCCCATTGGTAAAATGAATTAATTGAACGATCTCTGAGGCCCCATCTAACAGTAAATTTTATTTTCTTCCTGCAAGGAGATTGAAATGTGGGCAGTTATTAATTTTTGTAAAAGTTTTTTTTTTCCCCCATTTAATTTAACAAACATTTTAAAAGTCCCTATTATGTGCCAGGCACTGTGCTAAACGCTAGAATTACAAAAAGAGCCCAAAGAGTCCCTGCACTCAAGGAATTTACAGTCTAATGGGGGAGAGAGCTCGAAAATAAATCTCTTCAAAGCGAGCTGTAAACAGGATAACTAGGAAATAATTAAATTTTGCCGGCCATTGTTGTTATTATTAAGGATGCCCAGGAAAGGGACTGGGGTAAGAATATGCTGGGAGTAAATGTCAGAATCCGGATTTGCACCATTAACCTGCCTTCAGAGCATGATCTCGGGAGCTGCTTGCTGGGCAGGCCGAATGGCCTTCCGGACTGTTCTGCTCTGCTCTGCTCAGCTCAGCTCGGCCCGGTCCTGCCCGGTCCAGCTCAGCCCGCGGGCCAGAGCAGGCACAGTCCTTTTCTCATCCTCCGGTTTAAGACAGAAGGGAACCAGGATGCCACTCTCAGGCTGCACAGCTGGGGCTCCCCCTTCTTCCGCCTGCGGCTAAATCGAGGTGTAGCTGCCCTAGCCTGTCACGCTAGGGGCCCTTGGGGGGCGGGGGCTCCGAGAAGCCTTCTGACCCAGTCCCAGGCGCGGAGCTCCCAGACTCATGCCTCACCCCACCCCACCCCGGGGAAACCCGCATTCGTTGCGACCCCTCGTGGCCATAGCGGGGAACTACAGTCACCGGCAGGCGCCCCAGGACAGAATCGGGCACCGCCTGCTTCTTCAGGATTTAAAGCTGGAAGGAATCTAGAGTCCCTTTCGTGCAGCCCGGCACCCCTTGTTTAAAGATCACGACTGCCATATAGTCAATGCTGGAAGGGGCCTTCATTTTTACAGATGAGGAAACTGAGGCAACTGATGGCATTAAATGACACAGACAGAATTTGCAGCGGAGCTCTCTCTCTTTCGGCTGCCCCAGAAGATAGAGAAATTGAGCAAAAAAGAGAAAATGATACAGTCTAGCTAGAGGCAGAGCCGGGGTTGAACTTGCCCCCTCTTCCAGACCAACTTTCAGTAAACATTTTTATTTGGATAATAATAACAATAGCAACTGACATTTGCAGAGAGGTTTATGATTTGTAAAATAATTTACCCTTGTAAATACATTTAATTTTCAGGCTAACCCTGTAGAGTTATGCAACAGGTATTATTCCCATTTTACAAATGAGGAAACTGAGGTTGTGACTTGCCCATAGTCACATACCTACTAAGGGCCAGAGGAGGAAACCATAGATTTTGGGATGGAAGAGATCTTAGAGGTCATCTAGCCAAACCCACTCATAGTACAGCTGAGGATACCGAGGCTCCCAGAGCAGAGGTGACTTACTGCCCTAAGTGTCTCCACTTTTATCTCCCATGCTCAGACCGTATTTTCCCATCCTCAGCCTGGTTTCTGTTTTTTTAAGTCCCTCTCCATCTTCAAAGCCCAAATCCAGTGCTCCTTCTGTTTGTTTTTTAAACAACCTTTACCTTCTGTCCTAGTAATGACTAAGATAGAAGGACAAGGGCTAGTCAATTGGAGTTAAGTGACTTGCCCAGGGTCACACAACTAGGAAGGCTAAATTTGAATACAGAACCTCCCAACCCAATGCTCTATCCACTTTGCCACCTAGCTGCCCCGAAGTCAGTGAGTTTTGCTAGAAAATATCTTACATTTTTCTTCTATTTTTCAGCCTTTTGACTGTTTTCAATATTTCTTGTTGCCTTTTGGCCTTTGATCTCTATCTGGTCCATTCTGATTTTCAGGGAATTTGTTACTTGGGCAAAGTTTTGTACTCTTTGTGCCAAGCTATTAAGTCATTTTTCAAGCCTTCCTTCCACAGTTTTCATTCTTTTTCCAATTTCTTCCTCAAGAACTCTCATTTCATTAATAAACATTTTTTAACTCTTTCCTCACTTCTTCCAGGATTTTTAATTGACTTTGCACCTGTTTGATTTTTTTTAACTCTACTTTCTATCTTAGAATCAATTAGTTCCAAAGCAGAAGACAAAGGTTAGGCAATGGGAATTAAGTGACTTGCCCAGGGTCATACAGCTAGGAAGTATCTAAGGCTAGATTACACATCACTGTTTTTTTTTTAAACCCTTACCTTCCATCTTGGAGTCAATACTGTGTATTGGCTCCAAGGTAGAAGAGTGGTAAGGGCTAGGCAATGGGGTTAAGTGACTTGCCCAGGGTCACACAGCTAGGAAATATCTGACGCCAGATTTGAACCCAGGACCTCCCATCTCTGGGCCTGGCTCTCAATCCACTAAGCTACCCAGCTTCCCCCCACATAACACTATTTGAGGCATTGCTTAAATGACTTTTAGAGATATTCTCTTCTGTGTTTGGGTCTTCAGCATCCTTGCCACCAAAATAGCTGGGGTTGAGTTGGGTTCTTTTATGTTCACCCATTCTAGCCAGCATCCTGACTGCAGACTTGATGTTCCGACTGAGCTCTGCAGCTCTTCTGGAGGGTCCTGCTGCTGCTGCTTTCTTGGGGTATTGAATGTTGTATTATTCACACTGGGGACCTTCAAGCTTTTAATGCTCCCAAAGTGGTGTGCTCCAAGGCAAAGTCCAGTTGCTGTCCCCTTGAACTGATTTCTCCAAGTTCCTAACCTGGGTTTCAGTCCAATCAAGAATGGAGCCGTTAGACTTAGCATCTCTCAGCCAACTAGGGAGTTGTGCTGGTTCTGAGTCACAGAACTGTAGGCTCTTCTTTGGGTGGGGATCCTCCCCCGGCGAGTTCTCTGCAGATTAAGCACAATTCCCCAGAGTGAGATCCCATTCTGCAACTAGGGTCAGAAGCCATACTCCTACTGCTGCTATTAGCTTCTGGACTTCCTCTTTTCTCAGTACACTGTGCAGGGTCTCCTAGCCAAGAATACTACCCCAGCCTCAGGTCCCCTCCTCTGTCCACCTGAATTTGTGACCTAGAACTAGGTAGTATTCAACATAGCTACAAGTTGTGCATCTCAGTGCCCTGGGATGGGTCAAGACCTCCTCTTGCCCTGGTGCACACCTCTTCCACAGCTGGAGTGCTTTTTGCCCCAAAGCAGTCAGCCTACTGCATCAGTAGACCCCTCTGTCTGTCTCCTTCTGCTATCCTGGGGTGGACAAAGGACTCATAACTTTTTCTAGATTTCCCCAATAGGATTTGGTCTGGTGTATTTTTTTAATTGAACATTTTTATTTAATTAATTAATTTAGAATATTTTTCCATGGTTACATGATTCGTGTTCTTTCCCTCCTCTCCTCCCTACCCCCTCCCATAGCAATTCCACTGGGTTTTACCTGTGTCATTAAACAAGGCCTATTTCCCTATTATTGATAATAATTGCCCTAGGGTGATCATTAGAGTCTACATCCCCAATCATGTCCCCATCAACCCATGTGATCAAGCAGTTGTTTTTCTTCTGCATTTCTGTTCCCACAGTTCTTCCTCTGGATGTGGATAGTGTTCTTTCTCATAAGTCCCTCAGAATTGTCCT
The DNA here is from genome assembly GCF_027887165.1 of Monodelphis domestica. Classification (NCBI taxonomy): domain Eukaryota; kingdom Metazoa; phylum Chordata; class Mammalia; order Didelphimorphia; family Didelphidae; genus Monodelphis; species Monodelphis domestica. Next base: position 369,438,979 of record NC_077230.1, on the reverse strand, counting down.
GGATCATTGCATTGCTGCTAGTAGAGAAGTCCATTACATTTGATTGTACCACAGTGTATCAGTCTCTGTGTACAATGTTCTCCTCATTCTGCTCATTTCACTCTGCATCACTTCCTGGAGGTTGTTGCAGTCCCCATGAAATTCCTCCACTTTATTATTCCTTTGGGCACAATAGTATTCCACCAGGTCTGGTGTATTTTCAAGAGGAGTTCCCAACAAAAGACTCTAGATGGTCTCCCTTGCCTGCTCCCCCAGGCTGCCAAAGCGATTTCCCTAAAAAAGCCAGTCCCATTAATGCATTGCTGGTGGAGTTGTGAATTGATCCAGCCATTCTGGAGGGCAATTTGGAACTATGCCCAAAGGGTGATAAAAGACTGCCTGCCCTTGGATCCAGCCATAACACTGCTGGGTTTGTACACCAAAGAGATAAGAAGGAAAAAGACAAGAATATTCATAGCTGTGTTCTTTGTGGTGGCCAAAAATTGAAAAATGAGGGGATGCCCTTCAATTGGGGAATGGCTGAACAAATTGTGGTATCTGTTGGTGATGGAATAGTATTGTGCTCAAAGGAATAATGAACTGGAGGAATTCCATGTGAACTGGAACAACCTCCAGGAATTGATGCAGAGCGAAAGACGCAGAATCAGGAGAACATTGTACACAGAGACTGAACAACTAGGAGGGATCTACGAGAAAAACCACTATCCACATTCAGAAGAAAAACTATGGGAGCAGAAACACAGAAGAAAAACAACTGCTTGATCACATGGGTTGAGGGGGATATGGCTGGGGATGTAGACTAACAGATCACCCTGGTGCAAATATTAATCATATGGAAATAGGTCTTGATCAAGGACACATGTAAAACCCAGTGGAATTATGCATCAGCTACAGGAAGGGGTGAGGTGAGGGGAGGGAGGGAAAGAATAGGATTCTTGTAACCAAGGAATAATGTTCTAAATTGACTAAATAAAATTTTCAAAATAAAATAAAAAATAAAAAAGCTAGTCCCAGCATGTCATCCTCCTATTCAGTAAATCCAATTTGCTCTCTGTTATCACCAGGATCAAATAGAAAACCCTCCATTTAGCATTTAAAGCTCTTCCCAGCCTGGTCCCTTCCCCCCTTTACAGGCTTCTTATATTTACTTCTTTCCACACCGCCTCCAGTCTATCTGCACTGACCTCCTTATAGTGCCTCACACCGGGTGTTCATTCAGTTGTTTCAGCCACGTCTGACTCTCCCTGACCCCAATTGGGATTTTCTTAGCAAAGATATTGGAGTGGTTGGCCATTTCCTTCTCCAACTCATTTTATGGATGAGGAAACTGAGAACAATAGGGTTAGGTGACTTGCTCAGGGTCACACAGCTAATAAATGTCTGAGACCATATTTGAACTCAGGAAGATGACACCATGCTGGACCCTCCGCCAGTGCACCGCCTCAATGCCCAGATATGATGCTGCATATACAATTCTCAACTCTCAATAGCACTGGCTATATCCCATGCCAATAATACTGCCCCATCACCTCTGGCTCTCGGTTTCCTTTAAGACTAAGCCAAAATGTCACCTTCTGCTGGAAGCCTTTCGGGATCCCATTCCGCTTGTCCTGTGTTTCCCGTCCATGCACATAGTTATCTGCCTGTCTTCTCCCCCATTAGAGAGTAAGCTCCTTGAGGCTAGGGACCTTTCTTTGTAGCCCCAGTGCCAAACTACATTCCTGGCACATAGTAAACAAGAAATGCTTCTTGATTGATTCACATACACAGGTACCTTTGCTTTAAAAATCACACATCTCATGACAGGGCAGCTAGGTGGCACAATGAACAGAGCTTCGGGTCAGGAGGTCCTGGGTTCAAATTTGACCTCAGCTATGTGGTCCTGGGCAAATCACTTCACCCTAATTGCCTAGCCCTTGTCACTCCTCTGTCTTAGAGTTGATACAAAGACAGAAAGTATGGGTTGTTTTTAAGAAATCATCTCCTGATCTGACCAGTTAATTTCCTGCTTTCCCTGAGGAAATTAAGGAAGAGGAGGCACTTAAACTTGAGCTTTAGGAGTGAAGAGGAATTCAACCAGTGAAGAAAGGTGGGAGGGTTGGCGATAACCAAAGGTCAGGAGGTGGGAAAATATATCGAGTTTGAGGGACAACTAGTTATCTCATTCAGCTGGAGCTCAGGACCCAGGGAGAGGAGGAGGAGAAGCTGAAACCGGAAAAGTTAGAAACTATTGCCTAGTGGGTAGAGAGCTGCCCCCAGAGTCAAGAAGACCTGAGTTCAAGTACTCCATCTGACAACCTAATAGCTGTGTGATGCTGGGCAAGGCACTTAATCACTCAGTCTCCCTAAACAACTAATAGAGGAAGCTGCAGAGGAGATGTGATGAAATCCCAGGCATGGCTAAAAAAAAAATTTTTTTAAGGGATCTGCTAGGTCGTGGAGAGCCCTGGGTGACGGCCTAAGGAGTTTTTTAGTTTTTATTGGGTAGATAATAGGAAGCCATTCCAGAGGTTTTAAACGGAGAGTGACGGGACTAGTTTTTTAGTTAAGCCAAGGCTGAGTATCCACAGAAGACTGGCATAAGGTGAAGCTGGAAAAGCAGAGAGCTATCAGAAAGGGCATGAGGTAAGTGGAGAGACCCCTTGACTTAGCACTAGAAAGTCTTGAGTTTGAATCCTGCTATGTGATCCTATGAGATTACTTGGGGTAGCTAGGCAGCTCAGTGGATAGAGAGCCAGGCCTGGAGTTGTTGGGAGGACCTAGATTCAGATACTTCCTAGCTGTGTGACCTTGGACAAGTCACTTAACCCCAACTGCCTAGCCCTTGCCCTTCTTTCTATCTTAGAGTTTTTCTAAGTCAGAAAATGCCTCCTTCTGTACATCTTCCATAGCACCTAACGTGTTGGAGACTTTTCTTTGACCCATTCAGTAACATTCCTCCCATGGCAGTGTAGTCTGCCCATCATTTTTTGCCCCTTCTTCTTTTGGGATCAGGAGGTCTCCATTCACAACCCCACTCAGAGAGGACCCTGGTCAGATCCCTTCTGATGCTCAGATCTGGGTTCCACAGTTTAAGAAGGATATTGCTGATCTAAAGGAGACCCTAAACAGAAGGGCAAAATGCTCACAGTGAGTTCATGCTACATAAGGAGAGATTGATGGAACTTGGGATGTTTAGCCCAGAGAAGAGATTGAGAGGTCACATGACAGCCTGAACAAATGAGATTTGTTCTGTGTGACCATAGAGCAAGGGAAGGTAAGCTGCAGAGACAGATTTAGCCTAGATTTTTAAAAAACCCTTACCTTCCATCTTAGAATCAGTACTGTTTATTCTAAGGCAAAAGAATGGTAAGGGCTAGGCAGTGGGGGTTAAGTGACTTGCCCAGGGTCACACAATTAGGAAGTGCCCAAGGCCAAATTTGAACCCAGGACCTCCCATCTCTAGGCCTGGCTCTCTGTCCACTGAACCACCCAGCTGCCCCCTAAATTTAACTTTAAATAATCTGTGGACTGCAATTTTGAAATGAGTCAACAATATATGGCTTCCATAAACCTTAAGTTTGGGACAATGTCCTTTCCAACCAAAGAGCAGAGCCTAACTTTAGCAGTTTTTAAAAGTTAAAAGTCAAGTAGGAATATAGCAGGACTAGCAGGAGACAATGTTTTCAGATAGAAACACATTGAGTATATATAAAAAAAAGATACCAAATATTCAGAGATTCAGAGATAGAGTTGATCCGGAGCTCTGATCAGTGTCGGTAGCAGCATCCACTGGATATGGTACCAGGATCCCTGAAGCAGCTGAATTTGAACTGAGAGCTGAGAGTCACACAGAGACAAATTAGATAAAGCCCAGTTCAGGACTCTGAGGGCACTGGCACTTACAGCACAGTTACAGAGCCATGCACACGTGAGGGAACTTCATGAAGATTGCAGGAAATGAGAAAAGGACTTCTTGTAACAAACAGCTGTGAATTATTCCTTTACCACATGGGTTGCCCACGTGTGTACTTCACTGCCATTGTACGATAAATTGAAACCTTCTCTCCCTGCCGCTGACCTTTTGTGTGTTGGGAATACGTCCTCCAATTCTGGGGAATTGTTTCGTTCACAACTGTTCTTGTTGTGTAAATATCCTTTCTAACAGCTAAATCTGATTGTTTATCAATGGGAAACACTCCAGTGGGGGCTCAAAACAGACAAGAGAACCCTAAGAAGGGGCTAGAACTACATACTAATATCATAATCCAGTCAATCCCAACCCTGAATATTGAGTGACTTTGTCTAGGAAAACATTTTTATTTTCAACATGTCTCTCTCAACTCCTAGCTGAACTACTAGAACTAGACACAATACTAGAACCCAAACACCTACAACTCTGAGGAGGAGGTAGAGAAGAAGACAGTCCCCTAATCTTACATGCAAATACAAATGGGAGTTGATTAAGTAACCTAAGAAGGTGCCACATCAGGAAAAACATCCTAACAATTACTCAAAAAAGAAATGAGGGGGGCAGCTGGGTAGCTCAGTGGATTGAGAGTCCAGCCTAGAGAAGGGAGGTCCTGGGTTCAAATCTGACCTCAGACACTTCCCAGCTGTGTGACCCTGGGCAAGTCACTTGACCCCCATTGCCTAGCCCTTACCACTCTTCTGCCTTGGAGCCAATACACAGTAGTGATTCTAAGATGGAAGGGAAGGGTTTAAAAGAAAAAGAAAAAGAAAAAGAAATGAGCCTGCTTTCCTCATCTGTAGAAGAGGGACTATAATACCTGTAGTATCTGCTTGACAGGTATGGTATAAAACTCAGAGACGATGGTCTATGCCAAACCCTTTGACAATCTTTATAAAATTTTTATAGTTCTGAACTTAGACACCATGTGTAGAGTTGAGCAGGAAAGGAGGACTGAAACTATGGGTCTTTATTATATAAAACTCATATTTCCTTTTTATTATGTACAAGATTCAACCTGTAACTTTGAAAGCTGTCCTGCTTGTTGACTTGGCTTTGTGGAGCTTAAATTGCTATATAAAAGCCAGTTGTTCTATTCTGGGTACATATAAGTCTTTGAACCCCATCCACGTAGTTGAATGTAGCTCCTTGAGTGCAAAGACAGGCCTCACCTAGCTCAGTGCCTTCTAGAAAACAGATGTTGTTGTTCAAGCATTTTCCCGTTGGGTCTGCCTCTTTGTTGTTTAGTAGTTTCCAGTCCTGTCTGCTTCTTTGCAACCTTGGCAAAGATGTTGGTGTGCTTTGTCATTTTCTCCTCAGCTCATTTTACAGATGAGGAAACTGAGGCTAACAAAGTTAAGTGACTCGCCCAGGGTCACCCAGCTAGGAAGTGTCAGAAACCAGATTTTAACTCAGGAAGATGAGTCTTGGTGACTCCAGGGCCAGCATTCTATCCTTTGTGCCACCTCGCTGCAAACAGATACGTACTGTAAAGTAGGATACAAAGGCTTTGGAAAGCCTAATAACAATAACTCTCTGAGACGAGCCTCAGAGCAGGGGCTGATCTATATACGTTGTTTCCTCTTGGCCAGTTCTCTATACCGAGGAAGTCCCAGGTTCTTTGAAAAAACATAATGATCCCCATAGAATAGGAACTGTATCCTATTAATAACAGGTCCGATTCACAGAGCTTTAAGACTGGCACAGGGTTTTACACACATGATCTCCTTTGGTCACGGATACCAATCACAGGCTGGGAGGCTTAGCTGACTTAAGAAAGGTCCAAGGGGTGGATATCAAGTTAGGGAAGTGAAAGTCCAGGGCTGGGACTAGGAAGGATACATGAATCCAGTTCTGGGTGTTCAGCTAGGCGAAGCTCTCTGGATTGACTTATCGGAGGCATCTGGGGGGGGGGGAGGAGGGGGCTGCATGGTGCCACCCTTGGTGCCGTTGCTAAGCTGCCCACAGCAAACATCAGAGCTGGCAGCCCGATAAGCTACTCCCCAACTGACAGACTTCTTGAGGCAGCAGCTGGTGTTTCTAGAGTCTCCTCCCCAGGAATAGTTCAGAGGTAAGTCAGGGGATGACCACCAACATCTAAAACCAGCCTTTTCTGTTTCACGCCTTACAAGGTCTTATTTTTGCCAGTCTAAGCACCGGGCATTTATCCTGCCCAGCCTTTGACTAGACAGAGAGACATAACTACAAACAGGAGCCCAGAGGCATAGGTTTAAGCACGGCCCCAAAAATGTGGGCACACAAGCCCTCTGGCACCCTTGGGCATCCTCTCACACCGTTTTCGACTTCATCCCTCTGTTTAAAGATATTTTTGACTCATTAGCTGAGGAATGCTGGGAATTTACAGAGACCAGTCATCAGGAACAGACTCACTAGCTCGCACAGATTCACAATCCCTCATACATTGAGCCTTCACAGACCCACCAGCACACATAGACATACTATCACACAGACAGACCCACAATCCCACTAATCCTCCCAGAAGCCCAGTCATGCATGAGCACTCCCCACGTGGTAAAATGGATAGAGCCCTGGGCTTGAAGTCAAGAAGACTGAGTTCCTAGAGACAGGAGGTCCTGAGTTCCAATCTGGTCTCAGACACTTCTGTCTGTGTCTCTGGGCAAAGCACTTAACCCTGTTTGCCTCAGTTTCCTCCTCTGTAAAAAAAATGAGCTGGAGAAGGAAATGGCAAACCATTCTGATATCCTTGCCAAGAAAACTCCAAATGGGGTCACAAAGAGTCAGATGTGACTGAAAACTACTGAACCACAGCACTCTATCCCAAGTAGACCTACAGTCACACACAAGACCACAAAGGGGAAGCTGGGTAGCACAGTGGATCTAAGGGTCTCAAGAGTTTCTGGCTTCAAACTTGGCCTCAGATACTTCCTGAGCAAGTGACCTTGGGCAAGTCACTTAACTCCAATTGCCTAGCCCTTACTGCTCTTCTGCCTTAGAAATCTAAGACAGAAGGTAAGGGCTGAAAAAAAAGAAAACAACTAATACCCATTATAATCATATCATCATCCTTGGACATGCTGTCCTAAACACGGATTCACAATCTCACACAGAGGTGCACACCCTTATGCAAGTACACTGTCATCCATCCACCCAATCACACTGTACCTCACAAAGGCACATACACACACATGAGCCCACTCTCTTCTTTTTTTTTTTAACTCTTATCTTCTATCTTGGAATCAATACTGTGTGTTGATTCCAAGGCAGAAGAGAGGTAAGGGCTAGGCAATGGGGGTTAAGTGACTTGCCCAGGGTCACACAGCTGGGAAGTGTCTGAGGTCAGATTTGAACCCAGGACCTCCTGTCTCTAGGCCTGACTCTCAATCCACTGAGCTACCCAGCTGCCCCCCTCCTCCCCACTATTTTAATAATCCATGAGCACTCACAGATCCTTACAACCTGGGAACCATTGCTCTTCATGGTTTGAAGCCTGGGACCCATTAACTGTTTTAAAATATATATTGCAATCACTATATTTCCACATAAGTGGTTTCCTTTGTTTGATGGATTTAAAAACATTATTCTGAGAAAGGTTTCACCAGCCTGACTGCCAGAGGGGTCTCTGACAGGAAAGAGTCAAGAACCCCTTGTGTGGATCTTCTTCCCTGGCCTCCCAGTCAATCAAGATTACTTTGCCCTCTCCCCCAGCCTGTGCCTACCCCTGCCAACCTTTGTAAACTGGCAGCATTCCTCAGCTATTGAGTCAAAAACCTCTCCAAACAGAGGGATGAAGTGGAAAATGGGCAGATCCCAAAAGATGACAAATGGTTCCCAGGATTCCTTAGGGGGGGTGGGAGTCGGGGCATTGTAAGGCAAATTCCCCAAGTTTCTGTCCTTACCAAAGGAACTAAACATGACCCCCATAATGGTGCTCATGGGGTTGGGTGAGTACAGTTAAGACTTGGGAAATGATAAAGGGCTGAGTAAAACTTACAAAAGTCTTTTGGGGGGAGAGAACCCCTCCCAAGGAAAGGGGGTATCTACAATGGAACCAGCTCCACAGAGCATCTCCTCACTCTCCAAACTAATGCCCTTTCCCCAATTCTATTCAGTTCAGCAAACATGAACCACCCAGTATGCAAAGCACTAGTGATACTAAGTAAGAGAGGATACAAGACTTGCTCTCAGGGAGCGTACAGTCTATAAGGGGGAATGGCACATCGAATAGGGGCTAAGTATTAAATGCCATGGCGGTGTCAAGGAGGATGACAACAGAAATGATCAAAGAGTGTGAAACAGGTTCAGAGGAGGGTCTTAGGCAAAGTGCTCTGAGGAATTCAAGGAAGAAGGAGAAAGGAAGGCTTCTTGGAGGAAGTGGCACCTGAAATGGCTTTTTTTTTTTAACCCTTACCTTCCATCTTGGAATCAATACTGTGTATTGGTTCCAAGGTAGAAGAGTTGTAAGAGCTAGGCAAAGAGGGTCAAGTGACTTGCCCAGGGTCACACAGCTGGGAAGTGTCTGAGGTCAGATTTGAACTCAGGACCTCCCATCTCTAGGCTTGGCTCTCAATCCACTGAGATATCCTGCTGCTCCCTGAAGTAGGCTTTGAAAGAAGGAAATAATGTCAATGGACAAAGATAGGAAGGAGCAAAGGTATGGAAACGGGAGAAGGTAGGACCGGAATTGAAATGGTAAATAAAGCACCCATGAGTATGCGTTTCTTATTCACCATGAAATGGTAAAGAACTCCAGTTCGGCTGGAGCTTGACAGCAGAGCAGTACAAAATTAGGTTTCAGTGATGAGTTCGAGATAAAATGTGGAAGGCCTTGAATGGCAGAATCAACACATTGTTCAGTGGGTAATGAATGGGAGGGTCATGAAAGATGTTTGAGTAGAGGAGTGATGCCTACCATCATCATTACAGGGAACTTTAATATAAGGAAACTTATTCTACTCACACGATTTATTTAGCTCTTTTTAGAATGACAACCTTAGCTTTATAGAATCCTCAGGGGCACTAAGAGTTTAAGTGACTTGTCTGGGGTCACATAGCCAGTTTGTGTCAGAGACAGGATTTGAACCTAAGTCTTCCTGTCTCTGATGCCAGCTTTCTATCCGTTTGCCTCTCAAATTGATGTTAGAGCAGGATATTGGATTATTCTGGCATCAGTGGAAAGGACAGATGGCAGAGGAGATTCTCAGGAAGTAGGGAAATAGGTTAAGAGTAGATTACAATAGTAAGAGTTGCCACTAGTATTGATAGGAGGCAGCTAGGTGGCATAGTGGATAGAGCACTAAGCCTGGAGTTAGGAAAACCTGAGTTCAAATCTTCCCTCAGACCCTTACCAACTGTGTGACCTTGAACAAATCACTTAATTTTTGCCTGCCTTAGTTTCCTCAATTGTAAAATGAAAATAACAACAGCACCTGCCTCCCAGGATTGTTGTGAGAATCAAATAATATGTATAAAGTGCTTATCATAGTGCTTGGCACATAACAGATGCTTAAGAAATATTTCCTTTCTTCCTTCCTCAGAGGGCAGGGATTTGAGAGTGGATAGATTTGGCAACTGGATAGGAGGAATGAGAGAAGGGGAAGATGACTCTGAGGCTAGGAGCCTGGGTGCCTGGGAAAACAATGGTGCCCTCAAGAGAAAAAGAAGGGGTGGGATTTGGGGACACGATTCCAGTTTTGGACAACTCGAGTTTGTGGGACTCCACAAGGTTTTTATGAGATTCAAATGAGATGATCTTATCAAAGCACATTGTAAATTTCAGGGTTGGATCAATGCCAGTTATCGGCATCATGAGACGGGCAGAGATGTTCAGGAGGTGCTGAACAACTTAGGACTAGAACTCAGGGGAGAGGGTAGGAATGGAAACAGAGATTTGGAAATCATTGGAGCTATGGGAGCAAATGGGATCACCTAGGAAGAAAGTAGCAAAAAGAAGGAAAGTTGGAGAACAGAACCTTAGAGAACACCCTCATTTAAGAGGAAAAAGCTGATGAACTGACAAAATTGTCAGGGTAGAGGCCCTGACGAGAAAATAATGCCAAGTTATGGCAGCCAAGGGAGAATAGATCAAGAAGAAAGAGAGATCAAGAGTCCTTGTTTATTGTTGTTGTTGTTGTTATTGTAGAGATGGAATGTCACATATAATTTCAGCCTTTTAGGATAAGTTAGTTTTACTGAACTCTCCCTTCACTTTTTTCTTTATTCTTTATATTTTCTTATATATATTCTTTTATATTTATTATAATGGCTCTCTGAGAGAAGAACAAAATGATCTTGTTTTTATGGGCAACCTATAATCATCTACCTCTCTACTGATATATTAGAAAATGTAATGAAAAAAAATCCCAAAATATAAAAACATTTTAGATGGCTCAGTAACTAGAGAGCCAGGCCTAGAGATTCAAACGTGGCCTCAGACACTAGTTGTGTGACCCTAGGCAAGTCACTTGACCCCGATTACCTAGTGAGTATGGAGTCAGGAAGTGGAAAAAATCAATATAGGCAATAGCTTCCAGGAGTTGGCAGTAAAGGAAAGGAGGGACATAGAAAATAACTTGAAGTTATTGGGTCAAGGATAAGGATCTGTGGTTGAAGATTTGTGTTTGTTGATTTCTATTTGATTTTAGAATATGGAGGATATGAGAATATTTGTAGACTAAGAAAGCAATAGTGAAAGATATTGTAGCAAGAGAAAAAGGAAAGGGATGATTGATGGAGCACAGACCTAGAACAGGCAGGAAGAGATGGAATCAAAGTCACAAGGGAGGGGATTTAGCTTTTTTTCTTTTCTCTTTCAAGAAGGAAATCCATATTGTCCTCTGAAATGAAGAAAGCTGTAAAGGATGAATGAGGACAATAAGATTTTCAGAGGAGGGAAAAGAGGGGAATTGAGGGAATTCATGTAGTCCAGCCTCAATTCTCTCATTAAAGCGGCTATCGAAGACACTTGCTTAGAAGGGAAGGGAGTAAAATTGGGGTCTAAGATGAGAAGTTTAGAATGACTGCTTTGGAGAGTATGACGGGGATTTCATAAAAGATGACTAAAAGGATTGCCAGGCAGAGGTGAGGGCCTAAATGAGAGGAGACAGCTTAAATTCCCAATGGACCTGACAGAATGGTTTCATGACTCCTTCCAGCAGTGCTCAGCTGGACCCATGTGAGTGAGGATTAGCAAAGTAGAAACTGCTAATAGGAAAGAAACAAATGATTTAAGGAGAGAAATCAGGAAATGATTGAAGTGACTAAGGCTAGGGGAAGGGGAGGTGAAGCCAGAATAAGCTCCCAAGAACAGAGAATAGAGAGATTAGGAATATGAAGAATAGGTGTGGGAGAGGAGCTAGAAAGAAGTGGTGGGACAGGATGGTCAAAGAGGAAACTTCAGAGGTCCACATCCCTTCAGTGACAAAGAAAATGTGGCCGGCTCAATATAAGCCCCTCACCAGGCTTGCTGGGACAACTAAACTTGCATATGGATGTGGACAAATCAGGCCCCAAGAGGGCAGGTAAGGGCTAAGGGCTTGGTTAGCATCATGTTCCCCTTTCCTATTAAGAATCCATCCTCATCCCCATAGTGAGCTGAACATAAACCTGAGGAAACACCAAATCCCTCTTTCTCACTGAGTAGAGAATTGTATCAAAGGAAGGAAACTCAGACGAGTATATTCTAACCTGTCCCTGAAGCATGAATTCTTCACTATGATAGCTGGACAAGTGGTCATTCAGTATCTTCTTGTATCACCAGTGATGGGAAACTCACTTATTGGTTTGCTCTTCTTAGATCTGTAGCTTAGCCCTCGAGAGAATTCCTTTAACTTGGAATCACTCCTAAAGACTTAACAAAATGCAACCCATGCTCCAGGGTCCCCCAAAATCCTTCGAAGGTGCTTAGGATCTGAGAGTGATCTAGAGAACCTTCCGAAGAAGGTCATCCTCTTTTTGCCCTTGTTTTACTATTTTATCGCCACTTAAAATTTACTTTGGGAAACTTTCACATATACCTCAAGCATAGCTTGTGTCTTCATATCCCCAATGTGATTTAGAGAGTCCTCAAGTATATTCACATCAATAGATGCATATTTTGTGGGGCAGCTGGGTAGCTCAATGGATTGAGAGCCAGGCCCAGAGATGGGAAGTCCTGGGTTCAAATCTGAACTCAGATACTTCCCAGATGTGTGACCCTGGACAGGTCCCTTAACCCCCATTGCCTAGCCCTTACCACTCTTCTGTCTTGGAACCAATACACAGTATTGATTCCAAGACGGAAGGTGAGGGTTTTAAAAAAAATAGATGCATTTTTTGTAGGAAAACTTTTCACTACACAAAGGAGAAAAAAAAGCAAATGATGTAAAGGATTCATAGGAACACACACACCATTCATTGTATCTTTTTTTTTTTTGTAGTTTGAGGGTTTATTTAACACAAAAATGTGTAAAACATTTCAGTAGTTTTTACTCCTCAATCTAGCATTGGATTAGATCTTGATGGTGAGCTGAGCTGCTCTCTCAGCAATGGCTTTCTGAGCAATGCTGGCACACTAAGTTTTGATGCACATCAGGAGCAATTCAAACTCTTGGAAATCCGGCACCAAAAACTTCCTGAATCCATTGGCTTCTTCTTGCTTCCATAACCAATGCTGGGCATCAAGATCTGGGCCTTGAATCATCTTCACATTCTTATCAATGTCTCTTGGGTAATGCCAGTTTCTCTTGATCTTGACCCATCTGACTTTGCATCAGATGAACTCTTGGATCATCTTCTGGCAATCTTGGGCTTCACAAGGCGTCTGAGGGTGGGCATAATGCCAGCAAAGAGACAGCTGTTTCTGCCATGGAAGCACTGAAAGAGAGGAAAGCCCTTTTAAAAAAAATTCATCTTAGACACTTCCCAGCTGTGTGACTCTGGGCAAGTCACTTAACACCCATTGCCTAGTCCTTACCACTCTTCCGCCTTGGAGCCAATACACAGTATTGACTCCAAGATGGAAGGTAAGGGTTTTTTAAAAAATTCATCTCAGAAGCAGTACTAATTATCAGTTCCAAGGCATCAGAATGGTAAGGCTAGGCAATGGGGGTTAAAGTAACTTGCTCTGGATTACATAGCTAGCTAGGAAGTGCCTGAAGTCAAATTTGAACCCAGGACTTCCCATTTCTAGTCCTAGCTCTCAATCCACCTAGCTGCTGCCCCTACACCAAATTTCTTTAAACTGAATTTACCCTCTAGCACTCTGGGTGAATCACCAGTGACTGGTGGCTGGCTTTTAAAGGGAAGGTGGACAAAAGTGGCACAGGATGGGCAGGCATGTGTGGTTTGGGATTTGCATTGCTAGGGAGGACTACTGAACTGAGATCAAAGATACATTTAAGTATTATACTTGAAGAGGATCTAAATGACATCACTGGTGATCTGTTTTGATTGGAGCATAAATTAGATTTAAGTGAAGCAGAATTGCCCAAAGTCATCATCAACCTCTCTTCCACTCATCAAAGTCCAGTGGTAAGACAAAAAATAAGATGACTGGTGATGGCTTGGGACGCACTGGTTGATCTTGGATTTTTTGATGCCTAACCAAGCTCTAAATGCTCCACAGCATCCACTTCTACCATATTTTTGGCTATTGAAACAAACTGTTTCATCTACCCATTCCAATAGTAGTAAGTCTTCACATGCTTGAGAAGAGTGGTAAGGGCTAGGCAATGGAGCTCAAGTGACTTGCCCAGGGTCACACAGCTGGGAAGTGTCTGAGGTCAAATTTGAACTCAGGACCTCCCATCTCTAGGCTTGGCTCTCAATCCACTGAGCCACCTAGCTGCCCCCTTATTTTTTTAGTTTGAGGCTTAACACAAAAAAGCGCAAAGCATTTCATTCATTTTCTTCCATCCTTTGTCTAGATTGGTGAATTTGATTGGGGCAGTGGGGGGAAAGGGCATGGCAAACTGCTCTCTGAGCAATAATTTTCTGATTCCCATAGGAAACATTGTGAGATTTGAGACCCTGGTTTAGCCTGACTTCTGAGATGTGTGGCCACTGCACATGCTACAGCTTGGAGCCACAGGAAAAAGCTAGGTGGATACCAGAGGCAGAAAGCAGCCCAGAACAAAAGGGATTGGCAAGCACTCAAACCAGTTACTAGATTTCCCTGAATACCCCATATTCCAGTATTTAAACATTTGCCAATATGCCAGTTTCCCCCAATAAATCTTTCCTTGTAATAAAGTCAAACAGGATCAAAACCCAACTAAGAAAGAGACATGTCTACAGAACAAAGGGATGCCCATTTCCTTCTCTTCTATGACACCAAGATGGGTGATTTTAGTTTCTCCAAGTCTGGTAGCGTTTTATTTTCATTGATGTTAAGGCAGCCACTGTGTCTATGTCTTTCCATACTCAAATGGACTGGGGATCTCATTAACTTTGATGACTACAGATCACTACCTGCCTGGCCACTGGTGCTCTAGACTCCTGTCTAGACTCTCTCACAAGCTCACCCCAATGGGGTTGGCCACTGCTCAGGAGTCTTCCTGGCCTTCTACCAATGGAGCTCAGGTGACATTCCTTTTTTTCCCTCACCCTAACCACATAAGTGCTTACACATACATTCTCCCTGATGACATCCTTTACTCTTGTTTTCTTTCCAGTCGTATATTATCACACATGTAATCAAACCCAAGTCCAGGGATCTTTCTATAACACCATGTTCTGCCTTGGTGTGACCCTGGACAAGTCATCTACCACCTCAATGCAAAAACTGGAGTTTCCCAGGGTGATGCCCAAGGTGTGTTTTTCTACTCTAGAACTCTGCCCAGCTTTTGAACTGGAGGTTGGGAAATTCCTCAGATCTATGACAACTGAGACCATGAAAGAGATGTCCTGGAGTAATGAATTCCCCGCACTTACTACCCACTGGGTAAAGAAATCCTTAGAATCAGGGCCGGACAGGACCTCAGAAGGCTGCACCTAAACAATACCCTCCATGGCTGGCATCACCTCTGAGAGGGTCACTCCAGTTCAGAGCTTGGTGCCAAGATGTCCTGGCATCAGTCATCTCAGCAACATTTGCCATTTTAGCCTTATCTGGCCGGTCAGGCAAAGGGAGTTCTTAGGCGGTCACTGAGTGGGGGTAGGGAGGAGAGGCAGGGAGGTGGCACCTTCTCCTCCCCTTCAGACTCCGGAGTGGAGAGCCCAAGGGTGGAGCCTGAGCTGTGAGGGGTGGGGCGAGGAAAGCATGAGGGAAGGGGAATGGAGCGCGGATGCGGATCCGACCATCCCTCCGAGTTCTCCGACGTTCCCCAGCCAACCAAGGAAGGCATCAGGAGGAAGAATATTGAACTTGGAGACGGGGAACCCTTTTTTTCTGACTCTGCCACTCATTTGCTGAGTGACCTTGGGCAAGTGCTTTCCTGTGGCTGTGCCACGGCTTTTTGTAAAAAAAGGCGGTTTGTTTTTTTCAAAAGGACCCTTAGAGAAGACCTCCAATGTACCCTCCGGCTCTACGACCTATACCTTCCCGGCCAGACGCCCCCAGCCTAGCGTCCCTTCCTCCACATTCCCCACCCACCCGGGGCGGGCAGCGCAGGGCAGAGCCGGCTGGACAGTCTGGGCCGGCTGCTCTCCGCCCCCTGGGCCGAGGCCAAAGCTGGGAGCCAAGTGGGCGCGCCGCCGGGGGAGGGGAGCACGGGAGGGATCCGGTGTCTCGGGGCTGCAAGCTGGTATTGCAGCTGGCGGCGAGGCGAGGCACTGGCCGGGATATTAATAACCCGGGGCTGCAGCTTTCCATGAGACCCTCCCAGCCATGGCCAGCGCGGAGGAGCCCCGGGAGGGCGGCCCCAGCGGGGAAGAAGCTGGAGCCGCTGCTGCTGGCCTGGAGAGGTAGGACTGGCCCGTGGGGAGGGTCTGCCGCGCCCGCCCGCCCGGCTTTGGGGAGAGGTCGGCGGGATTAAGCCTGGAGCTAAGGAACCTGGTGGCCGGCTTCTCCCAAACTGCTGTCCGTTTCTTCTTCGTCCCTTCTCTCTCGCGCCCCCCACCCCACCCCCCAAGAACCCGACTCGAACCGTTAAACGTCAGGCCCCGCCCCAGAACGTGGGGATGAGCCGAGCTGGGCTGCTTGGCTCCCAGACGCCCGGCTTGGGGGTGGGGGCCGAGAAATCTAGAAAAGCCGACTTAAAGGCAGGGGCGCCCAGCCTAGGCCAGGCGGCTTTGGAGAAGGACGATTCCTTTCTCTCAGGCTATTAGCGGGGCGGGGGTCCTCTCCCCAAAAGGGAGTCTGTTGTTTCCAGTAGATATGAATCATCGAATACAATGAATGCAGGCAGGCCAACTATCTGGGCTCATACTGTCTTTTAGGCTTAACTCTGCCCCCCTTTCCCTTTCCCATCCCCCCCCCCCCACAATTCTTCCACACAAAAGCCGTGACCCTGGGGCCCTGAATTAGTGAGGTACTGAAGGAATCCTGCTGCTCCCCAGGACCTGGCCTCTGCCAGTAGCTGTGGGGAAATCACACTAGTTGTTGCTTTGGGGGCTCAGGGTCTTTGCTTTGGGGGGGGGGCGGGAGCGTTGAGGGGAAAGCCTGGGTCCTACCTGTGGAAAGGGAGCTTCAGAAAGGTTTTAACTGCTCCCTTCCCCTCTTATCAGCCAGCCAGAACCCCAGGAGGCCAAGCTTCCGAGGAGGGGTTGAGGGGAGGACTGGGGGGCGCCTCCACCAAGACACACAAGCTAGAAAATCTAAGGGCTGGGCAGAGAGGAGAGGGGCAACCTGAGGCCCTTAGAACCCCAGGAAGCTCCTGCCCCTCCTTCAGTGCTGGGCCTGCTTCTTTAGGGAAGAGAGGAGCAGCTGGGGAAAAAGCTTTTCTGGACCCTCAGTTTATGCAGGAAGCCAAGTCCTTAAAGGATTAATCCATCCTTCAGACACCCCTGCCAAAGGAGAAACACACTGACAAGGTATTGAATTGAAGAGCTGGAAGCTAATACAGTCAGCTCCCAATTTATCTCCTGGACACAAGTAAATCCCAGACAGCAGATAATCCACAGGCCTTGCATGAGGTAGACAGAATTAGTAAGGGGTGGCGGACAGAGAACTAGTTTAGGTGCCAGGAAGTTCAAGCCCAGCCTCTGGCACATTTTGGCTGTGTGACCCTGGGTAAGTCCCTTAATCTCCTGGTGCTCTTGACTCTAAATGGCAGTGAAGGAGCCATTCTTTCTACCAGTGACATCAGAGGGCCTCTCCTTTACCTTTCTTTTCTTTTACACCCTTACCTTCTGTCTTAGAATCACTACTGTATATTGGCTCCAAGGCAGAAGAGTGGTTAAGGGTTAGGCAATGGGGGTTAAGTGACTTGCCCAGGGTCACACATCTGGGAAGTATCTGAGGTCAGATTTGAACCTAAGACCTGGCTCTTAATCCACTGAGCTACCCAGCTGCCCCTCTCTTTACCATTCTAATTGCTCCTCATTCCATTGTTTCAGTTGTATCCAACTCTTTGTGACCCCATTTGGAGCTTTCTTGGCAAAGATCCTGGAGTGGTTTTCTGCTTCCTTTTCCAGCTTATTTTTGACAGATGAGGAAATTGAGGCCAACAGGGTTAAGTGATTTGCTCAGAGTCACACAGCTAGGAAGTGTCTGAGGCCAGATTTGAACTCAGGAAGATGAGTCTTCCTGACTCTTGGCCCAGCACTCTGGGCCTATTTTGCCCTCAATTCAACATTTACCAAGTGCTCACACAGAGCAAAGAGCTGTGTCTTGATGTGGGAAATTAAACATCAAAATTAGTTTGCGTTTCCTGATCTCAAAGCTGAGCAGGAGAACTCAGGAGGAGTTCGGTGAGAAGAGCCAGCCTCACGAAGAGCATCACTGAGATTCATCTTGAAATCAGAAGGCCCAGATATTGAAAAGAGGAGTGAACGGTTTCCCCCCAAGTCCTCCTTCTCAAACTGCTTCGAATTAACGAGGCCATGCCAGAATGTATTCTGTGTCCAGACAGCAACTCTTCCTATGTTGAAAGGTGGCCCATTGGCGTACTGGGCCAAGGACAGGCGGGAACCATCAGATCTGGTTCCGGTCCAGACGGCTATTTACCAGGTGTGTGACCAATCAAATCCTTTCCCTTTTCCTGGGCCTCTTTCTTCACCTACAAAATAAAGGGATTGGCCCCTTCCAGGCCTAAGGTTCTGGGAAGTTGCTGGGCCCTCCTGCACGAATCTATCTGAACAACCTGTTGGGGCCTCAGCTTTAAGGTTTCCTCAGGGGCTGATGAAGGGCAGAGAAAAGGGAGTCCCATGGAAGAAGCCGGGCTACAGTGGTAAAAAACAAGAAGGATCTTGACAAGGAATTTGGAGTAGAAATGGTGAGGATTTATGGCCTAGGCACAAATCTTGAGTTGAAATTCACCTTTCCACACCAGAGGTATTATGGCATAGTGAAAAGAACAGTGATTTTGGAGTCAGAAGATCTGAACCCGAGTCTCAGTTATGCTGTGTACAGGGTGTCCTTGAACCAATCACTCCCTCCTCCCCCATTTGAGTCTCAGTTTCCCAATCTGGAAAGCTAGGACGATGGATTAAGTTCCACTGGGCTCCTAACATTCAATGAAATACTTTGCTATATAGGAAGTTCATTTAGGTGTTAAAGAATCTATAAAAAGAAAACAAGTTCATTCTGTATTTTCTTGTCCCTTCTTTCCAGCCTCAGATATTTACTAGCTGTGTGACCCTGAGCAAGTCCCTTAACCTTGTTGGCCTCCCTTTCCTCATCTGTAAAATGAGCTGGAGAAAGAAATGGCAAACTATGCCAGTATCTCTGCCAAGAAAGCTCCAAATGGGGTCATGAAGAATTGGACATGACTGAAAAGTTGTAACAGTGTGTGTGTGTATGTGTGTGTGTGTGTGAGAGAGAGAGACAGAGATAGAGACAGGGACAGAGAAGAGGGAGAGGGAGAGGGAGAGAGAGAGAGAGAGAGAGAGAGAGAGAGAGAGAGAGAGAGAGAGAGAGAGAGAGAGAGAGAGAGAGGAGAGAGAGGAGAGAGAGAGAGGAGAGAGAGGGGAGAGAGAGAGGGAGAGAGAGACAGAGAGGAGAGAGACAGAGAGAGATGGAGAGAGAGAGAGAGGGGAGAGAGAGGAGAGAGAGAGAGACAGAGACAGAGAGAGAGAGGAGAGAGACAGAGAGAGACAGGGAGAGAGAGAGAGAGAGAGGAGAGAGAGAGAGAGAGAGGGAGAGAGAGAGAGAGAGAGAGAGAGAGAGAGAGAGAGAGAGAGAGAGAGAGAGAGAGAGAGAGAGAGAGAGAGAGAGAAAGTCACCAGAGAACCAGAGGTCAGAGTGGCATTATCAATGCGTCAGAACCCACTCTGCCCTCATACATAAAATCCCATTCTTAGTATGGCTTTCCACAGACCTCAGAATTCTTTTTTTGCAGAGACTCAGGGGCAGAGGACAGTGCTTCACTCCAAGAGAAGAAATTTGAATTTCTGCAAAAAGAAGAGGCTGTGAACCCAGAGATGACCCTGTCCCTCCAGGGAACCATGCACCTAGAGGACATTCTCTACTTTGGAGCCACAGATGATGCTGATGACACACTGTATGTAGAAGAGACTCTGAACTCAGAAGAGGAGGGTGAGCCAGAGGAGCCTCTGTATGTAAGGGAGATGGACACTCCAGAGGAGATGCTGTATGTGAGGGAAACAGTTACCCCAGAGACGCCCCTAAACCAAGAGGAGACAGTCCCCCCAGAAGAGACACTGTATGTGAGGGAAACAGTCCACCCAGAGAGACTGAAGCAGGAAGAGACAATTACTCCAGACAAGACCGAAAGAGATGAGCCGGAGATGCTGAACCCAGAGGAGATAAACACACAGGGGGAGAGAGCAAGCCCAGAGGAAAACCTTGCCTCCAAGGAGAGCCTCAGTGTCGAGGACAGCCTGAGTCCAGAGGAATTGGAGTTGCTGGAAGGCCGTTTCCAGCAATGCATTGAAGCTGTATCCCAGTTGGAGGAGGAGCGGGACCGTCTCATCCACGAGCTGGTGTTGCTTCGAGAGCCGGTTCTACAGGAGGTACAGAAGGTCCACCAGGACATTCTGGCCGCCTACAAGCTACATGCCCAGGGGGAATTGGAGTGCGATGGGCTAAGGGAGGAGATCCGGATGGTGAAGCAAAAGCTGTTCAAAGTGACAAAAGAATGCGTAGCCTACCAGTACCAGCTTGAGTGCCGGCAGAAGGAGGTCGCCCAGTTTGCTACCTGCCAGGACGAGCTCACCACTCGCATTGCCCAGCTATCTGAGGAGCTGACACAACTCAAAGATACGTACGAGAAACAGAAAGGCCAGTTTCGGCAGCAGCTAGAAGCCCCCCGGGGTCAGGGGGACAGCCATTTTCTACAGGAGAGCAGGAGGCTCTCTGCTGAGTTTGAGAGTTTTATGGCGGAAAGCCGCCAGGGCCTGGAAGAAGAGTATGAACCCCAACTTATGCGACTCCTGGAGAGGAAGGATGCTGGAGCAAAGGCACTGCAGAAAACACAGGCAGAGATTCAGGTGATGAAGGAGGCCTTGAGACCGCTTCAAGCAGAGGTCAGACAACTCAGTTTGCAAAATAGGAACCTGGAAGACCAGCTCTTGCTTGTGAGACAGAAGCGAGATGAGGAAGTACAGCAGTACAAGGTAGGCCCACCAAGGGTGAAGGGTTGTTTAACCTGGAGAACTGAAATCTGAAGGGGATTTACATATTTTTAGGATCATGGAGGAGGGAGCATCTGTTTTCCACATATATGGGAAAGCACTAGGGTTATTAAAACAGCAGGAGGGAATGAGGTTTGATATCAGGAGGAAAAAAATACTCCTTGTATTGTATCGCTAACACAAGTTTTGGAATTTCCTGACCTGGGGATTCCAATGTGGTTAGAAAATGAACAAAAGTGGTGTAGGCGAAATTGGGTATTGAGGCAGCAAAAATAGGATGGGATAGGATATATGGGGATTTGTGGAATCTGTGCAGTAGGATTAGATAACACCTAGAGGGCTCTTCTAAGCTTGTCTCTATAAAGCACTTTCTGCCATATTGTTCTGATTTAGTCAATTAATTCACAAGAATCATTAAGTGCTTATTATATGTAGGAAATTGCTACATCTCAGAGATATATTTTTTTAAGTCCCTGCCCTCAAGAAGCTTAGTTTTGAGAGCCAAGCCCTTGGTCTCCCAAAGTGCAGGTCTTTCTGACTAGGTGGAGTGGTCAGGCGAATAAAAGATGAGAGACGACTGAGTGCATCATTCAGTCGTTCTGCCATAGCAGGAGGGTTCATTTATTTTATAGCTTTAGTGAGTACATACTTTTCTGGCACACAATCATTTTTCAACATACATGATCTTCTACAGATAATTGGATATGTCACACATTAACAAATCACTTAATCAACATTCTGTGATCATTCCCTGTGTTGCTACAACAGAAGGATTTGTGATGGAGATGAATGACTTGGACAGAGTAATCTGGAGGTTAGTTCCTCCTGATCTGTGGGATGACCAGCTAGGAGAATCAGTGTTGCTTTTGATCAGCTTTCACAATCAATTAAATTACTTAGGAGATGGGTAACAAAACATTTCACAGCTAGGTATGGGGTTACAGGGTAACTTAAGACAGACCAGAATCAGGAGTTTCCTCAATTTCCAAGTTGCATTTTTCTTGTGTTTCATTAAGGCACCCTGTCGATGTTGCCTGATTATTGTAAGCTTAACAAACCAGCAAAGTGTGTCAGTAACTGTGTTTCTAGAGAAGTGATGGATTGAGGCTTGTGTGTTTGTCTAACAGTGGGTGTGGGGCCTCTGAGTGTACCTCTGCTAAGAGGGAAAAGGGAGGGGTAATGGGTGATGATTTTTGGGTTTTAATTCTGTGAATGTAATCTTTTTAGGGTAATAATCCAGGGGGTTAAAGTGGGGTATATGTGGGCATATGTGTGTTAACCCTGTACATGTTTGCTCTTATGTTATTTCTCCTGTGCTGGGAAGAGAACAATAATCATAACAATTTCATTAGTAAGGGAAATTAGAGGGAGAAGTCACACAGAAGGGGGTTCAGTGGGTGCCTCATCTTTTCTGAAGGCTGTTCTGCAGCCTTCATCATCCCAGATTGCGACTCTGACAGGCAGCGGGGGTATGATGGCTTTCCACAGCTTACATTTTATTTTCCTTATTTTTTAAACCCTGACCTTCTGTCTTGGAATCAATACTGTGTCTTGGTACCAAGACTGAAGAGTGGTAAGGGCTAAGCAATGGGGGTTATGTCAGCCCAGGGACACACAACTAGGAAGGGCCAGATTTGAACCCAGGACCTCCCATTTGTAAGCCTGGCTCTCAATCCACTGAGCTACCTAGCTTATATTTTAATGGGGAAAACATCATGTAAAAGTATCCATACATACGAGATAATGCACAACAGAGAAAATAATCTTAATGAGAAGACTTAGCTAGTAGCTTTGGGGACCATGAAAGGCCTTCTGGAAAAGGTGACATTGTCTTGAAGGAAGCCTGGAATTATAAGGAGAGGAGGGAGAACATTAGAAGCATGGAAAAGACCCAGTGAAAAAGGTCTGGAGATAGAAAAATGGAGTAAGTATCCTTTGCAAAGACTAGCAAGTGGCTCTTTCCTTGCTGGGCAGCTGGCATGAGGAAGACCTGACTCACCTCTCTCCATGCAATCTGGATCCATCCTTTCACCTGGAGTGATCCACTGAGCTCTTGTCATCATGACTGAACAGATGACCCTTCGAGGTATCCTTAAAGGTCACAATAGCTGAGTGACCCAGATCGCCACCACTCCTCAGTTCCCAGACATGATCCTGTCTGCTTCCCAAGACAAGACCATCATCATGTAGAAGCTTACCAGAGATGAAACAAACTACGGTATCCCTCAGAGGTCATTCACATTGTGTCAGTGATGTGGTCATTTCCTCTCATGGCCAGTTTGCACTCCCAGGCTCCTGGGATGGCACACTAAGGCTGTGGGACCTCACAACTGGCACGACTACAAGGCGTTTTGTCGGTCACACCAAGGATGTGTTGAGTGTAGTCTTCTCTTCAGACAACCGCCAGATTGTTTGGTTCTCAGGATAAGACTATCA
Source organism: Monodelphis domestica (assembly GCF_027887165.1). Taxonomy (NCBI): domain Eukaryota; kingdom Metazoa; phylum Chordata; class Mammalia; order Didelphimorphia; family Didelphidae; genus Monodelphis; species Monodelphis domestica. The sequence continues at coordinate 369,415,941 of NC_077230.1, read as the reverse complement.
AGCTGTGGAACACCCTGCGTGTCTGTAAATACACTGTGCAGGATGAGAGCCATTCAGAGTGGATGTCCTGTGTCCATTTTTCACCTAACAGTAGCAACCCCATCATTGTCTCTTGTGGCTGGGACAAACTGGTCAAGGTCTGGAATTGGCCAACTGCAAACTGAAGACAAACCACTTTGACCACGCAGGCTACCTAAATACAGTGACAGTTTCTCCTGATGGCTCTCTCTGTGCTTCTGGAGGCAAGGATGGTCAGACCATGCTGTGGGATCTTAATGAGGGCAAGCATCTATATACTCTGGATGGTGGTGACATCATCAATGCCCTCTGCTTTAGCCCCGGTCGCTACTGGCTCTGTGCTGCCACTGGGCCCAGCATCAAGATTTGGGATCTAGAAGACAAGATCATTGTGGATGAGCTAAAGCAAGAAGCGATCAGCCAGCAGCAAGGCTGAACCTCCCCAGTGTACCTCCTTAGCCTGGTCTGCTTATGACCAGACTCTCTTTGCTGATTACACAGACAATTTGGTGCCGGTGTGGCAGGTGACCATTGGCACTCGGTAAAGGAGTCAACCATAACTCAGATTTTGAAATAAAGACCTTAATTTATGCCTTTTGAAAAAAAATAGCAAGTGGCTAGTCTGCCTTTATGATAGAGTACATGGAGAGAAGTAATGCATGAGAAGACTGAAAAAAGTTAAGTAGGGGTCAAGTTGGGAAGAGCTTTAAGTGCCAAACAAAGGAGATTATATTTGATCCTGGAAGTAGTAGGGAGCCCTTAGAGTTTATAGAGTTGTGGGGAAGATGAAGACACGTTGTGGTTAGACCTATGCTTTAGGAAAATCATTTGGCATCTGGGTAGAGGATGGATTGGAGTGGGGAGAGACAAGATACAGGAAGATCAATTAGGTTATTGCAACAGTCCAGGGGAGATATGACAAAAGCTTGAATTGGGGTGGCAACTGTGTGAGTAGAGTGAAGTGAATGTACTGAGAAATGCAAAGGTAGAACAACTAAAATTTGTCATTGGTTGGATGTGTGGTGTACGAATGAGGAGTTGAAGGGGACACGAAGGTATTGAACCTGGATGACTGGAAGAATGGTGGTGCCCTTGATCAGTAATAGGAATGTTCAGAAAGGGGTGTTTTTGGTGGGGTTGGGGGGACATGGGTGAAAATCTAGTAAAAGAAACTGAGAATGGTTAGACATGTAGAAGGAGAAACAAGAGAGAGTAGTGTCATAAAAACCCAGAGAAGAATACCCAGGAGGAGAAAGTGATGAAGAGTGCCGAATACTGTAGAAAGATCAAGAAGAATGAGGATGAAGAAAAGGCCATTCAATTTGGCAATTAAGAAGTCATTGGCTGTGGAGAGCAGTTTCAGATGAATGAGATCATTCAGAAGGCAGAAGATTTTAAAAAGAGGAAGATGAGAGGAAGTGATAGCATATAACAGCCAATATTATTAAGGCATTTAGCTTAGACTGGGAGGACTGATAAAGGATAATAGCTAGTGGAGATGGTTGGATCAAGTGAGTACTTTTTTTTAAAATCCTTACCTTCTGCCTTAGAATTAATACTCGGTTTTGGTTCCAAGGCAGAAGAGGGGCGAGAGCTAGGCAAAGGGGGTTAAGTGACTTGTCCAGGGTCACACAGCTAGGATTTATCTAAGGCTAGATTTTAACCTTGGATCCCCTGTCTCTAGGCCTGACTTTCAATCCACTGTGCTACCCAGATGCCCCCAAGTGAGTACTTTTTTAAGAAGGAAGGAGAAAGTGGGTTTGTGGCTAACAAGGAAGGAATCAGTAGATATGAGAGAATGACAGTTAAAGACAATCAACTGGAGAAGATGGGAGGGGATGGGACAAAAATGTAGAGGAATTTGTCTTGGAAGGGGAAGGGCCACCTTGACATCAGACGGAGGAAATAATGGGTGATGATATCAGAAGGAATGTGAAATGAAAAAGGGAGAACTTGGCAGACGGCCTCTGTTTTTTTTCCAGTGAAGTATGTATGAGGCAAGATTCTTAGATGAGGAGTTGGGGGATAGGCTATGGGAGAATTAAGAAGTGAAGAAATTTAGAACAGCCACCATAGTGAGTAGAATAGAGAATCAGGGAGAAATTGAAGGACCATCTTGTTGCAATGGATCCAGTTGAGAAGAGATCACATAAATTTGCAATGGATCCAATCAGCTTCTTTTTCTCCTGGACTTTTTTCCAGCTGCCAATGACATACGATCAGGAGTAAAGAAGGCAGATGGTGGGAGTAATCCAGGTTTGGCAAGGAATGATCAGTGACAGGATAAGGGAGTTAGAGATATGAGAGCAGCATATCATAATAAATAGCATTTATATAATGCATTAAAGTTGGAAAGCACTTTACAAATATTCTCATTTTATCTTCAAAACAACACTGGGATGTTGATGTTATCAGCCCCATTTTACAGATAAGAAAACTGAGGCTGGCAGAAATTAATTTTCAAAGGGTTACATAAATAAGTATCTGAGGCTAAATCTGAGCTGACATCTTGATTCCATCCACTATACCACCTAGTTGCCTTCAGGAAAATGTAGAGCTGAACTGGTTATAGGAAGGAGGGAAATAGTAGCCAGGTTGGAAGTGATAGTCTGGGAAAGTTTTGAGGGGTAGGGGATTTTGGGGGGGACACAATGAAAACCAAAACCAGGGATAGGGGTCCCATTGCAAAGGAAAGCTGGAATGATGAAAACTATAATGATCAGATAAAAGTTCATGAAAAAAAAAGTTTACAAGCAGGGAAGTGAGTGATGATAGCAGGTTCAAAGGTATGAACATCCATCCCCATGTGTAGCTGAAAGTGGAGTGGAAGAATAGGTCTTGGAAATTGTGTATGAGAACTTGGGAAGTTAGGGTATTTGTATAAACATCAGTTTACATTAAGAAACCCCCTGGTATGAGGCAGGAGTTGGGCTAGAGAGCAAGACTGAGAGAGGCACTTAACTCAAGGAGGAATGAGGAAAATGGCCTGGGATTTGGTAGATAAATGGCCAATGGGGTTCTGAATCAGGTGAGATATATATCTATATCGATATCTATGTCTATGTCTATATCTATATCTATATCTATATCTATATGTAGTGTGTGGACCTCAAAAGAGAATTGATTTGTGAAGGTGACAGAGCCTGAAAGTGGCATTGGGAACAAAGGGTATTCCAATCCCTCTACTATGAGCTGATAATGGAAAGGGTGGCCAGGGACGTGGTATCATCAGAAAAGATCCAGGTCTCAATGAATGACAGAAGATGGAAAAAAAGATGGAAAAGTTTAAAATGAAACAAAGCTTAATTATGGATCAGGGACAAGCAAGCTGCTCTGGAGTGGGACATCAAAGTGGATAAGAAGAAGGGAGCAAGGGGGCAGCTGGGTAGCTCAGTGGATTGAGAGCCAGGTCTAGAGATGGGAGGTCCTATGTTCAAATCTGTCCTCAGACACTTCCCAGATATGTGACCCTGGGCAAGTCACTTGACCCCCATTGCCTAGCCCTTACCACTCCTCTGCCTTGGAGCCAATACACAGTATTGATTCTAAGATGGAAGGTAAGGGTTTAAAAAAAGAAGAAGGGAGCAGATTGTTGGAGTTGGGGAAAGGAATTTGTTTTTCCAGAGCTGGGAGTTCAGTGTCACCAGAGAATAGGGAGAAGGTAGGGGAGCAGGAGTATGCTATCCAATGAAGAATTCTCCCAGTCAGAGCATTCCTGGGAGGGGACTATTTGGGTCATTAATTCCGGGACTAAGGACAGGCATTCTCATCAAGCTACCAGGTTCCTAGAAGGCTCTTCTGAGCTAGCACCACTTCCCCCTGCTGGAATGAAAGCTGCATTACAGGAGATGCTAAAAAGGGATCAATAAACACAAGGTTGACAACCTTCCAGTGAACTGTAGTGCTGAGGACACTGACTACACTCCTCCTAGGTGATTTCTGCTAATGCTCTTCCATTTCAGGGCTACCACTCCTCCCACATGTACACTTCCCCTACCTCTCCTACCGGCTCCCCTACTTTACAAGGACAGCATTGCCGCCCTCCCAGTCATCCTAGAATGAGTCCTCCTCCTCCTTTAGCATTCCTGCCTTTTCCAGTCAGTTGCCAAGTCTTTTTGTTTCTACCTTATCTTTTCCTGTCTCTCCCATCTCCTCTATTCCCACAGCCATCCATTAGTTCTTTTAAAAAAAATTTTTTTTTGGGGGGGGGAAGCTGGGTAGCTCCACGGATTGATAACCAGGCCCAGAGACAGGAGGTTCTGGGTTCAAATGTGGCCTCAGACACTTCCCAGCTGGGTGACCCTGGGCAAGTCATTTCACCCCCATTGCCTAGTGCTTACCGCTCTTCTGCCTTGGAACCAATACACAGTATTGAATCCAAGACGGAAGGTGAGGGTTTAAAAAAAAAAAGCCCATTTCAAATTTGAATCCAGGACCTCCTGTCTCTGGACCTGACTCTCAATCCACTGAGCCACCCAGATGCCCCCTTATGTTGTCATTTCTTATAGCACAATGGTATTCCATCAGTGGTATAGCGTGACTTGTTCAGCCATTCTCCAGTTGATGGGTATCTCCTCAGTTTCCAATTGTCTTACCTCTTGCTTAGCTTACTGTGGTAGCCTCCACATTGGTTTGATCCTTGAGCCTCTAAACTAAATAGAAAGCATGTATCACACAGCTAGCTGCCTACAGGCAGGATTACAGCATCACCTTGCTCAGAAAATCTTAATCCCTGTTACTAGTTACAGGATAAATTCCAAACACTTCAGCCTCCCATCCAAGCCCTTCCAATTTGACTCCAGCCTTAACTCTGTGCACTCTATGCTCCAGCCAAAGCTTGCTGTGTGGCTTGCCGCCCCCCACCCCCATCTTATCTTGCCCTCTCCAGCCTCTGCCCCTTTGCATATGATTTCCTCCCTTTTATCCTCAAGCCAAGCCTGAAATGGGTTCCTCTTTCTCAACCCACCCAGACGCTTCAAGGTTCAGTTCCTATGTGCCTTGACTCACTCGTTAATGAAGCATTTGCTGAGCTGGCTCATCTCTGTTTAGGGCGAAGGTGTGCCACCTCTTCCATGCCCCATTCCTTGGTCTTCTTGGTTAAAAGGCAGCCTCTCCATGAATTACTGGTCATTGTTCCACTTTTCTAGGCATTTAATCACGTTTTGATTTGTACAGTAGTTATTTGTGTAGGTCTCAAAGTCCTTTCTAATCCACCAAACTGTAAGATCTTTGAGGGTTGCATTTTATCAGATCTCCAAGTCTTTGCACAGAGTAGGTACTTGTTGAATCACTTCATCAATACATTTTTATTTTAAACCCTTACCTTCCATCTTGGAGTCAATACTGCGTATTGATTCCAAGGCAGAAGAGAGGTAAGGGCTAGGCAATGGGGGTCAAGTGACTTGGCCAGGGTCACACAGCTGGGAAATGTCTGAGGCCAAATTTGATACATTTTTACCAAATAATCTTGTCTATGTTTATGGCCTGGTGACAGATCCTGAGAATACAAAGAAGTGTTAAAAAAACGTCTCTAAAGGGCTTGGATTGAGTTTGGTCAAACAGAATACCTATAAGATGCCTTTATACAAAAGGATTTCAGAGCAGGAAATGACTGAGGGGTTGGGGGGGGAGGGGTCTACACAATTGGGAAGTCTTTGTAGTAGAAACAGTGCTTGAATTAGTTGGTAACTGCAGGACATGAATCAGACAAGGATTGGGGAAGCAGCAGAAGGAATACACATGGTATGTTCCATAACAATGAACCAATATGACTGGCTCAGGATAACTGGTGTGGAGGGGCACTGGAGAATAAAGGTCAGAGAGACTGGGAGGACACAAACATTGAAGAGCCTTCTGTGATAGTCTAAAGAGTTTAGACTTTATCTGCAGGGCAATATAGTAAGCCACCAAAGACTTTTTTTTTTTTAAACCCGTACCATCTATCTTAGAATCAATTGGTTATGGGGGCAGCTGGGTTGCTCAATGGATTGAGAACCAAGCCTAGAGATGGGAAGTCCTGGGTTCAAATGTGGCCTCAGACATTTCCCAGCTGTGTGACCCTGGCCAAGTCACTTGACCCCCATTGCCTAGCCCTTACCACTCTTCTGCCTTAGAACCAATACACAGTATTGATTCCAAGACAGAAGGTCAGGGTTTTATTTAAAAAAAAAAATCAATTGGTTCCAAGGCAAAAGGTAAGGGTTAAGCAACTGGGGTTAAATGACTTGCCCAGGGGTTACACAGCTGGAAGTAAAACATTTTTTCTCTATCATGAATTTTTTTACCCTTATTGTGGATTGGTAAGGCAATTTGGGGGTGACTTGCCCAGGGTCACACAGCTAGGAAGAGAAGGTTTTAGAACAGGTAGTGCTTTAATATGATAAATCTGGTAGCAGTTGTGCAGGATAAACAGAAAGTGGCCCTCAAGCTATTGCCTCAACTCTTCCTCACAATAAAAACGCTTAGTTCTTTGTCAGTGATAAGGGTTTCCTTCGTCTGCATAATTGCTTGAAAGATATTTTAGTAGGTAGACTAAGACATAGAAAGAATCAGTACTCTACAGACTTAGATTTAATGCTCCCGGATGGTTGGGGGATTGGGCATGTATGATGCCAAGAACAATCAGGTATTGAATAGCTTCTGAAATCCAGGCAAAAATCCCCCACTCAACAAATATTTGAGTGCTCAATGTGTGTGATCTCCTGGGAAAGGTAGAAAAATGAGACTTGGTGACTGTCCTTAAGGAGCAGGCAGGTGGCACAGTGGACAGAGTTTAGAATCAGAAAGACTGCTCTTCTTGAGTTCAAATCCAGCCTCAGACACTTACCAGCTGTGTGACCCTGGGCAAGTCACTTAACCCCATTTGCTTTGGTTTCCTGATCTGTAAAATTAGTTGGAGCAGGAAATGGCAAACCACTCCATTATCTTTATAAAAAAAAATAGGGTCATAAAGAGTTAGACAGGACTAAAATGACTGACTAAGCAACAAAATACTGCCCTTAACAGGCTTAGAATGTAATAGGGGTCATTAGATTTTGCTCTTCCTCATCTATATGGTAGGTACTAAAAATGGTGTGTGAAGTGCTGACATCAGATGAGGGAGTTATCTCTTCTTCCAGTTTGGGAGATTAAGGAATGTTTCATGGAAGTGGTGACTATTTTACCTGGGCAGGATAGAGGCAGAGAGCATGGCATCAAGGAGTAAAATGCTCTCTCTACCGCTATGGACTCATTGCTGTATCACAGGTGCGGCACCAAGAATGGCGCAACCAGCCAATATTTTTGGCCCTTCTAAGGGCAAGATGGACCAAGGCTAGATTCCTATTCTGTTAGTCAGAGTATGTAAGAACAGGAAAAATCCCCAAGATAATCTAATGCAACCCCTTCGATTTTGAGAGGAAAAACTTTTAAGCCGAGAAAATGGAAGGGCCTCGGCGTCAAAGTCTGAGGATTGTGAAGTCACTGCCCTTTGAAAATACACCTTCCAGCCCCCCCTCTGGCCTGGGTCTGATCTGGCCCAACAGCTAGCCTGCTGAATGGCTGACAAACACCTCACTCACTTGGCGATTTCTCCAGGCTAAGCTGACTTACTCAGTTGCTGCAGGGATCTGGTCAAGGTCTCAGATAGTGTTATGGGAGAGTAGCTTCTTATTACCGTCAACTTAAATTAATTCTTGGACAAATTCCCATAAATTCCTGGCTCAGTAGATGTTGCAAGTGAAATTCAGTTCAAATGCCTGCAAAGGCCACCATCACAAGTGTTGTTTTGTAAAAAATCCTTGATTTCTATCTTAGTATCCATTCTAAGACAGAAGGGCAAGGGTTAGGCAAACGGGATAAGTGACTTGCCCAGGATCACACAACTAGGAAATATTTGAGGCCACGTTTTACACTCAGGTCCTCCTGACTGCAGGCCTGTTGCTCTATCCACTGCCCCTCATCACAAGTATTTATTAAGCTACAACAATTCAGTAGCAAATAGTAGACAATTTATTAAGGTCAACAATAACAATTTATTAAGCTTTAACAATTCAGTAGCAAATAGTAGACAATTTATTAAGGTCAACAATAACAATTTATTAAGCTTTAACAATTCAGTAGCAAATAGTAGACAGTTTATTAAGGTCAACAATAACAATTTATTAAGCTTCAACAATTCAGTAACAAATAGTAGACAATTTATTAAGGCCAACAATACAGTAGCAGATAGTAGATACTCTCTGTCCTCTAAGGGTCTAAAATGTAAGACAGAGCTGAAAGCAACCCATAAGAAGATCCAAAGAGTATACAAACCACCATCTCAGAATCTTGGAATTCGAAAATATCTCAGGGGCTTTCCAGTTAACTCCTACCCACCACACTCATATGGCTTATCACTAAGCAACAAAGACTCTCCTGCTGACTAGTCTTGAACCATGTACTGCCCGAGACGTGCAAAGTGACAAAATGGCAAAGACTTTGACTTTGTCACTAGCTAGCCATGTAGCTTCAGGCGAGGCCCCTCACTGCTCCAGGTCTGCTTCTTCCTCTATGAAATGAGGAAGCTGGACCAGAAGGTTTTTTTTTTTAAACCTGCACCTTCTTCCTAGCATCAGCTCTGAGACGGAAGGACAAGGACTAGGCAAATGGGGTTCAGTGATTTGCTCAGTCACAGTGTCCGAGGCCAGGTTTCTACGCAGAGGTCCGATGCTTTATCCACTTAGCCCTCTACCTGCCCCAGCAGTTTGAAGGGTTTATCACAGACCCTCCAAGGCTTTGATGCCAACTCCCTTGCAGACAGAGGTCTGTGGGACCCAGTAGAGAAGCCCAGTGGAGACTCGGATTCCTCCCTAGTCATGCTCTCTCCTAGGCTCATTAGAAATTCTCTTGGCTCTCCCCTACAGGAACAGATGGAAGAAATGGAAGACAGACAGAGGCATCTGAAAAGCAGGGTACAAGTTCAGCAGCAGAAGAACAAAGAGATGGAGGAGCTAAGGATCAGCCTCACCGAAGAGCTCTCTATTTATAAGTCAGTTTTCACCACTACTCAAAATTTGTCCATAAATGCTGGCTGAGGGGGTGGATGAGGGAGGGAGCTCAAGGGGAGGCTTGTGAAGGATTGCTTTTTTTAGGGGAATGATTTTTTAAATTCTGGTCATCTGCACTCAGATGAAAACCGGCTTTGTGTTTTTAAAGGGCCATGCTGTCCCAGAAGCCAGAGCAGCTCGAGGCACCCACTGATCAGGGAACTGGAAAGGAGACACAGTCTCAAGGTGATTTCTCTGGTGGGAGATCAGTGCTTGCATCCTCTGACTGCTAACCAATTTAACAATACTAGTTAGTGTTGCTTTGGATCAAGAAGCCTGTGTACTGTTATGGATGTCTTTTAGATCTTAAAGACACAGGCATTCTAGATGCTCAGCTCAAGCCATACACAACCGAGAGAAATGAAGTCACAGTCCAAGATGCCCCTCTGTCATGACTCAGGTCATTTCTGTTTGGTACACCAGAATCACTGTCTTTAGTTGGGACACTGAAAAGTTTAAGAAGGAAAAAAATCTCCAAGTTTTGTCCCTCTAAAGAATTTTCAGGCAGCTGGATGGCTCAGTGGTTTGAGACCTAAACCTAGAGACAGGAGGTCCTAGGTTCAAATCTGGCCTCAGATACTTCCAAGCTGGGTGACCCTGGGCAAGTCACTTAATCCCTACTGCTTAGCCCTTACTGTTCTTCTATCTCAGAATCAATATTGATTCTAAGACAGAAGACAAGGATTAAAAAAATTTTCCCCCCATCAGGAATATTGCTCCAGGAGAAAATAACTATTAGAGTCATTGTTTTCCCCATATTCATTAAATAGAACCATATAATTTATAGTAGAAGCAAGACAAGTTTTGCCATCTATAGTGGCCAAGGAAAGGGTCAGATGAATGAGATTGACATTCAAAAAATACCACATAAGGACAATATTATTTACAGGCCAAAGAACATGATTATTTAAAATCTGAGCCAACTGAGGCAGTCTGCTACTAAGCTACTACCCATTCTTTTCCTAATTAGTGACAAACTTCAAAATACTGGATATATATGAGGAGCTCAGACTTTTCATTATAGCTTAGGACTCAGTAAACACCTTCTAAGAGAATTTTATTTCATAGCTGACAAAACTGAACCATTTTACCTTGTGAAGTCATAAAGAACCAGTTATCCACTTCGATATGTAGGTCCCAAATTGAAATATCCATGACTAGTCATTTCACAGTGGCCTAAACATCATTTTATTTATTTTTATTTTTTTTTCTATACACTTCTAATCCTTTAAAAATTTTTTTATTTAATTAGTCAATTTAGAACATGGTTTTCATATTCTTTCCCTCCCCTACCTCCACCCCCTTCCTGTAGTTGATGCGCAATTGCACTGGGTTTTACATGTGTCCTTGATAAAAACCTATTTCCATATCATTGATATTTACACGAGAGTGATCCTTTACAGTCTAAGTCTCCAATCATGTCCCCATCAACCCACATGATCAAGCAGTTGTTTTGCTTCTGTGTTTCTACTCCCACAGTTCTTCCTCTGAACGTGGATAGTGTTCTTTCTCATAAGTCCCTCAGGATTGCCACTAATGGAGAAGCCCATTAAATTCGATTGTACCACAGTGTATTAGTCTCTGTGTACAATGTTCTCCTGGTTCTGCTTTCACTCTGCACCAGTTCCTGGAGGTCATTCCAGTTCACATGGAGTTCCTCCAGTTCATTATTCCTTTGAGCACAATAGTATTTCATAACAATAAGATCAGATACCACAATTTGTTCAGCTATCCCCCAATCTAAGGGCATCCCCTTATTTTCCAGTTTTTGCCACCACAAACAGCTCAGCTATGAATATTTTTGTACAAGTCTATTTCCTCTTTGGGGTACAAACCCAGCAGTGACAGACAGTCTTTTAGTGTGTTCCAAATTGCCCTCCAGAATGGTTGGATCAATTCACAACTCTACTAGCAATGCAATAATCCACATCCAACATTCATTACTGTTATGTTAGCCAATCTGCTAGGTGTGAGGTGATATCTCAGAGTTTTGATTTGCATCTCTCTGATTATAAGAGATTTAGAACACTTTTCCATGTGCTTATTAATAGTTTTGATTTCTTGATCCGAAAATTGCCTATTCATGTCCCTTGCCCATTTATCAAGTGGAGAATAGCTTGATTTTTTGTACAATTGATTTAGCTCTTTATAAATTTGAGTAATTAGACCTTCAACAGAAGTTTTTGTTAGGAGGATTTTTTCCCCCAATTTGTTGCTTCCCTTCTAATTTTGGTTGCATTGATTTTGTTTGTACAAAACCTTTTAAATTTAATGTAATCAAAATTATTTATTTTACATTTTTTGATTTTTTTCTAACTCTTGCTTGGTCTTAAAACCTTTCCTTTCCCAAAGATTTGACATGTCTACTATTCTGTGTTCACCTAATTTACTTATAGTTTCATTCTTTATATTCAAGTCATTCACCCATTCTGAGTTTATCGTGGTATTGGGTGTAAGATGTTGATCCAAACCCAATCTCTCCCATACTGTCTTCCAATTTTCCCAGCAGTTTTTGTCAAATAGTGGATTTTGGTCCCAAAAGCTGAGATCTTTGGGCTTATTGTAGACTGTCTTGCTGAGGTCACTTACCCCATCTATTCCACTGATTCTCCTTTCTGTCTCTTAGTACCATATTGTTTTAATGACCACTGCTTTATAGTATAGTTTGAGATTTGGTACTGTAAGGCCACCTTCCTTCACATTTTTTTTTTCATGATTTCCCTGGATATCCTTGATCTTTTGTTCTTCCAAATGAACTTTGTTATGCTTTTTTTTTTCTAATTCAGTAAAAAAGTCTTTTGGTAGTTCTATGGATATGGCACTAAGTAAATAAATTAGTTTGGGTAGAATTGTCATTTTTATTGTTAGCTTGTCCTACCCATGAACAATTAATGTTTTTCCAATTGTTTAGCTCTAGTTTTAATTGTGTGGAGAATCTTTTGTAGTTGTGTTCATATAGTTCCTGTTTTTGTCTTGGCAGATAGATTCCTAAGTATTTTATATAGACTAGGGTGATTTTAAATGGAATTTCTCTAATTCTTGCTGCTGAGATGTGTTGGATATATATAGAAATGCTGATGATTTATGTGGGTTTATTTTTTATCCTGCAACTTTGCTAAAGTTGTTGATTATTTTGACTAGCTTTTTGGTTGGTTCTCTTGGATTCTTTTTTTTTTTTTTAATATATTTTATTTGATCATTTCCAAGCATTATTCGTTAAAGACATAGATCATTTTCTTTTCCTCCCCCCCACCCCCCATAGCCGACGCGTAAGTCCACTGGGCATTAGATGTTTTCTTGATTTGAACCCATTGCTTTGTTGATAGTATTTGCATTAGAGTGTTCATTTAAAGTCTATCCTCTGTCATGTCCCCTCAACCTCTGTATTCAGGCAGTTGCTTTTTCTCGGTGTTTCCACTCCCATAGTTTATCCTTTGCTTATGAATGGTGTTTTTTTTTTCTCCTGGATCCCTGAAAGTTGTTCAGGGACATTACACCGCCCCTAATGGAGAAGTCCATTACGTTCGATTATACCACAGTGTGTTAGTCTCTGTGTACAATGTTCTCCTGGTTCTGCTCCTCTCGCTCTGCATCACTTCCTGGAGGTTGTTCCAGTCTCCATGGAACTTCTCCACTTTATTATTCCTTTGAGCACAATAGTATTCCATCACCAACATATACCACAGTTTGTTCAGCCATTCCCCAATTGATGGGCATCCCCTCGTTTTCCAGTTTTGGGCCACCACAAAGAGCGCAGCTATGAATATTTTTGTACAAGTCTTTGTGTCCATTATCTCTTTGGGATACAGACCCAGCAGTGCTATGGCTGGGTCAAAGGGTAGATATTCTTTTGTCGCCCTTTGGGCATAGTTCCAAATTGCCCTCCAGAATGGTTGGATCAGTTCACAACTCCACCAGCAATGAATTAATGTCCCTACTTTGCCACATCCCCTCCAGCATTCATTACTTTCCTCTGCTGTTATGTTAGCCAATCTGCTAGGTGTGAGGTGTCTCTTGGATTCTTTAAGACCATCTGTAAAGAGTGATAGCTTGGTCTCCTCATTGCCTATTTTAATACCTTCAATTTCTTTTTTTTTTCTAATTGCTACTGCTAGTGTTTCTAGTACAGTGTTAAATAATAGAAGTGATAATGGGCATCTTTGTTTCACTCCTGATCGTATTGGGTAGGCTTCTAGTTTATCCCCATTGCAGATGTTTGCTGATGGTTTTAGATATATACTATTTATAAAGAAAGGCTCTTCTATTCCTATACTTTCTAGTGTTTTCAATAGGAATGAATGTTGTATCTTGTCAAAGGCTTTTTCTGCATCTATTGAGAGAATCATGTGACTTTTGTTGGTTAGCTTCTTAATCTGGTCAGTTATGTGGATGGTTTTCCTAATACTGAACCATTCCTGATATAAATCCCACCCTTGCCATCTCTTGCTGGAGCCTTTTTGCTAGTATTCTATTTAAGATTTTTGCATTCATGTTCATTAAGGAGATTGGTCTGTAGTTTTGTTTTTGACCTACCTAGCTTTGGAATCAGTACCATATTTGTGTCATAAAAGGAATTTGGTAGAACTTCTTTGCTTATTCTGTCAAATACTTTGTATAATATTGGGATGAGTTGTTCTTTGAATGTTTGATAGAATTCATTTGTGAATCCATCTGATCCTGGGGACTTTTTCATAGGGAGTTCTTTGATAGCTTGTTCAATTTCTTTTTCTGACATGGGGTTATTTAGGTATTCTATTTCTTCTTCTGTTAATCTAGGCAATTTACATTTTTGTAAATATTAAATCATATCACCTAGATTGCCATATAATTGGGCATAGTAGTTTTGAATGATCACCTTAATTTCCTCATTAGAGGTGATATCTCCCTTTTCATCTTTGATACTGTTAATTTGGTTTTCTTTCCTTGAAGTATCTGAGGCCAGATTTGAACCTAGGACCTCCCATCCACTGAGCCACCCAGCTGCCCCCTTCTTTCCTTTTTAAAATTAGATTGACCAGTAGTTTGTCTATTTTATTTGTTTTTCCAAAGTACCAGCTTCTAGCCTTATCTATTAAATCAATCATTTTTTGACTCTCAATTTTATCAATTTCTCCTTTAATTTTTAGGATCTCTAATTTAGTTTTTTGTTTGCAATGTTTTTATGCCCTAGTACATGGCCTATCTTTGTGAATGTACCATGTGTTGTGAAAAGGTGTATTCTTTTTTGTCCCTATTTATTTTTCTCCACATAACTACTTTTTCTAAGACTTCATTCACTTCTCTTCCCTTATTTTTTGGTTTGATTTATCTAGTTCTGATAGAGAAAGGTTCAGGTCTCCCTCTAGTATAGTTTTTCTCTCTATTTCATCCTTGAGCTCCATTAGTTTCTCCTTTAGAAATCTGGATGCTATGCCTTTTGGTGCATACATGTTGAGTACGGATATCTCCTCATTGTCTATATTGCCTTTTATCAGGATGCAATTACCTTTCCTATCTCTTTTGATTATATCTATTTTTACTTTGGCTTTGTCAGATATCGTGATTGCGACACCTGCCTTCTTTTTCTCATTTGAGGCCCAAAAGATTTGGCTCCATCCGCTTACCCTTACCCTTAGTGTTTCTATCTTCCTCATGTGTATTTCTTGTAGACAATATATGGAAGGATTTTGGTTTCTAATCCACTCTGCTACTAAACATCATTTAAAAAACTGGCCAATAAATGCTATTATTGCATGCTTAAAGAAAAAAACAACCTCATTTGGGGTTCCTTACTGCTTTGTCCTGGGGCTGTTTCACTATTTTAATAATTGTTCTTGACAATTGTTCAGTAATGTGAGTGACTAAGATTTCATTCCAGATGGAGAAGCTGAGGCATAGAATTCCCTTAACCAGTTCTGGGTTTATATATAAACAAGCATCAATGCCATTCAATTCACTTTCTAATTAAGCTGACAACCTTGAAAGTAACTTTTTGAGGCTTTTCCTGACCCACACTTTCTACAGATAAGTTTGTTTTTGGAGTAAACCACTTGTGCATCTTTTTATCACTAAAGAAAAATGATCTAGTCAGCTGATTTTTACTGGGGTTATTGGTGGCATTTTATCATTGTACACGACTCATCTATATTTCAAGAACATTTAAGAATCTATGTTAATTCTTAAGGAATAAATTGCTAATGGTAGAACCGCAGATATTCTAGCTAGATGAAGGAAGATTAATTTTATTCAAGATATCTTTTGCTGGACACAAGAGGCCAGTTTACAAGTAGCAGGTGATTTTTTCCATAGAAACATAACACAGCACCCTCTCTCTTTTTTTTTTTTTAAACCCTTACCTTCCGTCTTGGAGTCAATACTCTGTATTGGCTCCAAGGCAGAAGAGTGGTAAGAGCTAGGCAATGGGGGTCAAGTGACTTGCCCAGGGTCACACAGCTGGGAAGTGTCTGAGGCTAGATTTGAACCTAGGACCTCCCATCTCTAGATCTGGCTCTCAATACACTGAGCTACCCAGCTGCCCCCTCCTCTAACTCTTAACATACCAAGAGCACTACTAACATCTTCACAGACTGCAAGGATAGCTGGTCCAAGGCAATTTCATCTGTGTATTTCCACTCCAAGGGTACGGCTTCAGTCTTAAGAGTTAATTCATTAGTGTTTCACTACATTTTATTTCACTTTGTATGATGTATTATTCTAAACCTGCCTTTCTCTCAACTTTACAGGAACTGTTTAGAAATCTATGGCCGACTCTGTAACCCAGAAACAAAAGACAAAATCTCTTACTGAAGGAGCACTAAAGCCTCAGTGGACGTTCTTTTCTTTGCAGCGAAAAAGAGAATGTGAGGGAACCTGGTAAAATGGGCCATCTTGTGAAAGGAATAGACATTGGCCTATCAGTTTTAAAGAGACTTGCTGCCCCCTGCCAGAAGCAGAATACCAGACAACCCTCAGCTTATAGGGCATAGAGCTTATTGCATTGAAGAATGGAAGCTCCTGCTGACTCGTAGTAGACTCATGTACACACTATGAAAAGGATACATCAACAGTGACTAAGTTTAAGCCTCCAGTGTTCTGGAGCAGAAATTGTTGCCTTATTTTGACTCAAAACTCTAAGCCTTTGTAAGACAGAGCCAATGTCAACAAGGCAGCCCATTTTAAGTTAAGTGGAGTTTTAAAGTTTGATTTCTCTGTGCCACAAGTGTCTGACTTTAGAAATTTCTCTTAAAGCATTTATAAGGGTGCTGCAGGCTCCAGTAGCTTTGTTTCCTTATTCATATCAATAATTTCCACTACACAGACACGTCATCCTGAAAATAAGGGACCAATCACAGTTTTGAGACCAAAATGGTTTAAGGCCATTTGGATTTGGAGAGTTTTATCGTCATGAAGACAACTGTGGTACAAAGTGATGCACTTGGCTAATAAAACAAAGGTATCTGGAATACTATCTGGTATTATAAGGTCTTGGAGATTAAGACCATCACAGCCTATTATTATATATCTGTCAAACGCAAGTCCCATTGGGGAAAAACCAAAATGTTCTAGGAGGGCTAGCCTCTCCTTTATCAAATTTAACCTTTTTTTCCCCTGGAGTGCTCTCTCTCTCTCTCCCACTTTTTTTTTTAAATCCTTACCTTTGTCTTAGAGTCACTACTGTGTATTGGCTCCAAGGCAGAAGAGTGGTAAGGGCTAGGCAATGGGGGTCAAATGACTTGCCCAGGGTCACACAGCTAGGAAGTGGCTGAGGCCACATATGAACCCAGGTCCTCCAGTCTCTAGGGCTGGCTCTCAATCCACTGAGCTACCCAGCTGCCCCCTCTCTGCCACATTCTTAAAGATCCATGTATTTATTTAGGGAAGGATGAGCAATAAACTTCAAAACAAAAATATGGCAAAACTGTATCAGAATAATGCAGGTCCTGATGATACTTTGCCTGATGTCTCTTCATTTACAGCCATGAAAAGCTGAGTGTTTTTCTAAAACCAAGTTTGTGTCTGTCAGATTTTAGTCCTTGATGAACTCTAGGTATAAAATAAAAACCCACAGCTATTTTTATGTAGAAAAACAATTTATTCCATCATAAGCACTTACAGTTAGTCATGGACAGTAACAGGCTGCTGGTTGGACAAGTTACCCCAAAAGATGTCGTAGAAAACGAGTGGTCATGGACTAATTCCGTTAGTGTGGGGTTTGTTCAAAAAATTTTTTTAAAGAAAGGAAAAAAAGAAAGAATACCATTCAGAATTAATTTTAAAGTATGTCAGCTACCAGTTGCTTTGTTTTCAGATTACTGTGCAGTCTACCAGGGGTACATCTGTCAGGTAAGAACATATACCTTCTTTGTAACCTGGTGGTCCCAAGTTTAAAACAAAAATTCACAGAAAGCAAAGAAATAATATGAAAACATAGCTCAAGAAATACACTAGAGAGCAAAACTATATGAGAAGGTGAACAAAGATATTTTGTAGGTACAGCTATAAAACATTTCACATGGCTGTTTGTCCCCCCTACCCCCATCAGATGAGAAACGGAAGGAGACACTAAACAGTCACTAGGGGAAAAAAAATTAAATACAACAAAAAAAATTTTCACTAAGAAATTTTGACCAGGTACAGAGGAAACCAAGGGTAGCCTAGAAGGTTAGCCATGCCAATTTTAGTCTCTGAATTTCTCTATAAACAAGGGAAACAATTCAGACATCTTACAATGCTAATACCTCAGTGGCTCAGACTCCTCACTTGGATAGAAATACTATCCCATTCTAATTTTAGTTAAATTAGCCTGAAAAACTTACAGTTATAGCTTAGGAAGAAAAAAATACTCATGGTCCATTTTCTGTGGCTAAAATCAGATTTTTGAGCTGGATTTGCTCATAAAAAGTTCTTGGGGGAAAAAAAATATTAAATATGGGTGTGTGGCTCTGCTGAGTCAAGCCCCCCCCTTCACCTCAGTTAAGAGTGAGATCACTTGCTGTCTGGGTTAACTGGTGCCTATAGAAGGATGTCTCGACAAAACATGTCTGTCTCAAAACCAGTGTTGTCAATCTCAGTTTGGGAAGTAAGGGGAGTCTAAAAATCAGCACCAGTGCAGACAAGTCTAGGACCCCTGTCCCTCTGGATCCACACTTCCTTCAGGGTCTTCATCATTGTATATGTTCTCAGCCTGTACCACCAACAACAAAAGTCAGAACACAGACCACAGACATTCGAATACAAGATTTTTCTCAAAGACAAGCTTTTCATTGAAATGTATCAGGTTATTTTTGTAACCATGGGCTTCACTAGTTTTCAACTGGCAGTCAATACCTTCAAGCCTATTTATTTTTACAGGTATTACTATAAATCTCAATTTAGAAAGCAGGTGAAACAAGGAGATACTCATCTGCATCCCAGAAAGATACTGTGCTCCAGGGCAGCTAGGTGGCTCAGTGGCTAGAGAGCCAAGCCTAGGGGAAGGGAAGTTCAAATGCGAAATCCTATCACTTAACTCCAATTTCCTACCCCATATCACTTTTCTGCTTTGGAATTGAAAATTAGTACTGATCTCAAGACAGAAGGCAAGAATTTAAACTTGAGAGACCCTCCTTATTTCATGTATAATCAAAATGGATTAACCTTCAACTTTTAAGGGATCCATTGACTGGATAAAGTAAGGCATAATTCCATAATTACAGACCACTTAACTGGGGCCATAATCTACACCCTGCAAAGACAGGAGTTTTATTTCACTACTCAATAGTTTTTCAATATATTCAATAAAAGGCACTTCAATTTAGAGTGTTTACTACTACAACAATGTTTTCCATATACTAAAGGTTTGTCAGCAATATTTTCATTAGTCCAGTCTTTTCAGACTGAGGCATTAAAAACTCTGCCAAGACCACAAAGTTTGTTGGTGCCTGGAAAACAAGTCTAATATTCCAGGCTTTCTGCCTCTAGCTACTGGACAGGTAAGTGATAAAGGTTTTCAAAAAGACAAATAGAGACTTAGCTCACTTACCCTGCCAACCTACCTGACTCCTCTCTTCCCACCCTATGACCAAGAGAATGAAAGGAAAACACTCACCATTTGCCAGACTTGCATGATATTGTCTTCTGATACAGAACAAATAACCCATGGTTCATTTGGGTTCCAGGAGAAATCAGATATTTTGGCAGTGTGACCACCATGAATAAACTGAAGAGAAGGAAAACAAGATGTTAAAAGCAAAAGCCCAGTTAATGACTAGTTCAGAGTACTTCAACTTCAGAAACCTACCAACAATTCTGGTGGGCCATCTTCTGCATCTTCTGGGGACTGCTCCTCTCCAATTTTACTGGAGGAAGAAAACAAATCAGAACAAGCTTCATATCACATAGACATGTAATTGGAAATCCACGTGAATAGCACAAACCGAAGTAATCCAAATGATGTACCTCAAGTCCCAGACGTTCAGCCTTCGGTCAGTGCCGCTGGAAGCCAAGATAGTTTCATTGTGAGGAGACCACTGAACCTGAAATGAGGCATACAGGAAATAGAAACGGTAAGGAATAGAAACTTGGTAGTGAAAAAAAAAACAATAAACTCTCAAGTTTTCTAAATATCTTTTAAATAGAATAATAGAGATGATTAAATTTGGTCAGGATTTTGGAGTTATAAGGTACCTTAAGGGACATCTAGTCTAATCTTCACTGTTTTTGTTAAGATGTCTCAGGCATGTCCAACTCTTTGGGACTCCAATTGGTAAAGATATTGGAATGGTTTGCCATTTCCTTCTCCAGCTCAATTTACAGCTGAGGAACTGAGGCAAACAGGGTTAAGAGACTTGCCCAGGGTCACAAAGCTAGTAAGTGTCAGAGGCCAGATTTGAATTCAGGCCTGGCAGTCTATCCACAGAGCCACCTAGCTGCCCCTCCTCACTGTGCATGAGGGAAAAGGAAGGGGGAATGAAAGCCTAAGTGGTAAAGTAACTTATCCAAAGTGACATGGGTAGCAAAGTGGTAGAAGTGAGATTTGAACTCAGACCTAACTCCAAAATTCAAGTGTTCTTGCTATCACTCAAGACATTTGAAGTCCTTCCCCATATACCTTTTTCCAGTCTTATAGTACACTACTTCCTTTGTTCTTTAACAAGTTTTTATTAAACACTAAAATCCAAATCTATGCCACATGTTGAAGATACAAAAATGAAATCAAGCTAAGATATATAAGAGAAAGGATGTTAATAAAAAGGAGAAATTAAAATAAAATGCCAAGAAAAACTTGAAGAGGGAAAAGAACTCCTAGCTGGATGACCTGTGATCTGTTTTGGTGGCCAAAAAAAAAAAAAAAACCCACCAGCTAAAAACATGAATGTAGGGGGCAGTGGATTAAGGGCCAGGCCTGGAGGTCCTGGATTCAAACTTGACTGTAAATACTTCCTAGCTGTGTGACCCCAGGCAAGTCATTCAACCATCATTGCCACTGCCTTGGAACCAATACATAGTATTGATTCTAAGGTGAAAGGTCTTAAAAAATAAAAAATAAAAACATGGGATCTACAGAAAGACAAAAAGTATTTTTACATTCAAAAACACATCAGAGGTCTTGTGTTTTAGTCTATATAATTTTCTTTGTTAAAAAAAAAAAATAGACCAAATGGCTACTCTGTGTTCTATTAGTCTTACAACTATAATTTATGGAAAATAATGAGGGCTGGAGTTGTTAAAAAATGCTTCATGAAGGAGTAGGGCTTCATCTGGCACTTGATGGAAGGGTAGAAAAGCAGGTTTAATGGCTCGGAAAAGAATTCACTCACTATACTAGGTTATGGACTTAAAAAAGAATGGTAAATATAAATTGGACAGGCATCATGGGACTAATTCATAGGCAAATGATCCTAAAACCTTAACAGTAGGCAATAGTGAATGAACTATTACAAGTTATTGTTGTTTTATGTGCACAATGACATTAGACATTATGGTAATAAGAATAATGGAGTTGGAGTCAAAAGACTTGGGTTTGATCATTTATTACTCGCTACCTGCGTATTTTGGGGCAAATCCCTTCATGTTCACAAGCCTTAGGTTTCCTCAATCAAATAAAAGAAAAAAAGAAAAAAAAAGAGTTGGTCTAGGTAATTTCTAAGGCCCTTTTTTCTAGTTCTAAATCTATGATCCAAACATGTTTATGGACTATTGATCAGTATTGCTCTGAGAACTAGACTTTAATTTACTTTAAAAAGTGCTTTATACACAGTATCTCAACAATTCTGAGAAATGGGTACTACAGGCATCATCCTCATTTTAAAAGAAAATAGGAAACTCAGGGATTAAATGACTGATTACATGTGCCACATGAATCGGCACAAAAATTCTTTGCTATTTCTTCATTTTATTTTTCTAGGTTATCTGTTTTTATTCATTTTCCCTCTGTTTCTGCTCTGTAACTGCCCTGCAGTATTAGTTAGAAATGAAACTTGGCTTCTCCAGCATTCTTTTCTCAACAATAGGCTGGTTTTATCCTCTCCAGGCTAAGAAAAGTGTGAGGCTAGAGGCCACATCTGACTTGCTTCAAATGTTTCAACCTCTGTCTACAGCCATTAATAATTTATATTTATATAGCAATTAATGTTTATTTATCCAAATGGGTTCGAATCTCTAGCCATCACTTCACATCTGGATTTATTCAACAGCTTCCTCCTTTGCTCTTTTCCCTTGGGTAGTTCCACAGGAAATAACAATTAAGCCAAAGCCCTATCCCTGAGGAAAAAAGCCTTTTGAGAAATTATAATCACTTCTACTGCTTATAAACAACAACTTCAAAACAAAAAGAGCATAACTAATTCCAATACAAATGCAAGCATCCAAATCTGACCCAACACCATTTCAAGAACCTGTCATCTCACTGGTTTTAAATAATCCTTCATGACACAGACTTTGACTTCTCTAGAGGTTAGCAGTCTGTCTTATAAGAGTCACTGTAGGGGGCAGGTAAGTGGCTGAGTGGATGGAGAGCCAGGTCTAGGATCTGGAGGACCTGGGGTTCAAATTTGGGCCTCAGATGCTTCATAGCTATGTGACCCTAGCAAGCCACTTGACCCCAATTGCCTTTACCACTCTTTTGCCTACAAATACATAGTATTTATTCTAAGACAGAAGATAAGGGTTTTAAAAAACAAAACAAAACCTTTGGTAATCTCTTCATCACAATGAATCAACAGCAAGACTTTGTAGAACTAAACCAGAGCTTTGCCTTTTCAAAACACTTTAACAGGGAACTAAAGTAACAAAGCTCCCCAGGAAAGCCCTCTGCAGGTTTATTTATGTGGGATAAGAGAATACGACTCTCGTTCACAAGTGGAAAATTTCCCTTGAGAACACATTTTGTTATGCAAAGTTGGAATCAGAAGATAGATCTACTTTTGTTACCTAAAATCCAGGAAAGATCCCCAGTAGTAAAGTGATTGTTCTTACCTGGAATATTTCATCCTTATGTGACTCAAAGGAATGCAACTTCAATTTCAGATTTCTAAGATCCCACAATGCAACTGTCTAGATATATTAAAAAAAAAAAAGCAAAGAAATAATTTCACAAAAAGGGGGAGGAGAGGAGACAAACACAAAACCAAAAAAGTCTGCATTCCCTAAATATCTAAACGCCTATTTATTCAACACAGGGAAATTTGGAAGAATTCATTCTTTGAATTTAGGTAGGAAAAATTAAAAAACAATAACAAAAAACCCCACATCTTACCTTATCAGCTGATCCTGTGGCAAGAATGAACTCACTATAAGGATTAAAAGAAAGACAATTTACTTCAGCAGTGTGGGCATCCACTGAGTGGCTTGGTTTAGAAGTATTATTTGACCGTGTGTCCCAGCTAGAGCCAGAGGGAAGAAACAAGAACAAAACAACAAGTTTAAGATCACCTAATTTAAGTCTAAGTTATTTAAATGAGAGTAAATGAAAAAAATCTATTTACATCATAAGTTTCTGATCATCAGCAACTGATCCAAAGAGAGATTCATGGAGGAGGTGCCAAGAAACATCTTCGACTACTGCTGTGTGTCCTGTGAATATGGTCTTTGCATCCACTACTTTGCCTTCCTTTGGAACAGCACTGATGTCCCACAAGCAGATGGTCTTAAAAAGTAAAACAAACTTTTAGATAGAAGGGACCTCACCACCACCCACACTCCTCATAAAAACCCAAATGATTAATCCCAGTGGCTCACTACAGGAAGCTTCCTGGGGCAGGGAAGATACTTACATGATCATCTGATGCACTAAGCAAGTGTCCACTGAGATTTGGGTTCCACGACAACCCATAGCCCTCTTTTTGATGTCCACGGAGGCGCAAGTCTGGATTACACTCCCCAGAAGGGTCTGCAAAGGGATAGAGAAATTAGTCTATTGTCACTTTAAGCAAAATCACCATGGTCAAGAAGCTCATTATTTTTAAGAGAGCTTCCCATTAAGTTTATATTCTAATGGAATTACTATCATTCTCTCTATTTTGGTTGAAGAACACCCAGACCAAATATGAAATGCATATGTAATGGAAATTATCAAGTCCTTCCAACTCTAGAAGATACTTTTTTAAACAGAAGGGAAGAATCTCTACCCACACACTGAATACAAGATGCTAAATCATGCAAAAAAAATAATTAGCAATTAGGCTAGATTGAAAGGAGCAACATAATCCCATAGTGATTCATTATTTGGAGAATTTTCCTTTGCCACTAGGCATTTCTCTCCCAGTTGAACGCACAAGTGTGTCTATATGGAAAAGAGTATATACCTGGCTTTGAAGGGTGCTTGGTATAGTCAAAAACAAGGACATCACTGGATGGAGTCTTTGTTGCAATGATGCAAGGATTCTGGGGCATATAACGTGCCCTGTTCACTTCTCCTTCATGGTTAATCTTGATTTCAATTTCAATTTTCCCGCTAACTGAGCCAAAGCCTCCAAATTCTGTAAACACAAGAAAAACTACTAGGAGGATGTCAAAGTAAGAAGAAATAGCATACATATGCTAATCAAGGATATCAGCAAAGTGCCAGTATTATGCTAGAAATATTCAGAAAAATCTTATTGTTAAATGTGGAAAATTAATCATTAAAAATCAAGGATATCAATACTATAAATTTTACTACAAAAAGGCACTTAAGAAATCACATGAAAACATTCATGAAAAGTTGTGAACCACTAGAGAAATATTAGGTATTATTATTGTAAGATATTAAATCTAAAGAATGCTGGGCATATAAGAATTGCTATTAAAAATTATTACTTTCAGGGGTCAGTTAGACACAGTGGATAGAGCCAGGACTGGAGACAGGAGGGTCCTGGGTTTAAATCTGGCCTCAGATACTTCTAGCTATGTAAGGGTTAACACACACACACACGCGCGCGCGCACACACACACACACACCATATACATACATACACGCACATATAAAAATATATATAAAACACACGACTTCTCCCAATAATTCCAATTTTCTGATTATCTTGAATTTCAATTTGTGCTTTCTGTTTGAAATTCTAATCATACATCAAATTACAAAAATAAAAACACTGCTATACTTTTCTTTTTTCTTCCTAAGGGACAGACAGAGGGCCGACCTGCAGCCAGGAAAACCTTGGTTCAAACTCTGGCCTCAGATACTTCCTGGCTATGTCCCTGGGCAAATTGCTTAACCCCAATTGCCTAGTTTTCACCATTCTTTTGCCTTGAAACCAATCCATAGTATTGATTCTAAGATGGAAGGTAATGGGGGGAGAGAATAGGGTTAACCAAATTTGCTTTTGATCCCAGAGCCAAAGTTTTCCAGCTATTAAGTGAAAACATAAACATGACCCAATCAATATACTTCAATCCATCTCTGAACTCACTACCATGGAACAGAACTTATCTATGCATTCTCTCATATAATAGTAAAAAAGCCAAAAGGGGAAAATAAGAAGTAGTACTTCCACTGTGGAATGGCTTAAACAAACTATGATGCAAGAATGTAATAGAATTTTATTGTACATAGAAAAAATGGCAAATACACAATATACCCAACAGCAACATAAAGGGAAAGAATGACCACTATAGAATTATCAAAAGTGAATGTTGTGAAGATCCCCCATCCCACATCATTCCAAGGAGGCAGAAGTGTACAAGTATAATGCATTACATGTATTTTTAGATTTTTTTTTGATGTATCAATCAGGTATACTTAAAATTTTCCTCTTTAAAAATAGTTTATTATAGAATTGTTCACAGAAAGGGTGCAAAGGGAATACTGAAACAAATTCTGATGATGTAAAAATACCTCAAAAGATATCAGTAAATTATCTTTTTTTTTTTTAAACCCTTACCTTCCGTCTTGGAGTCAATACTGTGTATTGGCTCCAAGGCAGAAGAGTGGTAAGGGTAGGCAATAGGGGTCAAGTGACTTGCCCAGGGTCACACAGCTGGGAAGTGTCTGAGGCCAGATTTGAACCTAGGACCTCCCGTCTCTAGGGCTAGCTCTCAATTCACTGAGCTACCCAGCTGCCCCCAGTAAATTATCTTTTGAAGAGGAAGAATATTTCTCTCTATAAGACCAGAGGATGGCCTCTAACATATTGGGGAGACCATCTATGGCAAATGAATTTTGGGACAAGCACACACCTTTAATACCCATGCATACACATCCTCACACAAGGTTAGGCCAGGCTTACTGCCTCTCTGAGCAAAGCAGATGGATGCAGAGGAATTCTTTTCATGTTATTGTGTAAAGTCCAATTGTACACAGGCAGCAGAATGAGACACATACATGCTACCTCATACAATTTTGGGAAATTAGCCTACAATGCAAATTTTATTGCCTGATACTATTTAAAATATCTTACTACAAAATATTGATGTTTAAACCATACAGTTAACTCAGCAAAAGTATCTTAAAAATTTTGAGTAGGCATCAAAGATAGTCATTTGTATAAGAAATCTTTAGGCAAAAGGATCATACCCAATTCCGAATCTATAGAATTCAGAAAACTTAACCCAATTTCCTCAATCAAGAAACTGAAAAAATTGAGAGCCCAGGCCTAGAGTACAGGTAATCCCTCCACATCACACAACTTTCTCCATTGTGGTTTCAATATAAAAAACTAAAGTTTGGTGAGTTTTGTAGAAGCTGTAGATGACATGTGAAAGTCAGCAGATGACACTGAAAAACTTGAGAAACTCATTTTTACTTAACATTGACCTACATATAACCTAAGACCAAATACTTAACTCATATCTTGGTGCTGCAAATGCTCCATGAAAGAAAAAATTCAGACTTTTCTGGTATAAAGGGCCAAAAAATTTTATGTGGATTTTTCAGATCATGGGGGCACTGTGCCCTTGTGATGTGGAAGAGATACCTTTATTCTGTTATATAGATATCAAACCAAATTTTAAAAAAATACATGCAACCCAGATAATTTCACATTTTATAATGCTTGAAAGTTTACAAATCACTTTATATACATTATCACATTAGATCTGCATAAATCTATGAAGGAGAAATTACAGGAGTATACTATTCCTATTTTATAGAGGAGAAAACTGAGACAAATTAAGCAATTTGCTTAAGTCACAAAGTTAATGTGCACTGGAACAAAAATTCCAACCCAGATCTTCCTGACTCCCACAATTCCAAACTCATTCTCTCACTAAGTACCTATTCTGTTCAATGTTCTGCTAGGACTTGTAGTGATAGAATGCAGCATACCTATACAAGATACCTACACTGAGGAAGTTAGCTGGGGCAATAAAACAAAAACATAACATACTGAAACAATGACAACAGCTCAAGACTACAACAGTGGCAGTGCTTGTCATTAGGCAATATATGACTTGCATTTCAAAACCTTCAGTGCTAAAAACCTCTCCAATTAAAGACAGTAGATACTGTACAATCTCCAAAAACTACAGGCTCCCCTCATACCCCTCATGATTCTGGTTGCTTCTACAATTCTCAAAGGTCAAGATGTAAACAGAAGTGTCACTCACTTCTCCAAAACTTAACCAGATTACAATGTAATGGGGAAATACTTGACAATGACAAAATAAAAAGAAATTTTAAAATGACAAAATAAAAATATAGTACAACATAGATAACATTAATTTGTAGTTTTCTAAGTCAAAATGCTAGTGCTGGAGGGATCCTTTCTCTTTGAATTTGACATCATCCTTTGTAGAGGACACTGAAAACAAGAACCATTCCTCATCTCCTACTCCAGTCAATGATTACAGGAGCCAGGATGGAGGTTATTGGCCAAAACTTCATTATTCTAACATGGATCATACAAAGGGATACACACTCCAAAAGCTACCAAATAGTAGGGGAATGGATAATTTATATACTGTAGTCACATCACAGCTACTTCTTGGAAGAAAGGCCCTGGAGGGCATACTATGATTTTCTGCATTATGGAGAACACCTGTAGAATGACATTAAGTTGAGAGGGTCAGAGTGCTTAAAAACAGAACTACTGTTCCATAGGAAGCTAAAGCAAAATAACTATTGCTCAGAAACCTTAAGATTCTTATATTACCATTTTGCTTCCAGCTCTCCCTTAAGGAAAGTTCTTACATATTCATAATATCTTAAAAATAATTAGTACCAATGCATTTTGAATTCTACTCAAGTGTCAATTATGCAATTTTTTGGGGTTTTCTTCAAAATTTATTATTAGTTTACTAACTAAATAATCAAGAGAACACTAGATGATGACCTAAAATCATGATGTCAAAAAAGGGAAATGGTTCATATCTGGAAAGGTACACTTTATCTGGTCTGAAAATTTCCACCTAAGCTCATATACACTATTTTCAGTTTATATTATTTTATTGTGCACCCAGGCAGCTTTCAATACAAACACAGGCATTCTATTTTATGACAGAAGTAGAACTTCAGCCCGTCTTCACATTTTCATTGCTTTCACATTTTAAACAACTGCTTGCTACCATTTACCTGAAATTGAAAAGTGATCAAGCAGGCTTTGACCAATCATTCTATCCCCCATTAATCAATTACAGGACCTTGGAGAGAGAACAGAAGACTTCAACTGGTTATTCTAGAACCATAATGGCGAACCTAAAGACATGCATGCCAAAGATGGCACACAGAGACCTCTCTGTGAGAACGGGCAGGCCCCTGATTAGGCCTGCAAGGAGCCTGGCCCTGCTCCCAAACACAGGGGGTGGGACATTCTAGCCTTCACTTCTAGCCTCTCAGGGGCTTATCTAGGCCAGCCTGCCCCACCCCATCCACCTTGGACAGCCAGCCTGAAGCCCTGCCCTGCCCTCAATGCAGGGGTAGGTGGGACATTGCAGGCAAGGGGCGGGGCATGGCACATGGTCCCCAAAAGGTCCATCACTGGTTTAGATGATGGTAAGGAGCTACCCTCCTTAGTGCTCTCTAATAAGCTAGACTAATTGTAAGGAAACCTCAACCAGAACCACCAAGGTATCTTCACTGCCAGGATAACCTGCTTAAGACCATAAGGACAATGAGAATCAGTTTCCTCTCTTTTAAGCCTCAAGCTTATCCTAAAAATCTCACCAACTTTAATGGTAGCCTAAACTACCACTGAAAGCTAAAGATTTTGTTCTGTTACCAGTAAAACACACGTTACCCTTCTAGCTTTACAAGGCTCTAAATAGTATTTAGTTTAAAATTTTTAATGAAATAGAAAAGCTAAAACTGACCAAAAAACCCCACACATTGGCAAAAAAACCCCCAATAACCCAGAACACTTCAGTGTGTATGTGTGCACACACACACGTGTGTTTTAAAGACACATGATTTCATCAGCATGTATACTCCCTTTACCATAGCAGATTATGAGTCCTCCACACTATTTCAATAGTTCTTATGAATGTAAGCTACAGCCTGCCTCCAAATACTCATCCTATGGTGGCCAAAGTTCTGCTGAAGATTTTGCCCTTCCTTCTTCCTAAATTCCCTCTATCCTTCGAAGGTACCATTAACCTAATCACCAGGTTAATAATGTTGGTCATCCTCTGCTCTCCCTCAGGTACCAACATCCAATTAGTTGCCACGTCTTGCCAATTCTACCTCTCCAATCAATGCCTTTCATCCATGCCCTTCTTTCCACTCAGAACTACCAAACTAGTTCAGGGATTCTTCACTGTACTATTTTAAACGCCTCCTGTCTGGTCTTTCTGACTTCAGTTTCTTTCCTCTCTAACCCATCCTTCAGTCCTACTATGTCATTCTCCTACTTACAAAGTTTCCATTGCTCCCTCTTGCCTCAGGGATAAAACAGAAAGTCCTGTTTGGCATTTAAAGCCCTTTGCCTTCTGGCTGGCTCAGGCTTACTACACATCATTCCCTTTCACACACCCTATGTTCCAGCCAAACAGGTCTTCTCACTGTTTCCTGTACATGGCATCCCACCTCCCTTCTCTGAGTCTGTTTTCCAGGCTGTTCTCCATGACTGCAATATTCTCTCCCTCCTCACTTTCTACTCTCTAGCTACTCTCAAGACTTAGGGAGTTCAAGTGATACCTTGTATCTGAGGCCTATCTGTAATGTGCTAAAGTCCTTTCTGGCCCTCTGACAAAATTACTTTTATGTTCCGCATTGGTCTGTGTACGTTTCCCTTAGGAGAATGTTACCTCATTGATGGCAGAACTTCTCTGATTTTGTCTATATAATCCCAAGGTCCAACACAAAATAGGTACTTAATAATGCTTCCTTAGCATTGAATGAATGAATGCACACTTAGCTAATTTGGCCCTTTGATAATTCAATATAAAGCCATTAGGAATTGAACTACAATGGCCTACTTTTCAAGAACTCAACTTCCATACCCCAATGAGAAACTGGAATAGAATTCCAAAAACCAGGGGGAACAAAGGAATAAAAAAGCAAGATGAATAAGTAAAAGGAACTAGGAGAAACAGAAAAACACTTAAGCCGTTATAATACATACAGGACTACAAAAGTTCAAATTTGGCAGAGTTAACTGCCAAGATGCACTTAGAACAATTTTCAGGCACATCAGAAAACAAACCTGCTTTGGCCAGTGGCCCATGATCAAGACATACACAGACCTTGATCAGAGTTCCTTTTGCCCCTGGCAGTACTCTGCTAACCAAAGAATCAAAAGTCTAGTTGCACAATTATTTTGACAAAAGAATGCCTAGCAAACAACTAGAGTAGAAAGTATATGTCTTAGATGAAAGAACTGCTTATGATTAATACACATCTATATAGGAAATATTCAACAAGTAATTTTATTCAAACAAGAGATAAGGGAGTTTGTAAGATCTTCAATGCTTTGCCAATGATTCAATTTCTTCCTTTTCCAAGGGAAAAGTGTTAATATAATGCATCAGAAGTACTCAACATCTTATGACCAATAAGAATCATATAGCTGAATGGCTGACTTTTAATGAATGCACACTGTCCTTGCCTTATAAACTTAATTTCCTTCACACAGAATAGTTCTTTGTCATAGAGATTATGAATCCATGGCACCAACAACACTTCTGCACCATTTCATTAGAGGCATCCTATCCAAAAACACATTTCCATCATATCTCCGCTATTGTTGGAGGCTTGATAACATAAACTGGAAAGAAAACTAAAGCATATTGCCTTGTACACCTCAGGGGCAAAATAAACACCTAAGTTGAATGAATAGAAAAAATTCAAAAGAGGTAAAAAAGGTTGTCTGCACACCTACTAACCCTTCCCATGTTGCTAGCAACACCATTTAACACAAAGAACCCTGAATGGAAGTCAAGATATCTAAGTTATTTTCTGATTCGGGCATTTTTAAATTTTGATGAAGTCTAATTTTCTCTTGGCCAAATTGTTTTCATCTGAAAAACTGGGTTAACACTATCTGCCCAGCCTACTTCTTATGATTGTCCCAAGGTTAACAATTTCAAGAATTTTTAAAAATTTATGTATTGCACAATGCAATATATGCTACCATTAGTCCAGACCCATAAGCAGACAAAAGCAATCTAAACATAGTTCCAACTCAATGGCCTTCTCTCAACTGCCACTATCATGCCAGGGCTGGTATTGGCAGGGGTCAGTTTTATGATAGAGGAACAGGGTCAAGCAAAGTGAAGATACTTAACACTTTTTTCTCCATTGTAAACCAACATGGATACAGTATATTTTGCTTTCCTAACCTAGAGTAACTAGCATATCTTGTTTTAAACAAAAGTAGCCCTTTTATTAAGTATGTTTCCCACCACCTTTGCAAAAACTCAAGAAACAAAATTGCTGTGAATCTTACCTCCTTTTTCACTGTCATAGTGAGAGGCATCAAACTGAGCATCATCATTGGGGAGCTGCACACTGGCTATCACAAGATGATTCTGTTCATCAGATGTGTGTGTACCCAGGACAAGTCGATGAATGCTGAAATCTTTCCCTTCGGGTCTGCAATAGCAAATTGGGTTACTAAATTATCATATTGCCAATTATATCCAGCTAACCCTGAGCACTGGATTACTCCAACCCTTTGTAGCCTTCATTCTTATATGTGCTACTCTAAGGTGGGGGAAAAAATTATGCAACTGTTTTCACTAAGTCCTCTACAAAGGTGTTACACAACCGTAACTGGGTCTTCATTGCTACCAGGCAATCCTACTATCATCCCCATTTTATAGATCAGGAAACTGAGGCTTATAGAAGTTAAATGAACTGCCTGTGAGTATATAACTAGTATAAAAAAGCAGAATGTGAAACCAAGACACTGATTCCAAGTCCAATATTCGTTCCACCATTCTCTTCAAAAAGAAACTAAATTAGCTCTAAAAGAAACAAGATAGATAAAATTTTTATGATCTATAACTTTAGGTACTCTACTTCCTCAGAATATTGATGACAGACAAAGGCAATGAGCTTTGTGGTTATGCTTCTAATAAAGACTAGAAATATTTTTTGAAAGCTGGGTAAATGTAAGCACTATCTCTGTACATGGAAGCCTCCTGGTCAAGTGCTTTATAGATTATTCAGACTTAAGATTTGGAAAGGACCTTGGAGATTGTCAAGGGATCTTGGAGGTCTTTTTAGACCAATTACTTGTTTTATAGATGAGAAAATTATACAGCTAATTTATTTGCCTATGGGTCTCAAACAAGGAAATAGTATGGTTACTTTAATTAGGTTCTTCTCACTACAAATCCACAATTCTTCCTAAACACACACACACACACACACACACACACACACACACACACACACACACACACACACACACACACATACACAAGCACACCATATTAATAATTTTTAAAAAGTGAATAATCTTATAAAACCAAAAACCCCAACACATATACCCAAATAAAAAAGTAAAAAATCATGTTTTCATCTGCATTCCTATTCCAACAGTTCTTTCTCTGGAGCCGGATAGCATTCTTTTTCATAAGTCCCCTAGAATTGTCCTGGATCATTGCATTGCTGTTAATAGCAAAGTCTGTCACATTTGATTGTTTCATGATATTGCAGTTACTGTGTATAATGTTTACCTGGTTCTGCTTATTTCATTCTGCATCAGTTCACAAAGGTCTTTCCAGCTCTTTTTGATATCATACTGTTTATCACTCTTTACAGCACAATAGTATTCCATCACCCTCATATACCACAATTTGTTCAGCCATTCCCCAATTGAGGGACATCCCTTTAGTTTCCAATTCTTTGTCACAACAAAAAGGGCAGCTATAAATATTTTTGTACAAACAAGTCCTTTCCCATTTTAAAAAATCTCTTTGGGCTACAGACCTTGTAGTGGTGTTACTGGATCAAAAAATATGTATTTTTTTACAACCCTTTGGGCATGATTCTAAATTGTCCTCTAAAATGGTTGGATCAGTTCACAACTCCACCAGCACAGTGCATTAGTGTTCCAATTTTTTTGCCACATCCCCTCCAACATTTATCATTTTCCTTTCTGACAGGTGTGAAGTGGTACCTCAGAGTTGTTTTAACTTACATATCTCTAATCAAGAGGGATTTAGAACATTTTAAGACATGATTATTGATAGCTTTGATTTCTTCATCTGCAAACTTATTTGACTATTTATCAACTGGGGAATGACCTGGCAAATCCACTGTTCTTACATTTACACTCTACTTCAATTTGCTACTACCTTCATGTGACTACTCAGCTTACCAAGAAAATAAAAGCCATAGTATTTTCTCTAGATTCACAAACTGTTCACAGTAGTGCTAACTTGTGGGCAATTACCCAAGCTATCTTGCCCATATCTTTCTACATACAAGAACTGCAAAGCAATGACTAGTCACATATACATAAATAGCTAACCAATTTAGATCAGGTTAGTGTGGAATAGAGTGCTGGACACAGAAGCAGAACCTACCCTCAGAACATTACATTTAATCTCACTTAGCCCTAGTTTCCTCTTCCATGAAGTAGGGATAAGAAAAGAATTTACCACATAGGGCTATTGTCAAGATCAAATAAAATCAACAAACATAAAGCACCTTGGAAGTCTTACTATTGTTATACCACTCCCCGATTTATTGGGAGAAGAGGGACATATCTCTACCCCTTGATTGATAGGAACCTAACTGGAAAAAAACAAAACTAACAATCACAGACCATATCCTTAAATCCTAGGTGGTATAGTAAATAGATGGGTGGAGCTGGAGTCAGAAAGACCTGGTTCAAATCTAGCATCAGACCCTGGATAAGCCACGTATCTGCTTCAGATTCCTAATCTGTAAAATGGAAATAATAGTACCTACTTCCCAGGTTTGCTGTGAGGGTCTAATGTGATAATATTTGTAAAGTTCTTTGCAAATAGTCAAGATGTTGTTGCTGAGTAGATGTGTCCCACTCTTCATGACCCCATTTGGAGTTTTCTCAGCAAAGTTACTAGAATGACTTTCTATTTCCTTCTCCCGTTTATTTTACAGATAAAACTGAGGCAAACAGGATTAAATGACTTGCCCAGAGTAACATAACTAGTAAGTGCTGAGGCCAAATTTTAACTCAGGTCCTCCTGATTCCAGGTCTGGTGCTCTGGTCCATTACACCACCTAAAGACCTATGAAGAAGCTATTATTTTTATTATAATCCTGATGCCACTCCTAGTCCTTTTAACCATTAAGATACTCAAATCACCTTGTTACATCTGGAAGCCACTGTGCAGTCAGGCTGGGCCATTCTAAGGCATGGGTCATTACTAAATCATAGAGAAAAGGAGTATTTTTTTTCCATATTTTATACTCCTCGTTGATCACTCGTTCTTCTACAGCATCATCAAAGGCTGCTAAAAAAAAATAAATGAATGGAATTAACCTCTAGGTATAAGTACATTGAAAAAAGCACACACATTTTCCCCACCCTGGGGCAGCTTGAGGGGGATAGGGATATCCAGCCCCCCTTGTAGAACGTATGAGCTCTCCAAATCTTCCCCTTTTACAAGAGCAAGGAACTAACTCCAAGGGTCATTTTATAGGTTTAATGGCTGGAAAAAACTTTTTGCAAATTGAATTCAACCCTCCCTCTTCCAGAAGAGTAAACTGCAGCCCAAAGAAGTGAAGAAAAAAAAAAGGAATTGAGCCAGTTTAAATACCCAAATATTACTTTGTATTTAATACAAGAAAGCACTAAGGATACAAAAGTT
Source organism: Monodelphis domestica (assembly GCF_027887165.1). Lineage (NCBI taxonomy): Eukaryota > Metazoa > Chordata > Mammalia > Didelphimorphia > Didelphidae > Monodelphis > Monodelphis domestica. The sequence goes on along the minus strand of NC_077230.1, from coordinate 369,381,229 downwards.
AAAAAAAAATCTTTCGGAAGCTAACATTCTAGGAGGGCAAGGATATAATGCATATAATTAATGAGATAATTTCAGGTTGGAAAGAGCATCAAGAGAACAGGAAAAACCTTTCAGTTCTACTATGTAGATACAGAAATGTCCACTTCATTTGGTGTTCGGAATGAAACTTTTTTTTTTAATGAAAGCTTCTCATAGGAAGCAAGAACTTCATAAGAAGTCAAGAATTCGAAGATATTTAGTTGAGCAAAGTACATTTTAGGCATAAGCTGACACAAAAGCATGAAAGAGACGAAATATAGAATTAAGAGACCAGCAAACAGGTAAATGTGACTGCAGCACAGATGCTTAAGGATTAAATTGAAAGATGTTTGAAAAGGTTAGGTAAGTGCTGGAGTAGGTGGAAGAGACTGAAACACAGTGAAGTATTTTTTCTTGTTTTATTTTTTTTAATTCTAGAGGCAACTGGAGAGACATTGGAGTCTTGGGCAAGGTAAGATTCACAATCACATCTGTATTTTAGAAAGAGATTTAAAGAAGCAGATAGGGAAGCTTGAATGAGAGTTCGTTCTACTCAAGAGGAAACACTAGAACCCAAGATCGCCAGCACTGCACCCCCCCCCCCCAAGTCCTATCCCTGCGCCTTACAAATTAAGCCACTTGCCCAAGGTCACATAGCCAGCAGAGTAAGCAGCGCTTCGAGTCGGGGTAAGTCCCGGCTCCGCGGTGGCATGGGCATGTGTTCTAATCCTGCCTTTACTACTCGCTACCTCGATGAACTTGGGCAAGTCTCTCAGTCGGGAGCGGCCTCAGTTTCCCCAACTGTAAAATGCAGGGAATGAAATGCGCTATCGCCCAGATCTCGTTCCAGTGCACCCCTCCCCCCCCAGCCCCAGGTGGAACAGCGTCGGTTCCCGGCCTCCTTCCTGGGAATAGACACGTAGAGGAGGCGAAAAGGCCTGCGGGACGATGAGCTTCCCGCAACACTGGGGAGGGCCGGGAGCCGCAGGGAGGGAGGACTTCTCTCACACCTCTGCCTCCGTGAGTCAGGGAGGGCTGGCGTGGGCTGCCGCGGAGGCCCCCTCCCCCGTGCTCAGCCCCCTTCCCTCCCTTGGCTCCGCTCACCTTCCTTGTCGGCCATGGCGGGCGGAGAAGCTGACGGACGGAATGACGGGCGGAGGGGCCAGGGGCTCCCGGGGTCGCGGCGCAGCGATGGGGGGGGTGAGGGTGAAGGGGTGGGGGGCGGGGGAGGGCTCGAGGACGCTCGCTCCGCGCGCGCGGCCTCTATTGTTTCCTGCCGCCCCTGCGTGTGGCACGAACCGCGCACCTTCGCGCCAACGCCGGCCAATCGGAACCGACCGGAGCGAAACGGGAGGGGAAGGGGAGGAGGGCGCTCCGGAAATGGCCAATCAGAAAGCGCGTCGCCGCCGCGAACCGGCTCCGGCATCCCCCTCCCCACCACGGTTTAGCACCGCCTCCTCCGCTCCCCGCGCGGTCGGGTTGCGGGGATTAACGAGCGCGCGCAACCCGGTCGCCCGGGAAAAACGGTTGGTGGTCATGTGACCACCCATCAGGGGGTGGGGGGAAAGGGGAAAGCTGGAAAACGGAGAGGCTCAAATCTCCTTTGGGAAGCGGCCATTTTCCAAAGTGGACGTCCACAAAGCTCACTCGAGGTTCTCTCTTTGACCTCCTTCGACAGAAGAGATCCAGGATTTCCCTCCATTGAGGCGAGAGGGAACCCTTTACTGAGGGAAACCCAACTTCCTTTGGGGCGAAGGCAACCTCGCCTAGACCCACAGTTATGTAGAGGCTGGGGGCTAATTCAGCTCCCACTGACCTCCCCTCCACTCCCCCCCTCCCCCATCAGCTCCTCACTACTAAGTGATAGTGTCTAGGATTAGCGGCCGTAGCTAAGGTGGATGGCAAGAACTAATGCCTGGCCCTTTAAGAGCCCGCATCGAGGGGAGGGGACTCCGGGCGGAAGCTGCGTAGGTGAAGGACGGAAGTGGAGTCTTAGGTGTAGCAGTCATGGCGCAGGATGGAGAAGACGAGAGGGACTACAATCTGAATGAAGAGCAAAAGGCAATCAAGGCCAAATACCCCCCAGCCATCCGGAAGTACGAGTGTGAGTGCACTTTATCAGGTTTGGGCCTTGAGGCAGCTGCTGCCATACAGAGGGGGGCCGCCTTTGGGTGGAGAACTGGCTACAATGGGAGCTTCCTCCTAGATTGCTTTTGAATCTTATACTGTATCTTACTCCACACCACTTTTACAGAGGTGGAACTTGAGGCTCAGAAAGGGCCTAAAGTCATACCGATAGGATTTCCGGAGCCCACACTCAAGTCCAGCATACTGCCCCCAACAGCGCACTGTCAGAGTAGTCTTGTCCAAATTTACTGCTATCTATATGACCATAGACAAGTCCCTCCCCCGTTTGAGCCTCAGCGTCTTTTTCTGTAAAAGACTAGATCTTAGGATTTTAGATTTGAAGTCATAAGAGCCCTCAGAGGTCATTTAGGCCAATCTCATTTTACAAATGCTCTAAGAATCTTTCAAGCTTTACATTTTCTGATCTTCAAGAGCCCTTCCAGCTTTAAACATTTACTGAGTGCCTGTTGTGTGCTAGGCATTCCTGTAGATACTACCCGCCACAACTTAATCAAGTTGAGAGAAAAACACTGTAGAACAACTTGAGTTCAGTTTTTAAATAGCATAAAAACAAGTAGGTTATATACTAGGAGAAATAAGGGTATAGATACTAACGTTAGGCCATCAAAGTCTTCCCAAAATAAGCAAATCTTCATTAATGAATAGAATGACACAGTAGAAGAAACATGATCTTCAAGCAAAGGACATGAGTTTGACTCATTCTCTGCTACTTATTTATCTGTGTGACCTTGAGAAAGTCACTTAGCCTCCCTGATTCTCAGTTTCCTTAACTGTAAGATTCTGTGACCCTTTGATCCATTAGTATGGTGTATTGAATGGAAAGAGTTGAAATTAAGATTATTAGTCTTAGAGTCAGAAGTCTAGACTCAGTGAAAAACTGTTATCCTGGCAAGCCTGAGAAAGCAAACAATATAATACCCATTATACATATGAAGCCATGCAAAACATTTCTATATTAGCATTGCTTTACAGAGTTTCTTATTTTTAAAGCTTGAGGTTAAGTGGATTATCAAATATAAATGTGTATACTATATATTTAAAGTTCTTTTAGTGTATACTATATATTTAGGTTTTAGGCTGAGTCACAAGATCATAAATTTAAAAGTTAGAAGGGATTTCAGAAATCATTAGTCCAAACTCCACTTTGTAAAGACACAGGGATCCGGAGGGTTGAACTGACTTGTCCAAGGACACACAGGAATTAGAGATCTTTGCAAGCAGAGCTTTGAACCCACATTCTTTCTATTGCACTTATAGTACTCTACTATTGTATTCCCATTGTAGGGGATACAAAATGAATGAACAAATATTCACTATATACAAAGGATTGTACAGGTGTTTTCCTTTGAAGAGTTTATAGTCTAGTGGGGAAGCCAGCACCAGTAGGCATGAAAGATTAGAGAGCATTATAATAAAATGTAATTGAGTGTTAAAATTGTAGGTTGCTACAAGAGTTCAGTGAAGAGGGAGATCAATGAAGACTAGTCAGGGAAGATGTCTTGGAAGAGGAAGAGTCTGATTTGGGATGGAAAAGTTTTGACTAGGCAAGAGGAAAGGAGAGAGAGCAATCCAGTTGAGTGAAACAACCTGATGGAAAGCAGAGAAATGAGCAGGGGATGTCTATGGGATATTGTAGAAGCTAGCTAGACTAGAAAAAATGGTACCCTTTGGTAAATAATAAGGGATAGGTAGGATAGATAGAACCTTGAAAGCCAATGAAAGCAGTTTGGATGGAAAGTATGTAATAGAGTTCATGCAATATTCAATAGTCAGCCCAGGAGGAATTACATTCTATGAATTTCCTCTCTCCCAGTACTTTTAAGTGGGAGAAATATGACTAAAGAAACCCTCTAGGGCAGCCTTACTTAGGAAGGAACATAAAAGTCTTTATACAATGTAAGGTTTATAGAGGAGTGGGGGAAATATCCAGTGTCTTGACTTTTCCAATTTGATTAGATGAACATCTGGGTTATTTCTTTAACTTTAGCTAGCTGTCTAGACCATAGCACTCTTTTGCCTTAGAACCAATATTAAGTATTGATTTTAAGGCAGAAGGTAAGAGTTTAAAAAAGAGAAAGTAGTGAGGACTTGGCAATCTTGGCATCAGGGTTAAGTGACTTGCCCACAAGTCTCACAGCTAGAAAGTATCTAAGGTCAGATTTGAACCCAGTCCTCTTGACTCTAGTCCTGGGGCTGTATCCATTATGCTACCTAGCTGCTTCTCCAAGCACCATTTTTTAAAAGCAGTTTGGCAGTGAATTAATTGTAGAGTGACTTGGAGAGAAGAGAAGCATTAGAGGCAAGAAGAATAAGTTAATATGATAATCTGGATAATCATTATGACACATTTATGTAGCTAAATGCCAGCTATTATGTAATATTTTGAGTTTTCTAAAAGACAGACTAATGAGGCCTAGACTAGCTGATGATAGTGAGAATGGAAAAGAAGGAACAGAAGTGAAAGATACTACAAATTTGAATCTCAGAACAATCCAGTAAAGTATATAGAACAGGTATAAACCCCAGAAAGTGAACCACAGAGGTATTAAGTGACAATCAAATTTATACAGATAGTTAAAGACAAAATTGAGTAGAAATGAAGTCTTTTCATTCCTAGCCTAGTGCTCTTTCATTCTGAAGGAGCTCCAGCTTGAAACCCCAGACTACTCTTGGAATTTTTAAAGACCATTCCTTTTCATCACTTCCTGTGACTTCCTTCCATTTTGCGTGTACCAATTACAGCTAAAGCTTTGCTTAGGACTGCCCAGGGGTTAGTCAGTAGATTCTGATTCATCACTCACTATCCCACATGTGGGTCACAGACCTCCCCCATTCAAGTGTAAGTGGGGAGTATACCTTTCTGGTGATTAAGTCTAAAAATGGGCAGGGGAGAGTTAATCCCATCTTCACAATTCCCAATATGCAGTTTTACCTACTGTTCATAAAACAGTAACAAAAATTATTCCTATTCTTTCCTCTAATTGTAACTATTAAGCTGTTATAAATATATATTGTTTCGTTTCTATTTTTGTGTCTCATCTTTGAGCAGAACTCTTTAGATACAGTAGAAATTGTATATATCATATCATATATACATATACATATACATATAGTATATCATATAATATATGTATGTTTTTGTTGGTATATGGATATATATCTGTATACAAAGGAATATTACAAGTACTTTGTAAAGTGTAGCTTTGAATGCTTTTATGAAGATCATAAAATATATAAAATCTGGTTTCTACTTATACAAAATTTTTATTGTTCAGTATTTTAACTATCTAAAAAAAAGCAAAATTTAATAAAAGCTTTTCACTAGTCTTCCATGGTAAAATTGTAATTCCCTGAATGATATTGTACCCAGAAGTAAAATCTAATTTTCCTTGTTGGGGGAAATTCAACTATACTCTATTAGTTATACTAGTGTATACTCTACTATGTTTTTGTTGTTTACTAATGATAGGAAATTTCACTTGGTTAGATGTCTTTTTCTTATTGAGAAACAAGTAATTTCTTAGATACTCTCTAGATCACAGAGAAAGAGCATAATTGCTGCCATTTCCTTTAGGAATTGTCAGTTATTTTAGTTCCAGACTTGACTTGTTAAATCTGATAATACCAATTTTAAATTGAATTCATAATTTTATCATTGCAGATTGGCATCTTTTCACAGCAACCTATAGTTTTAGAAAGTTACCTAGGGAACTGAATTTAGTTCCTTGCCCCAGCCTAGAACTTGAACTCATCATGAGGCCAGCTATCAGTTTACTATACAGTACTTCCTGATACAAAAATAACCAGATGGATTTAAACCTTTATTAATAACTTTTTGTACAAATTGGTAAAGAGTATGAAAGATGTAATATTCTGTTAGTCTTCATAATAATGAACCAGGTGTAATTTTTATGTCTTATATGAACTTCAAATTTAGGGTCTCATTAGTATTTTTCCCTCCCTTAGATCTGGATCACACAGCTGATGTACAGTGAGTATTACTGGAATTTAAGGACATAACATTGCTGCGTGTATTCCTTTGAAAATCTACATTTAAATTGCAACTAAAAAGGAGGTCCTTTATAGTCTACTTTCATCCTTTTTTCTCTTATCTAATTTGATTCCTCTGGAATAAGAAAGTGGTGGTTTCAAAGCACTGACTGTCAGTGCAGTTTGTCTTTTTGTGCTTAGGCTGGTCTGATATCCCTTTGCCCTGAAGTGATTCTTTTGCAGGGGTGACTTGAACCCATTTCTATAGGTTACATGCTTGGGGAGACACGTTGGAAGAAGCATTTGAGCAGTGTGCAATGGCCATGTTTGGTTACATGACAGACACAGGAACTGTTGAACCGCTACAAACAGTTGAGGTGCAAGCAGAAGGTAAAAATGCACTTTTCTTTCAAAACAAAGGCATCTGAAATTTGGTTAAATATAGTGACCAACTAGTTTCAGAGCCCAAGGCAATGTCACCTCCTTGGCAGAGGTGAGAGGCTAGGGGTATAGAAGATGCACATTTTGCTAGACATGGCCATTCTTTCTGATGTGCTTACTACTTTTTGCTTCAAGGGAGGGTTCTATGGATCGGGGAAAACAGTAAGCATTTAGTAAGCATTATTAAGCACCTACTATGTGCTAGCACCAAGCTCTTCACTTTGATCTTCAAAACAACCCTTTGAGGTAGGTACTATTATGATCTCCATTTTACAGTCGAGGAAACTGAGGTAGACGGCAGTTAGTGGCTTCCCTGGGATCCCACAGCTAAAAAAATGTGTGTCTGAGGTCATATTTGAATGGCTGTCTTCCTGACTCCAGGCCCAGCACTTGATGTCCTCTCTGCCGCCAGTTGCTTTACATGCTCCCTTGGTGGAATATATTGGGAAGCATATTGTGGTAAAAAACCAAAAGGTATGAGGCAGCTAGATGGACAAGTTCTAGCTGTATGATCTTGGGCAAATTACTTAACACCCTTATTGCTCATCTACCTTGGAACTAATACTTAGTAAGGGAAGGGTTTTTTTGTTCTGTTTTTAAGGCACCATTAAAACTTTTTTCTTCTAGGAAAAGTGCATTCTTCAAAGAGTGAGTTGCTATAAATATGGCATTTTATGTTATTGAATTTTTTTTATGATATAAATGAGAAAAAAGCTAATCAGCCAAACATACTCTTTCTTTCATATTATGTAGGCACAGATAAGTAGTTTGTTGCTGTTTTTTATTCAAGGTAGAAAATGTGGAAGCAAGAGTTGCTCTTAAGTAGTTTTGCCATTATCCATTCATTGACTGAGCACATGTACTGTGCTAGGGTCTGGAGAGAGGAAAAGATAATCAAGACATTTATAATCTAGCAAAGATGCCCCATACATCATTATGCAGTACTATATAATAAATATATAATAGGCAAAGTGAAAAATATAAGATGGGTACAATCTACTTTGTTAGGACAGAGGAAGGAAAAATCATTTCTGAATTTGCGCAACAGTAAATTTATAACCCTTTCTGGTTTGATTTTTGTAGGAGATGACCTACAGTCTCTTCTCTTTCACTTTTTGGATGAATGGCTTTATAAATTTAGTGCCAATGAATTCTTCATACCACGGGTAAGCAATAATCTTCTCTGTTCCTGAGCAGAGGAATTTTTATCCACTGCACAGAATCTCAGTTGGAAATTACCTCAAAAGCCATATTGTCCAGCCTCTACACCAGCACAGATATTTGTGGTTATCCAACCTTGATCAGAATGTCTACAGGGAGGGAGAAACCTGTACTTTCTAAGAAAGTGCATTCTACTTTTGGAGAACTCTTGTTAGGAAGTGCTAGTTAATATCAAGCTTAAGGTAGCCTCTGCAGTTTTAATTCATTGCTACAGATTCTGCTGTCTGATATTTCTTTACAACACAGATGTTTTAAGAGCCTTTCAAATACTTGAAGATAGCAATCCTGTTCCCTGAACCTTTATTTCTCCAAGCTAAACATCCCCAATTCCTTTAATTAATGATCACATGTCATGAAATCACAACTTTTCACCTACCTGCTTCCTCTGCGGTAGGTACTCTTGCTTATCAAAAATCTTCTTAAAATATGATCTTCAGAACTGAATCCAATACTTCAGGTGTGTTCTGACTAGGGCACAGTACAGCATTAACTATCACCTAATTCTGGACATTGGACCTTTCATAATGCTGCCTAAGATTACATTAGCTTTATGGATGCCATATTGTACTGTTGACTCATTTCAAAATTGCAGTCTATAGATTGTTTAAAGATAAGCTTAGGGGGCAGCTTGGTGGCTCAGTGGATTGAGAGCCAGGACTAGAAAGGGGAGGTCCTGGCTTCAAATTTGGCCTCAGACACTTCCCAGCTGTGTTACCCTGGGAAAGTCACTTGACCCTCATTGCCTAACCCATACCACTCTTCTGCCTTGGAACCAATACAACAACGTATTGATTCTAAGATGGAAGGTAAGGGTTTTTAAAACAAATAAAGTTAAGCTTACTCAGACTATGTAAATATGTAAAAAAGGTAATAAATCAGAAATTATCTTAATTTTTACTAGAAACATTTGCTTTTCCCTGGTTACTTAACATTTGAATTCCTTTCGCTTGAAGGCAAGGTTCTGACAACCATGGTCACTTTTTATCTAGAAATGTTAGTATTGGGTAATTCAAACAGACCTTCTTCTAATCTTTCTCCTTAGGAAGTGAAAGTACTATCTATTGACCAAAGAAACTTCAAATTACGATCAATTGGGTAAGTTGAAAAAGCCTAGTTTTGTTTTGATTGCTCTTTTGTTCTTATATCTTACTTTCCCACTATGTCTCTGATGGCCTCTTTTATCTAGAAAGCTACCTGTTATAACAGAGAATAGAAGAGGAAGAAAAAAGCAGTTCAGTGAAACAAACTGAATTTGGTGTTAAAGGCAACATTCTATACCTATTGAAAAGAAGGGGGGAAGTATTTCACATATCTTTTCTTTGAGACCAAGCTTATACCAATCAGTAAGCATTTATTAAGTGCCTTTTATGTGCTAAACAATGGGGATAAAAAGAAGGGCAATATATATAGTTCCTGCTTTCTAGGAGTTCACAGTTTAAGTGGTGAGACAGAATGCAAACAGGTTGGTAAAAGGAAGTGATAGGCTAAAATGGAAATAATTGTGATATGTCACCAGCATTAAGGGCAGTCAGGAAAAGCTACAGGTATATAAGCTAGGAAGTAGATAAGGGAAAAAAGAGAATTCTAGGCTTGGCGGAAAGTGAAATACATGAAGTATCTTCTGTAAGAAATAGCCAGAAGACCTTTGTCATTGGATTGCAGAGTACTTGGGGGTAAGATGTAAAAAGCCTGTAAAGATAGGAGAGCAGGCTATAAAGCATATTGAACTCCAAATAGGATCTTCTTTTTGGTCTTGGCAATGATGGGGAGTGGTTGGAGATTATGAAATGGGGAGTGAGATAGAGGGACCAGAGCTGTGATTTTATTGGTTTAGGGAACTCTGATTAAACTCTCATATCAAAGCAGGTGCAGTACTTTATGTGAGCTGATAGTCTTAGAAAGCATCTGTGATATGTAAGAGGTCAAGGGACTTGCTTAGGGTCACCCACCCAATATGTGTCTGAGGCAGTCCTCCAACCCAGGTCTTCCTGGTCCCAGAGCCAGCTCTTCATCCATGATACTTGACTATCTTAAGGAGTCACATCTAAAAGGATGAATCAAGAAAGATAGCATTGTATAATTTTATAAAATTGATAAAATAGAAACTGTGTTCAGACCTCAGTTTAAAGATACACATTTACCCACCTGTAAGGGGGAAAATTATGAGACTGGCTTTATTATTTTTATTTTTTAAACCCTTACCTTCCATCTTGGAGTCAATACTGTGTATTGGCTCCAAGGCAGAAGAGTTGTAAGGGCTAGGCAATGGGGGTCAAGTGACTTGCCCAGGGTCACACAGCTGGAAAGTGTCTGAGGCCAGATTTGAACCTAGGACCTCCTGTCTCTAGGTTTGGTTCTCAGTAACTGGCTTCAGATTTAATGATTTTATTAAATCAGAAAGGAGTAAGGGAAAAGGATGAAGGAGAAAGATTACTTTCCTTGCTTCTCCATTTGTTTTTCTACTCTGCAGCAGCCATGTGGACCCCCTGGCTAGCACCAAACATGGAAGACTAGAAAATGAAATCTCCTCTTGCCTCAGTTTATCAAACTTTCTCCTTCCACTGACTCTCACACTAGGAGCCAACTATGGCTTTCTCTTTTGCCTCGGCCGTCCGGGGGGGGGGGGGGGGCAGTCCAAAGGACATCTTGCCTGCCCCTGTCCCTTGATCTCTTGACTCTATTGTTGCCTTTTCCCAGCTGACTCCTGGGGGCACCAAAACTGCCATTCTATCCTCATGACCTAAATCCTCTCATTTTCCCCTCTCAATCCTAATCTTCTGAATATTCAAGGAATAACCAGTAGATGTTTTGTTTCCCTTTCATTTAAAATCTCATTAGGGAAATAGTTGTATGTTAAAATAGCATTTGTCAAGCACCCTCTGTGAGAACTTTGTTCTATACATTGGGTTTTCTATCTTCCTGGTACCAAAGTGCTTGAAAAACTGGGATATACAAGGATGATAATAGAAAATAAGTATTGTTTTATTAGGTTAGAGATAAGAAGTAGTGAAGCTGGCTTAAGAAAGAATTGGAGTTTGAAGCAGAGATGAGAGAACATGTTAATTTCAAATGTTGACAGTTATAACCCTTTTTCTGTGTCAGTTACTTTCTCTGGGAGTGGCAGTTGGCCCTGGCAGTTGGCAGAGTTACACACACAGGGACTCTCTCAGGGCTGGAGGAGGTAATATCTTTGCCTCTTTCTCTGTCTGAAGGCAAGATCTGAAGGAGCTTAGTGTTTTCCTTTCCCAACTTGGGAAACACTATTCACTATCTGTTGTGGTGTTTATAGATTGATTTAACTCTGAGAAGACCAAAGAAAAACCTGGTCTTTGGTTGGGACTCTGAGTCTGTTAAGGCTCAGAGTCCTAACTTGATTCTTGTTGAGACTCAAATCAGCTAGCCTTTGTTGTTTTATAATTTGAAGGCAAAGTTAAGAAGTTAAGGATACTCCAACACAGCTCAGCAGCAAGAACTAGAAAGAGAAATCCCATTCAAAATCACCTTAGACAAAATAAAATACCTAGGAATCTACCTCCCGAGACAAACACAGGAACTATATGAACACAACTACAAAACACTCGCCACACAACTAAAACTAGACTTGAGCAAATGGAAAAACATTAACTGCTCATGGATAGGACGAGCCAATATAATAAAAATGACCATCCTACCCAAACTTATTTATCTATTTAGTGCCATACCCATTGAACTACCAAAATACTTCTTCACTGATTTAGAAAAAACCATAACAAAGTTCATTTGGAAGAACAAAAGATCAAGGATATCCAGGGAAATAATGAAAAAAACACATATGATGGGGGCCTTGCAGTCCCTGACCTTAAACTATATTACAAAGCAGCAGTCATCAAAACAATTTGGTACTGGCTAAGAAACAGAAAGGAAGATCAGTGGAATAGACTGGGGGAAAGAGACCTCAGTAAGACAGTATATGATAAACCCAAAGATCCCAGCTTTGGGGACAAAAATCCACTATTTGATGAAAACTGCTGGGAAAATTGGAAGACAGTGTGGGAGAGACTAGGAATAGATCAACACCTCACACCCTACACCAAGATAAATTCAAAATGGGTGAGTGACTTAAACATAAAGAAGGAAACCATAAGTAAATTGGATAAACACAGAATAGTATACATGTCAGACCTTTGGGAGGGGAAAGGCTTTAAAACCAAGCAAGACATAGAAAGAATCACAAAATGTAAAATAAATAATTTTGGCTACATCAAACTAAAAAGCTTTTGTACAAACAAAACCAATGTAACTAAAATCAGAAGGGAAACAACAAATTGGGAAAAAATCTTCATAGAAACCTCTGACAAAGGTTTAATTACTCATATTTATAAAGAGCTAAATCAATTGTACAAAAAATCAAGCCATTCTCCAATTGATAAATGGGCAAGGGACATGGATAGGCAGTTCTCAGATAAAGAAATCAAAACTATTAATAAGCACATGAAGAAGTGTTCTAAATCTCTTATAATCAGAGAGATGCAAATAAAAACAACTCTGAGGTATCACCTCACACCTAGCAGATTGGCTAACATAACAGCAAAGGAAAGTAATGAATGCTGGAGGGGATGTGGCAAAGTAGGGACATTAATTCATTGCTGGTGGAGTTGTGAACTGATCCAACCATTCTGGAGGGCAATTTGGAACTATGCCCAAAGGGCGACCAAAGAATATCTACCCTTTGATCCAGCCATAGCACTGCTGGGTCTGTACCCCAAAGAGATAATGGACACAAATACTTGTACAAGAATATTCATAGCTGCACTCTTTGTGGTGGCCAAAAATTGGAAAACGAGGGGATGCCCATCAATTGGGGAATGGCTGAGCAAATTGTGGTATATGTTGGTGATGGAATACTATTGTGCTAAAAGGAATAATAAAGTGGAGGAGTTCCATGGAGACTGGAACAACCTCCAGGAAGTGATGCAGAGCGAGAGGAGCAGAACCAAGAGAACATTGTACACAGAGACTAATACACTGTGGTATAATCGAACGTAATGGATTTCTCCATTAGTGGCGGTGTAATGTCCCTGAACAATTTGCAGGGATCTAGGAGAAAAAAACACTATTCATAAGCAAAGGATAAACTATGGGAGTGGAAACACTGAGGAAAAGCAACTGCCTGAATATAGCGGTTGAGGGGACATGACAGAGGAGAGACTCTAAATGAACACTCTAATGCAAATATCAACATAGCAATGGGTTCAAATCAAGAAAACATGTAATGCCCAGTGGATTTACGCGTTGGCTATGGGGGGTGAGGGGGGAAGAAAAGAAAATGATCTATGTCTTTAATGAATAATGCTTGGAAATGATCAAATAAAATATAATTAAAAAAAAAGAAGTTAAGGATAATATAGTTTTATTTAGAATAGTAATAAATTTGGGTTAGTCAGATCAGGGAGGATTAGTGTAGCCTGTGAAACACAGGCGAAGTGGTTCCTTGCAGAACAAGGGAGTTTATTTGGGTGGATTTAGAATCCCTTAGAATTAGAAATCCTTGTTATCCTTACATATTTCAATAAGTATTTTATTTTTTATAAGAGTCTCTTTAGCATCTTTGTGCCTGGCCCTGAAGGGAAGTTCACATTTGAGCTTCATTTCATTTTATCCCTGAACATACTTTTGGTTACATCTATCAAAAATCTCTAAACAGTTTTGAACCTCTATTGGCATATTTTCCCAATCTATTTTTATAACTGACCATTATTATTTTTACAGATAATAGACCTGTCAAAATGAACTAAATAATGTAACAGTTAAAATTTAGGAAACTGAGGCAGGAAGAAATTAGTTTCTCTCTGTAAAGAGTATTATTTTTTATGAGGTTTATTTAAAGAAATACAGAATAAGAAAGCACGCATCTAGGCCCAGGAGCCTAGACAATAGACAACCTCACCTAAATTACAAAAAGTGACCCGTCTGCTCCAACACGGAAGTCCAAAGAGAGCCTATTCACAACCAGGTTTAAATACCCCCATCTCGCTCTCGGCCCAGGTGAGATTACAAAGCATTCTGGGGAAGTGGAGCAAGGGCTTCTGGGGATTGAAGTCCTGGATTCAAGTCTATTTTTACAATAGGCACCTATTTTTTCCTCTCTATGTGCCTACTTACTGACATTTCAGGTCACTTATTGAGGCAACTAGGCAGCATAGTGATTAGAACACCGGGCCTAGAGTCAGAAAGAGTTCAAATTCAACCTCAGATACTTACAAGGTGTGGATGACCATGACAAATGTCTGCCTTGTCTCAGTTTCCTCATCTGTAAAATGGGGATGATAATAATACCTCTCAAGGTTGTTGTGAAGGTTAAATGAAATAATAGTTGTCAAAAGCATTTATCACAGCACCTGGATTCTTAATAGATGCTATATATATCTTAACACCGCCACCCCACTCTCACTTCAGACATATATGCAATCTGTCTGTGCTTGTTTTTCATATCTGTGTAGCACCTACCTACCTCATGAAGATCAAATAATTATAAAATAATTAAATTTCTATGATTAAATAATATATGTAAAGGGTTTTGCAAACCTTAAAGTACCATAAAAATGTTCACTGCTATTTTATAATACAAAAATCCACCGGAAATTCCTATATTTGTGGAAGATTTAACCATATCTTAATTTTTCTTTAGGTGGGGAGAAGAATTTTCTTTGAATAAGCATCCTCAGGTATGTAAAAATCAGTAACCTTAAACATTTTTTTACCCAAAGCAAGAGAGATATGATATAATTTTCCTTCCCAGTATTTTATTTTTGGTTTGTTTGTTTTTTAAATCATACTTCCTATCTTAGAATTGATACCAAGTATCAGTTCCAAGGCAGAAGAGTGGTAGGGGTTAGGCAATTGGGATTGAATGACTTGCTCAGGGTCACACATTTAGGAAATGTCTGAGGCCAGACTTGAACACAGGACCTCCTGTCTCTGGGCCTGGCTCTATCCACTGAGCCACCTAGCTGCCCCCTTCCTAATATTAAGTGTTTCAAATAAAACTTCTACCTCACTAGCTGTAATGAACAAGTCACATTCACAGAACATCCTTATAGACAAATTTTCCCAGAAATTGCATGACTTGCCTGGACATAAATGGCCAATGCATGTGAAGCATGTTGTAAATGTGAAAGCCCTGTAGAAGTGTGAGTTATTAGAAACCACATGGCTGAATGATACACAGTAATCCAGGTAACTTTTGGCACCCCCAGGCAGCTCTGAGTAATAATAAATCCATAAGCAGCAAAGCAGTTACTAATCTACATGTTGGTAGAGGGAATCACAGGTATGGACCGAACAGCATATTGTTAAATAGTTTTTATTAGAACAATATGATTTTAACTATATGCTAAACATTGTTTTCTGAGGCTCTGTGGTATAGGATCTCTGACCTCTGGGGTCAGAGGACCTGGGTTCTAATCTTGCCTCTGATATTACTACCTGTATTATCAGAGCCAAGTCACGTAGTATTCCCCATTCTACCCTTATCCTCAGGCCTAGGTCTCCACATCTATAAAATATGGGGGTTGAACTAGATGGCTTCAGAAGTTACTTTTAGCTCCAACCCTGAAATTTAAGTTCTTTCTAAAGAACAAGTCTTGGGGCAGCTGGGTGGCTTAATTGTTAGAGAGCCAGACCTAGAGATGGGCTCAAATCTGGCTTTGGATACTTTCTAACTGTGTGACTCTGGGCAAGTCACTTAGCCCCAATTGCCTAGATTTTCTTGCCCTCTTCCTTGGAACCAATAATTAGTAACAATTCTAAGACAGAAGGTAAGGGATTAAGGGTGGGGGAGTGGGGAATAGCCCAGGATTGTAGAGGCCATAGATGAGAACCAAAATAGTTGAAGCCACTCCTAGCAAGTTTTGTGCTCTTGATGGCTACTTGGTAGTTTTACTGTCACCTAATCAATTAGATCAGTGGTAAAAGTGGAGGTCTGAGGAGATGAGCACCAGAGAGTGAGAATAAAAAGTAGAGCATTCATGCAGCACTTTAAGGTTGCAAAGTACTTTGCAGATATTAGTTCATTTCATCCTCACAACAACTGGAGGTAAATGCTATTGTTATCTATATTTTACACATGAGGGAAACTGAGGCTGGAGGCATTTAAGTGACTTTCCTAGGATCACACAGTAAGTATCTGGATTTGAATTTGGGTCTTCTTGATTTCTAAGTTCAGTGCTTTATCCAGTGTATTACCTAGCCTCAGAAAGGCAGTAGAAGGAGGTACGTAGGTAGAGGAAGAGAACAGCATAATTTTTTTAGTTTTTATGCCATGTTGTTATCAGAGTTTATGATTTCATATTTTACTGTTTCCTTTTAAATTTAACTTTAATTTTTTATTTCTAATCACTGTTTTAGGGAACAGAAGTCAAGGCAATAACATATTCAGCAATGCAGGTCTATGATGAGGAGAAGCCAGAAGTTTTTGTGATTATTGACATTTAAAACAATCAAAGGAAATTCAAAAAGAACCATTGTCTCTCTTCCCTGGAGGAAAAAATACAGTGATTGACCTAAAAAAAAGGAGAGAAAGAAGAAGGACAGATATGGACAACTAGCCTTCTTTATAAGAAACTGAAAAAATTGGGGAACAGATATATTCCATCCTCTCTAGGAAAACTTGGAGAAAAAGTCAGGTGACAGTATGTTGCCTATTTACAAATTCTTGGCTAAAAGTGACAAGAAACTTAATCTTCCCTATCCCAACTATTGACATTGAAGAATACTAGCCCTATGGGCTTTTCTTCATTTTCCATTTTTGAAAATGGGTCATTGAGAAGATAGGTTTCAGTAAATTTTCCTTGTTATCCAATTTGCTAAGATAGTTTTAATTTACACATATATATGAAACATTTAAATGATGAGCTGCTATGAGATACTATGTCTCTTGTAATCCATCTGGAATTTTTACTTGTTTTTTTAAATTACATGTAGAAAACCGTTTTTCACAATTATTACCTGATATTTTGTAATCCAGACTTCTTCCTTTCCTCTCTGCCACCTTCCTGAAGTGGTAAATAGTCTTGACAAATCTGGAAACCCTAGATAAGCAATAGGAAACAAACAGAACCTAATGTAATGGGAAATGGAAGAATTCAAAAGGGCTTTGCAATGTGAACCTCCAAGTGATTGACAGGGACATGTGACAGAGAGTATTTCTGAACCTCTAGGAGCTGAGGGGGAAGGCCCAAAAGAATTCTGAGGGCTTGGCTTGCCTAGGGGAGTCATTTTGACAGTACCACATGCTCTTGGCAGCCATCTTGGAGTGGTCATTTTGGGAAAACTGTTTTTTGAATTTTTTAAAATTGTAACAACCTGTTCAAGTTTATGTATAAAGGACATTGTAATAACACTATTTAATTCTTCAGTAATAATGGATGTAAACATGTCATCAGGCATGTTAAGCAATATGTTTATGTTATGGGAATATATAATGTATATACCTTATGGTATATTTGTAAGTTTCCCTAACTTCTGGTCACCTTGTATTTGAATTGGAATGTATGAAATCTGTAATGACAGATGTTCCCCTTACTATAATCTGTAGGTTTGTCTTGTACAAGTCTCATGCTTCTGTGTGTTTATGGAAATCGGCTAAAGGCACTGATTGCTTGGTTTAAAAAGGATTCTGAATTGAAGCTTATGGTAATATACATGAAACAACAACTTGATACAATGGAACACTTTATGAACACCATAACTATAAACCCGGGATATGGAAACATTGCTGGTGATGATAATAGCAATATTAGCAATAATGGTAAAAGGCTTAAACAGGTTGGAACAGGAAGAAGCAACTGGAATAGTGAATCTATGTCCCCTTAGAGACTTGCCAGTGGTGACAAAGGATGAGGCACATAAAGTGAGAACTCATAAAAGATTTTCCCCGGAGGACCTTGAATCTATTAAAAGGAGAACCCCAAATTTTACTGATGAGCCCAATAAAGTTATCAAGGAGATGCGAAGGGCAATTGAATTGTATGACCCAGATTTTAATGATTTTGCTCTCCTAATGAAAGAGGTCCTAACAGAGAAAGAGAGAGAGAGAGAGAGAGAGAGAGAGAAATAAGTTCATAGAGGAGACTATGATCAGACCCTCGGTTATAATCATGGCCAGAGGATTTAAAACTAGATACTGCGGACAATGGGGTATATGAGATACTTATAGAAGCAAGGGATACAATACTTGAAGTCATGGGGAGATATACAAAGAGGCCCAATTCTTGGTCCAAGTTTGAGGCCATAAAAGAATGAAGTACCTGTGGTTTTCCTAGAAATGATAACTGAGGCAGCTGAAACTCTCCTGGGAATAGATGCACTCAAAGGCACCATTGCCCACATCAAGTGTATATTTGTGAAAAATGCAGTACCATGGATCAGATAATACTTTAATTACCCAGATTGGGAAGAACTTTATCTGAAGGAATTAAGGAGAAAAGCCACATATTTAACTAAAGATCCAGAAGAAAAAACTGATGACAGATTCCATTGTAGAAGATTTAAAAAGGAAACTAAGGGAAGCTGAGTTAAAAGTAAAGGAAAGTGAAATTAAGGAAGTAAAGGCAGTAGCTGCTTTGAGATCTGTGCAGCCAAGGTATAATAACTATAGGCTTAGTGAAAGGAGATCAGGTCCTAGGCTCTGTTTCCTTTGTGACCGGATCAGACAGCTATACAGGGAATGCCGTTTCAGAAATCAATTCAGAAGTGTAAGAATTGGAAATATTTCTACCCAGATATATATTTTTATAAAGTTTACTGGAAGAGTAGACAAACATTCCTATAAGTAACCTGACTGCATGGTGCCTAGCCTACCAGTCTCTGTCCTCTTTCCTTCTCTTACCTGCCTCCTCTGTTCTCTGTTCTCCCCTGATTCTCTTTAAACCTTCACCTTTGTTGATGCACCACACATTGACCAACGCAAAACCTGCCATAACTGTGCTATCTCAGAACTGTTTGATGGACAGACTGCTCAGGAGGGGGAGGGGATAAAACTTCATTGACATAATCCCTCTGTGATCCTTTGGGAGGCCCGTCTCCAATGGATCATTTAAATATAACTAATAACTAAATACCTTCTAGCTAAAAGTACATACAATATTACATTTTTCTAAGAGGAAGTTACAGTAGTTGGAGATGAGAGTAAAATACAAAAAAACTGATTGATAGACACATTGACAAAATGCCAATTAGGGAGTAGTCCCCTTTGGCATAAAAGTTTATATTCAGAATAAGTATGTTCAACCCTCTTCAATTCAGTTCATTATATCCCAAAGTTCAGTCTGGATCTTTTGATGTAGTGTTTGGCTTCTTCAAGCATCTTTACAACACCTCTGAATCCACTTTTTTGATTTAGGATGTTGTCAAGTTTCTTTTCCTGAAATTTTCCCAAAAAATGTTAAATCTTGGATTTTTAGGATAATTACACAATCCCCCCCGAGGAGGGTGTTGACAAACACCAGAATCCCACTGGGATACATGACTGAGTTAATATGAAATAATTGTGAAAACAAACCACCCCAAAAACCAAAATAAAAGAGTAAAAATTAAATTCTGTATAAAAATAAGTACAGAAATGATATAAAATAAAACTCTTGTGTATAAAAATTCTGTGTAAAAACCAAACCTGTAACAGGTTCTTGAATCACAACAAGGACCAATTTAAGTGACTTCTGTCTCACAAGCCTGTAGAACAATAGCAGCAATACAGCACTATACCCATTAGCAGAAAATTGCCAAACTGTAAGAGAGAAAGGACTTAAGTTTCAGCAGCAAATTGGGGAAAAACCATTCCCTGGTCTGATTTTACTGTTATTGTCTGTGCTACTTGGTTTTGTATAGTGGCTCTTTTGTTCCCTTTTCTTGGAATCAGACATAATCATTAAACAAAGTCCCATAATATTTATCAATAAATGGCAGGTTTCCATAGTCGAAAGCCTTTTGGGTATGTGTATTACTAGAGCTAATAGATACTGTAAACTTATACTGTAAACTTTATCCTTCAAGTAAAAAAAATTAATACTGATCTCATGTACTTCAAGTATCACCAAGGTTAAGAAAAAAGAAAAAAATCAAATATCTTATTACAGACATAAAGAGAAAAAAATTAAAAATCATAATTTCACAGTTCATATTCCATGTGACAATGTATTAGCCAAGCAAAGGCATAACACAAAAGGTGCTCACTCAAAAATGAAATTTATATCACTCTTAACTTGGCCAGGATCCACAGTATGAATTGTAACAGTTAAATTAGTTTCTCTACTAAAAAGTATTATATTTTATGAGGTTTATTAAGATTATTAGAAATCAAGGAAATAAAATACAAAATAAGAAAAGTATATGCCTAGGGCACATTAGCCCATTCACAGCCACTTACTACATCTTGCATGCCAGGTAGAGAGACACGTGTGCTTAGGAGAGGAAGAAGAGAGACCAAGTAGGCGGTTCAGTCAGTTTAAATACAAATTTTGTTCTTGGCCCAGGTAGGGATCTCAGGTGAGATTATAGGGCATTCTGGGAATTGCCAAGGACTTCTGGGGATTGAAGTCTGGGGTTCAAGTCTCCATTTTTACAGAGTGTACATATTTTTTTTACCAGGTAAAAACCTTTTAAAAAAACAGTAGTACAACAACTAATACAGATTCTAAAAAATACTAAAATCCCAAAATTATGAGCCAATTTAATGACAATAGCAAACAAACCAACTATCATTAGGATTCACATGAGTTGCTGTGTGATATAAAAAAAAAAACTATAAACATTAATATTTGTCACAAGTTCTACAGATTTAGCCAATCTTTCAACTTTGGCAAAGGTATTTTTAACAAAGTCTATTATTACCATCATTCCAAAATTTGGTGGGTGAGAAACCCAGAAAAACCTCTGTAATGGTGATGAAGAATTACAAATACAAGAAATCCATTTTGAAGCTACTAGGCTTCACAGGAAAAATCATTCCCAACTACTGGATGGGGTTATAATACATCACAGGGTATAAGCCACTTCAGCACCTCCCTCCCTCTTGGTATGAAACTGTTACAGTGTAACAGAACTGTCTCCAATATGTCCCAATCATTTGTACGTGGAGCTGAGGACTAAAAAGTGAAAATTACTTCAGATATGTCATCCATTACATTTACATTAAATGCAGAGATGGGAAATTACAGCAATACCATTTCATTTTACTTCAACTACAAATGGACCCTTATCTCTTGTTACAAATAACTCAGAGGCAGGCAAATAAGTGATCAGAGGTAGTGATGCTCCCAGATATCTGAAAAATGTGTCTGAATACCCATTAAAGTCAATTTAAATTATTAGATAAGTAAATTCCCAAAGCTTATATACAGGTTGAAACCAATGTGATGGAATCCATCCATCATCAAATATATGACATTTAACAAAGGCAGAAAAGGAACAAAATGCTGTTCATGGGCTTTTTACAAAGATATTCTTCAGTATAATCATAGTCATAGGGTAGGTACAAATAAAGACAACGTAACAGAAAATTTATTTTGACAACTCATGAAGCAGTTGACAGTAAATTACATCATGTATTTAGAATTGTGTTACAGAGACTTCATTCTGGGGCAGGGAACAAACTGAAACAGTTAACATAAATAAGGCAATGAGGTCTGAAAAGGCTTAAGATTCATCTCCAGACTCTTTGAGGTTCCTTCCCCTCCCAAGTACTATCATTCATCACAATTTCTTTGTCCACACCTCTGGGGTTCCCCATACTGAGGGGAGTTCCCACATTGAATACAGGTTTTTTGGTGTATTGATTTTCATCATTGGAATAACTATTCCTCCTATCACTATGATTATTCCTGAAACTTCTGTTCCTATTCTCCTGATTTCTCTTACAATTCATAATTACATGACCAACCTTCCCACAAAAGTAATGTTAGTAGTTTTGTGGATTCTTGTAAGGGAACTATGATCTCTCCTTGCTTTACCTTCATAACTGTTTCAGTTAATTCTTTTATTTCCTTCCTCAATGTCTCTACTAAAGTAGCATTCTCTTTATCCTTCTCACCCTGTTTAGAAGTCTATTCCTTTATTTCCTTCCTTAATGCTTCCACTAAATCAGTGTTCTCCTCCTTTTCCTTATATCCCTCAAAAGCATAAACTGCCACTCTTTTCAATTCTTCAAGGTCCATAGTAGGCCAGTTTGGACAGCTAGTCATAAAATACTTCCTAACTACCTTACAACTGTTTTTGACAATTTGTATTCTGATTTGTCTAAGGTCCCGTTCTCTACCCAGATCAAGTTCAGTATATCTTCCTACCACCTCAATAAGTCTATTCATAAATTGGGTGGGATTGTCACTGCCTTCTTGCTTAAGATTTTCAAATTTTGTCCATATACCAGGCCTATCAGAACAGGCTCTCATAGCTTTTATCAATGCATTTCTAGCCTGGCATAGTTGTAAGTAATATTGCTCTGAATTTGGGTCCCATTTGGGATCTTCAGTTGGCCAATGAACTGTTCCCTCTCCTTGGGCCTGATTAACAAGAGAAAGAATCTTATTCCTTTCCTGTTCTGTTAGCAAGGCCTGGAGAAAATCTTCTACATCAAGCCATATAGGATTATATGTGCAAAAAATGCTTTCAAACTTATTTATCACCACCACAGGATCAGCTCATATGAAGGTATTTTTTTCTTTGAATCTCTCAATGTCCTGTGGAGAAAAAGGTATATGATATCTAATGTTTACCAAATCTCCAAATCTATTATATGTAGGGACAACTCTTAGAGGGAAAAGACCTTTATTTGGATCATCTGTGGCAATTGCTGCTTGGCCTGTGTTCTGGAGTTCAATGGAATGGGTTGTAGTGAGACTGGTAGGGGAAGGGAGTGGAGCTGGTCAGCAGGTGGGGAGGCTGAGCCAAAGGATCGGGGTTGGGGCTGGAGGAATGATGGAAAGGAACAGGGGAGGGGCTGGGGGCAGGGTGGAGAGGAACGGGTGAGAGGTTGAGGGTGGAATGGAGAGGAGCAGGATGGGTAAGGTCTAGAGGAGTCATAGTAAGGTGGGTAGCAAGGAGGAAAAGGATTGAAGTAGGGATGGTATGGGTGAGGATAGGGGACATGGGTGGTCACTGGGTAGTTAGGGTAGAGAGATAGATTGGGGAGAAAGGGGTTGGGAGGAGTAGGGGAGGAGTGAGATCTGACAGGGAGAGGAGCTGAAGGTTTCAAGTCCTGGTTTGGATCAGTATGAGGAAAAACCTCACAGGCCAGGAGGGATGATATAGTGTGTTTCTTGCTATATTTCACTGAAGGAGTTAAGCTAGAATGGTTTGGTTACAAAGAAAGAAAGGTTTCCTCACTGGAGGGGATGGTCGATTTATCAGCATGATATGCCCATAAATACCAGTATTTATAATCTTAGGAATCTTTGTTTTTAATGGCTAACTTCAAATCTTTTAAGATCTTGAAGTCAAAAGAACCACATTTTGACCAGGTAAAAGATATGTCCATCCATGCCTTCCAAAGTTTTCTAGCTTCTTTTTTTTTTTGTCATCCAATTCTCCTTAGGCAAATGAGGATCACTCCAGAAATTTAGAAATTTATGCAGGGGTGACTCAGAAGGAATAGTTTCTGATTTCCTGTGATGTGTTCCAATATTTCCCATATTGTCTAGTCTGTATGTCCTATGCAAGCTATTTAAGCTAGTTTGAGTATTACTAAATGGTTACTTTAACAATGAAAGTTCCTAAAACATTAAAAAAAAATGGAGATACAAAGTTTTTCAATGTTATTGTGGAAGGCAATAAGAGGAGGTTTAAAACAAAAATTAATGTAAGGACACAGTAATTGTTGCACAGCAATAGTATCAATAATGAATATCTATTTAGTTTAACAATTATTGTTATTAATAATTAACAATATGCATTTATTATAATTAACCATGGTGTTATTAATAATTAACGATATGCGTTCATTATAGTTATGGTTATGAATAATTAACAACCACAAACCATAAACAAGTATCAAGCAATAATAACCATTAGTAATTAATAATAATAACTAATAATAGTTACTGAATATTAATAATCATTGTTATTGATAGTATTAATATTATTGTATTCTAAAATTCCTTAATATTGTATATAATTAATTTTATTTCATGTTGATTCTGTTCAATTTTAGAAATTTGGTTTTTAAATATTATTATATTATTAATTATTTATATAATATATGAATAATGTAATATATAATAATAATAAATATTATTAATATTATCTATTAATAATTCTTTTATTTTAATGTATTCAATTTTATAGCATTATTTTAGATCACTAGTAGCAGTAGCAAAGGAATTCTTTTTATATTCCTGCAGTTTTAATTCTTGACAGTAGGTGGCACTATAAGTGCATGTAGAGGGGAAGTGTGATAAAGGATAAAAGGTTTGCAAAAACTGTTGCAAAAATTGAGAGATGCAAACCTTAGAGTATGATTAGGGTATGATAGGGTAGGGAATGATTAGGGAATGGGTAGGGAAGGGTAGGGAATGATTAGGGAATGATAGGGTAGACCTATCTAAGCAAGCAGTCAGATAAAGAGAAAGCAAAAATAAATTCGTGGCTTTTAATATGCTAAAGAAGGCAGGCAGTCTACAAGCAAAGTTTGAATCACTTTAGACATGCTAAAGCAGGCAGTTTTCCAGGAAAGTTTGAGAGTGGGGGAAGGAGAGAGAAAAAAATGCAGTCTGAAGAAATGAATTCCAAAAGAACACTTCCTCTTAACCCAGTTCTAAGGATTATTTTAGGGAGGGAAGGGAGAAAGTAAAGAGCAAAATGGAGTTAAATTACTTCCCTAGCCTTCCAGGTTCTTTCCTCATTCCTCTCCTCACCTGCCTCCTCTGTTCTCTTCTCCGTTCTGCCCCAGTTCTCTCCAAAACTTCATCTTTATTGACGCACTGCACATTGACCAGTGCAGAACTTGGTGCAACTCTGCTATCTCAGGACTGTTTGATGGACAGGCTACTCAGGAGGGGGGAGGGGATAAAACTTCCTTGACAGAGAAGGCAAATTAATAGGAATGGTGGCTTTAATAGACAATATAATAATAACTGGAGTAATAATTATAATAAAAACTAATGTAATAACAATAATAAAAACTGTTATGCTAATCAATGTCAAAATGCCTGCTGTCAGGGACAACAAAAACCAGATCTAGATACTATGCAATCATGGGTAAATTCTGGAGCTAGACCAAAGTATAGACAGGTAGTAAAAGGTGATCAGAACAGAGTGCCTGCATATTATGAAGTTTTCCCCTAACACATATGAAAATGAATCAGGAAATGAGTGTGGTATAAATGAAAATGAGTTGAAGATAAATAAAATTGAGAGTAATGAAAAAAAGGTCGATGGTGATACAAATCAAAGGAGGATATAATCAGTGTAAATAATTGATGGAGAAAGAACATTGTAATATAAATTTAATAGAAAATCCTAATGAATGTAGAATAAGAGAAATTAATGAATAATATTATCTAAATAATAATGAAATTGTAAATGAGAACAATGATACTAAGATGGAGAATTTAAGGACCAATAAGAGAAATATAAAAGCTGATGATACAAAATCCTGGGAAAGTCATGTAATTCAAACAGATGTACTCTTGGATGGACAGGAAATGACTGAGCTGTGTACTGATGGTACTGTGCTTGCACCAATTCTTGAAACCTTCCAACCTCCAAATAGCACTGAATCCTATGTTTCTGTAACTATAGGGGATCATATATATGATCTTTTGTTGGATACTGGGGCCAGTAAATCAGTTTTGCAAAGTCTTCCTAAAGATTGTAAAGTTGTTGGTACTATGGAAGTGATTGGAGCTACTGGAAAACTAGAGAGAGTAGCAAAATTACAACCTAAAATGATAACTTTAGGACCTTTATCTGTGGAACATGCATTTCTTTGAATGCCAGAATGTCCAATAAGCCTTCTCAGGAGGGACTTGCTTTGTAAATTATGAGCAACAATTCAGTGTACTGACATTGGGGATATATCATTAAAACTCCCAGAAGAATCTCTAAAAGCATTTCCATTGCTGTTCTTAGTTTCAGTCAATGCAGAGAATGAGTTGGATTCCATCTATCCTATTCCTGAGGATATACCAGAAGATTTATGGTCAAAGTCTTCCACAGATGTAGGTCTATTGAAATCAGCTACTCCAGAAACAGTGAGAACCAAGGAAGGACCAGTTCCTTGTGTTCCTCAATACCCTTTGAGTAAAGAAGCTATATAAGGTATAAAACCTATCATTGAGTCCCTAATTCAACAAGGGGTCATAATACCATGCTTCTCAGAATACAATATGCCCATACTTCCAATAAGAAAGCAAAAGCTAGATCAAGATGGCAAAATTGTCTACAGATTCATCCAGGATTTGAGAGCTGTAACAATCATGTAATAAAGACACATCCTATAGTACCAAGCCCAGCTGCTATAATCTCATCCATCCCAAGTCAAGCAAGATATTTAACCATGGTAGATTTATGTTCAGTGTTTTTCTCAATTCAAATTCACAAGGATTATCAAAAAATCTTTGCTTTTACATGGGGGAAAAACATAGTGGACTTGGACACATCTTCCACAAGGATTCTGCGATAGCCTGGGTCAATTCTCACAAATTTTGAACAGAGATTTTAAAACAATATCATTCAAGGAGAATAAAATAGTACATTTTGTTGATGATATCCTCCTAACATCTCCATCTGCTAAAGTGTTTTTAAGAGATAGCAAGATTCTTTTGATTGAATTATATAAATGTGAACATAAAATCTCCAAGGCAAAACTTCAGTGGGTATTGCCTTATGTTGACTGTATTGCTTTTGTGTTGTCAGAGGGTTCCAGAAGTATCACTAAGAAAAGAATAGCTAATATCCAGGAACTGAGTGCACCTAAGACCAAGAAGCAACTCAGAGCTGTTCTTGGAACAACTGGTTTTTGTAGACAATGGATACCTGGGTATAGTGAAATTACTAAATGTTTAACAGATCTAACCAGGAATACAGAATCAGAACCTCTGAAACTCAAACCTGAACATCTGCAAGCCTTAAGTAAGCTTAAGGAAGTGATTTTATCTGCACCAGCTCTTGGAATCCAAGACTATACTAAATCTTTTCAATTATTTGTGAATGAGATGAAAGGAATTGCATCTGGTATACTGACACAGACTTTAGGACAAAGTTATTGTCCAATTGGATACTATAGTCAGCTAGATCCAATTGTTGCAGGTACAGTCCTTTGTTTAAGGAGTGTAGCAGCTGTAGCTGTGTTAGTTCAGAAGTGTGAATTTTAAAACTACTCCATCCTTCTCAGACCATACTTTAGAAGATTGGATTTAGCTATTTCATGATTGTAACAATGGAGATACTTGATCAGGAATGCCTTGGGAAGTTTACATTGCTCCACCCTACTTAGTCTAACAAGGTCACGAATGTCTGCACCCATACTTAAGAATTAAGTATCTAGGAGGATGGCCTTTGATAGACATGTGCTAAAACAGTTGACAGACCCCTGGGCTGTCCCAAGTCAAGCTAAGCTACCATTGTTGCAGATAAGATGCAGGAAAGTGATGTAAAACCTTCTATATAGGGCATGTCACCTCTTCTCTTCTCTCTCTTTCCCTGGAGAGGTGGATATGGCTGGTGATTTTCCTGTGAGCAGGCCTGGGTGCCAGTTCAATCCTGGAACTCAGCCTGGAGGAGCTCCCTCAGACAGCTTCCTTGGTGAGTGATAAGACTGAATTCCCTTTCCCTTGGCTCAAGGGAGGCCCCATTGGCCAAGGCCTTTAACTCCTGCCTGGCTCAGCCTGAGCCAGAGCAGTTTAAATTAATCTTTCCTCTCCTTCTCTCTTCTCCTTAATTCCTTCTCTCTATATTAATTAAAATCACCATAATTTCTAGCTGACTTGGGTATTTTATTATTTGGAATATCACATGGTGACCAGTTAATTTAGATTTTAAGTCACAATGCTAAAATTATCCTTTACAGAAGTCATCAGACTTAGTTTTGGGATATCCATTGATGGTATTTTGTTCACATCAAATAGAAGCACTAATGAGAAAATTTTTTACTCAAGCTTATTCCAACCAACGCATATCTAAGTATGAGATTATACTCCTAGGTAGTGAAAACATTGAGTTGAAGAGAGGTAGTGTATTAAACCCAGTTATACTTCTTCCTAATTTGCCAAAGAATGGTGAACCATTACATGAATGTGTAGAAGTAGTAGACCTAGTGGATGTGCTGAGGACGGATTTAAAAGGCATTCCAATCGAAAATCCAGATTTGGTTTTATTCCCAGATGGTTCTTCATATTTGTGTAATGGAATTAGATGTACAGGTCCTGCAGTTGTCACAGAATTTGAGACACTGTGGTATGGATCATTACCTAGTAACCTTAGTGTTCAAAGTGCAGAGTTGGTCGCCTTAAAGCAAGCATGTCTTCTGACTGATGGTAAAAGTGCAAATGTGTATATAGCCTCGCATTATGCTTTTTCAGTATGTCATGTTACAGGAAAGAACTGGGAAAATGAGGTTTTATTACTGCATTGGGAAAACCAATTGCTCATGCAGAAATGATAACTGAGTTGTTGGATGCTATCCAGAAGTCTAAACAGCTGGCAGTAATCCATTGTATAAGTCATACTAATAGCAGAGATTCAGTTGCTAAAGAAAATCATAGAGCTGATATAACTGCGAAATTTGCTACCAGAAATGCTCCTGTGTATGTTATGAACTTATCAACTATAGAATCTGATGGTCTAGAAAAATGTTATATAGACTCAGAAATACAAAAATGGAAGTAGAGATTTGGAGGAAGAAAAAACCTTGGTATATGGTTAGCAGATACTGGAATGCCACTGGAATAAAAGAATACTGTTACCAAAAGACCGTATACTGATTTGTTTCAAGCCATCCACACAAAAGGTCATTTTGGTACTAAAGCTGTAATTGACACTGTAAAGAGACAATAGGTAGCTCCTGGAATAAGTACTGTAGCAGATAAGATCTGCTGAAGCTGTTCTATTTGCCAAAAATCAATCAAGGGGCATTCAGACAGAAAGATTTAGATGGTAGACCAGTAGCATATTGTCCATTTGAGAGTCTGTAGATTGATTACATCAGCATGCCAAAAGCTGGAAGATACAAGTTTTGCTTGGTAATTGTTGACAGATTAACCAAATGGCCTGAAGCTTTTCCATCAAATACAAATACAGATAGCTTGTGGTGAAAGTGGTAATTAAGGAAATTATACCTAGATTTGGAGTACCACTATCCATAGAATCTGATAAGGGATCACATTTTACCCAAGACATCCCAAAAAGAGTCTATAAAAATCTAGGAATAATACCAATATATCATGTGCCT
This sequence comes from Monodelphis domestica, assembly GCF_027887165.1. Classification (NCBI taxonomy): domain Eukaryota; kingdom Metazoa; phylum Chordata; class Mammalia; order Didelphimorphia; family Didelphidae; genus Monodelphis; species Monodelphis domestica. The sequence goes on along the minus strand of NC_077230.1, from coordinate 369,351,993 downwards.
TATCACCCACAAAGTTCAGGGCAAGTGGAGTGTGTAAACAGGGAACTAAAGACTATGGTAGGGAAGATCTGTGCTGAAACTCATCTCAAATGGCCAGAGATTCTTCCCATAGCTTTGTTTTACCTATATGCGAGATCAAGAACAGATTTGCATATATCATCCTATGAAATGCTCTTTGGACATGTTCTACAGGCAAAAACTTGTAAGATGGTCTATACATCTCTCTTAGGAGGAGATTGTCAACTTGCTTCTTACTTAAGTGCTTTACAACAAAGACTAAAAGAATTACATAATATGGGAGAATTAATTCAAGCAGGTCCTTTGAATTATTCTCTTCATAATTACAAACCAGGAGATATGGTATATGTCAAAAATTTTGCTAAAACATCAGCAACACAAGAGAGTTGATTAGGTCCTTACACTATTGTATTAATTTCTCCATCTACAGTAAAAGTTTTGGGTAGAGATTCATGGTATCATTGTTCACATATAAAATTAGCACATGGTATTAATAACGGAAATGTGCAAATCATCAAAGAAGAAGAAAATGAAGAAGAGATTGCAGAAAGTTAGAATAATCAGTCAAATTGAGTCTGAAGTAAAAAAGATCAGTAAGGAGAGGACCATCCCTGTGGAAGAGGATAGAAGAGGACAATGCAGATGAAGAGAAGAATTCAGGAATTAATGGACATTGTTAAAAGACTGAAAATTTATAAATTTAAAAACTGAAAAATTTGCAATGAAGAGGATTACAGGATTAATGGACTAATGAATTAATACTTTGGGGTAATGTATTATAGTACAAAATAACATAGCATTTATTCACATACAAACACAAATATATTTACTGCAATGGAATTTCAGAAGAAAAATACTTCATGAAGGAGGAGAGAAGAGAAGGAAAGATCTGAAGTAGGGGTAAGTATATTGCATACAACAGTAACATAAAACTAACATAACTAACACTGACATTAAAATAGCAAAACAACAAGACATAGCAATAGTAACATAAGACATAAACACAAAACATGAACATGGTTAGGTTACATTGAATCACTACTTAAATAAGTGAAACAATGTATAGTTAGGGTACTAACAGTATTAGAATTAGCTATAGCTAAGTTAGTTACTAACAAAATGTAGTTAGATACTTAGATTTCGTTTAAGTATAGAAATCTAGTTAGAAGAATTTTAAAGATAGGGATTAGTTAGGTCAGATCATTATAAGAAAATTAGATACTGACTTGTACTACATACATTACACAACACAAACAACATATATCACATATCAAACAAAATTGTAAATAAATATGTAAATATATGTAAGTAGGATGTATAATAGGATTATAAATTAATTATATCATCATGTATATTGTTACAAGGGAATCACTTTAAAAGACTGATATATATATTAATTTAAGGTCGCCAAGGAATCAGCTATGTAATTCCTAAATGAAAAACTCAAGTCAGCCGTCAGCCTTTTTTGGAGTTTAATTACAATAGGAGCAAGAAAGGAATTAGAGATATATAGAGAGAGAGAAAGGGGAGAGAAGGGAATAGGGCTTAAATACCCCTTCTGTTTAGGCTGGGCCAAAAGGCCCAAGCCCTTAGATAGCTGGGGAAAAGAAAAGAGATCAGTCCCTATTACTCACGTGCCCAAAATGGAGAAACAGTCTCAGAGGCCCCCACCTTCAGCTTCCTTCAGAGCCCAGGAACCACACCGACCAAAAAACTCCACCACCCCCTTCAGTCTCCAGACCCTCCTATCTTTAAGGAAACCATCCAAGTTGCCTCCCCTCAGTCCTCACATCTACCAATCACTCTTCATCAATTTCCCTGTCAATGGAGGCTCTCGCTTAACCCAGGACCGCCCAGAGGTTTCTGGCTTTTGCACATGTCTGTTGAAGGTCATATTTTTCAAATGATTAAATCTTTACTCCTTTGTTACAGCCCTTTCTAAATCCTGTTAACTTGAGTATGGTAGAGATTGGAATAATTAAATTTTGATCTAGGCTGCAGCCCTTACTCAATCCTATTAGGATTGAATAGGGTGGAGATTTATTCCAAGTATCTCCATTGTATCAATTCTAAAATCAATCAAGACTCAAAGAAATTCCTGTTCTATGCTTAAGCATAGGTCAAAGTCCTTTCCATTGTTCAGCAAAGGGTTTCTGTCCTAAAGTAATCTTAAGAAGGGAAGAGAAGGAACCTCCCATGCCAATGGGGTTCCCATTCCAATAGACTATCAGTAAGAAATTTTCCAAGTATGAAATATCCCAATGGTGAAATTACCAACATTTATAAGTCTAAGGAAATTTGAGGTTTACAATCCCCCCTGATGATCATTGGGAGACTAGTCTCCCCATTGATCATTTGACATAATCATTTTGTAGTTCTAAATTCACTTCTAACTAAAGATATACACAATATTCAATTTTCTAAGAGAAATTAGAATAGTGAAAGAGGAAATAGAAAAGAAAAGAAAGCAAAACCAATGTTTGCTATGCGCATTGACAGAAAGCCAAATTTAGGGGCAGTCCCTTTTGGCATAAATGTGTACAGTTACAATAAATGTTCAATCAAAAGTTCAGTCCAATCAATCACATCCAAAGTTCATTCTTGATCTTCTTGATGAAGTGTAGGGTTTCAGCATCTTTCTGCAACAGTTCATTCTCTGGATATAAAAGTTTCAAGCTTCTTTCTTGAAGATCTTTTCTCGAACAAAATCAAAATCTTTGAATTTTTTATAAAAGTAAAATCTTAAACAAAAGTCTTGGATTTTTATAAAAATAAAATCTCAAACAAAAAAAAATTCAAAAATTCTTAGATTTTAAATTAAAATACAATCCCCCCTGAAGTAAGTATTTAAAAAAAATTATCAAGTTTAGCTCAGAATGCAATGTTCAGTTATGGGGGTGTATGTGTCAATTATCAAAAGAATAGAAAAATAATCAAAAACATAAGAAAAAATTCAAAATAGACCTTGTATAGGTCCAGTTTAAAGTAATTTCTATCCCACAAGTATGTAGGACAGAATGCAGTAATATTTCACTTAGCCATTTGTAGCCAAGACTACAGGAAGTTGCCATAATATAAGAAGGAAAGAATTCTATTTTGATGGGGAAATGTCATTCCCTTGTCTGATTTTTCCTCAGGGATATAGGGAGCCAGAATGATAGTCAAGCTTTTTACTTGTTTGAGTACTTCAAAAGGAGTGTAGATACAAGGAAGTCCTACGACTTAAACATAAGTTAAGCGTCACAACCTTGAGTCTCACTTTAATATTTCATGTGTGCTCTATTGGCACTATTCAGGTTTAGTCTGTGCTCCTTGTTTTTATCCCTTTTCCTGGAATCAGACACAAACATTAATCACAGTCCTATAATATTTTATCAATAAATGGCAGGTTCCCATAGTTTAAAGCTTTTAGGCATATATTGATATTATAGCAAGAGTATATATATTAACTTGTATTACTGCAGGGAAAAAAAATATTAATATTAATTATGTGTACCTTCAGTACAAAAAATGAGAAAAAATTCAAATATTCTGATAAAAAATAAAAGAAAAGAAATAAGAAAAAATAAGAAAAAAAATCAGTAATTCAATATATTCTTGAAAGAAAAAAAACCAGCATCCATTTGTCTATGGATTATTATCTCCAATTCTTATGATAAGATAGAGTCACAATTCATATTATAAGATAGAGTTAATCAGTCTCAGCAGAAGATGCTTTCTTCACATGTGAGCAGTGAATCCAAGAGTCTCTTTCTCCAATCTTTATAGATGTTGGAGTAGTTAATAATATTTGGAATGGTCCTTCCCATGAAGGTTCAGTTGCTCCAGTTCACTTGAAATTCTTGATATAAACTTTATCTCCTGGGTTCAGGTCATGCAGAGAAAAGTCTAATGGTCCAGCTTGTACTGCAGCTCCAGATTCATGAAGTTCACGTAGTTTGTGCTGTAACTCCTGTATATAGGAAGCAATAGTAATATCTCCCCCTAATAGCGATGTATAAGCCGGGGAGAAAGGCTTAGCCTGTATAGGCGGATGTCCAAAAAGCATCTCAAATGGTGAAATATGTAAGTCTCCTCTAGGCCTGCTTCTAAGATAAAATAGGGCCAGAGGGAGAATTTCAGGCCATTTTAAATGGGTCTCAGTGCATAATTTGCCAATCATAGTCTTAAGTTCTTTATTCATCCTCTCCACTTGGCCTGAGCTCTGGGGGTGATATGGAACATGGAATTTTGGAGTTATCCCCAAGCAAGAATATATTTGATTTAAGACAGAATCGGTAAAATGACTCCCTCTATCGGAGTCAATACGTGCTGGTAGGCCAAAACGAGGAATAATTTCTTTTAAAAGTATCTTTGCAACAAAATCTGCTGTGGCTCGGGTCGTAGGAAATGCTTCCGGCCATCTGGTTAGTTGATCTACAATTACTAGACAAAATTTATAACGTCCAGCTTTTGGCATTGTAATGAAATCTATCTGTAGATGTTCAAAAGGTGTGTAAGCCAGAGGACATCCCCCAAAGGCTTTTCCACGATATGCATGTTGGTTATATGCCTGGCAAATAGGGCAGGCTGAACATACTTTAGAGGCTACAGTAGTTATACCAGGGGCTATCCATACTCTCTTGACAGAGTCCACGATGCCCTGGGTGCCAAAATGACCATTTTTATGAATAGATTGGCAAATTTGGTTATAGAAACTTCTAGGGAGCAGGGGTTTTCCTTCAGGTGACACCCATACTCCATTAATTTGTTTTGCTTTAAATTTTTGTTTCCATTTTTCCACTTCCTTTTCATTATAGGAGAGTGATAAATTTAAATTATCAGTGGTTGTTAATGTTAAAATTAATCCAGGTCCTTCTATGGCTGCTAGTTTTGCAGCGGCATCTGCTCGGTCATTTCCTCTAGAGACAGGGTCAGAGCCACCTGTATGGGCAGAGCAATGAACTACAGCTAGGGCTTTAGGCAGTTTGAGAGCAGAAAGAACTTCATTAATAATTTCTGCATTAGCTATGGATTTTCCAGCTGAGGTTAAAAATCCTCTTTGGAGCCATAGCATCCCGACTGAGTGACAAATGCCGAAAGCATATCTAGAATCTGTATAAATTGTTGCCTTTTTATCCTTGGCAATTATACAAGCTTGTTTTAGAGCTATGAGTTCTGCTCCTTGAGCGCTAATGTTAGAAGGTAGTGAAGCTGACCATTCAGTGGCAAATTCTGAGACTACGGCAGCTCCAGTGTAACGTATGCCATCCCTCATAAAAGAGGAACCATCGGTAAATAAAATCAGATCTGCATTGTCTAAGGGAGTGTCCAAGAGATTATCTCGAGGCTTTTCTGCCATGGACACTAATGTTTCACAGTTATGTAGTGGTTCTCCTGAAGTGGGTAAATCTGGAAGCAAGGTGGCAGGGTTAAGAGTTGAACAGCGTTTCAAGGTAATATTTTCACTATTTAATAAGGTTATTTCATACCTTGTAATTCTCTGATCCGAGAATGCCTGTGTTCTATGTTTTACCAATAATGCTTCAATCTCATGTGGGCACATTATTGTTAATGGACATCCCAATACTAAATCAACGTTTTTGTTACTAGTAAGGCTGTAGCAGCTACTCCTCTAAGGCATGGTGGTGCTCCTGCTGCTACTGGGTCTAGTTGGGCAGAATAATAAGCAATTGGGCGCTGAGAAGGTCCCAAAGTCTGAGTTAACACACCAGAGGCTACTCCTCTTCGCTCATGCACATATAAAGTAAATGGCTTGTTGTAATCTGGGATGCCTAGAGCAGGGGCAGACATGATAGCCTTTTTCAGATCTGTTAGAGCTGACAAGTGTTCAGGCTCTAATTTGAGGGGTTCAGGAACCGAATCCTTTGTTAATGCTATAAGGGGTTTAGTGATTTCCCCATAGCAAGGAATCCATTGTCTACAAAACCCTGTTGCTCCTAAAATTGCTCTCAGCTGTTTCTTAGTGGTAGGAGCACTCAATTTTTGAATGTTCTCAATTCGTTTTGGAGAAATATAACGAGCACCCGCAGTCAAGATGAATCCCAAATATTCTACTTTTTGGAGACACCATTGAACTTTATCCTTAGAGATTTTATGTCCTCTTTTGTGCAATTCCAAAAGAAGGTGTTTGCTATCTTCTTGACATGTTTCTGCATCTGTTGAAGCCAAGAGTAGATCATCTACATATTTGATTAATTTGCTATTTTTAAATGTTATATTGTCTGTGTCTTGGCTCAAAATTTGCTCAAATAAGCTCGGACTTTCGACATAACCCTGTGGCAGCCGACACCAGGTATATTGTGAGCCCTTCCAGGTGAAAGCAAAAATATGCCTGGAGTTTTCATGTATTGGTATGGAAAAGAAAGCTGAACACAAGTCTACTACTGTAAAGTATGTAGCTGTGCTAGGAATAGATGAAATAATAGTATGTATGTTAGAAACTACGGAGTGTCTCTTTATAACGTGATTATTCACTGCCCTTAGATCCTGTACGAATCTATAGATGTGTTTGCCATCGGGTCCTTTTTTTGGTTTTTTAATTGGCAGGATGGGCGTGTTGTATTCAGATTTGCAAGGGATTATTATTCCCTGTTCTATTAATGAGTTAATAACTGGTGTAATACCCTCAATTGCCTCCTTTGAGAGGGGATCCTGAGGGATAGAAGGAGGTGGGCTAGATTTAGTTTTTATCTGCACAGGAACAGCAGATTTAAGTAAGCCTACATCAGAAGAAGATGTGGCCCAAAGAGACTCCGGTATATCTTTAGGTATTTCAAAAATGGAAGGTTCTTTTGCCTCCTGGTTTTCCGAGAGAAGTACAGGGAGTAAATTTAAAGATTCCTCTGGTACTTCTAATGATAATGAGCCATCTGGGGAGCAGGTTATTGTGGCTCTGAGTTTGCATAGAAGGTCCTTCCCCAGCAAATTTAAAGGGGAGTCAGGCATCAAAAGGAAGGAGTGTTGTACCTCTAAGGGTCCTACAGACACCATTCTAGGAGGAAGTCTTTTAACTCTTTGGGTTATTCCTGATACTCCCATTACATTCTCTGAGCCAATAGAATAACATTGTAAATCAGGTGTTCTCTTTAATACAGACCAGGAAGCTCCGGTGTCTAATAGACAATCATAATAGGTGTTACCCACTTTTAAGGTAACATGGGGTTCATTAGTATGGGGAGGGCAGTGGATAGGGACAACAGGTAGTAGGACATCAGGGTCTGGGAAATCAAAGGTTGTATCCTCTGATTCCTGTGCCCCAGCCCCCCCCGGGCACCATCATTGTGTTTGGGATATTCCTTGGGCACCCCCCTGAAGGGCACCTCTCTGAGGGTCATTAGTACCTCGAGTAATTTTTGGACGAGCGCCATTTCTCATATATTGTTGAGTATTATCATTAAAATTTTCTTCAATTTGAGCATTGTCATTAAATTCCCAATTCCTATTTCTATAATTCTGGTTTCTAAAGTTCTTATTTCTATATTCATTATAGTTATTTCCATAGTCATTATTATAATTTCTAGAATTCTGGTTTCTATAACCATTATCATAATTTCTATAGTTATTATTTCTAAAACCATTATTAAACTGTGTATTCCTTCCAAACATCTTAAGAAAGGTTCTACATTCCATCATTTTGTGGCCCTTCTTCTCACAGAAGTGGCAAGTAATGGATTGATAATTGGATTTCTGGAGAGGGGCAATTGTCGTTGGTTCATTATCATGCCCACTTTCTAATTTAGTTATCCTATCTATTACACATCTCATTTTTTTCTTCATTTCCTCCATGTCATCATTATTCTCTTTCTCCTTTTCTTCGTTTCCCTTAAAAACATATATAGCTGTTTTTCGCAATTCTTCAAGGTCCATATCTGACCATCTTGGGCATTGTGTTTTAAAATAATTTTTAATTACTTTGCAAGAATTGTTTACAAAGATTCTTCTAACTTGTCTTAAACTATTCTCTTTATTTAAGTCCCAATCTAAGTATCTGTCCCCAAACTCGATAATTCTGTCCATAAATCTGGAGGGTGTTTCGTTTTCCTTTTGCTTAATTTTTTCCAGTTCCATCCACTTATCTGTACTGTCCGCACATTCCTTCATGGCCGTGAGGATGGCCTCTCTACAACGGTATAGTTGTAGATAGTCCTCAGGATTATTATAGTCCCATTCGGGATCCTGAGATGGCCAATGTGCTGCATTACGCCCCCGGGTTTTGTTGACATGAGCAATTATTTTATTTTTTTCACGTTCACTTAAAAAAGCCTGTAGTAAGCTCTCAACGTCCTTGTAAGACGGATTATACTGAAAAAATATGTCTCCCATCTTTTTTGTTACTAGAAAAGGATCTTGTTCATATGTGGGGATATTTCGTGTAAATTCATTTATTTCTTGGGGAGTAAACGGTATCCTATGTCTTAAAGTCACCACATCCCCATTTCGTCCTATTTCAGGTACTTCTCTTAGAGGAAACAGGCCTCTAGTTGAATTTTGCACCTGTGGGTCAGTTTGACAAGGACAGGTTTCTCTAGGAGGACAAGATCTCCCTTGCATTGGAATTTGGTTTTCTGTAGGAGAAGGAACATGAGAAGCTGGGATTGCAGGGGAAGGGTTTTGGGGATTAAATTCAGACAAGATTTGCACTACACGAGAGAAGCAGTCTGTTAACTGGGCTATAGGGAAGGTGTTTTCCATCTCTATTTCAGGGAAGGAAATTTCCTCATTCAAAGGTTCAGAAACAGGTCTGTTTCTGGTAGAGTGGGTGTTTGCCCATTGATCCTGTAAGAAACATTTTAGATCTTCTAATTGGGCTTGCATTTTATCCTCAATTTTTCCTATTTTATCTTCCATATCTCCCATTTTATCCTCAATATTTCCTATTTTATTCTCAATATTTCCTATTTTATCCTCAAGTTTTTCTATTTTATTCTCAATATTTCCTATTTTATCCTCAATTTTTTCTATTGTATCCTCAATTTTTTCTATTTTATTCTCAATTTTTTCTATTTTATCCTCAATATTTTCTATTTTATCCTCAATATTTTCTATTTTATCCTCATTTTTTTCTATTTTATCCTCAACATTTTCTATTTTATCCTCAATATTTTCTATTTTATCCTCATTTTGTTTTATTTTATCCTCATTTTGTTTTATTTTATCCTCAATATTTTTTATTTTTTCATCTCTAAATATAGTATTGAGGAGTACAAAAATGACAGTACCTATTAATATAAAAATTTGGAGGTATCCTTCATTCCTCAATGCCCCTACTTCTTCAGCTGCCATATAATTGTCAAAGAATGTAGTACTCATTTTTATATGTATATTTTGTAATTTCACAAAACACGTGGGGAGCAGGGCAAAGCAACAAACTTTCCACAATGTTTTTTTTTTAATCCAGGAAGTTGTTCCTTAAGGGAAAGGATATTTAGAAACAGTTCTTCCAGCCAGGACTTTAGAGTCCTGTTGCTGAGATTTAAAACAGCTGTTTTCTGTCTATCAGAGTCACACAGCTGGGAAGTATCTGCCTTACTCAATCCTATTAGGATTGAATAGGGTGGAGATTTATTCCAAGTATCTCCATTGTATCAATTCTAAAATCAATCAAGACTCAAAGAAATTCCTGTTCTATGCTTAAGCATAGGTCAAAGTCCTTTCCATTGTTCAGCAAAGGGTTTCTGTCCTAAAGTAATCTTAAGAAGGGAAGAGAAGGAACCTCCCATGCCAATGGGGTTCCCATTCCTATAGACTATCAGTAAGAAATTTTCCAAGTATGAAATATCCCAATGGTGAAATTACCAACATTTATAAGTCTAAGGAAATTTGAGGTTTACAATCCCCCCTGATGATCATTGGGAGACTAGTCTCCCCATTGATCATTTGACATAATCATTTTGTAGTTCTAAATTCACTTCTAACTAAAGATATACACAATATTCAATTTTCTAAGAGAAATTAGAATAGTGAAAGAGGAAATAGAAAAGAAAAGAAAGCAAAACCAATGTTTGCTATGCGCATTGACAGAAAGCCAAATTTAGGGGCAGTCCCTTTTGGCATAAATGTGTACAGTTACAATAAATGTTCAATCAAAAGTTCAGTCCAATCAATCACATCCAAAGTTCATTCTTGATCTTCTTGATGAAGTGTAGGGTTTCAGCATCTTTCTGCAACAGTTCATTCTCTGGATATAAAAGTTTCAAGCTTCTTTCTTGAAGATCTTTTCTCGAACAAAATCAAAATCTTTGAATTTTTTATAAAAGTAAAATCTTAAACAAAAGTCTTGGATTTTTATAAAAATAAAATCTCAAACAAAAAAAAATTCAAAAATTCTTAGATTTTAAATTAAAATACAATATATATGTAAAATATGTATAAATATGAAGTGTACATAAGTGTATACATGTAATATTTATAGCATACACGTATATATTGTATGTATATACTAAATATATATGTGTGCATTATGTACCTAGCTCACTTATATCTATTGTTACATGTATTTGCATAGGTGAGTTTAATGTTTGGTTTGATTTTCAGTGTAAAACTTATGCAATGTTGTGTTTATTGTAATTTTCAAAATTTTTCTCTAAGTTAGATGTTAATGTACTGCAATAGTAGTACAATGTTCTGTTTTAGCTGATAAGAGTATTTTGAGTTTGATGTTTGCATGGAAGCTATGTTCATCTTTTTTTAATGTTATTTTCTGTTTTGCTTTTGCTTCTATTTGATAGTTCTACTTATTCATCATTTAATTCCTTTTCCTTTTTCCTTGTTAAATTCCCTAGAATAGGTTGGTATTAGTTAGAGTAAGATAGTTGAGTGTAAGTTGTTTGTTATTTTGGGTAGATATCTTAGTTTAGGTAATTGGTAAGTATTGTAGATTGTGCACAAATGCAAAAATAGTGTTTCCAACACAATTTTTGCTTCATGCAAAAGGGGGGAATGTAATAGGAAAAGGAAGAATGCAAAAGGGCTTTGCAATGTGGACTTTCAAGTGATTGACAGGGACATGTGATGGAGAGTCACATCAGAGCCTGAGTCAAGATCTGGGTGAAGATTCCAAGGTCCCAACTGAAGAAAAATTCTCTTGAAGGTTTTGGAGATTGGAGGTTTTTCCATCTGTCTATCAAGTTTCTGGTCTTTTGGGTGATACCAGCTTGAGTGAGAGGGATCCTGCTTAGACTGGCTGCTGGCAGCTGGACAGAGGACTAAAGAACCACTCCTCTACTGGACCTGCTTTGGACATTTTCTTCTGAAGATCTTGACTCATATACCGGACTCCATTTGTGAAATTCTGTTTGGGGAAACAATGTTTTCAGCTTAGATATGTTAGTTATTAAAATAGGTTTATAAGAACTGGGTTTTGGGATTAATTATAATAATTTTCCCTTACCCTTTTACCCTCTTTCCCTCTCAACCTTCCCCAAAATAAGCCTGATTATATATGTTTCCTTCTTGTTCTTTCCCCTAACAAATCCCACTATAACACTAGGCAACAGGAAACAAACAGGCCCCAGCTAGGCAACAGGCCAAAACACAACAGTTGCCATGATTGACAGTTGCCAACAACATTCAACCCCCTAATACCATAGGATCTTGTGATTACCCTGCTCAGGGGGGATTCTATAGCCAATAATTCTCTTGGCACCAGGGTCACTCTTCCTGCTTTCCTACCCCCTCCTTCCCCCATGGGATTCCCCAGCAGGCTCCCCTTTGCTGTCTCTTTCTTCCATTCTCCCACCCTGATGAGACTTCCACTTCTCCTTCCCTCCATTAAATCTTTGCTTTATTACCTCACTCTGTTCTCATTGTCTCATGTCAAACTGCCATCAGTTAGACTGACAAATTTGATCTAGGTTATACCAGTGTGGTCATGATACATATTTCCAAATTCCTCATAACATGAAAGAAGGCATAAATCACACATACAGTAAAAACTCAAGAAGTAAATAAAGTGAAAAAAATGGCATGCTTTGATCTGCAATCAGACTCCAACAATTCCTTCTTTGGCTGTGGATAGCATTCTTCATGAGCCCCTTGGGAGTTTTCTTGGAATCTTGCTTTGCTGATAATAGTTCAATACTTCACAGTTGGTCGTTGTATAATATTTCTGTTACTGTATATATTGTTCTGGTTTTGATCACTTCACATCAGTTCATGTAAGTTTTTCTGAACTTATCCTATTCATCATTTCTTATTCGACAATATTATTCCATTATAACTATATACTGTAATTTGTTCAGCTGTTGCCCAATTGATGAACATTCCCACAAGAGTGGATTAAGAAGTAGGGTTAAAAGAAAGAAAGAAATAGGGTTGATTGCAATAGATAAATATAGAAATTTGAGAAAGCTGGATTTCTTTAAGCTAAAATAGAATTTTCAAGAGAGGATCATTGGAAATAAAAAGAATTTCTCAGAGTTCTTGAAAAGGACAGTTAGATCAATGAACTCTCACTCTTAGTCTGTCCTGACTTAAGGAAGGAGGTCTAGGGTTTTTTGGCTTGGTGAGTCGGAAGTTGGAGATGATCTATTGAATTTTCTATTTGAGAAATATCCTAGGAGGAAGGAGATAGTGGTGCAATATCATTCCTTTGCTAGTGGTGGCAGAAGAGAGCAAAGCTGTGAAGATTCTGACTAGCTGTTTTCTCATCCAAATAGCAGGGGGGGAAAATCCAGTCATTTTCACAGTGATAAGTTACAGTTTTTAGTTTTAGGGTAGAAAGTTAGAACTGGGTTAATAGATAGGAAGATAAGTCAGCCTTCATTTTTTTTTTAATCAAGGAGAAGCAGGTTCTTGTGAGCCTTGAGTTGGGGTTTAAATTAGAAAATTTAGATTTAGGGTAAATATTATTCTTACTTATTTCCATTTTCTTTCTCTTTTTCCTAAAATTTAATACTTCCAATAAAGTTTTTTTTTTAAACTCTTACCTTCTGTCTTGAAATCACTACTGTATATTGGTTCCAAGGCAGAAGAATGGTAAAAGCTAGGCAATGGGGGTCAAGTGACTTGCCCAGGATCATACAGCTGGGAAGTGTCTGAGGTCAGATTTGAACCTAGGACCTCCCATCTCTAGGCCTGGCTTCAATCCGCTGAGCTACCTAGCTGCCTCCCACCCAACAAAGTTTTTTATATAACCTGGCCTGTGCTGGGACTGCTTGGGACTTTAGACTGAATGGGAAGCCATCTTTCCCAATGGTCAAATTAACAGCCTGTCCTCATAGGACACAGGTATTGGGAATATCTATAAAAATACTAATAATTATAAGGATAAATAATCCTTCTGACATTTGGTGAGCCAATTTTGGAAAAGAAAAGAATCTACAAAACAAGAGAATTACTAGTTATATTTTCAAACCAAGTTAGATGCAGGCAGATAGTTCTCAGCTGGTGGAATTTTCAGGTGCAGTTCAACTTGAGCACCAAGGAGCATTCCAAAGCATAGTATCTCCCTCTGCCAGAACCACCTTATATAAAGCAGGGTCTGCAGTGACTGAATATTTTTAGGAATGTGGATTGCCTTACTATTTTTGAACATGAGGAATCTTACCCAACTAATTAATACAACGATCTCTGGGTACACCAAGGGAATAATACCTCTGCCTAATCCCATATACCAGCTGCTGACTTTATTAGTTATAGATATCATATACTGGACTCCATTACTAACTGTAGTCATACTGGCACTGCTTTCAATTAGGATGGGTTTCTATTGCATCCTAAATATGTTAACAGTTTGGAAGAGAAAGCAGATCAGGGAATATGAGAGACATTTTCAGACGAAGTACTTAGTAGAAATGATAAATGGTCAAGAGCAGGATCTGGCACTATTGAAACAACAAATTAATAAGGGCAATAATGTTGGAGACAAAGTAGCACTAACAAAACTTGAGCAGGAAATAGCTGAGCTGGAGAATGCTGGGGGTGGGGATTTTTCCCACTGTGCTAGGTGCCCATAGTAACTAATCACAAGAAACTTGTCATGGTTAAAAGAAAAATTTCACCCAAATGAATATCAATTCTTTAAAGAAAAATACTCTATCCTTTGACAAAGGGCCTGTAGCCATAATCAGAAAATATAAAAAGATAAAGCAATATCATCCAACTTACACAGACATGGACATATTGATGGACAAATTATTAACAAAAGAGGAAAATCAAAAGATAGTTTCAGAAACAGCAGAATGGCCAGAATTTTCCCCAGGTTGGAATGAGAATAATTCTGGAGATTATGAGGAACTGGTGAAAGCTAAGGAGGTGCTCATTACCACCATGAGGCAACACTCCAATAGACCCATGGCACAGACAAAATTTGAATGGCTATGGCATTAAGTAGGGGAGGGGGAATCTTCAAAATACACAGATATACTTATTGACATGGGAGAACTAGACATTGCAACAGACAAGGACATTAAGCAATTATGAAGGCAATTTGTAAGAAACTCCTCTAAGGTGATCAGGCATTATTTCCAGCAAAATTGTCTTGACTGGCTAGAAATATCTCTGGAAGACAACTGGAGGGTTGCAATATATATATATATATATATATTGCAATATATATATATATTGCAATAACATATGCAATGATATATATATATATATATTGCAATATATATATATTGCAATAACATATGCAATGATATATATATATATATATTGTAAAGATTAAAATTTAGGGGAGATGGGGAGACTGAGGCAGGTAGAAATTAGTTTCTCTCTGCAAGGAATATATATTTTTTAGAGGTTTATTAAAGGTTAAAGATTAAGAATATACAAGTAAGAAACATGTGCCTAGGCCAGAGGCCTAGACAAAATAACCTCACATCATGGAAGAGACGCCTCTGCTCCAAAAACGGAAGTCCAAAAGGGCCGAGCCCTTCAAAAGCCTTTGCTTAAATATCTTCTCCATCTCGGCCCAGGTGAGATTACAAGGCATTCTGGGGAAGTGGAGCAAAGGCTCATGGGGATTGTAGTCCTGTATTCGAGTCTATTTTTTACATCCCCCCGTGTGATCATTTGTGGAAAAATTAATTTTTCCCCAAAAGGATCATGAAAACAAAATCAACTTAAAAGATTACAATAGTGTGAGGATAAGAGAAAAAAGAATAAAACCAATAATTTCTGAACACATTGACAAAAAGCCGTTAGGGGGCAGTCCCCTTTGGCATAAAAGTATACATACAAATAAATGTTCAATCAACCACACCCAAAGTTCAATTTTGTGCAACTTGTGGTCTGGAGGCTTCTTCATGGTGGCTTCTCCAACAGTTCAGTTCTGGATTCAGAGAGGTAGCATCTTCTTCACCTAAAATTCTTCTCAAAAGGAATTTAAACTTTGCAATTTAAATAATGATATTTTTTACATTCCCCCGTGTTGTGGGTGATTGAAAGATTCAGAATCAGTTAGGGATGCATGGCTGAGGTATGAGGTATATGAATCAATTGGCAAGAGATATTAAAAAGACATCAGAAAATCCAAAAGAAAAGAAAAATTTCTGGATGAAAATATAGACTATCAAAGTCTTATGTGTAAAAATTCCAAGTAGAAGAAAAATAAATCTATGACAGGTCCTTCAATCAGGGCCCAATCAAAATGATCTACGTAATGATGCATTTACCCAGTCAGTGCCAGGACTACAGAAAGGTACCACACTATGAGAGGCAGAAAAGAAAGGGACCAGATTATAGAAGCCAAGTAGGAGCCAAGGTTTCGGGGATACTCATTTGTGAGTATTTTCAGAGTGAGTGTAGATACAAGGAAAGCCTATGTCTTAACACATGTTAAACATAGTAACCTTGAGTCTTCACACTAGGTTCAAGACCTTTGTATTGGCTTAGAAGTGCATCAATCCATCCTAGATTGGCCTTTCTTTGGCCCTATGAAATGGCTCTTGTGTGTATCTCTTGTCCTGGAATCAGACAGAATCATTAAGCAAAGTCCCATAATTTATTTAAATAATTAGTGGCATCAGTTTCATAGTCACAAGCTTTTTAGGGCATGCATTAGCAAATGTATCTTAAACTTGTAGTACTGAAAATCAAAAGGTTAAAGAAAATCTTAATACTGGTGACATGTGCTTCAAATATAAAAAGGAAAGAAAAAATAATTAAAAAACTGAAAAAGTATATTGCACATGCAAGAAAAATATAATAATAAAAGAGCTTTAAAAAATTCAAAAATATAGCTTATAACCATTGACACTCTGTGTCAGTTAAGAAAATATAAAATACAAGGCTTTCTCACCAAAAAATGAGATCCATTTCCTCTTTGTATCTGGCCATGATCACTGTGAGTAGAAGGCAAATGAATTGAACAAGGTTAACAATTTTTTAATCTTTAAAAATACAGTAGTACAAATATGTAGATATCAAAATCCCCAAAATTCTCAATAGCCCAATTAATTACAATAGCAAACAAACACACTTTCATATTTCACATAAGTTGCTGTGTGACATTTTTAAAACCTATGAATTGATGGACATTTGTCACAATTTTTACAAACGTAGCAATCTTTCAACCTTGGTAATAAACATATTTTTTTTTTAACAAAGTAAAACTCATCTTGGGTTAAGAACATAATCAAGAAATCTATATATCATTCTGGTACAAGTAAAGTAGTGAGCTGAAGAGTATAAATAAAGGGTGCTCCTTTTGGAGGCTTTTCCCAAGGGTACAAATGCCCTGAAATTAACTGCCCAACTTCCATTCACATGTGGGAAGGTTGGGGGTTATAAAATACATTTCACTTCAGCTACTAGAATGGGCCTTACCTCGTGGTAGGGGCAGGCAAAAATAACCAGATTGTTAAAAAAAATTCCAAAAATCATATTTAAAAACCCTTAAAATCAAATCATTTGAGGTATTTAGCACATTAAAATTCCAAAGGTTGTTAATACAATTATAACCAGTTCTGAAGTCCATCTATCCTCAGCAAAATAGAAAAAAGCTGTTTTTTCATATATGGGCTTATTCACAACAATATTTGTTCAACAGTTATAGGGGAAAAACAACAGAATTTCAAAACTCAGTACATTCAAAATAAATTCAATCAACCTTCAGTTCACAGAATAATATTCAATCCAGTAATATATGAACTTAAAATCACAAAGTTAAACCTTAAACAAAACAATGCAATAGAATACAGAGATTTTTATAAACCATTGGAGTTTGAAATGCCTTAGAATAGCCTTTAGTCTCTTCAAAGTTCCTTGGGGTTTTTTTGTTTGTTTGCTTGCTTTTAATTATCCATTAAAATGTCTATTGTCCGAAGGTAGAGTAGTAACGGCTAGGCTATGGGGTTCAAGGGATCCGTCCAGGGCCCCATAGCAGGAAAGCATCGGAGGCCAGATTTTAACTAGAGACCTCCCGTCTCTGGGCCTGGCTTCCAGTTCGCTGGGCCACCCATTTTCCTCCCCAAAGTTAAAGTTGAATCTTTGGGCTGAGTCTGCTCCCAGATAGGCAGGCAAAATCAATGAAATTGCCAGAAGAGTCAAAAATCCTTTTAAACAGCCCATTGTTTTTAGGTTTCTGTTTGAAAAGTACTGTTTCTTCTCTCTAGTCTTTTCTCTCTTTCCCCTCTCTGATACCCCTGTGGCCAATACCCCCAGCCACGTGGAGGCTTAGCCTAAGGGAAAATTGCCCGGTCTCCTTTCCCTCTGGTCTCTCCCCTCCGCCCATGTGGCCAATACTGTTACCAGCTGGTCGCAATGAGTCCTCAGCGATCTGCTCCAAGGATCTGGGTGATGAGCCGGCTGGGTCGGAAGCCAGATGGGTGAGAGACAGACTGCCGGGGTGGGTCGGGCTGGGAGCTGGAGCACAGCTCAGGCACCAGGTGAGAGGCCAGGAGCAGAAGCAGGAGCTGGAGAGGGCCGCAGGCAGGAGCTGATCAAGATGGTTTTCTAAAGAGCATCTCGGAGAACCTTGGCTTTAAAAAAAAATTCTCTAGGCTAAAAATTTTTTGAGAAGTTCTCATCCAATCTAGTGGTCGCCAACTGTAAAGATTAAAATTTAGGGGAGATGGGGAGACTGAGGCAGGTAGAAATTAGTTTCTCTCTGCAAGGAATATATATATTTTTAGAGGTTTATTAAAGGTTAAAGATTAAGAATATACAAGTAAGAAACATGTGCCTAGGCCAGAGGCCTAGACAAAATAACCTCACATCATGGAAGAGACGCCTCTGCTCCAAAAACGGAAGTCCAAAAGGGCCGAGCCCTTCAAAAGCCTTTGCTTAAATATCTTCTCCATCTCGGCCCAGGTGAGATTACAAGGCATTCTGGGGAAGTGGAGCAAAGGCTCATGGGGATTGTAGTCCTGTATTCGAGTCTATTTTTTACTATATATATATATATATATATATATATATATATATATATATATATATATATATATATATAGCAACCCTCCCCTGGATTTAGTTGATCTAAAGAAAGAGATAAGAGTCTGAAAATGGAACTAAATAGATCAGACAAATAAAGAAAAGGCCATGATAGTTCCCATGAAAGAATTCAAAAGACCTAGGCAGTTCTTTACCCAGTAGAGGAATTATAGCAACAGAGGTCCACAATGCTACTTTTGTGGAAATTTTGGACATTGCATGAAGTAGTGTCGATCCTGGGCTAGACATATTAGAGGATTTTACAGGGGCAATAGGAATAACTATAGTGGAAATTGGTTTTCTGAAGGGGGTAAAACAACTGCTATCAAGGCTATAGAGAAAATGGGTTCCCTGATAGGTTTCAGTCTCCACAGAAAGACAGGTGACCCAGTTATCCTGGTGACTATTGTAAAAATTAAAATTAATGTACAATAATAAAAATATTATATTTTTAGAGATTTATTAATGATCATTAGAAGTAAAGGAAAAATGCAGGGAGCACTCAGGGATGCATGGCTGAGTTAAGAGGTATATGAATTGAGGGAGATCTGAGTTGAAAATTGCCCAAGCCTTGAGAAATTCAGCCAGGAAAAATGCCAAGGCCTCAGCTGCAGACAGATAAACTTCGGACCTGACCAAGGTCCCCACTACAGACAGATAAACTTTGGGACCTATCCAAGGTCCCAACTACAGACAGATAAACTTCGGGACCAAGGTCCCAGGTGCAAAAAGACCCGGCAACTTTCCAACAAGGGCATGCAACAGATAATGGACTGGAAGGAGGAAGGGAGGGGGACTATTCATGCTGAAAAGTATTTAAGACTGAATCTTCAGGAACTCTGATGGCAGAGGTTCCCACTGGTGCGCGTACAAGTTCCATAATAAACGGCCCTTTCTTTGCCTGATTGCATTGTCCATGGGTCTTCCTTGGTGGTGGGTGAAATCTCGGACCTTAACATTTGGTGGCTCGTCCCCATCCCCCCACCTTGGAACCCCCCAGACAGGAGGGCCTAAGGCACTGCCTTGAACCAGACCTTCAGGTGAGCTGAGTGTGGTGTGACAGTGTGTGTGAATGGAGTGACCAAATGTGTATGGGGGAGACGAGGACCCTTAATGAACATAAGGCTTAGTGGAGCATTCGTTCTTGCGGTTTGTACAAGATCTCCTATGCCAAGCTCCGAGGCCCGCTTTTTTCTAAGGCGAGGGGCTTTTTAGCCCCGAGTCATTGGTCCAACCCTCCCACCTGTTTCTGAGTGCGGACTCTGTAATTGTCGCAGTTCTTTGTCCCTCGCAAGAGGGCCAGTCAGCTCCCAGAAGAAGCATTTGTGATCAGGGGTGGGGAAGGAATACAGTCCAGGGCATGTCCCAAAATTGGAACTTTCAGGGGTTAGAGGCCCTTGAGTACGAAATTCAAGTCTTCGTCTGGCTGTCAGGGCCCTGAGCACGGGATTTCGCATCTCTGTCAAGTACCCTGGCACTTTGGGGGATTTCAGTTCCCCAAGTACAGATTTCGAGACTCTGTCTAGTTTGGGAAAGGGGTTTGAGTCCCCTTTTTGGGAAGATATTTCACCCCTAAGAGAGATTGGGGGATGCCCCACGATCTCTAGGTGATTTTTAGACACACTGAGGGTTTTTTTGGCCACAGGGAGGGATTTGGCGGCCCCTGACGAGCAGTTGCTGGCAGCCGGCCCCTGACAAGCAGCCGAAGGCAGCCGACCACTGACAAGCAGCTTCGAGCAGTTGTTAACTCTTTCCTTGCACACAGGGGAGGAACAGCCCTAGGTGGCTCTTATAGCCCTGGTTACTTTATATAGACACACTGGGTCTTTTTGGCCGCTAGGGAGGGACCGGGCAGCTGGCCTCCGACAAGCAGTCACCGGTATCGGGGTTCTTCAAACTCCCCAGTATCACTCCACTCCTTGTCTTTCTCTCTCTGATCTATCTCTTCATTCTCTACTTAACCTCTCTACCCAATATGGGTCAGGGCCAGTCCACCCCCTTGGACCTGGTCCTCCAACATTATGATGACTTTAAATCTAGGGCTGCAAAACTGAGTCTGACAGTTCATAAAGGAAAGCTGCAAACTTTCTGTAATGTGGAATGGACCTTCCTTGGGTGCGGGTGGCCCAAAGGAGGTACTTGTCAGAATAGCGTCATCTCTGCCATTTGGAGCTAGACCCTCCTCCCTGGACCGGAAGGACACCCAGACCAGGTCCCCTACATCCTGACCTGGCAAGCTCTAGCCTTAGACCCCCCCACCCTGGTTGAAACCTTATACAGAAGCCGTCCGTGTCTTAGTAGCCTCAGTGGACGATAAGAACACGGGTCTGCCTGAGAAACCTAACCCTGAAAAACCGCCCCTCCTGCCTCCGGTCCTCCAACCCCCCGAGGAACCCCTCCCTGATTCTCCCTTGCCGCCCCCTCCCTATAACCCCCAGCTATACCCTCCCCTTTCCCCCGATGGAAACAAGGCAGCAGCCGTGTAGGGAGCAGGCTTGCCCAGCCCCCCTCCTCACCACACCAGAAGTCAGGTGCCTTTGGCACAGTAGTCGCCTCTTCCAGTAGAAACCCCCTCCTCTACCACCGTCCTACCAGTACGCACCGTTGGGCCCATGACAGTAGGGGGCCCCCTTGTTTTCCAGTATTGGCCATTCACTTCATCCGACTTGTATAATTGGAAACACCAAAATCCCCCTTTCTCTGAGCAGCCCCAAAATCTAATAGACCTGGTCGAGTCTATTTTTCTCGCCCATAGTCCCACCTAGGATGACTGTCAACAGCTGCTCCGCACACTCTTCACTAGTGCACTAGTGCACTAGTGAAGAGCATGATTGGATCACTGCTGAAGGTAAAAAACTGATTCTCGGAGATGATGGGAGACCCATCACTGACCCTGCATGCCTCGCCGCGGCATTCCCCAACAAGCAGCCTGACTGGGACTTCACCACTGACCAAGGTAGGGAGCATCTTCAGTCCAACACCAGACTCTCCTTGCTGGGCTTTGGGCAGCAGCCCGCAAACCCACTAATTTGGCTAAAATTGACTCTGAGGCAGGGCCCCGAGGAGACCCCCGCCACGTTTCTTGAGTGGCTGTAGGAAGCTTTCTGCATCTATTCCCTGGTGGACCCGACAGCACCCAATAGCCAGACAGCTGTTCTTCTTGCTTTTGTCAATCAGCCAGCCCCGGATATTCGCAGGAAGCTCCAGAGGGCTGATGCATTTACAGCCCAATCACTAACCGAATTGCTTAAGATAGCAGAGGAAGTTTTTAACTCCCGCAAAACCCCTGAGGAGCAAGCTGAGCAGGAGGACATTGCTAGACAGGAACAGAGACAGAAAGAGGCCAAAGAACGGGAACTCAATCGATTACAGGACCTCCAGTCTAGAGAAGAGAAGGCTAGGAAACAATGAATGCGGACCCAACAACAGACAACCCAGATCCTCGTGGCAGCCTTAACCCAGACCTTCCCCCCTGATGGGCACCCACATGAGCAATGCCCACGGGGCCCCTGTTTCCTCTGCGGGGAAAACTGGCCACTGGCAGTGTCATTGCCCCCAGAGAACACAAGGCGGGATGAGGCAAGGCAGGCAAGGCCCCCCTCCCCCAAGGCGCTGGGATAGCTCCTTCAACGCAGACTGGGGACGGCCTAACAGTAACATTATTGCCCTTGCTGAAGATGATTGAAGGGGACGGGTCTTAGGTCCCCTCCCTGAGTCCTGGGTAACAGCTTATATTGAGGGGAAACCCCTTCCCATGCTTGTGGACACTGGAGCCGAACACTCAGTCCTCTGGTCTCCCTTAGGGAAGACCAGTTCCAAAACCTCCTTGTTCCAAGGGGTGATGGGGTCCAGCAGATACCCCTGGACCATAGCGCGAACTGTCAACGTAGGAGCCCGGCAAGTTTCCCATTCCTTCCTCGTCATTCCTGAAAGCCCTGCTCCCCTTATCGGGTGGGACCTCCTCCACAAGATTGGGGCCCATATTCACTTTTCCCGCGGGACTGTGTCCCTTACAGATGATTCAAGGGCCCCCCTCACGGTCCTCACTCTAGCCCTCCAGGATGAACATCTTCTATATTCCAACCCAGCCCCTCCGGACATTCCCCCACCATGTGCAGCCGTGGGTGGACTCCATTCCTAAAGTCTGGGCTGAACTTTCGGGAGTTGGGCTGGCTATAAACCAACCACCCATTATCATCCCCCTCAAGAGTGGGGCCACCCCTATACAGGTAAAACAGTACCCAATGTCAGCTGAGGCCAGAGACGGCATCCAACCTCACATTAAGCGCCTTCTGGCCTCTGGGATCCTCATGCCTTGCAAATCCCCATGGAACACCCCATTCCTCCCTGTCCGTAAGCCAGACACAGGGGATTACAGACCCGTTCAGGACTTGCGTGAAGTTAACAAGCGGGTGGAGGATGTCCACCCCACCATCCCAAAACCATACACTCTCCTTAGCAATCTACACCCTTCCCTGACCTGGTACACTACCTTAGACTTAAAGGATGCCTTCTTCACCCTCCCACTGGCCACAGTCAGTCAGTCCTTCTTTGCCTTTGAGTGGTTCTCCCCTGAAACCCACTCAACCATTCAATTCACATGGGGGTGCCTCCCCCAGGGGCTAAAACTGAGCCCGACCATCTTTAGCAACACATTGGTGGAGGACCTGAAACCCTTTCGCCAACTCCACCCTACGGTATGTAGGGTATGTATATGTAGACCACTTGCTGATTGCCTCTCCCACAGAGGAATCCTGCAAGGAGGCTACAAGGGACCTCTTGCTCTGCCTCGAGGCCGCCGGCTATTGTGTCAGTGCCAAGAAGGCACACATAGCCTGCCGGGAGGTCACCTTCCTTGGCCATTGCCTGCACGATGGCCTCCGCTGGCTCACCCCAGCCATGACCCAGGCCATCCTCTCTATCCCCACCCCCTCATCACCCCAGCGGGTACGGGAATTCCTGGGATCTGTGGGATACTGTCGTCTTTGGGTGCCCAACTTTGCAGAGACAGCAAAACCCCTCTATGCTGCCACCCAGGAAACCTCGAACTGGGTCTGGCCTGAGGACATGGAAATCGCCTTCCAGGATCTCCGAAAGGCTATGCTGCAAGCATCGGCCCTGGCCCTACCTGACCCAGAGAAACCTTACCAGCTGTTCGTTGATGAACGTCAGTGGGTGGCAAAAGGGGTCCTGACCCAGAAACTGGGACCCTGGGACCGGCCGGTGGCCTACCTGTCCAAATGGCTCAACCCTGTCTCGGCAGGATGGCCTTCCTGTCTCCGCATCATCGCAGCAGTGGCCCTATTGGTCAAGGATGCTGACAAACTCACACATGGCCAGCCACTGCTCATTGCCACCTCACACGCCACTGAGAGCGTCCTCTGCCAGCCTCCGGCGCGCTGGCTGTCCCACGTTTGGCTGACCCACTACCAATCGCTCCTCCTGAATGAGGCTCGGCTGTCCTTCCAGGTAGTGTCCACCCTGAACCCCGCCACACTTCTCCCCGCTGGGGATGACGACACCGAGACACACTCCTGCCAAGACATCCTTGTGGAATTGATTTCTGCAAGGCCTGACCTTAAGGACGTCCCTCTGGCCAATCCGGACCTCCTCTTCTTCACTGACAGCAGCAGTTTCATGTCCCCGCAAGGTAGGAGAGCCGGAGCTGCGGTCGTAGATCACACTGGCCAGGTCATCTGGGACGCCTCCCTGAGGGGACATGGGCACAGAAAGCTGAACTGGTTGCCTTGGCAGCAGCCTTGCGGGCAGCAAAGGGCAAGCGAGTCACTATATACACTGACAGTTGCTACGCCTTCGCGACCCTGCATGTGCACGCACCGATATAGCGGGAAAGGGGGTTTGTCACTTCAGCTGGGAAGTCGGTGGCCCACCTCAAGGACATCCAAGACCGCCTCGCAGCCATCTGGGAGCCCCGTGCGGTTGCCGTTGTCCACACCTCTGGGCACCAAAGTGGCTCCTCCCTCCCCGCCACGGGAAACTGCTGGGCAGACGAGGCAGCTAAGGCAGCGGCAACGCAGGATCGGGCCCATACCCTAGTGCTGCCCATCCAGGCCAACCCGGAGCCACTAGGCCCCCCATCTCTCATCCCGAACCCCCCACCGGACCCTCCATAATATTCGGACAGTGACCACCAATGGATAAAAGGGAAGGAAGGACGGCCGGTTGGATCTTTCTTCCAAGACCCTGCTGGTAATTTGCTTTTACCTAGAATTGCTGGTCAGCTTTTGACCACCCACCTCCACCATCTCACACACAAGTGCCAACAAGCTCCAGGAACTGCTCCGGAAAGGACGGATTCGTTTTCAAGGCTCTCGGTCCTTCCTGACAGAGCTGGTCGACAAGTGCACCGCCTGCCAGTTGACCCGGCCAGAGAACCCGAACTCGCACCCTGGAACCCACCTCCGTGGCACTCAGCCCTGTGAACACTGGGAACTCGATTTCACTGAAGTACGCCCTGGAAAGTTTGGATTCCGGTATCTTCTGGTTCTTGTAGATACCTTCACAGGGTGGCCTGAAACTTTTGCAACAAAGACTGAAACTGCCCATGCAGTTGCTAAGATCCTGCTGGAAGAAATAATTCCCTGGTTCAGGGTACCCTCCTCTCTAGGCTCGGACAATGGCCCTGCATTTGTGGCCAAAACCCTACAGGCGCTGGCAGGGGGTCTGGGGTCAAATGGAAATTACGCTGTAAGTATAACCCCCAGAGTTCAGGGCAGGTGGAAAGATTGAATCGGACCCTAAAAGAGACTCTTACTAAACTCTCTTTGGAGACTGGCCGGGACTGGGTGACGCTCCTTCCCCTAGCCCTTTTTAAGGCCTGCAATACCCCTGGGCCCCTCTCCCTCACCCCTTATGAGATCCTTTATGGTTCCATCCCCCCCTCCTCTCCACTTTCCCGACTTCGACCCCCAACAGCCCCTCGTTGCGGGACTTTGTCCTCTCCCTCTCTCAGATCTCCTACCTCTGGCCGAGGCTCCAAGCATGGTTCCAACCTCTTCCCCATGACCCTCATCCTTTTAGACCTGGGGATTGGGTCTGGGTGAAGCGGCACCGCAAGGCCAACCTTCAGCCACGGTGGAAGGGACCCTCTTTGTCACCCCTTCCACTCTTGGTCCTTGGATCCACCACTCCCATGCGAGAGCCACAGATCCACCAAAGGCTTCCGAGTTCTGGACAGCCACTCCTCATCCCGACACTCCCCTGAAGCTCAAACTTCAGAAGAGGGCGACATGACCCGCTCGCTTCAATTACTTCACCTTCTCCCCCACCTTTTTGTTTCCTCCTTCCTCGTCTGGTTCCTCTCTGTTCCCCAGGGCGGAACCCCCCACCAGCCCTGGAAATGGACCCTGACCCCCGTGGAATCCCCGCAAGCAGCACAAACCATGTTGAGCAACCGAGGACCCACCTTCTCCGTCCCCAGCTGCACGCTGATATTGGCCGAGCACTGTGAGGGGGGAGAGAAGAGCCCGGGACCCTCCTCAGGGACGGTCTCATCCAAGGAATTAAAGGACATGGCCTTAATGGGCCACTACATGTGCCCCAGTCCTAACCCCAGGAGGTCATACTGCGACCAGCCAGGTCACTACCTCTGCGCCTACTGGGACTGTGTGACTCTTGGGAGGGACGAGGCCTCTTATTGGACCGTGAAAACGGATCAGTTCTTGGGGTTGAAATTGATCCTCAACACAGGAAGCACCTGGGACTGGGTTTTCCACTCCCCCGCTTCCAAACGGCCCGCTGTACCCAGCTAAACCTGACCGTCCTACGCCCGGACGACCGGGGACTCCGCAGATTTGAATCTGGATACGATCAAGGGGGATTTTTTACCATCCGCAAAGAACCTGCCGCCGCTGCCGCCGCCCCGGTGGCCTTGGGGCCCAACCTCATACTCAACCCGAACCCCCTACAGCTCCCCTACCTAACAACCCCCGCCCTGCAAGCCCAACCCTTCCGACCACCCCCAGATCCCACGATCCCCATCGCCCTGTTGAACACAACCCCTATCTTCCCTTGCTGCAAGCCTCCTTTTCGGCCCTCCACCATTCCTCCCCTAACCTCACAACGCTGCTGGCTTTGCCTAGTCGCATCCCCGCCCTATGAATGCCTCCTGTAACATCTCACAGGAAGAAAACACCCCGCTGTGCCGCTAGAGTGACACGGGCCCTGGAAACCGGCCGTGGCTTAACCCTTTCTGCGGTGGCGGCAACTGTGTAGCGGGAAAATCCAGCCTCCCCGAGAATCCCTCAACCGGGAAATACCTTATCCCACCCGCAGGAGCGCACTGGCTATGCTCCGGCTCTGGCCTACGGCCCTGCGTCTCCCCTAGCTCCCTCACTGCCCGCGGCGACATCTGCACCCCCAATAGTACCCCAAGTGACCTACTATGCTGAGCAGGACCTCCTTCAAACACGGGGCCACATATCGTCTAGACGATGGAGGCGAGAGCCAGTTACTATCGCTGTCACCACAGCCATCTTCTTAGCAGCGACAGGGACGGGGGTGGGCATCGCTGCCCTCGCCAAGCAGGCTCAGGGGTACCACCACCTCCGCAAGGCAGTCAATGAGGATATAGAGAATCCTCTATTAACTTCCTCGAGAGGTCTCCTGCTTCCTTAGCCGAGGTTACCCTTCAAAATCGACGAGGCTTGGACCTCCTCTCCCTCAAGGAAGGGGGACTCTGTGCAGCCTTGGAGGACGAATGCTGCTTCTATGTTAACCACTCTGGGATCATTAGGGACTCCCTGAGCAAGCTACGAGAAGGTCTAGAAGCCGACGGAAGGAGAGAGAAACTGCCAGCCCCTGGTACGCCCACCTTTTCAATTCTTCTCCCTGGCTCACTACCCTAGTCACGTCTCTTATGGGGCCCCTTTTAATCCTAATCCTACTTTTAACAATTGGCCCCTACATTTTCAACCACCTTGTTCAGTTTGTAAAAAACTGTATAGCTTATCCTCTATGACAGCAATGTTCTGCCCCTGCCTTAGCCTTAGTTGCCATTTCTTCATTCAAATATCACCTACTGCAGGAAGCCTTTCTTGATCTTCTCAGCTAATGGCGCCTTCCCCTTTGAGATTATCATCCATCCCCTCCCTATCCATCTTCTAGTTGCCTTGTTACTTACATGTGTAAGATTTAAATTAATATCAATAACTCCAAATATTATATTTCATAAAGTTTATTAATAATCACTTGAAGTAGAAGAAATAAAAGAACAAAATTAGAAAACCCAAGTAAAAACATGGGGGCAAAATTCTCCTGCCTGACTCTCACCCAACCTCCACAACCGCCTTCCCAGGAGCAGAGAACACGAGAAAGGAGCTACACAAAACCTATATCTTCCCTATGTTAGCATGCAGGGTGAATATGCAAATGGGATGCTGGGAAAGAGAGTTCTGGGGAGCAAATTCTAATTATTCACATGCTATCTCTCCATTAGGATGTCCTTGAACTCATTTTTGACTTTTTATTTATTTTTTAACTCTTACCTTCCATCTTGGAATCAATACTGGGTATTGGTTCCAAGGCAGAAGAGCAATAATGGTTAGGCAATGGAGGTCAAGTGACTTGCCCAGGGTCACACAGCTGGGAAGTGTCAGATTTGAACCCAGGTCCTCCTGTCTCTAGGCCTGGTTCTCAATCCACTGAGCCACCCAGTTGCCCCCTCATTTTTGACTTTTTAAAGATTTCCCTAGCACATGGTATACATCATCTGGCGCATTAAAGCACTTAATAAAAGCTGATTGATTTACTAAGCAATGTGACTTGTC
Source organism: Monodelphis domestica (assembly GCF_027887165.1). Classification (NCBI taxonomy): domain Eukaryota; kingdom Metazoa; phylum Chordata; class Mammalia; order Didelphimorphia; family Didelphidae; genus Monodelphis; species Monodelphis domestica. The sequence continues at coordinate 369,323,812 of NC_077230.1, read as the reverse complement.
CAAGTCCCTTCAGGTATTTAAATGGCAAAGATGACATTAGAACCTGGGACCTTTGACTATGAATCTAGTCTACTTAACTACTGCACTGCATATACGTGTATCGATAGTGTTATCGCTAACTGACACAGAAAATCAGCTGTAATATGAATTTAACTGTATTCATATATCATTGTAACAAAATTGTTTTATTTTCAAATCAGTATTTTATACAAAAGGAACTTGCTTGTAAGTCTATGTAACAAATGACATGCCACTTATTGATAGATTGATTTGCCCAAGGTCACCCAAGGAATATTTCTTCTAGCTATTACCAGTGCAGGTTAGTTGTATGTCTGGAATTCTGTTTCCCACAAGCATACAAAAAGGCAAAATTTATTGCTTAATGAACAAGTAAGGATGTATGAGAGAACAGCTAGATGGTACAGTGGATAGAATGCCAAGTTGGGAGAACCTGAATTTAAAGCCAGTCATAGGCACTTACTGGTTGTGTGACCCTGGGTAAGTCATTTACCGCTATTTGCCTCAGTTTCCTCATCTGTAAAATGAGTTCAAGAAAGAAATGGCAAAACTCTCCAGGATCTTTGCCAAGAAAACCCCAAATGAGATCACACCAGAATGAAATGACTGAACAAAAAGGATGTAGAGTATACAATTTATCCACCAGATGGTGCTATGTTCACAAGGCACCAGCCCAACAATTCCATCAGTGTGTATCCAGTACACATGGGTGGGCTTCCTCAAAGGCAATTATAATAACTTTGTTCCTCAAGAGCAATAAAAAGTCCCACTTTTAGATTATCCTCCCCTTTCACTGACCCGAGAGTATCTAGTTCATGGCACTGGAGTCTAACCTTGAATCAATATTGATCTGGTGATATAACAATGAATTCAATTCTGAAATATTAATCTCGTGAAACTCTCTCTGGTTCCATTTCTTTTTTTTTTAACCCTTACCTTCCATCTTGGAGTCAATACTGAGTCTTGGTTCCAAGGCAGAAGAGTGGTAAGGGCTAGGCAATGGGGGTTAAGTGACTTGCCCAGGGTCACACAGGTGGGAAGTCTGAGGTCAAATTTGAACCTAGAGACCTCCTGTCTCTAGGCTTGGCTCTCAATTCACTGAGCTACTCAGCTTCCCCCTCTGCTTCCATTTCTGAACTACCTGAAAATCGACCCTTCAAGGTAACCAGCCCTCTACATTTCTATTACACAGTAAAATCCACCTTGTGGTTGTACATGTTACTAGACTAGGTAAATAAAACTAAAGAGAATGATTCACTCAACCATCTTTTATCAACCAATGTTTATGGTCTATTACACATCAAGGCAGAGGCAAAAATGAAACGTTCCCTGAGCTCAAGGAGTGTGAGAACATGGGGGATAATATCAACATCTAGATTGATTTAGATAAAGAGGAAGGAGAAGGTGGATAGAGGGGTGGGAGAAGAGAAAGGGAAGGGAAGTAAAGAGTAAAGAGCAAAGTGGGGAGAGGAAGAAGGGGAGAAAGAACTACTTCCACAGCTCATGGTTGTTTTGATTTGAAGTTCTCTTCTTAGTAATTTAGTAGTAGTAATAGCATTCTTTCACGTAGTTTTTAACAGTTTGCAATTTTTCATTTGCTAATTGTTTACTTATAGCCCTTGACCACTTATTTATTTGGAAATAATTTTTGGTCATATACATTTCTTTTTTTTATCTGTTAAATTGGGGGAAAAAATACAGAACTACTAAGTAGTCAGAAAAACCAAGTCTTCAATCAAGAGAGGGATAGTGTTCAATATTTAGACCTCCACACAGAATTAAGTGCCCAAAACTACACAGAGCTGGAGGCTCTGGCACTGGCAAATGTTTTCCCTGGCAGAAATCACCACGATAGATGATAATAGCTCTAAGGAACAATAGAATTTGGGATACTTATATACCTTTTGGGGAAATGAGGATAGGGAAATATGATTGATTGACATTACCATGGCTACAAGGAAATGGGAGTGTCCAAACCATGCTGATAGGATACAATCAGACTGGGGAAAGAAACCATAGCTGGAAGCTAAGGCATGAGTGGTTTACTCTACAATGTATGCTAAAAGGATGGTCCCTGCACCTGTGTGAGTCTTCTTGGGAAGGATCTCTGGGAAAACTTCCAAGACTAAAAAAGTGTTTAGCATTTTATTGAGATCTACTAGCTCTACTTAACTAGGGCCATTAAGTATTTAAAGGTCTACTATTCAATCTGAAATAGCAAGTCTGAAACTTCCTTTGAGGTGTATTCTGAAGGAAACAGGGACAAACTTGAGGTCTCTAGCTTTCAAGCTGACTAAACCTGGGGTCTCCAGATTTCAAGTTCACATATCTATATATCTTAGGCACCAAAACCTTTTCAGAGATATTTGATACTGTATAATTTTCATAAAATCCAAGATTTAAAAAATTTTTGAGAGAAGTTTGCTAACTCCTTGAATCAAGAAAGTGAACTGTTTGAAGAAAGTGCCATAAAGAAACCTACACTGCACCAGAAGATCTAGAATGAACTTTGGGATGTAATTGATTGAACTGAAGGAGGTTGAACACATTTATTCTGAATCTAAACTCTTATGTCAAAGGGATCTGCCCTCTAAATGGCTTTTTGTCAATGCACCTAACAAACATTGGTTTTGCTCTCTCTCTTTTATTTCCCTCTTATCTCCAACTATTATAATTTCCTCTTAGAAAGTGCAATATTGTATGTACCTTTGGCTAGAAGATCTTTAGAGGCATAAGCTCGTTATGTTAAATGATTCATTGGGGAGACTAGTCTCCCAAAGAATTACAGGGAGGATTGTGAAGAGTGAATCAAATTCTCTTTGTCTATCAATCAACGACTTTTAAGTTAATCAATCAAAAACTTAAGTACCCCTACTTAGTACCTTACCAGTGTATATCTTGAAATTTCTTAGACTTGTGAATGTTAAAAATGTCCACATTGAGGAATCCTCCATTGGAACAAATTCCCTACTGGAAAACATTCCCCATTTTGATGTGAGAACTCGCCAGGATCAGAAATGGGAGGACCTCTACTCCACCCGTACTTAAGACTGCTGTAGGGGAGAAAACTCCTTGCTAAACAATGAAAGTACTTGGACCCATGCTTATGATAAGGCAAGGAGTTCTTTGAGCCATGGCTGTTTTTAGAATTGATAAAATGGGATGCTAGGTACCTAAAAAAGGTCAAGCAACTTGTAAACTTGCCAGGAGCAAAGAGGTGAAAACTTATTCAGAGGTTTTCTCTTGAGGAGATTAGTCAGCTCAGCTGTGTTTTCTCTGGTTCAGATTTACTGAGGGGATTAGTCGACCCAGCAGTGTTTTTTCTGATTCAAACTTACTAAAGGGATTAAGTCGACCCAGCAGTGTTTTTAGAATGGGTTTTCCTTTGGAAAACATCTACAGTGATTGGTAGATGTAAGGACTTAGGGGAGGTGACATAGGAAAAGGTATCTCTTGAGCAAGGGAGGCTTGGAGATCCTTGGAGACAGATCGTTGGAGATAGATACTTTTGGAGGAGGCCCTTTGAAGATCTCTTGAGAAAAAGACCCTTGGGAGGCTGACTCTGGCTGGAACTCCTTCTGGGGAGACTCTGTTCCCCAGACATCCTTGCTTAAGACAAATCTTGTGGTGAGTGATAAAAGACTGATTGACTGATCTCTCTCTCTTAAGACTCAGGTCTAGGCCATGTTGGCTTAAGGCCCTTCATACTTATTTCCTTTTTCTCTCTTTCTCTCTTTTCTTTAATTCCACATTAGTATTAGTTAAATTCTCTATAAAACCCAGTTGACTTGGACATATTCATAATTTGGGAATATATTCCCTGGCAACCACCTTATATTTGATTTAAAAACCAAGACACTGTAGTGAAACATATTTTCTGCGGTCACAATTTACTCACCCACTCTTATGTCTATCACAATTTATACCTCAACCATTTAAAATGCTACAGTTTATGGCATCCACTTCTTTTAAATGATACACCAGTCACTATGAGCATTCACAAGTCACTTGCTAGAGTGGGTGACAACTCCAAAGATGCCCCCTCCCCCCCCCGCAACCCTACCCCCACTAGTAGTGCTAGGTGAATTGAAAGACTATTGTGGCAGAGTGTCTGCACTCTGGGAAGAGTGACAGGCTGAAGAGTTGATGGATCTGATCACCTTGACAGGGGAGGGGTCCCAGGAGGTCTGGAATGTTGAGAAGGCAGAAGATTCTAGCTGGGATTTCAGTGGGATTTCTCTCTCAACCTTGAGAAGCCTAGGAGGAGAGGTCTGGCCAAGCCTTTCTCCTGGGATATACCCATCCCTTTCCTCTCCTGGTGACTGGAAATTCTCCCCCCTCCCCCAATTACCAACTGAAGGAACATCTGAAGAAGACATTTGAGCCTCTGCAAACTTTACCTCACAGCTCCTGGTGCCCTGGGTCTGAACTGTGGCCAGGGGGCCAAAGACCAGAGTCAGTCAACCTGACTATCTCTCAGAGGGCTCAGACTGCCAAGGCCTGAGTTCCCCAAAACTCAAGGAGGGAGGGAAAGGGGTATTTAGAGAAAGGACACCTTTCCCCACTTTCCTCCCCCATTCTTTTCCTGCCAGCCACTTTCTTTGTGTTACCTAGTTGACTTAATTTATACCAAAGTGGTTATCCTTTCCCAAATTGACTCAAGTGTGAGTGGGACAGTTTGAAGGGGGAGAGACATCTTCCTGAGAAGAAACCTTTTAGGATCTAGTAGTGGAGGTGAACAAGAGCCAATCTGTGAGAGCAGCCATAGCTGAGGAGGGAAGGTTAAAGGGGGAAATTAGTCAAAACCCCCTCTTCTCTCTCTGAACCAATCTTAAACCATCAATTGCCTCTCTTGGATCCTATTTTCTCTTTACCACCAACCAATCCTCCATTACACTATAATTGATTCCCATAAAGTGAGGAAGGGACAGGAAGGGACTATAAAAAGTCCTGAATTTCCTGTCCAAGAGACTTCTCCTTGAGACTTCTCCTTTGGAGTTCTTCTTTGGAGTCCTTGCTCCTTGGATCTTCTCTTTTGGACTTCTTTGGAAGACGGCTCCTTGGGGCTTTTGGACTTTGACTTGGACTTTTGACTTTAGAGCTTCTTAGAGTTAGGGGCTTTCTTGTTGGGCTATTGCTGTCTCTGTGAGCTTAGCTCAAGAGGGTTTTTCTGCATTGGAACTGTGCCTGGATCCTGCCCAGCTTGTTGGTGAGTGACTAGGATTCCCACATGGAGATTGGGGAGCTCCCCCAACTCTGTTGGGGAGCAAGCTTCATTTCACCAGATTAGCATTTATGGTAGGCTAGACAGTCTCTTTACTTCTTTCCCTTCCACATTCCCCTCTTTTTACTAATATTCCAATTAAACAAAATTCCTAAAATCTGCTAATAGTTTTCCTGACTTAAGGGATAATAATTGGTAACCACTTTTTTATAACTTATTTATTCAAAATCCCAATTTAGCCATTATAATACAAAGATTCCAACTCACCTCTCCTTTACTGCTTCCTTTTTTACCCTACTTTTTGTGTACAAAAGTTTTTCAATTTCATGTAATTCAAATGATTTTATCTTTTGTAATTGCTCTATCACTTGTTTGGTTAAGTGTTACTCTCTTATCCATGAAAGGTAAATGATCTGTTTCTCTTCTAATTCTTTTTTTTCATGGTATGATCTCTAACATTCAGATCAAGTATTGGCATCTAATTTCTGGCATGTTTTTTCTAGTTTTCCCCAGGTTTTTTTTTTTTTTGGTCAAATAAGGAATTCTTTCCTGGATAATTTATGTTTTTAATTTTTTTATTAAATGCTGGGTTACTGAGTTCCATGATTTGATTCTTCTTTTCCTAGTCTGTTTGATTGGTCCACTTTTCTATTTTTAAAATAGATCAATCAAATGGTTTTGATTATCCCATATTAATTATATTGCTTAGGGTCTAGAAATGATATTCTCCCTTCTTTCCTATCTTTTAAAAAATTATTTCTCTTCACATTCTAGATCTTTTATTCCTCAAAATGAAATCTGTTATTTAGTTCACCCAGTTCTACAAAGTGTCTCTTTAGTTTGACTGGTGTATAGTATTAAACCTGTAAATTAACTTTGATAGTATTATAATTTTAGTCTTATTTTAGTAGTCGTTAAAAGTTTTCTATTATATTGACATAGCTCAGCCAGGAGAAGTGAATATTCCTTCAGCTAATCGAGCTTTTCTTTACGTCTTTAAGGGGTACTTTGCAAATGAATATATATACAAGTATTGAATTTCTTCAATGGATTGATGTATTTTGTACTGATTTTCAATGAGACTTCCTTTGCTATTGCTTTCTCATCATTTTTGTTATTTCTATGTAGAACACAATTGATTTTGAGTTTGTTTTTTTCTATTATTTTTATGAAGTTAGTATTTCAATTAGTTTCTTTAATAAATTTTCCTTGCAAATCCTGTTCATATGTAGTAACTTGTTTAATAAATGTTGATTTATCAATTACTAATATTTTAACATTTTCTAAGTAAATTATCATGTTATAAGCTTATAGGTGGAGTTCAGTTTATTTGTCTATGTTTATGCTGTTGATTAGTTTCTCTTATGGCTTCCTGGCATTTCTAGAACTATGTCAAATACTAGTGAAAAAGAGCATCCTTATTTTACTCATGTCTTCATTATAGAAAACTTCTGTTTTTTCATTGCATATTACCTTTTTATTTTAGATTAGTACGTTGTATAATATTTTTAAAGGCTCTTGGCTTATGTTTTACAAGATTTTTAATATGCTGAACTTTGTCAAAGACTTTTTCTGCATCTATTGATATAAATATATGCTTTGAGATGTTTTTGTTCTTACTATTATGTTATATTGTTTCCCTTTCTTAACATTCTTTGTCAAACTTTTTTCTTTTAATTTTTTTCCAATTACATGTAAAAAAATTGGGTTTTTAAAATTTCTAGTTCCAAATTCTCTCCTTTCCTTCCTCTTCTCTTCCTTCTTTGAGATGGCAAGCAATTTGATATAGATTATACATGTGCAGTCATAGAAAACTTATTTCTATATTCATCATGCTGTAAAAAAAAAGGCACAGACTTACCATTACTAGGCCTATATTCTATAGAGATCAAAAAGACAGAAAAGGACCTACTTTTACAAAAATATTTATAACAGCTCTTTTTGTGGTGGCAAAGAATTGGAAACTGAGGAGATGCCCATTAGTTGAGGAATAGCTAAACAAGTTGTGGTATATGATTGTAATGGAATATATATAGTAGTCTCTCGGTGATCGAGAATGACTATTGTCTTTGTGCAGTTTCATCTACGGTGTACCCTCATGTGGCTTTGGAGTCCAAAGGCTGAGGCGCACAGTTTGTGGCACATGGGGCAGGGAACGCCAGTTGTTACAGGAGGTGCAGTTGTGGCCTGGTGTCTGCGTTCACGCGCAGCGGCAAGACGTCGATGTCGCTCATCTTCAAAGGTGGTGGCGGCATGGCTAATGTGGGTTCACCAGCTGCTTCTGTCAGAGGCAGCGAATTCTAGTTGCTTTGGTGTAATGCCAGCCCACTTCAAGTTGGACTTTAGCTGATCCTTGAATCTTCTCTTTGGTCGGCCTTGTTTCCTGAGTCCAGCTGACAGTTCACCGTAGAATACCTGTCTTGGTATTCGCTGTGGGTCCATGCGGATGACGTGTCCAGACCATCGTAGCTGGGTTTTGAGGACCATGACTTCGATGCTGGTGGAGTTAGCTCTCTCGAGGACTTCCTGGGTGGTGATTCGGTCCTGCCATCGGATCCTCATGATTGACCAGAGGGAGCACTGGTGGAATTGCTCCAGCTGTTTCATGTGCTTCCGGTATAGTGTCCATGTCTCACAACCGTACAGGAGCGAGCTGAGGACCACTGCGTTGTACAGTTTGAGCTTTGTCACAGTGCTTACACCTCTGTGTTGGAGGACTTTGGAGTGCAGCCGCCCGAGTGCCTGGCTGGCCTTTTGGATCCTGGCATTAATCTCATGATCTAGGGACCCATCGTTGGCAATGGTGCTGCCCAGGTACTTGAAAGTGTTGATGTTAGAAAGCTGCGTGCCATCGATTGTAATGCACAGCTGGTTAGTTGGCCTCCCTGGTGCAGGTTGGAACAGCACCTCTGTTTTGCTGAGGCTGATAGTCAGGCCAAACGGTTTTGTTGCGGTGGAGAACCTGTCCACAATGGTTTGGAGATGATTTTCTTGGTGGGCCATGAGAGCACAGTCATCTGCAAAGAGAGCTTCCAGGATGAGTCTCTCTGTTGTCTTTGTTTTTGCAGTCAGGCGGCGAAGGTCGAATAGTGAACCATCCAGTCAGTATTTGATGTAGACGCCCAGGTCTAGATCCATCACAGCATGTTGTAATCCTTGGGTGAAAAATAGGTTGAATAGTACTGGAGCAAGGACACAGCCTTGTTTCACGCCATTGGAGATGTTGAAGCGATCCGAAGTCTCTCCACCAGATAGGACTTCCCCTGTCATGTCAACATGAAAGAGCTGGATCAGTCTGACAAATTTTGCTGGGCAACCAAGCTTGCTGAGGATCACCCACAATGCATCCCTGTTCACTGTGTCAAACGTCTTTGTCAGGTCTATGAAGACAATGTAGAGACTCAGGCTCTGCTCAAGGCATTTTTCCTGCATTTGCCTCACCGTGAAGACCATGTTGATGGTGCTGCAATCTGGTCGGGAGCCACATTGTGATTCAGACAAGTTCTGCTCTGAAACAGATGACAGGAGTCTGTTGAGTATAACACGGGCGAGGATCTTTCCAGCAGTGGAGAGTAGTGAGATGCCTCTGTAGTTGTCACAGGCTGCTCGTGCACCTTTGTTCTTGTAAAGGGCTACGATGGAGGCATCTCTGAGCTCTGGGGGCATGTCTTCCTCTTCCCATATGCTGGCCAGCACTATGTGGAATGCCTGGAGCGCCTTTCCAGTTAAGGCCTTGTACACCTCGGTTGGGATCCCATCTTTACCGGGTGCCTTGCCTGCACTCATTTGTTTGATGGCTTTTTGGACTTCCTCTATTGAAGGAGGGACATCAAGTTGTTCAATGGAGCGGTTTTGGGGGATCTGGTCAAGGGCGCTTTGGTCGACTGAAGAGGGTCGGTTGAGAAGCTGACTGAAGTGTTCTTTCCACCTGTTGCTGATGCCTTTTTTATCTTTTATGAGAGTGTCACCATCAGAGGATAGCAAGGGAGTGGTGGTGGGTTTTGATGGCCCATAGACAGTCTTGAGGGCACTGAAAAATTGTTTGTAGTTTTTCATATCAGCAAACTGCTGGATTTCTTCTGCCTTTTTTTCCCACCATTGGTCTTGCATCTTCCTGATCTCACGCTGCGCCATGACTTGGAGACACTTGAATCTGTCCTTTTTAGGAGCAGAATTTGGGTTATTTTGCCACTCCATAAAGGCTTTGTTCTTTTTGTTTAATAGGTCTCCAATAGCAGTGTTGTTCTCATCAAACCAGTCCTGGTGGTTGCATTGTTTGGGGCCTAGGAGTACCTTTGATGTTTCCTTCACTGCGTCTCTGAACTGATTCCATTTCTCGGTTGAGCTTCCAGTGAGTGGTCCCTTGGCAGATAGCTTGTTGTCCAGGCAGGACTGGAATGTTTGCAAATAAGATGGATCTCTAAGACGACTCATGTCGTAAAATGCACGAACTGTCTGGGTGCGTTTTGGATGGCGAGGCACAATGCGCATTTGAAGAGTCACTCTAACCAATCGGTGGTCTGTCCAGCATTCAGCTCCTCTCATGGCTCTGGTGATCTGTACATCCTGGATGTCTCGCCAGCGTACAATGATGTAGTCAATGAGATGCCACTGTTTTGATCTTGGGTGCATCCACGTTGTTTTATATTTGTTCGCCATTCTGAACACAGTGTTCGTGATGCTGAGTTTGAACTCTGAGAATTTGCTGAGTAGCAGTAGGCCATTGTTGTTCATTTTGCCTATGCTGTGTTTGCCGAGCACTCCTTTCCATCTTTCATGGTCCTGGCCAATGCGGGCGTTGAAGTCTCCCAGTAGTATCAGTTTGTCATTTGTGGGCACTGAGTGCAGGATGGCACTCAGGTCAGAGTAGAACTGCTCGATGGTCTCCTCTGTGCTGGTCAGTGTTGGGGCATATGCGCTGATGATTGTGGCATACCGGTCTTTGCTGAGAGGCAAATGGATCTTCATGAGCCTCTCGCTGATGCCCACAGGCAAGTCTGGCAGCTGTTTGAGCAAACTGGTCTTGATGGCCAGGCCAACACTGTGGATTCTGTCTTCATTTGAGGCTCTACCTTTCCAGAAGAAGGTGTATCCAGTGGTGGGTTCGCTGAGTGATCCCTCTTCTGGTAAGCATGTTTCGCTTAAGGCTGCGATGTCGATGTTATATCGCGCCAGTTCTTTACCAATTAGAGCTGTTCTTCTCTCAGGTCTTGGGGATTCTCTCTATCAAGTAATGTCCTGATGTTCCATGCTCCTAGTAGGAGTTTCTTTGTATTTTTTCTTTCATTTCGACATCTTAAAGGGGATGACCCGCCAGCCGCGGTGTGCTGACCGGGTGTTTGTACGGCAGGCAATGTTTGGGACACCTTTTCTAGTCCCCTCCTTGATTAGGGTGAGCAGTGCTGTCCTAGAGAGGGCTGCTCAGTCGCCCAGGATGCTGCCGAACGTCCCTGCTGCCCACAGGGCCGAGCGACCACTGGTCCATGGGCCACCTACGTGCAGGATCGTGACTACAACTGCCTGTGGTCACCTCCACCTATTGTGTCGTCACTCCCCCATTGCCGCAGGTCTTGAAGAGGGTGGACGGAGTTAGGATAAATGAGTGTGCACAAAGATACTTGTGCGTGAAGGAGATTTAAGTGGAAAAGCTAATGCAAAGAGACAGTCCCACTCTCTCGGCATTGGAAGCCTGGGTCCAGTGGCACGAAAAAAATTGTTACATCTGGAGACTCTCTCAGCTGCATTGGATGGCCGTGTTGTCCTTTGTGTTCCAACACGCCCTAAGCACTCCACAGTGCTTCGCTGCGTTGCCCTCTCAGCCGTTGAACCTTCTTATTGGTTTCTTCCATCTGTTCAGCCGAAGCAGTCTTCACATGCTGGGTGAGCAAAGCCCTGGTTCACCATGGGTCGATGACCCGATGGCTAGCCTCACAAGGTTTAGCCGGCCTGTCGAAGCCGTTGCCCGGGGTGTGGCCGCTGCCACATGCTAGCAGCTACTGGGAGCCAGAAGTGACAGCTGGGTGCCAGGTGGGGGTCAGAGGCTGGAGAGCTGCCCTAGGAGGGCACGACAGGCCCTCCATACCAGAGATACTACCCCTCCCTGAGCACCCCATACACCACATTATACTATTCCATGATGAAGCTGATGAGCATGATGAAGAAATGATGAGCAAGGTGCTTTCAAAAAAACCTAGAAAGACCCACATGAACTAATGCAGAATGAAGTGAACAAAACCAGGAAAACATTACACAGAGTATAAGCAATAATGTATGATGAACATCTGTGAATGACTTTGCTATTCTCAGCAACACAGTGATCCAAGATAGTCCCAAGGGATTATGAAAAATGTTATCCACCTCCAGAATAAGAACTGATGAAGTCTGAATGTAGATTGAAGCAGACCATTCTTCACTTAATTTTCTTCATTAGTTTATTTTTTAAATGTATTTTCTTCTATAACATGATGAATATGGAAATATGTTTTGTGTGATAGCACATATAACCAGTATAAAATTGCTTACTCTCAGGGAGAGAGGAGGGGAAGAGACAGAGAAGAAGAAAATATGGAACTCAAAATGTTAGAAAATGAATGCCAAAAAACTTAAAAGTTTAAGTGGGGGGGAAATTACTAAAGAGAAAAAATGAAATATACAGTCAAATTCTTTTTTAAAAAAGAACAAAAGAAAAGGTAAAAAAAGAGGAAAAGAAACAGGCTAAAAGGGGGGAGGAACTTTGCTATAATTACAACTGATAAAAAACCTAACATGAAAAAAGAAAACAAGAAAACATATAAAAAAAAACAAGAAAAAATAATGTAATAAATTACTTTGATCTTTCAGACTGTACTAATTCTTTCTCTGAAGGTGGATAGCATTTTTCATCATAAGTTCTTCAGAATTGTTTTGGATCTTTGCATAAATAACTAAGGAAAGCTAAGTCCTTCACAGCTCAGGGAGAAAGCACTCCCATTGGGCTGCTGGGCAAAGGGGTAGGTGATAAGAGGCAGGCATGGAGAGGGGGAGGAGAGTGGTCTGAGGCTCCCCTCCAGTTATGTGCCCCTGAGTTATGCACCCCTCAAGGCTAGCTCCTCTCCAACCCCATAAAGGGAATCACCTTCAATAGACTGCTGCCCATGCCTACATACACACAGCATGTGAACCCCACCACCACCTCCCACCCCTGGGGAGACGAGGGAGGAGAAAGCACTATAATTGGGCTGCTGGGCAGAGGGGTGGGTAAAGTGAAGAATTTCCTCAGGGACATGGAGAGGGGGAGGGGAACAGCTCTACCCCAGTCCCTCTGGCTTTCTAGTAATGAACTCAGTTGGGTGACTGCAGGTGTGCCCACAGAGAGGGCTCTGCATACCCATTTTGGCACACACACCATAGGTTTGCCATCACTGACTTGGAGCATAATTGAACTGATTAATTAAGGGTCAAAATTATAAAGGGGAAAAATTGAGGCTAGAGCATAACTGATCTACAGAGAACACTATTAACTGTAGATATATTTTTAAAAATATATAATAACTGATCTTTAAAGCTATAATCATGTACAATATAATTGTTAGAAATCTCTGCTAAAGTCACAGAGGTCACCATGACTTTCATTCCAGAATTCCTGGCAGCAGTAATGAGATTGGTTACTGTTGTAGTTAAATATTTCTTTTAAATGCTCTAATTTGTATAATTTCCTAATAATATTATTGGAGTTTGTTTATTTTAATTGTGATCTCTATTTTTCACTTGTAATTTTTCTGACTTGCTTCTTTCCCTCATTAGAATTACTAATGGTTTGTCAATTCTGTTAGTCAAAAATAATCCTGGTTCTTTTATTCTTTATTTTATTTTCTCTACTCTAATAATAATTCTCTTTTTACTATCCTTCAAATGGTAAAAACAAAATAGTTTTATTCTTTTTCTAGGGCTTTTCAGTGCAAGCTTGCTTTTCTTTTCTTTTCTTTCTTGTTAATATAATTACTTAAAGAAATAAATTTACCTCTAAGAATAGCTTTGGCCCCATCCCATAGATTTTGATACATGGTATTGTTGTAATCATTGTCTTTTAAATAATTATCATTAAAAATAGTTATTATTCTTATTTCTTATTAAACTCATTGTTTATGAGTTATTCCAGTTATAATCTTTGCTCATGCAATTATAATTTAATTCTTATTTTATTGAACTATTGTAAGTAGCTATCATTTTTATGGTTGCAAAGAATTAGAAATTAAAGGAATATCCATCAATTGGGGAATGGCTGAACAAACTGTGGTATATATATGATGTGAAATATATACATATATATATGTGTATATATATATATATATGATGGAGTACTATTATGCTGTAAGGAATGATGTACAGGATGATTTAATTAAGAGCTGGAAAGACCTACATGAACTGATGCAGAGTGAAATAAGCAGAACAAGGAAAACATTGAGCAGTAACAGCAATAATTTGTAATGATCAATTGTGATAGATCTAGCTGCTATCAGCAATACAATGATCCAGGACAATTCCAAGGGACTTATGACAAAGAATACTATCTACCTCCAGAGAAAGAACTGCTGGAGTAGGAATGCAGATGAAAGCATAGTTTTTTACTTATTTATTTGGGCTTATGTTTTGGGGTTTTGGTTTAATAAGATTAGTAAATTACAAAAAATGAACACGATGGAAACATGTTTTGCATGATAATACATGTATATAACCCAACAAAAAAAATTATACAGATAAGTGGCACAGTGGATAGAGTAACAGGCCTAAAGTCAAAAAGACTCATTTTCCCGAGTCCAAATCTGACCGCAGACACTTACTAGCTGTCTGACCTCAGGAAACTGATTTAACCTTACTTGCCTCCGTTTTCTCATTTGTAAAATGGGCTGGAGAAAGAAATGGCAAACCACCCCAAAACCTTTGCCAAGAAAACTCCAAAAGGGGTCCCAAAGAGTCAGAAAGAACTGAAAAATGATTAAATAGCAACAACAACAAAAATTGTGGGGTCAGGTTAGATAAGGACCTCTGATCAATGAAGTGTCCCCAATTCAGTTGATATTGATTGCTTATCTTCTCAATGGATGGGGAAGGGGCAGGAGGAAGGGAGATAATTTGGAACTCTCAAAATTTTTAATTGCCAAAATATGTTAAAATATGCTAACTTCTAAATCAATAAGTTGATGCTATAAATAAATGCAATATGAAAAAGAAACAAATACTTATAATTCATTGCTCCTTCAGATTGATGTCCCTGTATCAATTTGATAGAATTATAGGGCAGGTAATGACTGGTAACATAGTCTCTAAACCAGAGATCCCCAAATTATGGCCCATGGGCCACACGTGGCCCCCCAAGGCCATTTATCTCCCACTCAGTCTGAAACTGACAGCCTGGGATTCCCTTCAGGGTAGATTCCCATGGGAACAGGGAACAAGTACCAACTTTGGTGTATTGTTATATTTAAAAAGAGTGTTGCCATAAACTGTGGCAGTTAAAAGAGTTGAAGACTTAAATTGTAAGAGTTAAAATGATTGACGTTATTTTTGAAGATGTCTGTTGGCTAAGATACCCAAATGCAAATGTGTAATATAAATTACTATTGTACTCATTTTCTCTGTTTCTATCTCATGTTCTAGTGTTTGCCCCAGTCCTGGTTTCTACATTTCTGTCTTAGGGGCTGACTCTTCCCTCTTGTGACTTGTCTGCCAATCAGGGGAAGCAGTGGCTGGATATCCTTCAGATCTCCAAGCAGGTCTCCACCTACTTAGGACCCAGGCATTCACTGAGGACACTCCCCTAGAGACCCTGTGCCCACAGCCTTTCCCTCCCTGTTTAAGTTTTAGCTACTCCCCTGTGGGAGATGGGAACTTTGCATTTGTAACCTTGTCACTTCTCTATTTGCTTTGGTAGAAGCACTCATGGGAGTCACCCAGATGCCACTGTACCCTCAGCAACCATCCCAGCCTGAAGCCCTAGACGTTGCCTACAGTCAATACCCCTCTCCTGACCATAGGCAGAGACAGCTCTACGAACATCCTCTGCTCTGAAGAAGCTACAAAATATTGAGACCATCACCCTTTTCCCCTAGTTATTTGGAGAGGGGGAAGATGACATGGGCATTGTACCCCCAGAAACCGAGCAGACTATTGTCAGGGAAATTCTTCTGCTCCGTTGCATCCTCGTGACTCCTAGCCTAAGGATTCTTTGCTTTTATGCTGATCATATGGGGCTAGTTAATTGCCTAGTAGGCTTCATAAAGGAGCACATTAACACAGTACAGCTCATGGTCCTAAGGCAGGAATACCTGCCCCTAAATGACATCCATGCCCCTATGAGGACACTGTCCCCAAGAGTAGGATTCCTCATTGTCCTAAAAGAAGTGGTGAATGAAGAAACATAATGTTATTATGGGAACTTGCAGATGACCCCATAATGCATCCCTTATCCCAAGAACTAAGATTGACATGTCCTTATTTATGTAGTTTCACAAGGATATGTTATCTCAGAACCTCAGGTTTCACTGACCTAACCTAGGTCACCAGCCAGACCATATGTTAAAAGGAAGCATCTGGGACTAAGATTGATGTATCTTCACTTTTGGTGCCTGGTTCTCAAGACCGACCCCCACCCCAGGAATTTCTCTGCATTCCCTCTACCATAAAAGTGTATAAAAAGCCTGCAAACCCCAGACCCGGAGCCAGTCACTTTTAGGGCTGAGCCCCAAACTGCAGTTTGGTTAATAAAAGTACCTCTTGTGTGTTGCATTACCGTGTGTGTTTCCTCCTTGGAATCTGAACTAGAACCAGACAGAACAATTCCTTGGTTACAAAAATCATATTCTATTCCTCCCTCCCCTCCCTCCACCCTTCCCAGAGACAACGCACAATTCCACTGTGTTTTACATGTGTCCTTGATCAGAACCTATTTCCATAATGTTGATGTTTGCACTAGGATGTTCATTTAGAGTCTACATCCCCAATCATATCCCCTTGACCCATGTAATCAAGCAGTTGTTTTTCTTCAGTGTTTCTACTCCCACAGTGTTTCTTCTAAATGTGGATAGTGATTTTTCTTGTAGATTCCTCCAAGTTGTTCAGGATCACTGCATTGCCACTAATGGAGAAGTCCATTACATTCTATTGTACTACAGTGTATCAGTCTCTGTGTACAATGTTTTCCTGGTTCTGCTCCTCTCACTCTGCATCAATTCCTATAGGTTGTTCCAGTTCACATAGAATTCCTCCATTTTATTATTCCTTTGAGCACAATAGTATTCCATCACCAACATATACCACAATTTGTTCAGCCATTCTCCAATTGAAGGGCATCCCCTCATTTTCCAATTTTTTGTGGTGGCCAGTCTTTTTGATATGATATTTCCCCAGTCACTGTGGCTCTGGTGGATTCCAGTGGCATTGCCAAGCCAGCAAGGATGCTGTTATTGCTGCAGCTATAAACACAGCCTTCCAGACCTTTCAAAACTTACAAGGTCTTCTACTTAAGGAAAGAAAATGCAAGGGAAAGATGGATCCATCCCAGACTTTGCTTTAATAGGGAATATGCTGAAATTCCCATGGAATTGAGATATAGGGCATCTATCCTTCTACCACATGATTATTCACATGCAATAATCCTCCAAAGGGCTTCAAAGCTGGAAAAGAAGAGAGAGAGGTAGAGAGGTAGGCCACCATTTTTGAGTTCCAGCTGGGCAGCCATTTGGGGAACTCTTTAGCATCTCCCATTGAAAACGCTGAACCATTAGCTTTTCTGGCTCAGTAAACAGGGCAGTTTTCATTACACAGTGACAACCCCTTAGCAATGAGTTATACATAGCCAAAGTAGTTCCTCCACAAGCTTCCATGTGTTCATCTGGAATCCTCAATGACAACTAGGCATTCTCCATAGGGGGAAGGGAAATGGGCCCTGTTACAAAAGCATAAGGAATCCTGGGATATTTGAGCTGAAAGGGTCCTTATGATCATTTAATCCAACCTCCTCATTTGACAGATGAGGAAATTGAAGCCTAGAGAAGTGAGTTTTATAAACTACACAGACAGTTAATGGTGGAACTGGGAAACCCAGGCCTTCTAATTCCAAGGTCGGGGCTCTTTTCTGTTATACCACACTGTGGTTTGGGTGGGGTTTATGTCTGAAGAATGAAAAACAGACAGCTGGCAATAACTCTTTCCCTTCCCTGACATTCATGTAAACAATAAGCTAAGTGATCTTTTTTAGTAAATTATATGTTTCAGCAGTTTAAAGAGAGTATCTGGTCTCTTAAAAAAGCAGAGTAATGTTGTTGCCCCTCAAATAAACAAATTGACTTTAATTTTTTTTTCTGGAAAAAAAAAAAGAAAATTATGTGAGACAGCCAAGGCTCCAGAAAACACTTTACAGACAATTCCACACTTCCCTCAACCTTTTATTCCCCCCACTCCCAATTAAACTCAGCCCACACAGACAGGGAAATTATTGGCAGCAGCTGGATGTCTGCTTCCTTTGCAAATAAGAGGGGAATATTTCTGATTTTTTTTTCTTGGAGCTACAGAATTTAAATGAACACTGATCTCCTTTAAGTCAACAAGCATGTATTAAGCACCAATCATGTGCAAAAGACTTTGCCAGATATTGGGGATAAAAATGAAAAAATAAGTCTTCATCTGAAGTGTTTTAGGTCAATTTAAGTCTTTTAGTCTCATTCCCTTTTCCTCCCATATCTTCAGCTTCTGCAGGTCCTACTTATCTTCTTAAATTGCCCCTTATGGATAGAGTTTTATAGAGTCATTTAAAAAATTATTTTGGAAAGGAAAAGTTATGTTCTCTCATTTAAAGACTTAGCAAGCTCTTATTTGCAATGGGATTGAAGTCACTATGACAGCATAAAGTATAAAGTATCTGCATATTATAATGTCCCTTCTTTGCTTTCTCTCTTCCTTCCTCTGACTTTGTTGTTATACTTCTGGGAAAGAGACAGAAGCATCAAGGGTGAGTGGGGACCAGATGGAGGGGCGGGGACACCATGATAAGTGTTGGCTGGAAGCCATGGCACCATGAGAGGAGAGGTGGTGACCAGAGGGAAGTCATTTTCATTGCAAAAAAAGATCCAGAGATACTGAGACTATCAGCTATTATGTCTCCTGTTGGATTAGTGATCTGAGGAATTGAATTCACTTTTTAGTTTATGAGTCTGAGACATCGGGAAACACCACCCCACACATTTCATTTTCCATGCACCATGCATGTATATGGCAAGGTTTTATCACCTCCATAGTCAAAAGTCTAGGAGGGAAATGGGAAGATGATCAGGAGATGGTTATAGGTGAATAACTCCACACAGCAGTGATTAGTCCAACTTCTTTTTCTTCTATTTTAATATCATCCTGGGATTATAAACCTGGTACATTCATATAAGAGGGTATTCTCAGTTTAAGTGAGATGTCTTGCCCCCAGTAGGAGAATTCATTCAGCTTTATATTGTCTGATATATTAAAATCTATATAACTTCTCTGATTTCTATTTGCTATCCATTGGCATAACTAGGCTTATTTGTTATTAATTGTGTGTGAAGGCCTTTGTATAAGTAGCATTTGGTGGGAAGAGAGCCCAAACTCCCAATATAGCTTCTCCATGAAAAGATGGTGACCAGGAAAGTGGCTTGAATAAATCATTTCTGCTAGCCTGGCATTATTTAAGGTGGAAGATAGATAGAATTCTAGTCTGGTATCCCTGCCGTGAGGAAAACATAATAAGCCAGCCTCACTGTCCCAATTTCCAACCCTCTAGGCTGCAATCAAATTCTCTCAGAGAAGAATGGGCAAAATTCCAGAGATATCTATTCATGTCTCCTTATGAATGAATTAAGACACACCCCAGGTGGACATACACATAGCCTACACAGGAAACATCTCCCCACACATTAATAGTTTGAATCACATTCCATTTCATTCCCTAGATTTAAGTCTGACTTAGAAAACATCCTGCCTACTAAAGTACAGACAGCCAAGTTAGAGGAAAAAATGAAAAGAAGCAAAAAACAAAAGATTATAGTGTACAGATACCACCCCTTTAAGCTATCATAGTGACTTCTATGCCATTACAAATGAAAACCCGAGACTCAATATGAATAGCTATGTCCTCTTGCACCAGAAACATAAGGATGATGGGGTGGGGTGTGGGGATGAGTAGCACAATTTATTTGTGTTCATCACTCCTTCAGCACTGACTATTACCATTTTTTGCCACATTTGCCAATTTTCAGAGGGTAAAGGGAAATCTTGGGATAATTTTGATTTGTATTTCTCTTCTTGTTCTTATTATGTAATGGGAATATTTGTAGTTCTTTTGAGAATTGCTTTTCCATATCTATTGATCATTTATCTATTAAGAAATGGCTCTAGGTGATACACACACACACACACACACACACACACACACACACACATATGATGCCAACCCCTTATTGGAGATATCTGAAAGATTTTTTTCCCCATTCTCTCCTTATCCTGGATCCATTTTAAAAAAGTATCGATTCCAAAGCAGAAGAGAGGGAAGGTGTAGGCAACTAGGATTAAGTGACTTGCCCATGGTTACATAGCTAGGAAGTGTCTTGAGACCAGATTTGAACCCAGGTTCTCCTTATTCTACGCCTACTGCTCTATCCATTGAGCCTCCTACATGTCCCATATGATATGGTTTTGAGTCTCCTTCCCATCCTGGTCATTTCCTTCTGCATGTCCCCCAACCTGTCAGCGAACTGTCCCTCATCTGACACATTCTTTAAAAGCCAGGCCTGCCATAAGGCCCCTCAGGATTCATAGATACATCAAGGAGTGGCAGTTTCTCTTTATTATTTGTCCTTGCTTCAAACCTCAACCACCTTATCACCATTAGACAAAAACTATAGTTCCAGTTACCAGCCCAGTTCCATTTAACCACCTAACATCAATTAGTTTTTGTTGTTGTCCAGTTATTTCTTGTCTCTTGGCAACCCCATTTGGAATTTTCTTGGCAAAGGTACTGGAGTGCTTTGCCATTTCTTTCTCCAGTTCATTTTACAGATGAGGAAACTAAGGCAAATAGGGTTAAGTGACTTGCCCAGGGCCACCTACCTAGTAAATATCTCAGGCTAGATGTAAACTCAGGAAAATGAATCTCGATTTCCAGCCCATTACCCTATCCACTGAGTTCTACAATTAACTTTTACAAACAGACGTTTAAAGATATAATAAGAACAAAGCACAAGCATCCAATGCTTCAGGGGCATACCCCCTTATATCACTCTTGTCTCTGGTGTAATGGTGAAAATTTCACCTTTTTAAGATTGTTGTAATATTGAACAATGGCCGCCAAGGAATTTACTTATGAAATTCCTAAAATGAAACACTCAAGCCAGAATGGAGTTTATGGAGGTTTAATCACAATGGGAGTAGGGAAAGGAGAGGGAGAGAAGGAGAGAGGAGAAAAGGGAAAGGGGCTACTCAACCTCTGACCAAGGCAGAGGGAGTTTTAGGCCCAAAGGCCCAGGTGGAAAGAATCAGTCCTTAACTCACATGACCTATCTGAAGGAAAGCTGTCTGCGGGCGTCCTCCCTGTCCAAGCTTCTAACACCAACTCCCGTCTCGCTCTCTCCACAGGAAGTGAGCGAATTTCAGAGGCTGTTCCCTACCTCACTTCCTGTGTCTCACAAATGCCAATGGTTGGCTCTAGCTTGGCTTAGGACAGCCCAGGTGGGCAGTTAGTTATTTCTGATTTGTCATTGACTAGCACATGCCCGTGTAGTGTGGGTGTGCACAATTTTTGGGTGCTATACCAAGATGGAGACTTTTAAAATTCACACTGGGAAGAATAGGTTCATCTTAGTTCAGTTCTTTCATAGCATTTTTCTCACGAATTTAATGTCAAGAAGCTACTTGTCTGCTGAATGACTGACTCTTGGGCTTAGTTTCCCCTGGCCGGGGTCCAGAAGGGCATTCTCAAAGGCCACTCCTTCCTGAACACATCAGTGCTGGGCAGGTGGCACAACCCAGCCTGAGTGCCAACTCTCACATTCCTATGGGTCCTCTTCTGACTTCTCAAAACTTATAAGATGAAAGACTCCACTATCTTCACCTGGGATAAAAGATGAATGCAGAGTCCAAAGAAGGAGGCCAGTTTCTCAGGGCCATGTGACCTTGATAGGGAGGTCACTTCTGCCTCTGCCCTTTTAACATTGTCTCTATCTGGATGCTTTGAAAGGAGTCTAGCTATGAAGGGAGTAGCCCCAAGGTCTGAGATGCCAGAGCAGAGGAAGTCAACTAAGGTCTCTTGAATACCCCTGTAACTAATCAAAGAGCCTCCCATTCATCACCACAGAGCTAGCCAGCCAATCTGAATCAGCCAGCCAATGCCCACACATGTTCTACAGTCCCTACAAGACCTTTTTCTCACACATTCTCTGGACTTTCCTGGATGCAGGTCTCTCAGCCTGCAGAGACAAGCTATAGGGAAGGGAATAATGTCAGATCTGTGCCTCAAGAAGATTGTTATTATTATTTAAAACCTTACCTTCTGATTTCAAATTGATACTAGGTATTGCTTCTAGGGCAGGAGTGGTAAGGCAAGGAGCAAGGAAAGGGCTAGGCAATGGGGGTTAAGTCCCTTGCCCAAGGTTACCAAATTTGAACACAGGTCCTCCCGACCCTAGGTCTGGGACTCTCTACTGTGCTACCTAGATGCCCCTCAGGAAGATGAGTTTAACAGCTGGGCAAAAGATTTACTATAATAGGAAAGGATTTACAGCTGGAAGGAACTTTAGAGGCTAGAACACCTTCATTTTACATATGTTTATGTTTACAGAACATAAAACTGAAGCTCAGAGTGGTTAAGTGACTTGACCAGGATCATGATGATTTGAGGCAGTCTTTTTTTTAAAACCCTTACCTTCTGTCTTAGAATTAATACTGTGTATTGGTTCTAAGGCAGAAGAGTGGTAAGGGCTGAGCTAGAGGGGTTAAGTGACTTGTGAGGCAGTCTTTTAACTTGGGTCTTCCTGACTCTAAATCTAGAGCTCAGTCCACTAAATCTCTTCTCTGGAAGGAGAAAGACTAATAAGAGGCAGAGTAATAACCAATAATGGGAATTTTTGTGCCAAAGGCATATTTAAATCTGGGATGGGAAATGGAGATAGAATAGAGAGGTTAAACAAAGCATTTCTCCAGCAGGAGGATGATATGTAGCATCCTTCTTACTCTGTATATCCTTCCTCCTCTTGCATAGAACTATGAGGGTGGATGAAGTCATTGACTTTGGGTAGGAGGGAGAAAGACAGAAATGTATAACAATAACAATATGGTAGCAGGAGAAGTGTCAAGGCTAGAACTTCATGGGTGGTATGGCAATGGCAGACTCCTCCTTGCTCCCTAAACAATGAATTAGCCATGAGGAGAAGCATTTGGAAATCCACGCCCAGTGATTGCACAGGAAAGTGAATGAAAAAAACAATGCTGCAAATATCTTGACTCTGACCCATTGGTGTCACTTGGTCTGCATTTTCTGAGATGTAGGCAAATCAAGTACCTCACCTGTACAGTTTCACATAAAAATTTTGTTATAAAAAGCTGGCCTATACTGGAATTGGGGCTGATCTCCCATGATCAGCCAGTTGATATGTGTCTACCTCAAAGTATTTTAAATAAACTTTTAATCTCTTATCCTGAGGTTTTTTTGTTTGTTTGTTTGTTTTTTGTTAATCAGGGTAAAAGACCAGAAGGGAAAGAATTTTTCTTCCAAAATCAGCCTTCAGGCATTCAAGTCTACATCTAATTTTTAAGTCATGAACCATGTTGTGGAAGTTCTGGGTCCTGAGTTCATGTGTCTTCATCTACAGATTGGACCTACTAAAAATCAATTATGAATTGTGCTGCTTTGATAGCCATGGGTCAGAAATCAGTTGTATACGCAACTAAGCCAACTCAGCTGCACATCCTAGGTTTGGGAGAAGTTCTAGGCTCATAGTCAGATGTTAAATGTTTTACATTATGTATTGTTCTATTGCCTTTAAGGGTTCTATGCCAGGAGCAAAATATTTTACAAGGTAGCTAAATGTGTCTGCTCATTTGTTCTTGTGGAGGGCCACATCAAGGTCACATGGCTCATAGTCAGTGAAATAAGACCACAGATTTAGAATTAGAAGGGACCTCAGAGGTCATAAAGTCAAACCCTCTCATTTTACTGATGAGGAATTTGATGCCTAAAAGGGCTAAATGGCTTACTAGTAAGTACCTAATTCAGAATTTGAACCCAGATATCTAGGTGGTAGTTGAATCAGGAAGTTCTGAGTTCAAATTTGGCCTCAGACCTGGCCAAGTCATTGTTTGCCTCAATTTCTTTAACTGTAAAATCAGAGTAATAATTGCATCTACCTCTCAGGGTTGTTGTAGAAATTAATCAAATAAGGTAATATTTGTAAAGTGCTTAACATAGTACCTGGCATATAGTAAATGTTTAAAAAATATTTGTTTCCTTCTTTCCTACCTTCCTCCCAGTCCAGTGCCCTATTCACTGCCTCTCATAAAATATGGCAAAATCGAGGAGACAGTTTCTATAGAATGGGTCTTAAGAGATGAATCTGTTGAAGTAAATTCACAATAACCTACAAATCATTGTAGATGGTGTCAAAGAGAGTATATTACTATTATACTCTACATTTTAAACACATCTTCCAGAAACAATAATTAATTTAACATTATTTTAAATCCTCATATTTCTAACTTAGAGAAATATCTAGAAATAATTTTCTTTCCTCCTCCCCCCCCCCCCATCCTTGAGTATTTCTTTACCATCAGACAATTCGAAGTAACATTTATAGTGTTGACTTGGAAAAAACACAAAATTATTAAATAGTCAGAAAATCACTCTTTAATCAAGGAAAAGGGGTTCAGTGTGATAGTAGGCCTCCACACAGAGCTGCACACTACCAACCACACAGAATCTGAGGATTGAACTCTGGATACTCTGGACCCTGACCCCTGGGAGAGCCAACCACACTAGCTAAAGGCTAGGATGTAAGAGAAGGGGCTGCTTACAATGGATACTAAAAAGATGGTCCCTGCCCAGGTGTGGGTCTTCTTGGGAAAGGGTCTCTGATATAATAGGGTCCATTATTCAGTCTGAAACTGCTAGCCTGAGATTCCCTTCAGGGTGGATTAACAAGAAACAAGGACAAACTTTGGGTTCTCCAATTTACAATCTAGTCCTAAAACTTGGGGTTCATCAGATCTTACTAGGCTACAAGTTTGGGGATTCTAGATTACACGTTAACAATAGGAATCTTGAACAAATAAAACATCACAATATGTTAAAATGCAGTTTGGAGCTAGCATTCTACTCTCCTTAATAGAATTGCCATTTTAATAAGTACTCAATCTCTTGACCATTCTTCCTTGAGAATTTTCCTGGAATAATCAAAGGGGAGCTCTCTATAATTAATATGTAATAATCTCTGGTAAGGAATTGCTTAGCCACAAAACACACTGGTATTTCTGGTTCTTCTAAGTTTGGGAGTAAAGGAAACTAAGAAGATCAGCCATTTTGTTTGGGGTTTGTTCTCAGAGCAACAAAAAGAATTTGGAGAAATTTAGAAGAGAATGATGAAAGAAGATGGAGATAGCAATTATAACCACCAGTACAGCCACCAATGTCTCCCATATATGTAGTTCTCTTCTACAAGACAACTATCAGGTTTATTTCTTAAAGGTGATCAGAGAAAAAGGAAAAGAATCTATATATTCTAAAATATTTATATCAGCTCTCTTTGGGGTAGCAAAAAACTGGAAGTTGATAGAATGTCCATCAATTAGGAAATGATTAAACAAGTTGTGGCAAATGTTTTGAGATGGAAACAATAAATGAAAAAAACATAAATATTTACATAAAATTATGAAGGTTGAAATGAGCAGAACCAAGAGAACATTATATACAGCAACAGAAATATTGTTTGAAGAATGACTTGTGTATGTCCATCCCCAGAGAAAGAATTGATGAATAGAAATAAGCAAGATATAGCTATATTTATATTTTTTATTTTACCTATTTATTTTTTGTCAAATGATTCCTTCTCTAATAGAGAGAGAGGAGGGAAGGAATCATCTGGATATTTTAATGTAATAAATAAACCAATAAAAGAAAAAAGGACCATGAAAAACAATTCCTACATAAATGAACAAGTTGGGTGATGTATGTGAGAGAGAGAGAAAGAGAAAGAGAGAGAGAGAGAGGTGTTTTATCATAGATACTTGCCCCAGAAGGTAAAGCAGTGAAGAAAGAAATAAGCCATCAAATATCAGGCAGGCCTTACCCTTTCCCAAACTTAAGTCTGTTTATTGTTTTTCTTAAACTTATTCTGTTAAAGAATATGTTGGAAATAACACAGAACTATTAAATAGTCAGAAAAACCAAGTCTTTAATCAGGATAGGGATAAGTCCAGTATTTAATTCTTTACTCAGAGTCTGGCATCACAACTTTTTCAGTGTATAAATCCTGGACTCTGGGGATGTTATCCCAGGGAGTGCCACCATGCTAGATGACAACTCCAGGGAACAAAAGAATTTGGGGAACCTCTATACCATTTGGGGAATCTGGGGGCAGGGAAAGATGATTGACATCACTATAGCTACAAAGAAAATGGGAGTGTTCAAACTACACTGACAGGATACAACCAAGCTTGGGAAAGGAATCATAGCTAAAGACTAGAGTATAAGAGAAGGGGCTGCTTACAATGGATACTAAAGGATGGTTCCTGCCCAGATGTGGATTTTCTTGGGAAAGGGTCTCTGATACCCTAGGGGAGACTACCCTTAGGTAGACAAAGAGGGTCCTTAGCATATGCTTAGTCCCTCTCAACTAGGATTGTCATTCCCCTGAGGGTCCCCCACTCAGTCTGAAGCTGCTAACCTGGGTATTCCCTTCAGGGTAGATTCCCATGGGAAAAGGGAACAAGTACAAGCTTTGGGGTCTCCAACCTATAATCTAGTCCTGAAACTTTGGGCTCATCAGATCCCACTAGGTCACAAGTTTGGGGTTCCTAGATTCCATGTTGACAGATACATTTGCCAGATTTAATATTATTTCACATAAAGAGTAGTGGTTGGCCCTGCCCTTACATTACTGAGTGTCCCTTTGTTTGCTCCAAGAGGATTCAATAGGTGCTACACAGGAGAGAGATTTTTCCTAGGGTAGGGCCGAGAACCCAGTTCATTGTTAGTTTTATTCTCTAACTGGGAGACATAAACATGAACCATTTCACAATTCTCTTAAGAATCTGGGCCCTATTTTATAAATCTGCCTCATAACCTTGAGTCAGTTACATTTATCTTAATCCTTTCAGGATGGAGAAAAGGCTTTGTCCCTAGGTGAATAGCAGTGTCAATCACTAACAAGACTAAAGGTACTTTTAAAATAATTTAATTTTCTTCAAATCTGACCTCAGACACTTCCCAGCTGTGTGACCCTGGGCAAGTCACTTAATGTTCTGGGATCCCATGAAGGAAACAGAGTATGACCACCAACAGAGGGAAGGGACCCCTGTCCCAGGGCAACTTGGGTCGACGGGATCCAGAACACATCATATCTTGGTGGAGGACAGTAAGGTCCAGTGAGTAGCCTCTGGAGGTGTTGAATGAATGTGTGGAGAATGTTGTGTGAGAGTGTGGGGGTAAGACCTCCTGAGTCATTGACATATGGCTAAGTGGCTGACCACTGGTCACAGGCCCGGGGTTATTTGGGACAGCCTATTGCCAAGTCAGATTAATACACGAGAACTGCCCACCTATTTCTAAGTGTGGACCGGGAAATTATGCAGTCTCTATTTCCTGTAAGGGAATAGGTCGGAAATCCTGGGAAGTGTGTGGACGAAGACTGTGCCACCCCTCTTGGCTACCTTCACTTAAGGATCCTTGACTCCCTCTCCCTTGGATGGGCTGTGGGAAGGATCGATTGGACTTGACTCCTTTAAGCAGAGTATTCTGGCCAGTTGATTTTAGTCGACTTTATTTGTGGGGTTAGAGTCTCCACTGCAGGGGTTAGAGGCCCTTGCCTGGGATTAGAGTCCCTGGTTCTGGGTGGTTAGAGGCCCCCGGTTGGAGTTAGGAATGGTTAAAGACCCCCCAGTTGTAATTCAGGGTGGTTAGAGGCCCCTGGTTGGAACTTGGGGTGGTTAGAGGCCCCCCCATTGGAAGTAGGAAACCCAGTGGACACACTGGAGGAAGGGGATGCAGCCCCAGGGAAATCTGGCCACACCACTTTGTTTTGGGGACCACTCACCCCTAGCCCTTTGGGGTGAATAGAGGAGCACATCCAGCCCAACGTTCATATTTGTTGTGTCTGTCTTGACTGTCCAGTCCGTCACGTATTACCCTGTCTGCTTTTGTGTTGGGAAAAATTTACTCTAAATAGCTTGAAAAAAACTAATTTCTTTTAATGTTGAATAATCATGTTACACCTTCAATAAGCAAGAGGCATGGCCTATCCATGGCACCCTAAAATTGTAATGCCATCCTCTACTTGGGTAGTGGCTGTGCTGGATTTCTCCCTTTTCAGTCTGGGAAGCCTCAGGTGTAGAGTGGCTACCAAGCCTGAGGTCTGAGCCAGATAGGGACTAGCCAACCCAATTAAGACAAAGGGAAAAGTTTCATCACAGGCCCCTCCTGTTGGGAAAAGATCAAATCTAAGCAGCCGGAGCAAAAATTCATTTAGGTTTTTTTGTTTGGTTGGTTGTTTGTTTTCTCTCATGTTAAATAGCTGAGCACCATCAGGGGGAAAATGAGGCAATTGGCTTTTTGCTACCCTAAATTATAACACCAGGTGGCAATTGGACATATTTTGCAGGAAAGGGGGCATAATATGGACAGAAGTCCCTTAATCTTTGCTTAGATTTTAAGGCAAGGGCCCGCTGAGAAATTCAGGCAGAGATGATAAGGAAAACAGGCAATATGGAAGCTATCAGTTCACTGATCAGATCTGTCTTCTGTAAAAATTAAATTTAGCTCTAATAATAGAAGTATTATATTTTATGGGGTTTATTAAGGATGATTAGAAATCAAGGAATAAAGAAAATACAAAATAATAAAACCACGTATCTAGGGCTGATTAGCCCATTCAGAGCTTACTTACTACATCTTGCAAATGGCTGAGTAGAGAGAAAAAGAACATAGAAGAAGCCAAGGTAGGCATTGCTGCCAGTTTAAATACTAATTGTTATCTTGCCCAGGTGGAGACTCAGGTGAGATTATAGGGAATTCGGGGAAATACCAAGGACTTCTGGGGGTTGAAGTCTAGGGTTCAAATCTCTATTTTACACTTCCTCCTCTGCTGCAGGGAGGAAGAGGGTTGATTCTGGACAGAAAGACAACTAGTGAGACCCCAGTCTCATCTCTTACTCCACAGTTAGAGGCACTTTCCACTTAAGATTAATTCTAAGGGTTGATGCATGCAACTTAAGAGGATTGCTAATGATTTTGATATGATACAAATGTAATTTCATGTATTGTGGTAACTGTCAGTTAAATGTGAAATTTTAGCTAGATTTGATTGAGCACAAAAACTCATGGTTAGAAGTTTGTTTTGTTAGATCTTGCAATGCATAATGGTTTCAGTGAATTTGAGAATTGTCTAAATGTGATTGATAGCCAGCCTGACACAGAGAGGGAATCTTTTATTCTAAACGGATAGAAACTGTACTGACTACTTTATAGATGTAAAAGTCATCCAGAAAAAGTTATTATGTTGTTGAGAAAAACTTATTCTAGAATTTAAATTTGGGATTTTTCAAATCAGATGTTATTTTAATGGATGTGCTGTCAGAACTAGCAACAAGAAATCATATGACACACAAGAAGTTTTTAAAGTGGTTAATCTGTGCAGGATATTTAATAATGCAAGTACTAAGAATTTGGTATTTTGCAAAAGAGGGAATTTCTAAATGGTGTTTCCTTTGACTAAGGTTATATGAATTGTTTTTTAAAAATACGTGCACAAGGTATAGGAAGGAATTTGTGATCTAGAGATGAACGTGTATTCAGATAGTAGAACAACTTATCCTGTTTTTTAGGGGTAAACAAAGCTATTCCTATAAGAAGATCTCACAAATCTCCTTTCCCTATCTGCTAGCCAGAAGGAAGTAATGCTTAAATCTCTCTATTAGAGGTATTTATTGGTATTTTATTTCAAAATTGTCATAATGTATATATGTGGGTTTAAAAAATAATGTCCTAGTTTTAATTTTGTCAGATAGTGAAATTTAAGTCTGTATAGAAAAGCCACGGGTAAGTTTTGTAAAACAGTATTTTTTTAGCAGTATAGCCTTAAGAAGACTGAGTTCCACCCTTATCTATCTTTCCATAATAAGAGGTTTAAAGGAAAAAATGGGTTTAAGTGTTTAAACTTACAAAAAATGGGTTTTTGTTTAAAATTATCAAATGGTTTTCATCTCAATGGTTTTCATCCAGTGTATTAAAGTTGGACTAACTTTATTATTACACTTAACTTCTTGGTCTCGAAAATATAAAATCAGCGTACTTGTCAAAAGGCTTGCTTTAAGGACCTTAAACTTTAAAAGATTTCAAATCTCTAAATTTAAAATGGATCCCATAATACTAAATGCTTTATGCAATTTTTTAAAATTATGTTATGAGTTGCTGCTAAAATATGTGTTTTAAGTATTATTTGGATGTAAACAAAAGCTTAATGTAAACCTGACTGTACCATAGATTTTGCTCAATATTCAGTGGTTACCTCAGTTTACCAATTTGTACTATGAACTGAAATTTATAACTGATGAGTACTATGCTAAAGACACAGTGTTTCAGTGATGTAATCCTTTAAATCAGAATTCTTTGGGGTTACCGATTAGCAATTGAAGTGATACCAACTGAATGTTTGTTTGACTTATGATGGTAAAAGCAGGTCAGAGAAGGTGGAGAAGGTATGTTGGTATTGGATTCAGAAGAAAGAGGGACTTTGATCTAAAGTCCATAAAGCTTGAGCATGTGGGTTTGTAAAGGAAGAATGGAAGTTGTGTTCTGCTTTTTAAGCAGAGAGTTTTGAAGGAAGAGAGAGAGAGAGAGAGAGAGAGAGAGAGAGAGAGAGAGAGAGAGAGAGAGAGAGAGAGAGAGAGAGAGAGAGAGAGAGAAGAGAGAGAGAGAGAGAGAGAGGAGGTAAAAGAGAACAGATAGATGTTCTGCTCTCATAATTGGATCTTTAATTTAGGGATAATATCTAGAATTGATGTATGATGTATTGATGGTTTTAGAAAATCACAAATAATTCTGGAATTTTTCTGAAATTCTTAGAGAGATTCCTGACTGATCTTGTCTTAGTTCCTTCAGATGGCCTAAGGCCAGGATATGATCTAGCCCTAATTGATATTTACTGAAGAGCTAATGAATTCAACATTCCTGTTCAGGCTTTGTGACTAAATTGTGATAAATTAATTATTGACAAAATATGTAAATATAATTGCTATAATGTAGACTCATAAGCTTTAAGGAATCCTTAGAGTAGGCAAATGGTCAGAAAAGCTTGTTTGAGGTATGTGGAAATTCTTATTTGCTGATAAGCAGAATTTCTCTCAGCTGAAATGGATGAGACTTGTCTTTAAAGGAAAAAGAAGGCTTCTGGGATCTAATGGTGACAAAGTACCCAAAGGACAGAGAACATCCTGGGATGGTTACAGAGGCATATTCTGGGCTCATCTGGGAATAGACCCTTTCTGACCATCTAGGCTGTTAATCCTTGAGTGATCCAATGATGGCATGAGCCAGTGACAGCTTTGGCCTGTACATGAAGCCCTCACTATGTGTCCCTTGGGACATGAGAAAATATTTTCCCTGTCTGCCTTTTCCTTTGTGACAAATTCCCATAATCAGCACATAATGTAAATTTTAAAATTAAAGTTTCCATTTCCTCAAACAACCTATTAGGTTAATAATTGAAAATTCTTAAATTGTTAGAGAACATACTTTGAAAAGTAGGTGGAGTTTATTCAAAGATGGCTTGTATTTGTAGCCTTAATTTACCACAGTTGAAGTTTGGATCTTGAGCTTGGAAATACAGCTCAAAGCTTTCTTGAATTTCCCCCAGAATCTGGGGTAAAGAAATTCATCTGTAAAATATTGCTACTCAAGTGTTTATAGATGTTTATAGTTAATGTGAACTTTGCAAAAGGATATTCTTTAACAGAGACATCACATGCCAACTCTGCAAACAACTCAGGAATCTGATTTCCTAAAGGAATCTATTCCTGTCAGAAGATGATTTCTGAAAAAGTCTGTTTGCTAAGATACCCAAATGCAAATGTGTAATGTCAATTACTATTATACTAATTTTCTCTGTTTCTATCTGGTGTTCTAGTGTTTGACCTAGTCCTGGTTTTTACACTTCTATCTTAGGGGCTGACTCTCCCCATTGTGACCTGTCTGCAAATTGGGGAAAGCAGTTGCTGGATATCCTTCATATCTCCAAGCAGCTCCCCACCTACCTAGGACTCAGACATTCACTGAAGACACACTCCTAAAGACCCTGTTCCCACAGCCTTTCTCTCCCTGTTCAAGTTTTGGGTACTCCCCTGTGGGATATGTGGACCTTGCATTATAACCTTGTCACTTCTCTAGTTGCTTCTAGGGTAGAAGCACTTATGGGAATCACCCAGATGCCACTGTAACCTCAGCAACTATTCCAGCCTGAAGCCCTGGACATTGCCTACAGTCAATACCTCTCTCCTGACAATAGGAAGGCACAACTCTACAACCATTCTCAGCTCTGAAGAAGCTACAGAATACTTAGACCATTGTCCCCTTTCTCTTAGCTATTTGGAGAGGGGGAAGATGGCATGGGTATTGTACCCCCAGAAACTCGGGCAGACTCTTGTCAGGGAAAATCTTCTGCTCCGTTGCATCCTCATGATTCCTAGCCTAAGGATTCTTTGATTTTATGCTGATCATCCGGGGCTAGTTCCATGCATTCTTAATCTCCTAGTAGACTTCCTCAAGGATTGCATTAATACTATACAGCAATATCAAATTATGACTCCTACTGAATCCCACAGTCCCATGAGTAAGAATCCTCATGTACAGTAGAAGAAGTGGGGAATGAAAAGCCAGGTCCCAAACCTCTTCTTTCCCCTCCCTGACCCCTAACCCCAGGAGTCCCTGTCCCTCCCCCTCCAGGAACTGATAACAACCCTAACTGATAAGGACCCCAGCCCCAGGATTTCCTGTTCACTCCCCCCACCCCCCACCCCAGGAATTCCTCTGCATTCCTCTACCACCAAAGTGTATAAAAAGCCTGCAAGCCCCAGACTAGGGGCCAGCCATTTTTAGGGCTGTACCTAAACTGCAGTTTGTGAATAAATCCCTATTGTGTGTTACATTGTTGGGTACGATTTCATACTTGGGATCATAACTGGGCACTTCAATCCTTATTGCTCTTCTGCCTTGGAACCAATACACGCTATTGATTCCAAGATGGAAGGTAAGGGTTTTTTAAAAATAAATAATAATTTAATTTTTTAATCCAATTATATGTAATGACAAATTTCCACATAAGTTTTCCGAAGTTATGTGATCCAAATTGTCTCCTTCCTTTTTTTCCTTCCTCTCCTAGAGCTGGCAAGCAATTCAATCTGGGTTATACATGTATTGTCATGTAAAAAAAATGTCCATATTGTTCATTTTTGTAAGAGACTAATCTTATAAAACCCAAATCCCTAAAACATATTCAAATGAACAAGTGAAAAATCATCTGCTTTGATCTGCATTCCACCTCCAACAGTTCTTTCTCTGGAAGTAGATAGCAGTCTTTGTAACCCCCTCAAAATTGTCCTGGATCATTGTATTGCTGAGAGCAGCTAAATCTCTCACATTTGATCATTCTACAAGATTGCTCTTATGGTTCAATGTTTTCCTGGGTCTGCATATTTCACTCTGCATCTATTTGGCAAGGGGATTGTACCCCCAGAAACTCAGTCAAACTATTATCAGGGAAATTCCTCTGCTCCCTTAGGCCCTCTGACTTCCCACCCAAAACACCCAACTTGGATCATTACCCTCCTTTGATTGCCCCATTGAATTGAGATGGACAAAGAGACACACCTCATCCATCTGTCCTCCAAATCAGGAGAACCACCCCCATGCCCTCAGGCCAATCTCCTCCCACCCCTAGCTCCAGAGTCATGTCCTCACTGTTTTAGAAAAATATAAAAACCCCAGAATGGAGGCATTCTGGGAGTAACCTCCCAGGTTGTTCCACTCATGCTACCTTACTGGCCAAAAAATTTAACATTACTAATAAATCTCTCTCTTTACTTTTAAGCTAAGTTTCAGAGTCTTGCATTCTTGTGAAAGATATCCTTCCCGAACCCAGGGGTACACCTCTACTCATGTAGACCTTTCCAGCTCTTTCTGAAATTATCCTGTTCATCATCCCATCACCATCATATACTACAATTTGTTCAGCCACTCCCCAATTGATGGACATCCCTAATGGTACCTTTTTCCCCAAAGTAAAAGTGGTACCTGCTATACGGTATGGGCTCCTTCTTGTTGAATAGAATAGGAAAATGTTTAATAGTGACATCTAATTGCTTAAAAAGCCTGTAGAGTCTAATCCATACCCCTGGGCTCACCAGGCAGTCCCCAGTCTACCCATCTGAACTGGTCAGATACAATCACACCAGGAGAGGGAGAAACTTGTCCCATAGGGAATCCAGGTTATAGTTCTACAATAGGACAGAGGGTCTCTGACCTTATATCCTCTAAATGGCAGTGTGAAGGTGTCAGAAGGGAGTGGTGTGGGGTAGAGAAAGGTGGGTTCTAGAAGAAAGATATCACAGAGAGAGAATCTTAGAAGTGGTGGCCTGTGGTCTGGCCAGAGACCTAAATAGCAATCTAAAGGATTGCTGTGGGCGTGGAGAGGTATGTCAGGGGTCTAGGATAAATTCTCACTTGTTCAGTCTTTTCAGTCATATCTGACTCTGTGACACCATTTTGGGGTTTCTTGGCAAAGATACCAGAGTGGTTCACCATTCCCTTCTCCAGCTCATTTTCCAGGGGATGGATGAAACAGGTGCTGAGTCTTCCTGACTCCAGTCCCAGTGTTCTATCCACTGTGCCATCTAGCTGCCACTTAACATTGCTAGACTGATGTAAAAAAAATTTTTTAAAGGAAATGTGCTAGATTTGGAGTCAGAGGATCTGGGTTTAACTCTTGACTCTGCTACTTTCTACTTGTGAGACCTTAGGCAAGTCACTTAACTTCTCTAGACTTCAGTTTTCTTATTTGTAAAATGAGAGGCTTGAACTAGATGTTCTCTAGGATCTTGTTGAACTTTAAGTCATGTGATCCCATGAATTAAGACTGACTCAAAAGTCATAAATCTGGATGACTGGTAGGATTCCAACAGAAGTACAGAAATTCTAAAGAAGAGTATGTTTAGGGAAGATGAGTTCTGTTTGGGACATATTGAATTTGAGTGGAGATATTCTGTTAATTTCAGGGGTGAAATTAAGTCTGGAAATTAAATAGATAGTTAATTTAATCATACCTATATTGTTATCATCTTCTTAGGTATGATATTCGAACTCAAGGAACAAATAAGATCACCAGAGGAAAGAATGTAGGAAGAGAAGAAAATAGGATCCAGAACAAAAGTTAGGGGAGTCAAGATGGGGCAGTGTCACATTGTTAGGGGGCTGAAGATAGATATTCATTCAACAAAGGTAGTTGAGAAGGACAGACAGGTAGAGGGAAAACCATGATAGAAAATTGCCATAGAAGTGAAAAAAGAGAGAATAACTTTTTTTTTAATTTTTATTCAGAATATTTTTCACATGGAATTCCTCCATTTCTTTATTCCTTTGAGTACAATAGTATTCCATCATCAGCATATGCCATAATTTGTTCAGCTATTTCCCAATCAATGGACATCCCCTCATTTTCCAATTTTTTTTTTTGCCACCACAGAGTGTGGCTATGAATATTTTTGTACAAATCTTTTCCCTTATCTCTTTGGGATACAAACCTAGTAGTGGTATGGCTGGATCAAAGGACATGCATTCTTTTAGTGTCCTTTGGGCATAATTCCAAATTGCCTTCCAGAGTGGTTGGATCAATTCACAACTCCACCAGCAATGCATTAGTGTCCCAATTTTGCTGCATCCCCTCCAACATTGATCACTTTCCTTTGCTGTCATATTGGCCTATCTGCTAGGTGTGAGGTGGTACCTCAGAGTTGTTTTAATTTGCATTTCTCTAATCAGGAAGGATTTAGGACACTTTTTCATGTGCTTATTGATAATTTTTATTTCATCATGTGAAAACTGCCTATTCATGCCCCATGTCCCTTGACCATTTTTTGATTGGAGAATGGCTTGGCTTTTTGTAAATTAAAGAGAGAATATCTTGGAAGAGGAGGGGAAGTAGTCAAAATTGTGGGAAAACAGGCACACACTAATTCATCACTGGTGGGATGGATGGTTTTACTGTTCTGGAAAACAATTTGGAATTGTACAAGAAAATTACTAAATTGCTCGTGTCCTTTGACCCTGAGACTCCACTACTGGAATTATCACCCAAGAAGGTGACAACTAAAAATGACCCAGTTTTTACAAAAATACTCATATCAACCACAGGGTTTCAATGATTGGAAGGAGAAAACATACAAATAACTATATATGAATGTAATGGAATATGATCGTGTTGTAAGAAATGACAAAATTTACAAATTCACAAAAAAAAAATAGAAACTGGACTAAGAGACATGATGTGAAATAAAGAAAGCAGACTCAAAAGAAAAATAAATGTATGACACCTTCCACCAAAGCAATTTGTTACCAAGGAGTTATCTATGATTCTTTATACATTTTTCACATTTTTAAGCACAAAGAGAAAAAGAAGTAGAGAGCAGGAATGCACTAGGGGGGCATCTGCCTTAAAGGGGACATTTGTAAGAGGTCACACTTTGGCATTCCAGCAGGACTTTAAAAAGGGCCAGACAAATTGTTTTAGAGTTTTCCCATTCTCTGGTGCTTTTTCTATTTCACTATAGGGAAGAAACAGAGAGCAGAAAGTTGTGATTGGCAGGTCCTTTAGAGGCTAGTCTACTGACATCTTGAACCACTGGGTCTTCTTGGTGTGGGATCAGGAGCTGAGATGCAGTCTCTTTATAGAGACCAACCTGTGATTCCTATATATTTCACCTGTGGGTGATAACCTGAGAAGGAGAAGGGAGACTGAAGGAAATAGATGAATAATGAAGACTCAGAGACAACAAGTTAAAACACATGGGGAATCGTGATCTCCATGAATATTTCCCACTGACAAGTGTGCCAAAGAATTAATGGGAAATATGAGGAATAAGAAAACAGGTGGGAAGTAAGAACTCCTTAATGTCTCCTATTGACAAGAGTGTCAGAGGA
The DNA here is from genome assembly GCF_027887165.1 of Monodelphis domestica. Taxonomy (NCBI): domain Eukaryota; kingdom Metazoa; phylum Chordata; class Mammalia; order Didelphimorphia; family Didelphidae; genus Monodelphis; species Monodelphis domestica. The sequence goes on along the minus strand of NC_077230.1, from coordinate 369,287,123 downwards.
TTAATAGGAAGCATGGGGGTGACAGCGTCACAAGGAAAGAGAGGTCAGGAGGAATGATAAGAAAGAGCAATGAGAAGATCCAGAGATGTAAAAGAGAGATTCGTGCTTGTTTCCCAGTATTTATTGGAGGTTTCAGGAAGGTGATCAATGAATACATAACATAGCATAGGTTTTAACATTGGTTGAACTGACAATGATGAAATCAAACTGACATGCGGCTTGTAAAGGAATGTGGTCTGACAAGGTGTGAGCTAGGACCCTGTGGCCGCTCGGGAATTCTCTTGCCCCTTGGACTGTAACTTCTATACAATGAACATTAAGTGATGTGACCATGTGTCTGGTAAATGAATATTTATGATACAATATCATACATCAACCATACTTCTAAGATGCTAACATGCCTGGTATGCCACACTCTTTAGGAGCAATACCAGGAGAGAGAGGTGATAATCACCACTGTTAATGAAAAGGAGATGTTGTGACCTGGTTTGTGGCGAACTGTGTTTCCCTCACCCTGACATGGCTCTCTGAGACTGAGGATGCTTAGTACTAGTTAGTAGTAGTCTCTCGTTGACCAAGAATGACAATTGTCTTTGTGCGTTTTCATCTACAGTGTACCCTCATATGGCTTTGAAGTCCAAAGACTGAGGCTCAAAGTTTGTGGCACATGGGGCATGGAACGCCAGTTGTTACGGGAGGTGCAGTTGTAACCTGGTGTCGGCGTTCACGCACAGCGGCAAGACGTCAACGTCATTCATCTTCAAAGGTGGTGGCGGCATGGTGAATGTGGGTACGCCAGCTGCTTCTGTCAGAGGCAGCAAGTTCTAGTTGCTTTGGTGTAATGCCAGCCCACTTCAAGTTGGACTTTAGCTCATCCTTGAATCTTTTCTTTGGTCGGCCTTGTTTCCTGAGTCCAGCTGACAGTTCACCATAGAATACCTGTCTTGGTATTCGCTGTGGGTCCATGCGGATGACGTGTCCAGACCATCGTAGCTGGGTTTTGAGGACCATTACTTTGATACTGGTGGAGTTGGCTCTGTCGTGTAAACCTTAAAATTTCTTAGACTTATGAATGTTGGAAATTTCCCCATTGGGAAATTTCATACTGGAAAAAATTTCCTACTGATAGTAAGAAACTCTATTGGAATGTGAAACCCTTGGCATGGGAGGGTCCTTCTCCTCCCTATTTAAGACTACTTTAGGACAGAAACCTTTTTTTTTTTTGTCTGGCTATCTTTTTATTCCTGCATAGTACTATTTGTAAAACACACTGGTCTGGGACCAAAGTCTCAGAAGTCATAGCATGGCAGAGAATATGCCCCAGGGAATATTAAGAATAGTAGTCCTTTCAAATTATTAGCAGCAGCTTTAGTGCAATGTGGGCTTAATCCTCACATCCACTAGAGGTGGAATGAAGAATGTGGTCTGTGGGTTAGGAATTACAATGGAATGATCCAGCTTTAGAGGGAAGGGACCAAAGGAATAAGAAAGAGAATTAGATAACATTGGGGGGATAACATTGCCTTTTTTATCTTTTATGAGAGTGTCACTGTCAGAGGATAGTAAGGGAGTGGTGGTGGGTTTTAATGGCCCATAGACAGTCTTGAGGGTACTGAAAAATTGTTTGTAGTTTTTCGTATCAGCAAAGTGCTGGATTTCTTCTGCCTTTTTTTCCCACCATCGGTCTTGCATTTTCCTGATCTCACGCTGCGCCGTGACTTGGAGAGACTTGAATCTGTTCTTTTTAGGAGCAGAGTTTGGGTTATTTTGCCACTCCATAAAGGCTTTGTTCTTTTTGTTCAATAGGTCTTCAATAGCAGTGTTGTTCTCATCAAACCAGTCCTGGTGGTTGCATTGTTTGGGGCCTAGGACTACTTTTGATGTTTCCTTCACTGCATCTCTGAACTGATTCCATTTCTCGGTTGAGCTTCCAGTGAGTGGTCCCTTGACAGATGGCTTGTCATCCAGGCAGGACTGGAATGTTTGCAAATAAGATGGATCTCTAAGATGACTCATGTCGTAAAATGCGCGAACTGTCTGGGTGCTTTTTGGATGGCGAGGCACAATGCGCATTTGAAGAGTCACTCTAACCAATCGGTGGTCTGTCCAGCATTCAGCTCCTCTCATGGCTCTGGTGATCTGTACATCCTGGATGTCTCGCCGGCGTACAATGATGTAGTCAATGAGATGCCACTGTTTTGATCTTGGGTGCATCCACGTTGTTTTATATTTGTTCGCCATTCTGAACACATTGTTCGTGATGGTGAGTTTGAACTCTGAGCATTTGCTGAGTAGCAGTAGGCCGTTGTTGTTCATTTTGCCCACGCCGTGTTTGCCGAGCACTCCTTTCCATCTTTCATGGTCCTGGCCAATGCGGGCGTTGAAGTCTCCCAGTAGTATCAGCTTGTCATTTGTGGGCACTGAGTGCAGGATGGCACTCAGGTCAGAGTAGAACTGCTCGATGGTCTCCTCTGTGCTGGTCAGTGTTGGGGCATATGCGCTGATGATTGTGGCATACCGGTCTTTGCTGAGAGGCAAATGGATCTTCATGAGTCTCTCGCTGATGCCCACAGGCAAGTCTGGCAGCTGTTTGAGCAAACTGGTCTTGATGGCCAGGCCAACACTGTGGATTCTGTCTTCATTTGAGGCTCTACCTTTCCAGAAGAAGGTGTATCCAGTGGTGGGTTCGCTGAGTGATCCCTCTTCTGGTTTCGCTTAAGGCTGCGATGTCAATGTTATATCGCGCCAGTTCTTTACCGATTAGAGCTGTTCTTCTCTCAGGTCTTGGGGATTCTCTCTATCAAGAAATGTTCTGATGTTCCATGCTCCTAGTAGGAGTTTCTTTGTATTTTGTTTTCTTTGATTTTGACCGCTTAAAGGGATGACCCACCAGCCACGGTGTGCTGACCAAGTGTTTGTAGGGCAGGCAATGTTTGGGACACCTTTTCTAATCCCCTCCCTTGATTAGGGTGAGCAGTGCTGTCCTAGAGAGGGCTGCTCAGTCGCACAGGATGCTGCTGAACGTCCCTGCTGCCCTACAGGTCCGAGCGACCACTGGTCCGTGGGTCGCCTACGTGCAGGATCGTGACCACAACTGCCAGTGGTCACCTCTACCTGTAGCATCGCCACTCCCCCATTGCCGCAGGTCTTGAAGAGGGTAGACGGGGTTAGGATAGATGAGTGTGCACAAAGATACTTGTGCGTGAAGGAGATTTAAGTGGAAAAGTCGATGCACAGAGACAGTCCCACTCTCTCGGCGTTGGAAGCCTGGATCCAGTGGCACAAAAAGTCGTTACACCTGGAGACTTCCTCAGCTGCATTGGATGGCCGTGCTGTCTTTTGTGCTCCAACACGCCCTGAGCACTCCACAGTGCTTTGCTGTGTCGCCCTCTCAGCCGTTGAACCTTCATATTGGTTTCTTCCACCTGTTCTGCCTAAACAGTCTTCACATGCTTGGTGAGCAAAGCCCTGGGTCACCAGGGGTCGACAGCCAGATGGCTACCCTCACAAGCTTTAGCTGGCATGTCGAAGCCGTTGGCCGGGGTGTGGCCGCATGCTAGCAGCTACTGGGAGCCACAAGTGAGAGCTGGGTGTCAGGTGGGGGTCAGAGGCTGGAGAGCTGCCCTAGGAGGACACGACAAGCCCTCCATACCAGAGATACTACCCCTCCCTGAATACCCCATACACCCCATTCTTAATACTACTGTTAGATTTAAAATAGTTTTGAGCATTAAATAGTTGTAGATAAGAGAGTGGCAGCCATAAACTGTGATAATTAAAATGTTTGGGAGCAATGGAAATATATAACAATTATGACCGCTGAAATATGTTTTCTACTGTGTCTTGGTTTTATATAAATATAAGATGGTCGCCAGGGAATATATTGCCAATTTATGAATATGCCCAAGCCAACTGGGTTTTATAGAGAAATTTAATTTATAATACACTGATTAATCAATAGAAAAAGAGAGAAAGGAAGAAAGGAATAAGAATGAAGGGCCTCAAGCCAATAAGGCCTAGACCTCAGTCCTAAGAGATAAATCAGTCAGTTGGTTTTATCACTCACCCAAGATCTCTCTAGGTAAGGCTTCTCATGCCAACCTCAGGCTCCACCTTCAAGAGAGCCCCCTTTCAAGAAATGTTTCCAGAGAATTCTCCTCCTGACTCCTCCTGAGTTCTCCTTCCACAGCCTCCTTCAAGACCTCTCCAGGAGCTCTCTGTCCTAAAGCAGTCCTAAGTAGGGTGGAGTAGGGATATTCCCAAGGCAAGGAGCCCCCACACTCAAGTAGAGTTCTCACCATCTGCTAGGGAATTTTTTTAAGTAGAAGATTCCCCAATGGGGGAAACCCCTAACATTCATAAGTCTGAGAAATTTTGAGGTTTACACTACTGACTGACAAAAGGCCATTGGGAATATCTGCCCCTTTGGTAAACGAGGGCCAGAACCTATAAGAAAGAGTAGACACTGGAAATTCACACTTGAAAACAAGCAGTTATGACAGATAATTAAGTTACTTTGGATTTTAGCCTTTCATTTCGATTTAATTTTTTTTTAAACCCTTACCTTCCATCTTGGAGTCAATACTGTGTATTGGCTCCAAGGCAGAAGAGTGGTAAGGGCTAGGCAATGGGGGTTAAGTGACTTGCCCAGGGTCACATAGCTAGGAAATGTCTGAGATCAGATTTGAACCCAGGACTTCCCTTCTCTAGGCCTGGCTCTCAATCCACTGAGCCACCCAGCTGCCCCCCATTTTGATTTCATTTTAACAAATTCCATTTAGTCTAAATGCTGAGTGAGTAAACTATTCAGGAATTTTTCCAGAAAAGAAAAAGCAAGTTTGGAGAAACTGAACCAGAAATGGAGACTAGAAACATTTGATAAATAGGATTTTTTTTAAACCTTACCTTCCATCTTGGTATCAATACTGTGTATTGATTCCAAGGCAGAGAAGCAGTTAGAGAGCTAGGTAATGGGGCTTAAGTAATTTGCTCAGGGTGACACAGCTAGGAAGTCTGATTTGAACCCAGGACTCTAGGCCTGGCTCTTAATCCAGTGGGCCATCTAACTTCTGATGAATAGGACTTTTGAGGGAATTAATTAATTAATTCATATCCTTAGACTTGAATTTTAATCTCAGTGTTCTACAGGTATATAGCGGGTTGAAGCTGATTCTGGGCATTATCAGTTTTTCATTGAGCTAGTACAGTACAGGACTTGAGTCCCATTTGGAATCTTTCTTTACAGACACAGAAGCCTGTAGAGCATTGGCTCTAAGCCATGATATTCAAGGGAAAGGAACACCCATTGGTACATTTGTGCTACTTGGGTGTTACATATGGTGACTGTCATAACTACAATAACCACAACAATGCAAAATAAATATTGAGAAATTAAAATAAAGCCTGGTGAAGTACAGAGGTAGATAACAGGGTCTTTTATAGAAAAGACACTCATTGTACAATGTAGGAAGTAGGTGTTATAGTATAGTTTTTTATTTCCTCTACCACAGAAACCACCAAATACTCTCAAGCACATAATTAACAAATACAGGAAGTATAGAAGCAACTCACAAAATCCATTACACTTGTCCTGAAAGTTAAAGGTCTTTTATGGAATGGTTGGATAGATGTTTCACATTCACCTCAAACTCATATGTGTGAACAACTCACAAGGAGGATCTCTCATGGCCAGTTGGGCAGTGCTTTCTTTAGCCCTTCAGCTACAGGTAAAGGACCAGCCCAGGAACCCATTTTCTCCCTGCCCCCCTGCCCCTAGAACCCCTATAGTCAAGTTACCATATCCTGTGTGAACTTTATGGCCAAGAGCCATAAAGACCCCTAACCCCAGGAGTTCCTGTCCCTCCCCCTCCTGACATATGCCAGGAACTAACACCCCTGACCCCAGGAGTTCCTGTTCACTACCCCCACCCCAGAAGTTCCTATGCATTCCCCCTACCACAGAAGGGTATAAAAAGCCTGCAGACCCCAGACTCAGGGCCAGCCACTTTTAGAGAGCTGAGCCCAAACTGCAGTTTGTTAATAAATTCCCTCTTGTGTGTTGCATTTTTGGTCTTGGTTTCATCCTTGGGATCAATAATCAGGCATTTCACAGGATACTCCTGATAGTGTTGCTCATCTTCCCTGATTTTAGAAATCATCTTCTGCTAGGCAGCTGGAACCTGACTTAGGAACTCTTGAAGCCACCAAGGTTATAAATTTGAATTTCTTAGAATTGCAAGTTGCTCAGGGAAAGGACTGGACTTGAAGTCCAAACCAGACCTCATAGCCTAAACAAGCATACATTCCTTTTTGCCTCCTTTTTACATTGTGCTAGTGCTGTAACCAGTGTAGGATGAACAGGAAGTTCACCCTCCTCATTACCCCATTTTTCAGGAAATTCAAAATAGAGAAAGGGAGCATAAAGATAGAGAGTTTCGAAAGAGAATAAATGATAGAGTCATTTCCAAAGGTCTTTTATTAGACTACAGAGAGGGAAGGTTCCTCAACAATAATCTACACTCATTAGGTTTCAGGTTGCCAATCACCTTTGAGACAATCCTGAGTCACTGAAAACCAATGAGGATTTGCTATGCTAGTCCCACAAATTGCCAATCTATTAGCAAGTCCAAGACCAGTTTTCTGGGAGGTCTAGAAAATCAGATTCTCTTAATCACCCTTGTTCCATATGTAAAAACAAGTGGGCAAGAATATAAGGGACACACTGAAAAAGAACCATTGATTAAGGTAGTATACTTTGGGACTTTAAAAAATTACAAAGCAATTGTTATTAAAACTATTTGGTATGGGACAAAAAAAAACCCCAAGAGAACTAGATTAAGTTCTCCTGGACCTGATAGAAAGGAATAGAATATTGATACTCGAAACAATATATACAAAAGATTGTTGTTTATTTATTTTCAGTTGTGTTCCAATCTTTATGACCCCATTTGGAGTTTTGTTTTGTTTTGTTTTTTATAAAAACCTTACCTTTCACCTTGGAATTGATTCCAAGGCAGAAGAGTGGTAACTAGGCAATGGGGGTTAAATGTCTTGCCAGGGTCACACAGCTGGGAAGTATCTGAGGCCATATTTGAACCCAAGACCTCTTTTTTCTAGGCCTGGCTCTCTATCCACTGAGCTACCCAGCTGCCCACCCCTTGAGTTTTCTTAGCTAAGAGACTAGAATGGTTTGTCATTTCCTTTTCCAACTCATTTTACAGATGAGGAAACTGAGGCAAACAGCATTAAGTGGCTTGCCCAGGATCAAACTGCTAGTGTCTATTAGTTTTTGATAAAATTGTAGAAAGTAAAAATTTATCATTTAATAAACGTGCCTGGGTAAATTGTTAGTAATATGGTGGGAAAGAATTTTAGACCTAGATCTTATGCCATATAACCTCAGTGAATTCCAGATGGAAGTACAAATATAAAAAAGAACTATAAAAATATAAAAGAAAATATATTAATATGTTTACCACAGGGGTGGAGAAGGGATTTTTTTTTCCAATTCAACAAATAAAAGGAATTATTAGGGATAAGAGATGTGCTTAAAATTATATTCAACAAAACATTATTGAAAGAAAAACAACAGATTGGGGGAAATATTAACGGCAAATATTACAGTTTTATTGACTTCTAAAATAGAAACTTAAAAAAATCACAATGAATTTCCATCTACAATGGATAAATGGTCAAAGCATTGTTATGGACAATTTTAAAAAAAGGAAATGAATGATGAGTTGTCACTCAGAAAAATATTTAATTATTCTAACATGAGGTACCATCTCACATTCATTAAGTTGGCAAAAAATAATTAAAAGCCTTGAAATTCGATGCTGATTCATTACTGGTAGAATTACAAACCTGCAGAATTGTTTTTGGAAGGCAAGATAGTATGGAGTAAAAGATACAAAAATAATCATAGCTTTTGTCAAGAACAAAAGAAAAAGATTTTTCCAAAGATTCTCATGGCAGCATTTACATGTGATTGCAAAAAGCTGGAAGAAAATAATAAGGTAATGATCGTGATACACTAAAGGGAAATTATTATGCTGTTAAAACTAACAAGTCTGAAGAAAACAAGGAGGGGAAGGGAACAAATATTTATTAAGTTCTTACTGTGGGGGAATAGAGTGGGTCACCTAGCCAATTTGTGTCAGAATTGTGACTTGAACCCAAATCTTCCTGGCTTCAAGGACAGCTCTCTATCCACCACTCCGAGAGTACTAGGACAAAAAGAAAAACAGTCCCTGACTGGAAGAAGTTTACATATTCCACTAACGTGCCCATGAGTGCTGTGAGGTCAGACGCTGTATTTTCCTTAGTATGGAGTATGGATTTATGCGCTCAGCGGGTATATAATGTGCATTGTGTGGCATGGTGGGAAAAGGACCCCACTTGGAATCAGAAAGCCTCGAGTTCAGACACTGACCAGCTCTGTAATGACCCTGAGCAAGTCATTTAACATCTGTCTGCTTCAGTTTCCTCATCTGTAAAATGGGGACAATAATATCAGCGATCTCCTCCCAGGGTTGTTGTGATGATAAAAATGAATTGGTATTTGTAAAGTCCTCTATAAATGCTGTTATTTTTGTTCGTTGTGCTCCCCATATTAATCAAATTGCCAACGAGAGGGGGCCCCTTCATACATTTTTCTTTCCTAATTCACTGTGCTAAAAATTCAGACGGGCACGCTTGGACCTCGCCCTTGTTTGCAGGAGAACCGAAAAGGGTCCGTAGCTAATGCAAGAATCTCTCTCTTACCTAGCTCCCAGATCCAAGCGCCTCCTATTCAGTGCAACCCCAACAAACACTGGCGTGCCAATGCAACAGCTGGCTCCGCCTATAGAAGGGGGGTGGGGTAAACCGGGAGAAGGAGGGGTGGGAGAAGGAGCGGGGGGAGAAGGGGCGGTGAGGAGGAGAATACTACCCAATAGGGCTTCGAGTTACCAGAGTTGTCTGGCTTCATTAGATCCCGCCCCACAAACAAAATTTGCCTATATCCATTGGTCCTGCTGAAAAATGTCCTGGACAGCCTTCTGGCTCCTATTGGCTGAAAGATTCAAACAACCCTCCCAGAACCCTTTGGGTCTGGGGGGCGGGGCTTCCAGTTTGGGACTTCTTTTCTTCGGGCGCTTTAAGGTTCCCTCGCTGTAATGTCTGAGGAAGGGGCTGCTTTTGAGGCCTGATCTCGGAGCCTGAGGTGGGGGTCAGAAAGGAGGAAGAAACCCGAGGTCATGTCCTTAAGCAGGATGGTAGGGTGGGGAGTTGGGTAAGGGTGTGGTTCAATGACCACCCCACTCTTGATACGACCTTGAAAACTTTGAATCCCAGATTTGTTTATTGCAGAAACAAACCTTAAGGGCCATTTAGTTCACCTCCTATTTGTGGGTTTTAAAATTAATAATCAATAACTAAACATTATATTTTATAAAGTTTTATTAATAATAACTAAAGCAAAAGAACTGCCTGACTTCTGCCCGCAGGTCCAAGAGAGGGAGGAGTTTGCCCCCACGCAGGAAAATGGAATTTGGGGAAATTCTGAGGGACTTCTGGGGGATGAAGTCCAAAGGCTCAAAATCTCCATTTATACACCTTCCATTTTATAGGTGAGGGAAACTGAGGCCTAGACACTGGAAGGGACTTGCCTAAGCAGAGCTGGATGAGATCAGGATCCTCCCCACTAAGTTTTTGAGGGGTTTCAAATTACAGCCAACAAACATTTTTGAATCTCCTACTATGCTCAGGGCCTCCAGAGAAACAGGGCAGAAGAAGCATTCCAACTGGATGGAGCTGCTCAGAATCAACTGGAGGGCTTAATATTTTTCCATTAAAAATTTTTTTCAGTTATATGTAGAAACTATTTTTGACAATTGTTTTTCAGCATTTTAGAATTTTCTCCTCTATCCTTCCCCTTTTTCCCCAGAGCAGTAAGTAGTCTGATTTGGTTAATACCTGTACTTGTCTTTCTTTTTTTTTCATTTTTGTTCAAAGATATTTTGTTTTCCCAGTTACACATAATTTTTAACATATGTTTTCCAAATTTATAAGATCAAAATTGACTTCCTCTGGCTTCTTGGAGATGGTAAGCAATTTGATCTGGATCATGCATGTATTTTCATGCAAAACATAATGGTAATTGTAAGAAAATATTCCTATGGAAACAAAACTCCAAATTAAAACCATAAATAGACTAACATGAAAGATAGTATGCTTTGATCTGCAACTGACTCCAACAGTTCTTTCTCTGGAGTTGAATAGCGTTCTTTATCCTAAGCCCTTCAGAATTATCCCAGATCATTGTATTGCTGACAGTAGCTGTCCTTCATAGTTGATCATCACACAAGATTGCTGTTCTGGTTCTGGGTACTCTGGGCATCAGTTTATGTAGATCTTGACAACTTTTTCTGAAGTCACTTATCAATTTCTTATAGCACAATTGTATTCCATCACCAACATATAACAATTTGTTCAGCCATTGATATCCCCTCAGTTTCTAATTCTTTGCCTCCACTCAAAGAGCTCCTATAAATATTTTTGTACAAGTAAGTCCTTTTCTCTCTCTCTCTCTCTCTCTTTTTTAATCTTTGGTCAACAGACCCAGTAGTGATATTATAGGATCAAAGGGTATGCATAGTTTTATTGCCCTTTGGGCATAGTTCCAAACTGTTCTCTGGAATAGTTAGATCAGTTCACAACTCTACCAACAATGCATTAGTGTCCCAGTTTTGCCACATCCTTTCCAACATTTATTACTTTACCCTCCTGTTGATCAGTCATAGGTGTGAGGTGGTACCTCAGAGTTGTTTTAATTCACATTTCTTTATTCAAGAGTGATTTAGATAGCCAGGCCTAGAGACTGGAGGTCCTAGGTTCAAATCTTTCCTCAGACACTTCCCAGGTATGTGACCCTGGGCAAGTCACTTAACCCCCATTGCCTAGCCCTTACTGCTCTTCTGCCTTGGAACCAATGCATAGTATTGATTCTAAGACAGAAACTAAGGGTTAAAAAAAAAGTGATTTAGAACTTTTTTTATATGATTATTGATAGCTTTGATTTCTTCATCTGAAAATTGCTCATTCATATCCTTTGTAATAGATGCTATACTAGAAGATTTACAGTAGTAAGACCAGGACACAGGAAGCCAGCTAAGGCAAAGGCTGAATTTTGCACTCCTTCCCCCACACCACTTCCTGTCTCTTTCTCAACTGATTTCAATGGCTCTTCTCAGACTGGTAAGATTTAAGAGTTTCTCCAAGAACTACTCTTTACTAAAAGGGGTTTTATTCTTAAGGTAGAGGGAATAAGGGAAATGGAGGAGGTGAGAGGGGAATAAGATTTCCCTAATCTCTAATGGTTTCATGCTGATTGAAAGATTTCCACATGGTGTTCAATTCAGGAAATGTTAATTTCTCTATAAGGAGATATTGGTGACAAAACTGACAAAGATTCTTTAGAGCTAAGCTCCAAATCTTCTTAGTATTCTGTCAATGAGTGATCATGGATCAGGATCAAATCTGTCTATTAGCCTCTTCCCAACCATCAGCCAGGAAGAAGTGACCCAGTTCCAACTGCTGGGCTTCTCAACTGCCTCCTGACCAAATTCTATTGGAATCTTCTCTCTCTCTGGTTGATTGGCAGTTCCTTCAAGATTCCCTCTCTTGCTTTTTCTTGCAAAAACCATCTTGTGCTGTAACCTTTTCCTTACACCTTTGACCATTTTACATCCATATTTTCATGTAATAATATATTTCCATGTTGTTCATATCATGATAGAAGTAATGTGTCACACATACAACAGAAGTCTCATGAAGGAAATATAGTGAATATGGCAGGCTTTAAATCTGCACTCAGACTCCAAGAGTTTCTTCTTTTGCTGTGGATAGCAGTTTCATCCTGAGTCCCTTGTGGTTATCTTGGAGATGTGCTTTGTTGATAATGATTTAGTTCTTCACAGTTGATCATTGTATAATATTTCTGTTGCTGTATATGTTGTTCTCTTGGTTCTGCTCACTTCACTTTGCATCAGTTCATATAAATCTAAGTTTTTCTGAACTCATCCTGTTATGGTTTATTATGGTGCAATAATATCCCATTACAACCATATTCCACAATTAATGTTCATCTATTTCCCAAGTTATGGACAACCCCCCAATTTCCAATTCTTTGCCACTACAAAAAGAGCTATGGAGACCTTCATTTTAAAAGTGGTCTATCCTGCCCTGTCTTGGACCAGGCCCAGGTTTAAAGGGTTTTTCATATTACCAGCCTTGTAAGGTCTGTAGTACTGAGTACTCCTTATCTGACAAAGGGGGGAAAGTCCCAGAGAGAGTTGACTTGGCCTGGTCTCCTCAGGTCAAGATCAATGTTCTTTCTGTGGCCAACTCAGGAAACAATGGGAAAACTGAGGGCTTGTAAAAACAAAACAGTAAAAAAAAATTACTCTAGTCAAAGGGAAGAGTTCCCTCTAAATTTGGATCTGGGTATGTATTCTTGCTTTGAGGAACTTACATATCCTAGAGGTAAGAAGTTGGACCAGGCATCTAAGCTCTTGGAGATAGTTTCCTTCTCTGTTAATCAGAGAAGACACAATGCATAAGTGGGGTACTTGTGAGATCATTTTGAAGAAAGTATTGCCTAAACCTTGAGCAATGGTAGCTTTGGGATCAAAATATCTCTGTTCATATTTGTGTCTGCTACCTTTGTGACCTTGGGTCTGTCACTTGTTAATAATGTGTATTAAATAGAAGTTCAAATTCTACCTCTGCTACTTATCATCTGTGTAACCTTGAGCAAAACACTCCTTAACTCAGATCCAGATGAGGAAGAATTTGGACTACATGGCCTCTAAGGTCTCTTCGATCTCTTTGTTAAAAATTAATAAATATATATTTTTTAAATTGGGAGGAATTCTAACTTGTGATTTCATTTGTGTGGCGAGTTTTGGGTTCTCAAGTTGCCTGAGGTGATTTGTTAATTGATTTGCCCAGCGTAAAATAAGTAAGATATGTCCAAGGCAGAATTTGAACCCATTTTACCCCCCTGACTCAGGTTAGTTTCCACACCACAGTACTAGGCTTCCTTTTTTAGTACTTGAAAGTTGGAGAGGATCTCAGTAGCCATCTAATCCAACCCAAACCTGAAAAGAAATCCTACTATAACATACCTGACAAATTGTCCTCTAGACTCTTGGTAAGACACCCAGGGACAGGGAACCTTACTTTTGGAGTATGCACATTTCATTTGGGAATAGGTCTAGCTATTAGGAAGTTTTCCTAAAATCAAGTCTAAATTTGCCCCTTCAGTTTGTATCCATTACTTCTAGTTTTGCCATTTGGAGCGAAATCATCCAAGTCTGATGTCTTTTATGAACTTATTGCTGTTCATTTGTTTTAGTTGTGCCCGATTCTTTGTGACTCCATTTTGGGTTTTCTTGACAAAGATACTGGAGTGGTTTGCCATTTCCTTCTCCAACTCATTTTACAGATGAAGAAGCCAAGACATACAGGGACCCACAGCTAACAAGTGTCTGAGGCCAAATTTAAACTCAAGTCTTCCTTATTGTGGCATCAGTGGTTAGGGCAAAGACTTGTATTACTGTGATATTGAATGATTTGCCCTGAATTCAAACAGATTTCACCCTGCACTTAAAAAATATTTTTCCCAATATACATAAAAACAATTTTTTACATTCACTTAAAATTTTTTTGAGTTTCAAATTCTCTCCTTTCTCCCCCTTCCTCTCCCTGAGATAGCAATCAATTAGATATAGGTTATACCTGTGCATGGATGCAAAACATTTCCATGTCAGTTATGTTGTGAAAGAAAACACAGATCAAAATTTTTTAAAAGTATGCTTTGATCTGCATTCTGATTCTGTCAGTTCTTTCTTTGGAAGTGAATATTATTTTTCATCATAGGCCCTTCAGAATTGTCTTGGATTATTGTATTGCTGAGATAGCCAAGTCATTTACAAATTAATCATTGTACAATATTGTTAATACTGTGTACAATGTTCTCCAGGTTCTGTGCATTTCATTTGGTATCAATTCATGTAAGTCTTTCTAGATTTTTCTGAGAGCATCTTGTTCATCATTTTTTATAGCACAATAGTATTCCCTCACAATGATATACCATAACTTAGTCAGCCATTCCCCAACTAATGGGACATCCCCTCAATTTCCAGTTCTTTGACAACACAAAAGAGCTGCTATAAATATTTTTGTACATACAAGTTTCTTCTTTCTTTTTAAAATTTTCTTTGGGATACAGACCTACTAGTTGTATTGTTGAGTCAAAGGATATGCACAGTTTTAGATATATACCTTTGGGCATAGTTCCAAATCACTCTCCAGAAATACTGAATCAATTCACAATTCCAATAATAGTGCATTAAATGTATCTCAATTTCCCCACATCTCCAGCATTTGTAATTTTATTTTTCTTTCATATTAACCAATCTGATAGGTGTAGTACCCAAGAGTTGTTTTGGTTTGCATTTCTCTAATCAGTAGTGATTTTGAGCATTTTTTCATACAATTATAGATTTAATTATTTCATCTAAAAACTGCCTATTTATATTATCCTTTAGCTCTTTATTAATTGAGGAATGACTTGTATTCTTATACATTTGATTCCATTTTCTATATATTTGAGAAATGAGACTTTTATCAGAGAATACATTTTTTCAGTTTCAGTTACTCTATATTTACTTCCATCCTATTTGCTCCTCTGTTTATCATACTCTCGCTTTCACCTTGATTATTCTCAAAAGTGTTTTGCTTCTGAACATCACATCCCTTAATCTGCCCTTCTTTATATCAGACCTCACTTCTTTTATCCCCTTTCCTTCCTACTTTCATTGAGGTGAGATAGATTTCTATACCCAATTTAGTGTATTCCCTCTGAGCCAATTCAGATGAGACTAAGGTTCAAGCTCCCTTATCTCCAGGTCTTCCATCTTCCCCTTCACCATAACAAAGTAATTTATACCTCTTTTATGTAAAAAAATGTTTCATTCTACCTTTCCATTCCCTTTTTTCCATTTCATTTCTTTCTCACCCCTTAATTTTATTTTATTTTTTTTAGATATAATCCCACTGTATTCAACCCACACCCATGCCTTCTATTGTTAGGGGTAAAATTTAGGGTTGTTGACTGAATATATTAGATTAGTGGTTGCCAGGGATTAAAATTCAATCCCAATAAAATACTCAAGTCAGTTTGGAATTTTATGGTGGTTTAATTACAATAGAAGGAAGAAATTAAGAAGAAAGAAAAAAGGGAAATAAGATTTTCTCTGGCTTTCCCTCAGCCAAGGGAAGTTCAAAGGCCTTAGCCAAGGGGCCTTCTCAGAAGATTAAATCTAGCTCTGCTTCCAGCCAGGAGGCCTCCTCAGAGGATAGTGCCTTCAGGAGGTCAAGGAAAGGGGGAGTCAGCCTTATCACTCACCAAGGCTGATTCAGGGAAGACGCCTCACCTAAACCATTCTTACAGAGCTCCTCCCAGGCCACAAGCATGACAAATGCCTCCAAGAACTCTCAACACCATTGAGAGCATGATCACAGGAAATGACACAAAATATAAAGGCAGTTCTTTATATCACTTCCTGTGTCTCACATGTACCAATGGTTGCTTAAGCTTGGTTTAGGACAGCCCAGGGGGTCAGTCAGTTGTTTCTGATTTGTCACTTGCTAGCACAGGCCGGTCATAGGCCATCCTCCCCTACAGTTAATTCTTAAGAGGGGGTGCATACATTCCTGGTTGCTAGAATTCTAAAGACTAAGCAGGGTGGAATAAATCTAAAATTCACACTATGTACACTTCTTCCATAACTGCCCTAATAATGACAAAATTTTTAGGAGTTACAAGTATCATCTTTCCATGTAGGAATAGAAACAATTTAACTTAATATATTTTTTTAAACCCTTACCTTCCATCTTAGAATCAATACTGGGTATTGGTTCTAAGGCAGAAGAACAGTAAGGACTAGGCAACGGGGGTTAAGTGACTTGCCCAGGGTCACACAGCTAGGAAGTGTCTGGGGCAAGATTTGAACCCAGGACCTCCCATATTTGGGCCTGGCTCTCAATTCACTGAGCCACTCAGCTTCCCCTACAATTTAACCTTATTGAATAACTTATTATTTCTTTTTCTGTAAACCTTTTTGTGCTTCTCTTGTCTCTTATATTTTTGAAAGTCAAATTTTCTACTCAACTCTGGCCTTTTCATCAGGAATGCTTAAAAGTCCTCTTTTTCATTGAATATCCATTTCTCCCTCTGGATTATATATTTAGTTTTGCTGGATTCTCAGTTATAGTCTTATCTCTGTTGCCCTCTAGAATATTATATTCCATGTCCTCTGATCCTTTTAATGTTTAAGCTGCTGAATCTTATATTATCTTGACTGTGGCTCCTCAATATTTGAATTATTTCTTTCTGTATGCTTTCAACATTTTCTTGGTCTAGGAGCTCTGTAATCTGGCTATAATATTCTTGGAATTTTTCACTTTGGGTTTTTTTAAGGAGGTGATTGATGGATTTTTTTTTCAATTTCTGTTTTATCCAGCTCCTGAGGAAGAAGAGTCGGAGTTGGAATGCATATCAAAGCATATGATTTTTCACTTGTTTATTTCAGGGTTTGGTTTTATATTATTATTCTCTCACAAAAATGAACAATATGGAAATATGTTTTGTATGATAATACATGTATAACCCAGATTGAATTGCTTGCCAGCTCCTGGAGGGGGGAGGGAAGGGAAGTAGGGAGATAATTTGGATGATATAACTTTGGAAAACTTATGTGGAAATTTGTTATTACATGTAATAGATAAAAATAAAATATCTTTATAAAATTGTTTTCTATTTTATCCCATGATTCTAGAATATCAGGATTGTTTTCTTGAAAATTTCTTGAAAGATGAGGTCTAGGCTTTTTTCTTGATCATGGCTTTCAGATAGATCTAGAATTCTTAAAATAGCTTTCCAGGGTCTATTTTCCAATTTAGTTGTTTTTCCAATGAGCTATTTCACAGTTTCTTCTATTTTTTTCATTCTTTTGATTTTGTTCCATTGCTTCTTGATGCCTCATGGAGTCATTAGCTTTCACTAACCCAATTCTTATTTTTTAAGAAATATTTTCTGCAGTGAGCTTTTTTTGTTCCTTTTCCTTTTGTTCAGTTCTACTTTTTAAGAAGTTCTTTTCTTTCAGTGAGTGTTTGTACATCTTTTACTATGTGGCGTGTAATTAGAATTTGATCCCTAGGACTCTCTCCGAGCATTCCATTTTCGTATCTACATTACTTAACTAATGTAGAAAAGATATAAGTTTTGTGTAAATCCACCCTTGCCTGCTTCTCCCAAGAACATGGTTTATGGAGGTTGTGGGAGAGCCAGACAAGAGAAATGTACTCACATGGTCATTAAGTTATTTATTTTGTTCTTTTATTTCTTCTACTTCAAGTGATTATTAATAAATCTTATAAAATATAACACTTAGAGGTATTGTATTAATTTAAATTTTACAGAGGACAATTCTGCTTTTTAAAGAGTTTTTGTCATCAGGTATTTTTGTGCCTCTTTTGCCATTTGACCTGTTCTGTTTTTTAAGGAGTTATTTCCTGATGGGGGGGGGGGTGTTTCTTTTAAAACTAATTTGACTTTTTTTCATGATTTTATTGCATCAGCCTTATTGCTTTTCCAGTTTTTCCTCTACCTTTTCTATTTGTTTTTTCAAATCCTTTTTGAGCTCTTCCAAGAATTCTTTTTGGTCTAGTCCAATTCACATTTTTCTTTGAGGCTCTGGATGCAGCAGTTTTGAGTGTGTTGTCTTTTTCTGAGTTTGTGTTTTGATCTTCCCTGTCACCATAATAGCTTTCTATGGTTAATTTATTTTTGTTGTTGTTTGTAAATTTTTCCAGCCTATTTCTTGACTTTTAGCTAAAAATATCTGTTAAATGCAGACTTTCCCCCTGGAGTAAAGGGGAAACTGTCTCAAATTTTAGGGGTTTTTTTGTATAGTTGCTTTCTGAGCTAGTTCTTAGGATTTGTGAGTTTTTAGTTCTTCTAAGGGGTTTTGCCTGTGAATGACCATAAGCTGTCCTTTCTGCTCTGGAGCTATGACCAGGGTTCCCACTCCCCTTGTATTAGAGGGTTGGTTGGAGTATAATGGAGAAATAGTAGATGATCCCAGAAAATAGAAAGAGGGTGAGAGATGGATTCCCCACCCCTTCAGCCTTCTTCAAATATATCTCTCCACTAACCCTGCCTTTACTCCTTTCTAATAACTGAATTAATGGGTGAACCTTTTCCCTTGGGGAAAGAGAGAGAAATCAGCTCTCTCCCCCCTTCAATATGACTAGGAAGTCAATTTAAGATAACTGAGAACTTTATTTTAACAAATGGGTTAGATGTAAGATAAGCAAGATGTCTGCAGGTTGGATTTATAGGAAAGAGGGTAAGGAAAATCCCTGTTTGTCTAAAAATATCTTTTCTCCCTCCCCCCAAAGTTGAGAGACCTAGGCTTGTCAGCTTGGTGTCTAAGAGACTTAGGGTTTGGTGACCCCTGGTCTTATCACAGTAGAGTCAATGTCTAGACCCAGGGTGTCACAGGAGCTGTGTGAGATCTTCTGGTACTGTTCTTAGTCTTCTCAGTTTCTGCCACAATTCTTGGTGTCTTTGGGGAAATGGTGGTTAGGATCAATGAGGGATTTTGTATGGCTCAGGAGAGAAATCTCAGATGAGCTTGTCACCCTTGGCTTTCTCAAGAAAGAGAGATCAACTGTTTTTCCCCTGGATTCCAAGTCTTTTCCCCATCTCCCACTGTGGATGCAAACCTCTGCATGACTTCCAGACTCTGCCCTTCAAAGTCTCTGGATCATTTCTCTATCACACCCTGCAGGTGAATAATCTAATGTGCTAGTACTCTTCCTCACCTTGGGCCTGTGACCCAGGTCTGTGACCTGGATCTGTGGATAAGAAACCAACAAGAGTTCTGCACCTAGTGCCAACAAAGAATTGACACTGGAGTCTCCTGGAATCTCCTACAGATGCAGTTGTCTGATTCCCTTATAATCTATAGGCTGAGAGCCCCAGAAGCCTGTGCTGGCTGATTCAGTTGTTCCCCAGGTCTGCACTGACTTGCTGAAGTAGGGTCTAATCTGGTTCAGCCTTGCTGGCCTATCCTCCAATCTCACCCCATTGCAATGAATATTCTTGATGAACTTCTGTAAGATTTAAATCAATGTCCAATAATCCAAGTATTATATTTTATAAAGTTTATTAATTATCACTTGAAGTATAGGAATAAAAAGGTAATTTTCTAACAAAATAAGATCATGTGAGTAAGTTCTCTCACTTCTCTCAAAAAGCTCGATTCAGCCATTTGTAATCACAAGAAGAGAGACCAAGAGGCAGGGCTACACAAAACTTATATCCTTCTTACATCAGCACATAATATGAGAAGGAACATGGGATGCTGGGAATTGTAGTGCTAGGGTTCAAGTTTTAATTACACACTTCTAAGTCGTCTTAGGCAAGGGAAATTGTTTCACTCTAGCCCAGTGATTGTGAACCTATGGCACAGGTGCATGTGGCTACCCTCCCCACCCCACCCCAGAATTTGTTACTAGAAAGTCAGAGGAACTTGGGTGGAGCTGCTCCCCTCCCCCTCTACACTGTGCCTTATGATATTTTTTCATATCACTCACCCTTGCCCTGTTATATCTAAAATTAATACATCTCTTAGTTATTATTTTTATAAAGTTTTTTAATAGGAAGGTAGATAAGCACAGAGTTAAAGTTTCTGCTTTACTCTTAAGTTCTCAAACCATACATGCCTAGCCTTCAAGTATCTTCCTCTCCCCCATTACCTGTCTTACTCCAGCCATCTGCATAAAAAGCCCTAGGTGAGCTCTGCCCCTTTCTTTTATTGATGTACCACACATTCACAGACATAACTCTAGTATTTGAAAAATGTTGATGGACCAATTCAGCAACCCAGGAGGGGGAGGGAATAAGATCCCCTCAGCACACCTCCAACAACCCAGTAGGAGTGCATATTTCCCCTCCCCCTCTCCACCTGGGCTAAGGACATTCCTCACTTCATCTACCCCTCTGCTCAGCAGCACAATGGAAGCATTTTCCCTATCCCCTGTGTGGGGTAATAGGGGTGGGGCAAACCTGGCACTCAGTGGTGAAAAGGAGCATAGCACTTAGTCTGTGGCAGGGTCAGACCCTGGCATTTCATCTCTAAAAGGTTCACCATCACTGCTCTAGCCTTTTGTGGGGTTTGCTGCTTCAGAATCCATTTTGAGGTATTATTTCAAAGTTGTTTGGGGGGGGGGTGAGCCATTGCCTTTTCTTCACCATATTGGCTCCCCCCCCTCATTCTATCATTTTTGAGACTAGGTCCCAGAATCGATTTTCTCACTTTTTTATTGACTGTGAGGGCTATTTCATTTCTTCTTTAAAAAAAAAAAAACAAACAGGGGGCAGCTGGGTGGCTCAGTGGATTGAGAGTCAGGCCTAGAGATGGGAGATCTTAGGTTCTGGTCTCAGACACTTCCCAGCTGTGTGACCCTGGACAAGTCACTTAACCCCCATTGCCTAGCCCTTACTACTCTTCTGCCTTGGAGCCAATACACAGTATTGACTCCAAGAAGGAAGGTAAGAGTTTTAAAAACAAACAAACAAAAAAATCAAACTTCCATTTTAGAAGCAGTAGAGCAATAAGGGCTAGGCAAATTTAAGTGATTTTTTTTTTCCAGGATTAAACAGCTAGGAAGTATCTAAGGTCAAATTTGAACCCAGGACTTCCCATCTACTCCATTTCTTCTAAGAGATTCTTGCCCACAGTCATATATGTAATGATCACCTGAATTAAATTCACTCATTTCCATCTATTTAAGTTCACTGATGATGCTGATGTTTATTTTTTCCATTTCCTGTTTGACCACATCCAACTGACCTTGAACTCACATTTCATGCTTTTTTGCAATATTGATCTTCATAGCACCAAACTTTCCTTGGTCACCAGAGATATGCATAGCCAAACTTCCTTTTTGCTTTGGCCCCCCCCCCCACTTCATTAGTTATGGAGCTAATTGTAGTTATCCCCTGCTCTTCCCCAGTAGCATATTGGATACTTTTGAGCCTGAGAAGTTCATCTCCCTGTATCATATTTTTTATCATTTTACTACTGTCCATGGGGTTTTCTTGGCAAAGATGTTGGGGGGGGGGAAGAGGGGTTTACTATTTCTTTTTCCAGTGCTTTACCTTTTATCAGAACTCTCCACACATCTGCTTGGGTAACTGCACAGCATAGCTTATAGTTTCATTAAACCACATAAGCTCCACCCCTATGCAAGGCAGTGATCCAGTGATGTCAGATTCATCATAGAGGATTATAATACTAAAGAAGGAAATCAAAAGATAATTGGAATAATAGGCAAATTTGGAATGCAAATGAAGCAGGGCAGAGATTCATATTGTTGTGTCAAGATAACTTACTGGTTTTAGCAAACTTTTCCAATAACCCAAAAGGGAACTCTACCCATGGACATCACCAGATGGTCAATATTGTAAACAGATTGATTATATACTTTACAGCCAAAGGTAGAGATGCTTTATATAATATAATAATTTAAAACAAGGAGTGAAGCTGATAGTGGCTCAGATCATGAGCTTCTTATTGTTAAATTCAGACTTAAATTGATGAAAGTAGGGGAAATTATCAGACTATATAGGTATGACCTAAATAAGGTCTTTTGTGAATATGAAGTGGAAGTGATGATGTTATAAATAAAAATTAATCTGAGGACTTATTCCTAGATTTATAAGCATTTTTTAGTAAAGAGAAAGAAAGACTTCTCCTCTATGGACCTGAACTTTGCCAGAGGGTCTCTAGACCCAAGCTTTGCTTGAGGGTCTCAGCCTGCTACATTTTTGTCACCTTTTAATTTAATGTATATGCAGAGTATATCATGTAAAATGCCAGACTGGATGAATCAAACGCCAGAATTAAAGTTGCTAGAAGAAATATCAACCATCTCAGATATGCAGACAATAAAACCTCTTGATAAAGGTGAAAGAAAAGTGTATAGAAAACTGAATTGAATAACATGAAAATAACATGAAAAAAAATTAAGATCATGGGATCTGGTCCCATCAATTCCTGGCAAGCAGAGTGAGAAGAAATGGAAACTGTCAGATTTTATCTTCTTGAGCTTGAGGATCACTACAGATGCTAACTGCAAGCATGAAATTTTTTTAAAAGATGCTCCTTGGAAGGAAATCTATGCCAAATCTGGATGGCATACAAAAAGCAGAAACATCACCTTGTTGACAGAGGTCCATATAGTCAAAACTATGATTTTTCTAGTGGCAACATATAACTATGAAAACTGGACTATAAGGAAAGCTGAGTGCCACAGAATTCACAATTTCAAAGTAGGGTTTTTGAGAAGTTTTGAGTGTCCCTTGAATAGCAAGGAGATTAAATTAGTCAATACTGAAAGAAATTAATTCAGTCTATTTGTTGGAAAATCAGATATTGAAGCTGAAGTTTAAATACTTTAGCTACATAATGAAAAAACAGGACACACTAATAACGTCTTTGATGTTGGGAAAGATTAAAGGCAAAAGGAGAATGTGATGGCAGAAGATACAGTGGGTAGATAGTGTCATGGAAGCAAAGAACATGAACTTGAGACATCAGGAGACAGTGAAGATTAGAAGGACTTGGTATGCTATGGTCCATGGAGTCATAAAGAGTTGGACATGATTGAATGCCTAAACAACTTCCTGATTCCAGGCCCAGCACTCTACCTCCTGTACTACCTAATTAGCCTTCCATATAAATTGTCCTTCAAATACTTGAATATAGCCATCTTGTCCCCCATAGTCTTTTCCAGATTAAATGTCCCTAATTTTGTCAACTAGTCATATATGATATAGCCTTTAAAACTCTTCACCATACTGATTGCCATCTTCTGAATACTTTTCTACTTGTTTAGCATCTTTCCTAAACTACTCTGAGACCCAGAATTCAACATGATACTCTAGTCTAGACAAAGGTTGACTTTGACTTAGAATAAAAAATATCACCTCCTTATCCTCCTTATTCCAGAAAGCTATGCAACATACTGTAGCCTAAAATCACATTAGCCTTTTCAGCTACTACATCAGACTTATAAATTTGCAGGTCTTTTTTCAGACTGCTGTCTAACCATGTTTCCATCTTATGAAGGTGATTTTTTTTTTATCCCAAGTGTAAGTCTTTTCATTTATCCATATTAAATTTCAACTTATTAAATTCAACCGTCAGCTATCTAGTCAAAATCTTTTTGGATCTTGACTCTCTTATCTAAATTGTTAGCTTTTCCTTCCACTTCTGAATCATCTGCAGATTTGTTGAGCATGACATATATACTTTTAAGACCTTGATAAGAATTTTAAACAACTAGGTAGGCATAGATTTCTGGGACATTTTATTAGAGACTTCTGGCCTTACAAATATCAAGTCCTCTACCACCTTTTCAGGCTTCTTACACCTTCTATCTAATCTACCTCCTCCATGTACTCTGTGATCCAGTGATATTGGCCTTGCTGTTTCTTGAACAAAATAGTAATTTCCTTACTCCAGGGATTTTTACTGGCTGTCCTGCATGCCTAGCATGCTCTCTCCCAGCTTTCCTAGCTTCTTCAAATTCCAGCCAAAATCTGCCTTCTACAGAAAGCTTTGTCTTCCCTCTAGTGATCATTTTCAAATTATCCTGTAGATGGATTATTTGTACAAAGCTGCTTGCATGTTATCTTCCCTTTGGCCTGAATTCCTTGAAAACAAGGACTTTGTCTTTCTTTTTATCCCTAGATCTTAGCATAGTGCCTAGCACATAGTAGGCATAATATAAACAAATATTTATTGCCTGAATATCTTAAAACACCATAAATTTACTCACTCAGTGGTAGCCAGCAGCACTTGTAGGCTTCTTTGGACATTTCCCCAATTTTTGCCCCTCTCCCTTCCCCCCAGCTCTAATTTCTCAGACTAAGACGGTTCACAACCTCAGATTGAATAAAAATGGAAGAAGAAATTGCTGCTCTTGTCACTGACAATGGCTCTGGCATGTGCAAAGCTGGCTTTGCTGGGGATGATGCTCCTTGGGCTGTGTTCCCCTCCATTGTTGGACGCCCAATACACCAGAGTGTCATGGTGGGAATGGGGCAGAAGGACAGTTATGTTGGTGATGAAGCCCAGAGCAAGAGAGGTATCCTGACTCTGAAATATCCAATTGAACATGGCATTGTTACCAACTGGGATGACATGGAGAAAACCTGGCATCATACCTTCTACAATGAGCTTTGTGTAGCCCCTGAGGAACACCCTGTTCTGCTTAAACCCCTTAAACCCCAAGGCCAACAAAGAGAAGATGACACAGATCATGTTTGAGACCTTCAACACTCCAACCATGTATGTTGCTATTCAGACTGTGTTGTCTCTGTATGCCTCTGGTCGTACCACTGGTATTGTTATGGACTCTGGTGATGGTGTCACCCACACTGTGCCCATCTATGAGGGTTATGCCTTTCCCCATGCCATCCTTCATCTAGATTTGGCTGGTCGTGACCTGACAGACTACCTCATGAAGATACTGACAGAAAGAGGATATAGCTTCACTACCACAGCTGAAAGGGAAATTGTTCAGGACATCAAGGAGAAGCTGTGCTATGTTGCCCTGGACTTCGAGCAGGAGATGGTCACTGCTGCTTCATCCTCTTCCCTGGAGAAGAGCTATGAGCTTCCCGATGGCCAGGTGATCACTATTGGCAATGAGAGGTTCAGGTGTCCAGAGGCCCTCTTCCAGCCATCCTTCCTGGGAATGGAATCCTGTGGCATTCATGAGACCACTTTCAATTCTATCATGAAGTGTGATGTTGATATCCGAAAGAATCTATATGCCAACACAGTCTTGTCTGGTGGTACTACCATGTACCCTGGAATTTCTGACAGAATGCAGAAAGAAATCACAGCCCTGGCACCTAGCACAATGAAAATTAAGATCATTGCTCTCCCTGAATGTAAGTATTCCATCTGGATTGGGGGCTGTATTCTGGCTTCTCTCTCCATCTTCCAGCAGATGTGGATCAGCAAGCAGGAATATGATGAATCTGGCCCATCCATTGTCCATTGCAAATGCTTCTAAATGGGCTGCTAGCAGATGCGTAGCATTTGCTGCATGAGTATTCACAAAGTAAAAAGTTGCCTTGGCAAATATACACCTCATGTTAGCCTCATGAAACTGGCATAAGCCTTCTTTGAAAAGAAACTTGTCCTTGGGGAAGTTTGTATCTGATATTAGACAAATATCGGCACTTTTTAGATTGTTGAACTGTTACTGATTTGACCTCGTATTCAAGTTAACAGTTGTTCCCTTGGTGTACATTTTAGCATACCTTGTACATATCTTTGATCTAAACCCTGATACAGGTTACTTCATTTTGACAGGTAAGGCTGAGTTAACTTCTATAGAGAATCAACTTGATAACATGACAATATAGTATCTGGCTGGTTGACACTCAACAGCTGTACAGTTTAGTTCTATAAAGCATCAGATTTGTACAGGGTATCTAAAGGTCAGATTTCCAGCATCTAAAAGAGCTGACTTATATAATTTCTCTCCTAAGGCTGGCAAGAGTT
Source organism: Monodelphis domestica (assembly GCF_027887165.1). Lineage (NCBI taxonomy): Eukaryota > Metazoa > Chordata > Mammalia > Didelphimorphia > Didelphidae > Monodelphis > Monodelphis domestica. The sequence goes on along the minus strand of NC_077230.1, from coordinate 369,261,426 downwards.
TATTAAATGTATGTTACATCTTGCCATCATCCTAGCAGGAACACATAATGAATCCTTAGGAATTGTTTTTTTTTTCCTTAACCCACTGTTTTACCCCTAAGTCATGGGGCTAAGTTACTCAACCTTGAGTTGCAAAAAAGTTGCATTTACAACCTCTGTAAATTTGTGCATCTAGTTAATTTATGTAAGATTTTTGTAAGTTGCCTTAATGTTCTCACATGACAGTAGAATACCAAAATTTGTAAGTTATCCTAAGAGTTGAGAATTGTAATGCCCAACACGTCATTGTGTAAGGAAAAATAAAAGTGCTGCAAGTAAACTGAAAAAAAAAACCCACCATAAATTTAAGTTCTTATTCTTTGAGGCAATGTGGTATAGTGAAGAGAACACTGGATCTATTTTTCAGTTCTAGCTTTGCCATTCTTTTCTGATTTTGACTAAGACATTTGCCCTCTATGAACTTTCTCTAGGAAATGAAGGGTTGTATTAGGTCATTGATGGTGAACCTATGGCATGCATATCAAAGATGGCGCACAGAGCACTCTCTGTGGACATGTGTGCTACCATCCCTCCCACCCCTTAGCCCCAGAGTTCATTACTAGAAAGGCAGAGGGACTCGGGTGGAGCTGCTCCCTTCCCCTTCTTTACCATTTCTGATAACATTTTTTTCACATCACCTACCCCTCCACCCATAAGCCCAATAGGAGCATTTTCTCCCTCCCCTGTCTGGGGTAAAGTGGGTGGCTCACAGGCAGCAAAGCTGGAGGGGAGTGGAATGCTCAGGCTACACACACACACACACACACACACACACTCACTGGACTTTCTACATTCACTGAGGATATTCCTCACTTCACCTGATCCTCTGACCAGCAGTCCAATGTGAGTGCTTTCTACCTCCCCTGTTATGCAATAAGGAGGGTGGGGCAGCACTCAGAGAGGGGGGGCATGGCACACAGTGTCTAAAAGATTCACCGTCACTATATTAGATGCTCTTTAAGGATCTTTTAGATTAGATGCTCTTTAAGGATCTTTTAGGACTAATATAAATCTGCCCTTGGGAATTTTTTTCTGTTACATGGATGCCTCTGTGAATCTAACAAAGAATGGAGACAAAATACTACATATTAGAGTAGGAAGTGAGGGGAAAATGGAAATGGACTTCAGGTGAAGTGTTCTTGCCTAATCTCTAGTATAATCCTAGTGGTGGGAGAAAAGAATATTATATGGGCCAACTATTAAAGTATCATGAAATGTTAGAGAGAGATCATACTTTACTTTCTTTTCATTGAAATAGTCCCAAAAGAGCAAAGGAGGCATGAGAGAATCTTCTTTTTAAATAAGTGTAGAGGCACTGCTGTGCATTTTTTGGTGCTACTTTTAACAGACTTGTCAGCACCATGCCTTCAAGAAAGAAATCGTATCCAGAACTGTGTTTTTAGTGAATTCATATAGTCAACAAAAATGCAAAATCTTATTTAATTTTTTTTATTTAATTTCATTTTCATTTATGAATTATCTCCTTCCCCTTCCTCTACCTATTGAGATAACAAGAAAAACAAAACCTATTATAACTATATATAGTCATGTAAAACAAATTCATAATTTAGCCATGTCAAAAAAATGCAAAAGAGGAAAATATACTTCAATCTGCACTCTGATTCCATCAGTTCTCTATTTGAAATGCATAGTATGTACCATCAGGAGTCCTTTGGATTTGTGATTTATAATTGTGTGTTGGTCAGAGATGCTATTTTTGAAGTGGATTGTTTTTATAACATTGCTGTTATTGTAGAAGTTGTTCTCCCGATTTGCTCATTTCACATTGCATCAGTTAATGCAAGTCTTCCCAGGGTTTTTTTTCCCCAATCATTCCCTTCATAATTTTTTATAGAACAAAAGTATTCTATCACATTCATTTACTATGACTTGTTCAGCCATTCCCCAACTGATGAGTACCATTTCAGTTTATAATTTTTTGCCACCAGAAAAAGAGCTGCTATAAATACTTTTGTATATATGAATCTTATTGCTCTTTTTGATACATATACCTAATAATGCTATTTTTGCATCAAAAGCTATGCACAATTTAATAGCTTTTGAGGCATAATTCCAAATTGGTCTCCAGAATGGCTGGACAAGTTCTAGGTGTTTAATTTCTCTTTTCTAAGGATTACTTTTTAAAAATTATTTAAAATTTTTTTAATTTAAAATTTTATTTTAATTTATATTTTATTTTTATTAATTTAATTAAGGATTACTTAAGTTTTCTATTTTCCTTTCTGTTAATATGAACAATTTCTGCTTTTATAAATATTCAGTTATTTCCCAAATTTAGATCACTAGTTTATTAGTATATGTTTAGGTGAGGTAGATTATTTATTTTGTTTTATTTATCTAGGTCTGAGAGAAGTAAATAGAGATCTTTTAGTATGGTTTTACTCTGCATTTACTCTGCAATTTTTTCCAATAACTCATTTAAGTCTTTAGATGCAATGCCATTTGGTGCATGTATATTTAATACTTATATTAATTCATTGTCTCATATCTTTTAACTGTATATTCTCTGATTATCTCTTTTAATTAGGTCTATTTTTGCTTTCTCTTTGTCTGAAGAATAATAGATTCTTTTCTAATCCTTCAATTGTATATATCTTTCTGTTTTGTGTGTTTCTTATAAACAACAAATTGTTTAAATTTCATTTCTAATCCAGTCTACTCCATTTTTTCATTTTATATATTATTTCCATTTTCCATTCAAATTTATAGTTTTGATCTGCTAATTATATATTTCTTTTCATCCTTTTCTCTTATTCATTTCCTTCTTTTCCTCTGTTCTCTTTTAAGAGTTTTATTCTTCTAGCAATTGCCTCCCTTAGTCTACCCTCCTTCTTATTCTGTCCCTTCCTCCATGACCTATCTTCTTAACTTCTTTCTTTCCTCCCTTTTTGGTAAGATGAATATCTGTGATCAACTGCACATTTATATGTATTTTTCTCTCCTTAAACCGGTTCAGATGACAATGGAGTTCAAGTTCCTTCCCCTCACTCCATGGTCCCCTCTGTTATATTAACTCTTCATTATACACTCTATTTAAATATGTGAGATAATTTTCCCTGTTCTTTTGTTCCCATCGTCCCTCTTCCAATGAATTCTTCTACCTCACTCATCTACTTTTGAGGTCATCCAAACATATAATAGAATCATACCAAGGTTCTCTGTCTAATTAGATTAAGACCTGTAGCAATTGAAATTCTTGAGAGATAGTATTTCTTGGTTTTAAAATATTTAATATTTAAATTAAATTAGATATTTAAATTTTAAATATAATTTATTATTTTACTAGTCAAGATATTCTAATTATGGTCACATGACTCTTGGCCATGATAAGACAAATGGAAACTCCTGGCCCACTTACCTATATGTGTTTTTTGGGAGCTCATTATTTAGTTCTTCCCTTGAACAACTCTAATTGTCAACCAGCCTTTCCCAAAACTGACAGGTGAAGTTTTGCACCTATGCCAGAAAAGTATCATTGCAGAACTTTCCTGTTAGCCAGAGTCTGTGAAACAACCACATTACTTAAGACAAAGAGAATGAAAAAATGTTATAGATTGAATCGAGACATGGTTTGGGAATTTTCCCTAACATACAAGAATTAATACAGTTGTTATATTTAACATTCACATATAACTACCAGTTATTATTTTCCATAAAGTTTTTTAATAATCACTTGAGATAGAAAAGGTAGATAAGCATAAAGTTAAAGTTTCTTCCTTACTCTAAGTTCTGACCACGTGTAGCCTATTCTCCAAGAATCTCTCTCTCCCTCACCTCTCTCCTCCAGCCTAGCTTCCAGGCCAAAAGCCCAGGTGGGCTCTGCCCACTCTTTTTTATTGAGGTTTACAGATGTAATTCTAGTATGTAAAAAATGTGGATGAACTGGGTTGGCAACTCAGGAGGGGGAGGGGATGAACTTCCCTTGTAACAGTCCACACATATATATGTATAAGGTATATGTTTGATGTATGGAAATTGTATTAACAAACGCATGGATAAGACCTGCTCATGGCAGTACAGGTCTCAACCTTTGATCTCAGCATTCTTAATATTCTGGTGTGAATCCAGGTTTCTTTGTCTTCACCTGGCTAGAGTAATCCACACCTGGACCGTGTCGTAATTTACATTTAAACCAATGGCAATCCACTGTGTGCTGTTGCATATGCATTATGTACCTCTTACCTCATTACCTTAATAAAAAAGACCGGAACAGCAGGATGCTGCCTCTTACCTTCCTTTTCTCTCTCACTGGAAACTTGGCTGCATGCCAAGGTATCGCTCCTTCTATGGAGCTCCAATGTGATCTCTAAAGATCTTCTTTCTTTATTCTCTTGTTCCCTTCTCACCTGAATGCCAGCCAGTGCTTCCGCTCTTAGAGCTTAAACTCCCAGTTCTGCCAGCGGTACTTTATCTTCAACTGATTTCTATCCTCACACCTGATTTCTATTCCTATCTAGGAATTCTACATTCCACGTATTCTTGGCTATTTATATGTTCCTTTACTGAATACCCTACAAAGGAAGATATCAGGAATTTGTGCTGTTCCTTCCCCTTTCTTCCAACTTCTGTTCTCATCCTCAAAATTATATTCCTTTAGATTTCTCTTTTATGCAGTGGTTGCTGGTCGACTACTGTATCCCTCCACACAGGATTCATGATAAATAAAGTCTGAAGGGCATCATTTCCCATATAAGGATGCAAATAATTTTAATCTTGTTTAGTTCCTTATGATTTCCCATTTGTATTTACCTTTTCATTATTCTTTTGAGTATTGTGTTTGAATGTCATATTTTCTACTCTAGTCGGGTATGCTTGAAAATCCTGCCTCTTTCATTATGGCCCAATTCCTTGTTGAATATATTATACTTGGTTGTAATCCTAGATCATTTGCCTTTGGGAACATCATATTTCAAACTCTCTGCTTCTTTATGTTGGCAGATGCTATAAATCTTATATGATTCTGATTGTGATTCTTTGGTACTGGAATTCTTTCTTTCTGGCTACTTGCAGCATTTTTTTCCTTCAACTAGAACTTCTGAATTTTGACTATAATATTCCTGAGATTAAACTACTAAAAAACTATTTTATAGAACTAGAAAAAAATTTAAAAATTCTTCTGGAAGAACAAAGGTCTAGAATATCAAGAAAATTAATGAAAAAAAAATGTGAAGGAAGGTGAACTAGCAGTACCAGATCTCAAACTGTATTATAAGAAAAAAAAATAATCAGGGCAGCTGGGTAGCTCAGTGGATTGAGAGTGTAAACCTTAAAATTTCCCAGACCCTACTTTATAAGATTGGATTAAGACCATTCCTTATTTGGGCAGTGAACTCTACTTAAAGCAGGAATGTGAGAATTCTACTTTACCTACTTGGGTCTGCCCTAGGGGAAGATAAAGTTGTAAACTCTTTTCTGAACAATGAAAAGTACTTAAACCCATACTTTTCTTAAGCTAAGTACCTATAAAGGTCAAGCAACTTGTGAATTTACAAGGAACAAAGAACTGGAAAACTTACTCAGAGCTTTCCTAGTGTGAATTACTCAAAAATCCACACCTTCTTAGGTGTGGACTAAGAATGGGCGGTCCTTTAGAAAACATCTACAGTGATTGGTAGATGTAAGGACTTAGGGGAGGTGACAGAGAAGATTTTGCCCTTAAAAATAAGAGCTCAGGGAAGAGCTGGGAAGTCATTCTGAGGAAACTGAATCTGAAACATTCAGATGGAGGAGGGAGCTGGTAAAAGCAGCTGAGATGCTGCTGGCCTGGTGTCATTAGAAATCCTTACTTAGACAGATCTTATGGTGAGTTATAAAAAACTGACTGATTTCTCTTTTAAGACTCAGGTCTAGGCCATATTGGCTTGAGGCCCTTCATACTTATTCCTTTCTTACTCTCTCTTTCTTTGATTACTCATTGTATTGTTAATTAAAATCTCTATTAAACCCAATTGACTTGGGTATTTGAATAATTGGGAATATTTCCCTGGCGACCACCTTATATTTGATTTTAAAACCCAAGACACTGTAGTGAAACATATTTCTGCGGTCAAATTTACTCACCCTCTCTTATTATCTATCACAATTTATATCTTCCACTATTTTAATCACTACATTTTAAGACCTCAACCATTTTAAATCTCACAAGAGCTAGACTTTAGAGATGGGAGGTCCTAGATTCAAATGTGACCTCAGACATTTCCCAGTTGTGTGACCCTGGGCAAGCCACTTAACCCCCATTGTCTAGCCCTTACCAGTCTTCTGCCTTGGAACCAATACACAATACTGATTCCAAAACAGAAGGTAAAGAGTTAAAAAAAAATAATCATCAAAACAATCTGGGACTGGCTAAGTAATAGAATGATGGATCAATGGAATAGATTAGGGGTAAATGACCTTTGTAATCTAGTATTTGATCAACCCAAAGATTCCAGCTTTGGGGAGAAGTCAAATATTTTACAAAAACTGCTGGGAAAGAGGCAGCTGGGTGGCTCAGTGATTAAGAGACAAGCCTAGAGATGGGAGGTCCTAGGTTCAAATCTGGCCTCAGATACTTCCTAGCAGTGTAACCCTGGGCAAGTCACTAAACCTTGTTTGCCTCAGTATGGCAGAACTAGGCATAGACCAATATTTCAAACCCTATACCAACATAAGGTCAAAAGTGGTATATGATCTAGACATAAAGGGTAATACCATAAGTAAATTAGGGGAATATAGAATAGTTTACCTGTCAGATTTATGGAGAAGAAAAGAATTTATGACCAAACAAGAAACAGACAACATTACAAGATATAAAATGAGTAATTTTTATTATATTAAATTTTATTCCAAGTTCTCTACTTCTTTATAGTGGTAGTTAAGTTGCTTAGAAGTATGATGCGGACTGACTTTTCAGTATTTGAAATTTTTCTTTCTGGTTTCTTACTGTTTTTTTTTCCTTTTACCTGGAAATTCTGGATTTTGGCTTTGGTGTTCCTGGGAGTTTTTATTTGGGGTTTTCTTTTAGGAGGTTGATTGGTAGATTCTTTGTATTTCCCCTTTGCTTTCTGGTTTCTTATAAGAGATCTGAAAAATTTAAAATTTCTTAAAATCTTAATTCTAATTGATTTTTTAAACTCTTAACTTCCACTTTATAATCAATACTGTTTATTGGTTCCAAGGAAAAAGAGTGGCAAGGGCTAGGAAATTAAGGTAAAGTGACTTGTCCAGGGTCACATAGCTAGGAAGTTATTTGAGGCTAATTTGAACCTAGGACCTCCCATCTGGGGGCCTGGCTCTGTAAACCTTAAAATTTCTTAGACTTATAAATGTTGGAAATTTCACCATTGGGAAATTTCATACTTGAAAATTTTCCTACTGATAGTCTATTGGAATGTGAACCCCTTGGCATGGGAGGTCCTTCTCCCTACTTAAGATTTACTTTAGGACAGAAACCTTTTGCTGAACAATGGAAAGGGCTTTGACCTATGCTTAAGCATAGAACAGGAAGTTCTTTGAGTCATGATTGATTTTAGAATTGATACAATAGAGATACTTGGAATGACAGAACCAGGTCTTGGAACTTCCAATCTCCACCCTACTCAGTCCTAACAGGATTTAGGAAGGGCTGCAGCATAGATCAAGATTTAATTATTTGAGAATATGACCTTCAACAGCATGTGCAAAGCCACAGACCTCTGGGCGGTCCTGGGTTAAGCTAGAGCCACCATTGGCACAGGGAAGACATGGACAGTGATTGGTAGATGTGAGAACTGAGGGGAGGGAACTTGGATGGTTTCCTTAAAGATAGCGGGGTCTGAGGACTGAGGAGTTTTTTGGAGAGGTTTTGCTCTGAGAGGTGGTGCTCTGAGAAGCTTGCTCTGAAGGAAGCTGGAGGTGGAGGCCCCTGAGACTGTTTCTCCATTTTGGTCACGTGAGTGATAGGGACTGATCTCTTTTCTTTGCCTCAGCTATCTAAGGGCTTGGGCCTTTTGGCCCAGCCTAAACAGAGGGGGTATTAAGCCCTATTCCCTTCTCTCTCTCTCTCTCTCTTTCTCTCTCTCTAATACCTTTCTTCCTCCTGTTTGTAATTAAATTCCATAAAAGGTTGACTGCTGATTTGAGTTTTCATTAAGGAATTACATAGCTGAATTCCTTGGCGACCTTAAATTAATATATATCAGTCTTTTAAAGTGATTTCCATGTCACAGCTCTCAATCCACTGAGCCACCTGGCTGCCTCCTAGTCAACTGATTCTTAAGTATTTTTTCCTCAATCTGTTTTCCAGGTCAATTTTTGCTTTAAGGTATCTTACATTGTCTTTTATTTCTTCAGTTTCTTGTCTTGGTTTTAATATTCTTTGTAGTTTTTTGGAGTCATTGGCTTTTACATGGTCCAATCCTAATTTGGGGGGAGTTTTTGTTTGGGTATGATTTCATACTTCTGCCAAGCTGTTAATTCCATTTCCAATTCTTCCGTGATTCATTTTCCCCAAAAACCTTTTTCCTCAGGTATGCATATTTAATTTATAAAAATCTTTTTATTAACTCTTGATTCATCACAAGAATTCTAGTTGAGTTTGTGCCTAAGATATGTTTTTCTCTGGGTCAATACTTATAGATGTTTTGGAGTCATTCTCTTTTGTGTTTGTGTCTTGAACATTCTGACACCAAAATAGTTCGTTATAGTGGGATTCTTTTTTGGTTTGCCCATTCTTCCTACTTCTTGACTTCAGCCCTGATGTTAGGACTGGGCTATGCAGCACTTCTGGAGGGAGGGTCTGGGCTGGTCCTATTCCTGCTTTCTTGGGGTATTAAATGTTGTGTTATTCCAGGATTTCAGGGACAAGTTTGGGACTGCAAGCTTTCAATGCTCACAAAGTAGTGTGTTGCAGGGCAAAGTCTAATTGCCACTCCCTTAATCTGAGATTTTGAGTGCTGCTGGATTGCACTGTTGTCAGCTACATTTGTTCACAGTGACAGAATTGTAGGCTCCCTTTTGGTGTGGGTTTCCTATCTTAGTTATTCCTCTATAGACGGGGCTAGACATTAGAAGTGAAACTCTGCTTTGTGTTTGAGGTCGGAGCTACAGCACTGCTGCTGCTGCTACTGACTTCTGAACTTCCTTTTTCTTACACAGCAGCTTCCCTTCCCCATAATGGCCCTCCCATGCATCTGTGCCCTTTATCAGTCCCTCCTAGATCTGTGACTTGGAGCTGAATATTGGGCAGTAAAAGCTGTTATTTGGCACCTGTTCCCATCCCCAAATCCAGATGTGGGTCTCAGAGTGCCTCAGTATGGATCTGAGACCCCCTTTTGTACTTGTGCACAGGCTCTCCTTGGGTTTTGGAGTATAACAGAGGCAATATGCTTCTGGGTGGACCCCTAGCTCTAGTGTTCAAAGAACTCTATATGCCCTATGTCAAACTGGTTAGGATATATGATTCACTGTGACTTTTTCCTGTATTTCTCCATTAAGATTCAGTCTGGTGCCCTTTCAGAACCTGTGAGTACGAGTTCATGGAAAGGAATTCATGGCATTGCTTCCTGCCATCTTACAATCTTCAATCCCTTCCCAGAGCTGTGAATTAATTGCCTTCCTTACCTGTAAAAACAATTTTTATGGTGTATTTTTTACATTTAAGTCATTTATTTGTTTGAAATGTGCTGTAGTAGATGATACAAGATGCTAGAATAAAACACTTAGCATGCTGCCAGCCAGAGCCACATGGGGGAATAGGGGGGGGGGGGGGGGGAAGAGACGGACAAGAGGAAGGGGGGGGCGGAACCTAGATGATTCTACCTCCCTTTCCTGCATCTCCTCTGCACCAATCGTAGCCTAAGCTTGTCTTAGGACAGCCCAGGGGTCTATCAGCTGTTTCTGATTTGTCAATTTCTCTGTCAAAGGCCATCCTCCTAAACACTCAATCTTCAAGCATGGTTACAGACATTCCCAATTTTGTTAGACAAAGAAGGGTGGAATAATGCAAACTTCCTAAGTCATCCCTGATTTTGTTAGACTAAGCATCTTCATTGTTACAAATCAGGATATAGTAAATCCAGATCATTGGCTCTTAAATCTCAGAAGATATTAGTTCAAATTCCATCCCAATACATTTACTACCAGTGAGATGTTGGGCAAGTCATTTGACATCCTTGAGCCTCAAGTTTCCTCATTTGTAAAATAAAAGGGTTGGACTACAAGACCTTTAGGGTTCCTTCCAGTTTTAGAGGTATGATCCTGAAAGTCCCCATCTGTTTCTGGTTTTCCTGGCAATTCTTGTCACTGAATCTCTTAGGTAGTAATTTTTGCTCTTGAGTTAAGTAGATATTAGACTACTTGTGTTCATGTGTTATGGATAATAATCTATTTCACATATCAACTTATTTATCTCATGCTCAATAGTCTTGCTAATGTTAATTTCCCTCACTCTACTTTTTTTCATTATGTCCCTATTTATATTTCTCCTCCTTCCCCTCTAAGTTTCCCAATTACTGTGGCTGTCAATACCATTTTCACAATCATCCAGGTTTACAACTTTAGTGCCATTTTATGCATCCAAACAGTTAAGTATTGTAGCAGTTTCTATCTTCACAACATCCCTATTATAAATCCTCTTCTCTTTATTTCCATAGTCACCACTCTTATTCAGGTCCCCTTGTCATCTCTCACTTGTACTGTTGCAGTCACCTAATTGCTTTCTTTGCCATGAGTCTTTCTGTGCTCCAATTCATCCTCTACTCAGTTAACAAAGTGATTTTCCTAAAGTATAGATTTGACCATGTTATACCTCCCCTCACCTTGCTAAGGAAACTCTAGTGTTTTCCTCCTAGATCAAATCAAAAATTTTCTGGCAGTTGAGCCCCTTCATACTTCCTAGTTTTCTTATAACTTTACTCCTCTCCTCACAGTTCCTTGAACACAATACACTGTCTTCAATCTTCATGCTTTTCTTTGCATTTATGTTTTCAAGCTTGAATGGTTTTCTTTTTTTATATTTGAAAAAAATTATTTAATTAATTTAGAATATTTTCCATGGTTACATGATTCATGTTCTTCTTTTTACCCCTGTAGCCAATGAGCAATTCCACTGGGTTTTATATGTATCATTGACCAAGACCTATTTCCATATTATTAATATTTGTATTAGGGTGATCATTTAGAGTATATATCCCCAATCATATCCCCATTGACCCATGTGATCAAGCAGTTGTTTTTCTTCTGTGTTTCTACTCCCACAGTTCTTCCTCTGGATATGGATAGTGTTCTTTCTCATAAGTCCCTCAGAATTGTCCTGGATTATTGCATTGCTGCTAGTAGAGAAGTCCATTACATTTGATTATGCCACAGTGTATCAGTTACTATGTATAACTTTCTCCTGGTTCTGTTCCTTTCACTCTGCATCAATTCCTTGAGGTTGTTCCAGTTCACATGGAATTCTTCCAGTTAATTTTGAATGATTTTCTTTCTGAAGTTTTCCTTTATAAAATCTCCCTGAATGATCCCTCTATCTACCTCTTAGAATCTCAGACTTCCTTCAAGATTTAGCTCAAAAGCATTTTCCTACAAGATGCCTTTCCTAATCCCTCCAAATGCTAAGCCTTTCCCTCAAGGATTCCCTTTCATTTATTCTGTATGCATCCTGTATACATCTATGTTTTTAAAAAATCATTTTTACTGATATTTTCTGTTTCTTATATCTCTGTAGTATTCCATGTATTCTTCCTCCCCCTCTCCAAGTGCTATTTCATATGACAGCTTTAAAAAAAAGGAGAAAAGAGAAAAATTAAAGTCAGCACAATTTTTTAATATGTTGAAAAGTCCAAGGAGGACATGTAGCATATAATACCTATGTACCTCTCATGACCACAAAGTGGAAGCTTGTGGGTAACTTCTTATTTCTTTTCATTTGAGCCCTATTTTTCCTTTATAATTTTATTACATTTATTCTTTTTGATGTCTTTTTTGCTTGTATTGCTGTAGTTACTATGTATATTGTTTTCTTTGCTCTGCTCATTCCACTCTGAATCAGTTCACACTTTACTTTATTCATCATATACATTTTAACAGAATATCCAGATTCTTAACAGAAAAGTTAAATGAGTTACTGGAAAAGTAGATAGTAAAATTTTACTAGTGGGGGACGTCAACCTTCCCCTCTCAGAAGTAGATAAATACAACCCCCCATCCAAAAAAAATCCAAGAAAGAAGTTAAGGAGGTAAATAAAACTTTAAACAAGTTTGATATGATAGACCTCTAGAGAACAATGAATGTGAATAAAAAGGAATACAAACCTTTTTTTCAGTAGTACCTGACATATAAAAGTTGACCATAAAAAGGGGCATAACAACCTCATAATCAAATATAGAAAAGCAGACATATTAAATACATACTTTTCAGACCATAATGCAATAAAAATTACAATCAACAAAAGGCAGCAGAAAGACTAAAAACTAATAAAAAACTAAATAATCTTATCCTAAAGAACGAACGAGTCAAAAAATAAACCATAGAAACAATTAATAATTTCATTAAAGAAAATGACAATGAAGAGACAACCTATTAAAATTTATGGAATGCAGCCAAAGCAGAAGTTAGGGGGAAATTCCTATCTCAAAATACTTATATCAGCAAAATAGAAAAAGAGCATCTCAGTGAATTGGGTATGCAACTAAAAAAAAAAAAAACTAGAAAAATAACAAATTAAAAACCCCCAATTAAACACCAAATTAGAACTTTAAAATGAAGGGAGAGATTAATATAATTGAAAGTAAGAAAACCATTAAACTATTAAATACAACAATAAACTGGTCTTATGAAAAATAGATAAACATTGGTTAATTAAAAAAAGAAAACCAAATCACCATTATCAAAAATGATAAAGGTAAAATGACAAATAATGAAGAAGAAATTAAAGGAATTATTGGAAATTATTTTGCCCAACCTTATGCTAATATATCTGACTAAATTAAATAGATGAATACTTTAAAATATATAAACTACTCTAATTAACAAAATAGAAATAGAATATTTAAGCAACCCTATCACAGAAAAAGAAATTGAATAAGCCATTAAAGAACTCCCTAAAAAAAAAAAGCCCCTGGGCCAGATGGATTCACAAGTGAATTCTACCCAATATTCAAAGGACTAACTCCAATACTACATAAACCATTTGGAATAATAGAGGAAGATAGAATCCTTCCAAACTTTTTTTTTTATTACACAACTATAATATTGATATCTAAACCAGGAAGAGCTAACAGAGAAAAGTATAGACCAATCTCCTTAATGAACATCAATGCAAAGATTTTAAATAAAATACTGGTGTGTAAAGGAAACTAGAACAAGTTCTGGACTTTCTCCCACTGTGTTGGAACAAGCAACAATGGGAATATTAGAGAGAGAAGAAAATTGTCAGGACTGACAGTTGGTGGGGGAAGGGGCAACTGGGAGTGGCAGTTGGTCTTGTGACTTGAGCACTTCCTTCCTGGCTTTGGAAATGGGAGGAGCTTTGGCTTCCCAGTCTAGAGAGAGTGCCTCTATTTTCTTCAGCCTGAAGAGACAGATCCAACCAGCTCTGAAGGTCAGAACTTTTCTTGTTGCTTGCTGTCTACTGCTATGATTTTGAAATTGAGAAAACTAGCACAGATACAGTGTAGACAGGAATAAGAGAAACCCTCCACCAGCCTGTGAGGTCTGGCCTCAGCTCCAAAGCTGAGAAAGACTCCAACCTTATTTAGGGACATCCTTCTTCCCTTTTCCCTGATACCTCTCCAATCTGAACTGGTTATTAAAATTTATCTTATTTGAATATCACAGTCAGATAAGTGGACTATCTTTTCTGGGGCATAGAGGGAGCTGAACCTCAGTTTAGTCATCCAATTACAAATGTTCCTTATTGTACCCCTCCTGGGCGACAAAATTCTGAGGAAAGGCTTGTCCCTTAGGAGGGTCCGTGTTTACCTGCTCTGGGGCAACTTCAGCAGCAATCCAGCGAGAAGACATCCCTGCAGGCTATCATAAGTGGCTCATTTCTGTAAAACTTAAATTAGTATCTAGTAATAAAAATTATATTTTATGAGATTTATTAAGGATTATTAGAAATCAAGGAATAAAGAAGATACAAATATATAACCATGTACCCATGGCTGATTAGCCAATTCAGAATCCCCACGCTTAGCTTACTTACTACATCATTGCAATGGAATGGAAGAGGAAGAGGGAGGCATTACTGCCAGTTAAATACCAATTGTGATCTTGCCAACCTGGGGACTCAGGTGAGATTATAGGGAATTCTGAGAAACACCAAGGACTTCTGGGGATTGAAGTCTGGGGTTCAAAAATCTCCATTTTTATATTTCTTAGACACCCCATTTTGTTCAAAATATAGCCTCTCAGCAGGGGTCATCTCTTTCCTTTGCCTCACCAACAGCCATATCCCCTCTCATCTTCAACTCCTCCATTCCCTGCTACAAACCTTCCGTATCCCCTGTTTTTTCAATTCCCCCATCTTTCCGCTATAAATATTACACTGGCAAGGAGATTACAGCATCATATCACAAGACTCATATACCATGGTGGTTTTTAAACCAGGAATGGAAGGATGGTTCAATATTAGGAAAACTGTCAGCAAAATTGACCATATCAATAATAAAACCAACATAAGTCAAATTATTATTTCAATAGATACAGAAAAATCATTTGACAAAATACAACATCCAATCCTTTTAAAAACACTGGAATAAATGGAATCTTATTTAAAGTGATAAATGGCATCTATCTAAAACCATCACCAAGCATTATCTATAATAGGGAATAACTTAAATCTTTCCCATTCAGATCAGGAGTAAATCAAGGATGCCCATTATCACTATTATTATTTAATATTGTACTAGAAATTCTAGCTATTGCAATAACAGCAGAAAAAGAAATTGAAGAAATTAGAATAGGCAAGGAAGAAACACAATTATCACTCTGCAGATGATATGGTGGTATCCCTAAAGAATCTTGGAGAATCAACCAAAAAACTAATGAAAATAACAATTTTTACAAAGTCATAGGTAGTAGTAGTCTCTCGGTAATTGAGGATGACGATTGTCTTTGTGCGTTTTTATCTATGGTGTATAGATGAGTGTGCACAAAGACCCTTGTGCGTGAAAGAGATTTAAGTGGAAAAGTCGATGCACAGAGACAGTCCCACTCTCTCAGCGTTGGAAGCCTGGGTCCAATGGCACAAAAAATCGTTATACCTGGAGACTTTCTCAGCTGCATTGGATGACTGTGTTGTCTTTTGTGCTCCAACACGCCCTAAGCACTCCACAGTGCTTTGCTGCGTCATCATCTCAGCTGTTGAACCTTCTTATTGGTTTCTTCCATCTGTTCAGCCGAAGCAGTCTTCACATGCTGGGTGAGCAAAGCCCTAGTTCACCAGGGGTCCACGACGACCCGATGGCTACTCTCACAAGGTTTAGCTGGCCTGTCGAAGCCGTTGCCTGGGGTGTGGCCGCTGCCGCATGCTAGCAGCTACTAGGAGCCACAAGTGAGAGCTGGGTGTCAGGTGGGGGTCAGAGGCTGGAGAGCTGCCCTAGGAAGGCACGACAAGCCCTCCATACCAGAGATACTACCCCTCCCTGAGCACCCCATACACCCCAACGTCATAGGATACAAAAATAAATCCACATAAATCATTAGCAGTTTTATTTAACAGCAAAAAAGTCCAATAGCATAGATAGAAAAGAAAATTCCATTCAAAATAATTCCAGACAATATAAAATACCTGAAGGCATATCCACCAAAACAAATCTAGCAACTATATGAATACAATTACAAAACATTCTTTGCTCAAATAAGGTTAGACCTGAACATATGGAAAAACATTAATTGTCCAAGCCAATATAGTAAAAATGACAATGCTACCTAAATTAATTTACCATCACACATCTTGTCTTAAGGCACATTTGTCATATTTATATAACACAGTTTGTTTAGCCATTCTCCAATTGACAGGCGTTTACTGTTTCTAATTCTTAGCTATCAAAAAAACTACTATTAAAATGTTTTAGAGTATTTGAGGATTTAACAAAATAATTTTTTTTATTAAAAAGATATCTTATTTTACCAATTACATGTAATAACAAGTTTCTGTATAAGTTTTCTGAAGTTATATGATCCAAGTTGTCTCCCTCCTTCCTTTTCCTTTCTCTTTGTGGAGCTGGCAAGCAATTCAATGCAAAACATATTTCCATATTGTTCATTTTTGTAAGAGAATAATCATATAAAACCAAAACCCCCCAAAAAACCATAAATAGACTAATTTTAAAGATAGTATGCTAGGTTCTACATCTGACTCCAACAGTTTTTTCTTCAGAGATGGATAGCATTCTTTGTCATAAGTCCCTCAGAATTGTCCTGGATCATTGTATTACTGAGAGTAGCTAAGTCTATCACAGGTGATCATTCCACAATATTGCTGTTCCTGTATACAGTGTTTTCTTGGTTCTGCTTATTTTACTCTGCATCAGTCCATGTAGGTCTTTCCAGCTCTTTCTGAAATCATCATGTTCATCATTCATTACAGCACAATAGTATGCCATCACCATCATATAGTACAGTTTATTCACCCAGACCTTTGTTAATGGACATCACTTCAATTTTCAATTCATTGCAAACACAAAAAGAGCAGTCATAAATATTTTTGGACAAGTATGTTCCCCCCCCCCTTTTTTAATCTCTTTGAGATACAGAGCTAGTAGTTGCCCTCTAGAATGGTTAGATCAGTTCACAACTACCAGCAATGCATTAGTGTCCCAATTTTGCCACATCTCCTCTAAAAAAAAATTTTTTTTGATGACTTCCTTGGGGTATTAAAGGGTAGTGATGGAGTCTTTGGTTCAAAGGGGTTTTTTAGTCATCTTATTTTAATAACCCCAAATAGTTTTCCAGAATTATTGTGCTATTTCATAGCTCCACTAAACAATACATTAGTGTGCCCATCTTCCCATATCCTCTCCCCAAAATTACTATTGCCATTTTTAACAATGTGCAGATTATGAAGGACAACCTTAGGGATGTTTTGATTTGCATTTCTCATTATTAGTGATTTAGAACATTTTTTCATGTTGTGAATACTTTGCCATTCTTCCTTTGAAAACTATGTTCATATGCTTTGATCATTTATCTATTGGGGAATGGCCATTAGTCATATATATTTATTGTTTATGCATCTTGGATACAAAATCCTTGTCAGAGAAATCTGAAAATGTAAGAAATTAAATTTAGGTTTTATGTTAAACATGAGAATTCTATAGTAATATTATGGTCACCAATTTAAAAATATTATAACTAGAGTAAAAATGACCTTTAGTAGCTTTATTTACAAAGAGGTGGAAAGGGTGAAAGTGGGAAAATGTAAGAAAAAGGTAGAGAACTATCTAGCCTATCACACTAAGCACTTCTCCAGCGTGGGGTTTAGGCCCAGCAGGGCTTCACCACATCCATTGTCCCCATGTGGATTTTCTGGTCATTCTCAGCCAGAAGTCCAGTGGTGTCTTCAGCAAGAATTATACCAATGCAGCCTCCTCCAGGAAAGGAAGGCTGTAAAGGGTAAATTTTATGGTTGGACTGAATATATATATATATATATATATTTGTTTTTTAAGTTGGTTGCCAGGTATTTAAATTCTAAATCCCAATGAAATACTCAAGTCAGAATGGAATTTTATGGAGGTTTATTTACAATAGAAGGAAGAAATTAAGAATGAGAGAAAGAGAAGAAGAAAAAGGGAAGGATAGCTGCCTCAGCCTGCTCTGAACCCAGCAGGAGTTCAGAAGCCTCAGCCAAGGGGTCTCTCTAGAGGCTAGTAACTCCAGAAAGCCAAGGGAAAGGGAGTCCTAAGGGATGGGCCTTTCCAGAGGCTGTTGCCTCCAGAAAAGCCAAGGAAAGGGGATTCAGCCTAATCACTCACCACATGAGTCTAAGGGAAGCAGTCTCAGGTCTCACGCTGGAGCTCCTGCACAGTCGAGTTCCACCCTCTCACAGGAAGTGATGCAGTTCTTTATGTCACTTCCTGTGTCTTACACGTACCAATGGTGGCTTAAACTTTGCTTTGGATGGCCCAGGGGGTCAGTCAGTTGTTTCTGACATTGAAGTCCAAAGGAGAAGATCCAGGAGCAGTCCTTCAAGAAGCAGTCCAAGAACCAAAGTCTCAGCCTGAAGTGAAAGTGAAGTTCAAAGTCCCTTGGACAGGAAGGTCAGGATGTTTTATAGTCCTTTTCCCACGTCCCTTCCTGTCCCTTCCTCCACTTTACAGGAACCAATTGCAGTCTTTCAATTTGCCTAGCACTGCCCAGGGGTAGGGCAAGTGACTTGTCATCACTCTTACTTGGTTTTAAATAGGAATGCTTAAGTTTTTGAATGATTAACTTAAAATTTGCCGATTGATAGACAAAGAAAGTTTGATTGACTCTTCACAATACAAAGATTTTTTTCCCATTTTAACCACTTCCCTTCATATACTAGATGTATTAATATTGCCTCTGCAGAAGCTTTTCAGTTTTAAGTAATCAAAGTTATCTATTTTACTTCTGTAATTGCCTTAATCTTTTGTTTGGTTAAGAATATATTTCATAGAACAATTAGGTTATACAGTGGCTTGAGTGTCAAATCTGAAATTCTTAGGACCTGGGTTCAAATTTGGCCTCAGACACTTTCTAGCTGTATGACCCTGGGCAAGTCACTTAACCCCAATTGTCTAGCCCTTGCCACTTTCTGACTTAGAATTGATACAAAGATAGAAAATAAAGATGAAAAAAGATAAAGAAAACATTTCCTATCCATAGCTATGAAACACATATGATCTGTTTCTCTTCCAACTTTTTTATAGTATAATTTTTAACATTGAAGCCACATATCCATTTAGAATGTATTGTGGTGTGTGTTGCAAGGCATTGATATAAGCCAAATTTCTACTGATTGCTTTCCATTTTTCCCAAAAGTTTTTTTTTTAATCAAGTAAAGGATTTTTTTCTTGTGTAACTTATTTCCACTTATTCTAACACTGAGTGATTTGAGTTATATTGTTTTTGAATATTGCTTGTCTAGTCTTTTCTCTTAGTTGATTTCTCTATTTTTTAACCAGGTTTTTTTTTCACTTTAAACATTATTTTATTTGGTCATTTCCAAACATTATTCATTAGAAACAAAGATCATTTTCTTTTCCTCCCCCCCCCCTTCCCACCACCTCTCCCATAGCCGATGCACGATTCCACTGGGTATCACATATGTCCTTGATTTGAACCCATTTCCATGTTGTTGGTATTTGCATTAGAGTGTTCATTTAGAGTCTCTCCTTATTCGTATCCCCCTACCCCCTCTAGTCAAGCAATTGCTTTTCCTCGGTGTTTTTACTCCCATAGTTTATCCTCTGCTTGTGGATAGTGTTTTTTAGATCCCTGCAGATTGTTCAGGGACATTGCATTGACACTAATGGAGAAGTCCATTACCTTCAATTGTACCACAGTATATCAGTCTCTGTGTATAATGTTTTCCTGGTTCTGCTCCTCTCACTCTGCATCACTTCTTGGAGGTTGTTCCAGTCTCCATGGAATTCCTCCACTTTATTATTCCTTTTAGCACAATAGTATTCCATCACCAACATATACCACAATTTGTTCAGCCATTCCCCAATTGAAGGGCATCCCCTCGTTTTCCAATTTTTGGCCACCACAAAGAGTGCAGCTATGAATATTCTTGTACAAGTATTTTTACTTATTGTCTCTTTGGGGTACAAACCCAGCAGTGCTATGGCTGGATCAAAGGGCGGACAGTCTTTTATCACCCTTTGGGCATAGTTCCAAATTGCCCTCCAGAATGGTTGGATAAATTCACAACTCCACCAGCAATGAATTAATGTCCCTACTTTGCCACATCCCCTCCAGCATTCATTACTTTCCTTTGCTGTCATGTTAGCCATTCTGCTAGATGTGAGGTGATACCTCAGAGTTGTTTTGATTTGCATCTCTCTGATTATCAGAGATTTAGAACACTTCTTCATGTGCTTATTAATAGTTTTGATTTCTTTGGCTGAGAACTGCCTGTTCATGTCCCTTGCCCATTTATCAATTGGAGAATGGCTACCAGGTGTTTTTTATAACTACTGCTTTATAATTTACATTGAGGTCTGGACATGCTAGTCCCATTTTATTCTTACTTTGTTTCATCATTGGTATTCTCAATCTTCTGCTTTTCCAAATTAATCTTGTTATTTTATCAAGCTCAATAAAGCAACTCCTTGGTAATTTAATTGGCATAGTATTAAAGGTGTAATTTTGGTAGTATTGTCATTTTTATTATATTGGCATAGCCTAGCCATGAGCTCTAAATATTCCTCCCTATTTAAGTGATTCTTATTTCTTTAAAGTATGCTTTATAATTGAGTCTACATAAGTCTTTTGTGCACTTTGGGAGGTTGATATTTAGAGATTTAATGTATTTTGTAGTTATTTGGAATGGGATTTCTCTTTCTAGTATTATTTCTTGTATTTGTTATTATTATTATATAGAAATGTTGATGGTTTTTTGAGGATTCATTTTGTAGCCTGCAACTTTACTGAACCTATTAATTTTTTTAGTTTGTATCTTTGTTGATCCTCTGGAGTTTTCTAAATAAACCATTATATAATAGGGATAGTTTTTTTTTCCTCTTTACCTGTTATTATGCTTTTTAAATGCATTTATTTTATCTCATTTGTAAAATCTAAATTATAATCTCTAATAATAAAAGTATTATATTTTATGAGGTTAATTAAAGATCATTAGAAATCAAGGAATAAAGAGGTTACAAAATAAAAACCACGTGCCTGTGGCTGGTTAGCCATTTTCAGCCATCCCCACTCACCACCATCACTGCTGATTGTTGACCAAAAAAGAGGCTGTGGGAGGAGTTACCACCAGTTAAACACCAATAACGTGATCCCACCAATTTGGAGACAAAGGAGAGATTATAGAAAATTTTGGGAAATACTAAGGACTTCTGGGGAATTAAGTCAAAGATTCAACATCTCCATTTATACGCATTGCTGTTGCTAGCATCTCCAGAACTATAGCAAATAATAGTGGAGACAGTGGACATCCTTACTTAACTGTTCTAGTATATCTCTATTGCATATGATGCCTGCTTTTAGTTTTAGGTAGATGCTTTTATGTTATTAAAAATACTAAACTTTGTAGGGTCTTTAAAAACATGAAAGAATACTATATTTTCTTGAATTGTGGGAGTAGAAACATAGAAGAAAAATATTCCCTTGATCATATGGTTCAATGGGGACATGATTGGGGATGTAGACTCTCAATGATCACTCTATTGCAAAACATTAATAATATGGAAATAGGTCTTGATCAATGACACATGTAAAACCCAGTGGAATTGGACATTGACTACAGAAAGGGAGTGGGAGGAGAGAAGGGAAAGAATATGAATCATATAACCATGGAAAAATATTCTAAATTAATTAAATAAATAAAATTTTAATAAAGAATGCTATACTTTCTCAGACTGTTTCTGCATCAATTGAGATGATCATAAGGTTTACAATGTTTTAATATGATTAATTATATCAATTGTTTTAAATTATGCTGAACTATTGTATTTCCGATATAAATTCTACTTTATGATGAAGTCTGATTTCTTGGATAAATTAATGAAATGTTTGATAGGATTGTATTTAAATTATTAATATAAGTGTTCATTAATGATATTGTACTTAAAGTTTTCTTTTTCATGTTTTATCTCTCTGGTTTAGCAATTAGGACTATATTTGTCTCATAAAAGAATTCTGATAGTATTCTTTCTTTCTTAAATTTGAAGATAAGAAAGAAAATATACTAATTCATCAGGTCCCAGAGTTGGCTTTGTTGTTGTTGTTAGTTCCTAGATTTTTTTCCTTTTCTGAGATCTGATTATTCAAGATATTTGTCTGGTCTTCTAATAGCCTGGGTATTTTATATTTTTTAAAGGTATTCCTCTATTTTTCTTGTGTTGTCAGTTTTGTTAGCATATAACTGTGTATAATATGTTTCAATTATTTTTTATTTCTTCTGGGTTTGCTGTGATTCTATATACTTTGTTTTAATCCATACCTTCCATCTTAGAATCAGTACTGTGTATTGGTTCTAAGGCAGAAAAGCAGTAAGGACACTTGCCCAGGGTCACATAGCTAGGAAGTATCTGAGGTCAAATTTGAACTCAGGACCTCTCATCTCTGGACCTGGCTCTCAATCCACTGAGCAACCTAGCTGTCCCCTAACCTTTTTCATTTACTATTTTATTGATTTGATTTGCTACTCTCTTCTTTTTAATCAGATTAGCAAATCAATTTTAATAGTCTTTTCAAAGAAGCAGCTTTTTAGTTTTATTTATCTTTTCTATGGGGTTTTCTTATTTCTAATTTATTTTTCCTCTAATTTTTAATGTCTTCTCTTTTTGTCCTTATTTTAGGTTTGTTCATTTTCTAATTTTGAAAGTACATATTCATAATTGCAGCTCTTTTTGTGGTCTCAAAGAATTAGAAATTATGAGGATTAGTTGGCAAATGGCTGAACAAGGTATGGTTTATGATTATGATGGAATACTATTTTGCTATAAGAAATGACAAGTTGGATAATTTTGGAAAAATCTGGAAAAACTCATATGAACATTAATAATGCAAAGTGAAAAGTGAGCAGGACCAGAAAAACACTGTACACAGTAACAGCAATATTTCTTGATGAACAACTGTGAATGACCTAGCTGTTCTCAGAAATGCAGTGATCCAAGAAAATCACAGAGACTCAATGAAAAATGCCATCTGATGGAGTCTGAATGCAAACTGAAACATACTATATTTCCCTTCCTTCCTTCCTTCCTTCCTTCCTTCCTTCCTTCCTTCCTTCCTTCCTTCCTTCCTTCCTTCCTTCCTTCCTTCCTTCCTCCCTCCCTCCCTCCCTTCCTTCTTTCCTTCCTTCCTTTCTCCTTCCTTCTTTCCTTCCACCCTTCCTTCTTTCCTCTCTCTCTCTTTCCTTCTTTCTTCCTTTCTTTCTCCTCCTCCACAAAATGACTAATTTTGAAAAGTGTTTTGCATGATTGTACATGTAAAATCAATATCAGATTGCTTACTGTTTCAGAAAAATGGTGGGAAGGAGGGAAAGAATTTGGAATTCAAATTTTTAAAGAAAATTAATGTTAAAAATTGCCTTTGGGAGCTATTGAGAGCGGGGGTGGGGGGTGGGGGGTGGGGAAGGCGGGGCATGAGGCATGCTCAAGGATAGTTGATAGTTGAGGGGCAGGGAAGGGCACACAGTCTCTAAAAGGTTCATTATCACTGCTCTAGACCTTCATTCTCTGATTCATGACCCCTATAATCATCTGGTGTTTCTCCTCTCTGTATTCTTTACACAATTAAAATTTCCAATTCATTCATTATAGGCTGTCAATCTAGGCACTTTCTGCCACTGCCTGGTAGGGTCTCCTAATTCCATGGATTCCCCTACCTCACTCTCTTAACAATGCTAATTATTGCAGACTGCAGAGAGAACTCTGTGGTATCCTCCTCCCTTACTGATCTCTGACCTCACTTGCTGCACATTTGCTTGGAAATCTCCCAGTGTCCATTCCTCTAGGGGTCAGTTACTCCCAAGGGTTCTACCTCACATCCTCTCAGGACAAATGGAATTTCCCAGCACCAAATTCACCAGGCCTCATCCAGTTTAAGGTTCTCATCTTCCTCCACTTATAGGAGCATTCATAAGTGGAGCCCTTTCCCACTTCCAAAGTAAGGTTTCCTTTTCTTTTTTTTTTAAAGCTTTTTCTCAATGATTCCCCTGTAGGCTTTTCTGAGAACACAGCAGTCACCTTCTCATTGTTAGCCCTTATTTGAACCTTGGCACATCACTCACTCCTCTCTATCCTTGTGCTCCTTTCCCTCCTTTTCACATACCTGTTAATGTTGTAATTTAGACCCACAAAAGAAACATTCATTTGTGGGCCAGTGTCACCAGGTTCTGTTCATAATGTCCCTATCCACTTCTTCACTGTTATCTCTACCAGATTTCCAACTTCACCCTTATTTCCTTCTGTATTTTAGAAAGAATTCTCTTACTGCTCTTTCTGTTGTCACTCTGTCGTTGTTGCTTTCTGTAATTATTCACTTTTCTTGCAATTTTGTTGTTTAGGTACTCAAGAAGTAAATCATTTCTTCAGTTTGGGATTTACCCCTTAAAATGTTTTAAAACTCTTCTTTATTATTGAAGGTTTATCTTTTGTCTTGCAGAATTAAGCTCAGATTTGCAGGATCAGTTAGCCTGTGCTACATCCTAAACTCCACTGCATTTCTGAACATATTATTCCACTCTCTCCTCCTTTTTCTGGTGAATGTGGAAGAATCTTGACTTATTTTTAAATATCTTTTCATTTGTATTTGTTTTATTTTTCATGGCTTGAAGAACTTGTTTCCGAATTGAATTGTTAATTTTAACAATTTGCAGTCTTGGGTTTATTTGTTGTTGGTTTTTTTTGAGGCATTGTGTAAATTAATTCAATTGGAATTCATTTTCTATGATCAGAAGTTCTGAGCAATTCTCTTCTATGATTTCTCTCATTATGGTGTTATGGTTCTTTGACCTGTCATCTTCTTCTGGGAAACCTGTGATCCTTAAGTAATCTTAGGCATTCTGTCTTTGAGATCCATGTTTTGTTTATATAATGAGCATATTTTCTCTTAATGTTTTTGTTTTTTGCTTCTCATCTTCTAGATTATCTTTTACTTCTCCGAATTTGCATTCCCAATCTATTGTTCTCTCTTTTGTTTCTTTGGTGAGGCTCACACCCCCACCCCCCCAGTTTTACAAGTTTTGCAGATCCAGGTTTTTCTGTTCTGCTTATTTATTTTTTTGCTGTTCCAAAGATAAAATTTGCTCTCATGATTCTTATTTCTTGTTTTAAACCACTTGGGAACAGTATGTTATGGTTTTCTATCCTCCTCAAATTCCACAGGGTCTCTCTCCTCAAGTGTTTGATCACTTTCCTTCATTTTGCAGTATTTATTCATAGATGTCTGAATTCATTTACTAGATTGGGAAGCCTTATTTCCTCTTGTTAATTGCTTTTCCTGTTGATTTATCTGCTTATTTTCGAGGTCTTTGGGATTTCTTCTCCAATTTTAGTCCCCTCCACCCTTTGTTTCATTTACCCCTCAATTTTGGATTCCTTCTCCTCTGACTATGGTTTCCTTAGGGGCTGGTTCTCAAAGCATCTCAACTTTTTCCCACACTGGGCAATTCATGATTCACCAGTCTGGGTCTTTGCCCCAACGGATTTTTGAGTTGTCAGAAATGGCCCCACCTGGATACTGTTTCCCTCAGGCTGAGAGTGCTGCACGACTCTCCATACACACACTGTGCCCTGTGTTGCTCCTTTAGTTCCTTAATTCTCTGTCCTGGTCCTGGTAGTTCCAGGCCTGCTTTCCTCAGCACCAGCAATTCAGAGCTTTGCAATGCTGGTGCTTTTACTTTGTTGCCCCTGAAATCTTGTCAAGTCCTGTTATTTCTATCTGTCTTGGAAACATCTCTTAAATATACTCTCATCTCTGAAACTACCACCATCCTGGTACAGGCCCTTAACTACACCTAGAGCAGTGTTGGTGAAGAGCCAGCACTAGGGGAGCCTCCATTCCCCCTCTTCCCAGTGCCCCAGGACATTTTTTTGCATACCCCACTCCTCAGTCCAGCTGCCCAAAGCAAGCAGTTTCTCCCTGTTTTCTGGGGGCTCGAAGACAGCTTGAATTTGCCCTCTCGGCACTTGAACTCAGAAAAGGTTTGCCAACAAGGACTAGACTATTGCAGTGGACTCCTGGTTGGGTCCCTGGCCTCAACTTTCTTACTGCCCAAACCCATCCTATACTCGACTGCCAAAGTCATTTCTAACCTGGTGATCTGGACATATACCACCACCACCCCATGAGTCAATTCCTGTGGTTCCCTATTGCCTCTGGGATCAAATATAAAATACTTTGGCTTTTAAAGCATTTTATAACCTCATGCCTTATTAATTATGCTATACTCATCTCCACAGACTTGACGATTTAGCTACTTTCCCTCCTTTCTCTTCCTGGTTTCTCCCATCATTCTACTTCCTTTTCTTTTTTCAAGCCCTTACCTTCTGCCTTAGACTGATACTAAGAATCAATTCCAAGGTAGAAGAGTGTGGTAAAGACTAAGCAATTGGGGTTAAATGACTTGCCCAGGGTCACCCAACTAGGAAGTGTCTGAAGCCAAGACATCTTGTCTCCAGGCCTGGCTCTCATCCACCTAGTTGCCCCTCCATCATCCCTTTTCTTTCTTTCTTTCTTTTTTTTTTAAAATTTAAAACCCTTACCTTCTGTCGTGGAATCAATACTGTGTACTGGTTCCAAGGCAGAAGAGTGGTCAGAGTAGGCAATGGGGGTCAAGTGACTTGCCCAGGGTCACACAGCTGGGAAGCGTCTGAGGCCCGATTTAATCCTCCCATCTCTAGGCCTGGCTCTCAATCCACTGAGCTACCCAGCTGCCCCACATCATTCATTTTCAATGTCCCTCATGACTGGAATTCTCTCCCTTTTGATCTCCATATCCTGGCTTTCCTTGACTTCCTTCAGGTCCCAGATAAAATGTTACCTTCTTCAGGAAGCCTTTTCTGATTCTCCTTAATGCTAGTGCTCTTTCCATCCATGATTTCCAATTTATCCTATAGAGAGCTCATTTGTACATTAGTTGTTGGTGTTTCTCCCAGTAGACTGTGAGCTTGAGTGCTGTTTGTTTTTTGCCTTTCTTTGTACCTTAGCCCTTAGCAGGGTCTGACACAAAATGAGCACTTAATAAATGCTTGTTAACTTGACTTGAGCTTAAAGAAAATTTAGCCAGTATTTTGTATCTTATATAATAACAGATATAAACACTGAATTTTTTTTCCTAGGCATTTAGATCTGTTTAATGCTGTGAAAATTGTTTTGTTGTGGTATTTATATGTCCTTTGTGTAATGTTGGTGGGTTAACTCAATATAATTTGTTGTTTTAAATGAAATTCTCCCATCTGTCTAAGCTATTAATAATTTAAAGAGATGCTTCTGCTTTGAGGGAGTTTATTTTGTATTATTATTTTATAAGTCATTTTTTCAACTAAATTTTGTGTTGATTTTCTGGGGTTCCTTAAGTAAACCATCATATCCTCTGTAAAGGGATATTGTCTTCCTTTCTCTATGCTTATTCCCTCATTTTCTTTTCCTTGTCTTTTTGCTATAGCTATCAGAAATTTAATAATGATGGAAATAATTGTCATCCCTACTTTGCTACAATTTAAGCTAAAAAGAAGCAGGGATACTTCAAAGGTATGGATTGCGTAGGAAACTAATCTTGCATTTATGAATTGAAAATGGTTCTTTTATGCTAAAAACAGCTATAATACTTAGTTTGGAAAGAATTTTGGTGTCTAATTATCAATTGTAAGACATAGTATGATATATGCAGATGGGGAGCTGAGGCTTGGAGAGGGTGTTTTTGCTCAAGCTCACAGCATTTATGTGGCACAGGCAGAAATAGTCAAGAGGATTGGCAACGAGTCTAACATTTTTAATAATATAGTCTTGCTTAAATTTCTCTTTATTCATAATTTCTTTTGAATGTCTTTCAAACTGATGGAGTTAATATCCCAAGCACTATTTTTATATTAATTAATTGAACACAGATGAAAAATCTAATTCAATCTACTTATAAAAGTGGATTTCTAATTTGTAGTGATATTTGTTTGTTCCATCAGTTATAAATTTTTCTGGTCATAAAATAATGTTTTTTTAAATTTTCTTGTTTTAGTAAATTATTCAGCATATAGAAACATAATAAAAAACATCATTTTTGCTAAATGGAAAATATTAAGAAATAAATATTTCTAGTCTAAAATACTTAAGAACAAAAAAATTAAGGCCTCTGAAAATGGATTAACTAAATTTAGAACAAAACGTGCTGCTTAAGTTTAGTTAAAACCATTTTCCCCCAGCTTCTGAAAGGATGGACACAGTAGCCTATCTATGGACAGTGTTCTATTTTCCATTCTGAAAAGATTAAATTATTAATCATAAAGAAGTGATTTGTTTTGGAATAAGGAGTTAATGTTTTTTAGTTAAAGACCTCCATTGGGAGTCTGGGGGGGCATATGGACCCTTTCACAGAACTAAATTAAATCTTAAATTTCAGTTAAGAGTTTAGTGAAAATAAAGGGACTTTTTTTTCTGGCTAAATTTATGGTCCCCAGGTTCAAAACCCCAGTTCTAGAATGGTGATCCCAAACTATATTTTTTACCCATTACAATGTTTTCCTTAAGATTCCTATAAATATCACCTCTCTGGGCAAGAAATACTTCGATTTAATGTTAAATGGATAAAATTGTTTCTGGTAGAATTGTGCTTTTAAGTTATGATGGTATTTTAAAATTTTTTGACATAATAATAATGAGTTATAACATAAAATATCCAAAATAGTATCCAAAATTCAAGGCTAAATAAAAACTTTGGAATCTTTTAATTATATGGCAAAATCTTTTGTGTTCTGGAATTCATAACACTAAAAAAAAAAATGAAGCTAGGTTATATTATGAAAGCTTGACTGAATTGTTGGCCTCTTTCCCTATCCTACTCTTCTGTTCTGATCTACTTTGTTCTCCATCCCCTCTATACTATGGATGAGCAAAAGCACCGTTCAGATTGAGTCTAGACAGAGTTCACAATTTCCTTGGGAGCCTCAGGAGGTTCTTTTTTCTTTCCATTTGCTTACAGGGTTATTGGGTTAAATGAGACTACTCCATTTGCACCTTTTCTAAAAGAGCAAAGTAAACAATAGTTGGTATTAAGAAGTGAAACTATTTTTCCAATGCAGATATTGAACTTTATTTTGGACATAAATGTATAGCATCTCTTTAAAGTAATAGTAGTTTGTAGGCATAAGAATCATTTGTAAATCAGCATTTCAAAAATAGGATTGGCCCTCAAGGGAGCCTGTTGCAGTCTCCACTTCATAACGATTTAAAAAACCAACAAACTCCCCTGAGAATAAACAGACATCAAATCCTTTCATAAAAGGTGACTATTCTTAGGGGTTCAATATAAATCAAATTGCTGTCCTTAAATTGAGACAATTAAGTAGAAACAAAGTGGTGGTTTGCATAAAATCCTATTCATTTAGGTTTATGGCTAGTTTTTTGGGGTGATACCCAAATGGATCTGTAATGTGACCAATATGGGTATTCTTTCCAGCTCTGCAGATCAAAACCCCATCATGTGGAACTCTTGTCCATATCTTTCTTTACAGTTGTTCACCCACGGTACTGGGGACCTTCTTCACTCTCTCAAAAGTATTAAATAAAACCACTGTCCCTGGAACAAATGAATACATGCTGTTTCACAAACGCTCTACAATTGGACAAAAATATGAACAAAGAACTGAAAAGAAAATAAAAATGAGTAAGGAAGTAATTTGCTTAGCATTTTTCTTAGAGGATGGACCTTAAAAGGAAAAGAGATGTTATTTTTTAACTATCTGCTGACAAACCCAACCAAAAAGTTTGTGGGTTGGGGACATGTTGACACATCTAACATGAGATTTGAGGCTTCTTACCATTTTCTTTTCCCAGTCTATACTCATTAGCATTAAAATTTAATTAAGATTTGAACATCAAGGGGTTGGACATAATATGAATTACATTATACAATATACAGAATGTCTTAATGTACTTTTAATGCCATTTTTGTAATCATCTAAATTATATACCATTCAAAACTCTTGAGTTAAAAGTGCTTTATATATGAACAATATTTATTTTGTATATGGTATATCCGTACAATGCTTTAAAACAGGTGAATGTTATTTGTAGAAAGTTACCTTATAAAACTAAAGTAATAAACATTACAGTTTAATGAACTAAGCAGTACATAATACTCTAGAATTCCAAGAATCTGATAGTTTTAGTTTCCATTTCTGCCACTAACTGGTTATTTACACGTTGCATAAACATCTTGTGCCTCAGAGTCCTTATCTTTGAAGTGAAATAACTGCCCTATTTCATAGGTATATATGAAGGATAATAATTATTACAGTACTTGGCAAATAGAAAATGCAGTATAAAAGCTAAATATGAATACTAACAAAATGCAATATAGAACTTCTTGCCTATGATTTAAAGTTACAGGTATATCTGAATGTCAAACTCTGGAAATGATGTTATATAATATACCAATCAAACTTTTTAATATACTGCTTCTCAATGTTTTAATAGTCTTTAAAAATTAAATGCAAAAGCTGAAAATGGAAAAAGGGATATTCATCAGACCATATGGTTTATAAAAATAATTTTTAATGAATTTAGTAACTGACAACTCTCTGATAACTCAGAAGCTGTCAGTACAATGTAACCTCCTTGAGGGCAATAACTATTGGTGCCTTTTACATAGTAGACACCTAATAAATATTTGTGGAATTAAATCATTTACTAAGTTCTAATTAGTTTATATTAAAAAAAACATATTTAATCACAGGATCATAGATTTAGAGCCAGAAGCAACCTTAGAGGTCATGTAGTCCAACCATTTCATCTGACAGATGAGGAAACTGAGGTCCAGAGGTATGAAGTGACTTGCCTGGTATCATGTAGTTAGTAAGTAGCAGTTACAAATTTAAACTGAAGTCCTCTGGCACTAAATCCTGAGCTCTTAATATTACACTGCTTCCATTTTATAGATAAGGAAAAGAGACTCCATTTAAGTGACTTAATTGTTCAAAGCTAGTGTTACTAAATGCTGTATCTAAGTTTTGATCTTCAGTGAAAATTTCAGAACTAACAACCACGTTTAGAGGAAAAGTTAAGAATGTTACTTGCTGTGCAGAAGCCATCTTCTTTGTTTATATGTTCGTTTGTTTACATAAACAATTAAATGATGTAGGGTAGGAAACTTTAAGATGACAGAACTCAAAAGAATTCAAGAAGTTATTTCGTTCATTTTGCTGCCTCCAGGCAAAACTGCATTTAAATGGAGAATTTTTGTTCCATATTGTTTCTGCAAGATTCCAAGCTCATCAGTTAAACACTCTTCCATTGACAGTTGTGACAGAATTCAGAAGTTGGTGATTGGAACAAAATGTCTACTATTGTAATCTTCACTCCAAATTAAATCAGTTTCCTGTGTTAAAAAATTTAAAAATTCTTAGTACAAGGCTTACTTAAGCAATCAATTACTGCCCTATAAAATATTTTCTCATATATAATATTTAAAGCTTTCAGTCCCCTTAAATGCAGTTCAGTATTTTTTAAGCATTCTCTCTAAAAAATGCTTCAGTGTAGAAAAAGCATCGCTTTGTCTGGAATTATAATTTAGAAAGCTTTTTCATTAGAATTCCTTTATAATTATAGTTATTTTTAATAACATAATCACAGATTTTGTAAGGATGTCATATTTCTAAATTATATTTTGCTATAATGGTCAAATAGAAGTACCCAGTAGTTTGGACTCAATAGGTATTTGGGTATTGATAGTATGGGGAATAATACCGTAGTTAATGTCATTTTACTATTGAAAGGTAGCATCATTTATGAAAGGATACAGTTACTCTGCATGCCCTGGAATGGTACCATGTTGAAAAGAAATATTAATATTCATGCTGACAGTATTTACATTCCCATGCAGAAAAGATAATAGAATAAAAGAATATTCAAAATGTATAAATTGAGTGTATAAATGTAAATGTAAAATATGAAAATATCTCTATATGGCAATACTTCATTATGAGTGAATTTCATATTAGCCATTTTTCCTATAGATTCTTAATTAAAATCCATCAGTTCTGGAAAGGTGTTATTACCAGCCTAAATGGCATTAGAGAATAAGTACAGAACAGTTTTTAAGCATCATGATGCAGAGATGTTTATGTCGGGGAACCCAAGAACATGAGCTAGATTCTTCTGCATTGATTCTCTAGGTCATTTAAGGCAAGGTAATCCTAATGAAGTTCTCAGAATACCATGAAAGACAATGGTCTTATACTGGTACTTGGATATAGCAATAATTTCATATCCACAAATAGGTATCAAGGATAATGGTTAAAAAAGATAGAAATAATAAATTAGAGGTACCATTTTGATGTGTGATATGGAGTTTTGTATTTTTTTTTTAGTATGCAGCCTTTAATCCCAAAAAATGAAATTAATTTCAAACTTAATAGTGACAACACATGCTTTGACTTTTTATGGTGTAGAGTGGCTTAGTTCTTAATACTACTATTTAATTTTCAACTTCAAAACTGTAACTATGCCTCACAAATTGGTTCTTATTTTTAAATTATTTTATTAACTTTGGCAGAACTGAAATTAACTTATTTTTTAAGTTAAAAACAATTTAAAGCATGCTAAGTAATATGACAGTAAGAATGTTTTAAATTTATATTAATGTGAAATTTTCAAAGTTTCAGAAAATTAAATTAACCAAAAAAAATTGGTGTTGCTAATAATTTTAATCTATTAAAAACAGATATTATAGTAAGCAACACTTTAATACCCTAGTAACTACTATATTTCAAAGATCTTTAATTCATCTGAGATTTTGCCTTTATTCTTAGTAGCTTCAAAGAGGTTAAAAGAACTAATAAGAACAATCTAAACAGCTACATTGCCCATAAGAAAAACTGAATTAGCAAGATTTCATTTACTGAAGCCTAAATTTTAGTATTATTTCTTACTTTTAGAAGTTACAATAAACAGAGTATTGCCTGTTTCTAGCCCTTTGTTGATCACTCATTTAACACAGAGGTGTCAAACTCAAATAGAAAGGTTTTTATTTATTTTGTTCTCTTCCCACTTATATTTTAATCTGATTCCAGCTGCACTCTAGAGTTTTGGAAGTTTTGCATTTCTTAATTTAGCTTTTGTCACTTCCTTAAGAATGACTAACCTCAAATACTGATCTTAAACTATAGTTTTCTGCTATAATTCCTAAGCCGTTTTATACATTTTGGAAGGACAACAAACTTCATGTAGGATAGAAAACCTTAATGAACCAGTTGTTCCAGATATGAAATTATCATAAAAGATTTTTTTATTGGTGCATTGAGGTGGGCAGCAAGACTCTGAAATGTGCTCTTACCTTTTTTCCCCAGGAATATGCAATATGTGATAGCTTATCTATGTTTTTAAAAGCATCTGGAAAGTCTTATAAAGTTTCATGTTTGGCTACAGTTAATTTAGCTTATGTGTTTTATCACTGACAAATTTCCCAAGTTGATCTTCTAATATATAAAAAGTATTACTCTATTATAGTTCAGAAAGCAGTTGTTCATCATCCGTCATGCCAACTCAAGCTAGGTCCTCTTTTCCAGTGCAGCAACATACTGGTACCCCAGAGCAAGAGTTCAGAATAAGAACTTAATGGTCTGTCCATAAATGCATGCAAATTAGGTCAAGTCATTTAAAAAAGCCAATATGATAGGGGTGTTAACCAGACTCTTGTGAGGGGAAGAGAGAAATATAAGGATTCAAATATAAGACATGCCGGGTCAGTTGTTTCACAACTACCTAATGTTGGGCTTTATTTCCTTTTCTTCTTTCTCATCCTCACTATCATCAACCTGTTGTATGATCAGATCCGCAGACCCATCCTCTACAATCTCCACATAAGATTTTTTTTTCCCTTCACTCAGTTGCCACTTGGACTTCTTTTCTCCATCTGAAGGGGACACAAGTGGTTGTTCAGCTTCCAGATTAATGGGGATGCTGTCTAGGCCAGCTTCAGCAAGGCACTCGTTACACAGTCTGTAGCGCCTCGTTCCCTCCTGTACCACTTGCCCGGTTAGATCAGTCACATGGCGCTTGCATTTTCGGCAGATTAGCTTGCATGCCTGATGAATCTATGTGAATAATTAGACACAAAAAGGTTGAATTCTCAAAAGCAGGACGTGTACAAAACCAGAAAGACATGCCAATTCATTAAACTGAAAGAGGCCAAGCCCGAAATTCCATTTAACATCTAAACTAAAATATTTTGGGATGTTAAATCCTGCATTCCCTGAATATTTAACTCAATAGACTTTTCTAAAAGGTGTTTGCTATAAAATTTAATCCTGTTAAATGTTCTCTTGGGGGCAGCTGGGTAGCTCAGTGGATTGAGAGCCAGCCCTAGAGATGGGAGGTCCTGGGTTCAAATCTGACCTCAGACATTTCCCAGCTGTGTGACCCTGGGCAAGTCACTTGACCCCCATTGCCTAGCCCTTACCACTCTTCTGCCTAGGAGCCAATACACAGTATTGACTCCAAGATGGAAGGTAAGGGTTTAAAAAAATAAATGTTTTCTGATGTGTTGTGGTATGAAGGAACATGGTGTGATGGCAGCACAAACTCAGCATTTCATACCAAGCTGAAAAGACCAAGATCGGGCCTGGTGTTATACGGATTGCTGTACAAAGGTCAGCTGAGTTCGGAAAGGCTAATTTAATTACCAGAGGAGGGCTGACCACTGGCTGATGAATTTTTTTCTGGCTCCTAATAATTCATGAAAAAGCAACTACGTTGGCATGGAGGGTTCATGGTCTTTATCCTTGAAAAGAGTATCCATACTGACAAAATCTATTAAAGTAAAAAAGTATAAAGTTTAAATAACTTAATCATTAATCCTTTCCTGTGTTTGCCTTTAATCAAACAATATTTTAGTATAACTAGGAAAAGTATAAAATGTTAGTGGGGGTGGAGGAGGATATAACAGAACCGTTATTACACAGGATTCAAATTTTTTTTTTACCTGCTTGGTTCTAAAAGGCAAAACCAGGGGGAATGGTTAGAAGAAGTTGCAGATAGTTAACTGATTCACTATACTTACTATACTCTGAGGGCCTTCCAACTGTAATATTATGAGTCTGAGAAAGTTAAAATTCTCACCCTGCCAAAACCTGCTTCAAACTCTACCTTGGTTTTATTTGGCTTTTGCTATTATGTTAGAGAAAATAAATATTTGTCCCTAAATTAAAACTGAACAAAGTAAGTTTTGATGGGAAAAGGATTACCTGCCTTTATTTCAAAAAAGCAGTACTACATCCTGCAACAACAGAGTAAAAATGAGAAGGCCTGGTTTCTCCTCTTGGAGCTGTGATCTTAGGCAATTCATTTATCCTTTCTATTACATTATACCTACTTATAAAATGGGTATAATATTTGCTGTATTTCACAAGGATGTTGCAATTTTAAAGAAAATATATGTGAAAGTGCTTTCAAAACTAAAAAGTGTCATATAGGTGTATAGTAGTATATTACTGATGGACTAGAATCTGCCTTGTGTACATTTCTTTTTATTAGGATAATCAGCTTTGTTCTCCAATTTGATTTAGAGCAGGATGCTGTGTTGTAATCCCAAAAGGATTAAAATCTTTTGTTTAATGTACATAATTTGTGAGTGTGGTACATCTATATAGATGAGTTAGAAGGGCAGAACAATAATGTTAAAATAAATAGCAGTGCCAGCAGTAATGCTGCCAGGTTAGATTATCTCAGGAAAAGCATCGACACTGACCATGAAGCAATTAGTAGTGTCATATATTTTTATTTTGTGTCAGTAGGTAAATGGAAAAAAAAAACACAAAACACCACCTCACTCTTTTTAAATTTCTCTTTAGCTGGCTATTGAATAGAATTTGCCAGAATTTTAATTTTTGTTGTAAAACCTTGAAAACAGATCAAATTGTAGGCTTTCTAAAGATTAAAAATAGAACACAATTAGGGCTAGCCATATTTTGCTGTAAACT
Organism: Monodelphis domestica; assembly: GCF_027887165.1. NCBI lineage: Eukaryota > Metazoa > Chordata > Mammalia > Didelphimorphia > Didelphidae > Monodelphis > Monodelphis domestica. The sequence goes on along the minus strand of NC_077230.1, from coordinate 369,225,558 downwards.
GTTTACTTAAGAAATTATTTTATTGATCAATAAAATATGAGAACCCAAAAGACTATCTAAATGGTTAGTTGCATAGAATCCTCTCTTCTGTCAATATGTAACCTAACTTTCCTGTAAGACACTTGAAGAGAGCCTGTCATGGCAGTGCTCTTCAGGATGATATTCATTTAGAACATAAATAGAATTGGGTTTGGAAATAAATCCCCTTTGTAACATGAACAGTCAGTTCTACTAGTGCCATTGCTTTAGAACTCTAGGTTTCTTGATTCATTAGGCCATTCTTCTAGGGATACTAATTGGAGACTGCAGGCACAGACATTTAAAGTAGGAGGCCCTCTCGTAGTGTCTTACGCTGCCTCAGTTTAACCACATAGAACTGATCTATTTATTTAAAAGATTATTTTTGTTTCATGGAAGAGCAATACATAAGAATTTTGTTTCATGTGCATTTGTATTATGTCATTAGAGTCTTAGAACCACAGTGAACTAAATGTTTGACATTAAATATTACATAATATATAGAACTGAGGGATGAAGAATCATGGGAATCAGCTTAGCCTTATTCTCTTCAGAGCCTTATTCACACAATCACAAAGTTGGAGAGGCTCCTTGGAGACCATCTAGTGTAAGCTGTTGCCTGAAGAGGAATCTTTTCCAAACATACTTAAGAGGGATCATCCAGTCTTTGCTCAAGAATTCAACCATGGGGGGCACCTGGGTGGATCAGTGGATTAAGAGCCAGGCCCAGAGATGGGAGGTCCTGGGCCTCAGACACTTTCCAGCTATGTGACCCTGGGCAAGTCACTTGACCCCCATTGCCTAGCCCTTACCATTCTTCTGCCTTGGAACCAATCATAGTATTGAGTCTAAGATGGAAGGTAAGTTTGGGGAAAAAAAAGAATTCAACTGTGGGAAAATTCTTAACCTTCTGCTACAACTTATTCTACTTTGGGATAGCTAATTGTTGAGAATTTTTTTCTTATGTAAAATCTAAATTTGCCTCTTTGTAATTTCCATGCATTGTTGTTATACATGTTATATGTTTTGGAACCAATGTTTCTAACATATTTTCAGTTACTTTAAAATAGCAACTGTTACCCCTACTTCGTCTCTTCTTTTGGCTCAACATTTCCAGTTCCTCCATCCAACTTGAATAAAGCATGATCTTAAGGCCCTTCACCACTCTGGTTATCCTCCTGTAGACCATCTCTAGCTTTTATGCATGTTCTTCTTAAAATGTGGCACCCAGAACTGAATACAGGGCTCCAGATAGAGTGTAAATCAATACAGTGATAAACTATATATTCTCCATTCCTGGACAATTTTACCTCTTGTAATGCAACCTAAAGACTTTTTTTTTTAGCTGCCATGTCACACTGTTGTCTCACTGAACACTTAATTCTATGAAAAACCACTTTTTATAGAAACTGCTGTGTAGTTCCATTTTGTGGTTGTGAAGTTGTTTTGTTTTGTTTTGTTTTTTAATTAAAACCTTTACCTTCTGTCTTAAAATTAATACTGTGTATTGGTTCCAAGGCAGAAGAGTGGTAAGGGCTAGGCATGGGAGTTAAGTGACTTGCCTAGAGTGACACAGCTATCTGAGGCCACATTTGAACCCAGGACCTCCCATCTCTAGGCCTGGCTCTCAACCCACTGAGCCACCCAGCTGCCCCCTAGAAAACTTCTTACAGTTGGCACTGACCCATTAATAGTGACTGCTCTTTTAGGTCTAGCCACTGTTTCCGTTCAAAATATACCTGATTGTGCCATTACCTAGCCCATATATCTCCTTCCAAAAGAAAGGAATCTGTCAATTTATCAAATACTTTGCTAATACTTTAGACAAACTCGTATTGGTCAGTCTAGTACCCCTGTCAAAGAAGGAATGAAATTAGTCTGGCAAGACCTGATAAAATCAGCCTGGCCCTCTGTGACTGTCACTTCTATTTCAGATCATTTTTAACCTTCTGTTTAATACCTTCCAGGATTTTGTGAAGAACTGAAGTCAGGCTGCCTGACTTAAAGTGATGCTATCCACGTCACCATAGGCTTGAGTACTAGGTGATGACTTTTTAGGCCTCAAATTCTAGGAGCTGCAATCTGTATCAGTGGAGAAAGCATGTTGTTGTGGAGTTAGCTCTGACTCTTTGTAGCCCCATGAACCATACCTCTCCATGGGGTTTTCTTTGCAAGCATATTGGAGTGGTTTTGCCACTTCTTTCTGTAGGATGTTGTGGATCCTTCCATCAGACGGTTTGAGATTAAGTGGCTTGCCCAGGGTCACACAGCTAGGAAGTATATGATCTAGATATGAACTCAGGTCTTCCTGACACTGTATCCACTAAGTCACCTAGCAGCATCCTAAGCATATAGAGGGTAACTGACTTGCCCAAGTCACATAACTAGTAAGTATCTGTCTGAGGCTGGATTTGAAATCAGATCTTCTGGACTCCAGGTTCAATGTTCTTAACCAATAGGCCACAGCTACCTTTTTGGAGAAAGCATACATAGCCATAAAATCACATATCTTTGAGTTATTTGAGATATATAAGGTAATTTTAAGTTAATAAGCTTTAAGTCTCAAGGAAACTAGAGCCATGATTAAGAATCAAGGGGACAACTTGGTGGCTTAGTGGATTGAGAGCCAGGTCCAATGAAAAAAGGTCCTAGGTTCAAATCTGGCCTCAGACACTTCCCAGCTGTGTGACCCTGGGCAAGTCACTTAACCCCCTTTGCCCAGCCCTTACCAATCTTCTGTCTTGGAACCAATACACAGTATTGATTCTAAGACAGGAGGCAAGAGTTTAAAAAAAAGAATCTAGTATTAAAAGCAAATTGAGATGAAGTATGTAGAAATTCTAAGGTGTGACCTTCTCTTGAGTAGTTGAGATAAACTGGAAATACAAGTGATGAGCACTGGAGTCCTGAAGAAATAGGCGGCCAGGATATTCAGAGGGAGCTGGAGTTCTTAACTGCACTAGGTATCAAACTTATTGCAGAAGAGGGAGCAGGACCATAAAGGAATGCGACAACGATCTAGACAGAATGGAGTGCTTTGTCATAGCAGATTAAAGGTCTAAATATGGCAATGGAGAGAAAGCACTATACCAACTCATCCTGGCTCTAATGTGTCAACAGGGATGAAATTTAAAAGGTTATCACTTAGAGAAAGTGCCAACACACATGTCTTCATAAGACCGCTAGATTTTAGGGTGCATCAGAAAATGGAAGCAATGAGAGAAGAAGAAATCGAGGAATGAAGGGTACTTTTAAAAAGTATATAGCAGAAGATAAAGGTTGAGCAGTTGAGGCTGAGTTTATCGTGAGGATGAAAGGACAGTGTCCAGCATGCTTCAACAATGATTCTTCTTGATGACTGCAGGTGTTTGGGGTTCCATTGGTCCCCAGGCTATGCTTTTTGTGGTGGAAAAAAACAGGAAACTGAGGGAATATCCATCAATTGAGGAATGGATGAATAAATTATGGTATAATAAATGTGATGGGATACTGTTGTACTGTAAGGAATATGGAAATAGATGGTTTTAAAAAGTCATGAAAGGACTTATATGGTGAGTGAAGTAAGCCCAAAAACTTATACTCTTTAACATCAGTATTAGGAAACTGACTTATTTTGAGGACTTTCATTAATGAATGAAATGAGCACTACCAGAACAACTTATATGATAACTTTGAAAGCCATAAGAACTATGATAAGTATAATGACCATTCTTTATTCCAGAGGACCAATATGATATTCATTATATAAAGATAATGAATTAAGGGTATATAATCTCCCTCTCACACACACGAATACAACAACTGAGATTTGTCTTCTATATTTGTTACAGGAAATTTATTTTGCCTTTTCTTTTCCACAGTAAAGTGTGAAGTGAGAGGGAGAGTAAAGAACAAAGTGAATGGAAGAGTAAAGATTCCTTTTGATTTTTTTAATAAGTGAGGAGATGCTATAGATCTTAATCATTGCATGAACTTTCAGATGAGGTCACTATATTGTTAGTTTTATTTTGTTATAAAAAATCCACATGAGATCTGTTTGTAATGTGAAAACAAAAAACATCAATAAAACCTTGTTTAAAAAGAAAGAAAAAAGTAGATAAAAAGAAAGGGATTTGATGGCCTTATGACCCCAGGGGGTAAGCCTTAGGTCTGAAGAAATGATTTCATAGCTGCTGGCACCCTGGGCAAAATCCTGGCTGCCTTGAGGTAGCTCTAGCTCTTTAAGGGTTGTTTTTTAAATAGTTGCCTTACACTAACTTATATTTTCCTAATATCCACGTATAAACATTACTAAAAAATGAACATTAAGATTTTTCAAATACGTACTGTTCGAAAATGGCTACTTAGATGGTCTAGCCTGCTGAATCTTTTCCCACAGGCCTCACAAGGGTAAGGCCGTTCTCCTGTATGGCAACGAAGGTGGCGCTTTAGGTCTGCTTTCCTTTTCACCACATGTGTGCAGAACGGGCATTTGAATCTCATTTTAGGCAGCTCATCTGTTATAAAACAATCTCATTAAATAGTGAGTTTATGTAATGATTCTAGTAACATAAAAATCCAAGATTTTTAGGGTCTTTTTTTTAATATAAGAGAAATTTTATTAAGGCTATATCTGTAGTAACAAAATGAGAATGTCTATACTTGATAAGCATATTTCCTTAAATTTACTATCTTTTTGAAAAATAGTGAATTTTGAAGCTAGATGAATCAAAATATGCAAATCACTACTATTGGGTGAATTTAAGCTTTTAAATAGGTTTATATGTTAAATATATTATATATAAAATGCATACAATTAGCTCAATTTGGGTTGTCTAAATTCATTAAAAGTAGAGCTAATACTTTATTGCTATTTATGGGGAAATAAGCAATTTCAATTATTGTCCACTATGTGACAAAATGACATATTATAAATTCAAAGTTGGCAAAGATATAATGTACATTATCTCAAATGACTCTTACAACAGCTTTGTGAATTAGGCACTATATAGACTATCATCCCTATTTTATAGATGAGGAAACTGAGGCTCAGAGTTAACTAACTTGCCCATGGTTACACAGCTGATAAGTGTCAGAGGCAGGATTTGAGTCTATCTTTCTGACTCCACACCCAGCACTCTATCCATTATATGCTATGCTGTCTCTATAAAAGATTAAAAATGTTATTAAAAAAAAAGAGAGAGAAAGAGAATTTGTCATGAAGGCAAACAGTGCATCAGTTCAAGAGCCCTTTTTAATAGATTGTCTGTTATTGGCATTAAGGGCCAGATATCTTAACAGTTTTCTTATGCTTTATTCCCATCCACAAACTCTACAACCAAAGTGAACAGGCACATGACTCCTTGCATTTTCACTGGCTTTCTCTAGTGCCTGGAATTCTCTAACTCCTACATTTCATGGAAAGTTCCTTCAGGTCCAAGCTAAAATCCCATCTTCTCCAAGAAACCTTTCCTGATTTCCTTTAATGTTAGTGCCTATCCTCTATTGATTTTTAACTTATTTATTCTGTATATATCTCATTTGAACATAGTTATTTGTATAGCTCTCATTGGACTGTGAACTCCTTGAAAGTCAAGGCTGTTTTTGACCTTTTAAAAAAATTTCTAGACCTTCTGGTGCCTGGAACATCAGAGCAGCTTAATAAACTTGATTTGATTTTTTTTTTAAACCCTCATCTTCCGTCTTAGAATCGATACTGGGTATTGGTTCCAAGGTAGAAGAGTGGTAAGGGCTAGGCAATGGGGGTCAAGTGACTTGCCCAGGGTCACACAGCTGGGAAGTGTCTGAGGTCAGATTTGAACCCAGGACCTCCTGTCTCTAGGCCTGACTCTCAATCCACTGAGCTACCCAGCTGCCCTCTTGATTTGACTTTTTTAAGGCTTGTGATTTTTTTTTAAGCTCTCAATGTTAAATGTTTTATCACTTCCCCTTATCCTTATCCCCTATCACTTAACAGTACCTTGTCAATGAGGCATCTGATAGTGGTGTACATTAATCAAATGCAAAAGTACAGATTAGTACTGAAAAATGAAATGTATAAGAGGTTTGTATTAAACTTCATATGTATTTATAACCTGATGGGCAAAATTTCTTAGTTTTACTGAGCCTGTGAGAATATGTAACAATTGACATGATCACTTTGTTTTCCTCCTCCTTTATCAAAATTTTATCCTCATGTCTTTTGGGATAATGAATTATTTGAGAAGAATAAAACATCTCTCAGTTTTAAAAGACTGAACTATTTAGAAATTAGGATAGAACATTCAACAGCTATCTCCCTACTCTAGTAATGGAAGAGCTTATGTTTTACTGCCTCCTGTCTTGCATTCCTCGGCCGTCAATAAATGTATTCAGTTTCTAGGTCTACGTCCCCTTCACGACTTCTTTATCTTGGTAAGTAACTGTCGAGAATACTGTTATTAGGGATTCATTAGTATAGATTTAAGAATTCTTACCTTCATTCCAGCTACCCATAACACCTAAAATTAAAGGCATTTTGGAACAGGGTTTATCCGTTTTAGGTGACTTGCACGTAGATCGAGAGGACTCTTGTTCCTGATGGGCATCTGGCAGGCTTCTGGGTGTGACATCAGATTCTTTGCCATATGTAAGCCCCACATGAGAGCAGTCAATTCCAGCATCATTTTGTACTTTTTCTTCGGATGGAGGGGTGTGATTAGGAGCCTCAGAAGTTCGATCTTCAAGTTTGCTTAACTTATAATGAGGAACATCTGTAGACTGCGGTAACTCCAAAGGCCTGGACTTTTTAACCAAGTCTTGTCTTTGTTCGTGTTTGGTTGGGGGTTGCTGAGTGTTCCATTGGGAAGTTGGATAGTAGTTGTAATTACTCCAAGATTTGCCACTCATGGCACACGTTCCTTGATCCGGGCTTAAATGAGATTGTGGAGGGCTGCTTTCTCCATGCCACCCAGCACTATAAGAACGTTCTGCTACACCATTGGAATTGGCATCTTTATCGGAGAGACTGAAGTAGCGATCCTTCTCTTTCTCACTTATATCAAGTGAGGACTTAATGAAGGTCTTACATACACTAATGACATCAGTCATTTGAAGGAAACTAGCAGCTGACATCACTTCTATGACATTCTGACCAGTGAGAGAAAGTCTGCCTGAATATACAAAGTCTAGAATAACAGTAAAAGTGTCAGGAGAGAAAGCTTGAAATGTAGCTGTGGTTGGTTGATTTGTTTCCTTTGAGCTCTGAGAAAGAAGCATTTTAAAATAGCCACTGCTTGCAAATAGCACGTTTCTATGTGCTTTGAAGACTTTCCCTTCAACTAGAATACTGCAGTCACAAAACACATCTTGCCTGCGCTGTTCATTAAGTTGTTGCAACAGATGAGACTGATGTGAGGAAATCTCCATCCTTGAGAAAAAGGAAAACACAATTATCCGAAAAGAAATGCAATTGCCTTTTTAAGGGTGACAACTAAAATCCCTATCAGTGGACTCAGTTTCATCTTTTCTTCTTCCCACAAAATTAATATTCTTGTTTAGTCATCTTTTTCCTTCACGGATTACAATTTTAGAGGCTTATATAAATGTATACATGTAATGGAATTTTTAATTTTTAAAAATGAATTGTGAATGTTTGATTATGATTATTTTAATGATGAGCCATAACTAACATGTTTATGAAGTTAATGTAAAGTAAACCATCATTAATTCAAGTTTAATTATAAATATTTTGATGGCTATATCTTTGTCAAATTTAATTGCAAGGATAATCACTTACTAATAAAGATAGATGATTAAATTCAGGTTATTTTCTTTATGCAAATATGTATAGAAAATAATATATATAGGAGGAATGGAGGGGATACTTTCCACAACTATGGTAGGGATAATTTTGACTACATAAAACTTAAAACATTTTTCAATGAACAAAATCTTTGCATTAGAGGAAGATATACTATAAGATATTATTGAAAGGGACTTTATATTTGAACAACTAATTTTTTTTTTACCTGAAAGGCAAGTCTTTTTGCAAATCTGTCCCAAATAAAATTTTATCTTAGTTTTATCCTATAATCCCAGCCTACTAAATTTTTAAATTAATTTTTTTTTTAATTTTCAGATTTGGCCAATGTGGGGCTTTGTTTTACTCAACTGAATATTTATTAGAAGGGTTCTTTTTTCCTTTTTCAATGGGAGAGGAAATTAGTCATAAGCTCCCCTCCCCCCAAAACAGAGATTTGTTGAAGTATGTTTCTTATTTGCAAGACCATGGAGGGTTTTGTTTTCAAATCCATTCTCTTACTCTTCTGTTCTCCCCCTGGACTGTACTCCAAGCCCAAACTAATAAGCTCCCTTTGGCCTTATCTTACCTAGCCCTTCAATGAAGTTTACACTCAGTTCAGTATCCCCTTCCCCCTCCGGCTCCTTTTTGTGTATCTTCTACTCTCCCCAATGAAAGTTTACTGTAAACTATATTGCCATAAAGATAAATAGGAAGTATGTAAGGAACTATGGAAGGATACATAGGAAATGATGGAAAATGAAATTGAAAATATATCTGTACGTTGACTACAACTACATTTTTTAGAAAAAAGATACAAAATCAGAGATACTAGAACTTTGGGCAGACCTAGAAGGAAGAAAAACTTTTTTTTAAACAAATTCATTTTACTCCTTATTTTACACATTTATTTTATTACTTTGTATTCATAGCTATTTAGTTTGTAATAATTCCTTTTAAATGTATTAAGTAGTAGAGAGACTATATCCCTTCCATTAGGAACAATCATTTCATAGCTCATCAGTTAAGTTATTAAAGAACAGTTGTCATTTTTTCTTTATTCAATAAATGAGTCCATTTTAAAAATTATAGGTTTTTGTTAAGATTTTATTCTTACTTAGAATGATTGTTTGATTATATGTTTTGGTAATGGAAATTAAATTTAGCAAAAAAAATTTAATTTTAAAATTTAGTAGGCTGAGATTATAGGATAAAACCAAGATAAAATTTTATTTGGGACAGATTTACAAAAAGACTTGCCTTTCAGGTAAAAAAAAAATTTTGTTGTTCAAATATAAAATCCCTTTCAACAATCGTAGGGTAGGGGCTTGATGGCAATTTATTGCAAGCAACCCTCAGAATTTTTCTTAACCACAAGGTGATACAGCTTGGCTTCGACATGTTATCTTAGTCTTTGATAATAGGATGATGTCTGGAACAAAGATCTCTGTTTTTAATGGAAGTAATTTATTTAAATATTAGGTTGGAACTATTTTAACACAATATATTCTCATTTTTATTCTTTCTCCTAATTTGGTATCAATTTTGAACTTTACCATAACATATTATTGGTCTGATTTCACATAGATAATTGACTTGGAAAGGATTCACAATGCTAACTAGCATTTCATCAATGTTAAAATACAGATGATGGGGCAGCTAAGTAGGACAGTGGATAGAGCAGGGGGACTGGAGTCAAGAAGACCTGGTTTCAAATGTGGCCTCAGGCACTTCCTAGCTGTGTGACCCTAGGCAAGTCTCTTAACCCTAATTGCCTACCTCTTACCACTCTTCTACCTTAGAATCCCTACACAGAAGGTAAGAGTTTAAAAAATAAGTTTTCTGGGGGCAGTTGGGTGGCTCAGTGGATTGAGAGCCAGGCATAGAGATGGGGAGTCCTAGGTTCAAATTTGGCCTCACTCTTCCTAGCTGTGTGACCCTGGGCAAGTCACTTGATCTCCATTGCCTACTCCTTATCTTCTAAGATGGAAGGAAGATAAGGGTTAAAAATGATTTTTAAAAATAAGTTTTATGAGATTTGAAATGCAAAAGTTATGTCGCTTCCTCTATCTCACTCCTATGCAAATGCATTTATAAAATTCACCAAACCTTCCCTTCCTCTAATTTTTTTTTCATGGTCTTCCACTATGTACTCTCCTAGGAATAATAACGGAGGCAAGGTAGTATGTATGGTAGGAATCACTCAGTATCCCGAGTCATAAGGCCCAATCCTATACCATGCCCTTCACCTCCTGAGGTCAGTATATCCTTCCTCTAGATTAATATTCCCCACCTTAGAACAGCTAACATTATTTATATAATGCTTTAAGATTTGTAAAACCCTTCCTAAGTATCTTAATTTACCTTCACAAAAACTTTCATAGATTGGTACTATTATTTTCTCTATTAATAGCACCTCTATTAACAGTAGGGATATTGTGAGGATCAAGAGATAATTGGGGAGGGCAGCTGGGTAGCTCAGTGGATTAAGAACCAGGCCTAGAGAAGGGAGGTCCTGGGTTCAAATCTGGCCTCAGACATGTCCCAACTCTGTGACCCTGGGCAAGTCACTTAACCCCCATTGCCTAGCCCTTACCACTCTTCTGTCTTGGGACCAATAGACAGTATTGATTCCAAGACAGAAGGTAAGGGTTAAAAAAAACAAACAACTAATTGGAAAAAGTGCTTTAATACAGTGCCTGTTACACAGTATGCTATATAAACACTGGCTATGATCATTCTACGAGAATCGCTGTTATTTTCATCATCATCCACTGTGCCACCTAACTGCCCTCTCCTTCAGAGGCTTACCATCATCCCAAGGGAACTATATGTGTCATCTCGTGGGGGCAGATGCATTCCTGGAAAGCAGAATCCTTGCTTGGAGGAGGTCTCCCCTAAGGTACATGTTCCTCTCAGATGAAACTCGTTATAAATTCCCCTCTTTCTCCTCATCCCAACCACAAGGGAACATGCTTAACGGCACACTTCCGATTCCTCCTCCAAGGAAACACATGCTTTCCACTCATCTCCAACCTGGGCCCTGCCCTCCACCGTCATCCTCTTCTGTGCCCCCAAGCCTTGTTCACTAAGATGCTGATACTATACTTAGTGAACATCTAGGCAGAATATAAGGAAGTCTTCAGGTTCCCTCTATCTTCTACCTCCTCTCTCACCTCACTGAACTATCCTACTCTTCCCAGCCCACCCCTAAACCTACAAAAACCAGAGGTTCACTTCTAGGGAAATGTTGGATTTTGTATAAATAATATTAATTCTGTTCTTCCTTTCTTCTAATGCCTACATTCTTTTTAAATCCTTATCCTCGGCTGTGTGTCCCTGGGCAAGTCACTTGACCCCCATTGCCTAGCCCTTACCACTCTTCTGCCTTGGAGCCAATACACAGAATTGATTCTAAGACAGAAGGTAAGGGTTAAAAAACAAACAAACATCAGTTTATTTACAGTTTTATTTGGGGGTTTTAGTTTTGTTTGAGTGTGCTCTTACAACAATGACCAATACAGAAATGTGTTTTGCATGGTAATGCATGTATGGCCCAGATCAAATTGCTTACCATATCCCAGTGGTGGGGGGGGGGGGGGGAGGGAGAGAGAGGGAGGGAAACCCCTTTGGATCTTCTAATTGTGAAAAATGTATGTTGAAAATTTTACATGCAATTGGGAAAACAAAATATCTTTAAATTAAAAAAAAAAATCTTTATCCCCTTAGATCCATTTGTCCCTTGGCAATCCCACTTTTGCTCTTTTACTCTTCATTCTGATTTTTTTTTAAATCCTTACCTTCCATCTTGGAATAAATACTATGTATTGGTTCCAAGGCAGAAGAGTGGTAAGGGCTAGGCAATGGGGGTCAAGTGACTTGCCCAGGGTCACACAGCTGGGAAGTGTCTGAGGCCAGATTTGAACCCAGGACCTCCCATCTCTAGGCCTGGCTCTCAATCCACTGAACCACTAGTCCCTTACTATTATTTTTTTTTTAAACCTTTACCTTCCATCTTGGAGTCAATACTATGTATTGGCTCCAAGGCAGAAGAATGGTAAGGGCTAGGCAATGGGGGTCAAGTGACTTGCCCAGGGTCACACAGCTGGGAAGTGTCTGAGGCTAGATTTGAACCCAGGACCTCCCATCTCTAGGCCTGGCTTTCAATCCACTGAGCCACCCAGCTGCCCCCTCTGATTTTTTTTTTAATAACTTAGAAACACAAGAAAGTGTATTTCATTGCTTAGGTATTTAATAATTATTATTCTTGTTTACATATTTTGTGTTTTTTTGTTTGGAGCATTTTCAAGTTGAATGCTCACCCTTTCTTTTATAGAAATAATTTGAAGAAATATAAATTTTGAGGGGTGAAAGCAACCTTAGAGACCATCTGTTTTTAACCTATAAACAAAAGGAATCCCTATTATGACATCTGAGAAGTGGTCATCTAGCTTTTACTTCATGTTGTTCAGTGAGGGAACCCATCACCTCTCGAAGAAGCCCATTCTAATTTTGGACAGCTAAACTTTAAGTGTTAAGAAGTTTTTCCTGATGTCAAGCCTAAATTGGCTTCTTTGCAGTTTCCACTAATTGTACCTGGTTCTGCCTTCTCAGGCTAAATAAAACCTGATTTTTAAACTAATTCTCAAATGTTCCAGATTTAAAGTCCTTCATTATCCTAGTTGTCCTCCACAAGACATTCTCCAGCTTATCAATGTCCTTTTTATTTTTACATATATTTATTTTTCCCAATTGCATGTAAAAATGGTTTTTAACATTCATTTTCTAAAATTTTGAGTTGTAGATTCTCTCCTTTTCCTCTCTTCTCCCAGTTATAATGTGCAATTATGCAAAGCATATTTCCATATTAGTCATGTTGTGGAAGAAGACACATATTAAAACAAACAAACCCATGAAGAAAATAAAATGAAAAAAGTATGCTTCTGCCTGCATACAGATGCCATCTATTCTTTCTCTGGAGGTGGATAGCACTTTTCATCATAAGTCCTTTGGAACTGTCTTGAATCATTGTATTGTTGAGAATAACAAAATCATTCACAGTTGATCATCATACAATATTGCTCTTACCGCGTCAGTGTTCTCCTGGTTCTGCTCAATTCACTTTGCATCAGTTCAATTAAATCTTACCAAATTTTTCTGAAGTCATCCTACTTGTCATTTCTTATACCACAATAATCTTCCATTACAGTCCTATACCAAAACTTTTACCAATATCCTTTTTAAACCATGATTTCCAGAACTGAACTCAGTTTATTTCAGATGAGATCTGATGAAGGCAGAGTACACTGGAATTACTTTTCCAGTCTTCTTATACTTTAGACCTTGGATTCGAACAAGATATTCTCTAAACTTCATTTTCACTGCCTTGCCTTCTACAGAGAATTCTCTTCTTTCTCAACTCCACCTCCTGGCTTTCCTCAAGTGACAACTAAAGTACCACTTTCTTCAAGAAGTCTTTCCTTAAATAATAAATGTTGGAGGGGATGTGGCAAAATTGGGACACTAATGCATTGTTGGTGTAGTTATGAATTGATCCAACCATTCTGGAAGGCAATTTGAAACTATACCCAAAGGGCTTTAAAAAGACTGCCTGCCCTTTGATCCAGCCATAGCACTGCTGGGTTTGTGCCCCAAAGAGATAAAAGGGAAAATATGTGTACAAAAATATTTCTAGCAGTGCTCTTTGTGGTGGCAAAAAACTGGAAAATGAAGGGGTGTCCATCGAATGGGAAATGGCTAAACAAATTGTGGTATCTGATGCTGATGGAATACTATTGTGCTGAAAGGAATAATGAACTGGAGGAATTCCATGTGAACTGGAATGACCTCCAGGAAGTGACACAGAATGAAGGAAGCAGAACCAGGAGAACATTGTACACAGAGACTGAAACACTGTGGTACAATCGAATGTAATGGAAGTCCATAGCAGCAATGCAATGATCCAGGACAATTCTGAGGGACTTAAGAGAAAGAATGTTATCTACATCCAGAGAAAGAACTGTGGGAGTAGAAATGCAGAAGAAAAACATATTAACAATCATGTGGTTCAATAGGGATGTGATTGGGGATTATGACTTTAAATGATCACTCTATTGCAAATATTAATGATATGGAAATAGGTTTTGAACAATGATACATGTATAACCCAGTAAAATTGGTCGTCAGCTCAGGCAGAGGGGAGGGAAGAAGAGGGGGGTGGTAAAGACCATGAATCATGTAACCATGGAAAAATACTCTTAATTAATTTAAAAAAGAAGCCCTTCCTTAATACTAGTGTGGACCTATTATGAGTGTCTCCAATTTATCATTTCTTTAACTTGTACATGTCATCTCAGTACCATTAGATTGTGAGTTTCTTGACAGCTTGGATTGCTTTTATATTTCTTTGTATTTCCAACCCTTTCACAGTACCTGACATAAAACAGATACTTAATAAATGTTTTTTACTTGACATATCTCCTTATTTCTATAAGCTGTGCCTCTGTTAGTGCAGTACAAGATTACCTTAGCCACTCACACTGTTGCCTATAGTTCAATAAAACTTTCAGATTTTTTTCAGAATTGCTATCTAACCATAGCTCCCCAGTTTGAACTTGTGATGTTTTTTGTGTACACACAGAAGTATCCTTATTGGATTTTGTCTTATTAGATATAACCCAATGCTCAAGCCTGTCAATATCTTTTTGGAACCTGCAAATTTAATAAGTGTGTCATCTTTGTTCTTATCCAAGTTATTTCTAAACATATTAAACAGCACAGGGCCAAGCATAAATCTCTATGGAAATCTCCTAAAGTCTGTGCCCTGGCATGCAGAAGGGGGCTACTCTGTCCTCCCTTTCCACAGCACCTGAGGATATTTTTCACAGCCCCTGTCCCTCTGCTCAGCAGCTAAATGGGAGCACTTCCTCTCTCCACTGTCTGGGATAACACAGGAGGCTCGCAGGAGGCTTGAAGGGACAGTTTAGGCATGTGATCTCTAAAAGGTTCGCCAATGCTAATCTAATTCATATAACTCCATCTTTTCAACCAGAATAGCACAGGGTACTTTATTAAAAGTTTAGCTTAAATCTAGGTAAAGCATATCCATAGCATTCTCTTCATCAATTAGTGTAGTTATCTTATTAAAAAAAATGTGTTAACATTGGTTCTTTTTGTTTGTTTCTTTTTTTAAATAATTCTTACCTTCTCTCTTAGAATCAATACTATGTTTCTGTTACTATATACAGTGTTCTCCTGGATCTGCTCACTTCACTTTGTATCAGTACATATAACTCTTCCAGGTTTTTATGATTTTATTATCTTTGTCATTTCTTATGGTGAAATAGTATTTAATCACAACCATATATCACAACTTGTTCAGCCATTCCCCTCTTGATGGACATCTCTTCAGTTTCCAGTTCTTTGCCACTAAGAAAAAAGCTGCTATGAATATTTTTTATCCATATACATCATTTTCCATTTTCTTTGATCTCTTTGAGATACAGGCCTAGTAGTGGTGTTGCTGGTCAAAGAATATACGTAGTTTTATGGCCCTTTCGGCATGATTCCAGATTGCTCTCCAGTACAGTTGTGTTAAGATTAAAATTCTCTGGAGGTTCTATCTTAATTTATAATATTTATTAAATAATTATTTAATAATTATTATTAAAGTTGAATCATTTTAAAGACCAGATCAGATAAAGAAAAGGCACCAGCCACTTGTGGCTAGCGGTTCCTTTTGTAAGCCTCCTCATCTAGCCAACCCTTACCCAAGCTCACACTCTCCTAGCCACCTTCCCTGAGTTTACTGTGTGGTCCCACTACCAATGCATCTGCTCTCGCTGTGGTTCCAGAGCCAAAAAGAGACCGATTTCCTTTTCCAACCTAAACTTATACACTCAGTGGCGTCACTTTCCCAAGTCCCTCAATTTGGCAGACTCTGATCAGAGGCCAGTCTTCGAGACACCAGGAGTCACATGGGAGAAAAGGCAAGTGTCTTCCAGAAGCCAGGGCTCCAGGAGGCTTCTGGTATCCTCCCAGAGTGCATATGTATCTCTTTGTGCAGATAAGTCCCTGGGCTTGTTCTTAATTTCACCAAAGTATATTAGAATCCCAATTTTCCCACATCCCTTCCAACATTTGTCATTTTCCTTTTTGGTCATATTAGCCAACCTAGTAGGTGTGAGGTAGTATCTCAGAGTTGTTTTAATTTGCATTTCTCTAGTGATTTGGAGCATTTTTTCATATGATTATAAGTAGTTTTAATTTCTTCATCTGAGAAACGCCTTTTAATATCATTTAACCATTTATCTATTGGGAAATGACTTGTATTCTTATAAATTTGCCTCCATTCTCTATATATGAGAAATGAGGCCTTTGTCAGAGACATCTGCTATAAAAAATATCTGGGCCTGACCCTCAATCCACTGAGCCACCCAGCTGCCCCCCTCCACAGCATGTACTTTAAAGGGGCAGATAACTGGTTAGCTATGGGGAGGCATATGGCTATTGTGTCCAGCTCCCCAAACTGCCAGTTCCCCAATTGTCTTTTAGGCTGGGCTGGTCCCTGCTCTGCTGGTTTGATGCTCTAGGTTTTGTGGCTTACACTGGACTAGTTCCTCACTGTGCCAGTTGGCCTAGGTCACATGGCAGTGTGTTGGGCTTGTCTTTGCTCTGCCAGTTCCCTTGGATGCCTCACTCCCTGGGCTACTCTCCCTTCTCACTCCAGTTAGACATGTTCCTCCTGTTCTCTCTTTTTTTTTTTGGAGGCAATTTATTTTCTTTTTTGTGTGTGTATAGGGTTTGAGTAAGCTTAGAGCATTTCCTAATCTGCTATCTTAGTTCCCAGCATGTTCAGAAATTAGATTTGTTCTGAGAAGGACCACTTTAGGAGCACTGAAAGCCTGCAGGTCCTTAGCCTAAGTTGTCACTCTTTCTGAGATACTGGAATAAGACAACATTGAATATCTCAAGAATGCAGTAAGAAGAGCAGACCATTTTTCCAAAAGCCCAGACCATTCCTCCAAAAGTGTGCAAAGCCCAGTCTTAACATCAAGTCCAAAGTCAGGAAGTAAAAAAAATGAGCAAAATTATCTAGATAAAAAATCTCATTATGTTCCGGCTAATATGGAAATGACTTATATCATTTCATATGTATAATTAATGATTTCACTTAACTTCTTAGTGTGGGGCAAGGCGGGAGAGAATTTGGAATTCAAAAAAATTTTTAAAGAATTTTTAAAAAGACTCTCACTATAAAGAGTTATTATGGTGATAAGAACACTCAAGATATGACAACTACAAAATACATACAAGCAAAACTTTGAAGGAAAACATATCTTAGATACAAACTGAACTAGAATTTCTAGAAGAAATGAAAAAAGAGTTTTTGTTTTTTTAAAGTTGAAAATATTTTATGAAATAAATAAGACTGCTAGAGGAAAAATAGGGGGAAATGAGAGCTATAGAAGAAAGAATTAGAAAAAGGATTAAAAGCTTAACACAAGAGATACAAAAACTTGCCTAAGCAATAAATTCCTGACTGTGGCTTTTCAGGACTTGAATTTTTTCTTTCTGGCTGCTTGCAGAATTTTCTCAGACCTATAAGTGCTGGATTTTAGGCTATCATGTTCTCAGGTATTTATATGTAGAGATTTTTCAGGAAGTAACTAGTGGTTCTTTCTTTTCCACTTTACTCTCTGGTTCCTTAAGAGATTTGGGTAGTTTTAACTTAGGATTTCTTGAAATAGGAGGTCTAGACTCTTTAAATGATCAAGGCTTTCAGGAACTCTAGTGATTCTTAAATTTTTCTCCTCATATCATCAATGTTTTCCAAATTACTTGTTTTTTCTATGAGATTTTTTTTTCTATTTCAAAATCTTGGCTTTGTTTCATTACTTCTTATTGTTCCATGGAATCACTGGGTTCTATTTAGTCCATTCTAATTTTCAGGGAATTTACTACTTGAGCAAGAGTTTGTACCTCTTGTGTCAAGCTATTAATCCTTTTTCTAATTTTTTCTTCTATGGCTTTCATTTCCCCTCATTTTTTTCCTCTAGCATTCCCATTTAATTTATAGAAGTATTTAACTTAAAACAAAAACTGGGGGCAGCTGGGTGGCTCAGTGGATTGAGAGCCAGGCCTAGAGATGGGAGGTCCTAGGTTCAAATCTAGCCTCAGACACTTTCCATCTGTGTGACCCTGGGCAAGTCTCTTAACCCCCATTGCCTAGCGCTTACCACTCTTCTGCCTTGGAGCCAATACACAGTATTGACTACAAAATGGAAGGTAAGGATTTAAAAAAAATTTAAATTAAAAAAATTAAAAAAACAAAAGCGTTGTTTCATTTCCTTGTGTGAGTACTCACCTATAGTATTCTTCAACACACATCACCTATCACTTTCATATCTGTTCTCTCTTCTTATAATGACATGTTATTAAATGACAGTATTTGCTTTGAGGGTGCATCTATGAAGCTTTATTGTTTTTAGGTAAATGGAAGACAGTGTTGGTGATGAGGTCATGAGACACACAAGTCCTCAGTAGTAAGTGACCACTGATCTTGCTGTTTCTGACTCCATTCCTCCTGACTTCCTGCTTTGTTGAATAGTTGGATAAATACTCTGGCATTAAAATCGCCCAGAATTACAAACTTGCCTTATTTTGGCACACTGTTGGTGAGAATGGTTTTCAGGTATTCATAAATTTTTTCCTTGACCTTATCAGGATGTGTCAAGTTGGAAGCACAAGTACTATGGATGATGACGTGTCACTTTCTTACAAGTGATTATGATGAAAAGAACATGGGTCTGAGGAATCCCAAACTGGATGAATCTTAGAGACTGGGCAGGCCTAAATGGCAAAGGGTTGTAGAGAAATGAATTTCTCCCCTGAATCTCAGGCAAGATAATTGAAAGTAGTAGTACACTCATAAATGCTAAAAGCTGTTTGAAATAGACAAGGTACTGCTCTTTCAAAGAGTATGCCATGCTTATAATTTACTTCCTGTTTGGAAGAGTAATTTCCTCCTTCCCTTCCCCCCTGAGGTAAAATGCTAGTTTCCCCAGTCATGTGGATAAGGCGTTAGGAGGCTAATCATTGCCTAAGGAAAATACACCCCAGTTTTTACCAGTTGCCTGGAGAGTGGCTCCAAGAACTCCTTGCTTCTCGGCAGCAGCAAACAGCAGCAGGATCAGCAACAGCGGTCAGGGTCAGGGTTGGAGTCAGAGCGGGGGCCAATTCAGGAGCAGGAGTAGGAGTGGGGCTGGAGATCAGGAGGAAGATTGCAAAGGCAGCAGGAAGGAACTGAGGAACATGGGCTCAAGCAGATGGGCAACAGAAGCAGCTCCTCTTTACCCGGCCAGTAGGGAGAGCAGCCAAGCAAAAAGTAGGGAAAGAAAAGGGTAGCAGCTCCAAAGAGAGTTCAGAGTTCTCTCAGAGAGGGTGGGTGGAGTGGGTGAAAAGCCTTGGCAGAAGAAACATGGCTTAAAAAAATTTTATCTAGGCTATCTTAAAAAATTGAGAGGTTCTTTTGCCATCAACATAAAAGTTAAAATTAAATCTCAATAATAAAATGTTATATTTTTGGAGATTTATTAATGATCATTAGAAGTAAAGGAATAAAGAGGATACAAAATAAAGACCACATGTTCATGGCTGATTAGCCACTTCAGAATCCCCACTCACCACCGCCATGTTCCCTGACAGAGCCAAAAAAAAAAAAAGGGCGGGATCCTCCATGTCCCTGCCTAATATCCTTTGACTACAGGAAGTACATAAAGACAGGAAGTCAGTGGGCTCCCAGGAAATGTAGTTCTTTTTTAGGGTAACAGATTTTCAATTATACATTCTGCATGGTCATAAGCTCATCGTTCACTCCTTTGGGGAAGCATACAAGTTTGATGACTAGATTAGATTTAATTACAAAACCTACACCAGCTTCATGGTGTTCTTCAAGCAATTACTCCAGAAAAACGTGTATCCAGCTCTAACTTCAATAAGATGGCATTCATTTGCCAGTTTTGTTTCACTCAGAGCTACTATTTAGTTATGATACCTCCTGAGTTCTCTCACAATAAGAGCTATTCATCTTTCAGGTCTACTGGATTTCGTATTGTCCATAAATGTGCATCCATTCCATGTGCCAGTGGTGGGTTGGAATCATTTTTGCAAGCTTTTGTACATTATTTTGTGTTTTGACTACAAGGTAGGATCCCTGCCTGCTGTGGTAAAATGGCCAGCATTAGGTGAAGCAACCAGCTTAAAGCAAACAATCTTTAAGACAACTCTTCTAGCCCCTAATTTGAGCCAGAAACTGAGCAGTACAATTCTTAAAAAAGGCTGCTCAGCATTTTGAAAATCTGGTGGCTTTTCTGTACGGAGGCTTACCTGAGGCGAAAAAGGCAAAAAAGGGTCCTCAGCCATTCCCCACCTGCTTGCTGGTCTTAAGAACCTTCCCCTCTCCTCATGAGCCAGGCAGGCCCGGGCATCCCCGACCTACCAGTTGTTAGTATGTCTTCATCAGCTCCCACCCCAGAGGGGGAGGATCTTCCTTCCCAGCCCACATCTGAGACCCTGAGGTTCCCGACAAGGAAGAAAGTGAAGAAGAAAAGGAAGGGGAAGATGAGAAGAAAGAGGAAGAAAAAAAGAAAAAAGTCTCATTATAGAAGGTAAGAGAGAAAAGAAGAAAGTAGAGAGATTGACAATGCAAGTATCTTCTCTATAAAGGGAACCATTTACAATTGCCCAAGGAAAGGGACAGAAATTTTGTGAAATTGAAAGAATACACTTCTTTCTAAGTAAGAAGAAAACCGGGGGCAGCTGGGTAGCTCAGTGTGTTGAGAGCTAGGCCTAGAGACGGGAGGTCCTAGGTTCAAATCTGGCCTCAGACACTTCCCAGCTGTGTGACCCTGGGCAAGTCACTTGACCCCCATTGCCTAGCCCTTACCACTCTTCTGCCTTGGAGCCAATACACAGTATTGACTCCAAGACGGAAGGTAAGGGTTTTTATAAAAAAAAAAAAGAAGAAGAAAACTGATGAACTTAGAAATCTTCATGAACTACTTTACAACAGGCCAGGAACAGTAGTATTTCTGAAGAAGAATGTGGGTCGGTTCAGTGGCTTTCCATTTGAAAAAAGGAAGTGACCAATATAAAAAAAAAGAAGAAATGTTGAAAAAATCTAGGAATGCCATGTTAAAGAGCATCTGTGAAGTTCTCAATTTAGAGAGATCAGGAATAAATAGTGAATTAGTAACCAGGATCTTGAATTTCTTGATGCATCCAAAACCTTCTGGCAAGCTATTGCCCAAATTAAAAAAAAAAAAAGCACCAAGCAAAGATAGTAAAAAGGAACAGAGCAGCTCTGGAATGTCAAGAAAGGCTAAGTGTACCAAATGTCCTGAAATTCTAGCAAATGAATCTAGTAGTGAAGATGGAAAAAAAGATGAAGAAGATAAAGAAAGCGAAGAAGAGCCACTGAAAAAGACATCTAAAAAAGAAAAACCTAAACCAAAAACTCCTTCTACAAGCAAAAAATCTGTAAAAAAAGTGCCAATGTCAAGAAGGCAGATAGCAGTACCACTAAGAAAAATCAAAATAATTCCAAAAATGCAAGTGAATCTGAAGATAGTTCAGACGATGAACCTTTAATTTAAAAGCTGAAGAAACATCCTACAGATGAAGAATTAAAAGAGACTGTAAAGAAACTTCTGGACAGTGCCAACTTGGAGGAATTAACAATGAAACAGATTTGCAACGAGGTATATAAAAACTATCCTGCTTATGATTTGTCTGAAAAAAAAAAAAAGATTTCATTAAAAAGACTATTAAATCTGCCCTATGATCCAGCCATAGCACTGCTGGGTTTGTACCCCAAAGAGACAATAAGGAAAAATACTTGTACAAGAATATTCATAGCTGCGCTCTTTGTGGTGGCCAAAAATTGGAAAATGAGGGGATGCCCTTCAATTGGAGAATGGCTGAACAAATTGTGGTATATGTTGGTGAAGGAATACTATTGTGCTAAAAGGAATAATAAAGTGGAGGAATTCCATGGAAACTGGAACAACCTCTAGAAAGTGATGCAGAGCGAAAGGAGCAGAACCAGGAGAACGTTGTACACAGAGACTGACACACTGTGGTACAATCGAACATAATGGACTTCTCCATTAGTGTCAATACAACGTCCCTGAACAATCTGCAGGGATCTAGGAGAAAAAAACACTATCCACAAGGAGAGGACAAACTGTG
Source organism: Monodelphis domestica (assembly GCF_027887165.1). Lineage (NCBI taxonomy): Eukaryota > Metazoa > Chordata > Mammalia > Didelphimorphia > Didelphidae > Monodelphis > Monodelphis domestica. Next base: position 369,203,531 of record NC_077230.1, on the reverse strand, counting down.
GGAGTAAAAACACCAAGAAAAAGCAACTGCCTGACTACAGGGGTTGAGGGGATATGACTGAGGAGAGACTCTAAATGAACACTCTAATGCAAATACCCACAACATGGAAATGGGTTTGAATCAAGAACATATGTGATACCCAGTGGAAATCACACATCGGCTATGGGGGGGGGGGGGGGGGGGATGATCTTTGTCTCTAATGAATAATGCTCAGAAATGACCAAATAAAATAATGGTATAAAAAAAATAGAATATCCAGAGGGAAAAAAAAGACTATTAAAGAGTTAATTTCATGAGACAGAGATCATTTATAAAGGCTGCTGATTTGGAGTGTTCCCGTGAATTCAAAGATCTGATAAACACCAGCAAAAAGAATGCATTTCCTTTTCTAAATCTTTGTTGGTCAAGTATTGTGTTGAGCAGAATTGACTGCTGAATTTGTGTCATATGTGTTAATGTAAAAATTTGTTTGATTTCACCCCTTTTAAATTGCATTTTTATGCAGTTTTATTAGTTAAGATTTTTGCATGGCAATGAATGTTCCCTGCTTTTTTTTTATAGTTGGGTATTTTGTACATTTTGGATTTCTTAATATAAGGTAATGGAATCTTAGACTGTTATAGCTTTTAGTGTGCTTAATATTCATAGCTTGATAATGAAATTCTTTTAATAATCAAGTAGAAAAAAAGTTGTAACTATTGGCATCTTATACATGCAGAGTTTGGGTTATTGTAGTATTTGGTATAGAAAATATTTTGAATACACATTCTGACAAATAGTCTAAACTTGTGGTAGTATGTTCATTATATTCAGGATATACAGTATACATGCTTTGAATATTTAGGTGATTAAATCTGAACTATCTTAAATATGTGCTGCAAATTATCAGCATGATAAAACAATTGGCATAGATATTATTTTTGTACTTTAAAAAATTTGTTGTAAGGTTTTCATATTTCTTTGTGCAAATCAACTTTTAAATCTATGTATCTTTAGAATTATAACACGAAGTGTCAGTGTTCTGCCAGAAGGTTATGATGGAGAAGTGGAAGTTATAAAGACAATGCTAAAGAAGTAGTTAGTAGTTTACTCATTCTTTTCCACTTAACTCTTTTATTTAGGAAGTATAATCCATCTATAGCTAGCTTTACAATATGACTGCAAATGCATTTTATATTTCAAGGATTAACTTTAGCACATATACAAATAACTGCTTCAGAAACTTTTGGAGAAAGGCTCAGATGAGTATAACCACCTCCAGCTCATAATAAACTTGAACTCAGTTCCATTTAACTGATTTTGCCCATATAAAATATATTACTACTCACGGGAAACAGACTACTTTTGTAGTAATGATGCAGAAGTTAAACAAATGCCAAATGATGATAACGTAGTTACATAGTGTTCGTTCAGCAGCAGACCCTTGTGACTAAAAGTATTGCTCAAAAAAGCCAATGGTACATCTATTTTAACATTAATGGATAGATAAGTCACATCTGGGCTGCTGGATTATAAAATTTTTGGCCAATCAAGATGTTAGTTGGTCTCAACAGAAGAAATCATTTCTCTGCATGTGATTCTTCACGAGACTAAAATAACACATTTTATTTTATAGATGATATCTTAAATCATTTTGCCAGATGAACTTATTGTATCTAATTCTGAAACAATTTTGATTTGTAAAAGGGAAAACATTTAGCCTGTGAAGCATTTTAATAAGAAACATTTAATTGTCTTCACATCAAGGGATAGTGTTAATTACTGAAATGCCAACTTTGAATGGTGTTTTCCATGTGGCAAAGCAGCACATAGTGTTGCCTTTTAATAGGCTTTTCCTTGAATAAAATTTATTAGAACTTTAGGGTAAGCTTATTAATTCAGATGTCTTCATTCATCTTTATTCAACTCAGAATAAACTACTTTAAACTAACCTTAATGCAGATCCCAAAATTGACTTCTGATTTTAAGATAAAAGTTCATTTTTTTCTGTGAAACTTGTCAGTGAAAAAATTAAAATTGTGAGTACTAAATGTAAAAAAAATAGGCTGCTCAGTCATCAATGGGGCTGCATAATCCCACTGCTGCTTCTAGTGAGAAGGTAACCCTATTCCCTGAGCTGCCTTTGCAGAGTTATGACTACAGCTTTCAACGTATTCACCCTTACTACCTTGCCACTTGATCACTGCCATAAGACTCTGAGATAGAATGAAATAATGAGATAATAAAACAGTAAAATGTAAAATGGTACATGGGTGATGACTCGAACATAAATTGATTTAAGTAAGTCATAGTGACAAAAAGATATTAGCCTCCCTCTCTCCTTGAATCATTAAAACCCAGTGGAAAGGCAACAATCAAGATGACTGATGATGGTTTGGAATACAGTGAATGATCTTGACTTCTAAGCATTCTACAACACCTGCTTCTACGGCCTTCATGGCTATGGGAACAAATTCTTTCCATCCACTTATTCCTGCCAAATAGAAGTCTTCCCATGCTTGGGGTAGACACCCCCATATCTCACTGACAGATCTGAGGCTTGTTGGTTACCCTCAACCTAGTTTAGACAACCTGCCAAGAAGATTTCACCAGGGGGGTGACCACTGTGCATGCTACAGCTTCTTGGAGCCATACATGAGAGCTCGGTGGCAAGTGGACAACAAGGGAAGAAATCAGCTCTGAAAATAAAAGGGTTTGGCAAACCCTCACATCAGAGATATTTGACTTCCCTGAATACCCCTAGAAAAAGGAGGATGCCTCTGAGACTGTTTCTCCATTTTGGACACGTGAGTAATAGGGACTGATCTCTTTTCTTTGCCCCAGCTATCTAAGGGCTTGGGCCTTTTGGCCCAGCCTAAACAGAAGGGGTATTTAAGCCCTATTCCCTTCTCTCCCCTTTCTCTCTCTATATATATCTCTAATTCCTTTCTTGCTCCTATTGTAATTAAACTCCAAAAAAGGCTGACGGCTGACTTGAGTTTTTCATTTAGGAATTACATAGCTGATTCCTTGGCGACCTTAAATTAATATATATCAGTCTTTTAAAGTGATTCCCTTGTAACATTGTGGCTGACCACACGGGAGTCTAAAGAATCCTCTCAATAAAACTTTTTGCTTGCCTTTTTACTATACTGTTTCACCACTTAGTCCTTTTTTTTTTAAAAAAAAAAAAACTTGGCTTAAAGACACAGCTGCTAGAACACGTGAGTATAAAAAACTTTTTCTCTTTTCTCCTTAAGTTAAATTGGAATCAGCAGTTTTTTCTTTTTCTTCCCTTTAATCTTAAGGGACAGCTGGGTAGCTCAGCGGATTGAGAGCCAGCCCTAGAGGCAGAAGGTCCTGGGTTCAAATCGGACCTCAGATACTTCCCAGCTGTGTGACTCTGATAGACAGAAAACAGCTGTTTTTAAATCTCAGCAACAGGACTCTAAAGTCCTGGCTGGAAGAACTGTTTCTAAATATCCTTTCCCTTAAGGAACAACTTCCTGGATTAGAAAAAAAAAAAAAACCCCTGTGGAAAGTTTGTTGCTTTGCCCTGCTCCTCACGTGTTTTGTGAAATTACAAAATATACATATAAAAATGAGTACTACATTCTTTGACAATTATATGGCAGCTGAAGAAGTAGGGGCATTGAGGAATGAAGGATACCTCCAAATTTTTATATTAATAGGTACTGTCATTTTTGTACTCCTCAATACTATATTTAGAGATGAAAAAATAAAAAATATTGAGGATAAAATAAAACAAAATGAGGATAAAATAAAACAAAATGAGGATAAAATAAAACAAAATGAGGATAAAATAGAAAATATTGAGGATAAAATAGAAAATGTTGAGGATAAAATAGAAAAAAATGAGGATAAAATAGAAAATATTGAGGATAAAATAGGAAATATTGAGAATAAAATAGAAAAACTTGAGGATAAAATAGGAAATATTGAAAATAAAATAGGAAATATTGAGGATAAAATGGGAGATATGGAAGATAAAATAGGAAAAATTGAGGATAAAATGCAAGCCCAATTAGAAGATCTAAAATGCTTCTTACAGGATCAATGGGCAAACACCCACTCTACCAGAAACAGACCTGTTTCTGAACCTTTGAATGAGGAAATTTCCTTCCCTGAAATAGAGATGGAAAACACCTTCCCTATAGCCCAGTTAACAGACTGCTTCTCTCGTGCAGTGCAAATCTTGTCTGAATTTAATCCCCAAAACCCTTCCCCTGCAATCCCAGCTTCTCATGTTCCTTCTCCTACAGAAAACCAAATTCCAATGCAAGGGAGATCTTGTCCTCCTAGAGAAACCTGTCCTTGTCAAACTGACCCACAGGTGCAAAATTCAACTAGAGGCCTGTTTCCTCTAAGAGAAGTACCTGAAATAGGACGAAATGGGGATGTGGTGACTTTAAGACATAGGATACCGTTTACTCCCCAAGAAATAAATGAATTTACACGAAATATCCCCACATATGAACAAGATCCTTTTCTAGTAACAAAAAAGATGGGAGACATATTTTTTCAATATAATCCGTCTTACAAGGACGTTGAGAGCTTACAACAGGCTTTTTTAAGTGAACGTGAAAAAAATAAAATAATTGCTCATGTCAACAAAACCCGGGGGCGTAATGCAGCACATTGGCCATCTCAGGATCCCGAATGGGACTATAATAATCCTGAGGACTATCTACAACTATACCGTTGTAGAGAGGCCATCCTCACGGCCATGAAGGAATGTGCGGACAGTACAGATAAGTGGATGGAACTGGAAAAAATTAAGCAAAAGGAAAACGAAACACCCTCCAGATTTATGGACAGAATTATCGAGTTTGGGGACAGATACTTAGATTGGGACTTAAATAAAGAGAATAGTTTAAGACAAGTTAGAAGAATCTTTGTAAATAATTCTTGCAAAGTAATTAAAAATTATTTTAAAACACAATGCCCAAGATGGTCAGATATGGACCTTGAAGAATTGCGAAAAACAGCTATATATGTTTTTAAGGGAAACGAAGAAAAGGAGAAAGAGAATAATGATGACATGGAGGAAATGAAGAAAAAAATGAGATGTGTAATAGATAGGATAACTAAATTAGAAAGTGGGCATGATAATGAACCAACGACAATTGCCCCTCTCCAGAAATCCAATTATCAATCCATTACTTGCCACTTCTGTGAGAAGAAGGGCCACAAAATGATGGAATGTAGAACCTTTCTTAAGATGTTTGGAAGGAATACACAGTTTAATAATGGTTTTAGAAATAATAACTATAGAAATTATGATAATGGTTATAGAAACCAGAATTCTAGAAATTATAATAATGACTATGGAAATAACTATAATGAATATAGAAATAAGAACTTTAGAAACCAGAATTATAGAAATAGGAATTGGGAATTTAATGACAATGCTCAAATTGAAGAAAATTTTAATGATAATACTCAACAATATATGAGAAATGGCGCTCGTCCAAAAATTACTCGAGGTACTAATGACCCTCAGAGAGGTGCCCTTCAGGGGGGTGCCCAAGGAATATCCCAAACACAATGATGGTGCCCGGGGGGGGCTGGGGCACAGGAATCAGAGGATACAACCTTTGATTTCCCAGACCCTGATGTCCTACTACCCGTTGTCCCTATCCACTGCCCTCCCCATACTAATGAACCCCATGTTACCTTAAAAGTGGGTAACACCTATTATGATTGTCTATTAGACACCGGAGCTTCCTGGTCTGTATTAAAGAGAACACCTGATTTACAATGTTATTCTATTGGCTCAGAGAATGTAATGGGAGTATCAGGAATAACCCAAAGAGTTAAAAGACTTCCTCCTAGAATGGTGTCTGTAGGACCCCTAGAGGTACAACACTCCTTCCTTTTGATGCCTGACTCCCCTTTAAATTTGCTGGGGAGGGACCTTCTATGCAAACTCAGAGCCACAATAACCTGCTCCCCAGATGGCTCATTATCATTAGAAGTACCAGAGGAATCTTTAAATTTACTCCCTGTACTTCTCTCTGAAAACCAGGAGGCAAAAGAACCTTCCATTTTTGAAATACCTAAAGATATACCGGAGTCTCTTTGGGCCACATCTTCTTCTGATGTAGGCTTACTTAAATCTGCTGTTCCTGTGCAGATAAAAACTAAATCTAGCCCACCTCCTTCTATCCCTCAGGATCCCCTCTCAAAGGAGGCAATTGAGGGTATTACACCAGTTATTAACTCATTAATAGAACAGGGAATAATAATCCCTTGCAAATCTGAATACAACACGCCCATCCTGCCAATTAAAAAACCAAAAAAAGGACCCGATGGCAAACACATCTATAGATTCGTACAGGATCTAAGGGCAGTGAATAATCACGTTATAAAGAGACACTCCGTAGTTTCTAACATACATACTATTATTTCATCTATTCCTAGCACAGCTACATACTTTACAGTAGTAGATTTGTGTTCAGCTTTCTTTTCCATACCAATACATGAAAACTCCAGGCATATTTTTGCTTTCACCTGGAAGGGCTCACAATATACCTGGTGTCGGCTGCCACAGGGTTATGTCGAAAGTCCGAGCTTATTTGAGCAAATTTTGAGCCAAGACACAGACAATATAACATTTAAAAATAGCAAATTAATCAAATATGTAGATGATCTACTCTTGGCTTCAACAGATGCAGAAACATGTCAAGAAGATAGCAAACACCTTCTTTTGGAATTGCACAAAAGAGGACATAAAATCTCTAAGGATAAAGTTCAATGGTGTCTCCAAAAAGTAGAATATTTGGGATTCATCTTGACTGCGGGTGCTCGTTATATTTCTCCAAAACGAATTGAGAACATTCAAAAATTGAGTGCTCCTACCACTAAGAAACAGCTGAGAGCAATTTTAGGAGCAACAGGGTTTTGTAGACAATGGATTCCTTGCTATGGGGAAATCACTAAACCCCTTATAGCATTAACAAAGGATTCGGTTCCTGAACCCCTCAAATTAGAGCCTGAACACTTGTCAGCTCTAACAGATCTGAAAAAGGCTATCATGTCTGCCCCTGCTCTAGGCATCCCAGATTACAACAAGCCATTTACCTTATATGTGCATGAGCGAAGAGGAGTAGCCTCTGGTGTGTTAACTCAGACTTTGGGACCTTCTCAGCGCCCAATTGCTTATTATTCTGCCCAACTAGACCCAGTAGCAGCAGGAGCACCACCATGCCTTAGAGGAGTAGCTGCTACAGCCTTACTAGTAACAAAAACCGTTGATTTAGTATTGGGATGTCCATTAACAATAATGTGCCCACATGAGATTGAAGCATTATTGGTAAAACATAGAACACAGGCATTCTCGGATCAGAGAATTACAAGGTATGAAATAACCTTATTAAATAGTGAAAATATTACCTTGAAATGCTGTTCAACTCTTAACCCTGCCACCTTGCTTCCAGATTTACCCACTTCAGGAGAACCACTACATAACTGTGAAACATTAGTGTCCATGGCAGAAAAGCCTCGAGATAATCTCTTGGACACTCCCTTAGACAATGCAGATCTGATTTTATTTACCGATGGTTCCTCTTTTATGAGGGATGGCATACGTTACACTGGAGCTGCCGTAGTCTCAGAATTTGCCACTGAATGGTCAGCTTCACTACCTTCTAACATTAGCGCTCAAGGAGCAGAACTCATAGCTCTAAAACAAGCTTGTATAATTGCCAAGGATAAAAAGGCAACAATTTATACAGATTCTAGATTTGCTTTCGGCATTTGTCACTCAGTCGGGATGCTATGGCTCCAAAGAGGATTTTTAACCTCAGCTGGAAAATCCATAGCTAATGCAGAAATTATTAATGAAGTTCTTTCTGCTCTCAAACTGCCTAAAGCCCTAGCTGTAGTTCATTGCTCTGCCCATACTGGTGGCTCTGACCCTGTCTCTAGAGGAAATGACCGAGCAGATGCCGCTGCAAAACTAGCAGCCATAGAAGGACCTGGATTAATTTTAACATTAACAACCACTGATAATTTAAATTTATCACTCTCCTATAATGAAAAGGAAGTGGAAAAATGGAAACAAAAATTTAAAGCAAAACAAATTAATGGAGTATGGGTGTCACCTGAAGGAAAACCCCTGCTCCCTAGAAGTTTCTATAACCAAATTTGCCAATCTATTCATAAAAATGGTCATTTTGGCACCCAGGGCATCGTGGACTCTGTCAAGAGAGTATGGATAGCCCCTGGTATAACTACTGTAGCCTCTAAAGTATGTTCAGCCTGTCCTATTTGCCAGGCATATAACCAACATGCATATCGTGGAAAAGCCTTTGGGGGACGTCCTCTGGCTTACACACCTTTTGAACATCTACAGATAGATTTCATAACAATGCCAAAGGCTGGACGTTATAAATTTTGTCTAGTAATTGTAGATCAACTAACCAGATGGCCGGAAGCATTTCCTACGACCCGAGCCACAGCAGATTTTGTTGCAAAGATACTTTTAAAAGAAATTATTCCTCGTTTTGGCCTACCAGCACGTATTGACTCCGATAGAGGGAGTCATTTTACCGATTCTGTCTTAAATCAAATATATTCTTGCTTGGGGATAACTCCAAAATTCCATGTTCCATATCACCCCCAGAGCTCAGGCCAAGTGGAGAGGATGAATAAAGAACTTAAGACTATGATTGGCAAATTATGCACTGAGACCCATTTAAAATGGCCTGAAATTCTCCCTCTGGCCCTATTTTATCTTAGAAGCAGGCCTAGAGGAGACTTACATATTTCACCGTTTGAGATGCTTTTTGGACATCCGCCTATACAGGCTAAGCCTTTCTCCCCGGCTTATACATCGCTATTAGGGGGAGATATTACTATTGCTTCCTATATACAGGAGTTACAGCACAAACTACGTGAACTTCATGAATCCGGAGCTGCAGTACAAGCTGGACCATTAGACTTTTCTCTGCATGACCTGAACCCAGGAGATAAAGTTTATATCAAGAATTTCAAGCGAACTGGAGCAACTGAACCTTCATGGGAAGGACCATTCCAAATATTATTAACTACTCCAACATCTATAAAGATTGGAGAAAGAGACTCTTGGATTCACTGCTCACATGTGAAGAAAGCATCTTCTGCTGAGACTGATTAACTCTATCTTATCATATGAATTGGAGATAATAATCCATAGACAAATGGATGTTTTTTTTTCAAGAATATATTGAATTACTGATTTTTTTTTCTTATTTTTTCTTATTTCTTTTTATTTTTTGATCAGAATATTTGATTTTTTTCTCATTTTTTTGTACTGAAGGTACACATAATTAATATTAATATTATTTTTTTCCCTGCAGTAATACAAGTTAATATATATACTCTTGCTATAATATCAATATATGCCTAAAAGCTTTAAACTATGGGAACCTGCCATTTATTGATAAAATATTATAGGACTGTGATTAATGTTTGTGTCTGATTCCAGGAAAAGGGATAAAAACAAGGAGCACAGACTAAACCTGAATAGTGCCAATAGAGCACACATGAAATATTAAAGTGAGACTCAAGGTTGCGACGCTTAACTTATGTTTAAGTCGTAGGACTTCCTTGTATCTACACTCCTTTCGAAGTACTCAAACAAGTACAAAGCTTGACTATCATGCTGGCTCCCTATATCTCTGAAGGAAAAAAAATCAGACAAGGGAATGACATTTCCCCATCAAAATAGAATTCTAATTCTTTTCTTCTTATATTATGGCAACTTCCTGTAGTCTTGGCTACAAATGGCTAAGTGAAATATTACTGCATTCTGTCCTACATACTTGTGAGATAGAAATTACTTTAAACTGGACCTTTTGTTTGAGATTATATTTTTATAAAAATGATTTTACTGTTATAAAAAATTCAAAGATTTTGATTTTGTTCGAGAAAAGATCTTCAAGAAAGAAGCTTGAAACTTTTATATCCAGAGAATGAACTGTTGCAGAAAGATGCCAAAAACTTACACTTCATCAAGAAGATTAAGAATGAACTTTCGATGTGATTGATTGGACTGAACTTTTGATTGAACATTTATTGTAACATTTATGCCAAAAGGGACTGCCCCTAATTTGGCTTTCTGTCAATGCGCCTAGCAAACATTGGTTTTGCTTTCTTTTCTTTTCTATTTCCTCTCTCACTATTCTAATTTCTCTTAGAAATTGAATATTGTATATATCTTTAGTTAGAAGTGAATTTAGAACTACAAAATGATTATATTAAATGATCAATGGGGAGACTAGTCTCCCAATGATCATCAGGGGGGGATTGTAAACCTCAAAATTCCTTAGACTTATAAATGTTGGAAATTTCACCATTGGGATATTTCATACTTGGAAAATTTCTTACTGATAGTCTATTGGAATGGGAACTCCATTGGCATGGGAGGTTCCTTCTCTTCCCTTCTTAAGATTACTTTAGGACAGAAACCCTTTGCTGAACAATGGAAAGGACTTTGACCTATGCTTGAGCATAGAACAGGAATTTCTTTGAGTCTTGATTGATTTTAGAATTGATACAATGGAGATACTCCCCTATTCAGTCCTAATAGGATTGAGTAAGGGCTGCAGCCTAGATCAAAATTTAATTATTCCAATCTCTACCATACTCAAGTTAACAGGATTTAGAAAGGGCTGTAGCAAAGGAGTATAGATTTAATCATTTGAAAATATGACCTTCAACAGACATGTGCAAAAGCCAGAAACCTCTGGGCGGTCCTGGGTTAAGCGAGAGCCTCCATTGACAGGGAAATTGATGAAGAGTGATTGGTAGATGTGAGGACTGAGGGGAGGCAACTTGGATGGTTTCCTTAAAGATAGGAGGGTCTGGAGACTCGGGGAGGTGGTTTTTTTTTTTTTGGGTCGGTGTTGTTCCTGGGCTCTGAGGAAGCTTGCTCTGAAGGAAGCTGAAAGTGGGGGCCTCTGAGACTGTTTCTCCATTTTGGACACGTGAGTAATAGGGACTGATCTCTTTTCTTTGCCCCAGCTATCTAAGGGCTTGGGCCTTTTGGCCCAGCCTAAACAGAAGGGGTATTTAAGCCCTATTCCCTTCTCTCCCCTTTCTCTCTCTATATATATCTCTAATTCCTTTCTTGCTCCTATTGTAATTAAACTCCAAAAAAGGCTGACGGCTGACTTGAGTTTTTCATTTAGGAATTACATAGCTGATTCCTTGGCGACCTTAAATTAATATATATCAGTCTTTTAAAGTGATTCCCTTGTAACATAACTTAGCTGATTTTAATAGGCCTGATAAGGTGGTAATTGGGAAAAATTGAATGGAAGGGAGAGATCAGAGGAACACAATGAATAAATTATCATAAGGATTTGATTGACTGGTTTTGGGGAGAATTGAAGATGATTTTGAAGTCTGAGTGTAGGTGACTGGAGCATCATTAACAAACAAGAGAAGGAATATACTGGCTTCTGGAGGAGGGAAATCACTTTAATTTTAGACATGTTTAATTTAGTTTGAGGCAATGACAGAATATCCAATTAAAAGTGTTCAGTAGGCAGTTTTGAAATGGAGAAATAGACATAAAAGCTAAAGAGGGAATTTCTAAAGTCATTTATATACAGTTGGGGTTCTAGAAGTAGATGAGTTCTTCAGGGGAGATAGTACCACAGGAAGAGCTAAAAGCTATGAAAAGAATCCATGTTTAGGGAATAGAAAAATGTAAAGAAGATGAAGAAAAAATTGCTGGAAAGATAGGAGAAAAACTGGGAAAGTGTCAGAAACAAAGAATTAAGGCTAAGATGATCATCTTACTTAGGGATGTTGTAAAAGAAATTTATGATTAGGTAAAGATTGAACTGAATGGACAGAGATTCCTTCAAACACCAAAAATTCTAAACCAACAAAGGAAAAGAATTTCAAGGAAAAAAGGGTAGGATGGGGGCAGCTAGGTAGCTTAGTGGATTGTAAACCAGGCCTAAAGATGGGAGGTCCTGGGTTTAAATATGGCCTTGGACACTTCCTATCTATGTGACCCTGGGCATCACTCAACTCCCATTGCCTAGCTCTTACTGCTCTTCTACCCTGGAACCAATACTTAGTATTGATTCCAAAATGGAAAGTAAGGATTTAAAAAAGAGGGTAGGACTCTCAATAGTGAAAAACAAAGTCAGTGTTTTGTTTTGTTTTGTTTTGTTTTGAAACCCTTACCTTCTGCCTTTGAATTGTGTAATTAGAATTTTGTACCCCAGAACTTCATTTCCCAGAATCCTTTTTGTCCTCATGTTATGTCCTTTCATTTTGAAGATAAGGTTTCTGTAAGCCCACCCTCTCTCTTCTCCCACTTTTGCCATCTGGTAAATTTGTCTTTATTCAGGCATCTATTTCCTCTACTTTAAATGATTATTAACAAATCTTATAAAATATAATACTTGGAGCTACTGGATATTAATTTTAATCTTACATTTCTGGCAACCACCGAAGTTGGGAAAAGAATTCTCCATTTTTTTCTTTTAAGAAAGCCTTTGAATAAAGAATAGGGAATAGACAAATTTTGCAAAGCCACATTTCTCTCCTGCTGCTTCTGGTGCCCTACTGCTTGCTCTTGCCAGGTTTTTTTCTGCCAGCCACCCTGCCCACCCATTGGTTCCAAGGTAGAAGAGTGATAAGGGCTAAGCTACGGAGATTAAGTGATTTGCCCAGGGTTAAACAGCTAGAAAGTGTCTTGAGGCAAAATTTGAACCTAGGACCGTGCCATCTCTAGGTCTGGCTCTCAATCCACTGAACTACCCCAGTTGCCCCCAAAGTCAGTATTTTGGGTAGATGAGGAGACACAAGGACAGCAGAGACAAGATGAGAAATGCAACATCAAGTTAAAAAACTAGGGGAATATCAAAGACACAAAGCCATTTATTGGAAGACTTGACGAACACAACTTATTTATTGAGGATTTTATAAAGTGAATCTTTATGTAATGAATATATGCTCTGACTTGTCATTATATACATCTGCTGATTTTCTATACATTGAAGTAGGTATAGTGTCAATAATTAAATATAATCATACCTGTAAATTAGTTGGTACCGCTCCTGAAAAACCAGTTGTGCCAAAGATTCAAAATAGGGAAATGTCCAAATCTGTCAACTTTGGTTATCTTGTATTTCCTGTAGAGAGAATATTTGTTATAATGTGTTTTGCTACAGATGACACAGATGTTAACAAACTAGAACTGGCAGGTGTCTTTTTTAAACTGAAAATGAAAAATCTATCAGTCATGAAGTTTAAGTTTTATTCTTCTATGAAAAGTCAAAGACCAGGACAATCATAGTATTTAGCTAGGCCAAGGACTCCTCACCAAAATGCTTATGGAATAACTTTTATTTTATTGACATCTTTTTAACATTCATTTCCATCATTTCTATCTCTATCTTTACTTATGTTTTACTTGCACCTCAAACTCAACATGTCCAAAACAAAGGTCTACATCTTTTCTGAAAAGCAATGTGCACCATGTAGCTTCTATTCAATAAATATATATTAAGCTGTGTCAGGAACTCAGCTAAGTGCTAGGGATAGGAGACGCAAAAGATGGTCCCTGACCTCAAGAAGCTTAACTATCTAATAGGGGAGACAACATGCAAATAAATATATACAAAGCATGCCATATACAGAATAAACAAGAAATAATAAACAGGGAAGGCACTGGAATTAAGAGGGGTTGAAGAAGGCTTCCTTTAGGAGCTAAGATTTTAGTTAAGACTTAAAAGAAGCTAGGGAGGTCAGTCATCAAAGTGGATGAGGGAGAGCATTCCAGGCATGGGGGATAGCCAGAGAAAATGCCCAGAGCCAAAAACTAGGGTGTTTTGCTCATGAAACAGCCAGGAGGCCAGTGTCACTAGATTTAAAAGGACATGTTGGAGAATAAAGTGTAAGAAGACAGAAAAAGGAGGGTCTAGGTTATGAAAGGCTTTGAATGCCAAATAGATCATATCATATTCGATCTTATCAATAGGTGACATGGTTAGATGTGAGCTTTAGGAAAATTGCTTTAGTAGCTGAATGGAGAGTGGAATGGGGAGAGACTTGAAGCAGGCAGACTCATCAGAAAATTAATACAGTAATGGAGAAATGAGGTGATAAGAGCCTGCACTTGGAATGATGGCAGTGTCAGAAGGAGCAAAGGAGATATATTTGGGAAATGTTGAATAGGTGAAACAGTCAGGCCTTGGCAACAGCTTGGATACAGGAGTTGAGGCTAAAAAATCTAGGACGACTTCTGGGTTGCAAGTCTGAGAGACTGGAAAGAAGATAGGAGGTAGAGAGGGTTGGGGGAAAGATAATGAGCTCTGTTTTGGACATAATGACTTTCAGATGTCTACTGGACATCCAGTTAGAGATATCTGAAAGGCAGTTAGAGATACAAGATTGGAAGTCAGCAGAGAGACTGGAACAGGAAAGATAAATTTGAGAATCATTAGCATAGCGATGGTCATTAAAACCATGGGAGCTCATGAAATCTCCAAGTGAAGTAATACAGAAGTGGACCCCAGACAGAGGAACATCTACCATTAGAAGGTGTAATCTAGAGGAGGATCCAGTAAAAGAGACAGTCAGAATTCCCAGAGGCAAAACCAGGAAAGTGTCTCAAAAACCTAAAGAGAAGAGGGTGTCAAGGAGAGAGTTAGCAACAGTGTCAAAGAATGCAGAAAGGTCAAGGAAAATGAGGATTGAGAAAAGGCCACTGGATTGGGAAACTAAAAGCATTAGTAACTTAGGGAAAAGTATCAGTAGAATGATAAATTTGGAAGCCAGATTGAATGGGGTTAAGTAGAGAGTGAGAAGAAGGAAAGTGAAGACATCATAGATGGACTTTTTGAAAGGTTTAGCTATAAAGGGCAGAAAAGAAAGGGAGGAACTCTCAAATAGTGCTTTCTGATGCTTACTAACAAGTCACTGAACCCCACCCACCCCCAATATGGACCTCATTTTTCTATATCTGTAAAAGGAAGAGATTGGGATTAAATGACTTCTGATATCAAGCTTTACATCTCTGATCCTGTTTCTCCTTTGCTAAAAATTTTAAAATACATTACTATAGATATACTATACTATTACTGATTAAAAGTTTAAATTGTTTTGCCTGTCTTTTAAGGCCTTCCATAATCTAACTACACACATCTTTCTAATTATTTTACATCAGAGCCTTCAACACATTTTATACTCCAATCAAACTTTTTGTTTCTCTAATATGCTACACTCTCATGCTTCAGGACCTTTGCTTAATTCCTTGCTTTATTCCTGAAATGTTCACCTTCCCAGGCTCTTATAGCCTCTTCAAGTCCTCTCCTTTTACTTATTTTTTTAAAAATAATTTATCTAGAATATTTTTCCATGGTTACGTGATTCATGATTTTTCCCTCCTCTCTTCCCTCCCCCCTCCCAGAGCTGACAAGCAATTCCACTGAGTTATACATGTATAATTGTTCAAAACCTATTTCCATATTATTCCATTCATATATGCAAGAGAGTGATCTTTAAAAGCCAAAACCCAAATCAAATCCTCATCAAATCACATGATCGACCATATGTTTTACTTCTGCGTTTCTGCTCCCACGGTTCTTCCTCTGGATGTGGATAGCGTTCTTTCTCACAAGTCCCTCAGAATTGTCCTGGATCATTGCATTGCTGCTAGTAGAGAAGTCCATTACATTTGGTTGTGCCAGTGTATCCTTTTCTGTGTACAACATTCTCCTGGTACTGCTCCTTTCACTCTGCATCCACTACTGGAGGTCTTTCCAATTCTTACAGAAATCCTCCACATCATCATTCTTTATAGTACAATAGTATTCTATCACCATCACATACCACAATTTGTTCAGCCACTATAAAAAAGTGCAGCTATGAATATTTTTGTACAAACATTTTTCCTTATTATCTCTTTGGGTTACAAACCCAGCAGTGGTATGGCTGGGTCAAAGGGCAGCCTTTTATTTTTTTTTATTTTATTTAATTAGATGATTTAGAATATTTTTCCATGATTACAAGACTCATGTTCTTTCCTTCCCCTCCCTCATCCCCCTCCCATATCTAATGCACAATTCTACTGGGTTTAACATGTGTTATTGATCAAGTCCCATTTCCATATTATTAATATTTGCACTAGGGTGATCGTTTATAGTCTATTCAAAGGGCAGTCTTTTAAAGCCTTTTGGGCATAGTTCCAAATTGCCTTCCAGAATGGTTGGATCAATTCACAACTCCACCAGCAATGCATTAATGTCCCAATTTTGCCACACCCCTTCCAACATTTTTTCTTTTCCTTTGCTGTCATATTGGCCAATCTGCAGAGTTGTTTTGATTTGCATTTCTCTAATCAGGAGATTTAGAACACTTTTTCATGTGCTTATTAATAGTTTTGATTTCTTCATCTGAAAACTGCCTATGTTTATTGATAGTTTTGATTTCTTCATCTGAAAACTGTTGACCATTTGTAAAATGGGAAATGGCTTGATGTTTTGTAAATTTGACTTAGTTCCTTATATATTTGGGAAATTAACATTTGTCAGTTTTGTTAGAAAAATATTTTCAGTTTGTTGCTTTTCCTTCTAAGTTTGGTTGCATTGGAGTTTTTGTATAAAACCTTTTAAATTTAGTCAAAATAATTCATTTTACATTTTGCAATATTCTCTACCTCTTGATTGGTCTTAAATTCCTTCCTTTCCCATAGATCTGACAGGTATACTAGTCTATGTTCACCTTATTTATTTATGATTTCACTTTTATATTTGTCATTTACTCATTTTTTAATTTATCTTGGTATAGGGTTTGAGATATTGATCTAAGCCCAAATTTTCCCAGACTATTCCAATTTTTCCAGTGGTTTTCATCAAATAGTGAGTTCTTGTCCCCAAAACTGGAACCTTTGGGTTTATTGAACACTAGCTTGCTGAGGTCATTTACCCCAAGTCTATTCCACTGATCCACCCCCTTCTGTCTCTTAGGCAGTACCATATTGTTTTGATGACCACTGCTTTATAGTACAGTTTAAGATCTGGTACTACTAACTCCCATCCTTCACATTTCTTTATTAGTTCTCTTGATATTCTTGATTTTTGTTCTTCCAGATTAACTTTGTTGAAGTATTTTTGAATTCTATTAAAAAGTTTCCTGGTATTTTGATAGATATGGCTGAATAAGTAAATTAATTTGGGTAGGATTATCATTTTTATTATATTAATGCTTGTCCTATCCATGAGCAATTAATGTTTTTCCAATTATTTAGATCTAGTTTTAATTGTGTGGCAGTGTTTTGTAGTTGTATTCATATAATTCCTGTTTGTCTTGGCATATAGATTCTTAAATATTTTATATTGTCTAGAGTGATTTTAAATGGAGTTTCTCTTTCTAACTCTTGCTGCTGAGTTTTGTTGAAAATACATAGAAAAACTTTTGATTTATGTAGGTTTATTTTGTACCCTGCAACTTTGCTAAAGTTGTTAATTATTTCCACTAGATTTTTAGTTGATTTTCTAGGATTCTTTAAATATACCATCATATCATCTGCAAAAAGTGACACTTTAGTTTCCTCATTGCTACTTTAATCCCTTCAATTTCTTTTTCTTCTCTAATTGCTACTGCTAGCATTTCTAGTACAGTATTAAATAGCAGA
Source organism: Monodelphis domestica (assembly GCF_027887165.1). Classification (NCBI taxonomy): domain Eukaryota; kingdom Metazoa; phylum Chordata; class Mammalia; order Didelphimorphia; family Didelphidae; genus Monodelphis; species Monodelphis domestica. The sequence continues at coordinate 369,185,887 of NC_077230.1, read as the reverse complement.
GGTGATAATGGGCATCCTTGTTTCACTGCTGATCTTATTGGGAAGGTTTCTAAATTGTCCCCATTGCAGATGATGCTTGTTGATGGTTTTAAATATATACTGCTTATTATTTTGAGGAAGGGCCCAGCTATTCCCATATTTTCTAGTGTTTTCAATAGGAATGGGTATTGTATTTTATCAAAGGGTTTTTCTGCATCTGTTGAGATAATCATGTGACTTCTATTGATTTGGTTATTGAGATGGTCAATTATGTGGATAGTTTTGCTAATATTAAACCATCTTTGCATTCCTGGCATAAATCCCACCTGGTCATAGTGAATAATCCTTGTGATAACTTGCTGTAGTCTTTTTACTAGTGTTTTATTTTAAGATTTTTGCATCCGTGTTCAGTAAGGAGACTGGTCTGTAGTTTTCTCTCTGTTTTTGACGTGCCTGGCTTAGGAATTAGTACCATATTTGTGTCATAAAAAGAATTTGGTAAGACTCCTTCTTTGCATATTTTGTCAAATAGTTTGTATAGTATTATTGAGATTAGCTGTTTTTTAAATGTTTGATAGAATTAGTTTGTGAGTCCATCTGGTCCTGGGGATTTTTCTTAGTGTGAAGAGTGAATTGAACTCTCTTTGTTTGTTTTTAATGTAATCAATCAGCAACTCTTAATTTAATCAATCAAGAATTTGAAGTGCCCCTACTTAGCATTTAGGCAATTTATATTTTTGTGAATATTCACCCATTTCACCTAAAATTATCATATTTATTGCCATATAATTGGGCAAAATAATTATTAATTATCTTAATTTCCTTCTCATTAGAAGTGAGATCACCCTTTATCTTTGATACTGTTAATTTGATTCTCGTCTTTCTTTAATTAGATTAACCAGTACTTTATTTTGTTTTTTTAAAGAACCAGCTCCTAATCTTATTTATTAATTCAATAGTTTTTTTTACTTTCAATTTATTAATTTCTCCTTTGATTTTTTAATTTGAGGATTTTTAATTTGTTCTCTTTCTAGCTTTTTAAGTTGCATGCCCAATTCATTGATCTCCTTCCTCTCTATTTTGTCAATATAGGCATTTAGGGATATGAATTTCCCCCCAAGTACTACTTTGGCTATATCCCATAGATTTTCATATGTTGTTTTCTCATTTTCTTCAATTAGATCAGTAATTGTGTATATGATTTGTTCTTTGACCCACCGGTTTTGAAGAATTAGATCAGGTTTCTAATTAATTTTAAATTTGCTTCTCCTAAGATTTTCATTGTATTATGATCAGAAAAAAAAAATTGCACTAATTATTAATGCTTTTCTACATTTGTTTGCAATGTTTTTATACCTTAGTACATGGTCAATCTTTGTATATGTACCATTGGTCTTTTCCCCTCTTGACCACCTGCCCACTTCTTTATGTGATATTTTACCCCATTTTACCTCTTTTCCTCTTTCTCTTAGTATTATCTTTTTTTCACCCCTTGTTTTTTATATTTTTTGACATATCATCCTAAACAGCTTACCACTGAACCCTCTATATATACTTCTTCTATCTACTATGATAATAATGACATTTTTAAAGTTACAGATATCGTCTTTCCATATAGGAATACATGCCATCTGACCTCATTAAAGTCCTTAAATTTTTTATCTTTCTTGTTTTACCCTTTTATGTTTCTCTTTAATTCTGTATTTGGGCATCAAATTTCCTGTTTAGGGTTGGTCTTTTTTTTTTAGAAATGCTTGGAAATCTTCTATTTTGTTAAATGATTATACTTTCCCCTGAAAGAATATAGTCAGTTTTGCTGTCTAGTTGATTCTTGGTTGTAAAACCAGCTCCCTTGCCTTCCAGAATATCATATTCCTTACTTCCTTCATATTCCTTCAGTGTGGATGCTGCCAGATCCTGTGTAATCCTAATTGGGATTACATTATATATATAACGATATCTGAATTGTTTATTTCTAGCAGTTTGTAGTATCTTCCACTTAGCTTGAGAGTTCTTGAGCTTGGCTATGACATTCTGGGAGTTGTCAATTGAGGATTTAATGAGAGGTGATGTATGTATTCTTTCAATCTATTTTACACTCATGTTAAAGAATTTCAGGGCAGTTTTTTTTTTTTGGATAATTTCCTTTATTATGATGTTTAGGCCTTTTTTTTTTTGGTCATGATTTTCAGGTAGTACAAGAATTCTTAAATTGTCTCTCCTGGATCTATTTTCCAGGTCATTTTCTCAATATGGTGTCTCATTATCTTCAGTTTTTTCATTCTTTTGATTTTGTTTTAATATGCCTTGGTGTCTTATGAAGTCATTAGCTTCTAATTGCCCAATTCTAATTTTTAAGACTGAATTTCTTCCATGACCGTTTGATTCTCCTTTTCTTTTTGGTTCATTCTTCCTTTCAAGTCATTCTTCTTTTCTTCCAAATTTTTTGTGCATCATTTCCCAGCAGGTCATTTCTGGCTTTCAATGCCAATGCTTTTGTTTCCAGAAGACCTATTTTGCTTTTCAAGCTACTATTTTCCTTTTGACATTTTTCTTCAAACTGTCTTATTTGATTTTTAAATTCCTTTTTGAGCTCCTCCATAGCCTACATCTATTCCCTAGTTTTTTTTGAGGCTTTGCTTGATGTTTCCCGGACCTCATCCTTGTCCATTTGTTTTATTCTTTGGTCCTTAACTCCATTGAGGCTTTCAGTTGTAGTTCTTTTTCCTTCTTGTTTACTCATTTTATTTACTTTTTTTCCCCCTTACCCTATGTACTATATAGACCTGCCCCTCTGTTGATTTTCTGAAGTAGAGTGTTGAGCTGTTATGCCTTGAGACTGAATCTTCTCTTTTTTCAATCCTCTGCTGGTATACTGGATTCAACCAGTTGAGCTAACCTGCTGAATTGGCCTGCCCTGGGGTAAATTTTTCATTGTAGCCAACAGGCCAAGGGTGTCCAGTCGGGTTCCCCCCCTCCCAGTTCCTCCCTGCTAGCAGTTATCAGAGTCCTGGGTCACAGGTGAACCCTCATGGCTGCAATCTCTTCCTGGGGGGCTCATATTGACAGCCAGGTCTTATCCTAGGCCTCGGGGGAGGGGATGTGGGGGTGGAGGTGGGGTTCAGCCAGCCTCAGCCTTTTCCCATGAAAATAGACATACTGTGCCTACCCTTCAAGTTGTTTTCAGTAGGAGAGTCTTGTGACTTCTTGTTGGGTTTGGATTTGTTTTCTTTGAAGCATGATATAAATATTGGTTGGAAGGATTGTTGCAGAGGTTTGGGCTTTAGATACTCCTAAGCCACCATCTTGGCTCTGCCCCCTCAAACCACCCCTGCCCCCAGTCCCCTCCTTTTAAATACAAACTTAAATGCTAACTCTTTTACAACATCTTCCTCTTGGACCTCACATAACATGTTATTTGCATATTTCTAATATACCTATAATATATTATAAAACATAAAATATAAAACATCAAAATTTCTGTTGATAGCTTATTTTAATAGATTATAAATTTGAGAATAGAGAACTTTTCTTATGTAAGCTTTATATCTCTCTTACTGCCTAGCAGAGTACTCTACATAGGCTAATAAATATTTGTTTTTATTCTATCATTTTAAAACTGGTAGTAATGCATGCCTGTAATCCCTGCTATTGGAGAGGATAAGGCTGGTGAATCATTTGAGCTCAGTACTAAATTGCAGTAAAACATACCAATCTGGTGTCTACATTAAGTTTGACTAATATGGTAATACCCCAGATTGCTCCCTCTGTCACTTCCACTCTATCATTTATCTTCAGTCTCTCCTTGTCTACTGGCTCCTTCCTACCTTCTTACAAACATGCCCATGTTTCTCCCATCTTCCAAAATACCCTTCATTTGCCATCTTCAGTAAGTGCCTCCATTCACCTCTAACACTCTTCTTAATCTTTTACAATATGATTCTGACTGTATCATTCCACTGAAATTGCTCTTTCCAAAGTTATCAATAATCTTGTAATCGCCAAGTCCAATGGCCTTTCTTCTATCCTCATTCTCATTGATCTCTGTACAGCCTCTGACACCGTCAATCACTCTATTCTCAGTTTTTGGGACACCACTGTCTCCTGGTTCTCCTCTTACATATCTGACCATTCCTTCTCAGTCTCCTTTGCTGGATCCTCTATCATGTCATGTATCCAATAGTGTTCTTCTTTTCTTCTCCCTACATACTACTTGGTGATCTCACTTGGGCCCATGGATTTAGTTACTATCTTTATACTGATGATTCTCAAATCTGCCCTAACCACTCCGCTAACTTCCAATCTTATATCTCCAATTGCTTTTCTGTTATCTTAAACTGAATGTGTAGATAATATTAAGTGCAGATTGTCCCAAACTGAACTCATTATCTTCCCCCTCACCCTCCTACACCCTGCCTACAAATTCTCTATTATTATAGAGGGCAATACAATACTCTCAGAATTCCAAACTTACAACTTAAGCCAAGGTCTAATGATTTCAATTTGACAATTAAATTATCCTTCCAAATGAATTATTTTTTTCTAACTCCATAAAATAATTTTTTGGTAATTTAATTGGGATGGCATTAAATAAATTAGTTTAGGTAGGATTGCCATTTTAATTATATTGGCTCTGCCCATCCATGAACAATTAATATTTCTCCAGTTATTTAGGATTTTATTTGTGTAAAAAGTATTTTATAATTATGTTCATGTACTCCCTGGGTTTGTTTTAGTAGATAAAAGATGTTTTATTCTGTGGTTACTTTAAATGGAGTTTCTATTTCTTTTTGCAGGACTCTCAGTAATATATTAAAATGCTGATGATTCATGCGGATGACAATATCTCTTGAATATTTCCCTTCACTGCTCAATCTATTCAGTCACCAAAGTGATATTTATAAAGCAGAAGTCAAATCATGTCACCACCACCCCCCCACTCAGTAAACTCCACTGGCTCCCTATTATCTCTAGGATCAGATATAAAATCATTTGTTTGCTGTCCAAAGCCCTTCATAACTCAGTTCCCTCCTGCCTTTTCAATATTTACACCCTATTCTCCAGCATGTACTTTTTGATTTTGTGACACCAGCTTCCTTGGTGTTTAAAAATTAAGATATTCCATTTTTTTATTCCAAGCATTTTCTTTGGCTATCTCTCATTTCTGGAATGCTCTCCTTTATCCACTAGTGGTTTCCCTGGCTTCTTGCAAATCACAACTAAAATTCCATCTTCTATAGGAAATCTTTCCCAACCTCTCAATTCTAATCCTTTATTTCTTTTATTCTCTGTATTCAGTAGGGCCTCCTTAACCAGTTTCACTTTCCAGGTTTCAGTTATCTACTATCAATCTGCCTGAAGTATGGCTGTGGCAATGGCCCGCCTACCTGCCCTTCTGCTTCTACTTTTACTTTTTTTAATTGGGGGGAAGGGAGGGCTTCGGAGCACCAAGCTGAGGAGGGGGAGAAAGAGCACATATAATTGAGGGTCCGCAAGTGTTCACTTACATCTGATTTTAAACATATGTTGTAGGAAATGGAACGGATTCCCCCAAGATACCGGGAGCCTACTTCATAGGTTGTCCGTATACACACGAGCTTGAGGGCAGAGACTGTCTTTTTGTGCCCCAGTGCTTAACATAGTGCCAGCCATATAATGGGCACCTCACACACAGTAAATGTTTAATAAATGTTTGTTTCTTTCTTTTCCTTAAAAAAAAAAAGTCCAGGGATTAGAAATCATGAAACTGCTATTCCTGGGATTACTAAATCCTGAAGGAAAAAAAAATCTGTTTGATCAACAATTAACAAGTCTGGTAACATAGAACAAAGTTAAAAGCGTTTTAGACTCGGACCCAGGAGACCTAACCTCTAAACCGCTGTTCTTGTACTCGCTAGCTCTGTGATTTAGAGTGAGTCATACCATCTTTTCTGGGCCTCAGTTTCTTCTCTGTGGAATGGAGATAATTAATATTTGTACTAAGGACTGGAGAAAGCATTTACTACCACTAATACAACAAATTATAATAGTAAGGAATATAGTGAAGAAAAGCCACAACTTCTACAGACAGCATATGTAAGTGGTCAGTTATTGTTCTGCTCTTTGGTCAGAAATATAAAACCAAAGCCGCACTGTTGTCCAAAGTTGAGAAGTAAGGAATTAAAGAAGAAGGAAAATGTTTCAGGCCAAATTGGTGGCAAAGGGAAGATCACAGCAGATGTTCTGAACAAAAGGAATAAGAGAGAGAGCAGTCCAGAATACTGTTGACTATGGAAAGGACACCAAGAAAAGCTGGAAATGAGAATAGCTCTGCAGTAGATTGGGGGGGGGGGGGGGGAGGATTGAGCTGGAAAGGGCTATTCACTCAGCCATTGGCACACTAAATATGAGATCTTAGATAGGCAGACATTTCATGAAGGAACTGAAGGATATGAATTTTGACATTCTCATTATAAATCACACTGGGACACAAAAGGAATAGAATAATTCTCTAGCTCTCAAATAAAAAAATAAAGGCCTTGGCCAAGTAGGTTTTATTATGTATCCACAGACAATAAAAAACACCATTTTATAAGACATTTGATCATCTCTTATTTCAGTTCTCACAAGTATCTGCAAAAAAGACCTCCATGATAAATGCGGCTTAGGCAATACTATATTGCAGGGATAGAGCACCAGGCCTGGAGTCAGGAGAACCTGGGTTCAAATCTGGCCTCAGATACTTCTTACTTGTGTGACCCTGAGCAAATTATGTAATCTTGTTTGCCTACCTCTTGCCCTTCCAACTTAAAGAGTTGTTGCTAAGGCAGAAAGCAAGGCTTCACAAAAAGAAAGATGCCAAAAGTTTATAAATTAGAGGTCTCCTGCCTACATACCATGAAAACTATCTTCATAAAGAATAGCACTATATGTAGTGAGCAGAAAAAAAATAATTTAAAAATTGAAATGGATTATATTCTAATTAACAAGAAATAATTGGTTACCAATATAGAGATAATTTCTGAATCATCTGTCCATATAGCCACATCATCAACTTGTTAGAAGAGATCAAAGTCAATGCCAAACTAGAAGAAAAATCAAACATGCCTTGCAGTTGAGGCATCTCCAATTTACCTTACTATCAAAGTTGAGAAATAGATAAAAGGAAGTATACAGCTGAATACACATCGCCACAACACGGAGAATAGCAGAGCCTAGAAACCACCTCAGCTAGCAGACACTTGATCTCCTTACAAAATAAAGAGCCTTGGCAGCTAAAGATAGAAGATAAAAGTCATTTGTAAAATCTTACTGAGTATAGTGGAAGAAAACAGCAACAAGGGATCATTTCTTTTTTTTTAAACCCTTACCTTCCATCTTGGAGCCAATTGGCTCCAAGGCAGAAGAGTGGTAAGGGCTAGGCAATGGGGGTTAAGTGACTTGCCCAGGGTCACACAGCTAGGAAGTGTCTGAGGCCAGATTTGAACCTAGGGCCTCCCATCTCTAGGTCTAGCTCTCAATCCACTGAGCTACCCAGCTGCCCTCTGAGGGATCGTTTCTTAAGATATCTGAGAGGGACAGAATCACAAGGGGGGAGAGGGAAGAGCTCTGATATTTAAAAGCAATTTAAACACTATTGATAACTACTAATCCAGAAGCCTACTACTCCCCAAATACACAAAATTTTCAGGAGCCTAACTTTTATGTGCAGAGTGGCATCTTGGAAGAGAAAAGGCAGGCTTCTACAAATGATATAGATAGGCCACAGCATACCAAAACTTTAGAATCCCAAAACCGATTTTAAAACTATGTATAGAGAATACAAGAAACTGCTGTGCTTATTATTGTTTGATTATAAAACCTCCCAGATGCTCCTTGTGTACTGACTGCATCAATTCCCAGAACCTCTGTAAATCTTCTAAATTAGACACAATCTTTCAAGATTATATTTCATTAATTCAAGCAAGAGAAGGAAAGGAGGGATAGAGAATAAGCAGTATCAAACACTGTGCTTATAAGCACTTTACAAATATCATTTCATTTGATCCTTACAGGGATCCTATATCATCCCCACTTTGCATTTGAAGAAACGGATGCAGACAGAGGTTAAATGACTTGCCTAGGGTCACACAGCTACTAAGTGTCTGCGGCTGAATTTGAACTCAAGTCTTTCTGATTCCAGGCTCGGCGTTCCCTTCATTGTGCTTCCTAGCTGCCTCAAGAAAATCTAAGAAAACTTTTCAAGGAAAACTAAGAATACCTATTGTCTAGACTACAACATGCAGTTGCATGGAAAACTTTTAGAGATCCATCAGTACATACATTCTGGACAGACAGTGCAAATGGACAGTCAGCTGGGTCCAGAATGAATAGACTAAAGCAGGCTAAGCTGCCTTAGGAAATGTTTGTGCCTGAAACAAAAACCCACCTTTTTCACAGTGTGTTTATGAGTCATAAAATACACAAAGAAGTGTTTTGAGGATGGTCCACAGAGCAATAATCTAAAAAGAGTCGGTCAGCAAGCATTTATTAAGCCCTTACGGTGCCCGCACCGTGGTAAGCTCTGGGGATACAAAGAAAGGCAAAAGATAGCCCTGCTTCCTGCAGAGGACAAGCCGATAATTACGTAGATAGTAAGTTATACATAGGATAAATAGGAAGTGATCGGCAGAGAATGACAAGAGATGAGGAAGGGCTGCCTGTAGAAGGTGACTCTTTGGCTGGGACTCGAAGGAAGGCAATTAATAGGTAGAGACAAGGAGGGGGAATACTCCATGGCCAGGACCAGCCAGGGAAAATGCCCAGAGCTGAGAGATGCGGTGATCCAGTGACTTGTTCCAGGAACACCCTCCATAGTCGGAGGGAAGTTTGGAAAGGGGTGACGCTGGGGGTGGGCAGAGGGAACAAGCTTCTAATTGGACGGGCTGATTTTAAGACATCAACAAGCCAACCAGTTTGATATATGGAATGGGCAGTTGAAGACAACTGGTAGAAAACAAAACAAATGAGGAATTACACAGAAGGGGCATAAAGGATGTCACAGAAACATGACTGGGAAGAAAAAAGTGCCACATACCAGAGTAGGGGCAAACAATCGTATTCCATCGCTAATCACAGTGTTAGGAGGAAAAATTGGAACTATGGAGGGGATGGACAAGAGTAGCATAGCATAGGCAGGCAAGGGTATGGGGCATTCTGCCCTGCAGAGGGAGTCGCCATACATTTTTTTCTGGGTTATACGTGTATTGTCACAAAAACATGTCCATAGTATTCATTTTTGTAAATGAATAATCTTACAAAACCAAAACCCCAGATTGCATCATATACCCAAATAAATCACATGCCTAAATAAACAAATCATATGTTCTCTTCTGCATTTCTGGGAGTAGCTACATTGATGAGAGCACAAATCCATTAGAGTACGGATGGGTAGAGGGAAAAGGGGACATTAAGTTTAGGGACAAATATTGGCATATATTTTTATAGCCTATAAAAACAGCTCTGCAGGCTGGAGAACATTAAGTCATTATCATCATAAGCCATGGTATTTAAGGTAGATCTATCTGCTTGTAAAGTGCCATAGACCGCGGGGCCTTTCATTGTAGTATGGGGGCAAATAGACAATTCTCTGGCTCTTATCATTAACTCATTTCTCAATATAGTCCATCCCCTAACAGTTCTGCAACACTAGTGAAATATTTATTATAGCGCTTGCTAAATTCTGCCCTAGCAGGTACTAACAATCAAGCATTGTTGTATTTAAGCAATATGACTGAGGGTGTTGACAATATTCTTGGAAGTACTAATTTTGTGGGTTCCTCTAAAATAAAAGGCTTTGTTGACTGGAAATTTTACCCTTTCTAAAGCTTTAAAAATGATCTCCTGGGGGCAGCTGAGTAGCTCAGTGGATTGAGATCCAGGCCCAGAGATGAGAGGTCCTGGGTTCAAATCTAGCCTCAGACACTTTCCAGCTGTGTGACCCTGGGCAAGTCACTTGACCCCCATTGCCTAGCCCTTACCACTCTTCTGCCTTGGAGCCAATACACAGTATTGACTTTAAGATGGAAGGTAAGGGTTAAAAAAAAAATGGTCTCCTATATGAAATTCTTATTCAAAATAAAAGCTAAAGCTTGAATGGAATTTTTAACTGATTCCCATATTTTGATGCCTAGAATGAAAGTTTTTAAGATTTATAAATCTACTTTAGTCTAACAAAAAATGTATTAGATAATTATAGAACCCACCCTGATGAAGCAATATACATGTCTGTTTATCTTTATTGTCTTCTGATTTCCAGTATCTCATTGATTTACTATTTAGAACAAGGCCATTACTCAGAACATTAAATAGTATTACAGATTTCATTATAGCTTAGCTAATTATACAGGCTTTAGGTTAAAGGACCTATAATTCCAAACACTAAAGCTAAAATGTTAAATATTGCTTTTATCTGGAATTCTATAATAATTCATACATGAAGAAGGGTTAGAGGGGCAACTAGTTATCTCAATGGATAGAGCCAGGCCTGGAGGTGGGAGGTTCGGAGTTCAAATCTAGCCTCAGGCACTTCCTAGCTGTGTGACCGTGGGCAAATCACTTAACCCCCATTGTCCCGCCCTTACAGCTCTTCTGCCTTGGAACTTTTATGAGACAGAAAGTAAGGGTGTTTTTTTGGTTTTGTTTTTAAAGAAGAATAGTAGAAAAGTGGGGCCTATTGATGCTTAAGTTTTATAGCAGGCCTTCCCCAAAAACACATTCATACTTAAAGCCAAAAGAAGGCTGGACACAAAGTCATGTGTTCAAGTGATAGGTCTTCTGGTTACTAACCTTGGGAAAGTCTCTTCCCTTCTCTTGGGCATTAGTTTTCTCATCTTGTGAGGTGAGGAGTTTCTTCCAGGAATAACATCCTGTAATTCTATGATTTAGTACAAGTTGGTTGATGCTGACAAGAAAGTTAATGATGCAGAAATAATGGATCTTTTGGATATTGCTGACAAGTCAAAAAACACTTATACTGACAGTGAAGATTATCTAAGAGAGCTCATTCAATTTTTTAATTCAGTCATTTCACAGAAAGGCAGCAATGGCCAACAGTGTAAACTATAAGGAATTTTTGTTCAAGCTTAAAGCTGGCAATGTAGGAAACTTAGGACTAGCACCCATTTGATGTTCATCTGTCACCATAACACTGAAACTGTCATAATAATGATCCGGAGTCTTGGCAAAAAGATTCGATTTTATTCAGTAAAATAAGGCAGGAAATGTGCAATAATACATTTTAGAAGTCCATCAAAAATAACTTAAAATGTTTAGTCCTTAAGGACTTACGCTTAACCGGTTAGAAAATCTATTCTAGAATAACCAAAAACCTTTTATGCTAGATAAGTGCACTTCCAAATGTTTTCTTTAGGATCCTAGATCCAGAAGGGTCATCTAATCTAAACCTACCCTCATGCTACAGATAAGCCATTTGTCCAATGTCATTCAAGCTATAAACATCAGGGGTAGGATTTGAACAAAGATCCTCAGGCTCCAGGTAGGTGTTTGCTTTCCACTATAGCACACCAGCATGGTACAGGAACACTAGAGCAGGTGTTAGAACCTTGGTTTTGCACTTAGCTTTGCTATTAAAAAGTCACTGATGTCTCATAGTAAGTTCTTAATAAAATGCTTGTTTATTGACAGATTTGTGGAATACAGTTTCAGGGATGACCCATCCATTTTGACTTTAAACTTGTATGAAGAAAAAAATCTCATCAACATCATTGTTTCAGCTTAGTTTGCTTCATCAGGGCCCATCCCTTCAAAGAAGCACATTTCTGGAAACAGGATTTGACATTTCGAATCAGTATTTCAGAGTTTCTAAGTTTCCCTGCTTTGGGGGGTAGGTCCCAGGTCAATTCTCCATCACCCAGGCTCCTTCCTTATGCCATTTTGTTTGCCAAAAGTCACTATATTCGTGGTTCTCAGAAATTACAGGGTCTTGTCACCCAGGTACAGCATATTTACACTTTAATTTTGTTATAATTCTACATGGTATCTGGCAGTTCCATTTGGAACCCCATTCAAGGGCAAAGAAAGATCTTATGTGCTGAGGACAGAAGAATTCCCTAGAAAGGAGGATACTAATCTGGAAATGAGGTCTTATTTTTGCCCTCTAGGTCTACACTGCCTCATCTAGAAAATGAGGATCCCTCCACTAGATTCTAGTGCTAACATGAATCCTAAAAATAATGTGTTTACAAACTTTTCGTTAAAATAAAAAAAAAAACATTTAAAAGTGTTTGGAATATCTGTGTTGTAGGTTTCGTTTTGTTTTTTAAAGACCAGTTAGTGGTATTTAAATCATACAAATTATTCTGATGTTTGTCCATCGCTGGGGGATTTCTCAGGGCCCCAGATTTTTTACAAACAGTTGTAAAAATAATATAGGTCGAAAATAAACAATAGACTTGCAAAAGACGAGCTTTAAATAAATATCCTTCCTGTATTTGTTTTGGTAGTAATTAAGACAAATACAATTTAATATCATGGGACCTGAGTTCAAATTCTCATCTAATGCTAACGGCTTTGGGAAAGTCCCATCATTTTTCTGGGCTTCAGTTTCTTTATCTGTAAAGTATGGGGGCTGGATTGGAAGGCTTGAATCTGTGGTCCAATCCCTGTATAACTGTAGTACTGCTGTTATTAGATGTAACTTGGGGCTTTCAAGCAGCGGGTTAACTATGGGTTTGGGGGCTTTCCCGTGCATCTCCTACCAGCTAGTGGTGATGTGCTAGTAAATTTTTCCTCCCTACAGCGCCCAAAGAACGAGCCAGAGCTTCGCCTGGCTCTCCGAGCTCTCTAGCGCAATCTAGCCGGGCTCCGTCGGACGCCGCCCCATTGGTCAATTACCACTGTCATTCAGCAGTGCAGCCAGTGCGGAGCAGACGCTCGTCGACCTTTCCGTAGCTGGGGACGCCCGACGGTTCCAGACCCGCCCGGCACCCTCCACTGCACAGCTCTAAGAAGGGCGGCGACAACAGCAGCCCCTGGCTCCTAGGCTTCTCAACTCTTCCCGCCTCTTCCCATCCCCGCCTCCAGTGGTGGCAAGCCGGGACTGGGCGCGACGGGGCGGGGCAGAACCAGACGGGCGCGGCGGCAGCTGTCAGGGCGGACTGACTGGCGGGCGTGCAGGCTGGTGGGCGCGTAGCGGGACGCCTGCAGGGGCCGGGGAGAAGCGGGAGCCAGCTATTGTCCGCGAGGCTGACCGCAGCTCCCCACCCCGCTGCCAAAGAGCGAAGCAGCGCCCCCAGCCCCGCTGAAAGGGGAGGGGCACCCCAGGGGGCTGCGGGAGCCTCTCCGTCCCAGCGCCCTTCTACAGCCCAGAGGCCGACCTAGCTTCTCCGCCTCCTCCTCACAGACAAATCTCCCTGGTCTCCAGCTTCCCCTCCAGGTTCTGTGGCCATTTCCATCCCCTTCGAATAGCCGCCACTGCGCCCAGGGCTGCAAATGGCGCCCGCCTGCCCAGCTCTGTGCCCGGTTACTTGCTTTGCCCTGCCTCCCGGCCGCAGGAGCGTCAAGGGGCACGGGCTTTCCCCGGCTCTGCAGCGCGGGCCGGGAGCTGAGCAGGGATGCCACTGCCACGCTCCCAGGGCTAACCCAAGCTGTGGTCCTTGTGCCGCCTCTTTGGTGGCCGCCCCCGCTGCTGCCTCCCTCTTCTGCAATCAGTCGCATTTGGGCCAGTGCAGGATGAAAAGCCCGACGCCCCACCCGCCCTCTGCCCGTTCCCTGCGCCGCCACTTACCGGGTACCGCGGGCTATGGACTGGAGGGAGTCCCGGCGGCAGAGCAAGGGAATTGCCCCTTGGAATCCCGTTTCCTGCCGCCCTTAAACTAATAGCCCCCACGTGAGAGAAACAAAAGGTATTTGCTGACGTGGGCGTTGGACAGAAACGCCCGAGGGCCGGGGACACAATTAAAGGGGCAATGCACTGATTCCAGGCTCCAACCAGTAGCTTCGCCCACTCTTCTACCCTCCCTACACCCTCTTGCACCCTCCGCAGAAGCTGGGGGGCCTTGAATCGGGAACTGTTGCCTGCAGAACCATTGTTTAATGAAGACTTTAATTTAAAATGCCCCAGTGCTCTGCATAAGGCGCCTCCGGAGGGCAGAAGGGGCTGGGTTTCTTGGATATGGGGAGTTGGATTTAGAAAAGAGGGAGGGACTTAAGCATACAGAAGATTACTGTGTACATGCATTTGACATTACTATACTTAAGTTTATCTAAATCAAATGCAAATGGTTTCCAGAGTACAATTTTTTTCCTCTTTATTGGAGCAAGCCCTTAGTTTTGGGTAACCCTTTCCTAAACTTAGATGAAACAAATGTGAAGACTGTAAGCAGGATGGACTGAAATACAAGAATGTAGTTACTAAGAGAGATCATAGAAAAGGTAAAAAAAAAAGAAAGAAAGAAGGAAAATATACTTTTTTGCATTTTCAAAAGTAGGGTAGTTGTATAGTCTGATTAGATGGTCCAAGGTCTTTCTTTGCTAACTCCCAAGATTCTTTGATCTCTTCCTTATTTATATATCTATATAAGTTAGAAGAGGGAACATCTGGATATGATTTAGCTAATGTGACAATTACTGAATTACTCATTTATTGCAGAAACAAAACTTCAGTAGAACCCTGATTCCATAATGCCTCATGCAGTCCCACTTCTGTAGATGACCACAACTCCTCCACTCTTCTTAGCTGTTCCTCCATAAAAGATCTACCCAAAGCCATGGAGACCCTCCTTAGGTTCTTTTAACATCATAGAGGAAGAGCAACTTGATATTTAGCCTAACCATTATCTCTTCTTCCTAGAGAGATAATATGTTACCATTAATCAAAATAGTCAGAACTACTTAGTGGTCAGTCTTAGCTATACTTAGTTAGCCTGGAACTTGGCAGTAGATTGGCTTTTACAGAAACTATCCTTTTTTTTTTTTAAACCCTTACCTTCCATCTTGGAGTCAATACTGTGTATTGGTTCCAAGGCAGAAAAGCAGTAAGGGCTAGGCAATGGGGGTTAAGTGACTTGCCCAGGGTCACACAGCTGGGAAGTGTCTGAGGCTAGATTTGAACCCAGGACCTCCCATCTCTAGGTCTGACTCTCAATCCACTAAGCCACCCAGCTGCCCCGAAACTATCCTTTAAATCTTTCTAATTTGGGAGAATCTTCTATAGTGTGTGCTCTATTAGTATAACTTTCAAAAAGTCTTTTTTTTTTTTAATTGGTGGGAATATGGAAGAACATTGACATTTCTCTTTGGATTGTATTGACTGAATTACACCAATGGTACATTGCCATTTATCTTAATTTTCTCAAAAATTATATGTGAAAAGTTTATTGAAAGTCCATTAGAAAAAGATTGTAGATTTAGAGCTAGAAGGGATTAAAGGATATCTACTCCAACCCCTCCCTAGTTGTTTGCATGTTGTCTCCCCCATAGGACCTGGAGCTCTTTGAGACTAGGGATTACTGTCTTTTGTGCTGTACCTTCAACATGTAGCCCAGTACCTGATGAATAACAGGCAACTAAATAAATCATGTATCAGTTTCTCACTTTAACAAGTATTAAGTGCCTATTATGTGCAATGAGGCAATGAGCTAGTCATCTACAAAACTGATAAAAGATCTGGTCTTTGCCCTCATGGAATTGATGATATAAGGTAGGGGTGATTTATAAACATAGTATATTATGTTTACATGATGCTAATTTAGAATATGGACAATGTAGAAGTCCTGTCTAGCCCTTCTACAAGCACCCAAGCACCGTGCCAACTCAATACTGTTCTTTGTATTCCTCTCCCTAACCACACTGGAAAAGCAGAGTGATGGAAGCCCTGCCTCTCTGGTCCTTTCTAGCCATTAACAGATACTTCCCCCTTTTCCCCCCCCCCATACTATGGACTTTTATGGTTCATTTGGTACCCTCTACTACCCCTGTGGCTATCAGTCTGCTATCACTTGGTTTCTCTCCCTATCCCAATATTAATCAGTCACCATACTTATACGAAGAAAGTCATCCCAAATCCCAATATCCTCTCACCTCCATCCTTCTTTATTACCGCCTTCCATTGTTCTATTCTAACCTGCCACCCTTCCACGGTGCCCTCTGGAATTCCCATTCCATAGAGAACCAACTTCTCTTTGTGCTGGATCTCTTTCTCTCACACTTCTTCCCTCTATGAGCCTTCATTGATACCGGGCTACCCCCAACCACAACCACAATGACATTACATCCCTGACTATCCTCTCTAGCATCGTTGAACCTTTACTAACACCCCTCAAACCTTAAAAGAGTGGTATGAACATTCTTTGCTACCCACTGCCACTTTCAGACTCTCCCTTTACTTCCCTCACTTAGAAATCTCTTTTCCTTTGAAGTTCATTCAATTAAAATGTTCTCTTCAATTCAGAGCATGCTGGTTATGATGTACCAGCTCTCCTGTTCCTAAAGCTATTCTTGGTCCTCACTAGGATCTTCAGTCTTTTACTTAGTACTTTCTGAGGACTTCTGTTCTGAATTTCCTTCCAACACTTCCTAGTCTATACTTCAGAGTTAGTTCTACTTTTTACTTTCCTATACAGTAAATTCCTTGGCCCCCTGTCCACATGCTATTTATTTAGTCCTGGATTATACCCATCACCCCCCTCCTCTGCTCTTATTAACATAATTCTGAATTGAATTGCTAAAGTTAAACAATTATGCACACGAGGTACATTACAAATTCAAGCTATTCTATTTCAACTGAGCTCTCAGTGCCCAAAGACAAACCTTTTATTCCTCCCAACAATTCGCCTTCTTACTCCCTAGGCAAGACATTCCAAACCTTTTCTCTTTTAAAACCCTCCCTACCTTCCCCTCTCCTCCCTCAACTGAAGACCTTGCCTCTTCCCTATCCATATGCCCCACTCATTCCCTCTTCTCTTTCCCTAATCTTCAAGTTTTCCCCATCTGTTAGATCATTCTCTACTGCTTTCTAACAAGCCTAAATTTTCCCTGGCCTTAAAAAGTCTTCATCAGATCCTGCCATCCTTAAGTTATTATCATATATCTCTCCTTTCTTTCTCAACCAAATTCCTGGAAAAAGCTGTCCATACTTGTTGCTTCCACTTCCTGCTTTCTCACTTCTCAGCCCTTTGTAACTGGCTTCTGATCTCATCATTCAACTAAAACTGGTCTGCAGAGGCACCGTCAGGCTCTTGTCAAGTCAGATGAACTCTTCCCAGTCCCAGTGTTCAGTTTATCTGCTACAGTAACACTAATGACCGCCTTCCCCTCCTAAATCTCTCCTCTCTGGATTTTTGAGACACCCCTCTGGCTTCTAGTGAATGTTCCCTAAACCTCAGTTCTAGGCCTTCTTCTCTGCCCTCTTCTCCAATTGGGGCTTAATTCTCAACCTTCTGCAGATGGCTCAGATCTACATATCCAACTTGGGTCTCATTCTTTGCTTTGACTTCCAGCCCCACATCATCCATTACCAACTAGATATTTAATCATCCATCACCAACTGGATATGTAAAACCAAATGTCTCAGAGATAGCTTTAAACTCATCCTGTACAAAACATTTACTCCTCTTGGAAAGTCCTGTTTCTGATGAAGTCTTCACCAGTCTCCCATGATCAGAACTTTGACATTACCTTCAACTCACCCTCCTCCACAACAGGTAGCCAATCTGTATATCCACACAGTAATATAACATAGAATCCATCTACTAAATCTGGCCGTTTCTACTTCCACAACGTCTCACGTCTATCTGACCGCTTCTCTCTGCTCACAGGCTCATCACCTTCCACCTACCTTAGACAAAGGCTTTCTAATGGGTCTCCTGGCCTCAAGCTCCTCTCTCCTTGAATCCATCTTTCTCACGCTGCCAGGCTTGTTCTTTTCCTTAAGCACAGATCTGACATCACTCCTCTAACTCAGTACTTTACTGTGGCTCCCTATTAACTCCCAGATAAAATATAGACTCCTGTTTACCTTTTAAAGCTTTTCCAAGTTGACCTCCATGTAATCTTTCTGGCCTCAGTATACATTACTTGGCTGCAAGGGCCAAGTCAGGAGCAGAGTGGGATGGGGCAGGTAGGGGAGAGCCTACTATTCCAAGGGCTCTTGGACTTGGGCTTCTAAATTGTCTCCAACAGGTTCTGAGGGAAGATGGTTGTTGAGGTGGTTTGACCTGGCTGGTCTATGCCACTTTTTCAGGGTGCCTGGCTGCTTTCTCCAGGCTAGCTAGACAAAACAAGTCAAACAGATATGCAAGAATAAGAAACAATTGAACCCAGTGTTGGATAAACCTAAAAACATAGACTAGTGGGGCTAGAAAATTTAGAGAAGCAGTTTGGCAGTGTTGAAAGTGGATTTGGGGGAAAACATAATTGACTCCATGTTGTACTCTATTTGTTGTTACTATATTTCTTTCCCTTGCAACATGACCTCCTTTCCTTCTATTACAAAAGAAAGCTCCGAGACAGCTAGATAGCACAGTGGATAGAGCACCAGGCCAGGAGTCAGGAGGACCTGGTTTCAAATGTAGCCTCAGACACTTCCTAGCTTTGTGACCCTGGGCAAGTCATTTTATCTCATTTGCCTGGCCCTTATACTTCTTCAGTCTTGAATTGATACTAAGACTGAAGGTAAGGGTTTTAATTTAAAAAACAAAAAACTTCTTAGGACTTTGAATAGTTCCAAAAATTAGTCTGCTTCTCTCCAACCTACTAATAAAGTAGTAATAGGAATTTTTTTTTAAACCTTGACCTTCCCTTTTGGAGTCAATTCTGTGTATTGGCTCCAAGGCAGAAGAGAGGTAAGGGCTAGGCAATGGGGGTCAAGTGACTTGCCCAGGGTCACACAGCTAGGAAGTATCTGAAGTCAAATTTGAACCCAGGACCTCCCATCTCTCAGTCTGATTCTCAATCCACTGAGCTACCCAGCAGTAGGAATTTAACAAATGCTAATTTACTGATAAAGAAGATAACAGTTTTCTTTGGTAATGAGTAAATAGCCATACTAAAGGACACATTCTTTCCTTTGTAACAAATTAAGCATCCTAATAAGTGTCTTTTCTAGACTACCCACCAAATCTGATCTGAATTCAAAATTGCTTTGTAATGCTGAAGCATCTTCTATTATTCTCTCAGGGGAGAGAGAAATGTGGGCATGTAGAGTTATTTGTACTGTGTGTATGTATACATACATATATCTCATCTGTAAAGTTGTAGGATGCTCATGACCATCACCTATCAATGGTATGTGTCACACTCTTGAGTGGATGAGTTGCAGTTTACTTGTCTGTATCAAACCTGTGCTGTCAAGATCCTGAAAATCCTCTCAATATCAGTAAACAAGATTAAGCTACTAACTTGGGTTACATATCACAATAAATTCCAAACAGATGTGACCTTACTACAAAAGGTTACATGAAAAATGAATGGCAGGGGGCAGCTGGGTGGCTCAGTGGATTGAGAGTCAGGCCTAGAGACAGGAGGTCCTAGGTTCAAATTTGACCTCAGACACTTCCCAGCTGTGTGACCCTGGGCAAGTCACTTAACCCCCATTGCCTAGCCCTTACCACTCTTCTGCCTTGGAGCCAATTGGCTCCAAGATGGAAGGTAAGGGTTTAAAAAGAAAAATGAATGGAGAAGCATACCCTGAGTACTTACATGCCACATTCTATGCCTATATCTAGGGATATAAAAACAAAAGCAAAAAGACTGTCCTCTCAATGAGTTTACATCCCACTGGAAGAGATTGATGTAGACAATGACAAAGTAGATTTGACCCTATTTCATAGTTCCAGAACTGGAGGAGGGAAGGATATGGAGGGAAGAGTAGACCAGTGGTTGTAAGGCTGTGGAACTGAAGTCTTGAGGGGAGAGAGAGAATGATAGTGAAGTGAAACATGAAAGTTAGGACTTTAAAGAAATTATATTCTTGGCAACATCACCAATTTGGACACCAGGACACTTGGGACAGAAATGTCCTTCTGGGTAAGAGGATAATGGAAAGAGTTGCCTTCACAATTATAGATATCAATCCCCAATTGATATGTGGTCAAAGAATATGAACAAGCAGTTTTCAGAAGAAGTCAAAACCATCATTAGTCAAGTGAAAAAATGCTCCCAATCACTAGTAATTAGCAAAATTCAAATCAAAACAACTTACAGACTGTTAGGCAATACCTCATACCCATCAGATTGGGTAAGATAACAGAAAAGGAGAATGACAAGTGCTGGACCAGAGATGAGAAAATAGGTATACTAACCCTCTGTTGGTAGAGCTGTGAACTAGTTCACCTCTTCTAGAGAGTAATTTGGAACTATAAAATCGTGCCTATCCTTTGACTTAGCAAACAGTATTCCTGCTCCCCAAAGAGATCAAAGGAAAAGGATCTACATTTACAAAAATATTTATGATAGTTCTTTTTCTGGTTGTAAAGAATTGGAAACTGAGGGAATGCCCATGAGTTGGTGAATGGCGAAACAATTTATGGTTTATGATTTTGCTATAAGAAATGATGAAAGGAATAATTTTCAGAAAAACATGGAAAGAATTGTTTGAAGTGGTGCAAAGTGAAACGAGTATAACTAGAATAATTTATATAGTAATGGCAATATTATCAAAAATAGTCAACTTTGAAAGTCTTAGTAACTTAAAATCACCACAATGACCAACCATAAATCCAAAGGACTCTTGAGGAAATATGCTATTCATCTCCAAATAGAGAACCAAGATGCAGGGTACCTGAATAAAGCACATTTTCTTCTGTTTCTATCTTTTTCTTGCCTTTTTTGTGGGGAGGGAAGGAATGGGAACAAAACTAATATAAAAATGTTTTGCATGACTTCATATTCATATTTCTTGCCTTCTAAATGGAGTGGAGGAAAGGACAGAATTTGAAACAAGATTAAAAAAATAATTACAGCTATTTTCAAAACCCAATTATAGCTATCAAGTGAATTTGTTTTAAACCCTTACCTTTCATCTCCAAGGCAAAAAGGTACTAGGCCATGGAAGTTAAGTGACTTGTTCTGGGTCACAAAGCTAGGAAGTGTTTAGATTCAAACTCAGGACTTCCTATCTGGAGTCCTGGCTTTCAATCCACCGAGCTACCTAGCTGCCCATATCAAGTGAATTTTCAACCAGAGAGAGTGAGAGTCCTTAACAAGGCACAAGGCGATCACAAAAGAGATAATAAACCATTCTGACAACATGAAATTAAAAAATTTTCATGAACAAAGTCATAACAAAGATAAGAAGGGAAACTCAGCTGGTTTAAAAAACTATCAAATAAGTGTTAAAATGTTTATTTCCAAATATTATAGGGGATTAGAGATCAATATCCGTTCCCTAACAAAAGCTAGTAAAAAATATGAGTTTTACTTGTCAGATCTGTCCTTAAGGATATCTACTTTCAAAGGAAGGATTGCCAACTACAACTATATGAAAAATTACCCCAAAGTACTATAATAAGGGAAATAGAGACCAAAATAACTCTTAGGTTTCACTTCACACCTATCAAATTGGTCAAGATCACAAAAAACAGAAATTGAGGGACCAACATGTTGATATACTATTGGTTGAGTTGTGATTTGTTCAACTGTTCTGGAAAAAAACTTAGGAATTATTCAAGAAAAGTCATTGAGCTGGCCCTGATCTTGTTCAGATGCTGATTGCCAGTTTTGAGAAGGAAAGATAGCAAGCAGTGGATAGCACAAAGCAGCAGATGGAAGAGGCAGAAGGCTGAGTTGGTATTACAAATCCAAAATTAGGGAACTGCTGCTGACTGTGAATGACAGGGGGCATAACCTCTGTTCCATGCAAGCACAAAGGAATGAACTAAATGCAAATATGTGCTTGTTCCAGGAAGAGCTGCAGCTGTTACAGGAAGTGGTGAGGAAGTAGTCCAGCCAATGAATAAAAGGAAAGTTCTACTTAAGGTATATTCTGAGGGGAAGTTTATGATAGAGTTACATAAGAACATTAACATTAATAATGTTCCACACAATTGTGAAATCACAGCTATACCCCGTACAAGATTCTTCCCAACAAATAGATCTATTGCTGGTGTTGATGGTAGAAAAAAAATGACAGGGATTGAACAGCCTGTTAAGTAACATGAGCTCATTAAGTTCGTTAGGGCCCTCGGCACTGCAGAGCCAAAGGTTATTTTGCTAACATGGACCTCTAAGTACTGGCAAAACACTTCTGGTTCAGGGCTTCTGGCCAAGATGGCTTCCTGAACAGGAAGTCAACTGCCCAAGTCCCACGTGCCTATTCCAGCAAAGCCCATAAATTTACACTAGATAGAACAATGACAAAGAAATACAATAAGAATCTAAAGTAAGTGAATTCTATCTCACCAAAACTGCCTAGAAATCAACCAGAAGCCTGAGAGAATTAGAACAGGGGGCTTTCAAAGCCAATGCCAGCACAGGGCAGCTTCCTAGGGCAGCAATGGAGAACCTTTTAGAGATGGAGTGCTAGGTCCCACCCCAAGCCATGCATCTGCTCCCATTGGGCTGCTAGGCAGAGGGGTGGGGGATGGAAAAAAATGTGGAGGGGGAGGGGAGCAGCTCTGCCCAAGTCCCTCTACCTTTTTAGTAACAAACTGGGGGAGGGGGGCAGCCGAGAGTCCACAGAGTGTGCTCTGTGTGCCATCTTTGGCACTCATGCCATAGGTTCACCATCACTGTCCTAAGGTAAGTATCCTACAAGGTTCTGTGACCTGAGGCAACAAAAGTGGGATGCTTCTCTGACAAAGCTCCAGGGTCATCAGAAAGCCCCAAGAATGGCAGCACATCAAGGAGCAGTCAACAGACCTCAACAGCTATCAGACCCTGTTGGGTCTAAGATCTCTATTTTTCTTTTAAATCCTTACCTTCCATCTTGGAATCAATACTATGTATTGGTTCCAAGGTAGAAGAGTGGTTAGGGATAGAAAATGGGGGTTAAGTGACTTGCCCAGGGTCACACAACTAGGAAGTATCTGAGGACCTCCTGTCTCTGGGCCTGACTCTCAATCCACTGAGCCACCTAGTTTCCCCATCTAGTAGTCTTGAAGTACTAGAGAGGACCCTAAATATCCAGCACTTTGAACCTTAAAGATTCAGGGACCCCTATTCTGAGAGATGAAGGTCAGTGCAAGAAAAAAGGATGATTCAGAGTGAGAACAAGTAGAATCCACTATGTCACCCAAAAGTGAAGGATAATTCCTGGGACAAAGTCCCAATTCAGGAACCGAAGCTAGAGAGATGAATGAATCCAAGAAAACACCAACAAATATCAAGAATTCTTTATAGATCTAGAGAATTCTTGTTATTGTTTAGTTATTTCAATCATGTTGAACTCCCTGTGATCCATTTTTGGGGTAAAAGGAGTAATAATTATAACAATTGCAGGTAGTGACTTGTGAAAGGGAATTTTTATTCCCTTTGTCTATTTTAAGTTAATCCATCAAGAACTTAAAGTATCCCTACTTAACACTTAGTAAGTCACTAACAAAGAAAGTTCACCCCCCCCAAAGACCCAAAGCACTGCCTCCTGGGTAGTGCCAAGCAATTTGGGAGGCTGTGATTGGTTCTTGTGAAGTGAGAGAGAGATAGATAGGAAGTGATGTGGAGAAACTACTTATAAAAAGCCTGAGGAGGTATTTTTATGAGGGATTTTGCTGAAGAGGAGGCTTTTTCTGAGATTCATTCTTCAAGACATTTTACAAAGATACATTCAGCATTGGTGAGTCTGGCTGAAGAGCTAAAGAAGCATTCTGCTCTATGTTGTGACTTGAGCTGAAGGAAGAGATTTAAGCTGTTGAGATCCTTGTTGAAGAGGCTACTGGACTTCCATGTGGAGATCAGAACTTTGTTGGGGAGCAAGCTGAATTTCTTTGGATAGGATCTCTAGGGTGACGGGCTAGGAAATATTTTCTACTTCCCTCATACATTTCCCTCCTTTTATTATATTTATATTAAATTAAATCAGTAAGAGCTACTAACTTAAGTTTATTTTTATTTATGGTGACCACAAACTCTTTTTTAACTATTATTATTTTTGTTAAACCAAAATTTTAATTATTACATGACTCAAAGGAAAAAATGGATTTTCCACAAAGTCTACGTAGTTATTTAGAAAAAATGTTGCAAACGCCAAAAAAATATTTTTTAAACTCTGGAAGAAAGAATGAGCTTAGAAGAGAAAGTGGTAAATTTTACATAAGTAGAAGAGTCCCTAAAAACCAGAAAAGACTAAATAGAAGTCAGTGACTCTATTAGAAGGCAAGAAATAGCAGAACAAAGTCAATATACTGAGAAAATGGAAGCCATTTGATTAAAAAAAAAACTGACCTAGAAAACATGAAAGAAACATTATTTAAGAACCATTGAACTCCCTAAAGACAAGATTTTTTCAAAAGTATGTACACTAAATTTCAGGAACTTTTAAATGAAAACATCTCAGAGTTGTTGGAACAAAGGACATAGTAAAGATAGAAAAACCTACCAGTTACTTCCTGAAAAAAAGCCCCCAAAGAAAAAGTCCCAGTATTAACATAACAGCTAAAATTTGGAGCTCTGCCATCAAAGAAAAAATACTGCAAGCCTTCAGAAAGAAGTAGTCCAGGTACTAAAAAACTATACTCAAGATCACATGGGACTTGGAAACTCCTATTACAAATGAAAGGACATCTTGGAATATAATATTTTTAAAAACAAAAGCTAACAAACTTAAAACGAAGAACAAGTTAACTTGAAAAGCTGAATATCATCCTGGGGGGGGGGAGGGAATAGACATTAATTGACAGTCAATGAAACAGCAAACATTAAGTACCTACTATGTGCCAACACTGCTAAGTACTCTCATACAAGAAAAGGTAATAGTCCCTGCCCACAAGCTAAATAAAAGATAAGTAAGAAATTATCATCAGAGAGAAGGCACTGCAATTAAATGGAAATGGCTTTGAAAGCTGAAATTTTAGCTGGGATTTATAAAAAATCAGGTAAGCCAATACATGTAGATGAGGAAGGAGAGTATTCCAGCATGAGGGACAGCCAGAGAAGATTACTAGAACCAAGAGATTGAATACATTATTTGAGGAATAGCATGGAAGATAGTGTTACTGGATGGAAAAATACATGGCTGAAAGTTAGGAGTAAAAAGACCTAGAGGAAGAGGTTAGATTATACATGAGGCAGGATGTTTATGTTTGCTCCTGGGGACAAAAGGGAGCCCATGGAGTTTATTTTTTTAAATCTTACCTTCTGTCTTAGTATCATTCTAAGACAAAGCAGCAAGGGACTTTTTCTTAGGGAGTTCTTTGATGGCTTGTTCAATTTCTTTTTCTGATATGGGGCTTTTTAGGTAGTCTATTTCTTCCTCTGTTAGTCTAGGCAATTTATATTTTTGTAAATATTCATCCATATCACCTAGATTGTCATATTTATTGCCATATAATTGGGCATAATCGTTTTTAATGATTGCCTTAATTTCCTCTTCATTAGAGGTGAGGTCTTCCTTTTCATCTTGGATACTGTCAATTTAGTTTTCTTCATACCTTTTTTAAATTAGATTGACCAGTACTTTGTCTATTATATTTGTTTTTTCAAAGTACCAGCTTCTAGTCTTATTTATTAAATCAATAGTTCTTTGACTTTCAATTTTATTAATTTCTCCTTTGATTTTTAGGATCTCTAATTTAGTCTTATCTGAGGAGTTTTGATTTGTTCACTTTCTAGTTTTTTAATTTGCATGCCTAATTCATTGACCTCTGGCCTCCCTAATTTGTTAATATATGAACTCAAGGACATAAATTTTCCCCTGAGTACTCTTTGGCTGCATCCCATAGGTTTTGAAAGGGTGTCTCATCATTGTCATTTTCTTCAATAAAATTATTAAATGTTTCTATAATTTGTTCTTTAACCAATTTTGGAGAATCATATTGTTTAATTTCCAATTAATTTTTGGTTTGCCTCTCCAAAAATCCTTACTAATTATTATTTTCATTGTATTGTGGTCTGAGAAGGTTGCATTTATTATTTCTGCTCTTTTGCACTTGTTTGCAATGTTTTTATGCACTAGTATATGGTTAGTCTTTGTGAATGCACCATGTGCTACTGAAAAGGTGTATTCTTTTTTGTCCCTATTTATTTTTCTCCACATATCTACTAACTCTAATTTTTCTAAGATTTCATTCACTTCTCTTATCTCTTTCTTATTTATTTTTTGGTTTGATTTATCTAGTTCTGATAGAGGAAGGTTCAGGTCTCCCACTAGATCTATTTCATCCTTGAGCTCCCCTAGTTTCTCCTTTAAAAATTTGGATGCTATGCCATTTGATGCATACATGTTGAGTACTGATATTTCCTCATTGTCTATACTACCTTTTATCAAGATGTAATTACCTTCTCTTCTGTTTTCTGAATGAGGTGTTTCATATATTCCTTAATTTTTTCATTCTTTTGATTTTGTTTTATAGTGTCCTGCTGCCTTGTGAAGTCATTTGCTACTAATTGTTGTATTTTGGTTTTTAAAGACTGGATTTCATCTCTGACTTTTTGGTCATCCTCCTTCTGGTCTGATTTTTTTGGAGGTCATCTTTCATCTTCTTTGCCTCATCTTTCATCTTCTTTGCCTCATCTTTTGTCTTCTTTGCCTCATCTTTCATCTCCTTTGCCTCATTTTCAAGCTGATTAATTTTGGCTTTCAAGACATTGTTTTCTGTTTCCAGATGACTTATATTGATTTTTAAGTTCTTTTCCCAGTTGTCTTCAGTCCCTCTTATTGTGTTTTGAATTGTATTTTGAGTTCTTCCAAAGCCTGTATCCAATTTGCTGGAGTTTCTGTTTCTTTGCTTGGTGTTCCTTCATCCTTCTCTGTTCCATTTGCTCTTTGTTCATTGCCTGTATAGAAGCTGTCAATAATTTCTTTTTTCTTTTTCTGTTGTTTGTTCATATTTACCCCCCTTCTTTACTCTCTGTAGTTGCCTGCACTCTAGCTCCTCTCATTTTGTGTTGGATCTGTGGTTTTGGGCTTTTCTGTCAGCCTTCACCCTTGGAGCTTAGTCAGCAAATCTCTCAGCTCAGTCTGTGGGGGAGGGATGTTGGAGCTTGAGCTTCCTGGCCCTCTGAGAGCTAGATGAGATTAAGTCCAGTTGAGTTGACCTTGCAGAGCTGGATGTGCCCTGAGGCCAAAACCTTGGGATGGGGGTGTGTGCAATATGGAGTGTCTCTGCTGCAGCAACTAGGCTGCCTGTTCTGCGCTTCTTCTCCAACTACTTCCCCATCACCTGTATTCGATGCTCTGAGCCTGGCATAGCTTTGCCCCCAAGGTACTCCCTCCAGACCAGCAGCCTTGCCCACTCAGAGGTTCCAGCCACTGCTGGAAGCTTAGCACTCTAGGTGGGGGAAGGGTCCTGGGACCTTCTTTCTTCCTTCTTCTTTAACCCAGAGTGTTCTCATATTCAGGCTTTTTTTGGGGGGGGAGTACCTTTTAAGTTGAGTCTAGCAGGAGGGTTCCTTGGCTCTGTCCTGTGGTTAGGTCTGGTTTTCAGTCTCCAAGGGGCATTTAGTTATTAATCAGTATGGAAGGGCCTTCAGAGGTCTGAACTGTAGCATCCCAAGCAAGCCCCTTTCCTTTGTGGGACCCTGCTGGTCAGGGAAGTTCATTAGGAGCGAACCCACATGAACTTTCTCTGCCTTTAAGCCACCATCTTGACTCTGCCTCCCTCCAAATATTTCTAATGAAAAGAGCTGCATAGAAACTCTGAAATACAAATACAAGAATCAAAAGAAAACTAGAAAGGTAAATTTATTTGAGCACAAACATAGCACTAGTGTACAATAATATTAAAAAACAAAGCAAAACATAATTCAGTTTTTTAACATTAATCGATTTGAACACATTTTCAAATTATCTATATAGGAAAAAATATTCTTTTCATGTCTAAATTTTGGTATTCTATTCTATTTGCATATAGAACCCTATGTAGATTTTTTATATCAATACTAACTTTTGGTACCATTTCAATTGATTACTATCTGTAACATGGGTCAACTATGCCATTGATCATTATTATCCTCAAGTAATCTTTTATACTCAATATGAATCAATCATCAAACATTTGGTAAGAACTTGTGTTCCAGACACTGTCCTAAATAAAGTTTGCTTAATAGTCTAGTTACCTTTTCTAAAACTACTCAAAGATACTTAGCATATGTGAAATTAAATTTGAAGATCATTACACATTCATCATAACTATTTGTTACTAGTTAAAAAATGGAAAAGTAGATCAATGGAACAGATTAAATGTGGACAAATAAGAAACAATTGCACTCAATAATTCAGTTTTGGATAGATCAGGGGATGCAGATTGTTTAAGGAAGAATTCTGATAAGAACTGCTGGGAAAATAGGAAGTCAATTTGATATAAATTAGATTGTTTTTCGTTGCTCAGTCATATCAACCATGTCCAATTCTTTGTGACTCTGTTTGGGATTTTCTTTTTTTTTTCAAAGTTTTCAAAAATTTTATTCAAAGACATTTTATTTTCCCAATTACATGTAACAACAATTTTTAACATATTTTCTGAAATTAAAAGATCCAAATTGTCTCCCTCCTTCCCTTCCCTCCTCCTTCTTGTGATGGTAAGCAATTTGATCTGGGTTATACATTATCATGCAAAAACATACTTTCTTATTGGTCCTCAATCCTTCCAGCATTAATGTTGGGCTAACAATAAAACCCAGAATGTACTCAACTCTTTAACTTGTGGATGGATCACTCTCCTAACCTTTTGAAACTCACAAAAGTATTTTGGATTGTAGAGACAGTAGGAAGATGTAGAGTTGTGAGCTGAATCTTCAAGGATGAGTTGGATATTTCTAGGTAGAGTGGAAGAATTTTTATGTAGTGGATCAGTGGAAATCAGAGGGAAGTCATTGTAGGTGACGGCCATTTTTGTTTGTATTTATGGAGTGGTAATTGTATTTTGAGGTAGTAAGAGCATTATTACCTATATTTCCTGTCTTTCCAGTCATGGAAAGAGTAAGTTAAATAATAAGTGATTATATAAGAATGTAGACAGACTATACATAGCCTTCTACCTTGCAAACATGAAGTTTCCTGATTGGCTCTGTCTGTCTGTTTTGCAAGCAGGGCAAATAAGTATATCTGCAAATCTGAAATTGGCAAAGAAATTGGCAAAGAATGAGAGATTTGCCATTCCTTATTTTTTTAATTATTCTAAACTTAGTGTATAAAATGTATATAATAACACTAATAATTAAATTAAATGTAGAATAAAATTAAAAATAAAACCCTAAAACATAAAATATTTCCATTTTATGAAAAAAAGAAATAAATGAACATAAATTTCATTTTTTACAAATTTTTGTTTTATTGATGTCTTTGGTTTTTATATCATATTCAGTTTCAAATATATGTTTCCCTTGTCCCCTACCTAGTGAACTTTTCTTTGTAAAATATATTTATAAAGAAAGAGAACTAAAGACCATGCATTTTGGGTCTCCAAATCCCATTATAATAAAACCCCATAGCCTTTGGGGGTTTTTTAATATTGGTTTTTTAAAGAATTAGAGTCAAAATGTGCAATGTCCCTATTTTACTGATCTTTACATATTACTTCACATAGAGGCATTTACATATTTTATTGTATTCCTCATACTTCCATGTTACTATAATATTCCATTGATATGCAACAATTTGCTCAGCCATTATCCAATTATTAGACACATTATTTGTTTTCTATTTTTAGCTGTTACCAACATTTCCTTATAGGCGATTCCTTTTTACATGAATAAGAACTTTGGGATCTTGTCCCAGTAATGGGACCGCATGGTGAGCTTTGTGACTCTTAGTCTATATTGCCAGATTGTTCTCCAAAAAATTTGCGCCAGTCTATCATCCTACTTACAGTGTAATATACAGTTGACTAGCCATGCGACGACTAAGGGCGATGGACAGCCTAATCCTTCCTCTCTTGATTTTAGCCTTTTCTATCCGTTTGATGTCCTCTCTTCCCTTTTGACTTCTTCTTGACTGACAGCCGCTAGTGAGAGAAAATGCTGTAAGAAAAAATACCTCGTGCCTTTTCCCTCTAAGGCCAGCGTACGGTCCAGGAATGCCGGCCGTGGTTCTTTCTTTGCCTTGACATTTGCTCTTTCTTTTTAGGTGACACAGATTAATCTGGAGGCCACCACCTTATGAGCTTTGAAAAGTTCTGAGTGAGCCATGAAAGGTATAGGAGTCCAAGAGGGGAAACTGTGTCGGGTTTTGCAACCAGCTGGGCACTGGTGCCCTGAGGAGCCAGGAGTGAACTTGAGGACGGAGCCCATCAGTACCTGAGTCAAGCAGCCATACTTCATTTGAAAGTGAGCTTGGTTAGATACTCTGTTAAGTAGGAAATGCCTTTCCCCTGGGAACCAAAGTAGTACAGAGTAGTGCAGTATAGAATCTAGAATGAGCAGTACTGTTCTTGCTGTCTTCAAAGCAGATATTCTTTTGTAAAAGCTAATATTATATGGCTAAATGGAACTAGAACAGCTAGAAGGTTTTTGAGTTTGAGTGCCCAAAGGGCAAATTCAAGCTGTCTGTGAGGCACCCCCCCCAACACCCCACCCAGAGAGTGGAGGGACGAAATACTTGCTTTGAGCAGCTGGACAGAGGCCTGCATGGGGCATGAAAAAAAATGTCCTGGGGGCTGAGAAAAGGGGAAACGGAGTAGCTCCCTGAGTGCCAGATGGGCACATGGGCCAATACATAGCCAATGCAGAACTGGAACATTAGCCATTGGTAACTAAATGAGGATGGACAACACGTCAGGAATTGAAGATAGAGATCACTGCATTAGAGAAGAAACAACCTAATCCTAATAATTTTAATTTTGTTTTTACCACATATAATTTTGCATTCAAGGCATCTGTGTATTCATTTAGGGCAACCAGCCTGCCTAGGCCTTCAGCTTCTAGGAGATTTGGGGGAATTCTCATAACTAGCATTTTAGGCTTACAAAGCACTTTACATGTTAAATCTATGTTAAAACTCTACTAGATTGTAAATTCACTGAGGCCATTATAGATTATACTAAGGCTTTGTACAAGCCACATTTGGGAGATGGATTTGGGCTCAATTATTCCTTGCCCCAAAATGTTCCATTGACCAAATAAGTTCCAAGACCAAATAAGGAAAATATTGATTCACACTTTTAAGTACTTGTTATGTTCACAGTTATAGGCTACGACTGAGGAAGATTCCAAGAAATTCTTAGAATAATTCACATTTATAAACCATTTCACAAACATCCCTGTGAAGTAAGTAGTGAAAGGAGATAAGGATTCTGAGGTTAAGAGAAGTTAAATGACTTAACTACAATCACGCAGTAAATCAGAGCCAGGACCTGAACTCATCTTCTGAGTAACTGTTCTTTCAGAGTAGCTGCCTCCAGTACCCAAACGTGAATCCTTCGTGTTCAAGTCTCCAGCTTGTGAACAATAAAAATCTAAATGTAATATGTGTGTGTGGCCTGTACAGGTTGCATGTATGGTCACAGGTTCTTTATTAAAGTGACTCACAGGGAGGCAGGAGCAGATATATCTGGAATTGAAATACTCATTTCCAAGGGAGAATGATTCCTTCCTAAAGGGGGGCAAGAGATTGAGGCTATGAAGTTGGCTCTTCCCACTCTCCTCAAAGAGGGGATTCCAAAAGAGAATTATCTCTCTCTGCTCATTCAAATATTGCTTTTCTGGGTGGAATGAATTTTAGTTCATTTCATTCATTCATTCATAGAAATGAATTTAGGTCAAACAGTTTTCCTGGTCACTCTCTCTTAAATAGGGAAGAAATGTCCCAAGCATGATCTGAAGGCTTGACTCAGTTCCTTCCATGAGTAGTTATATGAAGACCTTCACAAATAGCCAATGGGAAATAAATCCATTGAAATATTCTAGGAGATAGCAAATAGAAGTCAGAGGAGTTCTGATGAGAAGATAGCAGGCAGTACACAGAGTGCACGAGCTCTCCTTCCTCTGAGAGTCTTACTGAAGAGGAAATAAGCAGGGGAATTTTGAAGTAGCAGTTTCTTTATGCCTGTTCCTTCCCTTCTTTCCCGAAGAAAGCCTGGAACCTCTTGTCCTGTCCAAGCTTCAGTTCAATAAACATGAAGTGTCTCTTGTGTGTCGAGCATTGTACTAGACACTGGAATTAAGAGGGGTTGGAGAAGGCCTCCTGTAGGAGGTAGGATTTTAGTTGGGACTTAAAGGAAATCAGAGAGTTCAGTAATTAGAGTGCAGGAGGAAAGGCATTCCAGGCTTGGGAGCAGGAGATAGAGTCTTATTATGTCTTATTCATAGAAAAGCCAGAAGGCCAGTGTCACTGGACCAAAGAGGGGAGGAAAGTGCAAGAAGACTGGAAAGGCAGAGGACAGACCTTTTTGTCTTAGAATCAACTGTGTATTGGTTCCAAGGCAGAAGAGCAGTAAGGGTAGGGCTAGGAAGTGTGTGAAGTCGGATTTGAACCCAGAACCTCCAATCTCTACACCTGGTTCTCAATCCACTGAGCCAGCCAGGGACCTATTTATGAAGGGCTTTGAATGCCAAATGGGGCATTTTGTAGTTGACCCCAGGGGCAATAGGAAAGAAATCACTGGAGTTTTTTGAATAGTGGGAGGCAACATGATAGGATTTGTGGACTGGAGAAAGGAGAGATGAAGGGAGACATGAAGAGATAAGGGCCTACACTAGAGGGCAATGTCAGAGGAGCCAAAGGTATTTGGGAAATGTTGCAAACGTGAAATTAACAAGTCTTGGCAACAGCTTGGGCGGGTGGTGATGGTGAAAGAGTGAGGAGTTGAGGATGAATCTTAGGTCCTGAGCCTGAGGGCCTGGGATCTGAAGATAATGTAAAAACAATAACTAACATCCAGCATTTTTTAAACCCAGGTATCATCCACTGTGCTAAATGCTGGGGAGGAAAGTGGTTCAAGGCTAAATATGGTGGTCCTTCCCACCCTTCCCAAAACCAATGTGGTCCTTCCTATGTAGATGCTACAACTTAGTGAGAGAGAAAAGATCCGAACATAAATACCTATCTGCTCCTGTTCTTCTGCCTGGAATGCCCACCTTCATCTCTTCCTGTTAAGTTCTTATTTTCCAATTGCCCTAGCTTTTGATTCCTATCTGGTGGGTACACCTTCTGTATCCTTTGATAGTTACTCCACAGGTCTGATCAGGTCGTTCCTTTCCTACTCAAAAATCTTCTGTGGCTCCACCTTGCATGTAAAGCAAAATAAAAACTTGCCCAGCTTGACATTGGCGCTCCATTATTAGCTCCAACCGTCCCTCCAAGCCAATGGACACAAGGATCCAACTAATTTTAAAAGTAGCCTTTTCTCCACTACCATCAAAATCAGCAAGTTTGTATGTATTTTTAAACAACTAATACTTCAATAGTCTCTGGTTTCATGAATAGGGTACAATCTGTGGCCAAAAAAAAAGGTCTTCACTTGATTAGTCACCCTTCAACCATCAATACTGGCCCTCAGAAGATAGATAAACTACCCTGGACTCCTTTTTCTAGCCATTTTGTGGGGGTAGGATCTTGTAACGCCTGTGTTTCACTGACAGCTTTTTAAAATCTATGGTCACCTTTATCTCTTAGTTAGATATTACAGTAGGACTCTACTGGAGGAAATGGCTAATAAAACACAAAATTCACTTTGACAGGCATTAAGCCCTGGGTACCAGTCAGTGATTGGTAAGCAGGTGTTGTGGTTTGTCATTTATTATCAAAGAAAACCAGTGACATAATAGGGTGATGTCGTGACTCCTGATGAATTGGATTTAAATGAAGCACTTGCACAAAGTCATTAGCCTCATTCTTTCAGTCACTGAAGGCCAGTGGCAAGACAAAAGTCAGGATAGCTGGCGATGGCCTGGGATGCAGTGGATGAACGTGGCATCCTCCATGTCTAACCAAGTTCTAGGTGCTGCATAGCACCTGCTTAAGCTGCCTTTGTGGCTATTGGAACAAATTGTTCTCCTTGGCTGGTTCTACCGGGGGAAAGTCTTTTGCTGGAACTACACCCCTAACTCACCAACAGGTTTGAGGCCCTTTGGTTACCCTCAAACTGGTTTAGCTCATCTGTGCAGAGGTGGCCTCTGGGCATGCTACAGCTTCTTGGAGTCATGGGGGAGCAAGGCCTCACACCAGAGGTGCTCATTCTTTCTGAACACCCCAATAAACAGGTACACAAACATAAAAACCTTATCTTTGCTTATTTCAGAGCCTAAATGTAAATGAAGATTTGATAAGCGGCACATGATCATTTCTGCATTCCCTATTCTCACCAGAGCACAGAGTCACAGACTCATAGATTTAGAGCAATTTTAAGCAATCTGAAGACCCATCAAGTCCAATCCCTTCATTTTACAAAATAGGAAATCAAGGCACAGAGATTAGTGATTTAAGATCACAGTGTAGTAAGTGCTTGAGGCAGAATTTGAACCCAGATCTTCCTGTCACCAGGTTCAGTGTCCCATCCACCAGACATGCCCTGATGCTTCTGGCTGTGAGAGGCTGTGTTGTAGTGGGCTTGGGGCCGAATTTGGAGTTAGAAAAACCACAGCCACTTACTAGCTGTGCAGCTAGAAGTGTGTGGGGACTGGCTCGCTCTTCCTTTCATTGACACAGGGAATTAATTCTCTCATGAGGAAATTCCTACTGATGCCCGTAGAGTCTTTTTCTGCAACTTAGTCTTAGAGAATTCCTCAAAAATGCACCCCAAAGCTAAGGGACCCCTCACAGATCACACAGCTTATCCACTTGTAGTAACACCCACCTCACAAGGTCGTAGTGAGAATCAGATGAAATAGCATTTTGCTAAGCAAGTGTTTATAAACATTAGCCACTGCTGAAGGAAGCGGCCCGCCCACTGAGGCACAGGGGCCCCTTGGCTTCCCTCCAAGGTTCTCCCTCCTCCAAAACCCTTTCCGCTGGATCTCCTTTGTGGAGCCTGGGAACTGACCTTTAATGGTCTCGCTTACAGTTCCGGGGGAGTCGCTGAGTAAAACTCCTCCCGAATCCTAGCAAACCCAACGTGGGCCCGAGTAAGGGCCGGAGACAGGAAATTAAGAGTAGCTGGCGGCCGGACCTCTACTCCCTCCTTCCCGCAAATGATTCCGTTACAAACGAGCCCAAAGAGCTTCCATCCCGTAAATAACCCGCCGAGGCATGGCCCAAGAGCCTCTCTTCTAACTGCGAAGCTCGGGAAATCTGTTCCTAGACTTCGCGGGGGCGCGCCGCTTTGCTGGGCTCCGCCCAGTGGCCAATCAGCTACCGAGAGCTTTGGTCGAAGCCCGCTTTCTGGACGTGTGGATGCCTTACACTCGCCACTGGAGTACCTGCACTAGCACAAGCTCCACCCCCAGGGCCCTAGAAGGAGGCTGCTGGCGAGGTGGGCGCACACCTAGGCGCCCGCGGGAGCCGGGGAATAGGGAAACCATCGATCGTAGGCGCCGCTAACCGCAGCTTCCCCGCCCCGCCTGCGAGGAAGCAAAGATGTGCCTCCCGCTCTGCGGAGAGGAGAAGGGATGGGCGCGGACCTGGGCTTCCCCCGGAGGAGGCTCCACCCCAGCGTGTCCCTTCAGCCCCGCGCCTGGGACTTCTCGGCCATCTCCTCACCGAAACATCGCCCTTGTCTTCAGCGTCCACTCCTGGATCTGTGACCATTTCCAGCCCCTCGGAGCCGCTGGAACTACAAATGGCGTCCGCCTGGCTCTCCCTCAGCTCCTTGCTGGCTCTTTCCTCCGGCAGTGGGAGCGTTAAAAGGCGAAGACTTCACAGCCGGGCACGTTTTATGGGTTTGCTTTCACAGTGAAGGAACTTCCTTCTCCTTCTCCATCCTCCCTCTTCCTTCCATGTTCTTCACTTTCCCCTCGTCTTCCCCCTTCCTTTTCTTTCTTCCCTCTATCCCATTCCTCTCCTTCCCACTTCCTTTTCCCCTTTCTTCTTCAGTTTCTTCATCGTACCCCATTCTATTTCCTCTCCTTTTCCTTTCTTCCTTTCCTTCTCTCCTCCCTTCTTTCTCTCTCCCTTAGTTTCTTTCCTTTCTCCCTTCTTTTATTTCTCCCCTTCCATCTCCCTTTCCTTCATTCTTCCTTCATACACTTCCTTTCTTCTTTTCTTCCCCTTTTCTCTTCTCCCCTCCTTTTCCTCGCCCACCCTTCTTGCTCCTCATCCTTTTAGCATGCTTTCTTCTGCCCTTCTCTCTCCTTCCCTCCTCTGTCTTTATCTCTCCCTTCCTCTCTTCTTCCTTCTTTCCCATCTCGCATCTCCTATGATGCAGGAAAAAAAAACAAACCATGATGCCCCACTCCCTTACAGCCTGCTCCCTGGGTGCTATTGCTTTAGCATTCTGAGAGCTATTCTGTTTGCCTCATCTTGGATGATTCCACAGAATGCACCCCTTTTGCTCCTTGGTGAGAGGAATAAAAGGCGTTTGATGAGCTGGGCAAAGGCCAGGAACACTTCAGAAAAGAGATACTTGATTCTAGACACTAACCAGGAGCTTCACCTCTCTACCCCCTCTTCATTCTAGCAAACTCCACAGAAGCTGGGAAGGTGTGTCAATAGAGCATATTGATTTC
Organism: Monodelphis domestica; assembly: GCF_027887165.1. Lineage (NCBI taxonomy): Eukaryota > Metazoa > Chordata > Mammalia > Didelphimorphia > Didelphidae > Monodelphis > Monodelphis domestica. The sequence goes on along the minus strand of NC_077230.1, from coordinate 369,149,239 downwards.
AAGGCAGTCTTGTTAGGAGTTGGCTCGTTTTTTAACCTGTCTTTCACCATGGATTTTTCAGGGAAACTAGGAAGAATACTGAAGGTTTGGGGCTTTACCTTCATCTTTTCCGCTGATGCAGTGGAAGTGGAGGACTTGGAATCAGGAAACTTAAGTTCAAGGCTGGACTCTGCCACTTTACCTAAATTTGTGACCTTGAGTAAATCACTTACCTTCCTTAGGTCTGGTTTTTCTTCACCTGTAAAATAGAGATGATATTTCATGATCTGAGAGACGGTGTGCTTTAATGGAAAGTGTACTAGATTTGGGGGCTGTTGCCTAGGTGAAAGTGCCTTTCTACTGCCAATCCTCATCCTTACCTGGCTTTGTTCAGTCCTTCCACATCCCTCCCCTGTTTACCCCTCTCATTGTTCTATGGCTAAATAACTATCCCTTTGCTCAGCATTCCTTCCCAAATCAGATGTTGCTGAAGCTGTCACATCACTTTCCAGTCCCTTTAATGTTGTCTACTCCTCCTCTCATACATAAGACTTAAAGATGCCTGTTTACTTTTTCCCATTGTTCCTGAGACACCTTTAAGCAATTTCTTCTGTTTTAAGAGCATCTGATCCTCCACACCCCCAATCTCGCTTTTATCTATCCATCTCTAACTCACTCTCCTTTAAAATAACTTCAACTTCATAGCTGACAACATAGTTTAATGGAAGGAACCCTAGTCTTGGTACTTGAAATTTACTCCCTGTGTGACAGTGGTATAAGGGAAAGAAGGTCAAATTTGAAGCAAGAAGACCTGTGTTCAAATCCTGCCTTTTCCACTTTCCAACCTTGTAGAAAATAATAGATTTGTTTGCTTATTGTCTCCTCTATTAGATTATGAACTCCTCAGAGGCAGAGACTCTTGCCTTTTTTTGTATTCCCAACTTTTACCACAGTGCCTGACACAGAGCAGGTACTTAAAAATTGTTTGTTGACTGCATGGCTGACTTTGTGAGCCTGAGCAAATCATTTTACTTCCATGAGTTTCAGTTTCCTCATGAGAGGGGTCCCTTACAGGTCTAAATCTATGATATTAAGTTACTTCACTGCTTAGTCATAATTTACTCATCTTTAAAACTGGAATCATACTTATATCCTAGGATTGTTGTGAGGTAAATCTTATGTAAATCTTAACATTTTAGATAAATGTCATCTATTATTCCTTTCTACCTCAATCCCTGGCTTCATTTTCCTTGTCTTCAGTATTCACTATTCCCTTCTAATACCTTTGCCTTCTAGTTCACCTCAATTTCCATTCTCCGCTGTGCTTTAATGACTCGGTTTGTTGCAGAGTTTTGGGGACTTAGTAAACTTTTGCAAAATCCTAATCCTAAAATCAATGATCCTAAAAAAAAAAAATAGGCCTTTAATGACACTAATGCATTGCTGGTGGATTGTGAATTGATCCAACCAACCAGTAAAGCAATTTGGAACTATGCTCAAAGGGCTTGAAAAGACTGCCTGCCCTTTGATCCAGCCATAGCACTGCTGAGTTTGTACCTCAGAGAGAGAAAAAAAATGGGAAAGGATCTGTTTCTACAAAAAATATTTCTAGCTGTGCTTTTTGTGGTGGCAAAAAATTGGAAAGTGAGGGGATGCCCCTCAATTGGGGGATGGCTGGACAAATTGTGGTATCTGATGGTGATGGGATACTACTGTGATATAAGGAATGATGAGTTGATGGATTTCTTTAAGAACTAGAAAGACCTCAGAAGTGACGTGGAGTGAAATGAGCGGAACAAGGAGAACATTATACACAGTAACTGGAACATTGTGGGACAATCATTATGTAATAATAGACTTTGCTACTAATAGCAATGCCATGATCCAGGACGATCCAGAGGGGTTTATGAGAAACAATATCCTCATCGAGAGAAAGAACTGTGGGAGTAGAAATCCAGAAGAAAACATATGGTTCATCATTTGTTTACATGGGTATATGATTTGGGGTTTGGGTTTTACAAGATTGCTCTATTACAAAAATGAATAATAAGTAAATAGGTTTAGATAGCCCAGTAGAATTGCTTGTCAATTCTGGAAGGGGGAGAGAGAGACAACATGAATCTTGTAACCATGGAAAAAAATTTTTACTTAAAATTTTAAATGAAAAATAAATAAAGTCCCTGTTTAAAAAAAAAAGGCCCTTAATGACCATGGTAATCTTGTGTTCAGTAAGTGCAAAGATCCAAAGTTTTGGGAGAACTCACTATTTGAAAAAAACTGCTTGGAAAATTGGAAAACAATATGGCAGAAACTAGGCATAAATCAATATCTGATGTCATACATTAAGATACAGTCAAAATAGATAAGTTAATTTAGAAATAAAGGGTGATATCTTAAATTAGAACACGGAAGTTGAAGGCATGTCTGCCCTGGGAAATGGATGAAAAGTTATAGTATATGGTTGTAATGGAATACTATTACACCATAAGAAATGATGAACAGGATGACGTCAGAGAAATCTGGAATGAGTTATATGAACAAATGTGAAGTGAACAGAACCAGGAGAATAGTATATACAGTAACAGAAATATTGTATAATGATCAACTGTGAAGAACTAAACTATTATCAGCCAAACAAGGTCCCAAGATAACCACCAGGGAATCAGGACAAAAAATGCTACTCAAAACCAAAGAAGGAACTTTTGGAATCTGATTACAGATTAGAGCATGCAATCTTTCACTTTATTTCTTCATTTTTATTATATATGTGATATGTATCCTCTGTTATGGCATAGGGAATATGGAAATATATATTGCATAAAAGCACTAGTATAACCTATAACAGACCATTTGCCTCCTTGGAGAGGGGGGAATAGGGAAGAGAATCTGATTCATAAAATTGTAAAAAATTGTTTCTACGTGTATTTGGGGGGAAAAGCTTTTTTAAATGGGCCTTTATTACAAATGTGACTTAACACACACAAGGCAAGACTTAAGAGTTAAGGAATCAGGGGCAGTTAGGTGACTCAATGGATAGAGAGCCTAGATAGAGGCCTAGAGTTGGGAGATCCTGAATTCAATTCTGGCCTCAGATACTTCCTAGCTCTGTGACCCTGGGCAAGTCACTTAACCCCAACCCCTTACCACTCTTCCACCTTGGAACAAATATTTAGTATTGTTTCTAAGGCAGAAAGTAAGGGTTAGGGTTAGGATTAAGACTTAAGGAAACACCTGTGGGTGGGAAAATGGGGTGGGTATGCTTTTTTAAATTTTTATTTGTTTTTTAAAATTTGATCAATTTCAAACATTATTCCCTGGTTACAAAAATAATTTTCTATTCCTCCTTCCCCTGCCATAGCCGACACAATTCCACTGGGTATTATATGTGTGCTTGACCAGAATCCATTTCCATATTGTTTGTATTTGTACTAGGACAGCGGTTCTCAACCTCTCAATTTGTAGCAATGAGAATGCATAAATGCATATCAGGTATTTACATTCCGAATCATAACTGTAGCAAAATTAAAGTTTTGAAGTAGCCACCAAAATAATTTTTTGGTTTGGGGTCACTGCAACATGAGGAACTGTTTTGTGGGGTCACAGCATTAGAAAGGTTGAGAACCACTGGACTAGGATGTTCATTCAGAGTCTACATTCCCAATCTTATCCCCCTCGACCCATGTGATCAAACAGTTGTTTTTCTTCTGTGTTTTTACTCCCACAGTGTTTCCTCTGAATGTGGATAGTGTTCTTTCTCATACATCCCTCCGAGTTGTTCAGGATCATTGCATTGCCACTAATGGAGAAGTCCATTACATTTGATTGTGCCACAGAGTATCAGTCTCTGTGTACAATGTTCTCCTGGTTCTGCTCCTCTCACTCTGCATCACTTCCTAGAAGTTGTTCCAGTTCCCATGGAATTCCTCCACTTTATTGTTCCTTTGAGCACAATAGAATTCCATCATCAACAGATACCACAATTTGTTCAGCCATTCCTCAACTGAAAGGCGGCCCCTTATTTTCCATTTTTTTTGCCACCACAAAGTGTGCAGCTATGAATATTCTTGTACATGTCTTTTTCCTTATTATCTCTTTGGGGTACAAGCCCAGCAGTGCAATGGCTGGATCAAAGGGCAGACAGTCTTTTAGTGCCCTTTGGACTGGGTATACTTTTGTTAGAAGAGTTCTTTCCTTTTTCAATGGGAGGGGGTGGCAAAGAATGAAAGGAAGATGGTAATTAGTGATAAGCTTGCCAAAAAAAGAGACTGAAGTATGTTTCTTATTTGCAGGATTGTGTAGGGTTTTGTTTTCTTTCTTTTTTTTTATGTTTTACAATTATTTTGGGGGGGGGGGATTTTTATTTAATTAATTTAAAATATTTTTCCATGGTTACATGATTCATGTTCTTTTCCCTCCTCTCCCCCCACTCTTCCCTTAGCCAATGTGCAATTCCACTAAGTTTTACATGTGTCCTTGATCAGAACCTATTTCCATGATGTTGATGTTTGCACTACGGTGATCATTTAGAGTCTACATCCCCAGTCATATCCCCATCAACCCATGTGATCAAGCAGTTGTTTTTCTTCTGTGCTTCTGCTTCCACAGTTCTTTCTCTGGATGTGGATAGCATCTTTTTCATAAGTCCCTCAGAATTGTCCTGGATCATTGCATTGCTGCTAGTAGAGAAGTCCATTACATTTGATTGTGTCACAGTGTATCAGTGTTCTGATTCTGCTCCTTTCACTCTGCATCACTTCCTGGAGGTCATTCCAGTTCACACAGAATTCCTCCAGTTCATTATTAGGGTTTTGTTTTCTGATCCATTCTTTTAGTCTTCTGTTCTCCCCCTGGACTGTACTCCAAGCTCTACCTAGTACGTTTCCATTGGCTTTATCTTACTTGGCCCTTCGACCAAGTTTACATCTCAGTTGTAGATGTTTTATTCAGTATCCCCTTTCCCTAACAGCTCCTCTTTGTTTAATTTCCTACTCTCCCCAATGAAAGTTCCTTGAAGGAAGGGAATCTCCTTTGCTGTAAACTATATTGCCATAAAGATAAATAGGAAATATGTAAGGAACTATGGAAGGATACCTAGGAAAAAATGGAGAATGAAAATGAAAATAACATCTGTACATTGACTACAACTACATTTTTTAGAAAGAAGATACAAAACCAGAAATACTAGAACGTGGGGTAGACCTGGAAGGAAGAAAAGCATGTTTTGGTTTATAAATTCATTTTACTCCTTAGTTTACACATTTATTTGATTGCTTTTATTCATAGCTATTGAATTTGTAATAATTTCTTTTAAATGTGTTGTAATTCCCTCTGTGTAAGGTACAATATTTTATATACCCCTAGTAAAGGAATCTGTAAATGTATAGGCTCCATGTAGAATGATTCATTGGGGAGACCTGATGTGTTCATATCCTAGAAAACCCGGGTGAGGAGATTTAACATGCTGGTCTTCCAAGGAATCATAGGGGGGATTGTGTGAAGGAAACTTACCCCACTGCCCCACATGCAGGTGACGTCAACTCCTGTGGACTATCTGCAGCAAGCTTGAACTCGATTGTGTGAAGGAAATCATTGAGTGAATTGGATCACAAAGATAGAATGGCAGTCAGAAAAAGGCAACAAGAGAGTCAAGAGATCACAAGACAGGAGGCAGGGCAAAGTCTCCCACACTGCCCTTGGACTGCCCCCCCCTCCCCCAGGGTGTCCAGGAAAAATAGAAAGCCATAGTTGGCTCTCAGGAAGAGATGTGTGAGAGTTAGTAGGTGGAGAAAAGATTTGATAAACTGCAAGAGCAGATTTCACTCTCTTCTCTTCTGTTTGTTGCTGACGACTTCCATGTGAGTATGAGTGTGGCAAGGGGGCCCTAATGGTGGCTGCAGAATAACAAGCTGAACGGAGCAATAAGGAAAGTAAACTATCTCATTTCCCCATCTTCTTTTCCCCTACTACTTTTGATTAATAAAATTATTAATTCATGGTCATAATTTTCACTCTAGTGAAATTTCACCATAATTTTACAAGCATTAAGCACTCCGTATGCCTGCCTCAGCCCCCTTCCTGGCCAATGGAACCAATTGTTCTCATTTGCCCATTCCACTGGGGGAAGGCTTCCTATGCTTGGAGCAGACATTCCTTTGTCTTTGACAAGTTTGAAACCCCTCAGTTACCCTCAACCTGGTTTAGCCTGTTTGGCCAGATGATTTTCCCAGAATATGGCCTCTGTCCATTCAAGAGCTTCTTGGGCTTTAAGAGGAAGAGTTGGGTGACAGGAAGACACAAAAGGTCTTAGAGTTTTCAGAGCTGAAAGGGAACTTGACAACATATTCTAGGAGAAAACAGTGTTAGAGATTCATGGAACTGTAAAAAAACAGCATGTCAGAAGGGAAAGGAGTGTAGGTTTTCAGAGTCAGCCCTCTTTTATACTACCCTTGCCCCCATGGACATGTCACAATCTAAGCAAAAGAGTTTGCAGGACAGGGAAAGGGAGAAAGAGGAGTCTCTGAGGCAGCAGACTGCATTGGAATCTAGGAAACTATAAAGAATTCTTTTCATTTTATTGTAAGGCTCAGAAAGATTGAACCATCCACCAAAGACAGGTGAGTAGGATTGTAAAGAGCTCAGCAAACCCCTCACACCAGAGATGCTTTAGTCTACCCTGGCCTCTGTAAGGATAAATTTTAGCGTTGTGACTTGAAATCTATTTAATTTGGTCATCAGGGAAAATCCCAAAATAATAAAATACCCAAGTCAGCTGGAAATTATGGTGATTTAATTAATATAAAGAGAAAGAATTAAGGAAAAGAGAGAGAAAAGAGTTAATTTAAACTGCTCCAGCTCAGGCTGAGCCAGGCAGTAGTTAAAGGTCTTGGCCAAAGTGGCCTCCCTGAGCCCAAGGGAAAGGGAGTCAGTCTTATCACTCACCGCAAGACCATCTCCAGCAAGCTGTCTGAGAGAGATCCTTCAGGCTGAGTTTCAGTCCTGAACTGAACTGAACTCAATCCAATTTCAATTGCCTGAACTGTCTTTTCTAGCCTCCTTTTAAAGAAATTTTCTCTTATATCACCTCCCCTAAATTTTCACGTCTACCAATCACAGTAGACACTTTTCTCTAGGACGGCCCATTCTTTAGTTCTCACCTTCTTTGATTAGATTTTCTCCAGGACTATCCACTCTTTAGTTCTCACCTTCTCTGGTTAGATTATATCTTCTGAGGTACTTTACACTTCTTTGTTAAGCTTACCTTTTGTGAGTTATTTGACCTTTTTTGTGATTAAGTTAACCTTTATAGGTACTTAACACCTTTTTGTATTAGATCTAAAAATAGACTTAGCTTAAGTTCTAGCTTCACTATAAGGTATGAGTTAAGTTTGTTCAATCAGGAGTTTACAACTTTATCTTCCCCTAAAGTGTCTAATTAGGGTGGAATAATTTTTAAAGTTTCACGCCTCAGAGACAAGAAAACTGACAAGTGTGGGTCCAATCTCTGCAAGGGGTGGATGGCCCTGGACTGACCCTCAGACCACCCAACTTGTAGAGAAAATCTTACAGCAAGACCATTATTTCCTTACTCCTAGAAATCTTTGCTTTCTCCATGCTGCCTAAGATTGTATTATCATTATCGGCTACTGTATTTCACTCATGATCGAAATTGAGCTTGCAATCCTTAAACCTCCTCAGATCTTTTATGGATGAATTAAAATTTAGCCATATCTCCCACATTTTGTACTTGCACAATTGATTTTATTTTAATCCAAGTCAGTCCTATGTTGTTTCACCTTACTGTAATCCATTTTAATCATTAAAGTGATTTTCCTAAAGCACTTTTATAGGTACAAATATCCAATACCCAACCATCCCCTCCATGTGGCCAAACTTTGTCAATAATTAGAAACTTGAAAGATATTTCACAGAATTCCCATAGAAATAGAGTTGCCAATGCTGATTAGGTTCCCAAGAAAACTGATAAAAAACTAACACAAATGATATCTGCAACTTAATTCTAATTAGTTTTGTTATGTCATTGATACCAAATCATCATGTATTACTTTTTAAACTCTATTTTTAAATTTATTTTTGATCAGCAAAAATCTACCTTCTTACCCTTCTCCCCCCTCCCATGAAAACTAAAGAAAAACAAAACCCATCACAAACATGTATAGTCAGTCAAAACATTTCCACATGGGCCATGTCTAAAACATATTTGTTTCATTGTGCACTCTTGAGTCTTTTACCAATCAGGAGGTTGGGAGAGTGTTTCATCATTAGTCCTCTGGAATCATGGTTTATCATTAAGCTCTTAAAAAGTTCCTAATCCAAAGTTGTTTGACCTTACCATATTGGTGTCATCATATAAATTATTTTCCTGGTTCTTTTCACCTTACGGGGCATCAACACATATGTGTTCCCAGGTATCTCTGAAACCATCTTCCTCATCATTTCTTACAACACAATAATATTCCATTACACTTATATGCCATAGCTTATTTATCCATTACCCAATTTATGGGTTCCCTCTTATATTCCCATTCTTTGACACCTTAATAAGAGCTATAAATATTTTTGTAAATCCTTAATTAGAATTTGCTTCGCTCAATACTAAGCCCTCCCTTTCATTCTCCTCCCCCCTTCCTTTTTCTCTGTTGAGTTAAATGTATTTCTTACCAAATTCTGTGTGGGTAGCCTTTCTTTTTTAACACATTTAGATGAGACATAGGTTGAAGAGTCAGCTACTCCTCCTTCCCCCATCTCATTTATATAGATGTCTACTTGTGCATCCTTATTATGAGATAATTTTCTCTAATCTTCCTTTCTCTTCCTCCACTAATGTACTTTTCTTTCCATTCTTAAGATCATCAGGACATAACGGAACCACTCCCAGTTCTTATCTAATTAGACTTTCTCTTTTGAATCTGATGATGGTAGGGTTCAGAAGATACATATATCATCTCCTATTTGAATGTAAGCAATTTATCCTTGTTCATTTCCTTATTATTTCATACTACCTTTTTTTGTTTCTCCTAAATTCTGTTTTTTTGTTTTGTTTTGTTTTTGTTTTTAATTTTAAAGTTTCTACGTGGCTCCGGTCTTTTTGTCAGGAATACTTAGAAGTCCTTGGTTCAAAAGAAAAAGTCCTTGGTTTCATTAAAGGTCGATTCCCACCCCCCCCTTATAATATTATACTCAGTTTTCCTAGGTAAATTATTCTTGGCTTTAAGCCCACATCCTTTGCCTTCTGCGATATCATATTCCAAGTTCTCTACTCCTTTATAGTGATGGCTACAAAATTGTCTGTGTTCCTGTGATCCTGACAGAGCCTCCTTGGTACTTAAATTCTTTCTTTCTGGCTGCTACAGTGAAACTACAGGATTTGGTCTTTGATATTCCCAGGAGTTCTCATTTGGGGATTTCTTTCAGAAGGTGATCAATGGATTCTTTAATTTCCACTTTGCCTTCTGGTTCTTTGTAAGAAATCTGGGCAATTTTCTTTTAAGACTTCTTAAAATTTCTTAAAATAGATTAGTCTTCCTTTTTGATCATGGCATTGATATCATCTAATGATCCTTAAATATTATCTCTTCTGTTTTCCAAGTCAGTTGTTTTTGCTGGAGATACCTTATATCTTACTCTATTTCCCCCCATCTTATTGTCTCATGAAGTTATTGGCTTCTACTTGGTCCATTCTATCTGGAAATTTGTTGTGTAATCAAGTTTTGCTCCTCTTATACCAAGCTATTAATTATTTTTTCTGATTTTTTCTTCCATGGTTCTTATTTCTTTTCCAACTTTTCCTCAAGTGCTCTCATTTAATTTACAAAAATCTTTTAAACTCTTGCTTCATTTCTTGTAGGAATTCGAGTTGAGTTTATGCAGAAGCTGTGTTTTCCTCTGAGGCTTTACTTGCAGTCATTTACTGGAGTTATTCTATTCTGGGTTTCTCTTGAGCTTCCCTGCTAACGTAATAGCTCTTTATGCTAGTATTATTTTTTTGTTTGCTCATTCTTTTAGCATAGTAGAAGAATGACTGGACTTGATATTAGGCTAAGCTCTTCACACTTCTGGAGGGAAGAAGGTCTGAGCTCGTCCTATTGCTGTTTTCTCAGGGTATTGAGTGTTGTGTTACCCCAGGATCTCAGGGAGAGCTCAACCTGGGGACCCACAGGCTTTCAGTGCTCCCAAAGGAGTCTAACCCAAGGTACAGTCTGATTGTTGTATCCCACCCTTCCCACTCCTACACCTACTCCTATCCCTAGTCTGAGCACTACCCATTCCTGACTTAGGTCAGGTTCTGAGTAACAATAGACTATAGCTGGACTCAGCCACTGTCAGACAACTAGGAAACCACTTGTTCAGGGTGGCAGAATTTCAGGCTCCTCTTTGACTAGAATTTCTCCCTTGTTTATTCCTTTGTAGGCTTTGGCCTGGGCTGGAGGCTAGAATAGATAGCACACTCTTCTCCTGAGGCCTGAAGGGAGGGGAAGTGAAGGGGCTATGCATTTACGCAGTGTTTACTACATGCTAGATACTGTGCTAAATGCTTTATTATCATCATTATTATTATTATTTTCAAATGATCCCCTTTGATCCTCACAACAAACTTGCAAAGCAGATGCTGTTATTATCCCATTTTATAGTTGAGGAAACTGAGGCACAGAGAAGTTAAATGACTTGCCCAGGGGCACCTAACTTGTAAATGTCTGAGGCCAGATTTAAACTCAGGTCTTCCCAACTCCTGTCCCAGTTCTTTATCCATTGCACCGCCCGGTGGCCTCCCTAACCAGGAATACCACTGTGGGCACAAGTTTCCTTCTAACGCCTCCCTATATCTGTGCCTCAGGACTGGGTAGTGGGTGATGTCAGTCCTGGTTGAAGGGAGTCTGACACAAAAGGCAATATGAGACCCGAGTAGGGTGATTCAGAAAGGTCTGTTAGGTGCTGCAAAGACAAAAAGGGGAGGTTCAAAGCTGAAAGAGCTAGCAAGGGGCTCATTTGGGCAGGGAGAGAGACTGTTAGGGGTTCGGGAAAGTTAGGGGTGCAGGGCGTAGGCAAACCTGCCTCATTGGCTGTTTCAGGTGGGAAGTAGCTGGTTCCCATGACTGTATAGCTGCTACGGACAGCAGAGGCCCAGAACATTCATCCATTATGGATCTGTCGGGTCATAGCATAAGCAGTAGCAGGCCCTGGGAAGTGGAAAAGCTGCTTTGTTCTGGAGTTCCAGCAGGTGTGTGTGTGTGGCTTGCTGTGCTTCTCTGTTAGGAGCCAGGAAACGTCCTAGCGAAAGCCTGTGCACAAGCTGCCTCACTGGCAAAGTCTCCAGACCAAGAGAGAGCAAGAGCTGACAAGCCAAAAAGACCCTCTTGCTCCCTCAGTCCCCTTTCTTATGAAGCCATTGCCATCCCCCCTGCTGGGTCTCCCTGGATGGACAGGCTGGACCTCAGTCTCAGTCCACGGCCGGTCTTGGGATGCCAGGAATGGAGGGGGACAAGAGAAGCATCTTCTGGCACACCAGGGAGCAACGAGGCCTCTGGAGTCCTCCCCTAGTACCCGAGCGGGCCCAATGGGGGGGGAGGCTGATACGGGCCAGAAAAGGTTTTCAAAACTTTCCTTTTTGAAAAGGAAGGAGGGGTGCAGATTTATGTTTATTTCACACAACTTATTCCAAGAAGTGGCTGTCTTTAAAATGTCTAGAAATTGCGTCATTCAAAATAACCTACTGCTAGTACACTGGTAATAGATAAAAAGAGACAGCGGGCTGGTCATACGTCAAGATTGAAGGATACCTGGTGGTCGGCTAGAGGGCTCCACTGGAGGACAGGAAGGCCTTGAGCACAATGGCCAAATTCCGTTAGGGGACCGTATCGGAGAATATGGGCAAAAAGTCACGTGAGATAAGTTGTTTCCAGAGCAATGAGCTCACAGAACCACCTATGACAGACGGGCACATGAGGACAGATACGGATAAACTAATCTTCCAAACTACAATAGGGAATTGTTTGTATCAAGGGCAAGAACCATAAACTACAAGCATCCTCAGTTGAGTTGGGATGGGTAGGAGAGGGGGAAGGAGCTGTAGGACCATCTGGCAGTTTTCCATTTTAATGAATTATTCTTGCCAACCAGGGCCAAAGCTCTACTGCTTCTATACTTCTGAAGGACCATGAGTGCTCTCAGTGCCTTAAGGTAAATTTCCAGTGGTCTCACCCTAGTTATAGCTCTGTTAGTCCTGTTTGGGATTCCTTTAATGATTTGATTTATATCCTATTGCCCAGGACTCCACAGCTGCCATCCATCGCAGGTTCAACACACTAGATAATGATTACTTTTCTAATAGTTAACATTTCTTCATCAGCCATGCCAAGCCTGTAGACAGATAGAAAGTAGATTTCAACTTCTTTAGGTTTAGTTTGTTTTAGAGTAGTTTTCTTGATGCTAGAAGATGTATTTACTTTATGCAGATAATACACTTGGCCACCCTGAAATAAAAACCAGTCTAAATCATCAAGTATGCATGTGGATCGTTGCTTTGTTGGTGCCAAACTGAACATGTTTCTTGTCCACAAGAAAGCAAATGCCACATACTGGTATTTAGCCCCCCCCGAATTCATTTTTAAAAACAATAATGTACTCGTGTATTCGACAGCTCTGCCAAAACTGTGATTGGGGGGAGACAGAAGGGAAAGGGTAGACCCAAATTCTCTTGTTCAACTGAGTCATTTATTCCACTTTGCATTTTTTTCCAGTAAAAAACAAAACAAATTGAACCACATAACAACAATAGGCACAGATCAAGTACATAAAAACATACAGTACAGACCAAACCAGGAGTGCACCACTATAGAATGTTCCCCATCCCTTTGTGAAAAAAGTGCCTGTGGCTGCTGTCTGATAATCCAGATTATTTCCAAATTTGGTTTGATCTTTTCCCCCTCTAATGTCTTCAGCTCCCTGACAATAAATGCATTTATTGGAGCAACTGGCCCACTCAGAAACTTAGTAGCCAAAGACAGTTCTCTTTTCCTTTACAGAGTTTATGGGAAGTATAACGCTGTCATAGACCAAAGATCTGAAACTGTGGCTCTGGATTCTTCCTCTGGTTTCTGCATTATCTGCCACAGTTACAGCTTCTCCTATTACACACTGGCTTGCCAAAGAAGTAAGCTGCCATCTTCCATCAAAATCTCTAACAGCTCATTAGAGAGACTTTGATGAGCAAAAATTACATTTCCAAAAGGAAACTGTTCCTTATACCATGGGACCAAGAGATGAAAAGAACAATGGAATCGTTTTTGTTTTCAAAGTACAATAAATAAAAAGTAGCCTTCATTTAGCTCCTTCAAGTTTCATCCATAATCCTACCTTCTGCAAGAAGTCATTTCTAGTCCTCCTTAATCTTAGTGCCTCCCCTCAGAGATTATCTGGATATTTACCCTGGATATCTCAGGTGTACATCATTGTTTGCATGTTGTCTCTTCACTAGACCTAGCTCCTTGAGAGCACAGACTGTTTTTTTTGTCTGTATTTTTACCCTTTTTTGGTATACATAGTAGGTGCTTATTAATAAATTGTAGTTGACTGACTGAATGACTCTGTTTTGTATTGTGGTGCTTTTCCTCCACTAAAGTCTAGTAATGATGATGATGATGATAGCATGTATATAGTGCCTTAAAGTTTGCAAGTTGATTTGTTATCATTTGTCCTCAGAAGACTTCATTAGTCTCTCACACAAAGCAAGTATCAAACTCAAAAGCCTGGACAATGAATGAGGCCCAAGTAAATGGCATACAGGTGGTGAAGGCAGAGCATCTATAATTCCACACTCACGCCATGCAGAAGCAACCCTGTACATGTTACAGACCCTGCTGATGCGGTAGTGAAGCAGCTCCAGGGAAATGGTGCTTGGGCAGAATGTTACAGAGAACAACAGTTAGTACTATAAAAACATTGTCAATCAGCGATGACATTATATAGCTTTCCCTGGACTAGTAACACTATCATAGAAGCAGTATGGGCTCATTAAAATAAGTGTTGGATTTGGAGTCAGAAGACCTGAGGACAAATCCCAGCTCTGCCTCTCAATGCCTGGGTAACTGGGCGAGTCATTTCCTTCTCTGGGCCTCAATTTCCTCATCTGTTAAACAAGGGGCTCCCTTGTTGTGGAGCCTGAAGTTTCCTGCCAGCTCTAAGCTTGTAATTCTGCGAATAGTGTTCAAGCATTCCTTACACAGCCCAAGCTTTTCAGTGACCTTCTTGAGTTGTGTCCAGTACTAGAAGGGACCTGGACTGGCTTTTGAGAACACAGTGCCAAGAAAGATGGAGAAAGTCATTTTGTTGATTATGGCTGGATGTGTTCTCATTCTAAATGTTTTGGCCCAGCCTTACGATTGGATCAGCATAAGCCAAGCAGGCATGATGAATGGCTCCTCGGGTACCGTCTCCTTTTCTTACCAAATGAGATGCTAGTTTGTGCCCTTGCTGAGCCTCGGATTCATTTTCATCTCAGAATAGATAAAGCCTTCTTCTAACTCATGGAGTGCTCCTTGGGGAGAGGGGAAGGAGCAGTGGGTACTAAAGAGACTAGTCCATTTTTCACTGAGAGCAAAACCGTAGATAAAGGGTGTTACTGAAGACAAGACACGTCGCTGAGGTGCACTGTGACTCCAAACACTGGGGACAGGGGTTTACTTTGGACACCATAAAAAAATGGGAGGTATAGGCTGGAGAAGTGGTCTGATCGTTTTTTCTTAGCTTCAGACTAGACAAGACAGCCTCTTGAATCCTGTACGACTGATAGCACTCCATGAACACTCCATTATCTCATAAAGGTTGTCACAAGGAAAATCTGGGGATCTTGTTTCACCATTTCTTCTATAGGGGCCTTTTGAGACCAAGGCCATGAAAACATGCAAATGACCACCTACAACACTTATTTAAAGTAAATGGCTTGGGGGCAGCTGGGTGGCTCAGTGGATTGAGAGCCAGGCCCAGAGACAGGAGGTCCTGGGTTCAAATTTGACCTCAGACATTTCCTAGCTGTGTGACCCTGGGCAAGTCACTTGACCCCCATTGTCTAGCCCTGACCACTCTTCTGTCTTGGGACCCATTCATGGTATTGATTCTAAGACAGAAGGTAAGGGTTTTTATTAAAAAAAAAATCAAAAATCAAAAAAATAAAGTAAATGGCTTATCCTGGTTCTGATGTTCCTATTTCAATCAGAGCTTGGACACTGCTGGTTGCTGATCTGCTTGGACACCAAAACCCAATATTACTAAATAAACTTCCCAGTACCAAAGGACATGGTGTGGCACAATGGCAGAAACACTGGTCTTAGAATCAGAATTCTCTGGCTTCTAGTCTCCACTCTGACACTCCCAGAGGAGGAACTTTGGGCAAAGGGCTTCCTCTTTCTAGGTGTCAGTTCTGTCATCTTGTGAAAATGGGGATAAAGATGCTTTTGCCAGAGGCAGTTGGGAAGAGTGGCTAGAGATACCACCAGGAAGTGAAGTCGTGCCTCTGATAAATACTGGCTGTTTGATCCCTGACAGGTCACCGGTGCTTCAGGCATCTCTCTAAAGCGGAGCAGATACTGACTCCATGCCAGTGGAATCACACAGCAAAGTCTCAAACCTATAGAAATATACGCTACTGTTATTTGGTTCTTCAGCCCCACCTTCCTTGTTCAACATTAAAACTGACTCAGGCCATGTTCAACTCAGGACAAATGTTTGGGCCCCCAAACGTGTTTTCTGAACATCTTACTCATCTTCACGCCTATAATGGAACTGCTAAACAGAAAACGCCTCGCACACGAGCGGGCCTCCTCCCCCAAAGGAGTTCACTGGTGTCCTCCCGGGACAGCAGCACAATGTGATGAGAAGTACTAGACCAGCAGTCACAGAAGATACAGGTTCTGCTCCCAGATCTACCGTTACTTGGGTCAGCGTGACCATAGGAGAGTTCCGTCCCTTCTCTGGACCTTAGATTCCCCTTCTAGAAACAGCTATATCCTAAGTGGCACAGTCTAGTTCTAAGTGAAAGGCTAGTTCATTAGAAGCCTTGAGGCAGCAGAAAATTAATTTTTACAATGTTCATGTAGAGCACGAGTGGTCGTTATAATAGTAATAATACGTCACGTTTCTATAGGGCATATTTCTATAAACAGTTTAAAAATCACGCTTCTCACAATAGCCTCGAGAGATGGGGATACGCACAGATAGCACTCTTCTGAGTCAGTCAGTCCCAAAGTGGGATATTTGAAAGCGACTTCAGTGACTTCTTGGTCCACCCCATACTTAAGTGAAAGGTGTAATAATCTCTCTTATAATATACTAGACAAGTAGTCATCTAGCCTCTGCCAAAAGACCTTCAAGTCAATGAAACATGTAAAACCCAGTGGAACTGTGCATCAGCTACGGGAAGGGGATGAGGAGAGGGGAGGTAAAAAATAGGAATCGTGTAACCATGGAAAAAATTCCAAATTAATTAATTAAATAAAAATTTCCAAATTAAAAAAAAATCTAAACTCCAAAAAATAAAAATAAAAATAAAAGACCTTCAAGGAGGGGGAACCCCCCCCCTCTAAGAAGCTCATTCCACTTTCCCAACAGCTCATTGTTAGGAAGTGTTTCCAGAAAGCATTATTTCTTACACTGCCCTCTTTGCACCTTCTCCCCATTGCTCTTAGTTCCATTCTTCTAAAGCTAAAAAGAATAAACCTAATCTCTTTTTCTAATTACAAAACTTGGATCCAGACAAAGAAAACAGTTAATAACTGTCAGAGTTCAGACTAGACTCAGGTCTATTGCTATTTCAAGTTCAGTGTCCTTATTACTATGCCATACTTTCTCACCCATAAATGCCCACTTTGGATATCGAGGATAATAATAGTGAACATTTATATAGGACTTTCAGGCTTATAAGTACTTTGCACATGTTATTTCATCCTCATGACAAACCTTCAAGATATGTACTATTATGTTCCCACTTTACAGATGAGGAAACTAAGGCTTAGAGAGGGCGGGATACTTGTCTAGCATCACACAGCTGGTGTATGAGGCAGGATTTTTATGACTCCAAGTCTAATGCACTATTCAGGTGCCTCTTTCTTCTTGGGGAAGTACCATGCATTTCCATTTGCCACTTGAAGGTGGGCTTTCTTTCCCATCTCACAAAAACGGCACATTAGGCACAAACCAACCCATCTACACTCAAGGTTGTTTCTCTCCTTTCTCGAAAGTGCCATGTGAGAGGAAGGATGTCTTTTTCCAACCCCATGAAGGAAAGGCAGTAGAATTTAGCTGGAAGCAGGAGAACTTGATGGACTGAAAACAGTATGAGGGATCCAATCAATGCAAACATATCCCAGAGCAAACCAGACAGTAAAGTGTATCCTCTTCCAAAAGGGAAGATGACCTCTGCAGGAAAACGCAAAGCCAACACAGCCAGGACCCAGGAAGATGAGCTATTGAACTCTGATCAGAGTATGATGGAAACGTTTCTCTTAACCCAAGCCTCTGGCCCAGCATCCCCACAAAATTTCACAAGGATCATTCTGCAATCTGTGCAAGAAGATTTCTAGGCTTATAAATGAAATCATCTAAGTTGCCTCATAGGTTTTCCCAAATTCCCCCGTAGTCTCAGTTTTGCTGTATGTAGGTTTTCCTACCTGTTCCCCACTACCCTTGTGAGTCAAGTATGACTGCATCATCTCCCCTGGAAGTTCTCCATGGTCAGCTTGACATGACTTTGGATGGTCAAAATTTTTCATTCTACAGTAGAACATGTATTAGCACATTAGGGATGTTCTATGTTTAGTGACCACTCAAATATTTACACCTAGCAGCATCTCTTGGCCAAATGACCAGACAGTAGGATTTCTTAGTCTAGTACAACTAATCTGTATTTACATTCCAAACCCACCCCACCCCAAGCATTGGGAGGCCAATCTCTTAAGAGTTCCCATATCCACTGACCCACTTTCAAATTCCATCACTCACACACAAACCCTCCTTCTTCTCCTCTGCTCATCATTTCTACAATTACATTTTTTAAGTTTCTTTGTGAACTTGGACTGAATGAATGTACAGAAAGGAAAGGAGTCATGAAGACTTCCTTGTGGGACACAAAATTTCAACTATACTGGCTTGTGCTGGCACAGTTGTGGGTTTACTCCTTATGAAGACCATAATGTGGACAGTAATTTAAAACAAACAGACATTACCTTACAGACAAAAAACCACACCTCCTCCAGCAAGATGACAGAACTCAGCGAACTGAGCAGAATTACAGCTGAGGATGCTGCTCTTCAGAATTGAGAGGAAGGGAAAATAAAGGGCCATCTATGGCCGTAACAAGCTTTGAAGCATTGTTTATGGAAAGGACCCCTATTCTGGGGAAATCTTTCAAGGATGAAATGTTACGTCCCATTTTCTCCTAGCCATTCTGCTAGTTTCAAATTCGGTAAATGATCCATTGACTGCTCTGAGGACACACCTCAGAGCTAGGATTTCTTTAATTCTGCTTCCTAAACCTGAACTGAACTATCAACTTGGGCTAGTCTCCTGCCACCTGTACCTCTGCAAAAAGGGAGCTAGCCATTTCCCAAGGCTTTGGAGGAGCAGAATTAGGGAAGGTCTGTGAAGCATTCTGATTCTGAAAATGGAATATAGGGTATGAAAGGGACAAAATACTGACTGACATTCTTCCATCTCCAGGACACATTCTCCATCCTACTGATCTTATAAGAAGTACCCAAAAAGACATTTATGTCTTTAGGGAATACCCAGGAATACAGACAGGTTATAAGATCCCAAACAGGACTATGATCTTATATCAGGCCAAAATAGGTGCAGAAACTGGAATGTGAGGTAGAAAAGTCTCAGACATTAGAAATAACCAAAGAGAAGTTACTCCAAGTTTTATCATTGAAAACTGCCTTTTGTATTTCCACTCCCTCCCCCCATTTGGGGTCTCTGTCTTGCTAAGTTCTCTCCTTTAAGCAACAGGAAAGAGTGTTTTTTTATATTAAGGAAAATATTTCTGACATTGGATCATTTGCTGACGGCAAAGCTTCCTCTAATTTTTTCTTCCAACAGCCAGGGCTCTAGCTTTTTCTTTCCACACCATGCAGTGACTCTTTGCAGTGACTTACTGTTTTAAAGTAATTTACTAATAAATCATTTCTAGGTTCCTAGCTAATTCCATAAGGCATATAGTTGATTTTGCACTCAGGATGCAAAGAACAAAGTAACTATACTACCTTCGGGAGAATACAATTACAAAAGATGGCCTTATTACCCAAGATTTTCTTAACACTTTAGACAGCCTTATACACCAGAGTGACCAAGAAGACGGCAAAGAGGATAGTGGGTTTCACAAGCATTTCTCTACTCCCTGGGCACTTCCCTATCTTTCTTGTGGAACCTCTGTAAAGGTCACAGGGTCAGGGCACTAAAACTTGCTTTTTAAAAGTTTAGACTTTTAGTTTGTCTAACATTCTATACCTAAGTGAAACCCAAGAAATCTCTGTGGTAGCTACCTTTCTAGCTTATGTAGCAATAGGTCCTGGAAGCAGGAGGTGGAAGGGAATCAGGTTAATACCTTGACTCCTGTCACTATGGCCTGACTGGCCCAGTACAATGGGAAGAATGTGAGGTTTGGAGTCAGAGCATTTGAGTTTGAACCTCTGTTCTATGTAACCTTGAATAACATATTCTTTATGACTCAGTTTCTTGATCTATAAAATGAACTTCTATGATCTATGTGCTTTGGATCTACATGTTCTAGAATCACAAAGCATGCACTGTGTGCATGGGGCCACCAAATACCAAAAGTTGGAAGAATTACTTATTTGTGGTATGAATAGGGGCAAATCATCTGGCCTTTTTAGGCCTCAGTTTCCTTATCTGTAAAATGAGGGGTTTGGAATTGATGATGTTTAAGATCTCATTCAGGTTTAACATTCTGAGAACTGCTGCAGGGGCTTTGCTGCTCTCTGCATAAGGCTTGCTTTATGATTTGTCCTCATACAGAAAGAGTAGAAGAGTCCTTGATTTAGTATTGAAAACTGTTTTCTGTGTTTTCCATGCTTAACTACATAATCAACATATTGTAGAATATTGGAGTCCTAGAAGTTTAGATTCCTTTGGAATCTTGAAAACCTGGGATCCTAGAGTCATAAAGCCCATAAAGTCTAAGGTATTAACACCTTAAAACCTTCAAATCTTGAGATTACAGAATCCTGGAAACCTAGAGTTGGGAGGAGACTTAGCTATCACCTAGCCCAGCTTCCTTATCTATCACCTATAGAAGAACATCTTATTTTCCATTCAAGTGTTTCATTGGTTTCCATAATTAACTGTTCATTTAAACCCTCAGCATAAAACAAAATTTAGAATTCATAGAATCTGAATTGACTAATGAAGGCATCATCAAAAGAGGTCATAGCTGAACAGTTTAGCTAACCTCCCAAATTGGGCTGAAAGCAAACTGACATCTTTTTTCAGAAAAAGGATAATAGTTGCAGGATCAAAGAATGTGTGTGTGTGTGTGTGTGTGTGTGTGTGTGTGTGTGTGTGTGTGTGTGTTCATATATGTATGTAGGAGAGGGAGGTCAGAGACTCTGGTAGTCCCTTGGGAAAGAAATAAGAAAACAAATGAGGAGACTCTTTCCTACCTACGAAGAGAACCATCTTCTCTCCTAGTCAGGATTTGAACACAGCAGTGAGAAAAAGAAGCTGAAAAACACAGCCACGGCTTGACCAGAATGAGGATTTGCCCGGTAGAAATACCTCAGAATTCAAGTGCACAGCACTGAAAAGTGAAAAAAAAAAATCAGAATCAGAAAAGCCAAACCCTTCCTTGTGTTCTATTAAAAATGTAAATGTAGTCATTATTTTAAAAATTCTTCTTAGGCTTCCATAAAACTGAGTCCATGGATGGTTTTGAACCATAGAATAACCAGTCATGAGGGGAGCATTAAAAATCCTCCTTCTCCCCATTTACTGCTACATCAGGGCCTCTCGGTCCAGAAGGCTTCGATGCAGTTGTTGCTTGTCGTCGGAATCATCTCCTGTGGGATCGTTTTCTTCACCAGACTCCACATATATGGGCCAGTCACTGTCTGGTTCACCCTTCTCCGGACCCTCAGAGGATGCCTCCATCTGGCTCAGGTTGATGGGTACTGACTCATCCTGTGGATTCGTAATACATGTGCAGCTGTCACATAAGCCGAACCTCCGCAACCCCTGGGACAGGCTGCTTGTGAAGGTTCTCCGGCAACCCTTGCAAATGATTGGTCGATTGGAGCGGTGGACCTAAAAGAAGAAGAAACAGAATTTCCCAGTGAAGAGTCTGGGTGAACTCAGTATGAAGGTGATGCTCAGAGAGGACTGGGGCCGAGGGAGGGAGGACAAAGGAAAACTGCTCCCCACAGTGTAAGTGAACAAGGGCACCTCGGCCCTCCCAAAGGAGCCACGATGCTGTGGTTGGGTCAGCTTTCCCCTTGATACAGACCCCAATTCCTCCATGTGTCTTAGTTGACAGTCTTTGTCAATGGTGGCTAGCCTTCTCGTAGTGAACCTCTCCACACCTAATTAGACCCAACTTCAAGAAACAGCCAGATGGGGCCCATCTAGAAAATGCTTTGCAAACCTTAAGGCATCAAAGAAATGATATTATTATTCGCAGCATTTCTAGATGGGTGGGACCTGCCAGATCTTAGGCTACACTGGTATAGCCTTTGCAAGGTCATCAAATAGAACACTGATATTATTGGAGCATCATAAAAATGGAGGAGCTAAAGCAAAAGGTACAATCACGAGAAGGATGAGGAGAAGGACCTTTAACATTCCATTTTGTAGATCCATATATATGTTTACATGTTGTGATTTGAGAGGCGATGTGCCAGACTTGGAGTCAGGAAGACCTGGGTCCAAATCCCACTTCAGATGCTGGGCAACTTACTTGACTTCTCTCAACCTCAGTTTCCTCATCTGTAAAATGGGGATACTAATAGCACCTACCTCCTCAGATTACTATAAGAAACAAATGAGACACCATGAACTCTTATGACCACTATTATTAGGGCAGGGACTGAACCTGTGGTTTCATTTGTGTAGGGAACTCCCAGAAAGGAAAAGTTTCTCCACCAATGCGGTTTGGCCCCTTCTCTACAATTTAGCCTTAGAGAGTTGTCTGGAGCACTGAAGGTTGTGACTTGCCAGGATGTGTCAGAGACAAGACTCAACCCAGGTCTGTCTGACTGCAGAAATTTCTCTGTACTACATCATGAGGTCTTATTGTTATTCATGTGATGGTCAGAAAATTGAGTTGTATTCTTTGGGAATTTATTTTTTGTTAAAGTCAAGTTACAATGAAGGATCAAAACCACTAAAACTGGAGGCAGGGACGGAGGGAGAGACGGAGGGAGAAGGGGTGTGAAGCATAATTCTCAAACCATTTCTGGATCACAAAAATGCTCTGTTCTGCCTTTGCTGAAGGAACTCTCCTACTTGGACTTAGTTAGGGAGTCCCCTTCCTCCCTGCTCTCCCCTCATCCCCCAGCCAAATGTGGGCTGACACCAGTGTTGGAGTGCTGGGAACGAGTCAAGTGGACAAACATTTATGAAGCACCTAATATGTATCAAGCACTGTGCTAAGCTTAGGAAGGAAAAGTCTGAGGTACACAACTTCTGAGCACAATGACTGAATCATAGGCAAGGTCAACAGGTTGCCAATAAATCAAGTCTACTGACTCCAGGAATCAGAGACAAATGAATGATTTATAGAGCTTAATTTATAGTTTAAAAAAAGGGATGGGGACTATAAATTAATGAAAGTTACAGAAATCTTTAGAAACTTATTTTGATCATAATTTAATTGGATAAGCTAGGTCACATGACCAAGGAGCTTCTTGGGGCTTTTTTTTTTTTAACTTTAAAGCTTTTCAATTTTTATTTTATTGAGGGCAGCTGGGTGCCTCAGTGGATTGAGAGCCAGACCCAGAGATAGAAGATCCTGGGTTCAAATGTGGCCTCAGACACTTCCTAGCTGTGTGACCCTGGGCAAGTCACTTAACCCTCATTGCCTAGCCCTTACTACACTTCTGTTTTGGAACCAATTCAAATATTGATTCTAAGATGGAAGGTAAGAGTTTTGAAAAAATTACTGATATCTTGTTTTGTTTTGTTTTTAAAACACCATCATTTCTTACTAAAGCCCTGCTCTTAAACAGGTGACACATTGGATACTTAGTATTGATTCTAAGAGGTGAAAGTTTAAAAAACATTTATAATTTTTTTTTTACCAATTACATACAATATACTTCCACACAAATTTTCGTTAAGTTATATGATCAAATTTCTCTCTCTCCCTCCCTCCCTTCTCTTCCCCCTCCCAGTCCAGGCAGGCATTTCCATCTGGGTTATATGTATTTCCATAATGTTCATTTTTGAAAGCAAATAATCTAATAAAATCAAAACCCCAAACATAAACTCAAATAAACAATTGAAAAGCTGTATGCTTTCATCGGCATTTTGACTCCAATAGTTCTTTCTCTGAAGGTGGATAGCATTCTTTGTCATAAGTCCCTCCTGAGGCTTCTTATATAAAATTTTCCCACTACTGCCAACTTTCAGAGTTGTGGGAATACTAGAGTGGGACAACCACTAGATTTAATATTTTATTGGGTTAAAGCTCACATCTATCAATTGGTGAAATTTTAGGGAAAATACCCGTTAGTGTTCTGCCTACAGGAATTATTATTTCTATATACCTTACTAGAAAGTGGAAACCTGTGGTTATAGGCCAGTGATGGTGAATCTATGGCATAGGTGCCGAAGATGGCATGCAGAGCCCTCTCTGCCCCTCCCCCCAGTTCATTATAGAAAGGCAGAGGGACTGAGGAAGAGCTGCTTCCCTCCCTCTCTCCACCATACCTGATGACATTTTTTCACACCCCCACCCCTCTGCCCAGCAGCCAATAGGAGCTCCCAGTGGGTAAGGTGGGCAGCTCACAAGTGGCAGAGTGCTTGGGTCACTCCCCTCCCCATCTCTACACTTACTGAGGATATTCCTCACTTCACCAGTCCTTCCACCCAGCAGCCCAATGGCAGTGCTTCCTCCCTCCCCTGTGTGTGTGTGTGGCGGGGTGTAGGGTGCACCAACCCTTGATGGGGAAGAGGGGCATGGCATTCCATCCCTTGGGGGGGGGGACGGGAACAGCACTTGATCTGGGAGGAGGCAAGGCACAGCATTCCCTCTCTAAAAGGTTCAGCATCACTGTTATAGGATCTACTGGAGTTGCTGAAGTTGGTAACTTCTTTTCCAATTATCAGAAAAGAGAATTTAAAACTTATGCTCTTTTAACTTTAATAGCTATTCTTACTCCCACAAAGATATATTTCTTATTTTTTAATTTATCTGTTACTAAATGATTAAATCTTATCAATTTTTTAACTAAATCTGCAGGTTATTTAGTCTTAAAGAAATGTCTATGTTAATTTAACTTAGCTGTTAGATCTCCCAGGGCTAGCTGTTTACCAAAGGAACTAAAGTAAGTCAAAGTAACCAATACTAACTGAATTAGAGGTTATTCCTTTTCAGGACCTACTATCCTGCCTCTGACATTTAGTATGTGACAATGAGCAAGTCATTTAATTTCTCTGTACCTTGATTTCCTCATCTATAAAATGAGGGAGTTGAATGATGACCTCTAGAGTTGCTTCTAGCTCCAGATCTAATATCTTATGATCTGAAGGTGAAAGTCATCCCTATTCAAATTCCATTGGAATTAAACCCCTTAGGCGATAGGGTCTACATTTAGCATCTAGGATTTACCAGATGAGCTAAGAATCAGGAGAAAAAAAGATAGAACCACAGATTCTTAGGATTAGAAGGGATTTCAGAGGGCATCCAGGCCAGTCTCTACTAGAATTAATAATCTCCTCTGTACTAATTCCTAGCAAGTGACCAATCCAGCCAGTAAACTTAAAGGTAACTACCATGTCCCCTCTAATTCACCTCAGGCTAAATTATGATCCAGTGCTTTCATTCAATTTTCCTAGAACAATATTTCCAGTTCCTTCACCAGTCTGGTCTCCTCACCTCTAGACAACCTCTAGCTTTATCTTGTCAAGTCAACAAGCATTCATTATGCACTTATTGTGTGCCAGGCACTGTGTCATCTCATCAATTTCCTAAAAAGTATTCCTCAAAGCTAGACCTAGGGCAGCTGGGGTCTTAGCATCAGAAACGGGTAGATGTCAAACAGTCTTACACAACGACGGGGTCCCAAATGCAATACTCAGAATGCTGACATACCAGCCCCTGCAGAATTCTTACCAGATGGTGATGCACCTTGACTGGCAGTTTAAGGTGCATCAAAAGGGGGGAATGTGGAGGTAGAATTTTAAGTCTTGCCCTTTTCTCTTTATCTCCCCTCTTCTCGACCCTGAAGCCCTTGGTCTCCAGACCCTGTCTCTGATTCACTCTTTCCTTTCCGGCCTGGTCCTTGGTGCCATCTTCTCAATGACTCCTCATCTCTGAAACACCCCCTCCCCTCCCTGCTGCATCCTTGATCATTTCTAAACAAGAACGGCCAGTTGTGTCTAGTCTAACCTCTGTTATCGACCTATCATTCAGTTACATGTGTAAAATGTACATAAGCTGCCTGCTGCAAATATTCAGGGCTTAGCCTCTGTGAAATGACTCCATTAAACCCAAGCATTATCAAATAAACCTGCTTCTTCCCTCGATCGTGATCCTGAGTGTCAGTAAGATTCCCTGCTGTAACAACATCAGATGACTTTGAACCCGTGCCTGCAGAAAGGAGGGACCCTCCCAGACTTACACTCAGGGAATGGCTCCGAAGGTGCTCCTGTCGAGTGAACCTCTTGCCACAGGTGTCGCAGGGGTAGGGCCTCTCCCCAGTGTGAGAGCGGATGTGCCTTTTGAGGATGCCCTTCTGCTTGGCTGTGTATGGGCAGAAAGGGCACTTGTGGAGTTTGATGGGAACCACCAGCACATCACCTTGAAAAACAAATGAGTTGTTTAAGCAGCTCTATAAGCAGAAGCAACAGACATTTGAATGATCACAGATGCACCAATCTAGGGCTGAGAATTGTAGATGTAGGAGTCATAGTTCATGCTTCTGGGGCCCTCTGCCCTCTCTAAAGGATTTTCCACCTTAAGAGGTAGGAAATATAATCCAGCTCTACTTCTTAAGATGGGTGTGACCTTGGGTAAATCACTTCTCTTTTTCCTTATCAAACAGACAGATGAGACTGAGTTATCTTTAAAATCCCAACTGTTACTGTCGCCTTTTTACAGATGAGGAAATAAGCCCATGGGGTCTTTTCTACTTGGACTTCTGTAGGGTTATTTGTTTTACATTTTTAAGATACTTAGGAACATGTGATTTTAGAGTTGACATTATCTGGCCTAACACCCTCATTTTACAGATGAAGAAACCTCCTTCCTTAAGGACACCAAGGCAGGTAGTGAAAGAGCTGGGATTGAAACACATCTTGATACCACAATTCACTTCTCTTTCCAAGGTACTACGGATCTTTCTAAAGTGCCGTATAATGCTGTGCATTACAGTTATCCGTGTTGTCAACCTGTACATAAACTCAGACCAACTAGGTGACAAGTAAAAAAGTGAGGCATTTATTCAGGGTTGAGGATTTGCATTCAAGATAATGACTTTTCAGGCAGGAATGCTAGGGAAGAAAGGGATTCGTATAGGCCAGGGTATCATAGCTTTGAGAAACAGCAAAAGGTTATATAGTCTGTATACACAGAATAGCATCTCTGCCTAGGAGTAGGAGTGGTTGGGGTGATTAGAAACTGCTGAGGTACACAGAGATCTTGGGAGCAGTTAGAAACGGCTTCGCAGAGCATGGTAGAGCCCAGCGTTTCACAGGGGTTGACAGTGTACACATCAGAATCTCTAATATTCAACAAATAATTAGGATCTAAAATGATCTTCAGGGGTCAAAAAGTAAACAAGGTATAAGTTAACTATAAATAAATGTAAAATCCCACATTAGGGTTTTTGAAAAAGCTTCATAAGTTAAAAGCTAGAGAGGCGTGGCCAGATAGCAGCTCATCCGAACAAGACCTAGGCGGTCTAATGAACTACAAATTCTTAACAAGTCCACAGGAATAGATAGAAGTCCAAAAAGCTAATATGACCTTTGCTCCACAAAAGAGCACATAAGATCTTGCGTGTTCTGCTCAGTTCTGAAAGACTCGGCTCAGGTCATATGACATCTGGAGGACAGTTCTAGACATTACATTTTTAAGAAGGACTACTAATAAACTGGAGAATATCCATGGCACAACTGTGATGATCTCTCAAATGGGCCCTCGCTGCTGCAAGGTGGTCCTTTTATATCTCCCTGATTAGCTCAATACCCTACTCTCCGCAGTGGCTCTTCCAAACCTTTTTATCTCTCCTTAAACCTACTATGGTTCTCTCTTTCCACTTAGCTGAGAACCTTGCCTCATATTCCCTGAAAAAAATATGACCATTCTCTGAGAGCTCCCTCTTCATTAAAAGAATAATATTATTATTATAATCCGTTCTTCAATTTACATTATCCCAGTGCCTTGATACCTTCCACCACTATCTCCTTTTTCACTGCTGTCTCACTTGATCAGGTAGTTCTTCTTCTTGCAAAGGCAAACTTCTCTACATGTGCAAGTGACTCCATTCCATCCCAAATCTTTTTTTTTAATTCATTTGTTATTTATTTTGGCTGCTGTACAGTTTTGGGTAAGTCATTTCATTTCTAATTCTTTGAAGTTTTAGGCTTCTGAATTAATTGGCTAATTCACCATTGGTCTTTTTTTTTTCACATGAATTGCCAAAAGCAGGAAGAGGACAACTAACTAGTTACCTCCGTTCCTGTATTTTTATAGCTATTTTATAGCTAAGGAGACAGAGGAGAATCAGACAACCTACATAGGGTGAGAAGCAGAAGAGAGCAATGTCCTGAAAACCTAGAGTGAAGAGGGTGTTAAGAAAAAAAAGGTTGATCAATAGTGTCAAAGGTTTTGAGAGGTTGATGAGGACAGAGAAAAGGCCACTAGATTGGGCAATTAAGAGAAAGTTAAGAAGAAAAAAGGAAAGGAAAAGGAGGCCCTATAGTAGACAGCCTTCTCAAGGGGTAAGCCACAAGAAAGGAGAAATATGAGACAATAGCTAGTGGTGATGCCTAGAACAAGTGAGTTTTTTTAACAATGGGGGAGACACGAGTATATTTATAGGCAGCAAGGATCAACCTCGAAGATTCTTTTGCATTTTGATAAACACTGAAGAAGCCAGAGCTGGTGAACTTTATCTTGGGAAAAACTCAAAACTGGTTTGTTTGGTGTTGTGAAAACTTACTGCTTCAATACTCAATAAGGAGCTGTTTTGTTTACTTATTTTTACTTTTAAGGTCAACAAACAAGCACTATAATTAAAGCATTAGAATAAAATATCTGAGCTGTTTTTTTTTTTAAAGTAGGTAGTTCTACTCTCCAGTAGAGAGAGAAATAGAGAATAAGTGAGAAAGTAAGGATGATAGAGGGGCCAAACTGATGAAGAAAATTGGAATGGGATGGAATTACTTGTGTATATAGAGGAGTTTGCCTGGGCAATTTAAAGAGCTACTTCACTATGTGAGACAGCAGTGAAGGAGCAGATAGTGGCAGAAGGCATCTGAATGACATGGAATGGAGAGGGAATTCATGGCAAATGGCCTCCATTTTTTTCTCTCACTATAATATGAGATAAGGCTCTCAGTTGAGAGAGTGGGGAAGGTTTGAAAAGGATGAAAAAGTGTGGTGAGGTAGTTAGAGAGTGAGGCCTAGAGAAAGGAAGTGGTAGGCTCAAATCTGGCCTCAGACACTTCCTGGGCAAATTACTTAACCCCAGTTGCCTAGCCCTTACTGTTCTTCTACTTGGAACCAATTAGTATCAATTTTAAAAGAGAAGGTAAGTTTTTTTTTAATTTAATGAAAGAAAAAGAAAAGGAATGAAAGTTTAGAAGAACTGCTAGAGTGGTACAGTGAGTTTATTAGGGAGGTATCAAAGGATTGCCTAGCAGCATTGAGGGCCCAATTGAGGTTACATGGCAATTTTGTTATGGACTCAAGTCATCAGGGTTTCAACATTTTCTCCATCTTTTTTCAGCCTCAGATGTGTAGGAGCAAAGGTGGCATCAGATGAGAAAAGTGATCCAAGGCTGAGGTTTACCAAGGCACAGTCAGTGATATAATAAGGGGGAAAAAGACTTAAGAGAAGAGGATAGTTTGAGTTGAATTGGTCTGCCAAAGGGTCAAGCTGGGGAAAGGAGAGTGTAACCCATATAAGTATGTATATGTGTGTGCATGGGGGGTGGCAGTGTAAGTGATGACTAAAAGAGAGAACTGAGGGATCAAGAAATCAGAGGTCATGATGTAGATGAAGAGCAGGTTTGGTACTGGAAGGCAGAGGGAGAGTTGTAATGACAAAAGATTGATCAAATAAGGGAATTTGAGTTCATGAACAACTAAGTAGTACATTAATGTGCTTAATAAATGCTTACTGACTGAATGATCTATAGTATAACCCAAAGGCAAAATCATGTGTTTTTTTCTCCAATGGGCTTTACTCATGTAGTTCCCACCATCTTCCTTCCACAGATTACTAGATTTCTTCATATGTAAAATTGAGGTTTGAACTCTGGACTTCAATCCCCACAAGTCCTTGCTCCACTTCCCCAAAATGCTTTGTAATCTCATGGAATTCTGAGGTGGGCGAGATCGAGAAGGTATTTAAGCTGATTACAAAGGCTTTTGAGCTCTTTTTTGGACTTCCATTTTGGGGCAGATGTGGCTCTTTCGATAATGTAGGTGAGGTCTTGTCTAGGCCTCTGGCCTAGACACGTGTTTTTTCTTACTTGTATATTCTTAAATTCTCAACCTTCAATAAACCTCTAAAAAAATATAATACTCCTTGCAGAGATAAACTAATTTCAGATGCCTCTGTCTCCCCTAAATTTTAATCTTTACAGTTGGCGTAACCACTTCGGGAGAAAAAACTCTCAATCTTCTGATTTCTTTTCTGATCTTTAGTTCAACTTTTAATATCTAGTACCTAGAAATTTTTTTGAGCCACATTACTCTGGCCATGGTTTTTTTACCCTGGCAAAGCTGCTGCTCGATCCAGAGTTTTGTGTTTGCCGCCCACCCCACCTGGCTCAGCCACTTTTGCCTGCGGGCGTTTCAGCCCCCCATCCAGATCTGGTTCAATCAAGATTGCAATCACCTGGTTCCCAATCTCCCGGCCCTGCCTGCCTGTTTCTGCAGCCCCAGACCCATGAGCGTGACCCCAGCCGGCTCATCACCCAGATCCTTGGAGCAGACCACTCAGGACTCATTGTGACCAGCTGGTAACAGGGGAGAGACATAGAAAGGGTAATTTTCCCTTAGGCTAAGCCTCCACGTGGATGGAGGTATTGACCACAGGGGGTTCAGAGAAAAGGGAGAGGAGAAGAAACAGACTTTTCAAACAGACTTTTAAGCAATGGGCTGTTTAAAAGGATACCTTTTGACTGTTCTGGTAATTTCATTGATTTCACCTGTGTGCCAGAAGAAAGATTCAGCCCAAAGATTCAACTTTGGGGAGGCAAATGGGTGGCTCAGTGAACTGATAGCCAGGCCTACAGACATGCAGTCCTGGGTTAAAATCTGGCCTCAGATACTCCCCAGCTGTGTGGCCCCAAGCAGATCGCTCAGACCCCATTGCTTAGCCCTTACTAATCTGCCTTCAGACAATAGACATTTAAATGGATAAGAACCCAAGGAACTTAAAGATTGGAGGTTCTAAGGCATTTCAGACTCCAATGGTTTATAAAAAAATCTCTGTATTTCTATTGCATTTCCTGATTGTTCTGTTTAAGATATAACTTTGTGATTTTAAATTCATATATTACTGGATTGAATATTATTCTGTTACACTGAAGGTTGATTGAATTTATTTTTAATGTACTGAGTTTTAAAAATTCTGTTGTTTTTCCCCTATAACTGTGCTGAACAAATATTATTGAATAAGCCCATATATGAAAAAACAGCCTTTCTATTTTGACTTTGTAAATTATCACATAGATGGACTTAAGGACTGGTTATAATTGTAGAACCTTTGGAAAACTAATGTGCTAAATATCTCAAATGATTTTAAGGGTTTTTTAAATATGAGTTTTGGAATTTTTTTTAACAATCTCTGGTTATTTTTGCCTGCCCCTACCACAAGGTAAGGCCCATTCTAGTAGCTGAAGTGAAATACATTTTATAACCCCCAACCTTCCCACATTTCTAAATATGTGAATGGAAGTTGGGCAGTTAATCTCAGGGCATTTGTATCCCTATAAGCCTCCAAAACAGGAGCATCCCTTTATTTATACTCTTCAGTTCACTACTTTACTTCTACCAGAATGATATATAGATTTCTTGATTATGTTCTTAACCCAAAATGAGTTTTACTTTGTTTAAAAAATATGTTTATTACCAAGGTTGAAAGATTGTTACGTTTGTAAAAACTTGTGACAAATATCCATCAATTCATAGGCTTTAAAAAAAATGCCATACAGCAACTTATGTGAAATATAAAAGTGTGTTTGTTTGCTATTGTAATTAATTGGGCTATTGAGAATTTTGGGGATATTGATAACTACATATTTGTACTACTGTATTTTAAAAATGAAAAAATGTTACCTCTCTCAATTCATTTGCCTTCTACTCACAGTGATCATGGCCAGATACAAAGAAGAAATGGATCTCATTTTTTGGTGAGAAAGCCTTGCATTTTATATTTTCTTAGCTGACACAAAGTGTCAATGATTATAAGCTATATCTTTGAATTTTAAAAGCTCTTTTATTATTATATTTTTCTTGCATGTGCAATATACTTTTTCATTTTTTTTATTTTTTCTCTCCTTTTCATATTTGAAGCACGTGTCACCAGCATTAAGATTTTCTTTAACTTTTTGACTTTTCAGTGCTACAAGTTTGAAATACATTTGCTAATGCATGCCCTAAAAAGCTAGAGACTATAAAAACGATGCCACTAATTATTTAAAGATTATGGAACTTTGCTTAATGATTCTGTCTGATTCCAGGACAAGATATACACACAAGAGCCATTGCACAGAGCCAAAGAAAAGCCAATCCAGGATGGATTGATGCACTTCTAAGCCAATACAAAGGTCTTGAACCTAGTGTGAGACTTGGGGTTGCAACACTTGACTTATGTTAAGATGTAGGCCTTCCTTGTGTCTACACTCACTCTGAAGATACTCACAGACGAGTATCCCCAAACTTGGCTCCTACTTGGCTTCCATAATCTGGTCCCTTCCTTTTCTGCCTCTCATAGTGTGGCAACTTTCTGTAGTCCTGGTTACTGACTGGGTAAATGCATCATTGCTTAGATCATTTTGATTGGGCCTTGATTCAAGGACCTGTTATAGATTTATTTTTCTTTTACTTGGAATTTTTACACATAAGACTTTGATAGTCTATATTTTCATCCAAAAATTCTTCTTTTCTTTTTGATTTTTCTGATATCTTTTTAATTTCTCTTGCCAATTGATTCATATACCTCATACCTCAGCCATGCATCTTTAAGTGATCCTGTTTTTTTTTTTTTAATCACCCTCTTAACGGGGGGAATGTAAAAAAAAAAAATCATTATTTAAATTGCAAAGCTTAAATTCCTTTTGAGAAGAATTTTAGGTAAAGAAGATGCTACCTCTCTGAATCCAGAAACTGAACTGTTGGAGAAACCACCATGAAGAAGCCTCCAGACCACAAGTTGCATAAAATTGAACTTTGGATGTGGCTGATTGAACATTTATTTGTATGTATACTTTCATGCCAAAGGGGACTGCCCCCTAACTGGCTTTTTGTCAATGCGTTCAGCAATTATTGGTTTTGTTTTGTTTTTTTCTTATCCTCAAATTATTGTAATCTTTAAATTGATTATGTTTTTATGATCCTTTGGGGAAGAACTTCTTCCCAGAGGATCAAACAGGGGAATGTAAAATTGAGATTTGAACTCTGGACTTCAATCCCCACAAGTCCTTGCTCCACTTCCCCAAAATGCTTTGTAATCTCACGGAATTCTGGGTGAGATCGAGAAGGTATTTAAGCTGATTACAAAGGCTTTTGAGCTCTTTTTTGGACTTCCTTTTTGGGGCAGACATGGCTCTTTCCATAATGTAGGTGAGGTCTTGTCTAGGCCTCTGGCCTAGGCACATGTTTTTTCTTACTTGTATATTCTTAAATTCTCAACCTTCAGTAAACCTCTAAAAAAATATAATACTCCTTGCAGAGAGAAACTAATTTCTACCTGCCTCAGTTTCCCTAAATTTTAATCTTTACACATATGAACACAATTTCTTGCTTTATAATGCTAGTCCATCTCTTTTACTTACCCCTTTTCTTTGAAAAATTTAATAGTGTGATTTTTATTTAACAACCATGCCATGAATTAGGGGGCAGCTGGGTGGCTCAGTAGATTAAAAGCCAGGCCTAGAGATGGGAGGTCCTGGGTTCAAATATGACCTCAGACACTTCCCATCTGTGTGACCCTGGGCAAGTCACTTGACCCTCATTGTCTAGCCCTTACCACTCTTCTTCTGCCTTGGAACCAATACACAGTATTGACTCCAAGAGGGAAGGTAAGGGTTTAAAAAAACAAACAAACAAAACAAAACAATCATACCATGAACTCTATAGTCTAATCAGATTTGTAGGAAGAAGGTAATGGAATCCAAAGAGCAAGTGAGAGCACAAAGACTGAAGGCTTGAGAACAGATGAAAATCAGGAATGGGTACTTTCCCCAAGTACATAGTTTGGCACTTAAATTTTTTTTAAATTTGATGAGATTTATCCACTGTTAGCAAATCAATAACAGTTTTCTTGCTGGTCTTGCCAACCTGGGATCCAAAGCACTCTATGGCTCCCGCAAATAGGAGTCGTTGGTGTTGGTCCAGCATTTCATGGACAGGGTTCCAGAACCAGTGTGCTTCAGGAAAAGCAGAATTCCTGGTAACAAAATTTCTTCTCTGCAGGGTTCAGAGCATGAAAGTTTTCTATCTTTAGAAACTTACTTACAGAGAGCTGGAAAGTACCTCAGCCTCATTATCATTATCAACTCATTATCAACTGAGAGTTTGAAGTACAAAATGAGGGTGGTCATTAACGTGGATGACTGGGCTGGGAACATTGATGGGGGCAGTGGCAGTAGGGAGCAGTGCCTGGTGGGCCAAAGTTGGGGTCCCAACAGCAGTGACTGCAAAGCCTGCCCTGTCTCTTTTGAATCAGGTGTGCCCATCTAGAGCTATATACTCCAAAACTCGACTCAAACACACTAATCAGCAAAATCTATGCAATTAAATTTGGACATTTATGTATATCCATTGGAAGCCATGAGTTTTTATTACTGGCTCCTTTCTTTGAATTTTTTTGCTATTAACTTCAGGATGTCTTAACTGTTATTGGTATTCCTCATTATTCTCTATTCCTAATTACTCTCTAGCTTGGTAGATATACACAAGCAGTTTTCTTCTTCCCCTGCTTTTAAAGAGTTTTTCATGGGATTAGTAAGATTTAAGGCAAATATAATCTTACCAGCTTTTATTAGGCATATTTCACCCAGGGACAGGAGTCTTTTGTTCCTGGATTTTAAACTGTGATCCAGAAGTCTGAATCCTGTTTTCAAGCACCACCTTCTTAGCCACCTATCTTCTTTCCAAACTAGTGTTTCTCTCCTATACCCTTTGTTTTTGTCAATGTCCCAACCTTTTGGTTGTTTCCCAATGAATATAATGTAAAGGTACCTATTTTAACAGACATGGCCTAAATCTGCCCTTTGAATTCCTTCAGAATTCTTAGAGGAGTGCCATTTGGTCTCAGTGATATTAAAAAAAAAAATCACAGTTGTCCATAACCTAGAATACCTTATGTTTACAACTTCCCCAAGATCACAAAGTCAGTTAGTGATAGAGTCAGAATTAGAATCCAGATGGTTCAAGGTTCTTTCTCTCATGCTACATACCAGTAACTCATACCTCAGAAGCCACAACCCACATTCATAAGAGGTAGTACAATAGAGCAAAAAAAGTACAGGAGACCTGCCTTAATCACTTACTAAGAACTAACATTTATTTAAAGTTTGCCAAGTGCTTTACATGTCATCTCATTTAATTCTCAAAACAACCCTATGTGATCAGAGTTGGAAAGCATCTAGAACTATGTTGGCGAACCTATGGCACATGTGCTAGAGGGAGCTCCCTTCCCCCTTTCCACGCATGCCTGAAGATCCTCTGCCCAGTGGCCCAGTGGGAATGCTTCTTCTCTCCCCTGTCTGGGTTAAGGTGGGGGACTCATATGCAGCATGAGAGTTGTAGTTTAGGCACTCAGTCTCTAAAAGGTTAGCCATCACTAGACCATTTCTGAGGCAGGATTTAAACTCAGAACTTTCTGACTTCAAGTCCCACATTCTATTCCGCCATGCCACTTAGCTGAGTATTAGGTACTGCTGTGCCTTGAAGGGTGGTTTCCTAGCATCCATTCTCTCTTTGCTGAATGATTCTGAACCAGCTTTGAATACAAGCATTTGTAAATCTCCCTGAATCTTCCAGCTTTGATCTGTTGCCCACAGGTAGCCTCAGGGGAAAAAAAAAAGCTAGTGTAGGCTTCAGAATATAGCCTCTGGCTGTCACCTTCCATCCACTGGTTTAGATATCTTAGCTTTTTAAAAATGATAATAGATGGCCAGTTGGGCAAATTCACACATTATATTTTTGCTAAGTCCAGTTTCTTCCTTCCTAATTCCTCAAGATTGTTGGTGACTCTAGGCTCACTGATGACCATGTAAACCTCAAAATTTCTCAGACTTATGAATGTTAGGGGTTTCCCCCATTAGGGAATCTTCTACTTAAAAAAATTCCCTAGCAGATGGTGAGAACTCTACTTGAGTGTGGGGGCTCCTTGCCTTGGGAATATCTCTACTCCACCCTACTTAGGACTGCTTTAGGACAGAGAGCTCCTTAAGAACAATGAAAAGTGCTTTGATCCATATTTATGGAAGGGACAGGAAGTTCTTTGAGTCATGACTGTTTTAGAATTGATACAATGGGATACTAAGTACCTATAAAGGTGGGGCAACTTGTAAACTACTTAAACCGAAAAGGGTGATAACTTATTCAGAGGCTTTTTCAAATTGAAATTTGTCAACACAGCAGCATTTTTTTCTGACTTACTAAAGAGATTAAAACTACTCAGCTGTGAATTCAAAATGGGTGGTCCTTTAGAAACATCTACAGTGATTGGTAAATGTAAGGACTTAGGGGAGGTGACAGAGAAGATTTTGCCCTTAAAAATAAGAGCTCAGGGAAGAGCTGGGAAGTCATTCTGAAACATTCAGATTGGAGAGACTCATTCTGAGGAGACTGATTCTGAAACATTCAGATGGAGGAGGGAGCTGGTAAAAGCAGCTGAGATGCTGCTGGCCTGGTGTCATTAGAAATCCTTACTTAGACAGATCTTATGGTGAGTTATAAAAAACTGACTGATTCCTCTCTTAAGGCTCAGGTCTAGGCCATATTGGCTTGAGGCCCTTCATACTTATTCCTTTCTTACTCTCTCTCTCTTTCTTTGATTACTCATTGTATTGTTAATTAAAATCTCTATAAAACCCAATTGACTTGGGTATTTGAATAATTGGGAATATTTCCCTGGTGACCACCTTATATTTGATTTAAAAACCAAGACACTGTAGTGAAACATATTTCTGCGGTCAAATTTACTCACTCTCTCTTATATCTATCACAATTTATATCTTCCACCATTTAAACTCACTACAGTTTAAGACCTCAACCATTTTAAATCTCACAACCAAGATTAAGTTTGAAACTAAGGAGTAGAAAGAGGGCTAGATCTGGAGTCAGAGGACTTCAGGAATTCAAATGCTGTTTCTGCCACTTACTAACAATGGGACTCTGGCTAAGTTGTCTTCTTCTAGACTTCAGTTTCCTCTTCTGCAAAATGGACTAAAATCAAGAGTTAGATTCTAAGCTTCTTTTTGTGTCATGTGTCCTTTTGGCGGTCTGATGAGATCTGAGTGCTCTTTCTCAGAATCATATTTTTAAATACAAAACCAAACCCAACACACACACACACACACACACACACACACACACACACACACACACAAAACAACAACAACAACAATGGGATTACAAAGAAAATGAATTATCTTGAAATAAATATGGGAATTTTTTCCCATGTAACCCCCCCAATTAAAATTTAGCTATGAACTTTGATATTCCACAAACTCTTACTCTTAATGGTCATTAGGATTCCTTCTAGTTTTAGAAAACCTGAAGTAGGTTTCGCTTTAATCAATGCCATGGCATTTTTTATTCAGTAGGAACTAGGAACTTGATTTCATCAGTATAGGAAACTCCTGAGTGAAGGAATTCTTTCAACCAATACAGGCTGGCACCTTTTCTACAACTTTATAGCACTGGTCGGTTGTCTAGAGTACTAAAATGATTTTTCTAGAGCTGCAAAACGAATTCTCTAGCCACTAGACAAGCCTGCCTCTTTTTTCAGTGCTGTAATAAACCCTCCTGAGGCACCATGGATAGAGGACTGGAGTCAGAAGGACCTAAATTCAAATCTGGCCTCACATTCTTCCTGGATGTTTGATCCTAGGCAAGTTACTTAACTCTGTTTGCCTAGCCCTTCTGTCTTAGAGTTGTCACTTAGAGAGAAAGTGAAAGTTTTAAAAGATAGATATAGTGAGATAGAGAGGGAGATAAATTTGTATAGTGTACCTTCTGTACACTATCTTCATTGACGTAGAAATGGTGAGTTTCATTTAGTTCTTGGTCTAAAGGGTATAAGGCCAAAGGACATCCTCACTAATCAAATGACTGTCAGTGCAGGATAAAATCCAGTCTGTTGCAATGGGAAAAACATTAGACTAACAGTCAAAGAGACCTGGGTACAATCTGAATGCCATTGCTAGCCTGGAGTGTGACCTTGGGGAAGTCCCTTCCCTTCTCTGTACCTTACTTTCCCCATCCCTAAAAATGAAGAGATGGGATTGGGTCGACCTCTAATTTTTCTTTTTCTTTTAATAGACCCTTACCTTCTGTCTTGGACTCAATACTATGTATTGGCTCCAAGGCAGAAGAGTAGTAAGGGCTAGGCAATGGGGGTCAAGTGACTTGCCCAGGGTCACACAGCTAGGAAGTGTCTGATGCCAGGTTTGAACCCAGGACCTCCCCTCTCTAGGCCTGACTCTCAATCCACTGAGCAACCCAGCTGCCCCCACGACCTCTAATTTTTCAATGACTCTTTGTCCATACCTCTATAGATGGGGACCAGTGCGCCCACCTTTTTTGTACTCACAGTAAATTACCTGACAAACTTTGCAAATTGCACATCAGAAAGTGTTTGCAACCTCACTAAATGACATAAGTTATGACCATAAAGCCAAACAGCAGAGTTCAGAAAACCCACCACCTTTCACTGCTCCCTACTAGATGAAGGAGAGGAAGATAGTCCTATATCAAGGAGGGCATGATTTAGCTGTGATGAGATGACCTGAATATGTGAAAAGAGTGTTACATTGACTCAATAATTCAGTTCAACCAACAATTATCCAGCAACTGCTGTGTGAAGCATTCCATGTAGACCCTGGAGAAGGTACAGAGTTCTGATAAGGTACAGTCCTTGCCTTCATGGATCTTCCAGGCTAATGGGGAATTTGTTATTTCACGAATACTTCAGAGATACTTCAGGGATCTGTGATTTGCCTGGGATGGGTGTTCTTTGCAACATCACTGCTAACAATTCCTCTAACCCTTGCTGAGCAGGCCATGGCTAAAAAAATCTATTAGCTGGGGGCCACTCACTGGTGATGCACTCACATCAAATTAGCTAGGCTGTGATTTGGTTAGCACAGCCATTGTCACCGGGGCCATCTTTATGCCCCAGGCAACCCCTAGAAGAGAACTTTAGTCCAAAGCCATAAGTTGCAGAAAAGGTGCCCAACTGGTTTTCCCTCACTCGGGAGTTTCTTATTCTGATCAGGTCTAGTTCCTCATCTCTATTGAAGAAAGAATGCCATAGTTTGATTAAAGGTGGACCTATTTCATGTGTTCTAAAGCTAGAAGAAACCCTAGTGACCATTTAGTGATTTAGGACCGAGGAGGGAGAGGTCACTAGGAATCAGTAGTTTGGGATGGAAGATATCAAGAACTTCACTGAGGTGCAAAAATCTGAGTTGTACTTTAAAAGACAGATGAGGGAGTAACTAGATGGTTCAGTGGAGAGAGAGCCAGGCCTAGAGACAGGAGGTGCTGGGTTCAAATCTGACCTTAGACACTTCCTAGCTGTGTGGTCCTGAGCAAGTCACTTAACCCCAGTGGCCTAGCCCTCAGCATGGGAAACCAAATGAGCAAAGGCACAGAGATGGGAAAGCACAAAGAGAGACAGAGATGAATAAGTAGCAGTTTGGCCAAACTGTAACATACATACAGGTAAAGAATATGAAATTAGTCTGGAGAAATAGGATAGCACATAGTAAGAGTGAAAAAGAATGCTGGCTTTCAAGTCGGAGGAAGTGAGTTCAAATTCCACTTGTCTCATTAC
Organism: Monodelphis domestica; assembly: GCF_027887165.1. Taxonomy (NCBI): domain Eukaryota; kingdom Metazoa; phylum Chordata; class Mammalia; order Didelphimorphia; family Didelphidae; genus Monodelphis; species Monodelphis domestica. The sequence continues at coordinate 369,109,550 of NC_077230.1, read as the reverse complement.
ATGCATGGCCTTAAGCAAGTCACCTAACCACTTCTGACCTCAGTTTCCTCATCTGTAAAATGAGGGGATCAGGTTAGATTACAGGTCCCTACCCCCTCTAAATCTATAAGCTTATGAATGCTAAATTCAAACTAAGTTCATTTTTTCTTTTTATTTATTTATTTTTAATTTTTGAAATTTTTATTTAATTAATTTAGAATATTTTTCCATGGTTACAAGATTCATGTTCTTACCCTCACCTCTCCACTCCCCTCCCATAGCTGACACCCAGTTCCACTGTGTTTTACATGTATCATTGATCAAGACCTATTTCCATATTATTAGCATTTGCATTGGGGTGATCATTTAGAGTCTATGTCCTCAATCATATCCCTATCGACCCATATGATCAAGTAGTTGTCAAACTAAGTTCAAAGTTTGAATTTTACTTAGGAGGCAATAAAGGGCCATAACAAGGTCTTTTCCCTCCCCTCTTCATTTTAGTCACTTTATTTGCATAACAACAAATTGCTTTCCAAAATGGCTGTACATTTCACAGCTCCACCAGCAATGTATTAGTGCCCTTTTCTTTCTTCTTTCTACAGCTCCTCCAATATTGACTGTTGCCTTTTACTGTCATTTTTGCCAATTTGCTGAGTGTTCCGTGAAACCTCACAGGTGTTTTGATTTGTATTTCTCTTATTATTCACAATTAAGAGCATTTTATTCCTGTGGTGAATTCTTTGAAGTTCTTCTTTTAAAAAACTGTTCATATCCTTTGACCACTTATTTATTGTGAAATTGCTATTAGTCACATACACATAATGTAATATATCTGTGTGTATATATATACACATAGATATAAAATTATTAATTCTTAATACCTTGGATACCAAATATTTATCAGAGAAATTTGATATAAGGATTTTTTTTTATCAATGTAACCATTTCCCTTCTCACCCTAAAAGTGATGATGTTCCTGCAGAAGTTTTTCAGTTTCAAGCAATCAAAGTTAGTTTTGTCTTTTGAAATCACCTCTTTGTCTTGTTTAGTTAAGAATGTGTCTCCTAATATAACCCAGGTCAAACTGCTTACTGTCTCTGGGAAGGGGAGAGGGAAAGGAGGGAGACAATTTAGATCTCATAACTCAAAAAAATCATGGAAAATTGTTATTACATATAATTGGTCAAATAAAATATTTTTAAAACAATATATCTCCTATAGTGGTAGTCTCTGTGACCGAGAATGACTATTGTCTTTGTGCATTATCATCTATTGATGTACCCTCATGTGGCTTTGAAGTCCAAAGACTATATATATATATATATATATATATATATATATATATATATATATATATATATATATCTCCTATACTGAAATGATTTACCATTTCCTTCTCCAGCTTATTTTACAGATGAGGAAACTGCGGCAAATAGGGATGTAAGTGACTTACCCAGGGGTCATGCAGCTAGTAAGTGTCTGGGGCCACATTTGAACTCAGGAAGATGAGTCTTCCTGACTCTGGGTCTGGTGATGTATGTGCTGCACCACCTAGCTGCCCTAACAAGCAATTGGCAAGAGTAGAAAAGGCAAATTTTGACTTGAAGTAAGGATGGGGTCATGAAGAATTTGGACAGGACTGAACAACAGGAAGAACTTCCTAATAATGACAGCTATGAAAGTGAGTTAAGTGCAACTGCTTATTCATATGCTTTGGCAATTTGTCAATTAGGACCTCTCATTTCTAGTCCTGACTCTCGATCCCCTGAGTCACCTAGCTGCCTCTTCCCAGCAGGTTTCATCAAATAGAAAGTTTTTTCCTAAGTAATTTATATTTTGTAGTTTATCAAACACTGTATTATGACAAGCAAATCTTTGAAGCATTCCATATTTTTATTTAATTATCATCTCTATATTGATGATTCTTTAATATATCAATCCTGCCCCAGTCTTTTTGCTGACCTCCAATCTCACACCTCCAATTGCCTTTCAGTCATCTTCAACTGGATGTCCAGTAGACATCTTAAACTTAATATATATAAAACAGAATTTATTATCTTTCTCCCCTAAACTTTTCTGCCTCTATCCTCTAAGTAGCTCAATCTCACAACCCAGGAGTCATCCTGGACTCCTCATTCTATTAAACCTCCCATATCCAGTCTGTTTACAAGTCTTGTCAATCTTATCTCTGCAACATCTCCAGAATATGTCTCCTCCTCTCCTCTGACACTGCCTTCACTCTAGTGCAGGCCTTTATCACCTCATGCCTTGATTACAGCAATAGCCTGCTAATGGGTCTACCTGCTTCTAGTATTTCTCCACTCCAATTCATCTTCCTCCATTCAACCACTTACAATGATTTTCCTAACTCATTTTAGGCAAGTACAGATCCAGTCATGTCACAGCCCACCCTCCCTCCTTACTCAGTAAACTTCAATGACTTCCTATTGCCTCCAAAATCAAATATAAAGTGTATTGTTTGGCATTCAAAGCTCCTTATAACCTAACTAACCCCCTCATACTTTTTCAGTTTTCTTATAATTCCAGCATTCTCTTTGATCCAGTGACATCAACCTCCTGGTTGTTCCACAAATGGGGCACTCCATCTCTTGCCTCTGGGCATTTTCTCTGGCTGTCCCTCATGCCTGGAATTCTCCCCCCTTCTCCATTGAGAATACTGACTTCCCTGGCTTTTTAAAAATCCTTTTACTGGAAACTTTACCCAATGCTTTTTAACTTTGGTGCCTTCCCTCTTAATTATTTCCTATTTATCCTGAATGTTGCTTGTTTGTATATATCTGTTTACATGTTGTCTCAGCATTAGATGGTAAGCTCCTTGAGGGTAAGGCTGGTTTTTTTCCTCTTTTTATACCCCAGTGCTTAGCACTGTGCTTGGTACATAGTAGGTACTTAATAATGTTGGTATACTGATTGATTGTAACATGGAAAGGTTGGACTAAATGGCTTTTAAGGGCCGACCTAGCTCTAGATGTATGATAATTCAATGATCTGATCACCAGATCAAAGCATAATACATGTGGCAGCAGGTAAAGGATGAACTAAGAGTACAGAGAGAATCTTACCTGTTCAGAGATCATTGCAATAGTGCCATTGGGTGGAAAGAGTAAGATGGTGTCAAAGAACTGGAAATTGGGCAGATGCCCATCAATGGAAAATGACTAAACAAAGTGTGGCATGTGATTATGATGGAACACTACTGTGCTATCAGGATGGTTCCAGAGAAACCTGGGAAAACCTATATGAACTCATGTGTAGTGAAGTAAGCAGAACCAGGAAAATACAGTTGTATGTGGTAACCACAATATTGTAAGGATAATCTACTGTGATCAAGACAGTGATCCAAAAGACTCATGATGAAAAATGCTGTTCGCCTCCAGAGAGAAAACTAATTAACTCCAAATGCAGATTGAAGCAGACTTTTTTTTATTTTGTGTCTTCTTTTGCAACATGGTTTATATGGAAGTAGGTCTGTGTGACCTCACATGTTCAACTGATTTAAATTGAATTCATTCTCAAGGAGGGGGCAAGGGGCCTGAGGGAGGGAGAGAAATTGAAACTCAATTTTTAAAAAAATGATCGTTAAAACATTATTTTACACATAATTGGGAAATAGTTTAAAAAATAAATAAAACTGTATTTTTTTTAAGTTAGAGGAAGGGTATGTAAACAAGTACTCCTGGAGAAGATGGAGCTAATTTGGTGCAATTCTAAAAGCTCAGGACAAGCAGTCTGGTGACCTGAACTTCAAGTCCCAACTTTAGCACTAACTTGGTGTTCTTAAATAAGTCACTTCTCCCTGAACTTCAATTTACCTTTCTTATCTGTCAGATGAAAGGGCTGAACTAAATGATCTCTAGGGCCCTTCCAGGTTTTAATAGCCCTGAACTCTTACTATTCTCATTCCTAATGTTTATTTATTTCTTTATATGTTGCCTTCTAAAATGTAAGCTCCTTGAAGGTTAGGACTTCTTCATTTTTGTCTCTATGTTCCCAGTGCCTACCACAGTGCCTTGCAAATAGTAGACACTTGAATATTTATAAAGTTGAACCTATGATTCCAGGGCTCTCATAGGTACTCAGTGAATGTGAATGATGATGAATACATGGCTGTGTGGGGCAAGTGCCAAACGCTAGGTACATATGATGAAGTTTATCAGAGATAGATGATGATCTCACCTGTATCTTCTCCATACCAGTCACTTGGGATATCCATCATAGAGCTCACAGCCACTCCTTCCTCTGGTCTGCTCTCAAAACCTCGAGAAAAGTGGGCAGCATCCTCTTTGCTCTGGGTTGTACTGTTGCGCAAAAGAGCTTCCAAAAACTGCTTCATGTGGTAATTATTACAGGCCAGGTCCAAGGCCTGGCTCCCAGGAAGAACTCCCTCCATGGGTTCCAGGGCCAGTGGGGCTGAGTATTGCTGCAGCCGGTCACCAACTTCAACCTCAACCTCCACTTCATCAGAGTCAAACTCCACTTTGGGTTCTGTCCCTTTAGGCAGGGAAGGGAGGTCATCCACAGAGTCACTGCCAGGGGGACCTTTTACCACTAGCTCCAATGGGTGACAGCTGGTACAGCCCTCACAAGAGGTATCTTGGTGGCAGTTCCCAACCTGTTCTCTTTCTTCTGGCAAGGGCATCAGGATGGGGCACTGGTTTTTTGGACCACAAGAAGTCACCTCCCGGCCAGATACAGAACTCCCACTGTCAACCTGGTGAGCAGCTACTGCAGCTGCAGCTGCAGCCACTGCAGCCGCAGCTTCCTTCTCCATCTTCCGGCAGATGTCAAGTGAGGAGCGGATATAAGTCTTGCAGAAGTTCACCACATCTGTCATCTGTAGGTAGCTGGCAGCTGACATAACCTCAATTACATTCTCCCCGCACAGATCCAATTTTCCTGAATAGAGGAAATCCAGGATAGTAGAGAAGGCCTCAGAAGTCACAATGTCCAAAGAGGCTGTGCTGTGCCGCCCACTGTCCTGAATATAGTGGATCAGCAGAGCTCGGAAGTATCCACTGTTGGCAAAGAGAATGTTCCTGTGGGCTTTGAAGATCCGTCCTTCCACAATGATGCTACAATCACAGAAGAAGTCCCTCTTTCGTTGCTCATTCAGCTCTCCCAAGAGCTTCGTGTAATAGGACTGCATCTCCATTTCTGCTATAGCTGTTGCTGCTACCACTAAGGGAGCTGCCTGTGATCCCTGTCAAAATTTTTTAAAAATTGACAGAAAAATTATTCTATCTTATAAAAGTTGTTTCTTAAATAAGTTGCTTCTACGATTTAATGTAAGCTAACCTTTAGAAAGCATCTAATTCAAATCTCCAGAAACTCTACAGGCTCTCCATAGAGACTCCATAGAGTCTGTTTTAGAACTGGAGAGGAACTTGAAGTCATCTGACAGGCTTGCCTAGCCCTGACACTCCGTTGAGGCCCCCACTGTCTCCTTTTGTGCTGCCAGGAAGCAGAAATAGCCCTACTAGGTTGGAATTCTGAATGATTAACTAGCTTTATGACCCTAAGTAAGTCACTTACCTTCTCAGAATCTCACTTTCTTCTTTTATAAAAAATAGAATTAATAACTTATAATAAACTCTCAGGGTCGTAAAGATCAAATAAAACAATGTACAAGGAAATAGGGAATAAAGAAAGACTGGACTTATGATTTCATTGAGGTAGAGAACTCCCCACTAAGGAAACTCCTTCTACCAGTGAAGGTCAATACCTTCTTTGAAACACCTTCTCACTTATTGCTGAAAGAACTGCCCAGAGCACTAAGAGGTATTGAGAGGAAAAATCAGTCCAAACTGCAATAAAACAACTGAGGCAGAGCTCTGAGCCAATAGCTATTTATTAAAGGGACCTGACCCCCCCCCTTTAGTCAATAGGATCCTTAATCTTCCTAAAGTTCTGAGATGCTCCCTCCCTCTAGAGCCCAGATTTTTATAAGTCATATTTCACAGATTATCCAGAACAAGATAAAAAATCCCATTGGTAGTCCTACAATCACATTAGTGGTCACAAGGTAAAGAGAGGACAGATCTCCACCCAAGCCTGGGTAAGGGGTGGACAAAACACCACTCCCCTTGGGCAACTGAGGGAAGTGACAAAGAGCTGAGGTGCTCTTAAAATAACTAGGAGACTTTCCATGAGTAGTTAGAAGAAGGGCTGTTCATAGGACAGGCCGGATGTATGCCCACTGAAAGGATCATAGGATGGCAATGGAAATGACTGTCTCCCCAGGTTGAGTAATGAGAAAAAGGGTCAGAGGGTGAAGATCCAGAGGTCTAGAAGTCCCCTTTCCTTTGCTGGCACTTATTCATTAAGCCACATAATAGGTGGAAGTCCTTTACATATGACATTTCTGTGGTTTAAGAAAGTACATTCATGGATCTTGGCCTAATATCTGCTTATAGCTTAAAAGGCCTACTATAAGAAGCCATTTTAATCTGATATGAGTATAATATACATTCAATACTTATATGATTAAACCTAACTGACTATATCTGAATCAATGAGTACATATTTCCACTATGTAATCATCATACTAAACTGAATAATACTGATTGGAAATATGGTAGGGATCAAAACAGATCCCATAGAGGGTAAGTGATTTGCCTCAAGTTTTATATATATATGTCAGAGATGAAATTTTTTTTTTTAAACCCTTACCTTCCATCTTAGAATCAATACTGTGTATTGGTTCCAAGGCAGAAGAGTGGTAAAGGCTAGGCAATGGGGGTTAAGTGACTTGTCCTGGATCACACAGCTGGAAAGTATCTGAGGTCACATTTGAACCCAGGACCTCCCATCTCTGGGCCTGGCTCTCAATCCACTGAGCTACCCAGCTGCCCCCTCAGAGATGAAATTTGATCCATGCTCAAAAGAGATATAAATGTCATTTATTATTCTAAGATGGTTCAAGTAAAAAGTTTAGATGCTCCAGAGGATTAAATTGGTTCCCTGCAAGGAGATAGGATTTCTAGTTCAGTTCACCTTTATCCTAAGACTCAGCCTGTTTGTCCCAACTCCCCACCCCCAATCTGTGGTACCATGATAAAAGGATAAAACCCAAGAAGCCAAACCTTCCCTATACATGATGTGGAAAGGAGAAGGGGTACATTGGGGACTAGTAACATCCCCAAATCCGTGGAACTATGTTAAAGGAGCAAAATCCCTGATGCCAAAGCCACTCTTTTCATAGTGTGGGAAGGGGTACAACCATTTCAAGTTACTAGCTCAGGATCAGGTATCTAGAGGGCTCCTGTTTATCTCCGGGGCTCTGCTGGCCAGCTCCTCCAGATGAAGAATATCCCACTAAGTCAGAGCCTGGCACTGATGGGGCTTCTGGACTCAGGTTGAGCTGGCCGAGAGCTCCTGGTGTGGCTGACCCTGGCTACAGCTGAAAGGATCTTGTGTGGAATAAGAGGGATGGGAATAAATGGACAAGTGCCCGTGCCCCGCCCCTAGACTCCCTGCAAGCACGCATCCTGGCGCTCTGGGTTCTCATAGACCTCATCCCCATTCTCATCCCCAGCCCAACCCAGCCCAGCCCTATCTTCATCCTCATCCTCATCCTCATCCTCATCCTCAGGCTCCGCGCCAACCTGGACCAAGGCCGAACCCGTCCGCAAGGGGCAGGAGAGGGGCGTATCCCAGCCGTGCGGCGCAGCAACCCGCACAGGTGCTAGTGGGTTTAAGAGCCCGACCCCCAACCCTTGGGATGTCTCAGAGGCCAGCCCGCCCGCAGCCCGGGAGAAAGGGGGCCCGCAGCAGCATCCCCAACTCTCACCTCTGTGCCGGCCCGGGCCGTGCTGCCACCGAACCGCACGCGCAGACACGCCCCCCTCCAGCCACTGGCGCTCCCTCCCCTCCCCCATTTTGAGACTCCAGCCAATCACGCAGCGCCGCCAGATTCCAGGAGGCGGGTCCTCTGGCCAGCCTGTTCGCCTAGGTCGCGGTCCCCTTCTTGGCCACCCCTGGAGAAGATGCGCTCTGAAGCTGCCCTGGGCAAGAGGAATGCTGGGAGTTGTGGTTTCGGCATTCGTTTTAGGGATAGAAGTTCGAGGACAGGACTGCAAATCCCAGGATGCAGTGACGTTAAGGACCAGGACTAGGAACGAGGTGAAGCTCCCATGTGTCTCCATGCCCAGTTTTTCACATGACATGCAATGCACGACCTGCAACATGGCTGGCCTTCATCTTGGGCTGTAAAGCACAAATGATGTTACACATACTCACCCATACAAGTCTATAAATAATTACAGCCTACGTGCAGAGGCACAGCAGCCTTATGTCCAATTAAAAAAATTTTGTTCTACGCCTGTCACGTGCATATCTCTGTGTGAAGAAGAGGGAAAAAGAAGGCCTAACTAGCAAGGCCTAACTAGCAAGAGTTCCACCAGGGAGATTATGAATTCAGTTCAATAGATATTAAGTAAACTACAGTATTTGCTTCTCTGGATAGGGGATGCACCTTAGTAGAATTGTAAGCTCCATGAGGACAAGGGACATCTTCCTTTTTGTCTTCATATACCTATTATCTAGAACAATATATATAGCAGATATTAAATATTGAACTAAAATGAAGTGGCTGCTCTGTACTTGGTGCTGAAGAGGGAGAGAAGAGAACAAATTTCGGTAAGCATGCCTCTACCTCTCTCAGTTCCTTTAGGAAGCTTACCAACCAGTAAAGTGAGAGTAAACAAAACGATTTAACATAATATGCAATTATATATGGTATTCGGGGCACTACCTAAGTCACATATTGGCCCCACAGACACATCTGCCCCAGATTCAAGGTACTCTGACAGTCTATGTCTACACAGATTTGTTGCTCACAAGTTCCTGCCAATGAGTTTACCTTTATTATTCATCTAGCAATAAAACATTTCCCCCATAAGCCTGGAATACACAGATACACAATCAGTGGGAAGAGTGGGCACATGTAAGGAACAGGAAAGGAGAAACACATACATGAGAAACTATGGAGGGACACATGCAGATGACACAGAAAAAAAATTTAGAAACTCAGAAATATATATTTAACACAAAATTTATAATAAGGTACTGTAAACACCCCATAAAAAAAAAAGAAAAAAATTCAGATTTTTCTGGCACAAAGAGAGGACCAAAATTTTTTACAGATTTTCCAGATCAAGGGGGCACGGCACCCATAATCCTCAGCAATGTAGAATATGTGTAAATGTGCATGTATATACATATGTGAGTGTGTGTGTGTGTGTTGAGCAAGTGTTTTTCAAGTGTTGAACCTACCCTGATATCCAATATAATTTAATCCTAGAATTGGAAGGGATCTTGAAGACCATCTAGTGTAAACCCTACCTGAGAAAGAAGACACCCAAAAATGGTTATCCAGCCTTTCCTTAATGATATCTAGTAATTAAGAATCTACTGCTTTGTGTGGAAGCTCAGTCCACTTTAGGATAGTTCTGTTAGCAAATTTTTCCTTACATCAAAACTAAATGTTCTTCTTTTTTAAAATTCATTTTTATTTTATTCTTAGCTCTGAATTCTCTCTCTCCCACTTCTCCTTGCCCTCACTGAGAAAACAAGAAAAAACAAAACCCATTTACAAATGTACAGTCAACCAAAATAAATTCCAGCATTTGCTACATATAAATATGTATGTGTGTGTTACAGATATGTATGTATATGTATAGCTCAGGCCACACTCTGGAAGTATCATCATCTGGAAGTATCTGGATAGCATGCTTCATGTAGAATCCTCTGTAATTGTTGGTCACTGTGTTAATCACAGTTCCTAAGTCTTTCAAAGTTGTTTGGCTTTACTATTTTGTCATTGTATAAATTGTTCTTCTAGTTCTACTTTATTTTCGTTTAGTTCATTTGTCTTAGGTTTCTCCAACACTATGCAGTTTCTCATTTCTGATAGCAGGTAGTATTTCATTGCACCACCATAAAAAGAGCTTCTATAAATATTTTTGTATAATAAGTAACTTTTCCTCTTTTTTTAAATCTTTTTGGAGTAGAGATATAATAGTGAGATCACTGGATTAAAGGATATTCACAATTTAATAATTTTGGAGGTATAATTTCAAATTTATTTCCAGAATAGCTGGACTAGTTCACAACTCAAAACAGTGAATTAATGTACCTATTTTTCAATAGCAGCTCCAGCATTTGTCATTTTCCCTTTTTGTCAACTTTGTCAATCTGATAAGTGTGATACTGGAATTGTTTTAATTTGAATTTCTCTATTAGTAATTTAGAGTATTTTTTTGGTATGACTATCAATAGTTTGAATGTCTTCCTCTGAAAACTGCCTATTCACAGCCTTTGACCATTTATTAACTAGGAAATGGCACTCATTTTCATAAATTTTTGTAGTGAACCTTCCATGACCTCATGGGAATAGAGTTCCTCTTCCCAGGTGTTTGTGACATACTATTCCTGCTGAGTACACCAAAACATAGAAATCTCAGTTCAAGGCTGTATAAACAGTTCCAAGAAATCCTGAGAATGGGTTAACTCCCCTGTTCACTTTCTGGGAAGGATTGGGTAGCATAGATTGTTTCTCTGGAGAAGAGCTTTAAATCTTGTGTGCTGCATACAATAAACATTCATTATCCCTGTTTTGATAATGTTCCAGTCTTTCTTTCTTGGGACTCCGTAGATGTCCCTAGCTAGTGGCTCCTGGAATAGGGACACCCCCGGTTCTTTTTGGTGAACCCTCTTCCGTTCTTTTTGGAGAACCCCCGACGCTCTGTGCTGGTTATGCACAGTTCCAACTCTACCAAGTTCCCTTCAGTGGTGAGTATATGATACTCTAAGGGTGAGAGGGAATATCAGGTCTTCTAATTTGTATTTTAGTAGGACTAGGTCTTGGTCTTTTGCTAGTATTACTTTTTTTTGTTGCTGCTATTTCCCCCCTGATAATTGCATTTGTTTGGTATAAATAATAATATTATTATAAATATTTTATGAATTTTATAAATAAAATAAATAAATATTCCAGTATTCTTCTCAGATGAAGATCAGGTTGCAGGAAAGCTACTCAGAACAGTTCTAGGGTTACATGGAGTTAAAGTAAAAAGGTAGCAGTTAAAAATTTTTGTCTGATATGTCCGGAGATTAGCCCTGTGGTTCCTGGACCAAAATAGAGTCACTATAGAGGATTGGGAATGGATTGGATCCAAATTTAATGGCAATGAAGAACCCACAGCCTGAATTTGCGCTAATTTACAATGTTATGTTTGGAAGAAACGAGGCAGAAAAGAAAATTCTGTTGAGTCTTTGTTGTTTTTGTGTGGCTAGATTAAAGAAAGGAAGAGGCAGAAAGAGTTTTAGATGTAGTTTCACAAAGGGGAATTTCTTTTGTGGTGGCTGTTCCCCACTCCCTTCACCTACATTCCAACTGGGATGGCTTGGAAAGAGAGACTGTGCCTGCTCCAGCAGCAAGTTTCCAAGCAGGAGAGAGAATTTGAATAGGAGGGGATTTAAAAGTTCCTTCCATGAGAAACTCAGTCAGCATTATGAACAGCTCACCTCCAACCCCAATTGGGAGCAGATAGTGGTTTTGCCCAGATACTACAAGAGAGAAAATTTAGATAGATCAGCATGTAGAGTTCAGGGAAATTTAGGGAACCAGCAAGTCAGCTCAGGCAATCAGAGGGCTAATCTCAGTAGTTTAGTTCAGCACAGCTTCCTCAGTTAAAGGGACAGTACACTGAAACTGTTTTAATGATTTTTCTCCCTGTAAATATTTCTTCTTTAGAATGTATCCTAAAAGACTGATTTTTTCCCTTTCAAAACATGCTTGTCACAGTGTTGTATGTTTTTGTTTATAATTGTCTTTGTCCTAGTCTCCTCTCTATGTATTCTTAAGTTGGACACTCACAAAAAGAAAAAAAGATGGGTAGTTGCAAGATTGAACTTCCCACTGTCAAAAATCCTCAGCAGAGGACAAAAGCAAATACCTGTTCAATGATTTTTCCCTCTTTCTTCCTTTGGATGGGCCCCTGAAGGAGTGAAAAAGAGAAAAATTCAGAGCAGAAAAGGGAGATTTTTACTCCATGTTTAGAGTCTACTTTTCACTTACAATTAATTCTAAGGTTTGAAGTATGAAATTTGGGAAGATTGCTAATGATTTTGATATGGTACAAATGTAATTTCATGTATTGTGGTAACTGTTTGTCAGTTAAATGTGAAATGTTAACCAGATTTTATTGAGCACAACATAACGCATGGTTAGAGGTTTGTTTTGTTAGATCTTGCTATGCATAATGGTTTCAGTGAATTTGAGAATTGTCTAAATGTGATTGATAGCCAGGTGGACACAGAAAGGGAATTTTTTTTATTCTATAAGGACAGAAATTGTACTGGCTACTTTATAGATGTAAGTCATCCAGAAAAAGTTGTTATGTTGTTGAGAAGAACTTATTCTAGAATTTAAATTTGGGATTTTTTCAAATCAGATTTATTTTAATGCATGTGCTGTCAGAACTAGTAACAAGAAATCATGACACACAAGAAGTTTTTAAAGTGGTTAATCTGTGAATGGGATTTAATAATACAAGTACCAAGAATTTGGTATTTTGCAAAAGGGAATTTCTAAATGGTGTTGTCTTTGACTAAGGTTATATGAATTGCTTTTAAGAATGTGTAAAATGTATAGGAAGGAACTTAAGGGTATATGATATGCAAACTGTATATCCTTAACAAGACAAATTTGACCAGCCCTGAAATCAATAAGGGCTTGTCATGAGGATTAAATGCAATTCAGTACAGTACCCTTCCTCTACTTACAATAATGGTAAAGAGGAGAAGCCAGAAGAAATAGAGTAATGAATAGACATACTAGTTGATACTATGAATTCCAGTGTGAAATAGATACAACAAATTATAAATTGGAATACTGTTGATGGAATTAATCAGGTATGTAGCAATGTTTTGAGATAAAAGAAAACTAAACTGGAGGTTCTATTCTACTTTATACAGAGGTTTGAGAGGAGTGCAGGTCAGTGCTTTGAACTTCAGTCTGGTTGCACACTGAAAAATTTGCTAAAGGACTTAATCAAAGTTATTTGGGAGTTGTGGAGTTCAAACTAAAATCCACTGAGAGTAAATTATTATGAAGGGGGTATGATAACATTCAAAATTTTAAATTGTAGTAAGCTTACTTGTTAAAGAAGGATGGGACAAGGCTGTTAAGTAATAAAACATAAATTGAGCCAAGGAGCCTTAGGATAAATTGCTCAGAAGCTATTAACCCCTTCCTTACACACAGGAAGGAGAAAGAAGTGCTTATAATTGTTCCACACTGATACTTAGGCACTGAAATAGGGACCTCAAAGAGTTGACAACCACTGTCTGATAGACTTAAAGCTGAGTATATTTTAATTGTAGATTCAGAGGTTTTAAGATGCTCAGACAAACTTTGCCAGCCCTGTCTGACCAAGTAGCTTGTTTGAAGCTATGGAATTTTAATGCAAACATTCCATGTCCAGAATGATTAGATTATTCAGGGTTTTTATGGGCTTCCTGCTTGACGGGAGAAAGAACTTCTCACGTTATTAATTACTGCTTAATGACCTTTCAGATGGCTGGTTCCCCCCCTCCCCCTGAACATTTAAAACAGATAATGGACCTGCTTATGCTTCTAAACAATTCTTTTTTGTCAAACTTGGGGTGTTCAACACCTCACAGGTATCCTGTACAATCCACAAGGACAAGCTATTGTTGAACACAGTAATCAAATATTAAAAACATTTCTTTTAAAACAAAAAGGGGGAGACAGCACCCCACATCAATGATTGGCAATAGCTATATATTCTATAAATAATTTGATCTTTACTTCCAATAATATATCCAGAGCTGAAAATTTTTTCTCTGTATTCTCTTATGAACGAAATTCAGGTACCACCACTCCCGTGCTCCCTGCCCCAGAACAAAAATTTGTCATGTGGAAAGATGATAATCAATCTTGGCAAGGACTCCACCCAGTGGTCCTGCAAGGCGGGATTTTGTTTGTGTCTCCACAGGTAAAGACAGAGTATGGCTCCCTTCCCTCAGAGTTCAAGAAATTGACCATAAAGAGAAGGACAAGGAGAGGACGCAGGAAGCCTCGCAAGGAGACTCGACAATGTCTCCATAAGATACTGACTCTTTTTCTTCTATTCCAGAATTTAAGTACAGCTACTGGAATAAAGAGATGGCTTTTTTGGGAACAACCACTTTGGGTAGAGTATGTCATCATAGGACATGCTTTACCAGAAGTCATCTTATATACAAAAACTAACTCCAGTATTCGTGGCATTTGCCATTTTGAGAGACAAGCTAAAGACAGTAATCAGGCCAATAACTTGTTTGTGTCTTTCAATTGGACTGGACTAGTTGAGGCACCCCCAGTGTGCCTCGCACAAGACCATCCTGAATGCCTGCCCCTCAAATCTCTGCAGGCGCATTATTATGGTCATTCTGACCTATCAGACTCTTTCTGGATAGGACCTTATTGTGTAGACAGAGGGGTAAAATATGAAGGTTACAGCCAACTTCAATATTTAGATTGGCTAGGGGAATCTTATGATAGTTCTTGGGGACAAGAAAGACCTATTTGTTCATACATGATGTAATATGAACAAAGAGACACTATTAACATGTTTCCACCCTTGCTATCGTGTAGATCTAAAAGGGCATCATGTATTCATTGGAAAAACATGATTTGGGTGTCTTGGCATAACGACACAAGGTGTATTGGAAAGAAACTAGATTCTTATAAATTTCATGATTGTGTTATAGGAGGATACAGCTTGCCCTTTGTGGGTGATGGCCCCCAGAGCTAATTGGTTATGTTCTGCCTATTTCACACAGACTTTGACTGATTATGGAAAGATAGCCCTGGCACTGGATTAAGTAAATATGTCTCATTATGTTAATGTTACTAATAATGGGAAAATCCAAAAACCAGTAAATGGAAGTGTTACATTAGACATTCAGGCTTGCCTAACAGGGGGATATGCTTTTATAATATAGTAAAAAATCATCCTGAAGCTTTGAACATTACTGAAATAACAAACAAAGGAGTTAGATATTGGAATATAACCTGTAGCAACTGTAGGGTCAGTTATTGTATAGGATCACAAGTGGATGGGCCTGTCTTAATCATCAAACGACCACGCATGGCCCTTTTTGCCACTGAACATAAAGATTCATGGTATGGTAGTCCAGGGGATCAAATTCTTCATGTATTACAACAAAAAATAAGACCACAACGTAAACGATGTATTACTTGTATTGCATTAGGCATAGTAGCATTAGTCTCTGCATTGGCTTCTACTTTAATAAGTTCTGTATCTTTGGCACAATCAGTTACTAACTTACATACTCTTGAGCATAATGTCAATTATTTTAAAGCATTGGCTGCTAATGTAACCTCAGCATAAGAAAGGCAAAAACAAATTGGTATAAGTTTTTATAAAAGTATTAAGATGTTACAGAAAAATATGATTGACCTAACGAATGAAGTAGAATATTTGTCCTTAAAAACATGCATGAAATGTGATTATAGATATACTGCATTTTGCTTGCTACCCATAACAGTAAATAATGATACAAAAACATTGGAAAAAATAAAATTACAATTACAGGGATTATGAGTCCGTGAAAACATCACCAAAGATATTAATGATTTGGGTATATTAATTCAGAATATTGATTCATCCTTTCAGGAGGACCTTGAACCACAGCATATTGCAGATTCTTTGTATAATTGGATTGAAACAGGAAAAGGATTATTTTCCTCCTTATTTCCTGATATTACTCTTCTTGTAGTTGGTGCGCTTTTTTTTTGTTTATCTGTTTATGCTTGCCTCATTTACTAAAAGCTTTAATTACTAGTTTTGCTGTATTGCAAAAAACTATTAATGGGATCCTGTACCAAAAGGAATTGGATGTCTTAAACAAAAAGGGGGAATTATAGTGAACCTTCCATGACCTCAAGGGAATAGAGTTCCTCTTCCCAGGTGTTTATGACATACTATTTCTACTGAGTACACCAAAACATAGAAATCTCAGTTCAAGGCTGTATAAACAGTTCCAAGAAATCCTGAGAATGGGTCAACTCCCCTGTTTACATTCTGGGGAGGATTGGGGAGGATAGATTGTTTCTCTGGAGAAGAGCTTTAAATCTTGTGTGCTGCATGCAATAAACGTTCATTATCCCTGCTTTGATAATGTTCCAGTGTTTCTTTCTTGCGACTCCATTGATGAACCCAGCAAATTTTCATCAGTTCCCTATATATCTTTAGAAATTATACCTTTGGTGAAGCTAGGTGGCTCAGTAGATTGAGAGTGGGACCTAGAGACAGGAGATTCTGGGGTCAAATCTGATCTCAGACACTTCCTAGCTATGTGACCTTGGGCAAGTCACTTGACCCCCATTGCCTAGCCCTTACAGCTCTTCTGCCTTGGAACCAAGACACAGTATGATTCTAAGACAGAAGATAAGAGTTTAAAAAAAAAAAGAAAAGAAATGAGACCTTTATCAGAGAAACTTATTGCATAGATTTTTTAAAACTTATTTCCTGCTTCTAAGTTTAACTACATTGTTTATGTTTGTACAAAATGATTTCATTTATGTATTCAAAATTATTCATTTTACTTCCTATGAACCTCTCTACTTCTTGTTTAGTCATGAACTCTTCCCCTATCCATAGATCTGACAGGTAATTTCTTCCATGCTCCTCTATTTTGTTTATGATGTCACCCTTTATGTGTAAATCATATACCCATTTGGAGCTTGTCTTCATAGATGGTGTGAGATGTTGGACTACATTTAGTTCCTGCCAGACTGCTATCCAGTTTTCCCAACAGTTTTTGTCAAATAGTGAGTTCTTATCCAATAGCTGGAATCTTTGGCTTTATCAAACATTGGGTTACTATGTTCTTTTGCTTCTATATCATATATACCTAATATGCTCCACTTTCTTACCTAGTACCAAATTGTTTTGATGATTATGGCTTTGTGGTATATTTACTACTAGTTTCCATTCCCTCCCATTTTGTTTTCATTAATTCCTTTAACATTTTTGACCCTTAGATCTTCCAGATGAATTTTGTTAATTTTTAAGCTTTATATAAAGTAATTTTGTGGAGCTTAATTGGTATGACAGTGAATAAATAAACCAATCTAGGAAGTATTATAATTTTTATCTCACCCTAACTATAAGTAATTAATATTTCTCCAGTTATTCAGATCTGTCTTTGTATAAAGAGTATTTGTAATTATGTTCTCATTGTGCCTGTGTGCATGTGTTGACCAGTAAGCTATCAAGTATTTTATATTGTCAATGTAATTGTTATAAAAAGAATTTCTCTTTCTATCTCTTCCTGCTAGATTTTGTTGGTAATATACAGAAGTACTGATGATTTGTGTAGGTTTATTTTATATCCTTCAACTTTTCTGAAGTTAATTGCTTCAGTTTTTTAGTCAACTCTCTAGGGTTCTCTTAGGAAAACATCATAACAGCTGCAAAAAAATGATAGTTTTCGTTTCTCTTTGCCAATACTTATTCTTTCTATTTTTTTCCCTTGTCTTATTGTGACAGCTCACATTTCTAGCAGAGTTATGTGGTAATAATGATAATGGGCATCCTTTCTTTATTCCAAATTTGGTTCTTTCCAATTTTCACTCCTTGTTCCTAATTTTGCCTCTAAAGCCAATAAGAACAGCAAATTTAATTTCTCTTTAGAAAGAGAGCCCTTCAAATACTTAGACAGTTATCCTGCCCCCTCAAGTCGTCTCTTCTCCAAGCCAATGCCCCGGGTCTCCTCCCATGACTTTTTTTATCATTATGGTTGTCCTTCCCTAGACAGTCTTCAAATTTGTCCTAAAATGTTAGAGACCAGATGAATAGGTGTGTTCTGACCAGGGTAGAATCAGAGTACAGTAAGATGATCATTTCCCTAGTCCTGAATACCATGCTTCTCTTTATGTTTAAGATCCTATTCATATTTTTGGCTGCTCTATTGCTATTGTAGCTCACTGAAACTTCAAGCTCTCTCCTCCTACAAAGGTGTAATCACATCACCTATGTAATACTTCTAAAGTTGATTTTTTTTAATCCAAGGGTAATATTTTATATTCATCACTATTAAATTTCCTCTTATTAGATTTCATCTAATATTCTAAACTATCAGAAATCTTTTTGGAACCTGACTGATATCCAATGTGATAAGAAGGCTGAATAACAGTAGAAAGAATATTAGAAAAGCTTGACTAGAATTTCAGTTCTTCCACGTACTACCTGTGTGACCTTGGACAAGTCACTTCATGTATCTGAACTCCAGTTTCCTCATCTCTAAAAAGAAGAAGCTATCCTCAGTGTCCCTCCTAACTCTAAATCTTTGATCCTATGATAGCTATGCCTTACAGTTTTATTTTAATAATAATTTATTAGTGATTTAGAGTATGTTTTCATATGTCTAAAGATTTATAGGTGTGACATTTGTGCTTTCATCCAAATCATTGATGAAAAAGTCAAACAACATGGATCCAAACCCAGAATCCTTAGTTACTCCATTGGAGACTCCCAAACTGAAATCAAATCATTAATGACTCCACTTTAGATCTATTCATTCTAAGTCCAGCATAGTAGACTATGGCCTAGCCTACTTTCTTCCATCTTTTCCAAGGAATTGTATTAAAATCTGTCAAATGCTTTACTAATCCAGGCAAATGTGGTGCACTTCTCCCTGGTCACTGAATCTTTGTATTAGTGAGATGTAGTGGCTCCACCTGGCTGAATAATTCCATTGCAGGATGCCATGGTCAATGGCATGGAAGGATGAGTAAACTCCCTTACCCCTCCCCTCCATTGTGTTTTGGTAGAGCTGGCAGAGACAGTAGGAGGGAAGTGGAGACCACTCTAAACAAAACTACTCCCTGCCTTAGGTGTGCTGTTGTAGATGGAGTGCTGGACCGAATAGTCGGAAAGACCTGAGTTCAAATCCTGTTACAAATGCTTATTAGCTATGTGAAATTAAAAAGTAACTTAATCTCTCTCAGCTTCAGTTTCTTTATCTATAAAATAGGTATAATAATAGCACCTACCTCATAAGGTTGTTGTGAGGATCAATTCATATAATAAATGTAATACTTTGCAAAACTTAAAGCACTAAATAAATGTTGGTTATCATTATTGTCTTCATCTTGGTTGTCATCATTGTCAGTGTCCTAGAGCTGGCAAGCTTAGGTTTGTTTTGTTTTTTTAACCTTACCTTCCATCTTGGAGTCAATACTGTGTATTGGCTCCAAGGCAGAAGAGTAGTAAGAGCTAGGCAATGGGGGTCAAGTGATTTGCCCAGGGTCACAGAGCTGGGAAGTGTCTGAGGTCAGATTTGAACCCAGGACCTCCCATCTCCAGACCTGACTCTCAATCCATTGAGCCACCCAACTGCCCCTTAAAGACTACCAGAGATGTAGTCAATCTGAGGCCAAATAATGGAAAGCTGCCTTCCAATTATAATTAGAGAAATGCCTTCAAATTTCTTACTTCATTTAATATATTAATACATTGTTAACAGTATTATTTGCCTCTTTTTTATTATATCAACCTAGTCTAGGGGAGAGAACTATCTCTCCCCTTCTACATATTATATTTGGAGTATTAGCTGCCTTTCCAAGTCTAGAAATTCTATCCAAAGGAAAAGAAGGAAACGTGGTTAATCTGAACTTGATAAACAGAAGTATTTTCATATACAAGAAAAAGACAGAAAAAGGACATATATGAAACCACAAACCTTCATTACAGATTTTTTTCTCCAAAGCATAAAATATACTATACACCTTCTTTATGATTTCCTTTTAATTTCTTTGGTTCCATTCTGTGTATTTTTTTTAAACGCTTACCTTCTATCTTAGAAACAATACTAAGTATTGGTTCCAAGACAAACAAGTGGTAAGGGCTAGGCATTTGGAGTTAAATGACTTGCCCAAGGTCACGCAGCTAAGAAGTATCTGAGATCAAATTTGAATTCAGGACCTCTCGTCTCATTCCTACATCTTGACTAGAAATAATTTCAGTGATATTTATGTGAGAATGTTTACCTTTTCAAGGAAGACTGACAGCTTCTGCTCAAGAATCATAATTCTATAGCCTGTTTATTGGTGAACTCTGACCTTTTAGATACTAGACTTTGTCTATAGTATCTCCCTGAACTGGCTCCCTTAGACTTTTTTTTTTTTAATTAAAACCCTTACCTTCCAATCAATACTGTGCAGTGGCTCCAAGGCAGAAGAGTGGTAAGGGTTAGGCAATGGGGGTCAAGTGACTTGCCCAGGGTCACACAGCTGGGAAGTGTCTGAGGCCAGATTTGGACCTAGGATCTCCCATCTCTAGGCCTAGCTCTCAATCCACTGAGATACCCAGCTGCCCCCCTCCCTTAGACTTAACGTCCAGCCTGTGTAGAATCTAGCTTCTAGCAGATGTTAGATCTCCTGATGATTCCTGTCCTGATAATTAATGATAAGCCTGCAAAGCTCGACTTAGGAGTTTTCACTTTATCTTATGGGCTATGGGAACATCTGCTGGAACTCTGTCCTTGCCAAAAGCAGAGAAGCTGAGAAATCCGTGAGTTGCCTTAATGATAATTTCACCTTTCAAAAAGTAGAGGAAGCAACAAAATAAATTGCCCCTATTCAGCCGTTTCTCTACTACAAGAAGTCAGAAATGGCCACTGAAGTAGAAATGATGAGAGCCTTGAGGACAAATGACTATTCTATTACAGACTTCATGACAAGAGAAGAAGAGCGAAGCCAGGCATGGTTTCCTTCAGATTTGAGAAGAAAAGATTTCAGGGAAAGAATTAAACCAAAAGCCTAATTCTGCAAGGAAGTCAGCCCAGGAGGGATGAAGAGTGTTATGAAAGCCCAAAAAACAAAGACAATTCCATTTCTGAGACCACCTATGCTGAAGAAGACATAAGCACCGTGGCCACTGCTCTCCCCCCACCCTCTGCATCTTTAGGCCATAGATGTAATTCCAGAGAAGGACAAAGGAATGAAATGGACTGGAACTATCCCCTGACTGCCACTGCTGTTGTTCCTCCATTCCATGCTCTGTGCTTTAGAGCATCCTGACCATTTTACCTATCATTTTCTCCAGCTGTTATCTAATATTTCTTGTCCCTTTGACTGTAAGACACTTAGAGTCATTAATGCTTCTTCCTCTGCTTCCCTAGCTCAGGCCCTTGTCATTTGCATTTCCACCACTCTATCTTGACCACCCTACTTAGAACTCTATTGCTAACTCTCTTCTTCCTGGATAACTTGGCTGCTGTGATAGCATACCATTCTTCTCCTTTGTTGAATGAACCATCCTCTATCTCCTACCCCCAAAGTATAGTTGTCCTCAAAGTTTAGTCCTGGGACCTTTTCTCTTGTCTCCTTGGAAAATCTCATTTGCCATCATGGTCATTCATACAACTCTCTACAAAGGACTATTAAATCTATATACCTAACCCTAATCTCATTCCTGAGCTTTAGACCTGAGACTCCATTTTTCCTACTGGACAGCACCACCTGGATGTCCTGTAGATATCTCCAACTCAACTTGTCTAAAAATGAACTGATCATCTACCTCCTTAAATTCACCCCTCCTCTAAATTACCCATTTAGTACCCAATCATGGGTCTTGGCCTAGGCTGACTTTCTCCTTAATTGTTCTGGAGACTGGGAACAATTATCTTTTTTTAATTGAAAATTTTAATTTAATTAATTAAAAATATTTTTCCATGGTTACAAGATTCATGTTCTTTCCCTCTCCTCCTCCCACCCCCCTCCCGTAGCCAACGAGCAATTCCTCTGGGTTTTATATGTGTCATTGATCAATTTCTATTTCTATATTATTGATAATTGCACTAGGGTGATTGTTTAGAGTCTACATCCCCAATCATATCCCCATCAAACCATGTGATCAAGCAGTTGTTTTTCTTCTGTGTTTCTGCTCCCATATATCTGTCTCTGGATGTGGGTAGTGTTCTTTTTCATAAATCCTTCAGAAATGTCCTGGATCATTGCATTGCTGCTAGTAGAGAAGTCCATTACATTTGACTGTACCACAGTGTATCAATCTCTGTGTACAATGTTCTCCTGGTTCTGCTCCACTCACTCTGCATCAATTCCTGGAGGTCGTTCCAGTTCACATGGAATTCCTCCAGTTAGGAACAATCATCTTAGAGGCAATCCAATCATTGGAAATGAATTGGAATGTCAGTCATTGGGTAACAATCAGAGATAGTCTTTGTAAGCAAGTATCAGGAATAAATCCATATTAATTAAAGGGAGATATAGGATCTTTGAGATGATTGGGGAACTCTCCTGATAAATTTATCTTCTAGGGAGTGTCTAAAGAGTCTAAGGATAACCCTATATGATAAACTGAATTTACATGAGAAACTCTCAAAGGTATTTTGTTCTCTATGAAGTTATTGTTGCATAGATTGTTCTCATAGTTCTGCTCTTTTCTCTCTTTTTCCCAGAGTTCTTCCCACTTTACTCTAAAGCTATCTTTTTCATCATCTTATAGCACAAAAATATTCCATTATTTTCATATACTATATATTTTTTAGCTCTATTAGTTTTCAGTTTGGGGCTACCATGAAAAAGGTTGCTGTAAATATTTTTGTACATATAGATCCTTTTTTCTTTTTTTTGTTCTCTTTTGGATACAGCCTAGTAGTGGTTAGACCTTGGACCAAGGCTAGTTTAGTACATTTTGGGACATAATTCCAAATTCCTTTTCAGAATGATAGGATCCATTTGCAGCTCCACCAAAAGTGTACTAGTGTCCCTGTTTTCCCAAAGCCCTGCCAACATTTGTCATTTTCCTCTTTTGTCATCTTTGTGAGTCTGATGGGTATGAGGTAGAAGAATCTCAAAATTACTTTAATTTGCATTTTTCTAACTATTAAGAATATTTTTTCCATGTGATTATTGATAGCTTGGATATCTTCCTTTTGGAAAAACAAACAAACTTGTAATGCCTCTTAGTCTTATAAATTTGAATCAGTTCTGTATATATCTTGGAGACATTAATCAGAGAAACTTGTTGCAAAGAATTATTACTAGTTACCTATTACCTTTTAACTTTTACTATTAGATTTGTATAAGAAATTTTAAAATTTTATATGATCAAAATTGTCCATTTTATTTTACGATCCTATCTCTTGTTACTCATGAACTCCCTCTTAAATTTTATACATTTAGTAGCTTAAGGAAGTAAAGACAATTTTGAACATATGGTTAAACAAATTTTGGGAAATAAGGAAAAGCTTTTGAAGCCTAGGGAGGGAGGGAGCTCCATACTCAGGAACTCAGAAATGTGTAATGGGGAATGAGTAGAAAGAACGAAGAATATGAGATCAATACAGATGTGGTTGCACAGTTAGTCTTGAACTCTTCCCATTGTCCATAAACCCCTCTAATTTGTTTATAATACAACCCTTTATATCTAGGTCATATCTTTTTGGAATTTATCTTGGTATACATTATGAATTGTTAGTCTATACCTAATTTCTGCCAGACTACTGTCCAGTTTTCCTAGCAATTTTTGTCAAATAATGAGTCCTTTTCCCAGTAACTTGGGATATTTGGATTTATCAAAGACTAAGTAACTGTGTTTGTTTGCTTCTATATGCTGTGGACCTGATCAGTTCCACTGATCAAGTTCTCTTTTTAAAAAATACTACCAAATCATTTTTATTATTACTGCTTTCATGGTACAGTTTGAGATCTGATACTGGCTAGTCACTTCCCCCTTACTTCCTTTCCACTTTTTTCATTATTCTCCTTGAGATGATTTATCCTTTGTTCAAAACTTCCTGTGAAAGCCATTTTTTTCTTGCTCTATAGAATATTTCTCTGGTAGTTTGGTACAGCACTAAATAAATTAATTTATAAATAATAATAATAATAATAAAATTAATTAATTAATTAATTTAGGTAGTATTCTATTTTTGTTGGCTTCAACGTAGCTATAAGTAATTAATGTTTTTAGAATCATTTATATCCTTTTTTATTTCTTCAAAGAGTGTTTTATAGTTGGCTTTATAGAGTTTCTGGGTGAATCTTGGTAGCATGCACTGTCAAAATATTTTGTAGCTTCTCCAGATTGCTCTCCAGAATGATAGTATTAATTTGTAGCTCCACTAGCAATGTATTAGTGTTCCTCTTTATACAGCAGAGGAGGAGCATTTAGGATTGTTGAAGATGTATAGAAGGGTACAGTGGAAAACGCAAGACTAGGATCCAGGGGTCATGGGTTCCATACCAGCTCTGACACTTGCTGTGTGACCCTGAGAAAATGCAGCAAGTCAGGTCTTTCCCCAAGCACACACCAATTGGCTTCTGACAGCATCCTGGGCCTGATGGAGGCCCAGATGTTTAACCTGAGCTTTTGTTGCCACCTGCTGGCAAGAGCATTGTGGTACTTAATTCAAAGCAAGCATCACTTGAGGGTTACTCAATTGGAGCAGTTTAATCAAGAGAAGTAAGGTCTTCATGTCCGGGGAATGGGCAAATTTGGAGGAGGGAGAAGGATTGGGTCTGTAAATGCTAGAATTATAGACCTTTGACACTAGAGCTTAACTAAGAAATTATCTAGTCCAATTCCAACAAGGCTCAGAGAAAGCGGTTTGTCCAAGGCCCAATGGGTGGCATTGGGCATCTGGGAGACTCTCCTTTCTGTTCCCTTCCAGCTGGAGGAAGGCACTTATAGGAGCAAAAAAAGTCCTTAAAAATTATTTAGGGGGGCATCTGGGTGGATCAGTGGATTCAGAACCAGGTATAGAGACAGGAGGTCCTGGGTTCAAATCTGACATCAAACACTTACCAGCTGTGTGACCCTGGGCAAGTCACTTAACCTCCATTGCCTAGCCCTTACCACTCTTCTGTCTTGGAATCAATACAAAACAAAAAATAGAATCATTGATTCTAAAATGGAAGGTAAAGGTTTTTATTAAAAAATTAAAATGAAAAAATAAAGTAAAATGGCTTATACTGGTTTTGATGTTCCTATTTCAATCAGAGCTTGAGTAGCCAAGAAGACTAAGAAGAGTTGAACATAGTAATGACGTATGGCCTGTAATTTCATCTATCTGGGATACTCAAGCCAGAATGGAGGGCAGCTGGGTGGCTCAGTGGATTGAGAGCCAGGCCTAGAAATGGGAAGTCCTGGGTTCAAATCTGACCTCAGACACTTCTTAGCTGTGTGACCCTGGGCAAGTCACTTGACCCTCATTGCCTAGCCCTCACTGCTCTTCTGTCTTAGAACACAGTATTGGTTCTAAGGCAGAAGGTAAATATTTTAATAAATTAATTAATTGAAATTAACGAATGGAATGTCCACACTATTTGACATAGTGAGTCCCCAGGAGTGGAGTGCCACTAGGCTGCTCCGAGAAGGGTGAACTGACCTGGGTTGGAAGCAGGAATATCAAAGCTCCCTGCCACAGTTAGAAAGGAATTGGACCATTAGTAGTCCCTCTACTTGGGTGAGACATGGAGAGCCATACTAATAAGTGGACATAAGTAAATAAAAAAAGATAAATGAACAAATAAAAATTTTTAAAAGAAACATAAGGAGGAATCAGAATCTCAGTGGAAAAAAGAGAAAAGAGATGGGTAAATACAATTAAGTAGAGGCTTGCTTCTAGCAGTTTATTTTCTCCTTAAAAACTGAGGAGAGGAGGAAACTTGTGTGAGGGCTTGATACAAATATGTTAGCTGCTGATCAAAGGTGGCCAAGAAAGATAGCATAGCCAGAGTTAAGGAAAGAGAAACCTCCTCAAGAACACCCAACACAGCACAGGCTGGGTGTGGATTGAACAGGCAAATTGCCACAAAAGTTAGCCAAGAAACATATCAAGAACAGCAAAACGGGGCAGCTGGGTAGCTCAGTGTTTTGAGAGCCAGATCTAAAGACAGGAGGTCCTGGGTTCAAATTTGACCTCAGATACTTCCTAGCTGTGTGACCCTGGGCAAGTCACTTGACCCCCATTATCTAGTCCTTACCGCTCTTCTGCCTTGTAACCAATACTCAGTATTGATTCCAAGACGGAAGGTAAGAGTTAAAAAAAAAAAAGAATAGTAAAATACTGAACATCTGGTTTTTAGCAAAGAAGGGTGGTCAGGTAAATTTGGTAATGGCCTCCTGGGGGTGTGCTGTGCTTGTTGTTCTGCCTCTGCCATGTGATGACAGTTTGCAAAAATGCACACAAGTGGCTTTCCATCACAGAGGAGAAAGTGAAAGAAGGAGAGGAAAATGAGAGCGAAATCTTCTATGAAAGAGTAGAAGAGTTTCAAGGAGGAGAGAAGAAACATCAGCTAGATAATCAAAGCGAATTCCAAATCAGGATGTTGGGCAGCAGAAGAATTTGTGACAGGAATAAGAGGATAAGATTGACACTGAACACTTGTAGTTAAGTAACACGCTTGAGGACTTTGCTGTCGAGAGAGCAACTGTACTAACAGAAACAGAAAAGGGAGGACATAAAGAATTTGGGAACTTGACCATAAGCCAGTATGAGATTGTGATATGGTGGAAAAGAACAGAAGAAAGGAAAGATGAGAAGGGAAGGAAAGAAGCATTTATATAATCCCTACTATGTGCCAGGCACTCTGCTAAGTGCTTTACAAATATCTCATTTGATGCTCACAACAACCCTGGGAGGCAGGTGCTCTTATTATCCCCATTTTACATTTTGGATTGTTGGATCATGATTTTGAGCCTGACACCCTCTCTTACAAGTAGGAACTTTTTGTTGAACCAGAAATGATAGCCACCTTAGGGAAAAGAATTTGTGATAGACAGCAAAGCTGGACATAGTCGAATATGTGTTTTAGATTTTGAGAGAGAAGCTTTCAAAGAATTATAGAAAGGAGAGGTAGGATTCCATGACCCAAAATTCTGCAGGGGAATTCAGCCCAGGAAGGATGGGAAGCTTTCAGGGCTGAAATATCACACACACACACACACACCCCAATTCCAGAGAGGAAAGGGGCAAGAAGAGATAAACATAATTACACTAAAAACTCATCAACTTTGATTTTTTAAAAGATTTGTGCAGATGATTGAAGCCAGGGCACTTAACAGAAGATGAATACAAAGTTGAAAAGTATACAATTCTCATGAACACAAACCAAGAAATTGTGAGCTGTTCCACTTTTGGCAGAAAGTCCTTCCTCTAGCAGGTGTGCATTCAGATAATTGAAGTCTTCCTCTGATGTCTCCATGCTGGCTTGTGATCAGCATGTTGTGGTTTTTAAATATATATATATTCTACCAGCTTACGTGTTGATCGTTTTAAATAATCGTTTTCTGACATTTTTTTTGATCCATAATTCTCTTCATCCCTTCCATTCCCCCTCCCCAAGATCTCAGTTAATATATGTGATCATACAGTGTGTATTTCTAAGTCCATCATGTTGTAAAAGACACTAGACTCACTAGAGAAAAAAACACAGAGGAAATAAAGTGAAAAATAATGTTTCAGTCTCCATTCAGACTCTGCCAGTTCCTTCTATAGTGGTTGACATCCTTTTTAAATCATAAGTACCTTGAAACTGTCCTGTATCCTTGCATTGCTGATACTAGCTAGTCATTCACAGTTGATCATCCTACATTGTTTTTGTTACTGTGTACTACATTCCCCTGGTTTGCTCACTTCGCTTTGCATCACTTCATACATGTATTTCTAGGGGGGTTTATGATTATCTAATTTGTCTTTTCTCATTCAGTCATTCCTCAATTGATGAATATCCCTTTAGTTTCCAGTTCTTTGCCACCACACACACACACACACACACACACACACACACACACACAAAGCTAGCTGCTTTAAATATTTTTGTACAAGTTGATCCTTTCCCCCTATCTTTGTTCTCTTTGGAATACAGATTTAGTAGTGGTATTGCTGGACCAAATTTGACAGTCCTTTGGGCATGGTTCCAAATTGTTTTCCAGAATGATTATATCAGTTCACAGCCCTACCAGCAGCATATTAGTGTCCCAATTTTTCCACATCCCCTCCCACATTTATCATTTTCTTTTTTTGTTATATGGTCCTGTAGGTAGGCGTGAGGCAGTACCTCAAAGTTGTTTTAATTTGCATTTCTCTAAAAGTGATTTGGAGCATTTTTCATATGACTAAAGCTAATTTTAATTTCTTCATCTGAGAATTGCCTGTCCATATCCTTAACCATTTGTAAACAGGGTAATGCTTTGTAGAATTATGAATTTGACCTAGTTCTCTTTATATTTGAGAAATTAAGCCTTTGTCAGAGACACGTGCTTTAAAGATGTTTTCCCAGTTTGTTGTGCATTGATCTTATTTGGGTAAAACCTTTTTAAATTTTATGTAGTCAATAAACGATCACCCTAGTGCAAATATCAATAATATGGAAATAGGTCTTGGTCAATGACACATGTAAAACCCAGCGGAATTGCACATCACCTATGGGAGGGAGGTGGGGAGAGGAGAGAGAAAGAACATGAATCTTGTAACCATGGAAAAATATTCTAAATTAACTAATTAAATAACATTTTCCAAATAAAGAAAGAAAAAAGAAAAAAATTAACATAGTCAAATTATCTATTTTTACAACTAATAATGTTCTCTATATTTTATTTTGACCTAAATTAATTTCTCTCTTATCCATTAGTCTGACAGGAAAACTATTTTGTGTTTCTCTAGTGGGAGAATGGAGGCTAGTGGTGCATCACCAGGACCACAGGGAGTAAGCAAATTTGCAGTACTGGGGCTCTGGCCATAACTCAGAGTAGAGAGAGAAGCAATGGAGAAGCAATGACTACACATATTCTTAGATCATAGCATATTGGAAGAACCAAAAAGTTAGAGACCCTCAGAGCCCTGAAAATGACAATATGAAAAATCCAAAGCCTGAGACATTATCTCCCGAGTCTCAGGAGAAGAGCCTGATCCTAAAGGTAAAATGGACCAAATGGTCTCATATAAAAGAAGTATGAATCTTTTACATTGGAGAGGAGGAAGGGGAAGAAGGCAGGCAGTTTAGGAACCTTTTTCTCATTGGAACTGGGTTAAAGAAAGAATAACATATATCTCCAGTTGGGTATAAAAGTCTTCCTAATTTATAGAGCAATAAGAAGGCAAAGAGATAGGATAAGGGAGGGATTCTCAACAAGTGTGCAAATTAAGAAATAGGAGGGGAAGAGTTTAGGATAAGAGAGTGACTTTTAGAAGGGCATACAAATTAGGGAGGCAGTGGTCAAAAGTAAATTAGACTTTTGAGAAAGGATAGTGTTAAAAAAAGAGAAGGATAAACAGTGGGGAGAAACTATGGAGGGAAATAATTCTTTAATTATAATTTTGAATATGAATATGAGCTCAACTATAAAATGGAACCAGAGAGAATGGATAAAAAAACAGAACCCAACAATGCTGTTTACAATAAATAAATTAAAAATGAGACACAGTTAAAATAAAGGACTAGACTATGATTTATTATTCTTCAGCTCATGCAAAAAAAGCATGATCTCAAAGTTAAAGCTAAAATAGATTTAATTTAAAGTGATAAGCAGAGGTTACCATAGATAATGAAGTAATATTAGTACTAAACATATGCATCAAATGCAATAGCATTCAAATTAGAAAGCAAAAGTTAAATGAATTATATGTAGAATTAGAGAGAAATACTATATAATTGTGTTATAATGAAAAGTTAAATTATATAGGAAAGTGTATAAGTTTGCAGAGAGAATTGGCATGAGACCAGCAGGAAGATTCTGGAACTTTGAAGGAAGGGTTAGACTGGTAATGAGGCTATTAGCTGCTCTCTCTCTGGAGAATATCTTGAGATGGGTGGCTGCATTTCCTTAGAGGTTGATCCTATCCTTGTTCTTGTCTTGTTTGCTGGCTTAGTTGCTATATTTCATTGAGACAGTTCCTGGTGTGATCCTGAACCATCTTTTTCTAAGATGAGGTCTAAGGTCCATCTGGAACCAGGAATTCTCCTGGTCCTGGTCCTGCCTAACTGTCAAAACCCACAACCTCAAGATATTCTCCAGAGAAAGAGCAGCTAACAGCCTCAGTACCAGTCTAACCCTTCCTTCAAAGTTCCAGAATCTTCCTGCTGGTCTTATGCCACTTCTCTCTGCAAACTTATACACTTTCCTACATAATTTAACTTTTCCTTATATCAATAGTGTAGAATCTTCCTGTTTCAGAACTAGACAAATCTAACCAAAAAAAGAAAGAAGTCAAGGAAAAGTATACAATCTTAGATAAGCTAGATAGACATCTAGAGAAATAAATAAGAAGAGAAAGGAATATCTTTTCTCAGTGGTAGATAGCACCTTTATAAAAATTGACCATATATTATTAGGGCATAAAAACCTCATATTCAAATGAAGAAAAGGAGAAATATCAAATACATCTTTTTTTCAGATCATAATGCAATAAAAAACATTTAATAAAGAAATGCAGAAACAAATTAAAAATCAATTGGAGGATAAATAGCCCAATCTTAAATAATGAGTGGGTCAAAGAACAAATCACAGAAACAATTTTATTAAAGAAGATGAAAATGAGACAATATACCAAAATTTATGAGATGCAGCAAAAGCAATAATCAGAAGAAAATTCTATATCTCTAAAGGTTTACAGCAATAAAATAGAGAAAGAACAGATCAATGAATTTGGCATACAATTAAAAAACTAGAAAAAGAACAAATTTTAAATTCCCAGGTAAACACCAAATTGGAAATCCTGAAAATTAAAGGTGAGATTAATAATACTGAATGTAAGAAAACCAACTAATTAATAAAACTAGAAGCTGATTGGGGGGTGGGGGTGACCAATAAAATAAACCATTGATTAATAGATTGAAAAAAGAGAGAAGAAAACCAAATCACTAGTAACAAAAATGAAGAGGATAAATACATTACTAATTAAGACGTAATTAAAGTAATTATTATGTCAATAAATTTAACACTTTAAATGAAATGGAAGAATACTTACAAAAAAAATTAACTGCCCAAATTAAATAAAGAGGAAATAGACTATATAAATAAGCCTATTTTAGAAAAAGAAAATTGAACAGGCCTTAAATGAGCTTCCTAAGGAAAAAACATCTTGACCAGATGAATTACAAATTAATTCTACCAAACAAGCATTTAAAGTCAACTGATTCCAATATTAAATAAATAATTTAGAATCATAGGTAAAGGAGGAGTCGTACCAAACTCCTTTTATGAAACAAATATAGTGCTGGTACCTAAATCAAGAAGAGCAAAAACAAAGAAAGAAAATTATAGGCCAATTTTGCTAATGAATTTTGATGCAAAATTTCTAAATAAAATGTTAGGGAATTATAGCAATAGATCATAAAGATTATACATTGTGACCAAATGGGATTTATACCAGGAATGCAAGGCTGATTTAATAAAAGGAAAACTACTAATATAACTAATTATATCAGTAATAAAAATCAACAAAAATCATATGATTATATCAATAGATATAAAAAAAGCTTTTGACAAAATACAAGACCCATTCCTGGTAAAAAATACTTGAAAGCATAGGTATAAATGGATTTTTTTCTTACTATGATAAACATCTACCAAAAAACATCAGCAAGCCTTATCTATATATAACAAGGATAAGCTAAAAGCTTTCCAAGATAAAGAGCAAAATAACGATGCCCATTATTAACCAGTATTATTCATTATTATACTAGAGGAGCAGCTAGATGGCTAAGTGGATAGAGAGCCAGGCCTGAAGTCAGGAATCCAGAGACTGAACTGGTCTCAAATATTTCCTAGCTATGTGACCCTGGTCAAGTCTCTTAATTCCAATTGCCTTAGCCTTTACCATTCTTCTGCCTTAGAAATACTTAGTATTAGTTCTAAACAAAAGGTAAAGGTTAAACAAAAACAAACAAAAAATATATGGAGTGAGTGTATGTACTAGAAATGCTAGCAATAACAATAAAAGAATGAGAAATTGAAGGAATCAGGATGGACAATGAAGAAATAAAACTCTTTTTGCAGATATGATAGTATACTTGGATTTTTCAATTAAAAAATTAGTTGGAACAATAATTTTTATTAAAGTAGGAAGTTATAAAATAAATCCAGCTAAATCATTAGTATTTCTTTATATTGCCAAAAAGCCCTATGAGAAAAGATATTTCATTTAAAATAAGATAGCATAACAAATTGTGGTATCTGATGGTGACGGAATACTATTTTGCTGTAAGGATTGATGATCTGGAGGTTTTCCATATGAACTGGGAAAACCTCATTGAACTGATACAGAGCAAAATGAGCAGAACCAGAAGAACATTGTACACAGAAAGTAAAACATTGTGAGAAAATCCAGTGTGATGAACTTTGCTACTAGTAGCAATGCAATGATCTAGGACTACTAGTCCCACCTAAACTGGGATCATTAAGAACTTTATTGCTTATTATTTAGGTAGAGGCAAGGTCAGTCTGGGACTTCCTTCAAGGCAAGTTTCCAAGGGATATGGGTAAACTTGGGGTTCCAGAAATACAGATGACACTCTAAAGGAGTCAGAAGATTAAATCTTTAATCAGGACAAGAGACAGTGCTCAATATTCTACGGTCACACAGAGCTAAAGCTCTGAGACTCTGGGAACAGCATATCTGGGGAAACCCACCCCCAAAGATGATTTTCCAAAGAATAATAGAACATAGGGGTCTTATATACTTTGGGGGGAATTAAGGACAGAAAATCTACACTGACTGGTTATAAGCAGACTTGGGAAAGAGGCTATAGCCAGAGGCTGGGGTATCAGGGAGTGCCCTAAACTACAATGGATACAAAAGGATGGTTCCAGTCAAGGGTTGGACTATTTGGGAGAGGTCTGATACAATGGGAGAAACTTCTTTTTTTTTAATTTGGAAATTGTTATTTAATTAATTTAGAATATTTTCCCATGGTTACAAGATTCATGTTCTTTCCCTCTCCTCCCCCTCCCGGAGCCGATGCACAATTCCACTGGGTTTTACATGGTCATTGATCAAGACCTATTTCCAGATTATTAGTATTTACACTAGGATGATCCTATAGAGTCTACACCCCCCCCCCCATCATGTCTAATGGGAGAAACTTCTAAGACAAAAAGGTTTCTTCAGATTTGATTATATCTACTCGTCCATCTGAAATAATAAGGCTCTAAAGGAAGTATTAAGGTGTTACACTGTGGGATACTTTGCTTGATGACTAGAGCACCTCAGTTGTTCACCTCAAGAGGAAGTTCAATTTGTGGACCTCCTCCACTGGGCTCAGTGCACCCAAACTGTCTTGGAGAGTATTTCCTTTATAAAAATATACTTATTTGTATTTTTAAAGATATGAATATAAGGATTAGAAACAAGGAAACTTTAACACTAAAGTGAAAACCCTTCCAGATGATCCCAGAGCTTTCTCTTTTCTGTCAGCAGCAAAGATAGATCCAGAGCCAGATCTCAGTTGGTCTATCCCCAACGAAGCCAGAGACCAACTGCCCAGAACTCTGCCTGCTCTCTCCTTCAAAAATCTTAGCTCGTGCCCAGAACTCTCTCTCTCTCTCTCTTGCCTCAGCCACTCTGCAGTTTCAGAGACACCTTTCTAAAATTCCTTATCTTATCAATATATTACTAATTTCCTCATTTCCTTACTATACACCTAAACTGGGATCACTAAGTACTTTAAGGTTTATTGTTCAATCAGAGACAAGGACAGTCTGGGACTTCCCCCAAGGCAAGTTCTCAAGGGACAGGGACAAACTTGGGGCTCCCCAAAACCCAGTTAACACTACCAAAAAATAATTATTTATCTAGAAAAAAAATGACAAAATTCATTTGGAATTCAATGGTCAGGAATATCCAAGGAATTAATGAGGAAAAAAAGAGTAAAGGAAAGCAAGCTAGCAGTACCAGCTCTGAAATTGTATTTTAAGGTGGTAATTATTGAAACAAGTTGATACTAAGAAATAAAATGGTGAGTCAGATATCTAGCACATAATTCACAAATTATCACATAACTTTGTGTTTGGTTATCACTATTTGGTAGAAATTACTAAGAAAACTGGAAAGCATACTGGCAGAAACCGGTATAGATCAATATCTCACACTGTTTACCATGATTAAGTCAAAATAGATATATGATCTAGACATAAAGGAAGATAATACTGTAAGTAAGCTAGAAAAGCATATTACCTATCAGATTTATGGATAGGAGAACTTATGAATAAATAAGAGAGAACATGTGGACTGTAAAATAGATTTAATTTGGATTACATTAAATTTATTTATTTATTTTTTGAAACTCTTACCTTCCGTCTTGGAGTCAACTCCAAGGCAGAAGAGTGGTAAGGGCTAGGCAATGGGGGTCAAGTGACTTGCCCAGGGTCACACAGCTGGGAAGTGTCTGAGGTCAGATTTGAACCTAGGACCTCTAGTCTCTAGGCCTAGCTCTCAATCCACTGAGCTACCCAGCTGCCCCTGTTACATTAAATTTAAAAGGGTTTATACAAATAAAACCAATGTAGCCAAAATTAGAAGGAAAGCAGAAAATTGAGAGGGGGAGGAATTTATAGTTTCTTAGTTAAAGGCCTCATATCTCAAATATATAGAGAAATTTGAATGAAATGTATAAGATTATTAGTCATTCTGTTATGGGGTACAGATGTGTGCCCCTGGGGTTCGGGAAGGATACCTTTTGCAAGAATGCAAGACTCCAAAATTTAGCTTAAAAACAAAAAGAGAAATTTATTAATTTAGGAGGTAATGTTGAGAATGGCCAGGAGGATAGAAAGGTGGAACAGCAAGATGGGGAGCAGTTCCTGGAAGGACAGTATGAATGGAAAGGCTGTTCCCCATGAGGACAGCATGAATGGAAAAGCTGTTCCTCCAGACCACATCAGTTCTGGGGATTTTATACTTTTTACAACAGAGTGTTAGTCACCCAGGCATTTGGTGAGGTGGGGTGATCATCTGCCTGGGGATATAAAGATTCCTTAGTTTTAGGGAACAAACAGATGTCTGATAGGATCCATGTGTGGCCTCGAGGTGCATCTTTCTGTCCATCTTAAATCTAGAGGACCATCAAAGGAATATAGTCATCTCAGGTCCCTAGGGGGGTCATTGGGTGTTTTTAGGCTCAGAGTCACGAGGATGTAAGGGAGTGAGGGAGTTTCCCTGATAATAGTTTGCCTGAGTTTCTGGGGGTACAGTGCCCATGTCAATTCTCCAATTGATAAATTCTCAGAGGATATGAACAGGCAGGTTTGGGGAAGAAGAAATATGAAGAAATGCTCTAAATCATTATTGCTTAGAGGAATATAAATTCAAACAACTCTGAGGTACTCGCACATATCAGATTGGCTAAAATGAGAGAAAGGGAAAATATTGGTGGGGATGTGGAAAAATTGGAACAGTAATATATTGTTGATGGAATTATGAACTGATCCAAAAATTTTAGAGAGTAAATTGTTAAAGATGACTAAAGATTAAATAGTTAATACTGGAGGGGAATACTGCTTGTGAATTAAAACAATCATTATGTAAAGCAATTTGTAATTATGCTAAACAGGAATTAAACATTTTTTTATATCTTTTAACCCAGAGATTCCTATTACTAGGCATATACAACAAGGAAGTCGAAGGTGGAAATATGAAAATATTAATAGCATGTTTATAGCAGAAAAAAAAAGCAGGGCAAATGTCCATAAACCTGGGAATGGATAATCAGATTTTTATATGTGAATGTGTTAACTGGTTTTTGGGGAGCCCCAAGTTTGCCCCTGTCCCTTGAGAACTTGCCTTGGGGGAAGTCCCAGACTGACCTTGTCTCTGATTGAACAATAAACCTTAAAGTACTTAGTGATCCCAGTTTAGGTGGGACTACTAGATATAATCAAATCTCAAGCATTGTTTTTGATTTAGAAGTCCTCTCCCAGGTAGCCCAGTCCCTGGCTGGAATCTTCCTTTTGTATCCAATGTAAAGCATTAGCCTCTCCCTGATAATCCAGCCCTGGACTCCTCATTTCCTTGTAGCCCACGTAAAGCTAATCAATCATACTTCCTTGTCCTTAGTTCCCCAAAATGTATAAGACCTCAATGTTCTATTATTCATTGGAAAATCATCTTTGGTGGTGATTCTCTCAGAGACACTGTCCCCAGAATCCCAGAGCTTTGACTCTGGGAGGTATTTACCTCTTGGCTCTGTGTGGTTGCCAGTTATTAAGGACTTGGCTCTTATCCCGACTAAAGATTTGGTTTTTATGATTACTTTAGTGGTTCTCTGTTTTTCCAAGTTGAAAATTTCAGGAAGATGAATTGTAATCCTGCCTCAGACATAAATGTATAGCTCTCAGAAGGTTACTTAACCTATCTCAAACTCAGTTTTCCCATCTATAAAATGGGAATAATAATAACATTTTAGGGTCAGCTAGGTGGCTCAGTGGATTGAGAGCCAGGAATAGAGATAGGAGGTTCTAGTTTCAAATCTGGACTCAGTCACTTGTGTGACCCTGGGCAAGTCATTTGACCCCCATTGCCTAGCCCTTACCATTCTTCTGCCTTGGAACCTATACAGAGTAATGATTCCAAGATGGGAGGTAAGGGTTTAAAAAATAATAATAACACTTTACAAGGTTGTTGAGATAACATATGTGAAGTGCTTTGCAAACTATAAAGTGCTATTTAAATGCTATTGTGAGGTTCAGAGGTGAACCCCTGGGGTTTGGGAAGGATACCTTTTGCAAGAATGCAAGACTCCAAAATTTGACTTAAAAATAAAGAGAAATTTATTAATTTGGAAAGTAATGTTAAATCTGACCAGGAGGCAGCATAAGTGGAAGCCTGCCTCCTAGGTGGAACAGCATGGGTGGAAGAGCTTACTGAGGACAGTAAGACAGCATAAGTGGAACAACCTGGAGGGTTGCTCCCAGAATGCTTCAATTCTAGGGATTTTATATTCTTCTACAGCAGTGAGGATATGACTCTGGGGCCAGGGGTTGGGGTTCTCCTGATTTGGAGGACAGATGGTTGAGGAGTGTCTCTCTGTCCATCTCAAATCAATGGAACAATCGAAGGAGGATAATCCTCTCAGAGTCAGATGTTTTGGATTGGGAGTTAGTGGGTATAAGGGAGCAAAGGAATTTCCCTGATAATAATTTGCCCGAGTTTCTAGGGGTACAATGCCCATGCCAAATGCTAGCCATTATTATTACTGCTTCATTAGAAATGATGATCAGAGATTATTTCCTTCAAAACCCAGATCAAGTACCACCTTTTACATAAGTTTTTCCTGATCTTTCCCTTTCCTCACCCCTGCTCTTTTCCAAAATTACTTTGCATTTCTTTTATATGCACATATGTTTATTGCATGTATGTGTCCCTTGATAAAATGTTGGCTCCTTGAGGGCAGGGATTTTCATTTTTACCTTTGTATATACCGAGTCCCTGATATATACGAGGTGTTTAATATACAATATTAAAAACAATATTCACAAAGGACTGTGATGGTGGAAATGGAAATGCAGTAATGGTGGGTATGAGTATGACTGTGTAGGGTAGAATTGTCAGAAGGTACTGAGCCTTCTATTCCTTCCTCCCAGGCCCTTCCTACCTCTTCCCTGCAAGGTTTCTCTCAACATTGTCCTTTTCTTCCTATCCCTTGTTATACCAATCAATTCACTTTTTAGCCAAGGGGAAACATAATGACTTTAAGTCCATCTGGTCCCCTCCTCTAACATTTTATGGCATATTTATTGAAAAAAAAAATTAGGAGTTCTACCAAAATAATTAGGAGCCCCCAGTTAGGAAAATTCCCAACATTCAGGCACAAGTTTTTTACTTTCTGCCTTAATTTAAATTCTTGTTTATCTCTAGCTGGCCTCTGCCTTCTCTATGCTTGAGGCAAAAATGAGGATACAGGAGACATTTGGGAAAACAAACAAGTAGAACATATAACACAGACAGACAGGGGAGAGGAAGTTGGGAAAAGAACAGACTTTTTTTTAGGCAATTGGGGGTGAGTAACTTATCCGGGTCACATAGTTAGGAAGGGTCTTAAGGTTCATGCTGGTGCTTTTACCACTGTGCTACCTCACTGCTCCCAGACCTTTATATATATATATATATATATATATATATATATATATATATATATATATATATAAAGGATTTCCCTCAGTACCTGAAGAGATGAGTACAACCTGCACCTTTAGCCTGATTTCTGAGATGTCTAGAGGAGACCAATGGCTCTGTTTAACTCCTCCCTTCTCTGCCCCATCTCAATATGCCTTTCACTTTCTCCTTTTTACCTGTGGTCTCTGACCACCCATTCTTTCTGATTTGGCTTCCTTTTTTTATCTTATTTTTAAAATATTTTTCCATCTTTACATGATTCATTTTCTTTCCCTTCCTTTTTCCTTCCCCCCTCCCTGAGCCAACAAGCAATTCCACTGGATTGTACAATTGTTATGACTTGATACCTATTTCCAGAGTATTTATTTTTGCAATAGAGCAATCTTTTAAAGCCAAAATCCCCAAGTCCTATACCCATATAAACAAGTGATGGATCACATGTTTTTCTAATGCATTTCTGCTCCCACGGTTCTTTCTCTGGATGTGGAGAGTGTTTTTTCTCATAAGTCCCTCAGAATTGTCCTGGATCATTGCATTGCTGCTAGTAGGAAAGTCTGACTTAGCTTCTTAAGTCCTGAGTGAATCTGGGGACACTTGTCTCCCTACTGCTTAGCTTTGAAGTACCCATTTCTTTTTAGTCTTTGTCTCAGAGTGTTTCAGAACCCCTGAATGGGGCTCATCTGTGTTGTTTCTCAAAGCTGTCAAGGCTAAGAGGGGAATGCTTGTCCCTTTGAACTGCAAATCATAGTGTGCCAGTCAGTTTGGGAAACCCTATTAAAGAAAGAACAAAAGAAAACAGCTGAATGCTGTATAATTATAATGAGTAAGCTTTGCTTCAGAAAAGAACTGGGAGAATGTAACTATAGGTTTAGATTAATGCTGGTAGCCAGGGTTGATATGTTGGTTAGTTATGCTGAAGTGCTATTTTTCCCTTTCTTTTTTGATCTTTGAAGGGATTGCCTGAAAGGTAGAAGAAGAAGAGATGTATATAGAGAGAAATGAAAGTGATAGAAAAATTAAAGCTATTAAAAATAAGATTTTTATTTTAGAAGAGCACAGAAATTCATTTGTGACCTCCAAATTATATGAGCAACAAGTAATCACCTTCAGCTTTCAAATCCCTCCAAATTATGCACAGAAATAATGCACCAACGATAGAGTAACTTCAGCTATCTCTATGGTCTGGGGCACACAGTATCCCAAAGTGTTTTTTTTAAAGGCACAAAAAAAATGAACGGGTGTTCACTGACCATGAACTCATTCAGTACCCTTCTTTCACCAACTAGGTTATTAGCAATAAAGCTGTACTAGTAAACCAAGGTTTGGGACACAGGCCTGCAATGAAAGCTATCCCTATATCAAAAATTTCAGGAAGAAGAAAAGTTTAAGACCTTGAACATAAGCAAATAAATCAATAGATAAAACATTAATAATAGGAGGAAATGTGGCCTCAAGTAAACAAGTTCAAGCATCTGAATATTGCAAAATAGAAGGAAATGATCCAAATCCTTGATGAGACAGAGGACCCAGTGGAATTTGAGAAAATAGAACTACAACATGCTGTTCCTGAGTGGTTCAAAAGAGAAATTAGAAATATGAAAGCAGAATTTATGACACACAGCAAAAATAATAGAATACAAAAAGTGGAATCTTCAACAGCAAGTCTCACCAAAGAAGCAAAAGTGAGAACAATAGATTGGGAATACAAGCATACAAATGTGGACAAACTAGAAGAGAAGCGGAAAAACAAGAATATTAAAAGATAATGTACTCACTGGCCAAGCAAAACATGGATCTTGAAAACAGGATGCATAGAGACAGCATGAAGATCATTGGTTTCCTAGAAGAACATGATAGGATTAAAAAAAAAACATAACACTGACCATAGTGAGGGAAATAGAAGAAAATTGCTTAGAATTTCTAATTATAGAATATGAAATACCAGCTGAAAGGATTCACAGATTACTTCTAGAACAACAACAACAAAACTCAAGGATGCAAACTCCAAGAAACTTCAATTCAGAGACAAGTTATTTTTCAAGTAATCTGGAAAAAAACCCTTCAAATACCAAGAAAAGGAAATTAAAATAACAAGACTATTCTGCACCCACCCAAAAACATAGGAAGGAATGGGATTAAGTGTCCAAAGAGCAATGGATGTAGCTCAGAGTGATCTCTCCTGCAAATCTGAGCTTAACCATATGTGAAAAAAAGATAGATTGCAAAGAGGCATTTGAAACACTTTTAGAAAGAAAATCAGAACCCAAGAAATTATTTGTTTCTTGAACACTCCAGACAACAGAAATGCAGGAGATGTAAACAAATGCCTCAGCCAAGGACAACAAAAGTAATGGACTAACAGCTGAGACATCAAGTCTTTCTAACTACACACAAGGACATAGAGGTGAAGGTGGAAGTCCTGTGGAGGTAACTGTGAGGAGCTGGGAATGGAGCATGGTGGACAGTGGCATTGCCTACAGGTGAATCAATGTTTTTTTGTGGTACTATATTAAAACTTGGGAAGGAGGGCCCATGAAAGGGAGAGAAGGAAACCAGGGGTAGAGAGGGATGTGTGACTCTCAGATCAAATGGAGGTCCAGCAAAGAGGGAAAGGAGACCCCTGTGGTTATCAGAAAGAGAAGAATCTATAGGAGAAAGTGGGTGAAGAGGTGGGAGAAGGATTGAAAGGGAAGAAGGTGGGAGGAAGGAGGCCTTACTCCTATGGATGAAGAGAGATGGTCTGTGAAGGAGGATGGGGACCTTGCACTAGGTATGGGCTGGGGAGTTTGATTCTTGAAAGGTCTACTCATCCTACACCAGGAAGAGAGGAATTGGAACTCCTGGGGGTAACTGGCACCTGAGGTAATGGGAGAGCATGGATCTAGGAATAAAAACTTTGAAATAAATGGGGAAAGAGAAGGTAATACATGGATAGGTATGTAGAGGGTGAGGGACCCTAGCATGGGGCAGTGTCCTCTAGGATATTTGCAATCATTAGAATTGTTCTAAGAGGAAGGCACAATGTGAGAATGCATGCATTGGATGCTTTGCTTAAGAGAGAAGTACAGAGAAAAGAGAGAGACCAGATAATTTAGAAGTAATGAATTAAAGAATGAGTCTAGAGTAGAGAGAGGATGAATAATGAAAAGAGTGAGAGAAATCCCTTTTTTGGAAGGAGATAAAAAAAAAAACTAAGAACACTGTAAGGAAAGGTTCCCTCTTTGAGAGGGAAAAAGGAGGTAGAGGAAGAATTTTATATAACTTCATAAAAGCAAAAGAGAAAAAGGCACTAAGCAAAACCCTAAAAGAAAAAAGATAAACTAAAGGGGAGGGATCATGGGTGAGGGAAGAGATACAGCTGAAATAGGGTCACATTAAAAAAGATGAAAGTAGTAAAGTAAAATTTAATTTTAAAGAAGAGTAAGGTAAAATAACTGAAAGAACATAGTACTGTATTTACAGCAATCTTGTAACTTTGAATGTGAATGGATTAAATATCCAATAAATCCAAAGAGTGATAAATTGAATAAGAAAATTTACTATGCATCAAGTAAATCTGAGAAAGTAGGAGATGACATCATAAAACATAGGAAACATAAAAAGGGACAAAGGAAGAAACAATATTATGCTGAAAGGAGCCATAAACAACAAATCAATATCAATAATAAACATATATGCTCCAAATGTCTTAATCTCCAAATTCATAAATGAAACATTTCTGAATAAGAAATAGATGTAACACAATAGGACAAGAGATTTCAACATCTCCCTCCCAGTTTTGGATAAGTCTTTAAGAAAGTTAAACAAGAGGGGAAATAATGGAACTGAACAAATTTCTAGAGAATCTTACCATTAAAAAACAAAAAACCTTATGATACCTTTTAAATGGAACAAACATACATATATATATATACACATGTATGTGTGTGTATATATATATGTATATATATATGTGTGTGTGTATATATATATTTCTCTGCACCACCATGTGAAACTTTTCACAGAGATGTTGCAAACAAATGCAAAAAGGCAGAAATAGCCAACACATACTTTATAGATCATAATGCAATTAAAATAGAAATTGATTCAAGTGCCATAAACAAAAATACAGAAACTAATGGAGGCAAAAATGAAATCCTAAATAACAATAAACCAAAAACCAAAACAGAAACATTTATGTAAAAGAAAATGAGACTGCAGGAACAACATTCCAAAATTTCTTGTTCATAACTAAAGCAGTCCTGGGATGAGGGGGGATCCTTAAAATATACATTAACAAAATAAAAAGGAATTAATACTTTTACAAAAATTAGAAAGCTAATAAATAAACAAACCTAAAACAAGCACAGAAAGAAGAGATATTTAAAATTAGAGGGAAAATAAAATATTTTTAGAAATGAGAAATAAAATGAAAGATGATTATTTGAAAAGTCTAATAAAATTGATTGATTGTTAGCTAATCTAATTGGCTAAAAAGAAGAGAATCCAGTCAATTAAATAGGAAATAAGCAAGGTGAAATCATAGCAAAATAAAAAGAAATAAAAGGAATATATGATATGCAGTTATATACTAACAAAACTGAAAGCACAAAAGAAATACATATTTTCAAAAATATAAAATATCCAAACTATCAGAACAACCAGAGATCTTAAATAACCTGATCTAACTGGAAAGGAACTACCAAAGGAAAAAACACCTGATCCTAAAGAATTCACAGGAGAATGTTACCAAATTCTTAGAAGAACCCTTAACTTACAAATTGTTATTGAGAAATAAAAAAGAAAGCACATTACTAGAATCATTTTATGGACAAATAAAAATCTTATCCTAATCTATCGGTTTGCTAATCTAAGTTCCTATTTTATGCTAAGACTGAGTTGTGGGAAGAGGGTTAGGATTATGTACCAACAAAATTTCTACAATATAACAATTTCTTAATATAAAAGTCATTCCTATTGCAATCAATATAACATTTAAATCTAAAGTAAAATTGAACTATCTTATGCCTTATATAATGCTAATTCCGATGTAACAATTCATAACATTTATAGGTATATATATATATATATATATAATCTTATTTATTCTGTTCCTATATTACCTCTCTAATTACAATATTCCCTTTTCCACCCTAAATTACTCTGTCCCTGTTTATTAATGGTCAATATTTTAACTCTCCTTTCCATCTATATTACTGGCTTAGATCATTATTATGCTATATATAAATATATACATGTCTGCTATTTGTATACATTTACATATATCACATGTTATTTAAATACACACACACACACATATATATACCTATAAATGTTATGAATTGTTATATATATCTTCAGGTATATATATCTTCAGATATATATATCAGGTTATAATATATCTTCAGGTAGTAGAGATTTATTTACAGACATACAATTCATGGGCTGTCCTTATTTACGGCACAGTCCCTAATGTCAATGTGAAATTTGTTTGTGTTCAAAATATGTCATGGTGGATGGATATTTATTCCAATGTATATGTGGATGTACTTCCCTAAATGGGAAGTTAATGTAATCGGCGATTAATCTTACATGACCAATTTTCCTGAAGTTCATTCCCTATAATGTCTTTGATTCAAAGTTCTTTCCAGTTGTCTGTGTATCTTCCATCCTTTGGTATTGCTTGAAGTTTGTCACAGGTCCGGGGTGCCTTCTCCTTTACAGGATACATACTTGCCTGTCATCTCACCTTGAAAGATGATCTCAGGTATATGGAACTACAGGATCATACGTGTGTGAAAGATTAACATGGGTGTGCATGTAAGAGTGAATATTTTGATGCATGTGAGTGAAACTTTATATAGGCTGTTTGTGCCATCCTCATGAATGCAAGTGAGTTTTTTTTTATCTAATGAATGTAGGTAACTTTCTTAATGTGTGATGATTGTAAGGGAGATTATTCTATTCCTATGTGGTTGATTGTAGAGGTTAACAATATTTTAGTCAAGACTTGAGATTGAAATTCATATAGAGGTTTAATAATTTCAAAGGATTCTAAATCCACCCAAATAAACTCCCAGGTTCCGCAAGGAACCGCTTCTCCTGTGTTTCACAGGCTACACTAATCCTCCCTGATCTAACTAACCCAAATTTATACTATCTGTCTTGGACATTATTCTATTTCAGTTTCACTGTCTCTGTTCTGTGTCTCTATTTCTTCTTGTACAATTTTGTTGGATTCATGAGCTCTATGTTTATTTATCAAGGGTTGTTCTTGGGCCACCGGTGTTTGAATGGATTTTGGGCTCCCATTAAATTGTCTTTCAGTGTGTTGTCATGGGCATAGTGATGTTTAACATGAAATGCATGAAACCAAGAATCTTTTCCCACTACTTTGAACAATGTAGGAGTGGTGAGAGCTACATAATATGGACCAATCCATCTGGGCTCTGTGGGTTTGTCTTTGGCAAAATTTTTTACATATACTTTGTCCCCTGGTCTTAT
The DNA here is from genome assembly GCF_027887165.1 of Monodelphis domestica. Classification (NCBI taxonomy): domain Eukaryota; kingdom Metazoa; phylum Chordata; class Mammalia; order Didelphimorphia; family Didelphidae; genus Monodelphis; species Monodelphis domestica. The sequence goes on along the minus strand of NC_077230.1, from coordinate 369,064,886 downwards.
GGTATGTAATGAGAAATCTAGTGGGACCCTTTGCACTAGTAGTCCCAGCCTTCTCAGTTCCTCCAGCCTATTTTGTATCTGTGTCAGATAGGTGTATAACTGGCATTCCCCTCCCAGCATGGAAAGATAAGATGATTTAGCGGTCATTCCTATCCATACTGGCTGTCCATACAACATCTCACATGGGGAAATATGTAAGTCTCCTCTAGGTTTCATCCTCAGATAGAACAGCACAAGTGGAAGAACCTCTGTCCATTTAAGATGAGTTTGGACACAGAGTTTGACTATCGTGGTTTTTAATTCCTTATTCATTCTTTCCACCTGTCCTGAACTTTCTGGTTTATATGCATTATGGAAATTACCCTTTATTCCCAGAGACTTATACACTTGTTGTAAAATGCTAGATGTAAAGTGACTTCCCCTGTCTGAGTCTATGGTGTTTGGAATGCTGTATCTAGGAACGACTTCTTTAAGCAATGTTTTCACTACCATGCCAGTGTTGTTTTTCTTTGATGGATATGCTTCTGTCCATCAAGTGAGTCTGTCCACTATAACTAAAACATATTTATATCCTCGGTCCCCAGGCATGTTAATAAAATCGATCTGTAGACACTGAAAAGGTATCTAAGCTAAGGGTCGTCCTCCCAATGCCTTGCATTTGAAATGACCTTGATTAAACTTTCTACAGATGAGACATGTCTGACACACTCTTATAGCAGTTATTGATATCCCTGGAGCTTCCCAAAACCGGCGGACCTCATCCAGCATGGATTGTACTCCATAATGACCTCTGGAGTGAATCACATTGCATAGATATTGGTACAGCCTTTTGGACAAGATGGGCTTCTCTCCTTGTGATAACCAGATTCCTCTGACTAATCTAGCTCTTAGATGTTCTTGCCATGACTGAATCTCCTCTTGGCAGTATGCTTGTTTGAGATCGTGCTTATCTACCAGAGAGAAATTCAGAACACAAATAGGACCAAATTTAGCCGGCGAATCTTGCCGTTATACGTGCCCTGTGATTTCCTAGGGATACCTTGTCCTTGCCAGAGGAGTGAGCCTTGCAATGGATCACTGCCAATTCCTTTGGCAAGTTCACTGCTTTTAAGAATTCATTTATGAGATTCTCATATGCTATCCTTTTTCCAGATGTTGTGACAAATCCCCTATTCTTCCAAGTTTGTCCTGTGGCAAATAAAAGGCCAAAGGCATAAGCTGAATCAGTATATATATTCACCCTTTTGCCTTTGGATTGCACCAGCACTTCTATGAGGGCTCTGAGCTCAGCTCCTTGAGCATTGACATGACTCGGTAACGATGCACGCCAGAGGGTCCTGTCCCTCGTCACAACTGCAGCCCCTGTGATTCTTTTGCCTTCAAAAACATATGAAGAACCATCTGAATATATCTGAAGGTCTGAATCATTGAGTGGTGTGTCCTTCAGATCTTCTCTGGTTCTATGTACTGTTTCTACAGTCTGTGTGCAATCATGTAGGGGCTTTTCTTCCAATGGTAGGTCAGGGATTAATGTGGCTGGATTCAATGGTGCACATCTATGTAAAAACAGATTGTCATTTGCCAACAAAATGATTTTGTACTGAGCCTTGCAGATATAAATGCATGCGTACTCTGGGATTTTAGCAATTTTTCTAGCTGGTGTGCAGAGTAAACATAGAGTTGCATCCCAGCACTAATTCATTAGCTTTTTTAACCATGAGGGCAGCAGCAGCAATGCTGAGCAGACAATGCACCAAACCTTTTGCCACTGGGTCCAAAATTGCACTGTAATATGCAATAAGTCTCAAAATCAATCCTAGATATTGGGCTAGAACTCCAAAAGCTATACCCTTAGCCTCATGGACATATAAATGAAAATCTTTTTCATAATTTAGAATGTCAAGGGCTGGAGCTGTTAGGATAGCTTGTTTTAAAGCAGACAGAGCATATAAATGTTCTTTTGTGACCTTCAATGGCTCCTCAACCTCATCTTTCATCAGATCTGTGGAAATATATGAATATCCAGAGATATAATGATGTGAGAACCCAGTAGTGCCCAGGAATACCCTAAGTTGTCTTTTTGTATGTGGAATACCTAGTTTCTGTATATCTTCTATTCTCAGGATAAAACCTAGGTACTCGACTTTTGGGAGAACCCATTGCAACTTTGTTTTTAAGACCTTATTTCCTCTTTTGTACAATTCTAGTAACAGCCTCTTTGAGTCTTCTAGGCATGTTTTTGCATCAGGGGATGCTAGAAGCAGATCATCCACATAATGCACTATCTTGCTGTGTTTGAATTTTATATTTTCCAGGTCTCTTTTCAGCAGCTGGCAGAAAATCGATGCACTCTCACAACAGACCTGCCCTAAACGAGTCCAGCAGAGCTTATTTTTCTTCCATGAGAATGCAAACATATTTTGACTATCGGGATGGAGAGAAACCGTAAAATATGCATTGCTTAAGTCAATTATGGTATACCATAATGAATTGCTAGGAATCTCAGAAATAATGTCATTAGAAGATGGTATAATGATATGGGTTTTCTTGATTATATTATTGATTGCTCTGAGACCCTGCACAAATTGCCAATTTACTGTACCATCAGAATTTGGCTTGCTCTTTTTAATAGCTAGTATTGGGCTATTATATTCTGACACTGTGTATCTCAATATGCCCTGCTCTAGCAAGCTGTTGATAATAGATGTTATGCCTTCTTCAGCTTCTCTGCTGAGCTTATACTGAGGGATCTTGGGAGGTATACAGTCTTTGACTTCTATCTTTACTGGTTGTACCGATTTAATCATTCCCACATCATTCTTATGTGCTGCCCATACACCCTGTGGAATGTCTACAGGAATGTCATAAAGAGAGGTAATAGCCTGCTGCTGATCAGTGGTCTCATCAAGCTGCCCCAAAAATAATAGAGGATAATGTTTCAGGGATTGTTTTGGTAAATGGAGGTAAATGTTCCCTGATTGCTCACATTGTAAAGTTGCCCCAATTTTACAAAGAAAATCACATCCCAAAAGATTGTCTGGACACCCTGATATTAGAAGGAATATATGATCAGTGGACAATGGACCTAGAGTTACCATCTTAGATTTCAATTGTAGGACTTGTTCTATGTGTCCCGTAGCACCTGCCACTGAAACCATACCCTCTATCGTGGTGTCCCCTGGGAATGACTTTAATATGGATTTGGCTGCCCCCATATCAATGAGAGTCTTGTAATTTTGATCTTCCACTTTGATCCATACATAGGGTTCTTGTATCTGGGCCTCATATTGCAAACTAGCTATTGTGTTGTTTGCATGCACAGGCTTCCCATTATCATCTTTACTTTCTTGCCCCAGGGGCAAACTTTCTTGTATCACTTTGGACCACTGCTGTCTGTGTGAGCTAACAGCTTGCTCAGAGGAAAGGTTTGTGTTTGTATTAATTTCAGTTCAAGAACTGCTTGGATGAGGTTTCTCTATCAAAGATTCTTCTGTTCCCACTCCCTTACATTGTTTTGCAGTCTCTGGTTCAGGGAATATACAGTCATTGGAAGTTTGATATTGATCTGTACTAAACCCATCCCCAGGACTAGTATCTTTAATTGTTATAGGATTTTGTGGGTAAAAATCTTTGGCTTTTGGAATTAAGTTAGTTCTCTCCTCATTTGTCTTTCTTTCCCCTCTTATATGCATAAATGTATCAGCTCCAAAGTCTCTTGTAACAATGTCTCATTTAGCTATCTTTTCAGAATGGTCTGGATACTTAAGTTGCTGTTTGAAAGATTTGTTAGCCCCATTTGATTTTCCACTGTCTAGATTCAATCTGCAAGCTAAAAAAGTTTCCAAAAAGGATTGAATCTGTTCCTTGCTTTTCTCCATGGAGTTTTGTGTACCCATGTATTGTGAACCATAAATGTCATGTTCCATGTCTGCTATTATCTGTGCAATTTCATTTTCCACCTCAATAATAGCTTTTTGTTTTGTACTTAAGTTGCTTCCCTTGGCATCTTGCCCAACTATCCGTTTCTCCACCACCAAAATTTAAAAATTTTCATTTTCCTTTTTACCATCTCCCTTTTTCCCCTTTATGCTCATGCCTTCATGTTTCCTCCCTGGGGTACCTTCCAAATTCATCTCTTTTTCACTAGATAATGCTAGAGCCTGGCATCATGCGGCATAATGCTTATTTCTTACTACAACTTCTGAATAACAAGGTTTTGCTCCAAAAGCTATTGCTGCTTCCATAGATTTCATGTCTGGAGTCTCCTGTTCTCTAAGTCTACAGTGAGAGCAACACTGCTTGCTATTAGAGACCTGTCTTCCATAGTTTTTGTTATTATTTACTTTTCCCTGATAATATACATTTTGAATATGCATTTTGACCTTTCCTATCTCTCTTATTTTGGCCCTGTTCATAGTGATGTTTCATCAGGCAGTTTCTTACTATATGTCCTTGATGAGAACACAAAAAGCAAGTCCTGGTATCTCTTTACACCCTCTATTTGCTTTGGGATGTCTGTCTATGTTGTGTGGTTCATCTGTTAAATGTCCTAATTGTAGCCAGGTTCTTAACCTCCTCTAATTCTTTCTGCCTTAATATTTCAGAGGTCTCTTGAAGCTTTTTCTTTTGATCATTCTTTTCTCTTTCTTGATGTACCTAGTTATCATGAAGATAGGTGATTGTATCTCTAAGTTCATTAAGTGAGATGGTGTCAAACTTAGGGCAATAGTTCCTGAACAAATCCCTCAAGTGCTTATCACAACCCTTGAGAAATTGTCTCCTCACATGTACTTCTGATTCTCTTGAATCAGGGCTAAAACCTAACTGTCCCTCAACTTTTTCGATAAGGTGATCAATAAATGTGCTTGCGTGTTCATTTTTTTCTTGGGATGATTTGTCAAATTTTCCCCATGCATTGGGTCTTTCTGACAATTGCTTCATTCCCTACAATAGAACCTCATGGCATTTTCTTAGATAAGCCATTGATCTTGGATTAGAAAAATCCAGATCCTCAAAAACTTCTGGCCAGCTCATGAGTGAGGAATCTTTTCTAGTTTGCTCAATAAAATTTTTATATTCCTGGGGCGTAAAAAGTTCAGATAAAAGAATTTCTACATCCTCAAAATTTGGTTCATAGAGGTGAAATGCTCTTTTCAGTTCTTTAATTGCAAGATGAGGCTCTAATAAAAATTTAGGCATATGTTTCTGTAAAGATTCTAAGTCATGGGTGGTGAATGACTTATGAACCTTTGCATGTAAAATGCCAAAGTTATCAGTAGCCTTAGCAATATCACACAAAGACATAATCTTTTGAGCCTTTGATGCATTTGCAAAATTGTTAGCAAATGCATTAATTGGTACCTTTATGCTATTGGCAAGGTCATTTCCCCCTACTGCACCTAATGGTGTCCCAGTATTAGTATTAGTAACTACATCGTCCTTATTAGTCTGTCTCATCACCTCCATAGTCTCCTTGTCGGTTCCCTTACCCATGCTTTGTTTTCTCTGCGTGTAATCCTGGTACATCTCAGTTATAAGAGGGATCTGACCAAACAATGTCTCTAATCTTTTATCAATGACTAGAGCATGTACAGTTTTCTTTGGGAAGATCAGGTTGGCACCACCTTTGATATTCTTTAAGATTTTAGTCACTACCATGAACACAAAATAGACTTGGGGTATGATTTGCCAGAGGTAATTTATATCTAGATAATTCATTGGCAGCTGTGTCCATCCCATAGTCACATTGGTTAATGTCCCCAGAACATTGTCTATCATCCCTGCCACTGTATTATAAATGATACAATAGCCCCAATAAATGGCAATTATTCCTAGCACAGTCAACTATAGTATTAGTTGTAACATGTTTCCCATTAGATCTTTTCTAGGCTCTAACTGTCAGGAGTTAACAGTTAGAAAATGGTTGTTGTCCCCACAAGCTTTGCTTCTAGCTAGATAGTACAGTTTCCCTTTAACAATAGACTCTCAGTTTTGTAACTGACCAGAGTGGCAGTTGGTAACTGACTAGTTCTCCCTCCCCTCCCCAACCAGGAATCAATATGTTTTTGATCCTGTGTGGAAACTGCTAGGCAGAGTCAGTGACAAAGGCTTCTCGCCTCAGGAGTTGTAATTGATAAACTTCACAACTGACAGTTGATGACAGTTGATGACAGTCACTAAAGTTTTGTTTTGTTTTAATAAATGGGGTCCTTATAAATCTGGGGTGCCAACTGTTTAAAAAGATAAAAAGGAAAGAAGAGAGAGGGAAGGGAATGTACCCCAAAAGGGAGGTTTGGACTTTTGGTATGAGAGAAAGAGAGGGAAAAAGGAGAACTCCCTTTTCCACAAAGCAGGGTTCTGGGGAGACAGCAAATGTAATGGGTTGGCTCAGAGATGCATTTCATCAATTTAGGCAAGTCTTTCTAGGTTTTTCTAAGAATATCCTTTCCTAATTTCTTATAGCACCCTATAGTATTCCATCATAATCCTATACCACAGATTGTTCAACCATTCCTCAGTTGATGAGCACCCCTTCAATTTCTAATTCCTTGATTCCACAAAAAGAACTGCTATAAATATTTTTATACATACAAGTCTTTTTCCTTTTTTATCTCTTTGGGTTACAAGTACCAAATACTAGTAGTATTGGTCAAAGGGTATGAAATTTTATAGCACTTTGATCATAGTACCAAATCACTCTCTAGAATGGTTTAATTAGTTCACATCTCCACCAGAGTGCATGTGTCTCAATTTCCCCACATAACCTCCAACATTTGTCTCCTTCCTTTTCTGTTACATTAGTCAATCTGATAGGTGTGGGGTGGTACCTTAGAGTTGTTTTTATTTGCATTTCTCTAATCAATAGTGATTAAGAGCATTTTTCACAAGATTATAGATAGCTTTGATTGCTTTATTTGAAAATTACCTATTTCTCTACCTTTGATTATTTATCAAAAGGGGAATGATCTGTACTAATAAATTTGACTCAGTTCACAACATATATATATATATTTGAAAAATGAGGCCTTTTAACAGAGAAAATTTCTGCAAAATTTTTTCACAATTATGATTACTATGTATTTCCTTCTGTCCTGTTTTCCTCTGTTTATCCCACTTTCTGTCTCCTTTCACAAGTGTTTTGCTTCTGACTACTATGTACCCCAATCTACTCTCCCTTCTCTCAGCACCGCTCCCCCTTCTTTTTATCCTCTTCCCCTCCTACTTTCCTGAAGGGTAAGATAGATTTCTAGACCCAACTGAGAGAGTAAGATATATCCTCATTGAGTCAATTCCAATGAGAATAAGGTTCAAGCTCTCTCCCCTTCTACCTCCCCCTCCACTGTAAAAGCTCTTTTCCATGTTAAAAGAAGTAAAAATATAAACATATATAAAGTAAAACATAAAAATGTGACATAATTTACCACATTCTACCTCTCCCCTCCTCTACCAATGCATTCCTCTTTCTTACTCTTTACTTTTATTTTTTAGGTATTTTCTATATTCAACTCACACCCTTAGCTTCTATGTGGATTCCTTTTTTTTTTTTAATTCTGTCTTAGTATCTTAGTATCTAAGACAGAAGAGCAGTAAGGGCTAGGCAGTAGGAGTTAAGTGACTTGCCTAGGACCACACAACTAGGAAGTATAGGAGGTCATATTTGTACTCAAGTCCTCCCAACTCCAGGCCTGGCGCACTTAATCCACTGTGCTACCTAGATGCCCCTAAATTCTTCTTCAAATTGGTCTAATAATGATAAAGTCCTTAAGGGTTACAAGTATCATCTTCCCATGTAGAAATATAAACAATTTAACCTCATTGAATCCCTAATAATTTTTCCCCTTTTTACCTTTTTTATGCTTCTCCTGAATTTTGTATTTGAAAATCATATTTTCTGTTCAGCTCTGGTTTTTTCATCATGAATATTTGAAAGTCTTCTATTCATTGAATATTCATTGAATATCCATTTCCCTCTCTCCTCTTAAAGGCTTATACTTAGTTTTGTTGGGTAGGTGAGTCTCAGTTGTAATCCTAACTCCTTTGCCTTCTCAGTATCAATTCCAAGCCATCTAATTCTTTAATGTAGAATCTGCTAAATCTAATGTTATCCTGCCTGTGGCTCCATGATGTTTGAATTGTTTCTTTCTGGCTGCGTGCAGTATTTTTCTTCTTGCTCTAGGAGCTCTGAAATTTGGCTATAATAATTCTGGGAGTTTTCCTTTTAGAATCTGTTTTAGGATATGAGCACTTTTCCTTTATAATATCTTGAAAGAGATATCTAGGCTCCTTTTCTGATCATGGCTTTCAAGTAGTCAAATCTTATATTATCTATTCTCAATCTATTTTCCAGGTCATTTGTTTTTTTTCTAATGAAATATTTCACATTTTCTTCCATTTTTTTCATTCCTTTGACTTTGTTTCTTTTTTTTTTATTTAAAAGACCTTTACCTTCTATCTTAGAATTGATATTAAGTGTCAATTCCAAGACAGATTAGTAGCAAGGACTAAGCAATGGGGGTTAAGTGACTTGTCCAGGGTCACATAGTTAGGAAGTAACTGAAGCCACATCTGAACCCAAGATTTCCCATCTTCAGGTATGGTTCTGTATCCATTGAGCCACCCAGATGCCCCTTGTTTTATTGTTTCTTAATGTCTCATGGAGTCATTAGTTTTCACTTATCTAATCCCAATTTTAAAGACTTTGTTATCATTTTGATATTTTTGTTTTTATTTTGATATGTTTTGTTTGTATTTTGATCTTCCCTGTTACCATAGTAACTTTATATAGTCAGGTTCATTTTTAGTTGCTTCCTCATTTTTCCAGCCTATCTCTTCATTTTTAACTTTTTTTTTTACCCTTACCATCCATCTTAGAATCAATATTGTGTATTGGCTCCAAGGCAGAAGAATGGTAAGGGCTAGGCAATGGGGGTCAAGTGACTTGCTCAGGGTCACATAGCTAGGAAGTGACTGAGGTCATATTTGAACCTAGGACCTCCTGTCTCTAGGCCTGGCTTTCAATCCACTAAGCTAACCAGCTCCCCTTCTTCACTTTTAAGTTTTAAAAACGGTTAAATTAGGCTCTGCTCTTTGGTTGGAAAGGGCATTGTCCCAAGGGGGCATCTGGGTAGCTCTGGATTGAGAGCCACTGAGATGGGAGGAAAGGGCATTGTCCCAAACTAAAGGTTTTTTATGATGCAATTTTCAGAGCTACTTCTGAGAGTCTGTAACTTTTCAATTCCTCCAAGGTAGTATAATCTAAAGAGAGGCCCTCTTTATTCCTACCTGTGCTCTGATCTGTAAGTGGGGGCAAACACTCTTTTCCACCCTGGAATTGTAAACAGGGTCACTGCTTCCCTGTAACTTAATGCTCTAATGTGCTAGTGTTTCTCCTCATCCTGATATTGTGACTCAGGACTACAACACAGATCCTCAGAGTCAATGCAACAGAATCCTTCAAATAGTGCCAACAAAGCAACCCATGTAGTCTCTTCGACACCTTTACCATCTGTGGTCTAAGAATTCAGAAGCTGTTGCTGCTGCTACTGGCTAGATGAGAGTCCTGAGGGTGGCCTGCAATGGACTGAGTCCACTTTCATCCCAATGTGACAGTCCTTTCCTGCTAATCTTCTAAGTTATTTTGGGTAGGAAAATTGTTTCAGATCATCCTTTTGTAAGATCTGTCACTACAGGATTCATTTAGGTGTTATTTTAAAGTCGTTTGGAAGGGAATTGAGGAAAGTCATATGAGCTTCTGCTTTTTCCTCTGCCATCTATACAAATATAGTCTTTAAAAATATATATATTTTGAACTCACCCATAAACCATAAGTGGATAGTAGAGTTAAAAACCAGAATTCTACTCTATGTTGTTTACAAGAAACACATTTGAGGCAGGATGACAGACAAAGTAGAGGTAAGAGACTGGAGCCAAATTTATTGTGCATCACTTAAAGTAAAAAAAGCAGGAGCAGCAACCCTGATCTCAGACAAAGCTATAGCAAAAATAGATCTGATTAAAAGAGATAAGGAAGGAAATGACATCTTTCTTAAAGGTACTACAGACAATGAAGTAATATCAATATTGTGTGAAGTAAAATACCTCCATCCTGTGGAACAGTGAGTGTCACAGAGTAAAGTGTTATAAGCTGGCATCAGTGTCAGCATGAGTGATGATGTGGCATGACAGCAAGGGTGTCCCTAGTGAATGTGGGAGATTCAATGAAAGGTTGCCATGGAAGGGCAGACGGCATGACATTTTAAAGCCAGTAGCCAAGTAGAGGGTTCTTAAACCCAAGCGGGAAGTTTTCTCTCTCTCTCTGTCTCTCTTATTTTCCTTACCTGCACTGACATGGGTGCTGGATTTTTGACTCTTTATGGCAAGTCAAGCTTCTGAGGCTGCAAGGCCTTACCAAGCTAAATGTGGAAGTCCAACAATGAGGGAGCAGCTAGGTGACTCAATGGATTGAGACCCAGGAGATACAGGAGGTTCTGGGTTCAAATTTGACCTTAGACACTTCCTAGCTATGTAACCTTGGGCAAATCACTTGACCCCCATTGCCTAGCCCTTACCATTCTAATGCTTTGGAACTAATGCACAGCCTTAATTCTTAGGCAAAAGATAAGGGTGTTTTTTTTAAATGTCAAACAGGGATTGAGTAGATTGAGAGTCAGGCCTAGAGAGAAGAGGTCCTAGGTTCAAATCTGGCCTCAGACACTGCCTTGCTGTGTGACCCTGGGCAAGTCACTTAACCCCCATTGCCTAGCCCTTACTGCTCTTCTGTCTTAGAACCAATACATAGTATTGATTCTAATGTATAAGGGTTTAAAAAAAAAACAAAAAGAAAACATCAAATGGAAGATTTTATATTTGATCCTAGAGGTAAAACAGTCACTGGTGAGTTATATTGGTGGGTTTTATTGGTGATATGATCAATTCTGCAGTTCAGGAAGATGTTTGACTACTAAGTAGGGGATGGATTAGAGTAGGTACTGGAGGTAGAAAGACACAGAAGGCTATTGCAATAATCCAGGTGTTAGGTAATAGTAATTATGGAAAGGTAAAGGACTGCTTTGCTTCAGTGAGAACCCAGTTGAAATTATGTAACATAAATTTGTAGTGCACCCAGTCAGCACCATGTCATGATTTTTTCAATCAATACATGAGCAGAAGTGAAGGCAGCAGATGGTGGGAATAATTCAAGACTGAGGATTGGGAGGGCAAAACTAATGAAAAGGACATGAGGGCCTAAAAAAAAGGTCAGTATAGATTTGTAGTAGTGTGAATTTCAAAACTATTCCACCCTAATCATTCCACCTTAAACCATTCTTTAGAAGATCTGATTTAGGTGGAATAGTTTTGAAATTCACAGTAGTTCAGGAAGGGTACTAAGATGGGAAGTGAGGAAGAATATAGCTAACTGTAGGGGGATGGCCTGAAAAAAACAAAACTGAGGTGTTGAGAGATTACAGATCCCAGGAGAATAAAAACAGGGTTATGAGATGCAAGAGAGTTATGAGGTTAACAAAAGATTATCAGAAAAAGGAACTTCAGAATTCATAAATATGGAAGTGGTGTACTTGGTGAGTGATACAAAGAGCAAGAGTATAATTATCCCTATGTCTAGCTAAAGAGGAGTGAGACATGAGAAATGAGTAAATTGAGTAACTGGGATGTTCGTGTTTGAAAGAATATTATTAATAAATATGTCGAAGTCCCCCAGTGTGAAGGTAGAAGTTGAGAGAAAGACATGAGCCAGGCACTTAACTTGTTGACAATGGGAGGAGAGTATTCTATTAGTTAGTAAACAACAGCCACCAGAATCCTAACCAGATGATAAATATGGAACCCCAAAGAAAGAAAGGATACTGTGCAATAGTAGTAAAGGGAGAACCTGGAAGTAGCAAGGAGTGGCAAGAAGTATTCCAAATCCCTCTCCCTCTCTAGACCAATGTGTCCTGAAGGTAGGTGAAAGTAGAACCAATACTGGAAAGGGTAGCCAAGGAAGTTCTTACCAGGAATGAACCAGGTCTCAGTGAGTACAAGAAGATGGAGGATATAAAAAAAGGAAAAGGTTTAAAATGAAAGCTAGTTTCTGGCCTGTGGTGTTTTACAATCTAGGTAGAAACAATAGCTAAATGACACAGAGGATAAAGTGCTGGACCTGGAGTTGGAAAGACTCATCCTGAGTTCAAATCTGTACTCTCTTATCTTCCATGTGACCCTGTTTGCTTCCAGACTTCATCTGTAAAAGGAGCTAGAGAAAGAATGGCAAACTACTCCAGTATCTCTGCCAGGAAAACCCCAAATTAAGGTCATTTAGTCAGAAGTGACTGAAAAACGGCTAAGCAAATAACCTTTGTGTGTACGCATGTACACACATGGAGACATATGTAGATATACATGTAGAATTGATACAAGATGCCTGATCCATAGTTAACAAATTAGCTTTCATGTTAAGGCTTTTCCAGTTAGCAGGTCAGGAGGTAGTTGATGATATGAGTGTGGCTCAGGTCACTAGCAGGGCTCTCCATCTCTAGCTGGGAGTCATCTGCATAAAGATGATAAAAAAAAGCCATGTGAGCTGATGAAGTGACAGAGAAAGAGCCAAGAAAGAAGAGAACCCAGGGCAGAGCCTGGAGAGTCACTTACAGCTGAGGGTGATATGGAGAAAGATCCAGGAAAGGAAACCAAGAAGAAGCAGTCAGACAGGTAGGAGGCCAGCAGAGGCACAGAGGCAGAAGATATAGAGAAGACAGACACAGAGAAAAAAAACAAGAGAGGAGAGAAACACAGAGGGAGGAGACAGACACAGAGGAGGAAGGAGCCATAGAGGAGACAAACGGAGAAAAAACAGGAGACACACACAGAGGAGACATGGAGGAGAGAGACCCGAAAAAGAGGCAAGTCCACAGAGAGAGAAAGGTTCCCATTAAGATTGAGGGGAGGCTGTCCAGAAGAGCCTGGCCAGCAGCATCCAAAGCCGCAGAGATCAAGAAGTGTGAGGAGAGGGAGCAGACGTCCACCTCTGTCCTTGGGAGGCTTTGAGAAATTTCGGTTTGGCTGAGGGGGTATGAGAATGAATAACAGTTCAAATGAAGTGAATTGAAAGGAAGGGAACTGAAGAATGAAGCACATGGAGGCCGCTTCCGAGGGCCGCAGGGTGGTCTGGGTGGGCTTCCGGGAAAAGGTGGCTCGGGGAACCAACACTAGCCTGTTTTCCTTATTGGCTATGGGATCCTTAACCCTTCAAAGACCTCTCTAGCTACGCTCTATCGGCTGGGACCAATGGGACGGGACTTCCCCTCCTCGCTCCTCCCTCCCTTTCCGAAGGCCCCTCCCTTCTTTCCCTCCTCTCCCCTCTCCCCTCCCACCCTTGGCCAGTCTGTGGCCTGGACTTTATGTCCCACGGCAGCCACCGTAGTAGGCGTTGGTGCTTCTTTAGGACTGGGGGACGGCGTGCATGAAGGCGGGCTAGAGTGAAGTGAGGTAGGGACTGGTCCAGGCTCGCGAGGGTGGGCGGGGCCTTGAGGGAGAGGTCAAAGGGCAGTAAATAGTGGTGATGTCAGGCGGGCAAGATGGCGGAAGGGTGAGAATCCCCATCCCGGCACCGGGGCCCTGGGGCGGGCGGGAGCCCAGGAGGAGGGTAGTGTATGGAGGCCGGAGGGGGCCAGTCCGTGGTTTCTGGCGGCGAGACAGGGCCGGGTGAAGGGCACCCGGAGGAAGGGGAAGGATAGGGCTTTGAGGGGGGAAGTCTGAACCGGGTTTAACTCCCCCTTCCCTTTTTCTGCCCCGCCCACCCCAGGTCCCGGCTGTATTTCCCCCGATTTGGGGGTGTTCACATCCCTGCCCCTCTACGGGTCTGCCCCCCAAAATACTCCCATATTTCTCTCCCAGTACTCCTGACACCCTCAATCCAGGAAATATTCGTCCCGCAGTATTCCTGCCTTCCAAAAGCCAGTATTCCTGTGCTCTCCAATTCCAGGGAATTCCTACCCTCAAATATTCTCGTATTCCAGAGCCCATTTCCCAAATCCATGGAATGTCCGCCCTCTGGCATCTTCCTCCTAATTCTATGGAATGATTGCCCTCCCCCCATTTCTAGTCTCTTTAACAAGTTTGTGGAATATCCCCTCCCAAGTATTCCTATCTATCCCTCACCAAGACCCATGGAATGTTCATCCTTCCATGTGTCTATTCCTCTCTTCCTACACTGTGCCTCTTTCCCAAGCATAGCATATGGAATGTTCCCCTCCTTCGTGTTCTTGTTCTCCCCCCAGTGACTGTTCACAAGAGCATTTACACATATACCCTTAACAGTTCCAGACTCCTCGTCTCCCACCCCAGCAATTCCCCACACACACACTCCGGTTCCTGTGTGTACACCTCTCCACTCCCAGCCCCCCTCAACCTCTCCTTTCCCCCTACAAACATGCACCCCAGGCCCAGGAATGATTTCCAGGCACCCAGCACCCACAAGTAGCTCTGCACAAGACCACTGTCTGAACCTTCTGGAAACTGCTTCTGTGCTCTTGGAGTTTGTGGGTGGGGCAAGAATTTACTTCCCAAACTTCCTGTTTCCATCTGATATGCTTGTTTCCTCCACAGGGAGGATGGAGGTTGGTGGAGAAGCTGGCTTCAACAGAGCTACCAGGTTGTCAAAGAGAAGGTAAAAAGGGGCCAGGGCTCCTCACCCTTTCTAATCTGTAAGAGCTGAGGGACTTTGGAGTCTCCCTTCCTTGCTGAAAGAGGATTCTAGCCTATTTGCCTGACTTTTGTAGCTGATATTTATCCACTATTTTGAAACTAAATTCTTGATTGATTCTCACAACAATCCTGTCAGGCAGCATAAGTATCACTAGCCCATTTTACAGAAGAGGAAGGAGTATGAAAATGGAAGTGATAAGAATGGTAAATGGCAGGCCTTTTATGATTATGCCATAGCAGTAATTAGGTATATGAGTGTGGTCAAGTAATTTCCCTTTTCTGGGCCTCAGTTTCCTCTTCTGTAAAATAAGAGGGTAGATTAGGTAATCGATAAGATACTTTAAGTTCTGATATGGTATAAGTCCGCAAACTAAGAAGGGCCCAGTGTGCTAAGCTCTGGGGGACACAAAGATCAATGATAGCCATTACCCTAAAAAAGTTGGAGAAACAGCATAAAAGTATACAGCAGTGTGTGCCCAGGACCAGATTTACAGCAGGCAAGATAGTAAATACTACAAGAGGAAAAGATGACTAAGGGCTAGGGCTATCAACAGAGGCCTTTTGGAGGAGGTGAAACTTGAGCTTCGCTTTGAACATTGGGTGGGCTTCAGATTGGGAGAGAGAAATAAGACCATTCTATGTAGGGACATATCATGAGCTAAGGTAAAAAAGCAGGAATGATCCTGGCATATTCCTGGAGCAGTCCATGGGCCAGTCTTTCTGGAGTGGTGCATTTGTATAAGAGAGTAGTGAGGAGCAAAAGTTGATAAGTAGAATTAATTATAGGATTTAGAGTTGGGATTAGACCTTGTAAGTCATCTAGTCTACCTTGTCATTTTACAGAAATTTAAGGAAGGGAAGAGAGTTGCCCAAAGTCATGAAATAGCAGAATTGAGTTTTGAAGTAGGTACTCAGACCCAAGATCCAGCTGCAGACTAGCACTGAGGTAACTGAGTGGATAGAGTATTGGGCCTGGAGTGAGGAAGACCTGACCTCAGACACTTAACTAGCCAAGGGATCCTAGGCAAGTCACTTAAAGCCTCATGTTCCTCAATCTAAAATGGGGGTTATATTATCTACATTCCAGGATTGTGGTGAGGATCAAATGAGATCATATTTGTAAAGCGCTTAGCACAGCCCCTTACACATAGTAGGAACTTGTTTCCTTCCTATTTCTACTTCATAGCACTGCCATGTTATTCCCATGATGCCAAGTGGTCCAGTAATATGTATACTAATGCCATTCTAATATAATTTGTCAAAACTAACTTCTGAGTTGATGATGAAATTAATTACTGTTTACCTAGGCAGAAGACAGGTAAAACCAGTTTTGTTTCTCCAGAACAGGCTTTACCTCCCAGGAGCTTGTAAGCTTTTTTGACTAAGCCTTGGAAGTATTTGTGAATAGTAAAGTAACCTTTGGCACTGTTCCAGGCATAGTCCCTGATCCTGTCCCAAGCTATTCCTTTTGCTCTGGAGGAATGAATGATATGATTTCACTTCTAATTGGGCTTTTATAGTGCTTCCTTCATATTTAAGGGCATTTCCTGGAAATTGAATGTGAAGTACTGTAGTTCATTCATCCAGCAGCAGGCTAGGGCTTCCTGTGGGGATAGCACTGTTGGGTTGGTTATTTTTGTCTGTAACTGTCCATCGCCCTCTGTCCTGAATACTAAGGGGAGAGCAGAGGAAAGAGAAGACCTTTCCCTCTACCCTTAGGGAACTCCCAATTTGAGGGGGGAGACCCTAGGTCCATTTGGAAAGACAGAGAGGTAAGAGATCCTAGAATACTCAATGAGGATAGATTTGGATGAGAAGATCATCAGGGTCCTTCTGGTCTGTTAAGCAAATTAAATTATTTTCTCCAATTACATATATAATTCCAGAGGGAATGATGTAATAAAGGAAGTAAGTAGAACTTGTTAGGATTAATCCTAAAAGGCTTCATGGAAGTAGAATATATGGAGCCTGGTTTGAAAGAAGAAGCAAGTATGTGGAAACAGTGAAGGGCGAGCAGGGAAGTAAAAGAATGAAACATGACTGAAGGGAATCAGGATGCTTAGCTTTGTGTGATGGCTCTGTGACTTCCAACAAGTTACTTCCTTTAACGAGCCTGTACTCTTGCTTTTTACAAATGAGGATAATCTTTGTCCTACCTGCATCACAGCATTTACTAAAGTTTTCTAGTGGATCTGATCTTATCAGTATGGATATTCCCTCCAGTGATACAAACCCCAGCCTATCCATGTTTGCCCTTCCTATAGGACCTTTATCCATATCCAATAATAGCAGGACAACTTTTAAGAATCAGAATAAAATTGCATGTGAAAAATCAGACAGCAAAAAAATAAGCAAGGTAATAATATTATTTTGGGGTAACTTAGGTGGTACAGTGGATAGAGCACCTAGCCTGGAGTCAGGAAAACCTAGGTTCAAATCTGACCTTAGACAGTAACTGTGTGACCCTAGGCAAGTCACTTAACCCTGTTTGCCTGTTTCCTCATCTTTAAAATGATCTGGAGAAGGAAATGGCAAACCATTTCAGTATCTTTGCTAAAAGAACTCCAAATAGGGTCATCAGGACTCAGACATGACTGAAATGACTGAATAATAATATTGACATTATTTTATCATGGTCACTAATTTGATTAGAGCATTGTTTCCAGGATAGGGTGTTGGAAGACGGAGAGGCCTGGAATTCTTGGTTGTAGGATGAGGATTTTGATACAAGCCTAGAATTATATAATCTGAAAAAAATCAATGGGTCTGACATCTAACTTCTAGATTGATTCTTTTTTAACTTGGTCTAATGAGTGAATTCAGTATTCAGATGCAACAGGGGCTGGATTGTGGCTATTCGGGCCACACACACAAGTGATGGGGTGAAGAGACAGGATTGAGGAGAAAGGGAGAGAAAAATGGAGGAAGAGACCCAATGAGCATAAGTGGTCTAGAGATCAACACTTGTTTTCCCACTCCCCACAGTCCACAGAAGCACTGGAATTCATGAAACGGGACCTAACTGAATTTAGCCAGGTGGTACAACATGACACAGCATGTACCATTGCAGCCACTGCCAGTGTGGTCAAGGAAAAGCTGACTGTGAGTATTTCCTTTGTGGGTAGAATCAAGTGCCTATCTCCTACTCACTCTTCCAGCTTTAGGCAACTGACCCCTAGGGCCAGGTTGAATTCACCTGAGACCTCATCGGCTTATTTGTTTCCTTTAAGCCATTTACTTCTCATTCTACTTCACTATGACCTTATGCCCTGACTGCTCATGTTAGCCCCTTGGGCCATGTATCCTTTCTCTTGGAATTCCTTGTTCTTGTTATTGATAACATATTATGTATTTGTTTTTAACTAGAATTTCTAGGTTTCAGTATTTCATGGAGGAAGACAGTTGGGAGGCCTGGGAATATATTCTTTCTCCTCCCACCCCTCACCTCAAGCCACTATGACCACTGTTGACCCAATTTGCTTTGAAGTTAAACCAGTTGCTTGTGTTTGACTAGTTGGTAACTCCTGCACAAACCCCTTGCCCAACTCTTGAGCCATGCTTATCCTGTCCCTTATTCTCTTGTGCCCAATTCTTTCCAGGCTTCACAGCCCAAGACAGGAGAGGAGGATAGGTAATTAGTTCTGAATTGGGATCCAGTACTCTCACTCTTTCTGTGTCTCCCACACATCCATTTGCAATGTGAGTTTAAAAATGCCTCTTCCCTGCTGAATTCTGCAGACTGAAGGTTCATCTGGAGCAACAGAAAAGATGAAGAAGGGGCTCTCTGACTTCCTTGGGGTGATCTCAGACACATTTGCCCCTTCCCCCGACAAAACCATTGATTGTGATGTCATCACCTTGATGGGCACACCATCAGGAACTACCGAACTTTATGATAGTGCCAAGGTATGTATCGGGTATGCCCTGGGGCTGGGCTCTAGGGAAAGAGATGCAGGAGAAACAAATGACTTGTGTCCCTTAAATACCCGTAGAAGATGGGGACAAAATGGGAGGGAGCCCACCCTATTGGATCTCTTTTTTTTTTTTTTAACCCTTCCCTTTTGGAGTCAATACTGTGTATTGGTTCCAAGGCAGAAGAGCAATAAGGGCTAGGCAATGGGGGTTAAGTGACTTGCCCAGGGTCACACAGCTGGGAAGTGTCTGAGGCCAGATTTGAACCCAGGACCTCCCATCTCTAGGCCTGCTCTCAATCCACTGGACCACCAAACTGCCCCCAGGGAGCTCTTTCTGATAGGGATACTCCAGTTCTCATTTAAGATTTATAAAGTGTTCTCACAACAACCGTTAGAGGCATTCAGGGAGTAAAAGAACTATCCCCAATGAAGAAACTGCATTTCCCAGAGGTTAAATGACTTATCCAAGATGAGTTGTTCCTGATCTAAGGGAGTTCTGATGCAATGGAGAAACAAACTATACCCTGGGAAAGACTTCAGTGATAGTAATCATTGTTGACATTTGTGTCACACTTGGGTTTACAAACCATTTTATATGAGTTATCTTGTTGAATCCTGAGAGCACCAGTGGGAGGGAGGTCCTCCTGTCTTAGTGGATAGCGATGGCTCAGGTGTCGGGCCTCCCTCCATCAAGGAGGACCACAACTTGTCCTGAGTATTTGTCCTTTGTGACCTCCTGTGGATCTTCCTCAGAGAGCACACCCAACATGCTGAGGGCCCTTCTCTCAGCCAGAGGTTGGCAAACCACAACTAGCTGAATATGACCCATGAAATAAGAATAGGATTTTTTTTACAAGTTTAAATTAGGCAAAACCATTTTTAGCTCCCTGACTGCATAGAAACAGGCAGTAGGCTGCCACATTTGGCTGTTAAGTATAGCTTACTAACTACTCTGCTCGATCTTACTGATAAGGAAACTGAGTTTCAGAGAAGTAAAATGAGTTCTCTAAAGCTACATAGCCAGGCATTCAGACGCACATAACCCACTTTCTCTTTCCTTCATCCTCCATAGTCATCCCTCTGTTAGCAACCCTTAAGACCTCTTCTCTAGGCTATTGTAATTACGTGCTAACTAGTGTTCCTGCTACTAGTCTTTTCCAGGCTGTCCCTCACATACAGTTCAAGTCATTTCCCTAAAACACTAATCCCATTTCCTACCCCCCAAAATCCAAAATCCTTATCCTTCAAGACCTTCCATTATTTAGTCCCATTCTCCTTATCCAACCCTATCTCATTTCCCAAAAGAACCAAACCAGTCTTTTGTCCTTAGTGTCCTGTCTCAATTCTTAGCTTTGGTGCAAGTTATCTTGCCATGGCATACCCTGTCTCACTTCCTTGCCACCTCTGTGCTTAAAATTAAAAGCTGGCCTAGCATTCAGAGTCCAGTCTAAGGCTTACCTCTTCCAAAATGTGACTTCCAGAGTCCTCATTAACCCTTCTGTTTTCTGACTCCTGTCTCCACTGTTGATGGCTCTGAAAGCTGTCTTGTGTGATTATTCAGCAGTTTCAGTCATTCTTATCCTGACCCAACAAGACCATAAACTCTGAGAGGCAGAAACTGTGCTCTGCCAAGAACCAGCATATTATAGAAAAAACTTGGGAATCAGGAGACTTGGCTTCTATCCTGGATCTACTTCTTTCTGCCAGTGTTGGGCAAGTGATTCTTCTCTGGACCTTTGTTTTTTCCACTGTAAAATGAGATGTTTAGTGTTCCTGTGCCTTAGATTCAGTGTTTCTGTTCTATGTTTCTGTCACCCAGATACCCCTACAATAGAAGGCCCTCAGTAGAAAGGGCTGAGAGAGCAGCTAAATGTAGCTTGGGGAATTGGTTAGTTTTTCATTTTCATACTAATAATAAAGAACAATTAAATAGACGTAGTTTGGCAATGTATGTTTTTCCTTATTATTAGTGCATTTCATAGAAATGTTTAAAACTGGAAGGAACCTTAGAAGTGATCAAATCCAAACCCCTCATTTTACAAGTGACTGAGGCAAACAGAGGTTAAGTGATTTGCCCAAGTTCACATGGCTAGTAAATATCTGATTCAGTATTTGAATTCAGGTCTTTCTGAATCCTAGTTCTGTGTCACATATAGCTTTTTAGAACAAAATATTTTCTTAAAACACTGGTCTTGACTTCAATGGCTCATTCCCTAAAAGATAAAAATCCAAACCCTTTATCCTGGCATTCAATTTAGTTTCTAAGGACATACTGTCTGTGCTGGGATAGATAGTCTGGTGGCATGGCAGGTCCAGAACTTCCTCTAGACTAAACCAAATTAAGAACAATGGCCCTAACTATGCTGGGTATGTTTCTACCCCCTAATCAATGTAGTAATAGGCAGTGACTGGAGGATATAGCTAGTGGGACCAATCTCTAAGGCTCAAATACATAAAAATCAGTCCTTAGATATCTTCTTGTCTCCAGCTTAAGCTCTGTGAGGTTCAGTTTCCTCATTTGTTACTTAGGGATAATCAGATATGTCTCATCTGAAGGCTATATTTATTTCAAGGCTTTATTATTTCATGGTATGAAATCTCCTGATAATAGAGCACAAAGACTTGACACCTTTGGCAAGGGTCTTCCTGAATCTCTGGGGCTGAAAATTCAGTCCTGTTAACCAGCGTTCTACAACTTCATCAAAGTTTTATTTGATGATTAACAGTGCCCAGGACCAGGCCATTTCCTAGGGGCTTCAAGCCTCTTAGGCCAGCAAGAAGCATGATAGCCCTGGGGGTGGGAAGGCAATTAGGAGTTGGTGCCATATGCACTTGGATGATGGTCTGGGCTCAGGAGGGTTTTGTTTGAGTAGCAGCTTGGTCAGGAGCCCCTCAGGTGGGCTATGCCTCTACTTGTGTTAGATCCTGAGCAGCCTTCAGAGTCATTCAAGACCATTATCAGGGCAGTTCTCAGTTGTGCTGCCTATCACAGATTACCTAAGTGCTTCCCCACAACAGCCTTGTTTGATGAGCAGTGAGAGCACAATTGTTCCCATCCACATTTTACAGGTAAGGAAGCTGAGGCTCTGAGAGGAAAAGCAGTTTACTCAAAGTGGCAACACTAAGGCCTAGCCCCCAGGATAAATGGGTGGATCTACTCCTCATTCTACAGCCCTATACACTGACCTAGGACCTCCCTTGGGAACCAGGAAAGCCTGCCAGAACTTTACCAAAGAATGAGATATATACTTCATGAATGATGGACTGCCAGAGGAATCAGGGAGAAGATAGCCCAGTGAGGGGGGAATACTTCCTCCACAGTCTGGCCCCAGGGACAAAGGGAGGGATGGGCCCACTCCCCTCAGAGGCCTCTCTCATTCTCTGTTCTTCTTTGTGTCTCATGCCAGGCTCGCCTGTACAGCCTACAGTCAGACCCTGCAACATACTGCAATGAGCCCGATGGTAAGTGGACAAGGAGGCCCTAGGGCCCTGTGCCCTAGACAGGGATGGAAGAGCCAGAAGTACTGAATGGGACTGACTTCTGTTGGTTACTCATTGTCCCTATACTCATAGTGGTGACCATCTCTGCTACTGCCAGAGCTCTGCCCACTTCCCCTGAAAAAGCTCTCCACTAGAGTCATAGAATCATCAGCCATATGGGACCCAGAAGCAGTGGAGCATGGTGAAGAAAGGCACAAATTTGAGTTGGAATCCCTGTTTGGCCTTTTCCTATCCCTGTGACCTTTGACCCTTAACTTCTCTGGGACTTGATTTCCTCATTTTTAAAAGAAGGGAATTGAACTAGATGGCTTCTCTAGGGCTTCAAGTTCCTATGACCCTAGAGGTGATGTAGGAAAATCCCCTAATTTTATAAAGAAGGGAATTGAGAACTGATCAGCTCCATTAAAGCACACCTCCTTCAGGAAATTTAAATTTCCTTCTCTTCCTATTTTACCTCTATCCTCACAACCAACAAAAGACTTTTATTATGCATCTAATCATATGTAATACCTATTTTTACTAATCTACTAAAGAGAGAGGACCTTTAGTAAAATATAAGTTCTAGTTGTGTTTTCTCTAAACTTGTATCTCCCCCAAATCTTGGCACAGTTTTCTATACCCAGAAGGCCATAATTATGTTCATCACATTGAGGTGTGTCATCCTGTACTGTCTATCTGTCTCTTTGTAGGACCTCCAGAGCTGTTTGACTCTTGGTTAGCACAGTTCCACTTGGAGGAAAAGAAAGAAGAGATCTCCAGTCTGCTTATCAGCAGCCCCTCCATCCGGGCCCTCTACACCAAGATGGTAAGGAGTCCTT
This sequence comes from Monodelphis domestica, assembly GCF_027887165.1. Taxonomy (NCBI): domain Eukaryota; kingdom Metazoa; phylum Chordata; class Mammalia; order Didelphimorphia; family Didelphidae; genus Monodelphis; species Monodelphis domestica. Next base: position 369,041,950 of record NC_077230.1, on the reverse strand, counting down.
TGGGGTAGGACTGAGCATGGTTGGCCCCACATGGGGGCTCTTTAGCAGTCACTAACACAGCTAGCTGAGTCAGGGAACCAGGGAGAATAGTCATTGTGAGCAAGACCCATTCTCTTGCCTTTCATCTATTTAACGAACATTTCTTCAGCATCTGTGTACAGAGGCTACTTCTAGGTGCTGGGGAATCATGAAATACGGACCAGATATATAGAACTGTTCCTCATAGAACCCACGATCTAGTTTGGGGACCTATAATTCACAGCATTAGGTGAGTACATTAAGGAGAATAAAACAAAATCAGAGATAGGCAGTGGAGAGAGAAGATCCAGGAAAGCTTCATGGAGAAGGCAACATTTAAAATTTTGGCATTTAGAAGGTTAGGAGAAAGTTGTCCAGACAAGTAGGAAGCAGAAGAACAAAGACTACAGTACAGGAGTAAACTGTTTAGGATGAAATTTTCTCATCTAAAGAGGCTCAAAAAAGTTAATATAATAGAGGGGAGGATGAAGGTGGTGATGAGCCGTACTTAAACCTTACTCTCATTGGAATTAGCTAAAAGAGGGAGTAACAACCATTCTCATTGGGGTATAGAGTCCTTTCTTATCCTATAGAGAAATAGAGAGAGGGAATAAGAGGGAGAAGTAGGGGGAATTGGAGGAATGATTAAAAACAAAACACTTAGAAGGAGGGAAAGAGTGAAAGGGGAGAAAAAATGCAGGATAAAAAGGGGAAAATAATATGAAGAGGAATACAGAGATAATAATCATAACTATGAATGAAAATTGGATGAACTCACCCATAAAATGGAAGCATATAGTGGAGTGGATTAAAAACAAGAATCCTACAGTAAAGGTAAGAATCTGGAGTGGAATCTATCAGGCTTCACCTAAGACAAAGAAGGCAGGAAAGCAATCATGATCTCAGACAAAGCTGAAGGAAAAATAGATCTAAATAAAAAAGAAGGAAGGAAATTACATCTTAATAAAAAGGTACTATAGTCAAAGAAGTAATATCAATATTTATCATATATGCAACAAATTGACATAGCCTTCAAATTTTTAAAGTAACATTTAAATGAATTTCAAGAGGAAATAGTAAAACTACTATTGAGGGGGCTTCAACCTTCCCCTCTCAGAGCTAGATAAATCCAACCAAAAAATAAGAAAGAAATAAAGGAAGTAAATGAAATTTTAGAAGTTAGATTTAATAGATCTTTGGAGAAAATTGAATGAGGATAAAAAGGAATATATTTTCTTTTCAGAAACACATAATACATATGCAAAAATTAACCATATACTACATCATATAAACTTCACAGTGAAATTCAGAAATAGAAATAATAAATGCATCCTTTTCAGATCACAAAGCAATAAAAATTATAATCAATAAAGCTCTATGGAAAGATAAATAATTGGAGACTAAATAAATAATTGGAGACTAAATAATCTAATGTTTAAAAAGGGGGTAGATCAAAGAACAACTTATAGAAACAATAATTTCATTAAAGAGAATAACAAGAGACAACATATCCAAATTCATGAGCTACAGCCAAAGCTGTAATTAGGAAAAATTTATATCTCTTAATCTCTATATCAATAAATTAGAGAAAAAGCAGATCAATGAATTGGATGAGCAACTAGAAAAAGAACAAATTAAGAATCCCCAATGAAAGACTAAGTCGGAAATCCAAAAAAAAATCAAAGGAGAAATTAATAAAATTGAAAGTAATAAACTTATTGAACTAATAAATAAGACTAGGAGTTGGTTTTCTGAAAAAAAAAAACAAATACAGCATATAGAGCACTGGTTAATTTGATTTAAAAAAAGATTAATTCCCTTAATGAATAAGTAGTGTCTATCTAAAACGATCAGCAAGTATCATCTGCAATGGGGACAAGTTAGAAGCCTTTCCAATAAGATCAGGAGTGAAGCAAGGATGTCTATTTTCACCACTTATTTAATATTATACTAGAAATGCCAGCTTTGGCAATAAGAGAAGAAAAATCAAAGGAGTTAAAGTAGGCAATGAGGAAATTAAACTATCACTGTTTGTGAATGATATGATTGATGGTATACTTAGAGAGTCCTAACTAAAAAACCAATTGAAATAACTTTAGCAAAGTTGCAAGATATAAAATAAACCCACATAAATCATCAGCATTTCTATGGAGTACCAACAAAGTCCAGCAGCAAGAGTTATAGAAATTCCATTTAAAATAGTTCTAGACAATGTAAAATATTTAGGAATCTATTTGCCAAGACAAACACAGTTATTATATGAACACAATTACAAAACACTTTTCACACAAAATTAGATCTAAACAATTGGAAAAACTTTAATTCCTCATGAGCTGACTGATCTCTAATATAATAAAAATGACCATTCTACCTAAATTAATTTACTTATTCAGTGCCATATCAATCAAACTAAAATAAATTATTTTATAGTACTAGAAAGAAATAATAAAATCATCTGGAAGAACAAAAAAATCAAGAATATCAAGGGAATTAATAAAAAAAATATGAAGGATGATGACCTAGCAGTACCAGAGCTTATACTTCATTATTAAGCAGTAACCATCAAAACAATCTGCTACTGGCTAAGAAATAGAATGGTGGATCAGTGAAATAGATTAGGGGTAAACGACCTCAGCAATCAAGTGTTCAATAAACCCCCAAATCCCAGCTTTTGGGACAAGAACTCAATATTTGACAAAAACTGAGACACAGTATGGCAGAAATTAAGTATAGCTCAATTTCTCACACTCTATACCAAGTATACCAATATATATAGAGAGTATATACCAAGATTGGTATATACTCTATACCAATCTCTCGTACTCTAACCAAGATAAAGTTAAAATGATCTAGACATAAAGGGTGATGTCATAACTAAATTAGAGGAACATAGGGTAGTTTGCCTATCAGATCTATGGAGAAGGGAAGGATTTATGACCAAACGAGATAGAGAACATTACAAGATGTAAAATGAAGAGCAAAGACTTAGAGGTGGGAAAAGACATGTTGTAGGGATAGTGAGTTGCCAAGTTTAGCTCCATTGTCCATCTTTCCCAACACTTTGTTTTACCTGTCTTTAATGTACTTATACATTGTACTTATGTACATAATGTACTTATACATGTACATATTCATGAGGTAAGGTTGGAAAAGTCATAAGTGTCAAGATTTTGGAGGAGTTTTAACATCAAACTTGGGATTTTGAATTTGACTCCATGAGAACTAGGGAGCCACTGAAGATGTGTGAGTGACATGATCTGGCATTTGTGACAATGCCTGACTAGGAATGAAAGAATTCCTCCAAAGATTCAATAATATTTTTCCTCTCCAAGTTTCAGAGTTCTCTGGCAAGTTCTGCCTGATACACACTGGTTGATAAGTTCAAAAGAAGTCTGGCATTTCATGCAGTCTCTTCCCCTGTTACATTGACTTTCACATTTCTTCAGGTCCCAGCAGCTGTTTCCCACTCAGAATTCTGGCACCGATACTTCTACAGGCTCTACCACTTAGAGCAGGTATGCTCATCCCTCCCTGTGAAGGGTGGTAGGCAGGGTGTTAATGGTAAGGGGAATGGAAGAAGAAGGTTGGAGGAGGGCATCTGGACATATCTTGAACCCTCTGACTGTTTCTTCTTTTTCTCTAGGAAGAGGCCCGGAGGGATGCTCTGAAACAGCGGGCAGAACAAAGTGTTTCAGAGGAACCAGGCTGGGAGGAAGATGAAGGTAAAGAAAGAGGGCCATTTGGTCAAAGGCTCCTCCTTCCATTATCACACAGATTGTTGGGAATTTTGCTGTACTGAGTTTCTGTCATTCATTCATTCATTCATTCATTTATAGATAGACCAACTATGGGAAGTGCAAAGTGCTATACAAATTCTAAATAAGACATGATCCTTGTCCTCAAGGAGCTTACATTTCAATAGGAGACAAATATGTGTGTATATGTATGTATATATGATGAGATATTCCATGGTAAATGTACTGTATTGAGGTACTAAGTTCTCTTTGAAGTTTGAAGACCTGATTTGCTACTGACTACTTGGAGGAGGCTGTATTTGAGTTTGGCTTTAAAGAATGTATAGGAATTCAACAGGTGAAGAAGAGAGGATGGGGGCGTCTTAGGAAGCTCTATAATAGATGCTGCCTCTAATGCCTGCCAAGTCCATGCTGGGTATGTATTAGCCATGTTGAGTCACAATGTTTACCCCCTTCTTTTCCCTTTCCCTTTCCCCTGACAGAGGGACCCTTGGTAACATCTCAGCTGAATATGCAATCCCAAGAAGAGGAAAAAGCTGCTATCTTGTTCCCTGCCCCAACTGCAAAGGGTTGGGCCAGCAGTCCTCAGAGTCCTTCTGAAGAGGGTTTGGGGGTTGTGGCTACACAGTCAGCTGAAGTCACCCCTTCAGAGAGCAGCGAGAGTGTCTCACTTGTGACCCAGGTCGTCAACCCTGCTTTTCCACCTGAAGCTGAAGCACTAATGCAGCCAGCCCCTGCTAAGGACCTCTCCCAAAAGCTTTTGGAAGCAACTTTGGAAGACCCTGTTCCCACAGCTGATACAGGAGAGACAGGCCCACCTCCTGTGGAACGATCCAAACCTTCCACCCCCACTGGTCGTCCAAGCAGCTCTGAACCCAAGCCAGTGATCAGAGTAGAGACTCTGAGAGAGGAGGGACCAACAGACTTACGGGTGTTTGAATTGAACTCGGACAGTGGGAAGTCTACGCCTTCTAACAATGGGAAGAAAGGTGGGTCTTAGAGGCCAGAACCTAGGAGGGAGTTGGAGGAGAGGGGGAAAGGGGAGGTGTTCCTGAAACCTACCGACCTTATCCCCCTTTACTCCAGTCAGTTCTTGGGGACAGATCCCAGGTGCTTCTCTTACTGACTTTTGGCCACTTCTCACTGACCCTGAGCTGGGAGCAGTGATTGGGAGCACTGTGATGGTGGTGTGTTTAAGTGAGGTGAGACACCATTGTAGTGCTGTCATTAAAGGACAAGGTGAATAAAGAAAAGGACTTAGCCAGGAGTCACCAGGTCTCAGGAGTATTCTTCCAGGGCTACAAGTCAGAATTCTTAATCCCCAGGAGCTTCCTGGGTAGCTGAGAAAGTCTCTCTGTCTCTCTCTGTCTCTCTCTGTCTGTCTGTGTCTATCTGTGTGTGTGTGTGTGTGTGTGTGTGTGTGTGTCTCTCTCTCTCTCTCTCTCTCTCACACACACACACATATATTAGTGTATGTAATTGGATGTTAAGGTGCCCTGGACTCTAAATCCCACCATCTGAAGTTCATAGAAGGAAGAGATCACATGGGAGTCAGAATAGTAATAATTTATGTCTCATTCATAATATAAGAATAATTGGGGAAAACTTCCTGGAAGGATGATCCTTGAGTTTCAAGAATAGTCTAATTTGCAGAGATGGGCTGAAGGCATTCTAGGCTGGAGGAACATTCTGAAACAGAAAGGGGAAGGAGCTGCAGGGCTACATGCATGGGGAATGGTGAAGAGAGCCCTTCACCAGCTTGGCTGCTCCTTCTGGTCACTTTTCTTTCTAAAATATGGTGACCAGAACAAAATGTAGAATTACAGATGTGGCTACCCAGGCCAGAGTAAGGGGGCAAAGGCACTATCTGTCCTGAGTTCCTAAAGCTGTGCCTCAATTCACCACACCTGAGATGAGCTGTCTTGGCTACCTTCTTGAAGCTTCATGTCTCCAAGGACCCTCCCAGCTCCAAAGTTCTGGGAGCCTTGACAGACAGTCAGGCGATAAGCATTTTTTCCAGGCACTGTGCTAAGTGGTGGGGATACAATGACAAATGAAAGGGAAAAGGATCCTTGCCTTTGAGGAGCTTACATTCCAGTGAGAGAAGACAACACAACAGGGAGCTAGGGGTGGAGGGAAGGGAAATGGTGACATCTGGCAGAATCAGCAGCACAGTCCTGAGGGGGTTAAGTGTGGCTGGCCTGGGCCCCTTCCCAAATGGTGAGGTGGATGGAGGAGCAGTCAGAGAGAGCCAGATGTTAGAAAGCTTTGAATGCTTGGCCTAGGAACCTGCAGCTTTTGTCAGATGGTGAGCAAAGTACTGGCTTGTTTCTATTGGCATTTGGAGAAGAGTGTTTTGGAGACTGTGTCGGGGAGATTGAAGGAGGAGGAGGAGGATGCTTTCCTGGCTTGAGGTGATGATGAAGGTAGACTGGGCAGCCTGGGAATGGAAAGGAAGAAATGTTCAAATCTAAGATTGTTTTGGAAAGATATGGGCAGGAAGGAGGAGTTGCAGGTGATGCTACCCTGGAGCTATTTGAAATGGCTGGGCTCAGCCTAAGGCTTCTCAGTCCTCAGCATGCTCAAGGAAGCTTCCTTGTTTAGTGGAAAGAGTACTTGGCCTTGCCAGGCTGGGCCACTTACTCGAGGATGTCCCCTTGGGGAAGCCACTTGAGTTTCTTCCTCTACAGAATGGGTGTGAGATCTTCCAGAGATAATTGTCAGGATAAAAATAAGCAGTTTGGTTTCATTGCAACCCTATCTCTGTGTACACAAGATGTGGCAGCCAGGTGGCGCCAGAGTGCACAGATTGATGGACTTGGGGTCAGGAAGACCTGAATTCAGATTTGGCCTCACAAACCCTTACTAGCTGCTGTGACCCTGGATGGATCACCTCTGTCTGCTTCAGTTTCTTCAACTCTAAAATGGAAATAATAATAGCACCAACCTCCCGGGGTGGTTGAGGGTCAAATGAGATAATAATTGTAAAGGAGATAGCGGTGGTAAAGCGCTCAGCACAGTGCCTGATATTTAGTAGACCCTAAAGGAATGTTTGTTCCCTCCCCCTCAAGAGTATGATATTGTTTCCCTCCCTATGACAGAGCCATACTCTAGTGTCTCCCCCCTTCCTGCCTCCCCCCTCCCCCAATATCTCAAGGCTTATAAGATTACTGCCTTTATTACCCTGGTAAATTTTGTGGGTGGTGAGACAATTGGCCATAGAAGAAAAGGCTGGAGATCTGGATCTGAATCCTGACAGCCATTTGCCAGCATTAAGCAAATGAGTTCATTTCTCAGAAGCTCAGTTTCCTTATCTGAAAAACCAGAGTGTTGAAGTTAATGAAGGTTCTATCTAGTCCTGGCCGTGTTGATCCTGTGATGACTTCTTACAATCCTTTCCAATTCTAATGTTCGACAAACATTAAGTAACTTCTGGGTGCAAGGCCTAGTGGATACAAACATGTAAGAATTGAAATAATAATTCTACCCAGATATATATTTTATAAAGTTTATTAGAAAGGGTAGACAATTATTCTTCTAAGTAACCTGACTGTGGTGCCTAGCCTGCAAGTCCCTTCCTCCGCTTCACCTGCCTGCTCTGCTCCCAACTTCTTCCTTCTTTGTTCTCTTCTCGCTTCTCCCTTCCTCCAGCCCAAAGCCTTGACTTTTATTGATGTTACAGCATGTACACAGACGCAAAACCTGGCTCAATTGTGTTATGTCAGGAATGTTTGATGGACAGGTCAAGCTACTCAGGAGGGAGAGGGGTTGAACTTCCTTGACACACATAGCAAACACCAGCCTAACTCTTAAGGAACCTGTAGTCTGATAAGGGGAAAGGGCAAGTCCCCAAGTGACTGATAGAAAGGAATGGAACTAGAGATCAAAGCAGAGTGCAAGAAGAAGCTAGTTAAGGGAGGGAGACTGTCTTCACCTTTGAGTGGGGAGAGAGATGGCATTAGAGCTGAGCCTTGAAGGGAAGATAGAGGACAACCTATGGGAGGCATAGGAACAGATAGATTGATGGGAGATGATGGAAACAATAAGAATGGGGGCAGCAGGAAAAAGCAGGTTTGGCTGGAACACAAGAGTGTACCAAGGGGTGAGAAAACTGGACAGGAAAGAAGGAGCCACTTCTTAGGGAATTTTGAAGATTTATTAGGAGTTTAGGCTTTGTTCAGCTGATAACTAGAACCAAACCAAAAGTAAGGACCTGAATGGGGTTGATGGATTTGGAAGATTCCTCTGCAGCAATGAGATAGATTGGAGGAAGGGCAGAGACTCTGTGTATGTGTGTGTGTGTGTGTTGTTTTCCCATTATTTTCCTAAATACAAAACCTTTTCTGTCAGCAAAAACTCATTTCTCACTTCCTCCTACCCATCAATTCACTTCAGCCCTTTCCTTCCCTGTGCCTTGTCATCATCTACCATTATCTTTCATGACACCTACTGGAATCTCTATTCTCTCACTGGAAAATACCTTTCCTCCAAGATCTTTTTCTCTCATACAATTTCTATCTTAAAGTTATACAAAGCTGGTTCCTTTCAGAAGACACCAAATTCTTCACCACCCTCAGTAGTATAGTTGCTTCTTCTCTTAAGTGTGCCTAAAAAGAGAGAACTGTGACACAGTTGTGGTCTTAGAGTGGTCCTGTACCAATTTGTTGACATGATGTGCCAAATTTGTTACATAATTGTAACTTGGTCCTCACTGCTCTTTGACAATCTACTTGACCTTCCTTGATTCACTCACTCCCCACGGTGGATTCCCCAAACCTTTTATTCTCCTCTTAAGACCCTCATGTAGCCCATCATTTTTCTTCTCTGCAAGTCTCAACTCCTGTTTTTTCTGCAACCCAGTCTGCTTTTCAGTACTAATTTGTCATTTCTTCCCTTCACGGACTACTCGAGCCAGACAAACCTACTTGCTGTTCCCCAGACTTAACTCTGACCTCCATTTCCTTCTCATACCTAAAAATATCTTCCTGTCTCACCTCTGCCTCTTAAAATTTTTAGCCCCTTTTCAGGGTTCAGCTCAGGTGCCTACTCTTCCTCAGAGCCTTTTTGCTTAGCTATTAGTCCTCTCTCCCCTCCTCAAATGGTTGCATATTTACTTAAGTCAGTTGTCATTTCTCTTGCAGTATAAAGTAAACTCTTTGAGGGCAAGAGCTGCTCTTCATTTGTCTTTGTATCTCTTGCCTAGAACAGGAACTGGCGAAACAGTAGGCCAATGCTTATCATCAAATTGAATTGCCTCCCCTGTAAACTGCTTCTTGTTTCCTACTATAGACCTCAGAACCCCTCAGCCTTATTCTGTTCTCTTCTCTTTCTGCATTTCATCCAAGGCTAGTACTTGTGCCTTTGATCCAGTTTTCTCCTGTTTCCTTTGACAACTTACCCCGATAAGTGAGCCTCTCATCTTTAATCTCTCCCTATGTACTGATTCTTTTGGCTACAAACCTGTCTAGGTCTCTTCCATCCATTCAGAATCATTTACTCCTGTGAGATGGTCTTTTCAGAGGAAAATACCTTCTATACTTGTAGCCACTTTCTCATCCTTTTTTACCCCCTGCAATCTGGCCTCCAACCCAGTTCCTCAACTAAAACTGCTCTCTCCAAGGTTACCAATGGATCATCTTGATTACTGAATATAGTGACCTTTTCTCAGCTGTTCTTCTATTTATCTTTGGTATATCACACGATAGCAGATGTTTATTAAATACTGACCATATGTCAGGTACTGGGCTAAGCACTGGGGATACAGAGAAAGACAAAAACTGTCCCTCCCCTCCAGGAGTTCATATTCCTAAAGAGGGAGTCAATACATAAATGGCAAGGTATATATTTGAATATATGAAAGGCATTAATTATTAGCCAGCTTTTCTATAGTACTTGAAGATGTGCAGAGTGCTTTACAGATGTTATCTCATTTGATCTTCAAAATAAATCTGGGAGGAAGGTGGTGTTATTAGCTCCGTTTTACAGCATTTCTGAACCTGAGAAAGGTTGATATCTTGTCCAAGGTCACACAACTAATAAGCATCTGAAGTAGGATTTTGCCCTGAGTCTTCCTGACTCCACAGCCCAGTACTTTATCCACTTTACCATTAGTAGCAAAGTCCATTACATTGGATTGTTCTACAATGTTTCACTTTCTGTGTACAATTTTCTCCTGGTTCTGCTCATTTCACTCTGCATCAGTTCTTCCAGTTCACATAGAATTCCTCCAGTTCATTATTCCTTTGAACACAATAGTATTCCATCACCAACAGATACCACAATTTGTTCAGCCTTTCCCCAATCAAAAGAACCCCCTCCCCTTTTTTTCCAATTTTCCGCCAACACAGCATGGCTATAAATATTTTTGTACAAACATTTTTCCTTATTATCTCTTTGGGGCACAAACCCAGCAGTGCTATGGCTGGATCAAAGGGCAGACAGTCTTTTAGCGCCCTTTGGGCATAGTTCCAAATTGCCCTCCAGAATGATTGGATCAATTCATAAGTCCACCAGCAATGCGTTAGCAGGACCTCCCACTTCTGAGCCTGGCTCTTAATCCACTGAGCTACCCAGTTGTCCCTGAAAATGACATTTTTGAGAAACAGCAAGAAGGCCTGTTTGGCTGGATTGTAGAGTATATAGAAGGAAATAAAAGTCTTAAGAGAAGAAAAGTGGGAAGGGGCTTTTAAATGCCAAACAGAAGATTGCATCTTGGAGGTAATAGGGAGTCACTGGAGTTTACTGAGTGACATGGTCAGCCTTTTATATTTTTTTCTTATTATTTTAGCTTTATACTTTAAAAAAATCATTCTTGAAGCTGAGTGGTGGATAGTTTGGAGTGAGGAGAGACTTGAGAAAGGGAAATGAATTAGAAGGCTATTGTAATAATTAATCCAGGAAAAAGATGAAGGCCTGAGCTAGTGTGAAGACTGTTAGTAGAGAGAAGGGGGGAAGGGGAGCCCAAACAGCTGGATAGCTCAATGGATTGAGAGCCAGACCTAGAGATGGGAGGTCCTGGGTTTAAATCTGGCCTCAGACACTTCCCACCTGTGTGACCCTGGGCAAGTAAAAGTCCCTTAACCCCCCATTGCCTAGCTCTTACACACTCTTCTGCCTTGGAACCATACATAGCATTGATTCCAAGACTGAAGGTAAGGGTTCAAAATTTTTTTTTAAAAGAGAGAGAGAAGGGTGGGGTTGTGAAGATAGAATGATAAGAATTCTATTTTTGGCCATGTTGAGTTTGAGATGCTTACTGGATATACAGTTTGAGTTGTCCAAGAAGTTTCATGCAAGACCCTCTCTAGAATAGCTCAAGAGAGAGCAGTGTCACAGTCACCCTCTTCTAGATTTTCTCTTCCATTGCCTTTTGTAGCATTATTTCTCTTTGTTTTTGAGCAATCCTTGTTTTTCTTTAATGGCCCATCGTTCATCTCCTACCAGCCAGTCATGGATGTTCCTCAAGGTTGTATCCTGGGCTCTCTTATCTCTCTCCTTCCCTTCTCTTACTGACTTTAATTATCTCCATTGGACTTCATCATCATCTCTATACAGATGACTCCCAAATCCAGCCATACTGATTCACTTTGTAGAACTGTAGCCCCATATCACCTGCTAGACATTTCCTTCATGACCAACTAGTATTTCAACCTCGGTATGTCCAAAACAGGACTCATCTTCCCCTACTAAGCCTGTGTGCCTCCAAAACTTCCATTTTGCTTTTCCAGACAGTACCATCCTTCTAGTCATCTATCCTGGGAGTCATCCTTAACATCTTGTTTCCCTTCACTCCCTCTATCCATTCATTTGCCAAGTCTTCCATGGGTAGCTCAGTGGATTAAGAGCCAGGCTCAGAAGTGGGAGTTCCTGGGTTCAAACTTGGGCTTAGGCACTTCCTAGCTGTGTGACCCTGGGCAAGTCACTTACCCCCCATTGCCTAGCCCTTACCTCTCTTCTGCCTTGGAACCAACACAATACTGATTCTAAGGTGAAAGGTAAGGGTTAAAAAGAAAGAAAAAAAGTTATATTCCTTCTCTTGAACCCTTCCTCAGTACTTCCCTTGTACAATCAAATGGTAGACCATATAAAGTGCTTTGAAAATCTTAAAGTATTATGTAGATGCTAACTGTTATTATATTACAATGATTGGTTTGGGTCTATCACTCCAGGCCCAAATGTTCCCAGGGTCTGATCACACATTTCCGACTGTGCTAGGCAGGTTTGTTTAAGCTGGAGAAGAGAAAGCTATGGTAAGATAGAAGTATCTAAAGGAATTTCATGAGGAAGAGGGTTGAAACTTGTCCTGTTCGATCCCAGAAACCAGAACCAGTTGCGAATGAAGGAAATTGGGTTGAGGCAAATTTTAGTCCAGTGTAAAGACCTGGGGGGAGGTATCCAAAGTGAGATCACGAGATTCCCGTCATTATCCCTTGTTAGAGATATTTACTTGGAGGGCTTCTGATCAGGTATGTATTGGACTCAATTGCACTCATATGTCCCTTCCACCTCTGACTAAATGGGCTCTAAGGTCCCTTTTTTTGCCCCATATTTGTGATCCCAAGATTCCCCTTGCATCTTGCATAGGACTGAGTGAGAATGTAGAGTGAGTGATCTTAAATATCTGGTGCTTGGTATTTAGAATTGGAAGGCAGCTTAGAGATCATGTTGTTGATCAGACATAATAATCAGACATTATATGATGTCTCTTCCCCCAATAGGGGGCCAGAAAGAATAATATTGATAATAACTGTCATTTATATAGCACTCTGAAGTTCACAAAAGGTTTTGCATCTCATTTGAGTCTCAACCATGTTGTGAGATAAGTACTACAAATATGATCATTCCCCTTTCCAAGACCAGGAAATGGGCTGAGACAAATTGTGTGACTTACCCAAGGTCACACAGCTATTACCTGAGTGGAATTCAGACCCAGATCCTCCTAACTCCAAACTTAGTGTACTAATCACTATGTTAGTTTCCTCTTAAAAACCCAGAACCCTTATTCTAGGGATGGAAAGGGGAGTTGTGGCACAACAGCTGGGAGTGAGCATTCTTGGCTGCTAAATTGGAGCAAAGGGTACATTCATCCCTCCCCTGAGATTTCACAGCTTCCTGGAAGTCTCTAGTCTGAAGGGATCAGTTCTGGGAAATGGAGACATTTGTGTTCTGGGGTCACTACAGCATGATTGAGATGTGATCTAGCCCTAAATTTTCTCTTTGCCTTTGGTTTGGTTCTAGGTTCCAGTACTGATATCAGCGAAGACTGGGAAAAGGACTTTGACCTGGACATGACTGAGGAGGAGGTGCAGCTGGCATTGTCCAAAGCTGATGGATCTGGAGAGGTGAGGCTGTGTAAGCTAGGGAGGGCCCAACCCAACTCTTCCCTCCTCTCCCCTCCCTGCCCATAGACCTGACTCTCCCAGGCTTGCAGGCACTGAAGACATTTCCTTATCCATCACTAGGAAGGCAGCAAGAGAGTCGAGGGCCAGCAGTGAGCCAGCCCCTCCCCTGAGGCCAGCCCCCTCCTCTCGACAGGGGGATCATTCACCCTTGGTTCATTCAGGGGGCCTGCCACGGAGCTTTCCCTTTCTCATCCCAGAGAAGTGAATATATTTGAGTTGGGAGATCAGTAACAAGGCAAAGGGTGATCCCTCAGGGGGTGCTGCATGGCAAATGCACTCGAGGGATTCAAGAAGGGGCAGGAAAAGTCAGTCGAGACAGAGGGTCGAGGGCAGCTCTGTGCCACCCAGACTGCCAATGAGAACAACACAGCCCTTTCTTGCCTGGGTGGTTTAGGACTGGGTTTGAATTGAAAAAGTCAATGCAAATGTCTGTTCTTTGTTTTGTTCCCCACTCCCATTTGCAGCTGGAAGATGTGGAGTGGGAAGACTGGGAATGAGGTGGGAGGGCTTGGAGAGGACACTCCTCCACACCACACGGCTCCCACCTCCCTCCTCAGCCCTGTCCTGGATGGCCCCCTGGACATTCCTCCAGCCACCTGATGCTGTCTGTTCCATCTTCAGAGTCCAACACGTGCCCCTCTCCAGGAGGGACCTCTCTGAGGCCAGACAGTCATGTGACCTGTGCCAATTCTAGGCTGGGGGGGAGGGGAATCCCACCACCACTACCACCACCACTTTAGAAGAGCCCAGATTTCTCTGCTGTAAATCCACTGCCCCCAGGCAGTACCCACAGTGGCCTCTTGTCCTCTGCCTGCTTGTGTGGAAGCTAAATCTACAGACCACTTTAGAGCCCCGGTGGAGCCCTTTGCTCACCTGCTGTCCCCTCCACGGCCTGTCTCCCTACCAGGATCAAGGCTCCAAAAAAGGAGGGGCTGACTTCAGAAAGCCCCTTTCCTGCCTTAGGTCCGTTTCCATCTTTTCCCTGAGCATCTGCTTTCCCTTCCCCAGGTCTTTCCCCACCCTACCATAGGTGGCCTTCTTTGTCTGACTCTACTGGCTGGGGCAGTGAAGGGGCGGTGGGGAAAGGTGACGGGTTCACTTGTCTTCGGGGGAATGTTCCCCAAGGAAAGGCTGTTCATTTGGAGGAAATGCCCACATCTTAGGGGACTCCTCTCCCTTTACCAGGCCTTTTCTCTCTATTCATGAGGCCCAAGTGATCTCTGTCTTTCAGATTCTAAGTGGGGACTATCCTAGTATTGATTGGAGACCAAATGCTGCCCACCGTCACCACATCCCTGGTATTTCAGAACCCCCCTCTCTCCCAGTGCCTCTTCACAGCACCTGCTTCTCCAACACTCAAGGAGCTGAGCTACTCCCAGCTGAGCTTTTCAGTCTGAGGACATGCTCTCCTTGCATTTCTTGCTCTGCTCTCACCTCCCTGAGCCAGGGGGAGCCACTTCAAGCTCTTATTCCTTGGCGGGGTGAGGGATGGACCTTCTGCAGCCCTTTTCCTTGGACTCTAAGAAACACACCATGTGGAATATAACCTCTTCACAAACAGGATTGAAGGTACAGTCACAGCCCCCGAGAACCCTTTTACAGCCTTCCTTGGGTAAGCCATGAGTTTCTTCTAAAGACACCCCATTGCTCCTCCTTGGGCCATGTTGTAGAGCAAGTAGGCACACCTGCCCATGCTCATCTACACTCACCTCCTGACATCATTTGGCTAGCGTGAATTTTCCCCCCTGGCCTTAAGGGCCCCTGGTTCTGGGGAGACAGTGGCTTCTGTCTTCATTCTCTCTTAGCCCCCTTCTCTGGGTGGGGAGGGGCACCCTCAAGCTGCTTCCCACTGCTGCTCTGTGGACTCACAGACAGAAGCTGGTGTGTTTGACAACCAAGGTCATGGGAAAAGGGGAGGGAGAATGGCCAATCAGTCACATTCATCAAGAAAGTCAAGTTGGGGAAAATGCTGAATCTTTCTCTGGGGCTGGGAGGGTGGGGGGTTTTCTCTTTGTAATCTGTTTAGTTTAACCTTTTTGGTTGTTTGTGCAATATTATATATTTTAAATTATAATGCATCTCCCCAGAGCATTTTGTAGCTGTAAAAAATGAAAAAAAAAAAGATTCTAACAGCTGTTAGTTTTGTAATTTAAAAACCCCACAAAGAAACTTTGTCCTGAACCTTTTGCAGACATGCAGTTAACAGCAATTAAAGACATTCGACATTAGCCAGAGGCGTCTGGGGCTTTGTTCTTGTCACCCTTAGAGGTCATGGTTGGGGGAGGCATCTTGGCCTGCCCTGGACTGCAGTACCTTTGGTATGGGCCCAGCCCTGGAGCAGCATTCCATGGTGGCCAGTGGTTGGAGCAGAGCCCCTCTCACCCCTGGCACTCAGTTTGGGGGCTAAGAGAAAGGAACTGCTGCAAGCTAGGACCCTGGTCGGGGACCCTGCAACAAAGGGGACAGTGGCCTGCCAGGGTCTGTTCAACACATACTGCCCAAGAGGCAGGCACCTGGCCCTCGATGAGATAAGGAGTCAAGAGGCCTTTTCTGCATTATTCCCAATGCTTCTGCTTTTATTTGGAAAGGAAGTTGCAACAACGGCGTAGATCCAATAGTTCTGGTAATTTTTCTCCTCCTCCTCCTCCTCCCCCAGGTGTGTGCTTCTGGGGTCTATTTTATTTACTTTAGTTAAACACCTGTTGTATAAAAATCACATCGGGCATGATAAATGGGAGATCTGAATGAAGCCCTTGGTTCCACGAAGGTCTTTTAAGGGAAAAGAGAAAAGGGGGGTGGGGATGGGTTTTATAGGATAAGCAAACGTAAAGTGTAAAATATATATCACCATTTTAGAAGCAGACTTTGGGTTTTCTTTCTCCCCTGCTTTATTGGGGAGGACTTGCTATTGCTTTTATCAAGTGTTTGCTAGCCATGGATGCCAACTAACTTCTTCGATTGAAGGCCGGAGGATCATGTCTGGTTCTAGGAGCCTCTTGAGCAGGTCCTGGCATTCAGCCGAGATGCCCAGGTGCCCAGGGAAGGACACCCCCTTCTGCTGCTGCCACAGCATCTTGGGGATGTCCGTGTCATCAAAGGGCAGGCTGGCGCACAGCATGACATAGAGGACCACGCCCATGCTCCAGACATCGCCCTTCTTGCTGTCATGGGGGATGCCCTGCAGCACCTCCGGGGCAGCGTAGGCTGTGCTGCCACAGAAGGTCTGGCTCAGCTCCCGCCGTGTCTTGGGCAGTACCTTGGCAAAGCCGAAGTCGGTCAGCTTCAGGTTGTAGCCCTGCAGCAGGGCGTTCTCACACTTCAGGTCGCGGTGGGCCACGCCACAGCCGTGGCAGTAGCGGATGGCCTCCACCAGCTGGCGGAAGAGGGCCTTGGCCCGGCTCTCGGGCAGAGGCCCACCGTGCAGCACGCAGTCAAAGACATCTCCCCCCTCGGCCAGC
This sequence comes from Monodelphis domestica, assembly GCF_027887165.1. Taxonomy (NCBI): domain Eukaryota; kingdom Metazoa; phylum Chordata; class Mammalia; order Didelphimorphia; family Didelphidae; genus Monodelphis; species Monodelphis domestica. Next base: position 369,025,318 of record NC_077230.1, on the reverse strand, counting down.
TCCATCACCAAGTAGGTCTTACCGTCGGCTGACTCCAGCATCTCGTACACCTGGATGATGTTCTTGTGATCCAGGCTGCGGACGATCTGGAGCTCGCGCGGCAGGAACCTCTGGATAAATTCTGTGGGGAAGGAGAGAGAATAGTGAGGGCATGCCAGGGATGGGATGATGGCACGCACAGGACACAGAAATGTAACCTTGCTGTCTCCCTCACTCCGGACTGCTTGCTTACAAATAGACTCTCTTCACGGCCAGTCTTCCCCTGGTTCTTGCGCTTTATGCTTTCCAAAGCCCTCTCTCATGTTCAGGCTTTGTTATCTCTCCTAACATCAGTGGGTAGGACAAGCAGGAGTGCCTCAAATTGCTTAATCTGCAAAATGGGAGCTTTGCAGCTCTTAATAGGAAACCAGCATGGTGCAGAGAGCAGGGCATCAGGCCCAACTCTGCCCAATCAGACTACTTCACCTCCCCATGGTAAAATCTAGGGCATCTGGGCCAGCAGGAACCATCTCTTCTGAGTCCCTGCACTTCCTACCTTACCAGTTGTTAGGCTGATCAGCCTGGAGGGAGCGTGGCCCTGAAAAGCACTTTAGAACCGGCCCTGCAAGGCCCTATACAAATGTAACGTGGTGGCATTAGCCCAGTTTTGCCGACGGGAAACTAAAGGAGACAGTTGACTCAACTCGAGGTCACACACGTTTATCGTTTATCATAGCTTCAGGAGCATGGGCTCAGCCCTGCTCTTCCCTTACACTGTCCTCACCCTCCCTCGCGTTTATTGCCAGCTGGGCGCCGGCACCTCTGCTTCTCGGGCCTTTAGAGCACAGGGCTCCTTGGCCAGGAGCTCCACACACCCAACGGGATGTACTAAGGGCTGAGAGGAGTTGCCACTTTGGAAGGGCAAGTTACAATGTTCCGTAACCCCGGAGCCTGGGGCCAACGTGTGCGTGGGCAGAAGAGCCGTACAAAGGGAGCCAGGCCCCGCCCATGCTGCCCGCATCCAACACTGGGCACTTCTTTTCTCCTCCCCCGGCAGGAAGCTGCGGTTCAAGGCCCCTTTGCCTTTTCGTCCGGGCTGAAGGATCCGACTGCAGACCCCACCCCCACCCGTCTCCTGCCCTCCAATGGGAGTCCTCTGACCAGCGCGGGACTGAGGGAGAGAAGGCCTTTTCTCACCTTCTGGCCCTCCCATCTTGTCTATAATTTTAACTGCCACTTTTCTTTGATGTTTTTTGGAAAATGCTTCCTTCACTTTTGAATAGGTCCCTTCCCCAATGGTCTTGCCCAGCTGGTATCCATTGGAGAGCAGAAAGTCCTCCATGCTGTCTCTCCTCCTTCCTTCCTTCCCCGTCACCGCCTCAGCTCATCCTGCCTCTGCGAGGCAGCGCTACTCCACCATCGCCTTCGGCCCGCGCCTCTCCCCCCCAGGACTTCATCCGCAGCCGCCCCCAGCGCTAGAACATTCTCCGTCTGGACACAGCCGCGGGTGGGGGAGGGGGCGGGGGCCGGACATTTTTAAGGTCGGGTCCCGATTATGATGTAAACTGATGTGGCACAAGTGACCCGGGGGTGGGGGGGTGCTGCCCCGGCTACCAAAATGGGCAGTGTCCCCCTCCCCCGCCCCCTCGGGCCGGGCCCGCATTGTCACCATCGCCCGGCCAGCGGAGAGCTGCGGCTGGGCCAGCCCGAGCCTCGGTGGGCGCCTGCAAGGACAAGATCGCGGGCTGCCGCCGTCCAGCCGGGGCCCCGAAGCTGAGCGGAGTTCATCCGCGCCGAGCCGTGCAGTGGGAACGCCTATGCCCGACCTAGAGGCCGCTCCGCGCCCCCGCAGTGTGCACAGTCCCGGGCCGGCTGCCCCCGGGGCCTTGCGTCCCTGCCGCCACGACCCGCCGCGGCCCGACCGAAGTGGCGGCCCGACCCCCGCCGTCTCGTCCGAGCAGTGAGGGTTCCCCGAGGGGAGGAACGGGCCCGGGGCGGGCCGTGGCCCCCGGCTACTGTGAGGTCAGCGCGCCCGCCCCGTGGGTCACAATGCAGCCTGCGCCCTCGACGGCCCGTCCCCGCCGCGCGCCCCGCCCCGCCGCACCAGACACCTGCCCGGCTACCCCTGGACCAGAGCGTCCTCCTGCGGCCAGGGCTCGGGCAGCTGTTTCCCGCCTGGGACCGGCTCCGGCCTCCGGCAGGTGAGAATCCCGGAGCTGGGTGGGCGGGGACGGGCGCGGAAGGGCGTGGGGTAGCGGGCTGAGGGCCCGGGCTAGGGCTGAGCACAGCGTTGCTCCCCGCAGAGCTTCCCGGGGCCCGGACATGAGCGCCCAGGAGCCCCCGCAAGGTCGGAGATTTCCCATTGAGGCCGGAGACTCCCCCGGCCTGGCCGCAGCCCCCGAGCCCCAGGACAGCACGGAGCCCGTAGCTACGGAGCACACCCCGGTCAGGTGAGGGATGGAGAGGAACAACGGTCTGAGCCCCAGGATGGCCACTGGTCCGGCCCTGGTCCGACTTCTCTTCCTCCTTGGCTCCCCACCCCCCACCCCATCCCCGTGCCCATCAACGCGTAGAACTTAAGAGCTGGAGGGGAAGGGAGCATCATTTCGGGCCACCCATCCCTACGCTGACAGAGGTGAAAAGTGAGGCCCAGGGAAGGGAAAGGCATAGGATAGGGATTTGAACTTGTATCTTCTGACTCCAAAGGCAGCCCTTCTTGACTCATTTTCAGAGGTTCCAATCTCTAACTTCCACGCCTCCCACCTCTCTCACCCCCTGCAGGCCGCTGCGACGCTGCCCTGGCTGCCACTGCCTGACGCTGCTGCACGTGCCCATCGACGTCTACCTGGCAATGGGCGGAAGCCCCCGGGCCCGCGCTACCTGAGTGCGCCTGCGCGGCGGCTCCGAGGGGGCCGGGCGGGGGCGGAGCCGGCCGCGGGGACACCGCGCTGAGGTCGCGCGCGCCGAGCACGAGACAATGATGCACATTTTAAAATAAAAGAATGATGCACATTTTAATAAAAGCACAGCTTAAACTGTTCTTTCCATTCCGGGCTGGCAGCGTATGTGTGTCTGTCTGTCTGTCTGTCCTTCAGTCTGGCTGCCCGCTCCTCAAACTGAATTTAATGCAACCAGCGTTTGGTGAGGCGGGGCTTTGTGCCCAGCTTCAGGGATGTGGAGATGAGCGGGTGACGCTCTCCCTGAAGGAGCTACTGCTCAAGGGGCTCAGGGGGCTGGGGCCTATGCCCGGGTGGGCCCAAGATAAATAAGTAAATCCCAAGTGGAGGGGAGAGCCCTGGCAATGAGGGGTGCTTATCAGGGCAGGCTTCCAGGCAGTGGTGGCACCACTGACACTCCCTCTGCCCAGAAAAGGTGGACTCATCGCGTTATGGGGAGGGGCTCCCCTTCGGGGGTCCCACCAGGACAAAATTATTGTCACAGTAACGTTGAAACTTAATTTTAGTGAGAAATGTGACCTCCAAGAAAGCCGAGGTGGAGGAAGGGCCCTCACTCTTTAAGGGATGTAATGGGGTCCTGAGGCCCCCCAAAATTTTAGGACTTCTGCCTTGGGAGAAAGAAGGAAGGGGCCCGGACAAATTCATGGACAGGGAGAGACCTAATGCTTGGAGGAGTGAGCGGGGCAAATAACAGCCCCATAGGACATAAAGCAGAAAAAGGAGATGCAAGGCTTTTCTCCTTCCCCTTTTCTCTTATTTATCTCCATTGCTTCTAGTTTTCCTTCCCACCCCTCTTGGTCTCAGTTTCTGCTCCTGTCAAATGAGACCTCTAAGACCCCCCCTCCAAGCCTTGTGCTCTCCCCTTCCCTCCCTCCCTCCTTCCTTTCCACCTAGTTCTCTGTGGCTCTCGGGGTCCAGATCTCTGGGCTGACTCAGACCCAGGAAAGGAGGATGACCTACTCAGGGGTTGGGAGCTGGAGGGGACTTCAAAGGTTATCTAACCCAACCTCAGTCTGAAGAGAAGAGCCAGGAGGACCATGATCTGGATCTTCAAGCTCCGGAAGGACTCCGGGGAAGAAAAAGAGAGCCGGAAGGGCAAGAGGGAAGAAATCTGGGGGAAATTCTAGGTTTGGGCCTCTTGAAGCCTAAATTGGGCCTCAGCTCTTCGAACAGTATTTTTGGACAGGGTTGAAAGGAGACTGAAACCTCCAAACTATAGGCCTGATAGAACCCAATTTTGATTTTAGTAGAATTCTAGTAGGATGCAGCAAAGCACTGAGCTTGGAACCAGGAAAGCTCATCTTTCATAGTTCAAATCTGGCCTCAGACACGGCGAACCCTGGACAAGTCACTGAACTCTGCCTCAGTTTCCTCCTCTGTAAAATGAGCTGGAGAAGAAAATGCAAACCAGGCCCGAATCTCTGCCAAGAAAACCCCAAATGGGGTCACAAAGAGTCAGGCATGACCGAAACAAAATTCTAGAAGCTTTTCAACTAGAAAGGGAAGTGGTCAGGCATGACAGCGCCCGATGGTGGCCACACTACCCTAATTTCCCTTTTTTTTGACCAGGCTATTGGGCCAGTAGGATCAGACAGCATTTGGCCAATTTCTGGTGGACTAGAGGGTAATGTGATTAGGTCCCTTTGGACCTGGTTGAAAAGCTAGATACTAAAGGTAGTCATTGATGATTTGACTTCGAACCGTCTTGGCTGAATTGGGAAGGGATCCCTGGCACCCCCTGGATAGTTTAATGACCCAAATAAAGGCACATCTCCTGCTTATCCCATTTTCAGAGAACACAAAATGACCCGCTGGATAAGAGCCGTGATCCAAAAATATATGGACAGCCTGGAACACTGGGCAGTCCTATTTGTTGCATCAAAAGATGAAGGGTATACATTGAGAGAAGAACCTAAGTTTTTCATGTAAAGCAATGGAACTAAGGACATCGAGGTGGCGCAGTGGATAGATCCACTAAATCCACTGGATCCAATAAATCTGGTCTCAGATACGTATTAGCTGGGTGACCCTGGACAAGTCACTTTAACCCTATTTGCCACAATTCCCTAATCTGTAAAATGACTTGGAAAAGAAAATGGCAAACCACTCTAGAATCTTTGTCAAGAAAATCCCAAATAGAATTCATGAAGAATCAGAAACAACTAAAACAATAAAAAACATTATTTTCATTTTTAATATAATTTTATTTATTTTTTTAAAAATGATTTTTTCATGATTATGATACATATTGTCTCCTTCTCCTCTTCCCTTCCCCCTCCTGGAGCTGACAAGCAATTCCACTGGATTCTACGTGTGTTATCACTCAAAACCTATTTCCATATTATTCATTTGGCAAAAAACTTTTCTTAAAATGGGCAGCTGGATGGCTCGGTGGATAGAGAACCAAGCCTGGGTTCAAATCTGGCCTCAGATACTTCCTAGCTGTGTGACCCTGGGCAAGTCACTTAACCCCCTTTGTCTAGCCCTACCACTCTTCTGCCTTGGAGCCAATATATTTATTCATTCTAAGACAGAAGGTAAAGGTTTAAAAAAAAGAATGAGACATATCTTCAGACATAATCAATATGTAAATTTGTTCTAGACTATACTTTTTGTATATACCTGTGTGACCCTGGGCAAGTCACTTAACCCCTAATGCCTAGCCCTTACTGCTCTTCTGCCTTGGAACTGATACACAGTATTGACTCTAAGATGGAAGGTGAGGGCTTAAAAAACAATAATAATAATGGTAAGGGTAGTCAATGAAATGAATGCAAAGTTCTCCACTTGGCTTCATAAAGTCAAGTAATGATAACAGTAAGAGCTAAAGTCTGTTTAATACTTTAAAGTTTACAAGGTTCTTTAGACCTCTTCTCTCATTTAATCCTCCCAACGACCTCCTGAGTAAGTGCCATTATTATGCCCATTATATGGATGAAGAAAAGAAGGCTGAGAGAGTTGTAGTAAATTTCGCTACCAAGAAAAGAGCAATGGAAGAGGCATCCCCCAAGTGTTTGAAGGGCTCTCTAGGCAAAATCGGGATGAAGAGGTGACCCTGCAAAACTACCAATGGTTTAGGAATGCTAACTTGATACGACTGTAGCCGTTAGAACTACCCTCAAAGGAAAACAAGTTTCTATGCAAAAATACTTAGAGCAATACTTTTTTGTGGTGGTGAAGAACCAGAAGCGAAGAGGATGCCATCCAGATAGAGAATGATGGCACGTGGATGAAAAGCCATAAGCAATGATGCTGATTTCTGAGAAACCTGATGAAACTTGTTTGAACTGATGCACGGTGAGAACCAGAAGAGACAAATAACTTCGAAAGACTACAGAACTCTGATCAGAGCCATGGCCAACCGTGTTTCCAGATCCCAGAAGACCAATATGGAAGCCTGCCTAACAGAGGCATACCTATTCCTTACAAGAGTTTTGTTTGTTTTTTTCTTCAGTGGAAGGGGGAGATGGGAGAGAGATGGTTTTAATAGGGGGGAAATGACAAGAAAAATTGCTTTGGGAGGAAGGAAATTCCCCAGCTACTTGGCTAGAAGTCTTCAAGAAAAAGCTGAATCATCCTTTGTTGAGGGTGCTAAAAAGGGGGAAGTCTTCAAATAAAGGTTGAGCTTTGATCCCTTCTAAGGTCCCTTTCTGTCATGACATACCAACATCTTTCTCTTCATTTGGCCTCCTTTGGACTTTTCTCCCCCTTCTCTAATTGTCTCAGCTTGCCTTTTTCTTTTCCCCCTTTTCCATCCCCACCGTCTCTCGTCCAGCTTGTCATTCATGATTATATTAAGCCCTGGCACTGGGGCATGCAGAGGGAAAACCAAAGCCTACCCCTGCCCTTAGGAATTTCCCTTTTCCTCCTCCTTCACCCCATCTCCTCCCTTTGACCTCTTCTTCCCCTTCTTTCTGATCTCTCCCTCTCCCTCCCTCCCTCTCCCTTTCTCTCTCCCTCTCTCTCTTCCTCCCTCTCTCCCTCCTTTCTCTCTCTCTCCTCTTCCCTCTCTCTCTCCCTCCTTTCTCTCTCTCCTCCTCCCTCTCTCCCTCTCTCTCTTCCTCCCTCTCTCTCCCTCCTTTCTCTCTCCTCCTCCCTCTCTCTCTCCCTCTTTCCTCTCTCTCTCTCCCTCCTTTCTCTTTCTCTCCCTCCTTTCTCTCTCTCTCCTCCTCCCTCTCTCCCTCCTTTCTCTCTCTCTCCTCCTCCCTCTCTCCCTCTCTCTCTTCCTCCCTCTCTCTCCCTCCTTTCTCTCTCTCTCCTCCTCCCTCTCTCTCTCCCTCTTTCCTCTCTCTCTCCCTCCTTTCTCTTTCTCTCCCTCCTTTCTCTCTCTCTCCCTGCCTTTCTCTCTCTCTCTTCCCTAATTCTTTCCTCTCTATGCACCTTTCCCTAGATTCATTCAACCCCTAATGTCCTTTAGTCCTTGCCCCCCTTTTCTCAGGATTGGGGGATGGAGTCGTCTGCTCTAATACTTGTGTTCCAAGGTGGGGCAGACCCTTGGAAGTGCCTAGACAGTTGGGGGAGAGAGACCTGGGAAGGGAGGACTATGCCTTCTGTGACCGCAGTGGGGCGATGGGGAGCCAGGAGCCCAGTCCCTATGGTCACACCAGCAGGATGATGTCATATCCCCGGGGGATTCCCTCCCCTCCCCCTACCTACAAACTTCCCCGAAATTTGTCCCTGGCCAAAAAAGGGGATGTTGGGGGAGTCGAAGATCCAGTCCTGGACCAATCAAATGAAGGAATTAGGGGGCTGGCCCAGGTGATCCCCAGCCCAGGAAACTCCCCCCTTCCCAGACTGACTTGGAATTTTAAGGACTAAAGGTATAATCACCACCTAATCCCAGTCGTCCAGAACCTCCAAGGATCAGAGATGAGAGTTTAGCATCAGTGCCAGAGGAATTTAGGTGTCCATGCAGCCCGATCCAGCCTTGCCCCCATCTGTGCCCAAGTATTCCCCTCCAGGGAATGGGGAGATGCTTTGAATGACCCGGCCACTACCACAATGCTGGAAACCCTAGCTCTTGGCTCCCCCACCCTGCTCTCCCCCAACATGTCCACTTTCCTTCATGTTCTGTCTCTATTTGTCCCGCCCCCCCCCATCCTCCCTAGTTAGAACCCCTCCCCCTGTTCTTTTCTGACTAGAGACCCCCATTTCCAAATGGGGGGCTGCACAGATGGAGGCCCGGTTACCATGGTAACAGCAGGGAAAGGGGTTTCTGTGTCGCCATAGCAACTTCAGACGTCAGACCTGTGCCCTTTCCTATCACCCACTGAAGAGAGGTAGGAGGCAGGGGGTGGAAAAGGGGGGAGGGGGGTTGGGGAGACGGAAAATAGGCTGCCTTTTCTCCACTCGTTCCCAACCAGATTTCTTCCCTGACTCTTCAAGGCTGTGGGGACCTCTCCCCCTCCTTTCCCCCAGCATCCTAAGGGGTCCCAGGGCTCCCCTTTCCACACTTGCTCACTGAACCCAGGAATGCCCTCCGTCCGCATCCTGGGAGGAGGTTTCGAGGTGTCCCTGTGTCCGGGTCAGGGGACCTCTTCAGCAGAATCTTAGATTTGGGATCTCCCGAGCTTCCGAGGGGAAGGCTCCAGTGTCCAGGGCCTCCCAGGCCAGAGATCTCAGAGCCTGGAATTCCCGGGCTTGGGGGTCGGGTACCCTCTCTCCAATGCCTTCGAGCTGGGGCTCTACATTGTTAGGCTACATAGTCTCAGAATGGGAGGAGTCTCCGGCTTTAGAGGCTCTCAGCACATGAGCAGGTACCAGCTATGGAGTCTCGGGGGATGGAAGGGAGAGAAGGCTGCAGGTCTCAGCGTTAGGGGTCCCTGGTGAGGATTTAGGGGAGGTGAGCTCAAGGCTTAGGGCTTCAAAGTCTGGCAGTTCGCCATTGGAGCTTTCAGGAGCTCTGGAAGGACCCCCAGGGTCCAGGCTTGGGCAGTGGAAGTGCTGGGTGTCCAGAGATCTCAGAAGCTTTGGGGTGGCGGGCGCCGGAGTGCCCCTGGGCATTTGAGGGTGTCAGGGTCAGAGGTCTCCCAGTGAAAGTCCTCCAACTGGAAGGGGTGTGTCAGGGGAGCAAAGATTCTCAAAGATGACACTTAGGGCACAGTGTGGGGAATTTCCTGTGTCTCAGGAAACTTGGGAGCTTCTCTCCATGAAATGCCATCGTATCCGGAGCCTCAGGCTCAACTTCCCCTTCCTCCTGGTCCTGTTTCCTCCTCTCTATTCAGCCCTCCACCTTGCTAGGCCTCCATTTCTCCTTCTAGAAAGGGGGGAGGGCAACTGAGCATCTGCCCAGGGAGTGAGTAGAGCAGCCAGGAAAGGCACATTTTCCAGCTCCAGATTTTGTGGGACATCCCAGAATCACAGCCCTGGGCTCAGGGTCGGGTGGATCTTCCTGAGCCTTTGGGAATCCTGTTGCTCGAGGATAGAGATGGAAGAGATCATCAAAGAAATGCTTACTTCCTCAGCATCCCCGTGGCTGACGTTATAGAGTGAAAGGTGTCTCCATCCCCTACGTTTTGGAACTCTCCAAAAAGCTTCTCCAGGCATGCTGGCTCCTTCTGGCTCCAGGAAGGTGGGCACCCTGGAGAGAGCTCCATCCTACCTAGTCCTCTTTGCCTTGACCTCTTCTCCCCATCCTTCCATCCACCCTGCAGTCTCAGAAATGGTCTGATCCTCTCCCCCAGTCCCTCCTCCCTTCCTCCCCTCTATCAAGGATCTTCCTGTCCTTGGGCACTTCCCCATCTGCCTTAAAACAAGCTTAGTTCCTCTCCCAGCCTAGAAACAAAAGGAGAGAGAGACAGAGAGGATGTGATAAGGGGATGAGGATATGAGTTTCCCAGCCTCTTCCAGCTACCATCCTGGCTCTCTCCTCTCCTCCCACCTGCCCAGCGTCCAGCCCACCTCCTGTCCCCACCTCTCCCAAGTGGCTCTCCTCCCCCCTTTGGTGACCTCTGGCTATCTTGCCAAACTTTCTTTTCCCCTCTTCTATGCCCTGACAATGCGACTGCGCCCCTCTGGCTCATTCTCCAGTCCTCTGTTCTGGACTCTTTCCACTCAGATGTTATTGTGGCTCCCCCTTGGTGTGGTTGCAGCTCTCCTGTCTCCCATCCTAACCCCAAGCTCCAGCATCCTCCTCTTGGAGCCTCCATCCTGAGTGCCTGCATCCACCAGTTCTCCCAGTTCCTCACCTTTGTCCCTCTCTTGGCCCTGGCCCCCATTCGGTTACTAAGTCCTTAAAAGTCACTTTTACTAAAGAAAAGCAGAGCCAAGAGGACAGTCTGCACAATGGTTATCTACCACGATGCAAATAAAGATGGAGGAGACCCAAAATTCTAGAATGTATTTTCTTATGGGTTTTTATTGTTGAGAAGTATCTGTTTTGTCAAAAATGTCCAACAAAACATTAAGCCTCTTTATCAATCCCTTCCCCTCCTTTCCCACCATCATCCTGGTTTTCTGAGAGTTTAGGGAGAAAAGTGGTGCCAGCATGAGTTCACTAAGAAGTAATGCCACACTCATCTCTTCTTTTTTCAAACCCTTACCTTCCATCTTGGAATCAATATTAACTATTGGTTCCAAGGCAGAAATGTAGTAAGGGCTAGGCAATGGGGGTTAAGTGACTTGCTCAGGGTCACACAGCAAGGAAGTATCTGAAGTCACATTTGAACCTAGGATCTCCCATCTCCAGGCCTGGCCACTGAGTTGCCCAGCTGCTCCTACAGTCACTATTTTTCCTCTTCCTCCAACAATACATCCTTTAGAACATCACCTCCCAGCTCAACTCTCTTCCCAGACTCCTCCACCTTCACCCTCACCTTTCCTCCTCCTCTTCCTCCTCCTCCTCCTCCTCTTCTGCAGCAGTGAACAAGGGTATAGCTGGGTAGTTCAGTGGATGGAAAGAGCCAGGCTTGGAGACAGGAGGTCCTGTATTCAAATATGATCCTCTATCCACTAAGCCACCTAGATGCCCCCTATTAACTGCTTTTTTAAAAATGAGTAGGGGCAGCTGGGTGGCTCAGTGGATAAAGAGCCAGACTGGGAGATGAAAGGTCCTGGGTTCAAATATGACCTCAGATATTTCCTAGCTGTGCGACCCTGGGCAAGTCGCTTAAACCCCCATTGCTTAGCCCTTATTACATTTCTGCCTTGGAACTTATTTTTAGTTCTGATTCCAAGATGGAAAGTAAAGGTTTAAAAAATAAACAAAATAATAAAAATCATCATAAAGTGAAGAGACTAGTAAATGAGGGGAATGTATGCCATAGATCGATTCTGATTCCAGTGTATTGCACTAATAATCTAACAACATCGTTGTGGATCAGAAAGAGAGATGAAGATGAGCTGATAACCTAATGAGCTGAATGGGTGGCTGAGCAACTCTACATGATGATTAATGAAGTGGCCCCAACCAGAAGGTAAGAACTCTGGTATAGCCTCCCCCAACCAGTCCTGGCTAAGGCTCCATTCCACATCCTCTACATGGTTTATTTGTGACTTGGTGGATGGCAAGGGTGGGTGGCGTGCCTGTCGGATTTGTGGGTGACAGGACACAGAAAAGCATTTGTCAAATGACAGAAGAGTGACTCAAAACAATTTTGATGCTTGGGATGATGAATGAAAACCAAGAGGAGAAGCACAGGTTCCAACATAAAATTCTGTGTTGGAACAAAAACGGAAGGGCCATTGTGGTCAAGGTAGACATGTCATGACCAATCCTGCCCCTGCCATGTGCCAGGGATTGCAGTCCCTGCTGGAGACACCAAAACAAAAGTGAAATTCCTTGTCAGCAATGAGTTTGCCTTTTCTCTTGTTGAGAAGTATCTAGTTTGTCAAAAATGTCCAATAAAACATTATGCTTCTTTATCCATCCTTTCTCCTCCTTTCCTACCATCATCCTAATTTTCTGAGAGCTGTAAAATTTTAAAAAATTAATATTCAATAATCCAAGTGTTATATTTATAAAATATATTAATAATAAAACTTGAAGCAAAGGAAAATAAAAGGCTAGAGAAACAAAGAGAGCTCACCAGCCTCAAACATGAAAAAGAGAGGATGAGGGAGGTTTTACCCAAAACTTATATACAATAACATAAAAGACATTTTTTTTTAAACACCTTCCATCTTGGAATCAATACCAAGTATCTGTTCCAAAACAGAAGAGCAGTAAGAGTTAGGCCAGTGATAGGCAACCTTTTGAGTTTGGTGTGCCAAAATACCTTGAGAAAAAACCCATAATTTTGCAATATTTATAGTTTAAATAACAAAAATGTATAATTGTAATATATAACTGTATTTAATAAATGCAAAACTAATTATTTAACTTATCTGCTTAGTAACTTCTTTGTTCATTTGTCAGTCAGTTTCTTTTGTTGGTCTTGATGTTATTTAACTTGTGTGGGGTGCTGTGAACTAAGATAATTGAGGGGAAGGGGGAATTCTTTAATTGACCTGCCTATTAGTGACTATTTTGGTTGCTGAATTTCATTGGCTAAATCTTCAATTGAAGGTTGGTATTTTGTATACTTCAAGCCCAAGCAAGTGCTACTAACTTCATCGGTCAATGTTTCTTTTGTTGATTTTGATATTATTTAATGCTGAGAATAATGTTTCACAAAAGTACATAGAGGGATAAATTGTGAGTAAAGCCATTGCTATATTTTTCAGGGTGCTAAAAGTGTCTGGTAATCAGTTCCAGGCATACCTCCTTTGCACTGGACTGGAGCCCTACTCAGTCTTCCCCTGGCCTTGCTCCACCCTGCCCCACCCCTCCCCAGCCAGCTGGCCTGGAGGCTCTGGGAGAGCAGTGACTGCTGCCTGACAACCTGCCTGCCCAGGGGCTCCTTCCCCATACCCACTCCTCTTTGCCCTAGGGAGCCCCACTTGCCCCAGCTGCCAGCAGGTGGAGCAGCTCCCCCTCCCCCCCACCTTCCCCTCTGGACCAGGGCATGGCCATGGGGCAGCTCCCTGGCCTGGGCTGCTTCTGGCCCAGGGTGCACTGAGCCCATATGTGACTGCATGTTATAAAAAATGACTAAGTGTGCCAGGGATGACACACATGTTATAGGTTCACCATGGGGTTAACCAAGGGTTAAGCAAAGGGTTTAGGTGACTAGCCTAGGATCACACAGGTAGGAAGTGTCAATTTTGAAGAGGTCAAATTTGAACCCAGGACTGACTTTCAGTCCTCCAAGCCACCTATATGCTAAGTGGCTTTTTAATTTTAATAACAAATTTCCACACACATTTCCCCAAGTTTTAGGATCCAAATTATCTCCCTCTCTTCTTCTCTCCCTGCTTTGGAGCTGATAAGCAATTCAGTTTGGGTTATACATGTTTTATCTCACAAAATATATTTCCTTATTGTTCATTTTTGTGAGTGAATGATTTTATAGACCCCAAACTCCAGAACATAAACTCAAATAAACAAGTGAAAAATCATCTGTTTCCATCTGCATTCTGAACCGCAACAAAGTTCTTTCTCTAGAGGTGGGTAGCATTCTTATTTATAAGTCCCTCAGAATTATTCCAGATTGTTGTATTGCTGTTAAAGTGTTTTTGGCAAATATTAAAACAACCTATTTGCTACCAAGGCAGAGATAACATGACAGAGCAGACACAATGCTTGGCTCAGAATTAGGAAGAATTGGGTTCAAATCCTACTTCTTGACATTGTATGACTTGGATTTTTTTTTAGTTTTAAACATTATTTAATTAATTTAGAATATTTTTCCATGGTTACAAGATTCATGTTCTTTCCCTCCCCTCCCATAGCTGACATGAAATTCCCCTGGGTTTTACATATGTCATTGATCAAGACCCATTTCCATATTATTGATATTTGTACTAGGGTGATCCCTATAGAGTCTATATCCCAATCATATCCCCTTCGATCCATGTGATCAAGCATTGTATGACTTTGAACAAGTCAATTAATCATTATAAGCCTCAATTTTCTCATCTAAAAAATGGGATTGGATAGATCTGATGACTTCTAAGTCATCACCAGCTTAAAAGAGCTCAAAACACCAATGAAGTTGGAAGTCACAGAGCAGTAGATTTCATCTTAATATAAAGGGAAACTTTCCAGCCAGGAAAGTCATCCCAAAGTGGACAAGGTTTCCTTGTAAGCAGTGGTATGTTGGTTCCTAATTTTGAGGCAGCCAGGTGGCTCAATGAATGAAGTGCCAAGCCTGGAGTCCTGAGAACCTGAGTTCAAATCCAGTCTCAAATACTTAACTACTTTTGTAATCCTGAGCAACTCACTTAATTTCTAGTTGCCTCAACTTCCTCAGCAGTAAAATGGGAATGATAATGAGAGCACCTACCTCCCAGAGTTATGAGTATCAAATGAGATATCGTTAAAGAATTTACAACAGTGCCCGGCACATAGCTATCAGTTCAGATCTAGCTTAGATCTAGAACTCTCCTGGTAGAGGATGCCAGAGAGGCTCTTGTGCCTCAAGTACAAGTTGCCATTGGAGGACCCCTCTAAACCTAATTCTAGGATTCAGTGAATGCAATGGTCAACTGGCTTCTGTGTGATTTGGTTCTCTCTGAGTTCAGTGGTGAGGGGAGGAAGGGAGCTGATCCCTCAAGCTACCCACTGAACTTCTTTTTCTCTGTCTCTCTCTGTCTCTCTCTGTCTCTCTCTGTCTCTCTCTCTCTCTCAACACCCACACAGCAGCCAGGCACAAGGAAGCTTATGGGATCTATAACATATTTCCAGGCAGGATCAGTGTGTTTTATTGGTTTTCCTATTGATAGCTAGATTGGAGGGAGGTGGGGTAGTCTTTTTAAGAAGGGGAGATGCAGGGTGAGGAGAAAATGAGCATCTATAGAATAGTAACAAAAGAAAAATTATCTTCTGGAGAAGAAACAAATGGAGCAATTGGGTTACTACCTTGGGCAAATGACTTAACCTCTTGGTCTCAGTTTCCTTACCTGTAACATGGGGTAATGATAGCACCAGTTGGTATAGGTCACCTTGTTGTTGTGAGGGTTAATTGAGATAGTATACATTCAGTGCTTTGCAAACCTTAAAGAGCCATATGAATGCTAGCTGTTGTTAATATTATTAATGCTGGCCGTTAGTAGCAGAATTAGTACTAATTTTTTTAATTTTAGAGATTTTTTCCATTTTTAATATTTTTTCTGTTTTAGAGATGAAGAAACTGAGACCCAGAGAGATTTAAGGACTTGCCAGTGGTCACACAGTTGTAAACATCAGAGGCTGGATTCAAACCCAGATCCTTCCTGACTTCCAAAGGCAGTCTTCTTTCCACCATGCCTGTGGAGGTTTTCAAATTCTGGGCAAAGGAAATGAAGCTTACTTACATGGCAACAGGGAATTACTGAAGAGTTTTGAGTAGAGAAACGAGGCTTTTAGATGTTTTCATTGCAACAGTCCCACAAGATCAGCAGTTGTGGGGATATTCTAAGTGCCCTGAGCCCTCCACTCTTCCAGGGCACTAGCATCCCTCAGTCACTCAAGCCCACCACACCTGGGTGTAACATTCTTGGCCCCTTACGGTCATTCACCTAATATAGCCAAGCAGCTGCCAAATCTTGTCCTCACTCACTTTCACATCTTCATGTGCCCCCTTCTATGAAATGAGACCTTTGTAAAGCACTTAACCCAGTGTCTGGCTCAAGTAGGTGCCACCTACAACTTATTCCCTTCCCTCCCTCCCCTTTTCATCCCCCCACTCACACAGCCTCCAGCCTGGTGCAGACCCTCCTCACCTCTCCCTGGGTCTCCCTGCCTGCAGTCTCTCTCCACTCCAATCCATCTTCCATTCGACTGCCAAGATGATTTCTAAATCAAGGTCACCACTACCCCAATACACATGAAAACACATTCAGTCATCTCCAGTGGCTGCCCATTACCCCCAGGATCACATATAAAAATCCTCTGGTTTGCATTAAAAGATCCACAACATAGACTCTTCCTTCTTTTCCAATTTTCTCACATTTGATTCCTCTGTAGGTTCTTTACAAATAGGTCAGTAAGGCTGGCCACTTTGCAATTCTAAGCCACTCCATCACCAACTCAGCCACCCTTTCACGGTTGTTCCCCACCCCTAGAATGTTCTCCCTACTTATCCCCAGAGCCTCCTGGCTTCCCTGGTCCTTCAAGGCTCCCTCCTTCAGCAGGAAGCCTCTCCCATTCCCCCATTGTTTTCCCTCCTTCTATATAATCTGTATTATTTGTCATCTCCCTCAATAGACTATGATGTGAGCTCCTTTAGGACAGGGATCCCATTTCCCCCTTTTGATCCCAGGACTTCCTTAGCCTCTCCAGTGTCTAGCACACATAGTAAGGAAGACTTGAGAAAATGCTTGTTGACTCAACCAGTCAGGGGTTGTGACATAGTCAGACCCCCCCCCCCCCTTAATCCTGTGATCAGAGATGCTGTCATTTATGCTCACCACTGTATCTGGGGGAGAGAGGAGAGGAAAGGTTATAGAGGAGTTTTGGAGACATGTTCTCTGGTCTTGGGGGGATGCCAGTTTAGGGGATCCCAGACAGCTGCACAATAGTGTTCCCCCTTCCCTCCCCCCCAGAATGAGTCATTGGGGGGAAATAGCAAAGACAGTTTGCATCTGAAACTGAGATGGGGCAGCTGCTCCTGCTGGGGAGGGGTCAGGGCCTTCATGTTCTCCCCAGATCCCCTGAGGCCCCACCAGGGTGGGGCAGGCAGAGCCCAGACCTGAGCCAAAGCCTCCAGACCCCTCCCTCTGGCTCAGGAGTGGGTTTTGTGTGGACTCTTAGAGGTGAGTATGCTTGTTCCTGTAAACAAGGATGTGAGAGGTCCGAGCCAGTGAGGAGGGAGAGTGAGAACCCAACTTCCCTCCCTCCCTCTTTGGGGTTTCATGGGTCTTCCAAGGGCTCCCTGTCTCCTGTCTTGGAGGTTACCAGCCTAGCCCAGACTCCCTCACTGGGGGCCCATTTCTTGCTCTCCCCACCCCCTGCCTCTCTCCTTCTGGCTCTGTTTATTATCTGTTACTTGTCTCCCTCTCTGGGTCCCCTCATCCAGGAACTCCTTTTTGCTACACCTTTCTGTCTCTCTTCTGTTCCCCTGCCCCTTGTCCTTGGCTCTCTCCTTGTCCTTACTTGCCCTGGGATGGTGGACAAGCCATCACTGGACCAGAACAGCTGACCCCTCCTCTCCCTAGGGATGGGGTCATCTTTGTGAAGATCCCGATGGGAGCTTATCTGCCAGGAACGGGAGGTAGGGGGAAGATGTGGAAAAGGGGCAGGGATGCTCCCTCCCTTTCTCCCTCCTCCATTCCGCTGACGCTTTGGGCTAAAAACACCCCAGGGGCCCGCTGGGGGAGTATCATCTTCCCCTGCCCAAGACTAAAGAGGCCACGCAGGCGAGGCCACAGGCAGACACGGGGGGGACCAGAGCCACCATGAGCTTCCCAGAGGCCACCAAGTTTGTGGTCAATTATTTGCTGAACAGGTGAGGGGGAGGACTTGGGGGGCCATGGGGGCATTGGATGGCTCCGAGGGGCTTCAGGAGAAAGGCTTCTGATTTGGAGTCTGAGACTTGAGGCTAATGGGGGGGATGGGAGGCGGGGTGTGTGTGTCCTGATTTGGGGTAGACCACTTGTGGGAAAAAGGAGACTTTTGAAAGGCTGAGGTGAGCGGTGGGGGTGAAGGACCGGAGGACTCCTTGATTTAGGAGTCCTTTGAGGCTTTGGGGGAGAAAGTCTAAGGCTGGAGCTAGGGCCCAGATTTGGGAGGGAGTCGCTGATTTGAGGGACAGAGATCTGGGGACGGGGCTCAGTAGGGCTGGAAGATGGGATTGAAGAAGTAGAGCGCGGGCGTCCAACGCAGTGGGGGAGGGGGGCAAGGCGGCCGGATCCAGGGATGATGGGAAGGGGCTGCTTCCCACCTCTCAGCTTCCTGTCCCCCGCTAGGAAACCCCGGGCGACTCCCCCCCACCGCCTGGACCAGGACCTGTGCTTCTGGGGCATTCGAGGGCCCCCTCCTCCGGAGCCCGCCAGCCGCCGTAGCCAGGGTGACTTCTGGTTGAGCCCCCAGCGCCGCTGGCCGTCGGGGGCCTCATGGCGCTGGCCCAGCCGCCGCCTCCTGCTCCTGCCCCCGGCCACCGGGCTGGGCGATGTGCCCTCCGCGCGCTGGCCAGGATGCTTCTCCTCGCGGCCCAACCTCATGTAAGTCCAGACCCGCCCGCCGGAGGCCCCCTACAGCGGGGTGATGGGGAGGCGGAGCCTGTAGCGGGGCCTGAGGGGCCGGCCGGACCGACAGCAGAGGGGGAGGAGCCTGCGAGGGAGCAGCTTTGGAGTCAAAGGAGGGAGGAAGTTTTAGAAGGGGTGGGAAGGGACGGGGAACCCTCTCCCCCAAATACGTAACCCTCATTGCAGGTGGAAGCACCGTTGGCAGTGTATCAATCACGAATTTCTGGGCAAAAGGATGAGACGTCTGCTACCCTTGTACCTGTGATACCAGAGGGGCAGAGTTAAGGTGGGAAGCCGCCGAGTGGGGAACTCGGCAGGGCAAGCCGATCGTAAAACGGACAGGGGCGGGGCTTAGGGAGGATGGGATTCATTGAACCGTTCTGCATATATTAGGCGCCTATACTAGGTGCTGGGCTGGGGACAGAAAAGACGCAATCCTTCCCCTCACAGACCTCATAGTCTAGCAGTGGAAAGGAATAAACAGAGCCTTTTAGAGCCCGATATTACGCGAGAAGTGCGTCAGAGTTCTCTGTGAGGTCTGAAGGGAACAGGTTGATTGACTTAGGGGGCATCAAGGGAGACGTCCTGGAGGAGGCGTCTTCGGGGCTGGGATTTAAAGGGCAGTTGGACCAGATGAGACAAGGAGAGATGGTCCTTGTGGGGGAAGGGGTCCCTTCCAGTCACTTCACCAGAGAAAGAGAGCTTTTCCATTGCTGGGATCAGGAGCAGTTTGAGGAGAGGGTAGGGCTCCAGGAGTAGTAGCCCTCACAGGCCAGGAGGACTCTGGGACACTAGAGACCTTTCTGGCCTCAGGGCTAATACTCAAGACCTTGGCCGCCTCCAGGCTCCCAACCCCTCCAACATCACTGAGTCCGAAAATGCGCCCAGGTGGATCCTTGTGATGTAACCTGAGATCTATGAAGTCTTGGACAGCTCCCCATCCTCATGGTCGTGGTTCAGCCCTCTCTCCTCCCGACAATCAAGCCTCCTTTGTCCCCATCCAGCCTTTCCTCGAAGCTTCGACCACCGGAAGGGCTGCAGACAAGGCTTGTCTGGGACTGGGTCCTTAGAAAGACTGACCCAGGTCTAGGCACGCAGATCAGTCTGGCACAGTGGAAAAGGGCAAAGAATTTGTAGTCACAGGATCCTGGGCTCAAAGCCAAATTAGGACACTCCCCTCAGTGACCTTGGACAAGTTATTGAGTGGCCTTAAGCCTCAGTTTCCTCACCTATCATGGGAGGGGACTTTTTAAAAGTCCTAGAGCCTCCAGGGAGAGCTTCGCTGTTCTTGCTTCCCTCAGGATTGGTTCCTTGACTTGGAATCCCAGTGTCATCCTCCTTCATCCCTCCAGTCTCTCCCCAATCCAAACACACTACATACCCTTGGGTCCCTTGGGAAAGAGGGATATTTACTCCATCCCCCAACCTGGGCTCAGAGTTTCTGAGTCTTCTCTACCACACCCCAGAAAAGCTCCCTCTTCCTGGGCTTTGGCTAAGCCCATGCCCAGTTTGGCCATTCAGGGTCTCTCACAAGGAGATGAAGATAGAACACCTGGAAAACTAGAGGATCCAGGACTCCTGGTCCCTGAGTGACAAATCTGAGGACCAGAATTCCCTAGGGGCAGAGGCAGCCACCTGCCTAATACCCTAATCTACCCTTCCCCCTCCTTGGATTGAGAACATCTGGTCCACCAAGATCTAGAATGTTAGAACCAAGAACATTAAGATCCAAAACAGTGGGGATATCCAGTCCTGGGTACCACATTTGAAGAGGAACCTTGACAAGCTGGAGTGTATCCAGAGAAAGATATGAAGTGGATGAAAGTTGCTTAATGGCAGCATTAGTTGTTCAGTAGTTTTTCAGTCCTGTTCAATTTGTGACCCATTTGGAGTTTTCTTGGCAGAGATACTGGAGTGGTTTGCCATTTCCTTTTTCCAGCTCATTTCACAGATGAAGAAACTGAGGCTAACAAGGTGAAGTGACTTGTTCAAGGTCACAATGCCAGGAAGTATCTGAGCCTGTATTAGAACTCAAGAAGATTCTTCATGATTACAAAGTGTTCTATCTACTGCTCCACCTAACTGCTTCATATTGGAAAAAAAAGTTCTAACCAGTAGAGCTGTTGAAAATGAAAACAAGCTGCCTGATGGAAATGAGTAAGGTCAGCCAGTCTCTGCTTGTCAAGGACCAGTAGGGGGATGACAGGATCATAGATTTAGGAGTTCCTGTCCTGGTATTGGCTTATCCTCATTGTCCTTGGAGGTCTCGAATTCTGCAATTCTGTGATTCCAAACAGAAAATGATACAAAGTTGGATATGGCTTATCATAGACAGGAGGAATCTTAGAGAAGAAACTGGTCCAGCCTCTTCTTTTCACAGAGTGGGAAACTGAGGCCCAGAGATAAGGGTTTTGCCCAAGGCCATACAGCTTCAGAGGTTCATAGCAATTTCATCATTCTCTTTCTAGGCAGTAATGGGAGCTACATTCCTATAGTCCCCCACCCCAAGGTTGAAGTTAGAAAGGCTGTCATGTTGCCCTCTACATCTTCCCCAAGTTTTATTGGAGAGCAAGTTGTCTGTCCAATCACCTGCAGGCCATTTACTTAGAGAACCATAAACCTTTGTTTTAAGGAAAATGGGGCACATGTACCCTTTGGCTTGGGCATAGCAAATTAGATATCGGCACAGCAGGCTCAAAGAGACCAGTTTTGTCCTACTTAAAGAACGCTCAGGTCAGATCTCAGGAGACCAGAGTTCTAGTCCCAAGATCTAACCAACTATGTGATGCTCTGACATGACCCCTCTCTGAGTCTCTGATTTCCGAATCTGTACCATGAAGAAAGGAGGCATCAGTAGGCCCTTTCCTTCATTGTTCTGTCATCTTCCATCCTTGGGTGAGGGGGAAAGGGTGCTATGCCTACATGGCAATAAGTGGGTGGGTAGAGAGAGCATAACTGGAGGAGGCATTTCTGAGGGGATTTCTAGGTTGTATCTCTGGGGGCTGGCTGTTTCTAGGATTGCTTCTGGATGATTTCTCTGGAGGAGGATTTCTGGGGGGTATATGGGGAAGTCTTTGGGCACATTTGTGGGTTGTTTCTGAAGATATTTTTGGAGGACTCTGAAGTGTGCATGATGGGGGGTCTTTATGAGAGGGGGCAGGGCTGATGGGTAGTATTTTAGAGAGATGTTAAGAGGTTCCTCTGGAAGAATCTCTGGAAATGTCTCATGAGAGACCATCCAGGGACTCTGGGGAGGGACCCATAATCACTGGGATCTTTTCTTGTTGCCTTTAGCTCCTATTATTGGAGAGAGAAAGAGAGAGAGAGGAGAGAGGAGAGAGGGGGAGAGGAGAAGGAGAGGGAGAAAGAAAGAGACAAAAAGAAAGAAAAAAGAAAGGAAGGAAGGAAGGAAAGAGAAAGAAAGAAAGAAAGAAAAGAAAGAAAGAAAGAAAGAAAGAAAGAAAGAAAGAAAGAAAGAAAGAAAGAAAGAAAGAAAGAAAGAAAGAAAGAAAGAGAGAGAGAGAAAGAGAGAGAGAGAGAGAGAGAGAGAGAGAGAGAGAGAGAGAGAGAGGGAGAGAGAGAGAGAGAGGGAGGGAGGGAGGGAGGGAGGGAGGGAGGGAGGGAGGGAGGAAGGAAGCTACCCAGGATCTCTAAGCAGAGAGAAAGCTCTGGGGAAAGGGCATAGGAGCCATGGGGTAACCAAGAGTCAAGAATGTTAGAGGAAGAAAGAGAGAATTCTAGGAGAGGAAGGCTTGGGAGGAAGGGACTGCCCCAGTCATCAAAGGAATCTCTTCCCCTTCCACCATCACCCTACCACCACCCCATCCCCTTTCAGTTTTTCTTTTGGGGGACTTTCCCTAGGGAAAGTCAGGATTGGAAAGTTGGAAACAATCCTGATTCCTTCATCACAAACACACACAGAGATCTCTTCCCAGAAGCCCCAGGCTCTGAACCCTGAAGTTAGTGGGGAAGAAGTGTTTTCAGAAACTGAAAGCATGTGGGAGGGCAGGGACTCAGAGGACCTGCAGATGAAGAAGCCAAAGCTCTGGGAAAAGGCAGCCAGGGCACAGAAGCTCTGGTCCTCAGGGAAAGGAGAGGGTCTGAGAACAGAGGGATGGGAAGATGAGGTGAGATGGGGAAGAGAGAGTGATGCCACAGCATGACATCCAAGTGTAGGAGCCCTGCACTCCAGATGTGTCTAATCAAGGCAAAAGCAGCAGTTTGACACTTGACATCAGCTGGTGAAGCAGCCCATGAGAAGCCATCTTATAGAGTTTAAGGTCCTTTGAAACCCCCAGGTTTTTTTTTTCAGGTGACTTGCCAATGCTAACATTTACAAAACATTTTAGGGTTTGCAGAGTGACTTTAGGTGTGTTATCTTATTTGAACCTTACAACTGAAACCCTTCAGGAGGTGCTAAAGTTAGTAGTAACCTCATTTTACAGAAAGGGAAACTGAGGCTTAGAGGAAGGTAGGAAACCAGCATTTATTAATCATATACTGTGAGCCAGGGGCAGCTAAGCAGCTCAGTGGAGAAAGTGCTGCGCCTAAAGCAGGAAAACCTGGGTTCAAATCCATCCTCAGACATCTCTAGCTGTGTGATGCTGAACAAGTCACTTAATCCTGTTTCCTCATCTGTAAAACAAATGAGCTGGAGAAGGAAATGGCAAACCATTCTAAGATCTTTGGCAAGAAAACCCCAAAAGAGGGACATGAAGAGTTGGAAATGACACAGCATCAAAGACCATGTACCAGGCACTGTGCTAAGTGCTTCACCAATATATTTTCTCATTAGCTCCTCGAAACAATAATCCTGTGAGATAGGTGGTGTTATCTCAATTTTACAGCTAAGGAAACAGGCAAACAGAGGTTGAGTAACTTGCCCAGGATCACACAGCTAGTAAGTGACTGAGGCTGAATTTGAACCCAGGTCTTCCAGCCTCCAAACCCAGCCACCATACTATATCTCCCCCATTCTCTATTCGTGTCAATTTTTAAAAATGTAGATCACCATCGTACCGGCCATGTGTACAGAGCTCACAGAGGAAAAATCTGAACCCAAGTCCACTCTTTCCAAATTCAGTGTTCTCTGCTCTGGTACCCTCCTGGCTTGTTCCTCCTCTCATTTGCTTTTCCAGAATAAGAGGGTATTATTCCCATTAGACAGATGGAAAAACTGAAGCCTAGAAAGAGGGAGGAACTCTCTCTTTCAAGGTCGTTCAGTGAATCAGTTGTAAAACTGGGACTAAAGCCCAGGGCTCTTGGCTAACCACCAGGTCACCTCCCTAAATGGAAAATGTGTCACTCCTCCCAACTGTGGGGTGTCCTCAGATTTGATAAGCATGTTTTCATCTCTGATTAACTTCCGATCTCACTCCACATTCTTCTCTCTTCATGTCCCCAGCCTGGCTGCTGTTCCCACCCCCATTTAGCAGATGACCTCACCTAGGCTGCAAAGAAGATGGAAGCCACCCATCAAAAGTTCCTTCATCTCTCCTGCAGAATCATCCCTCGAGTCTTCTCCACATTTTCACCCATTCTCTCCTTTGCTCCTGCCACAGGACAAGGTGGCAATTCTTTACCCTTGATCCCATCCCCTTGTTCTCTTCTAAAAGTTTGTACTATCAATCATTTCTCCCTTTCTGGGGAGGGAGGGAGACAGCCTGGAACTTTCATGTAACCCCCCAAAAAAGTTGTAGTGCAAAAAATAAACAAATACATGGAGGGGGGAGATCATTTTTCCTTTCTGGGAAGCTCTGACCTTTAACATGACAATGACAGCAAAAAAGATGTATAGCAATAAATGAATGAATGAATGAATGGATAGATGAAGGAATGAATATATAAATAAAAGGAAAAATCATTTTCTCATTTCTCATGTTGTTCTCCCCTCTAAGGTAAGCTCTCTGGGGGCAGAGACTGTTTCAATTTTGTCTCCAATCCCTGGTATGTCCCTGGTGAGCATTCAATAAACACTTATTGATTGATTGAATATTTATTGGACCTTAATGCTTACGACAAAGTGTCTTCTGACTTAAAGGTCCTTCCCTCCACCAGCACATCCCTTCAAACAATTATTCCTGTTTTGTAGATTATAGATTTCCATTTGGAAGAGACTCCAAGGCCATCAGATCTAGGCCATCCTCCTCCTTTTGCAGATGAAGGAGCCTTTGCTCCTCTGAGGTCTTGCCTGAAGTCAGATATGTAACAAGTGGCAGAGCTCATTCCTCTGACTCTCCATCTTTCTGCTGTCCCAAACTTCTTTCGCTCCTCATTCTCACTTCTAATCTCCTAGAAAAGTCATCTATAGTCATTGTTTCCACTTCTTCCCCATCCATTTACTCCTTGGGCTCAGCGATAAGATTTCCAGCCTTAGCATTGCAGTGAAACTATTCTGTCCAAGGTCACCCAGGCCCTAAATGCCCAGTGCAGGGGCCTTTTCTCTGCACTCCTCTATGACCTCTCTGAAGCTTTCAAAACTGTTGTTTGGTCCCACTCTCCTTTCTAGACAATTTCCCCTGTGTGATATGTATAATGATACCTGTATTATTGCCCCTTGCTCATCTCTTTCATTGGCTTATAATCCTCTTCTTGCCTCTTCAGGCCTCAAATCGGAGTCAGAAATCTCCCCCCATCTTATGTTGAGAATCCCAAAGTCCTATTTCTCCCATGTGTCACTATCAATATGTCAGAGTTTCATGTGACTCAATAAGATAGTTAGTCCAGTTGTTCTCTAGTCCTCAAGCAGTGCTATGAGCTCCTTGACTCTGGGGTAGTTAAAATCCTGACTTGCCTCAGACAAGTCACCAAACCTCAGTTTCCTTATCTGTAAGAGGATGCTGTTGTCATCCAGTTGTTTCAGTTGAGTCTGACTCTTCACAACCCCATTTGGACTTTTCTTGGCAAAGATACTGGATGGTTTGCCATTTTCTTCTCCAGTTGATTTTATAGATGAGGAAACTGAGGCAAACAGGGTTAAGGGACTTGCCCAGGGTCACCTAGTTAGTAAGTGTCTGAAATCTGAGGCCTGATTTCAACTCAGGAAGATGAGTTTTCCTAATTCTGCCACCTTAGACATGGGTGGGCAGAGCCAATATAATTAAAATGACAAAGCTACCTAAATTAATCTACTTATTCAATGCCACCCCAATTAAATGACTAAACAATTGTTTTACTGAATTAGAAAAAATCTATTTGTTAGGCTAAATGACCTCTAAAAATTGTCACACCATTTTTCAGTCATCTTTGTCAAGATGCTCAGTCATCTTTCCGCATCACTCCCCCTCAAATCCATTTTCTTCCCTCCCTGGTGACTTCATCTACTCTTTGGGTTTCAGTAGCCACTGGGTTGGAGGTGGCTTTGTTACATCCAACCCTGATCCCGAAACTTCAGTCTAGCATCCCAGACAAGATACTGGATATCTCCATCCCTATTTCCCATGGTCACTGACCTCTTCCTCCACAAAGCCTGTCTTTTTCAGCCAATCAATCAGTTAGTATTTATGAAATGCCTACTATGTATCAGGCACTGTGCTGAATGCCGGAAAGACAAAGGCCAAAATGACATTCCGCCCCAAAGAGTTTACAGTCTATCCCAATGGCTCCATTTTTATTGAGACCACTAGTAATCTGGGCTCAGAACCAGAATAAACTTTGGCCTGTCCTAACCTTCATCTTCCACATCCCATTGGTCACTTCCACAGAACCAATTAAAATCCTACCTTCCTCAGGATGCCATTCCCAACTCTTCTTAATCCAAGTTAATTATTAATTAATTTCCTCTGTTAATTATTTCCTATTTATCCAATAGCTTGTTTGTAGATATGTTTTCATGTTGTCTCCCCTTTTAAAATTATAAGTTCCCTGAGGGCAGGAATTTTCTTTTACCTTGTTTTGTATGCTCAAAGTTTAGTGCTATGACCAGCACATAGTAGGTGCTTTTTAAATGTTAATTGAATTGAATTGATATCAGTTCTACCCTCTCTATTCAGATGACCCTCGTTCTAATTAATTAATTTAGGTGTGGGTTTTTTTTGAGTGTCAGGCTTTTGGTGAACCCATGGACTAGAGCTATCCATGGGATTTTCTTGGTGAGGATACCAGAGTAGTTTGCCATTTCCTTCTTCAGTGGACCCAGCAGCTCCTTTGGTCAGGCAATCAGAGGTGAAGTGATTTGCCCAGTGTCACATAGCTAGGAAGCATCCAAGGTCAGAATGGAACTCAGTCCTTCCTGAATCCTGGCTGGTGCTCTTAATCACTGAATACAGCTAGCTGCCTCTGCAATTCATTAGTCACTTCCTTTTAAAAAAATGTTTTACACTTTTAAATTTATATCCCTGTCATGTTCTACTCCCACCCCCATTTCCCCTGTAAAGTTAAGCAAACAAGCCAACATACCGACTCTATCTGCCAATGTAGTAATCATTTGTTCTCTTGGTTATACTTCTTCCTCTCTGTATCCGTTCATACAAATCTTCCCAAGTGTCTCTGGATTCCTTCTGCTTGTCAGTCATCCTCCATTACATTTATATTCAACAATTTGTTCATCCATTCCCAACCAAAAGGAAGCCACTTGGTTTCCAGGGGAAGGTGGTTTTTGTTGTTCTTCTACACTTCCTATCATTTGGATAAATCCTTCATCTGGAGTTGAGCCATTTCCCCCCTTTCTCTTGGAATCTCTAGCTTCCTTTGAGTTTTCCTCAGGCACTTCCTCCTAGCAGACATCCTTCCCAATTCTCTATTTTTGGGGTTTATCTCTACTTGGAAATGACTTCTTGCTTGTGTAGCCCAGAGCATTAACTAACTCATCCTCTCCTTTCAGCTCTCCCGGGGCTCTCTCTTTTTTGAGCTGGGGCTCATTTGCTTATTTCCCCTGCATCTGTGAGGCAGGTTGGGTAGTTCCCAAAAGGGACAGCCGTGCTGCTACAACTCACTCTCCAAGTCCCAGATAACCCTGGTGTCTAAGTAGATATTCTTCCGCTATTGCTCACAACTCTAGCTCCTGAGTCCCCACTGGTGTGTTTCCCATTTAAACTATTCCATTGAAATGAAGCCATTAACTGTTAATCATGGAACATTTACTCAATCTAATATAAGACAATAATAATCATAACATTATAGTCTACCCCTAAACCTGGGTCACGCTCTCCTGTCCAGACACAGTGGGGGGAAATAGGCATCCTAAGAGGCATATGAGTGAGGAAACTGATGAATCAATGTATCATGAGCAACTCCCAACTCTCTACTAGAGTGTCTTCAGGGAACAGTATGTACCATGTGTCAGCTGCTGAGTTAAAGCTACTTCTCTGCTACATATGGAATATTGTGCCACAATATTTAAGTCCCTTTAGGAAACAGTAGATTTCAGCTTGGTATCTACAGTTTCCAAGGTTGGCTTCTTTGACTAATCACCCAGAAAGTCCTAAACAGTTCCCCTGAGCCTGAGATATCCAAAGCTATTCCTGTAGGGTCTCTGGCTTAGAGGGATTTCCCTCCCTCTGGGCAGACTTCACTCTCAGCAAAGCAGAGATCTGGGACAATCCTGAAAGACTCCTAAAGGGGAACGTTAGCCACCTCTGGAGAAAGAGCTGTTGGAGTCAGATGGATGCGGATCAGTGGATTTACATTTTATTTTAGGGCTTTGGTTTATGAGTGTGCTCTTACAACAAGGGCCAATATGGACATATGTTTTGCATGAGAATAAAAGATTATCAAATATCTATGGGCAGATCTCTGGGGGGTTCCCCCCTCTCTCAAATGAGAGATTATTAGAGATGGGTAGAGAGTTAAGGCAGCTTTTCTCTGGTCCATTCTCCAGTCAGTGGAGGATTCTGGAGAGAGTGGAGAAAAACAACAAAAACAACCTTCTACTCAGCTGGTCTCAGCTGGATTGTGGTTCTGTCATCCCAACTCTGTCACAGTGTGCCACATAGATTCTGGGTCCTGGGTCCTGGCTTCTGATGGCTCTGCTTCTATAAGCAATTTCTTCATCAATTTCTACTTTCCAATTCCCTGACTTCTTATGTGGTGACTTACTGTTAGCTTAAGCTGAGAAATCCCCAATTCACATTTCTTTCATATAGGACACAAATAGTTAATATTCATTCATCCCATAGGCCCCAAACTGTTCTTTGCTTATTTTCCAGCTATAAACCTCAAATTTCTTTCATTCTTTAAAAAAATCCTTGCCATTAGTCTTAGAATCAATATTGTGTATTGGTTCTAAAACAGAGGAGCAGTAAGGGCTGGATGATGGGAATTAAATGACTTGCCCAGGGTCACACAGCAAGGAAGTGTCTGAGGTCAGATTTGAATCCAGGACCTCCCATCTCTAGACCTGAGCCACCCAGCTGCTCCCCTCAAAATTCTTAAAGAAAAAAAAAAGGCATATACATTTAGTTCAGCATCAGTTCATTTATTTTCAGTCATGCTCAAGTCTTTATGAACTCATTTGAGTTTTCTTGGTGCAGATACTAGACTGCTTTGCCAATTCCTTGTCTGACTCATTTTACAAATGAGAGACAGAGGCAAACTGCATTAAGTGACTTGACCAGGGTCACACAGCTAGTAAGTATCTGAGGCTGGATTTGAACTGAAGAAGATGAGTCTTCCTGACTCCAGGCCTGGTACTCTATCCACTGTACCACCTAGCTGACCTCACATCCCCCTATCCCAGGCAATTTACGTATACTCCCTTTCCTGTTTTGAACACATTCCTTCCTCATCTCTGCTGGTGAAAGTCCTTCTTTTAATTCAAATCTCAGCTCAGTTGCTGTCTCCTCCAAGAAGCCTTCCATTATTCCCCCAGCTGACAGTGGTCTTTTTCTCAAATTTTCGTGAAGGATGCTGTGGGCTCTCTCCTTTGCCCCCACTCCCACCTCAATCCTCCCTCTCCTGGGCTATTCTCAGCTGTGTACTTGTCACATCTTTCCCCAGGCAGCTATACGGTCCTAGAGGCCGGCACCATCTCATCTTTTCTCCCTTCGTATCCCCAGCACCCATCCCAGCCCCTTGCACAGGGTGGACACAGCTCTCCACCATGCCCTCAAGGATGCCAAGAGAGACTTTTATAAGATGCCCTGCTGATTACCCTGTCGAAAACAAGAACTCAAGGTAGTCCGATTTCTGTGGTCTGTTTTCCTTGAGCCCATTTTGGCTCCTTTTGGGGTACTTAGAAACTGTCTATTTGATCATGGATTCTGGAATTTGGCCTGGAATGACCATGAAGTCCGACGTCCCGTCATTTCTTAGATTCCACCTTTCCCCTTTGTGGAAAATCACCCGACGAGCTTGTCCTGTGGCATTTCGGCTGGCTCGCAGTTCTCAAATGTCTCCACCACCGTAATCACATTGGCAAATTCTTTCGGTACCTGGGATAGCATTCTCCTGGATCTGGACACTGAAACTGGGGCCGCCAGCGTGAGCTTCTCCCGGCCTCCTTTCTTCTAGTCCATAAAACAATGAGGGAGAACTAGATGGCTTTGGAGGTCCAGGAGCTCTACGCCGAAGATTCTATAAGAAAATCAAAAGGAAAAAGAGGTTTGGAGAGAAGCTGTTCTTTCTTCCCTGTTGACAGAATGCCATTTGTCCCCGCTCTGACCCCTCTTTGGTTCTTCTTGTTCTAAACTTAGCTGAAAATGAGCAATCCTTTTTGGCCCTGCTTCTCGTTTTTCAGGAGGCTCAGCTCTCTCTGACCTTTCCTGGCTCTGTACCTGTTCTTGGCCCCTGGCCCCTGCTTCCTTCTCTTCTGCTGGCCCTGCAGCTCCTCAGCCCCCTTTGATAGCCTCCTCCCAGCCTCATCTAGCCTTGGAATTCCACAATTCCAGAGCGACGTCCTTTTGGCAGTAGCTGGGATGGTGCTTCCGATCCAGAGACCTCATCCGACTACAACCACACAGCATCCCCTTCCTACACAACCATGAAGCCGTTTTAAAAAAAAATGTTCACCTTCCATCTTAAAATCAGTACTGTGTATTGGTTCCAAGGGCTGGGCAATGGGGGTTATGTGACTTGCCCAGGGTCACCCAGCTAGGAAGTGTCTGAGGCCACATTTGTAGCCAGGACCTCCCTATTCCAGGGCAGGCACTCTCCCCATTGGCCAATGTCCTTTTGGCAGTAGCTGGGATGTTACTTGGATTCCCTCTGAATGCTTTCGGTTTGCCTTCCAGAGGACTCAGAGACCTCATCTGACTATGCCCACCCAGCATCCCCTTCCTACACAATCATGAACTCTTAAGATTTACGACATGGGTACTTTCTCTACCCACTTCCTCATCATTTTCCTATTACTGGTCCTTCCTTATTAGGAGAAATTAGGTGTTCCCCCTTGTCTTTTCCTCTAACTGCTAAAAGATGACCTTGTCAGCAAAAAGAATCATGAACTTCTTGAGCACATTTTCAGCTGAGCAAGGCTTTGTGTGGCTCTCTCAAAAAAAAGCAAAACAACATCCCCCCATCACTCTTGCCTTTTTACACTCATAGGCATGACTCTAGTTGCACGTCCTTATCTCTCTCTCTTTTTTTTAAACCCTTATGTTCTGTGTCAGAATCAATACTGTGTATGGGTTCCAAGGCAAAAGAGCAGTAAAGGCTGGGCAATGGGGGTTAAATGACTTGCCCAAGGTCACACGGCTAAGAAGTATCCAAGCCCTGATTTGAACCCTAGACCTTGGCCCACCAGGCTACCCCTTCTCATTATCTCTTACTTGAACTCCCCTGCGGCCAACTGTCTATAATCTATCCTGCATTTTATGCCTGTGTCATCTTCCTCGTGTTCGTCTGACCATGTAACTCCCCTCCTCAGATACTAAAGAAGAAATACAACCTGGCATTCAGAGCCCTTCAGGATCTCATTTTTTACTTTTGTATTCTGAAGAATTTATATTTTAGGTAAAATGGATGACTAACTCTTCCTTGATCCTATCTGACCCTCTCTCTCTCACAGAGTACTCGTACAAATTTCCTCTCATGCCTCAAATGGACTCCTTGCAACACTTTTGCTTTCTAAAATCTTTCTCCCCCTTCAACATTCCACTCAGGTGCTCACCTCTAACATGAAGCGATCTCCTCACTCAGAGTAGAAGTAACTTTCCTATAATTACTTCCTGTGCTTACTCACCTCTCCTGTACACTTAATCATTTCTAACTTGGGTTCATTGTTGACTGCTGTTCCTGGGACCCTCCCTGACTAATTTCCTTGAGGGCAGAGACCACACTTCATCATTGTTGTCTTAGTGCCTGGTGCCTGATAGAATGGACATTCCAATGAATTGAATGTTGTGGTCTTTGTTAGGAAAGCATCGTCTACAATATTCTCCATACACTCTGTGAGTCAGTGGGATACTCCGACAATGCAATCCCTTTTGTTTGTTTTCTCCTCCTTTGATCGATCCCTATGTTCCCCTGTAGATTTGCTCATTTTCATTCAGGTACCTAGGTTGGCTCAGGTACAGAACTTCCAAATGAACAGTTCTCATCTCTTCTATTAGATCTGGTTGTTGTTGTGGTAGCTTGTTTGTTTTGGTAAAGGTTATGTTCCTTCCCCATAGTACAGTGCTGAGGTCAATGCTACCAAATCTCCTGTCTCCTTTGTTGTCCTTTTACTGCTTTCAGTTAAAATCTCAAGTTGATTTCCTTGTATTACCCATATTTTAAAGATTGGGGTACCGCTATGAGACCGGCCCTTTTCCTGGTTAATTCCTTTTGAAAACCACATCCTTCTGCTTTTTTTCCCCTTTCTCTGTCCTATACCTGGTTGTCTGCCATGATTGGATTTGTAACCTCAGCACATAGTGCCTGACACAGAGCAGGTGCTTAATAAATGTTTATTGGCTGATTGATTGTGGAATCTAGTTTTATGATTTTGTTACAGACTTGCTCATATCATAGTGTGGTGGGAAGAGTGCTAGACTTGGAATCAAAAAGAAGTCTGGGTTCAAATCCATACTTGACAATTTAGGATCTGGGTGGTCAAAGGTTTGATTGTAATCTGGGAGATTTTCAAGTTCCTTGAAGGCAAGGGCTATTTTCATCTTTTTTTTTGATCCCCCTCCCTTCACACTTAGTACATAGAAGACACTTAATAAATGCTTGTTGGCTGAATTGAAGTCAAGTCTTTTAATCCTCCGGGGCCTCAGTTTCCTGGTAGGTAAAATGGCTTATAATAACACCTATAGTACCCATCTTCTGGGGAAAGATCCAGTGCACTTTGAAAATCTGAAAGTATTCCTTAAGTCTTGACTGTCATGACAAATTCAAGGAATCTTAGAATTGGAAAGTCACAGCAGAAGTCCCAGTAGATTGAGTGCCAGACCTAGAGATGGGAGATCCTGAGTTCAAATCTGGTTTCAAGATGCTTCCTTACTGTGTGACCTTGGGCAAGTCACTTAACCTCAATAGCCTACCCTTACTGCCCTTCTGGCCCCAAATGGATATTTAGTATCAATTCTAAGACTAAAGGTGAGGGTTAAAAAAACAATGGAAAGAAGCCACCCAGAGGGCAGAGGGCAGATGGGGTACAGGAAATCTTTTGGCCCAGTTTCCTCTCCAGGTGCCACTGAAAGTCTCCCTCCTCAGGCAGGCACTGGCACTGACAGCACCCTGGGGCTCGGACCTCTGGGCAGCAAGACTAGAACCCAGGGCCCTCTTTTCTCTTCCCAAGTCACCGTGGGAAAAGATGGACTTTACAGGGATCCTCCAAAGCCAGCAGCTTCCTGCCCAGGAGCCTCAAGTCTCCCCAAGCACCTGTTAGTAGGAGTGGGAGTCCGTCGGCCTTCATACCTCCAGTCTAGCTGGTGTCTTCTCTTTTTACACATGTAGGCACTATCCAGACCAGGAGTGGGCTTATTCTGGGCCCCACAATGGGGGGGTAGCAGGAATGGAACCCCAATCCACCCCACCTGGCAGAGTGGAAGCCTGACCACCCCCACTGTCCCCACTCCTGGGGGAGAGAGCCAGACACAGGCAGGGGTGCTAATGGGCAGCAGGAGAGCTTCTGTTCTTGCTCAGAACATCCCGGAGGCACCCTGGAGGTGACATTCAGGCCAGATCTCA
Source organism: Monodelphis domestica (assembly GCF_027887165.1). Taxonomy (NCBI): domain Eukaryota; kingdom Metazoa; phylum Chordata; class Mammalia; order Didelphimorphia; family Didelphidae; genus Monodelphis; species Monodelphis domestica. The sequence continues at coordinate 368,992,127 of NC_077230.1, read as the reverse complement.
ATTTGGAGGGGCAGAGATGAGGCGGTGGGTGTTTAGGCCAGGGGATGCCGGTGTGAAAGTGGCTGGGAAGGGATGGCGGGACTAGGGGAAGGGCTCTTTTCGCCTTTACGCCCCCAGTACCCAGCACCCTGTCTGGCACACAAGCCCTCCCTAGGCGTCTCTGGGCTGCCTAAGGGGCCCGGGGCGCTGCAGTCAGTCCGGGTTTTATCCTGAGCCGGATAGAGACCCGAAAGTTCTTTCTCTAGGCATATCCCATCCGCACTGGCTAGCGGCGAAGTGCCCATTAGGTGCCAGACCTCCCCCCCCCTTCTGATTTGAGGGCAGATGGGCTGGGGGGGGGCAGCAGATGCTCGGCCAGGGCGCAGTGCCCAGCCTGCGTTGGGGGGGGGGGTGAAGGGGGAGGCAGGGACACCTGGGGCAGGCGCTGCTGAGGCTTGACTCCCCGGGCCCTAGATCCGGGCGCAGCCTCGGGAGGACGGGCAACCCGAGAAACCTTCGCTCCCAAGTGACTCTGAGAAGCTAATGGGGAGTCACAGAGGGCCTTTGAGAGGCCGAGGGCGGCAGGAGCTGGGCTTTAGGACCCGCAGACCGAGCCGCGTCAGGCAGACTCACACCCGGGGACTCTGAGATCCACAGAAACAGACTCTGGGGCCGAGTCCCGGAACAATGGGCTCATTGTCTGAGCTGGGCCTCCCGTACACACTCAGGTTGGAAGAAAGAGGCCCGGGGGGAAGGGCACTGCCCCCTCTTTCGTTCCCTCCTCACAGCCCCATTTCTGGGGCACCTGTGACTCCCGCCGCCTCCCTCTAGTCAAGTGGGGAAACTGAGGCAGCAGCGCCAGATTCAGGGATGGTGTCGGGAGATGGAAGGGTCTACAGATTGCCCGCGGGGGCAGCGGCCCTAGTTAAGTTGCCGTCCCAGCTTCCAGGGGAGGGAGAGATGGGAGCTGCGGGGGCCGGAAGCATCCAGGCTTAGGGGGTAAGGACGTGAGCCCTCTGCCTGGGTTACAGTCTCAGGTCCAGCTCCGGGCGTCGGAGCCCCGGGGCGGCCAGGACGTTTCCCCCCCCCCCCCCAGTCCCCTGGGGTTTCCCAAGTGTCTCAATGCCTGTCACACATTAGTCATCCTTTCCGAGCCCTGCTGCAGTGCCGGAGAATATCCCCAGGCCCAATCTCAGCCCCCCCACCCCCTTTGCCCCGGCCTGCGAGGGCGGGGCAGGGCACTCCTGGGGAGGAAAAGGGGCAGAAGTGGCCGGCCCTGACACCTCCCAGCTCGCTCACTCACTCTTGCAACTCTCCCCAGGCTACCTCCTTCCTCTCAGGCTCTGCTTTTCGCAAGTGGGGGAACCAGAACTCCTGGGTCCTGGAAACCTCTCTCCCAATGGGGCAGTGATTAGAATAGGGGTGCCTCCCTCCTTCTTCCCCTTCTTGGGGAGGGGAGTATCAGACTGGACTTGAAGGGTTTCAGGCTCTCAAGGGAAGGGGCTCCCCAGTTATTTTTCAACCTGCTTCCCACATAACCTGCAGTGATTTAGGAGCGAGCAGAAGAGAAGCCCCGTCTTTCGGGAAGTGGGGGAGGGAGAGGTTCTCCCTTGGGCCCTAGGATGGATCCTGGGATGATCTATCTGGGACAGAAAGAATTTTTCCCGATGCCACGGACTCCCCTAGTACTGAGTTCCAGGACGATGACCAATAGGGCTTTGGGGAGCAGGGGACTTTCCTGGTCTGCCCAACTGAACAAAGACTCTGGCCTTGGGGTGGGGGCGGTGAGAAGTGTTTGCAGCTCTCCCGGGATTTCCTTGGCCACAGAGAGACCCCCTGCTCTGGGCCAGGGAAGGGCTCGGGGGAGTGGGCAGAGATGTCACAGACCGAGGCCCTCCTTGTGCAGGAGTAGAAACTGAAACCCCCACAAGGAAGAGACTGGCCCAACGACCCCAGAACTGGCGGCAGAGGGTGGAAGGACACAAACGCAAGACTCCTGACTCGAGCGAATAGTGCCTGGACGGAGATGGTCGGCTAATCTCCGGGGTGTGGTGGAGGGGGGTGTTTCATCTCCCAGTTTGTGTCCAATAGCCAACTCCCCCAGCTTTGGGAAGTTAACGCAGGCCCTGGCAGAACTAAGAAGGGACTTGGGAGGCCGGAGGAGGCAGAGGATGGGCTGATCCAGACTCCGTCTAGACCCTGGTCAACCTCGTGCCCCACATCCCCAGGGTCATTGGGGGTTCTTAGGGGAGGGTACGGTGGCTTTCCTTTAGGCAATTCCAGTCTTGGCCTGGGAGCTTCCCTCCCCCATAAGGCCCGAGCAGATCCCAGAGAATCCTAAACTCTCCTTTTCCCCTAAATGAGATCCTCAACAGGAATTTCTCGCTTTTCAGAAAGGTTCTCCACCTCTCTTTCAAAGGATCCCTCCTCCTATCCTCCCCTAAGGACAACCGAAGGGCCTCCCCAAGCTGAGGACACTCCCCCTCTCTCGGAGGATGCCCTCTTCTAGAAGTGACCCTTGGGTCGCTTCTCTCTTTTTAAACTCCCTCGTCCCCCCGCCCACCTCAAAGTATGTCGAAAGCTATTTCACTCCTTAAGGACCCCCACCCCCAGGCCAGGACTCCCTCCTCTTGTTAAAGTGATCGCTAAGGATTCTAGCCCCTCTATACATGGATCGCGATTCTCCCACCCAACTCCCTCCCCCACTTTTGCTAGGCTTCGACTGCGGGGGGCGAGGAGGGGTGGGAGGAGCTGGGAGGGGCGGGGGGCTTAGAACTCCAGGGCTGCCGGTTGTGCAGGTGGGGGGCGCCTCGGGCCCCACCCCCGTCCATTGATTGGGCGCTTATTTAAATGGACGGCCACGCCCCCCAGGCTCGCGGTGCTATTTAAGCGTCGCGGCGGGCGGCGGACGGCATTCCGGCGCGGAGCGGAGTGGTTAGGCTTGGGGGTCGCATCTGGCTACCCCCTTCGCCTCCCCCACACCCCCTCCCGCCCAGAGTTCGCCTGGCCAGTCGGGGCAGCGCCCTGGGCCGCTCCCCCGCCCCAGTCAGCCTTTCCCCCTTCCCCCCTCCCACGGGGCGTCCCTAGCCGCGGGCGCCCCGCGCACCAGACCCACCCCCCACCTCCCCCGACCATGGGCAGCCAGAGCTCGAAAGCGCCCCGGGGCGACGTGAGCGCCGACGAGGCGGCCCCCGCCAAGGCCAACGGACAGGTGGGTGCGCTCGCGGGAGCTGGCCGGGGCTGGGGTGGCGCGGGCCGGGGTCCTCTCCTTCTCTTCCTCCTTATCTTCCCCCGGGCCGCAGGCTTTGTGCCCCGTTCGCCCGCCCGCCCGGGACACGCGGCGCCTCCTCCCCCTCCCCCCGCGCCTTTTGTTCTTGGCTCCGCGGCTGCTCCCGGCGGGCGGAGGGAGCGCGGAGGGAGGCAGCCGGGGCGGGAGGGAGGGGGCGCGGCCGGCGGACCCTCGGCCCGGGGCCCCCGGCCCTCTCAAAGCCTTTGTTTCGGGTGCCCGGAGCACAAAGGCGGAGCCCAGAGCACCGCCCAAGGGGAGCCTCGGGCGGGCGCTCGGGCTGGCTGGGGAGACTGGGGGCGCGGAGGAGGAGGGCGGGGCGGGGGATGTCTAGGGGGAAAAACCTGGGGGTGGGGAAGCGGAGAGCTGGGGCCGTAGCGGGGTCTGTGGGCCTTGTTTTCCGTGCCAAGACAAAAGCGGTGCGGCTGGGCGATCGAGTGGACAGGCCAGGGGAGATGCCTGAAGGGATGCGCGGAGGGCTGGGCGGGCTGGGCTGGCTGGCCTGCCCGCCCGCCCGTTCTCGGGCCCCAGTGCAGCCCCAGCCGTCCCGCGCGCCCCCTGGCGGCTCAGGTCCGGGGCGCCCCGGCAGCTCCCCCCGCAGGCGGCTCACGGAGCTGCCCTGTGCTCTGCTCTGTCCGTCTGCAGGAGAACGGCCATGTGAAAATCAATGGAGACGTGCCCCCAAAGGCTGAGGCCGAGGCGACTCCCCCGGGCCCCGCCGGGGAGCCCACCGACGCTGCCAGGGCCAGCGGCGATGCCATCGAGTCCACGAGTCCCGCGGCACAGAGCCCAGGCGGCGAGGCCAAGGCTGAGGGGCCTCCCAAGGAGACGCCCAAGAAGAAAAAGAAATTCTCCTTCAAGAAGCCCTTTAAGCTGAGCGGCCTGTCCTTCAAGCGGAACCGGAAGGAGGCGGGGGGCGATTCAGCCGGCTCCTCGCCCACTGAGGACGGGGTGGCAGAGGCCGAGGCGCCCGGCAGCCAGGGGTCCCTCCAAGAGGCCACGGAGGAGGCTGCCGCCGGCGCTGAAGTCGCGACTGCCCCGACCCAGGGGGCACAGGCAGACGACAGAAAGTTGGAGGAGCCGGCTCCCCAGGCCACCGCCGAGGGCACCCCAGCCCCCGAGCAGAGCCCCACGCCAGGCGGGGAGCAGAAAGAGTAGCCCTCCATCCCTCCCATAACCCCACCCCGGGAGAGGGGCAGGTGGGCATCTCCCGAGTTCAAAGACTGTTTGCCCCCATCACTGGGTCAGCCACTCGATCTGGTGCCTGCCCTGCTTCCCGTGCCCAGCTCAGACCTCCAGGCAGAATCCCCCCCCCCCCCCCCATCCCCTCCTCCTGGACTGTCTCTCTCGTCCCCTCCAGCACTCCCTTTTCGACTTCCAGTCCCTCCCCCTCCATCCTCCGCAGTCCCTTGTTAGTTTAGTGGTGCGAGATGCTCAGACCAGCCCCAGCTCCTACCCCTTTCACTGGTGAGCCCTTCTTTCTTCCCCAATAGGTTTGCTGTCACTCTTCTCAGTCCCTGAGGCTGAAGTGGGGTGTTTGGCCATCTTCCCTCAGCCCTTCAGGGCTGGGCTTATTGGAAGGATTTTGTGCTGGCCCCTGCCAGCCCCCCTGGCTTGGAAGGGAAGCTAACTTGGTTGGGTTTTTATAAATGTCTTGCTCAGTTTCAAACTCCAGCTTTGTGCGCCTGCTGTGTGTTCCTTTTGACTTTGTAGGGGAGCTGAAGGGTTCTGGGGGGAGGGGGATCTGTATAATGTGAAGCAACTTATTGTTTTGTCTCATTTTTCTTCATTTGTAAATAATTTTTAATGGCCAAACTAAATTTGTGACTTTTTCTAACTGCTAAAACCAACTTCCCATCTGGGTTTTAACTGTAACATTTGGAAAAGGAATAAATGTTAGGCCCTGTTGTGATGACTCCATGAGTACTGTATTTGGAAGGGGATACCAAAGGCTGGTGCTGATCTTAGTGATTCCTCAATACTCAAAAAGCATTTTGCTACCAGGCCCAAGTGGTCCCTTCAGGAGTTCCTTGCCATCAGAAAGGCCAGCCAATTCACAAAGAAATAAAAATATCCGTTTTATTACAAAGATTTTTCAAAAAACAAAAATAATTTCAAAATGGAAACCACACCATAGATCCCACCCAGACCACTCACACACACGAACCCCAGTCAACATTGGTGGGCCCCTGACCAGGGAGAAATGGGGAATGTTTGATGGTACGCATGAAAGAGCAGCCAGATGCCCTTGACTTGAGAATGCTGAGGTACAGGAGCACAAGGTGCCCCCCGGCAAACAAGATAGGTGAACCGGCAAGAAGGCACATCCTTGTCACATGTCCATGGACTATGAGAAGCAGGCAGATCACCCCAAAGTAGCTGCTAACATTTCACCTCAGGACAGTGTAACAGGGCCCACATTCCAATCTGCTAGCTAAGTACCTGAACCTACACAGGAACCAGTTAGTTGGACAGACATATCACCTGCCATCCTTACAAAAAACTGCACTGAATTTCAAATTCAATTTGGAAGAATAAAAAAGGCCCACAGAGAAAAGGGTGCTGTGAGAGAAGCTACCCTACTCAGCCACCCATGGCAATGTGTCCTATGTCATCTTAAAATAACCCATCCAGAAAAAATGCTCCCAGGTCCTTAAAAAACAAAACAAAACCAAAAAAACCCCACCCCACCCCAGCAAGCCAGGCAAGGGGGGGGGTTGCCTTTAAAATAATACAGGGAAAGAAAAAATGGATTTACCTGCCTGGGGCTCAGGTATACAGGGCAACAAAGGCACTGGATCAGGCAGCCAACAGCAAACCCCCTGGTTCCTGTGTTCTGGGGGCAGTTCTATTTCATATATTTATATATAAATAGAGAGACATATAGAAAATATAAACTCTGAGGGTGTAAGGGTAAGGAAATGGGAAGGAGGTGTGGGTTGCAGGCTCCAAGGAAGGCTGGAAAACTCAGGCAGACTTGGTCTCCTCCTTCACCCTGTGGAGAAGAAATAAGACCAGTTAGATATTCTTGGTCTCATGGGTACCAAGGCCACAGGATGGGGGTGGGTGGGTGTGGGTGTGTATGTATGTCTTATTTTTTTTTTAATGGAATTTAACAGTTTGTCCCTACCCAGGCCCACTTGCGCAAATCATAAAAATGTACTAAAATGCAGACATTAAATATTGTTCCATGAGGATAAACAGAATTATGAAAGGCAAAGTAGGCACAGTGCTACTGTACAGTATAGATGTGTAGTATGTTGCCCTTTCCACACCCACTATATCTTGCCTCTATCACTGATAAGTGGTGGGGTAATTTTTAAAAATGAAGCCATGGAGATGTTTGGACAGTGGCTCTTTCCCCTAAATATGGGATGAGAACAAGTATTTGGAGCCATCTTTTCAATATGAGAAAAAAATTTAGTCAAATGATGAAATGCTTGTGCCAACTTGAGTTCCAGAAGTTTCTCCCTCTTCTGCTATCTTTGCAGCCAACAGCTCAATCAGATCCTCATTCCACAAATCTCCACGAGATTCAACTCCTCCACTTCTAGCGATAATTTTAGTCTTGTTTCTGATGGCTTCAAATAAATGTTCTATCTTTGTCAAAACCTCGAAAATCCAGAACTGTGGCCACCCTTTTTTCAAACTCTTCATTCGTGTTTTTATCACATCTTCCCACACCTTTAGCAATATTCCAGAATTGTATGGAATAAGACTTCCAGAAATCTCAGAAATGTCAAGTCCCTTACCTGCATCTGAAGCTGAAATGGTCTGGGCAAATGTAGCTGGTAAATAATATACTTTAAAATTTGCAATTACTCTCTGATCTACAGGTTGTAATAATGAGGTAGTGTTAGGGAGAAGGTAGATCACATTTATATAGTTATTAAAATCTTCCAGATAGAGAAGGCAACTTTGGATACATTATCCAAAATAAGTAGAAAATGCCATCATCATCACAAAACTTCCTATCATCGCATAACCCCATCATTGTTCAAAGATGGTTGTTATATATGCTTTGGGGTTGGTGAAATAACGAACAGGAAATGTTGCCTGGAGGATTCCTTTCAATGCTCTGGGATTCTGGAGCACAAGAACAGGTTCTAATTTGGAAGTCCCAGATGCGTTCCCTCCAAGCAGAAGAGTAACTGTTTCCAAGCTTTATACCCTAAGCATAGTATTTTCTTCTACTGAGATGTAGGTTGGAAATGGCATTCTATGATAAAATAGGCTGGTTTGTCATTAAAGATTTATTCCAGCAAATAGGACCCTTCATCTATCAGTTTGCTGGAACTCTGGTTTTAATAGCCACATTAGCAACCTGTCCTGACACTTTTGCACCATTTAAAATTCCAAAACGTCCACAGCTTGCAATACTTATGTTCCTTCAGTGTGCTTTACCTTTAAATCTGCAAAGAGGCTTCAAGCCTTGGCTTACACCGTCATCAAGCTTAAGGGAATATTCATATCTTGTTTAATAGATTCTCTATCTCTAGAACCATCTCTTTGGAAAGATATGGTGACTTCATGCAAGTACTGCCATGTGCATGCTCCTTTATCTTCAGAAGAATCCTTCACTATAGTAGCCACAGACACCACACGTGTTCACATGCTATTGATGACAATTTTTATCTTCCACATTTCCTAATAATTTTCTTTCTCATTTCCAAGTCTATTGGCTTATGCTTGAAACAGTTAGGTGGAGAGCTAGATAAAAGAGGGCCTCCCCCTCATCCCAACTCTTCACTCACCCTTTGGCTTCAGGTTTCTCTTCTTTTGTCTTCTCCTCCTCCTTTGCTTCTGCAACAGATGATTTTAGGGGTGACAAATGGCTGTCCTGCTGCCCTACTTCCTCTGACTGCCCCCTCCCATCCCACTCATCATCACCTACTCAGGATTAAAGCTAGACCAGGTTCAGGGAAGAACTTCTCTGCTGGGCATTGCTGGGTGAGCCCAGAGAGGACAGGTATTCCCCCAGGCTCCAGAGCCTTCTGCCCAGTGCTGGCGGGGCTGGACCCAAGGATAAACAGGTTTGACTAGTTTTCGGAGAGGCTGAAAGGAGCTGGCCCCCCTGGGAAATGTGAGGTAGCAGAAAGGGCTTGGGTGGTATGTATTGGCTGTGGGGAGATGGGTCACATCAATAGGCTGGGGGGCCTGATGGGAGGTGAGTCAGCCTGGCTGGGTTACAAGTCAGCTCTTGTTCTTTTTTGTGGGCCCTGACACTTCAGGGAACAAGCAAGAGGCATGAGCAACCTGCATAGGGCTTCAAGCACTGATCTATTTGAGGCCTCCCGCCTAAGTTCTGCCCATGGTTCTACCCACCTTTTTTCTCCTCTGGCTCTCGGTCTTTCTCCTCTTCCATTTTGACCCTCTTGGCCTTCTTGAAGTTGGCTGAATTCTTCCGACCACCCTCACCTTCCTCATCTGAGTCTGAAAACTCCTCTTCACATGCAATTCTCTTATCTGAGGAACATACTGGGGGTGGGAAGCAGGAGCCACAGGAATGAGTTATGTAGCACCTCTGGTCCAAGAGAGCCCAACAAACACCTAATTCCCATCTTGATTTCTTTCCTTGGCTTGAAGGGCTCCATGCTGGAGTAAAGGACTCCTGCCCCCTGGGGCAGGGTAGGGGTATAGGTAAGAAAAACTGACTCTCAACTTTTAGCTATACAAACTGGACAATAAGATGAATTCCTGGTCGCACATAAGGCATCATTTCAGGTGAGTAGAGAAACATGTAAAAACAAGTAACCAGCAAATCTCAAACAATGAAAACCGAAGATCTTACTTAAAAAGAAGCCATGACTTGCCCTTGGATAACCCTAATAAAAGGACTGGAACTCAAACTTTTGTTTTCAAATCCATTATGCTTTCCCACTATGTATTGACCTACAGGCCCCATCTGCACTCATCCCAGACCCAATTCTCTTTTCTCTGTTAGAAACCTACTTGAAATGCGTTTATCAGGGTCTTCCTCATCCTCATCTCCACTGTCCTCCTGCATGCCATCCTCAGGAATGGGCTGCATCTGGACACCAGGGGCATGTGGCAACATCCGAAGGTTCTCAAATAACCTCTGTCTGGGGGCCCAAGAAAAGCAGGCAAGGGGATGAGGGGGAGTTAGGGGAGGGGTGGAGAAAATAAGACCTCTCCCCACTCTAGGAAAGTTAAACAGGATAAAACTGTAGGGAGAAAGCACTTACTTGATCTTCTCCAAGTACTCATTGGTATTCTGGTTTGTCATGTTAGATGGGCTGATATGAAGTTTGAAATCGGGTCCAAAGTATTCAAAGTAATCATTGTAAGGAAGTTCTGTCCAAAGGTTTGGAGAAAGAAGAGTCAGAAAACATGTATTCTCCATTGTCCCCATAAAGAAAATCATATGCCTTCTCCAGAACAATGTATGAATGAGGAATTCATGAGGCTGAGGAAGCTCTAGCTTTTCAACAGTTGCCCAAAGGGAGACCAATCAGAAGTCAAAGAAGATCCTAAGATTCAGAGCCAGATTTAGAAATAGTCTCATTTCTTGGATGAATAAATTATGGCCCAGAGTTAAAGGAGTCACACCCATGGTCACACAGAGAACGACAGAACTAAGATCTTCATTGATACCAAATCCAGCATTCTATTTGATACTTCTCTTTAACTCTGATTTTTATTTTTAAAGATTTTTATTTTGTGTCAATCAAGCTGCTCGCTTTTGAAAATTTCTAATTAAATAGCATTCCCTAATCAACATCCCCCAATCCAGTCAGTATTTTCTGCTAATCTGTGAGATGGCTGACTCATTTAGTGGTTCAAGATAATGGTCTACCATGGAGGTATCAAACTCAGCCTATATGGCTGAAGGAGATTAAAATATAATTGGAAAGTGTTTTACAAAATAAATAAAAATACAACACATGTCAATTTATGGTTTTCGAAGTTAAAATGTGCCCACAGGGATCCAGTTCTGAGTTGGTTTGATACCACTGGTCTATGAGTTCAGGCTTTTAAAAAGTCTTTAATTAGTATTAAATAATTGTTTATTAATATTTTGAGTTGTACATTAAATCACCCTGGCGATTCACAATACCTTTTTTTGGTTGCTGAAAAAGATGATTCCAAGAAAAAAGGAACTGAGAACCACTGATCACAGGTCATAAGATCAGTGATAGGAGATTAGTTACAATGAAGGCTAACGCTAACTCATTATGTGATTTAGGGTCATTATTAGTTTCCCACTTCAGGTCTCAGGGTTTTCTCTTCTACAAAAGATTGGAGCACATGTACCCCACAGATAATAGATAAAAAATAATGATAAATCAAATTTATATGCTGCTTTAAAGTTTAAATATGCTTTTCTCCTCACAAGCCTGAAAGAAGTAGTACTGGTATTTATTATCTCTATTTTACAGATGAGAAATCTGGGGCTCAGAGGTTGAATGATTATGGGACATAGAGCTGAGGTAAAACTTAGAAATACCCAATCCAACCCCTCCCCTTCCTCCCTTTTCTTTTTTTGTAGGCAAGGCCCATATAAGTTTAAGTAGCTTTCCCAAAGTCACGAAGATAAGTAACTGAGGTCCCAAATGATTTCAAAAGCAGGGCATTTCCCATTCTACCACATCCAAGGTAACATATAGCAATTAAGTATCCTAGGTGGGATTCTAACCCAGCTCTGACACTCTTCCTACACCAATCAAATGAAGTGGAATAGGGTCAAAGGCTATGTAACACCTCGTGAAATAGTCCCAGATAGGTAACAACCCCCACGAAGTTGACTGGTTCCAGAGGGAGTATGAACCAAATCTATCCTGGTACTCCGAGGTACCATCTCATCAGTCCAACTTCAACTTTACCATTGGGGATCTCTGTGTCCAAGGCCACAGCAGTCTCATATGTCCAGCATCTGGCTACATTACGGATAGTGTAGCCGCCCCCTCCCAGCATCAGCATAGGGAGATTGAAGCTCTTGACAAACTCCACACACTTGGCATGGCCTGAGTAGAGGAAAGAGAGGGGTTTTTAATCAATGAACATTTATCAAATATCTACTGTGAGATATTAACACACACACACAAAAAAACAATGGATTTCCCTAAGGGAGCTTATATTCTACAAAGGGAGACAATATAGTGTCATTAAGAATATACAAAAAGAGACATAGTAAGTATATGGTAGTATATAGTAGTATATGGTGTTTGATAAGAACTTTTGAAAGAAACTAGGTGAATTCACAGAAGCCAAGGTGAAGGAGTACATTCCAAGCATGGGGAACAGATTTGACAGAAGTATTGGAATTCTGCATCGACAGTTATCATTCTGCTTACCTTTGATGGTCAGGTTGAAACAACCTAAGCGGTCTCCAGACAGAGAATCAGAACCACACTGCAAGACCACTGCACTGGGCTGAAAAGTCTCCATTACCTTGGACATAACCTGAAAAGACATGCCTCGATCACCACCATGCTGAGATGGGGTTATATGATAACCATACTGTGTAGAGCTAAAAGACTAGAGAGATCATCTAAGTCAATTCTGTCAATTAGTGGTAGAAGAGAAAGACAAATGGAGGTTAGGTGGCTTGGCCAGAGTTATCAGTACCTAAGATGAATTCTTAAGTTTCAAACTCAGGTGCTCTGACTCCAAGGCAGGCAGGGCTGCTTAGCTAAGCCACTCTTCCCCAGGCTAGATTCACTCTCCATTTCAACTGTTACTGACTCAAGATCCAATGAAGCCTTCCCACCATGAACCCTTCCTCAAAGTTCTCAGAGCATTTGCCCAGATCTTTTCTCATCTCCTTCAATCCAAACTGCCCTCTCTGAAGCTACTCAATCCATTCACCACTCCTGCTCCAGAGGTTTCTATTTAAGCCTTTTCCTTCCTTAGCCCCTCCTCCCCCCCCTTCATGTCCTTGCACTTATTGAGACTTGGCTACTTTTGGATGACACAGCTTCTCTAACCACTCTTTCCAGCAGTAGCTGGAACTCTTGTAGTCCCTGATTCTGAACATGGTGGGGGTTGGAATACTCCATGCTATCTATTTCCAGACTCTCCTTTTGACTCCTCCTCTGAGATTCCATCAATCCATATTTGTCACCCAATCAAGACTCTTGCTAGCTGGTCAATGACACTCTCTTCGTACTGGAGGCACTTCCAACAATATGCTAACCTCCTCAACTTACTCATTTTTCATGACTGACTCTTCTATTCTACCACAGCTACAAAGAAAGGCATGCCCTTTTTCTTGCCAGCACCCTTAAGTGTTCCACATCCATGTTTATGAATGCTGAAATTCCTTTATCTGATCATAATCTACTATCCTTCCACCTCTCCTTCTGCTTTGTGACACCCTGTTCATCACCATGATCCCCATCCTCCAAGAAGCAGTTTTTCCCTAGGTGATACGCTTCTCTTTCCCATCTTGACCCCCTGGTGAACCAGTTCAATTCTATTCCATAATCTTTAATCTTTTCAAAGCTCTTGCCCTGCCAAAGGTCAGCTTTGGATTTTTCTCACCAACTACCTTTACTCCTAATTTTCCCAGTGAACAAAACTGAAAGAAATCACAATACCCTACTGACACACATTACAAACTTATCTCATCAGGACCCTTACTGCTACAAGGCCAATCCTCTGAAACTTAATTCACTATTCCATTTACCATCACAGCTTTTCCAAAACTTTTTATTAAACCCCCCAATGGCTTCTCCCTCCTACTTCCTTTTCAGCTAAGAATCTTGCTTCCTATTTCATTGAAAAAAGCTAAGAGATACTTCTTCTTCCCTACTCCCCATCTCTCATCATTGAAATGCCTCATGCCACTCTCTTCTCCTTAAGCTTGTCTTACATAAAGAAGTGGACCTTCTCCTTCCTAAGGCAAACATTTTTCATTATTTTCATAATTATTTTCAAGGGTGAACAAGTGACCCCATTTCATCCCATCTTTTCTAGCTATCTGACTGCTCCTGTCACCCTTACCCTCTCATTTCTGTCAATCTTTCCCCATCTACCGGTTGCTGCCCTGATGCTTGCAAACACACATCTATCTATCCCTAAGAGACAATGTCCTATATCTATCTCTCCTCCCATATATGAAGAAACTCCTTAAAATGGTTTCTCCACTTCCTTTCCTCTCTCTTCTTAAATATAGCATGGTATCCAGCTTCACTCAATTGAAGCTGCTCTCTCTAAAATGACTAATTAGTTTTTTGGTTAAGGCCAAATCTAATAGCCTTTTCTCAGTACTTATATACTGACATGTCATTCACCTCTCTTCTCTCTATATTTTCATGACACTGCTCTCTTGTTCTATTGTGTGACTGACTGCTCCTTCTGACTCTTTTCCAAAACAGAACACCATCTTTTCCCTCTTCCTAAATTTCCCATTACTCTTGAGGGAATGACATCATCCTTTTGGTCCCCCAGGTGCCACTCTCAACTCCTTACTCTTTGATCCCTCATATCCAACCAGCTGTTAAATCCTAAACGGTGTTTCTACATTCAAATTCTTTTGAACACCACTTCATCCCCTTCTCTGACCCTTGAAACCACCCTGATGACCAAAGGTAGGAAAGAGCCAGGTTATGAAGGGTTTTCCAAGCCAAAAGAGATGTCATTATTTAACCTGGAGGTAATAGAGATACAGGAATGTAATAAGGAAGGGGAAGGCATGGTCAGATCTGTGCTTTAGGAAGATGAGTTTGGGGTTTTCCTGGCAAAGGTACCACCAGGGTGATTTGCCATTTCCTTCTCAAGCTCACTTTATAACTGAGGAAACTGAGGCAAACAGGGTAAAGCAACTTGCCCAGCATGATACAACTAGTTTGTGTCTGAGGCTGGATTGGAACTTGGGAATATTAGTCTTCCTGATTTTAGGTCTGTCACTCTATCTACTGCCACACCTAGCTGCCCAGCTGTCTACTGTAGTCCAGACAGGAGGTAGTCATCAGGGTGGGTTTCTTGGCTGTTCTTCAAACAAAACATTCTACCTCCTGACTGAGCATTTTTAGTGGCTGTTCTCCATGCTTAGAGCCCGCCTCAACTCCTTCATTGTCCTAACCAGGCCCGGAGACTAATATTCCTGGGTTCAAATCTGGCCCCAGTCAATTCTTAGCTTACTGTTCTGCCTTGGAACAAAAATAAGACAAAAGGTTAAAACAAAAGATGTACCTTCTATAAGAAGGTATAACTCCATAATTCCCTCCCTCTGAGATCATGACCAATTTTGAACACTTTTTTAAAAAAATCTTTACCTTCTGTCTTAGAATCAATACTGTATATTGGTTTCAAGGCAGAAGAGTGGTAAGGATTAGGCAATGGGAGTTAAGTGACTTGCCCAGGGTCACCAAGCTAGGAAGTGTCTGAGGCCACACCTGAAACTCAGACTTCCTGTCTCTAGATCCCCTGAGCCACCTAGCTGCCCCCTCGTATACATATTTTTGTACATGGTTTACATGTTGTCTCATCCATGCTCCTTGAAAGCAGAGTTTGGAGTAGTTTGTGGGTTTGGGAGGCCTTTCTTTGTACACCCAGCATTTTAGGTGCTTAATAAATGCTAGTTTATAAACATCAAATTGCGGGCTTGAGTAGGCCTGTATCACTTTTATCTTTAAATCTCCAGAAAGAGCTAGCACAATGCTTTGCACTTACTAGGAATTTAATGAAAGTTTGTTGAAATAAAATCTTGCTTTAATCTGCTGACTTCACTCTGTTCCCCTTCTGCTAAGCCTACCCAAAGTCTCAGTATCAAGTCGCAGCTCCTCCTTTTCAGACCGGATCCTCCCCTCTAAGCTATCCCCCCATAAACTACCCTAGTACTTAACAGTACTCAGTATTAAATCTTATACAACTCACCAGACCTTTGTCAACTACAAAGTCTACTCTTTCCCATATGTACCTTGTCTCCCCCAACTATATGAAATGGTCAGGAGTCCTGTTCTTGTCCCTGTGGAAAGTGGTCAAATACTGGTACATCTTTCTATTCCTTCAAAGCATGGACAATAGGACTGGGTAAACACATGGGGTTGCTCGTTGATAATCTATTAATTGATCATCAGTCTCCCCTCGAAACCCACCCCAAAAGTTGATATGTACCAAGTCCTCTTTTTCCAGCCAACCTGCTAGGGTAAAATGAGCTGTGGGAGTCAGTGGGAAAAGTCTACCCCTTCTCTTTATTCCTCCAATCTTGGAGTCAAGGGTCTACATGGGTAGGGGGGCATGGCACAGCACTCACTGGTTTGAAGATGGCCTCATAAGATTCATCATCAATCCCATCTCGAAGCGGGTAGTTAACAGCATAGTATTTGCCTTTGCCAGCTCCAATGTCCTGGTTTAGAGGGACATTAAAGTAAAATAAGGTGAAGATATAAGAAAGAATCCAAGGGCTCAAGAGGAAAAAAGAAATAGAGCTTTGGAAAAAGATCAAGATTAAACCAGAGCTGCAGAGTTCAGAAGGTAGTACAATGGAACAGTCAGCAATGTCTCTCAAAACATGGTCTCTCTAAATGTTTGCCCAAATATCACTAGCAACCCTTTTTATAATTTCAAGATGAAATTGCTATCAATAAAAGACCTATTCTTGGGTAGGACAAACACCTGATACTCTATGTGAGGCACCAGGCAGAACTGCCACACCTCTGGAATGGGACACAGATCCAATGGCCCACCTCATGCTAGTGGTGGGAAGGTCACCAGGACCACTGTCTCTTAGACTGGATGCCAGAGCCTACCTGTAAGATTGTTCTCAACAGAATGCCCCCTCCACTGTGGGCTCAGAGGATTTAGAACTAGAAGGATCCTTATGTAATCATTCAGGTCAATTCATTCTTTATAGAAAAGGAAACTTCAGCTCAGAAGTGATTGGTACAGGGTCACATAGAGTACAGGGTGGTAAAGTAACATTGTTGGGATCCAAATCCAGTGCTATTCTACTAAGCCACTCCTACTTCCCATTCTAAGGATTATTTCCTAATGAACTTGGGGGGAGGGAGGGAAGGAAGGACAGAAGATAGGTTTGTGACACCTTCTGAATAGCTTTACAATTTCAGATGGTTCAATACTCTAGGAACCAGATACCTGTTGTCCTATATATTGTTCAGAGAAAATAGCTATGCTGCCAGTGATGGAAGGTGCAATAAGTGGCACCTACCAGGGAACTGAGGAAATGGTAAACTTCCCCCCTTCATTTCAATACTTTTGGGACTGTAAGGTAAGGAAAGCAGATGGTACATTCCTGTCAATGCCACCAAAACCTAAGATAGGACATCTAAAAATGCCAACTCAGCCCTACACCAGCCTTGCTGACATGCTTTATGCCAGCTGGTAGACTGGGGCAACCCCCCAAGCCCCCAACAGAGCCACAGCTGACAGTGGGAGCTCCAGGCTCAGTGCTTAGCTTGAAACAGTAAAAGAGAAAGGAAGTGGTTTTTAGTAATATGAGGCACAAGAGTTAGAGCCGGAAGAGAGCTGGCTGTTGCCAGGAGGGAGCTCTCACCCGTAGGTCCCCCGTTCCCGGGAAGTACTCTCCATACTTATGAAAGGACACTGTCATGACCCGATCTGTGGTGTAGAAAGCTTCTTCCACGCCATCGCCATGGTGAATGTCAATGTCAATATACAGCACCCTCTGGTGGTACCTAGGATCAGAAGCAGGTCAGGGGGCCTAGGGCACTTGGGACAATGAGGTTCAGGGCACTATGTCCCTGTTTACCAGGTTGGTAGCCTCCCTTAAGGATCTCTAAACGCAAAGATTAAATAGTGAGGATAACAAAGAAAGGAAGAACAGTTGGTTGTCTCCAGAGGTTAGAATGAGCCAAGAAAATGAGACAATATCTGATCTTATGAGACCAGCTCAGGCCACATTGGCAATTTCCAAACCTGAAGTCCCAACAGTGCTTTTGAGTTACTCCTGAGACTCTTTCTAAACTCATACCACTCTGATGAGTGATTGGAGACACTCCTCAAAGCCTCTCCTATCATTGTACCACTCTAAGGAGAAGGAAACTAAGGAATTGTACACAACAGAGGGCTGGACTAAGGTGCCTCCTCCCCCAAGGATGTGAGGTAAACGTACTTTAACAGTTCCAGGATGGCCAACACAATATCATTGACGTAGCAGAAGCCAGATGCTTCAGACTTCTTAGCATGGTGTAGGCCCCCAGCCCAGTTCACAGCAATATCCGTCTGCTGTTTATTAAGCTTCACCGCACTTGCTGCAGGGAGGGAAGAGAGCTTGTCATGTAGGGAGCTCCTTGAATATCCTCTTCTTTGCCCTACCCTCCCTCCCCAACACGGCTAAAGCTGTAACTATATCAAACAATTCAATTCCCAACCAGCAATAGTTTCTCCTCAATCCCTCTGTAGTACAGTTTTAGGATAATAAATAAGAAGTAAACATTGTAATTATCATTGGCCAAGGCTCAAAATAAAAATCAAACCTAGAGAGATAAGTTCATAGACAGAAAGTCTGTAAGTCATAAGAAAAAAGTCCTTTGACTTCTAATAATCATCAATTATTAACAATTATCACTCTCCCTAAAATATACCTCAGTGCTCAAATGATATTTGAGGGAGACATGGCTATCAAGAGACAGTAATATGGGTTGGCCAGAATCCTAGATGGACCCAGAGCAATGTTTTCGCTATCCTTAATACAAGCATTGAGAAAGGCACTGTATCATCACAAAGTCTAAAAGGCCAGCTGTTTGTTTAGCAGAGACCCCAGCTCTCTGTTCTACCACAGCCACTGAAAGGAAGGACAGAAGTTCCTTACCCACAGATCCGCCGGTGGATAATTGACAGAACTCAAACAAGCCATCAAACACTGGGCAGTCTTCACCAACATTAACTTGAAAGAAAGTAAGGGAAGAAGTTAGTCTCCCAAATATCCCCCTTGTCTTTTCATTAAGAGATTTGCCTTCTCCACCATTGAGAAAAACTCAGTTCTGTTCTAAGGCTGGATCCCCCACTTCTATACCTTTGAAGAAGAGCAAGTCCTGGGCCTTCTTTGCAATAGGACAACTTCAGAAGCACAATCCTTTGAGCTTATGACCAAAAAGAAAGGAAACCTTGAGATATAGGATTCAGTTCTCTCTCATTTAGTAGATATGTACTAAATAAACTCTGAGAATGACAAATTAACATACCATATTTGCTTTATAGAGCAGAGAATACTACATTTTTTCTCTGCCTCAAATACTTCTCCCTAGGCTCTGGGTGCTTACTTATTACCTCATGTGGTTCTCCCAACCCAGGAGATGGACAGAGATTATCACTATCCACAACCTACATTTGTTAAGAACTTACACATTACCACAATTCTATGATATAGGTAGTGCAAGTATTATCTCAATTTGCAGATGAGGAAACTGAGGCACTGAGATTTTAGTGACTTGCTCATGGTCTCAGTTTGTGTCTGAGGTGAGATTGAAAACCAGGACACCTGATTAAAAATCCAATGTTCCCTATACTATGCTGACTTGCTCTATAAATAACAACCCAAGTAAATGTTAATATTGGACCTGAGTAAAGAATGGTACAAAATTGGTGCAGAAATATGTAAATATATGCATACAAGAGAGAGGGAGTGTGGAGAAAGCATACTAGTCACTGACAATTCACTTGCTATATATCAAAGCTAGCCCCCTGAAATGGAAAAGGGTAACCAGCCAGTTTGGGGCCAAAGGAGTATTAATGCCTCAAAAGATGAGTTATTTAGAAGATATACTGACCTGGACTGTGTATTACCCTTGGGAATTATCCTTAATAGAGATATTCCAAAGACAGACAGCATCCCGGAAGGGACTACAGAGAAGACTGGCAGCTTTCCTCTATACCCTAGAGAACTTTGGTTGTTCACAGTCCAGATTATTTATACAAAGGCAGCTCCTTTCCTCCTTTAGAGGGCTGACCAGCTGAGGTTCAAGTGTTGTAAGAACATAATATTGCTCAGTTTCTAGCATGAAGAATTCAGAGAACAAGGAAATGCCTAAAAAAAGGAAATGAGACTTTCCTTCCAGTCCAATATTAAAAAAAAATATAGCATTATAGAATTTGAGCAACAGAAAAGCAGGTAGAACCTTTAGTCAAACCTCTTTCTGTTAAAGACAGAGAATGGCAAAGCTAGCCCTGGAATCTATTTCCACCCCATCAGTTAGTGCTCCCTCACTATAGCCTACATGTTCTGAGAAGGGAAAAAGCAGCTCACTTGCACCATAATTGGTACACACTTGTATGGTGTAATAAAGTACTCACACACAGTATCTATATGGGGTTTCATGATGTAGATAGCAGAATAGAAGTTCTTACCATGGGATCTCTGGACCTACAGAGATTTCAGGGGGTCAATGAACTAGGATGGGGAATAAATTACTTCTTTATTTTCACTAACTATAATATTTGTTTATAATTATTTGTATTTAAAGTCCATTCTATACAGGTACAAAAATGATAGTAAATTATTAAAAATAAAATGTGGCACATTTCCCTCACCAAATCCCATTAGAATTGGTTAATAAAAATTAAGGTTATTTTCCTTCCGGAAGTGTGTTTTACACACTCACTTGTCTCTGTGGGCAGGGATATAGAATATATCTATATACACATTTGCATTTTAGCCAGGAGATCTGGCAATGGGGATCTTATTTCTGGGCAGTGTAAGCCACCCTATTATTCCTTAAATGCACTCAAGTAGGGCAAGGTAATGGAAGAATGGTGTCTTAAGCCCTGGACCGTTTTTGTTAGTTCTAAGCTGGCGATTCTAGACAAATAAGGGGAGTAGAAGACCTCTGGGTTCTATTGTAGCTCTGACACTTTACAAATTGATAGGTTGTCTAGTACAAAGTAGCTACAAAGACAATACAAGACCTAGGTTTGACTCCAGATTTTCCTTACCTGTGTGACCCTGAGGTAGAGACTTCCCTTTTCTTATCTTTGTTTCCTTCAACAACCAAATAAGGGACCTGGCCTGGATAATCTAAAAGAACCACTAGAGGTCTATTGATGCCATTCAGTTCTCAATATACTAGAAGTCTGAGAAAGGACTTGGAAGCAGCCTGAGTTTAAATTCTACTTCCAAAGACCTATCTAAACCTCATCTGTAAAACAAGGATAATTATACTACACTAGTGTTATAGGACTAGTATACAGAAAATACTTGGTAAAGAACAAAGCCTACACAAACTTGAGTGGCTTATTATCCTAAAGGCAGTTTGTTACTTACTAGCAGTAGAGTGGGGGCTGTATCCAAGAGGGAATGCATTGCACAACCCAAGATGTGGATGGCTAACCCCACATATGTGTGCTCTTTCTGCTCCTGCCTCTCAGCTCAGTTCTCTATGGGCTCCCACTCCCCACCCCACCTCTGCACACAAAAAAAGTCTTAAAAAAAAGTGAAAGTGAAGAAGGCAAAAGCCTGGCAAGCTGGCAGATTGATCTTCATGGATAACTGAAAAGGCAGTAGTCAAAATTTCCAATTAAAGGAGCCCTACTGTAACTTAAATCCCTGCTCACAGAGGCAAGTGAAGGAAAGGCTGCTGCCATTTCTTAAGGGATGCAGCTGTTCCATCAAACATTCTCAAAGGAGAAAATATCATCAGAGAGCAGCACCTCCTGGAGTTGCATATGCCCATGAAATAAGCCTAGTGGAATCAAAAGCAAGGCTATTTCTCTTGCTGAGCAAAGAACACGGCAGGGATTTCCTAAATGATTAAGAATTGCTGGAGTATGTACACAAAGACAATTGGGGTGGATCGCACAGAAGCTGTTTCTGCTCCAGCTCCTACTCTGTATCTACCATCAATTTAGTGGTAACATAATGGGCCCAGCTCTTCTCTATGACAACATACCCGGACAATTAAAGAGCCTAGGATACTTCAGGACTCCTAAAGACCTTTCCCAGCTTTCCTAGCTCTACAAGCAGCCAATAGTCTCTGCCGGAGACCCTCTATCTGGTCAAGGAATACACATAGTTTTGATAGAACAGGTTTTCTAGAGCTCCACAAGTAATAACAAATTATTAACATTAAGAGCAGAATAACATGAACAATTCACATTTCTATAGCATTTTAAAGTCCTGCCAAATGCTTTCTCTGGCATCACTCTGCACAGTAGGTAAAGTATCATTACTTCTTTTTCTGGGGTTCAGATACTTTCTCAGGTTCAGAGTTTGCTACCAAAGCTGGGATCTGAATGAAAGTCTCCTGATTCTAAGTACAGAACTATTTCCCCTACACTTCTACTATGTTAAGAAAATAGATTACATATCTAAACATTTTTCAGTGTATTAAGTACTTTTTTCAAGCAACCCTTTTAGGAAAGCAGTAAAAATATTAGTATCCCTATTTATAGGTGAAAACTAACCCATGGATATGCAATAAGTGGAAAATAGGCTTGTACCAAAGTCTTTGGCCTCCTACATGCCCTTTCTGCTATATCCCCCTGCTCCTTAATGTGAAATCAAAACATCATAATTCTGATTGATAGCATAGCATGCTTTTTTAGATGATTGATTTAAATTTAAAAAGGCACGATGATTGTGCCTCTACTTCCCTCTCTCCCAAAGACAACTACTCCCCCAAATTCATGAAAGGCAAGCAAAAAGATCTGACACAGGAGAAAGGGTCACACAAGACAAATCAAGTGTATGGGATATAGATTTCCCATTGCTTTAGAAGCGATCACTGATTTTAGATCAAGAACCATCACTATCAGGGAGTATAAGCTCCATGCAGACAGAGGCCTTGTTTTATTCATGTGTATTAAGCTAAGCCTCTAGAGTATAGAACATCATAAGAAGCAAGTACTTAATCAATGTCTGTTATGTAAAGATCTATGTTCAAATCTTGGCTCTGATCCTTATTTAATGAACTATGTGACCACTGGGAAATCACTTCAAGTTACAAAACAGGGATAATAATGTTCTTCATTACCTACATCATAGGGCTATTGTGAGGAGAGTGCCTTATAAACCTTAAATCTTTATAGAAATGTGAGTTATCAAATATATCACATACAAAGGGAAAACTTCTAAGAAGCCCACAAAGGAGGAACCTGCTCAAATTTGGGCAATTTGCCCCCTATGCAAATAATGTAAGGAGAGTTCCTAATTGTAAGAAATAGCTTCTGAGAATGAAGTCATTCTATTTTTGGTATGGAGCTACCTGTGATTTCCAATGACAATAAAATCAACTAGAGAACTTTAAAGATCATTTAGACAGATTATGAGGAACCTGAAGACTAAAGAGATTAAAAATACCTGACCAAGAGAGCAGGGAAGGGAAAAGAACCTTTCCCCTGTACCAAAATGGTGCTGAAAGCAAGAACAGGTAAATTACAAACTGTTATTTACAAATGTGAAAAATAACAACACATGGTGGGAAAGAGGCACAGCGTGGCACAGCGGACAAGAATTATGGGAGTGGGAGCCCCTTGGTGGCCTGTTTTTTAGCAGAGTCTAATATTGCCTTCTGATCAGCTAGGTGGGTGAGCTGAGCTTTTCGGGCAAAGGACAGGTGGGAAATGAGAAGCAAAGGGTTTAAAATGGACTTACATCTCTGCATTTGTTTGCTGTACTCCGACATGTTATCAGGACGGATGGAGCGCAAAAACTTAATGTAGTCATCACTGTGGTACTTGGTCATCTCATCAGCATGGGCTTTGTGGGGCCGCTATAAAGACCAAAAACAAACAAACAAACAAACAAACAAAAAGGCTGAATTGCTGTCACTGTCCTTGCTTTCCTTTAAGTCTTTGCCTACTATGTGTAAAGGGAATTACAAAGGTAAACAGATTGCCTGACTCCACAGAGCTTAATCTGGTTGGGTGGATGATGTGCAAGAAATGATTTGTGGGACCATAAGTAAATGCTAAAGTTTGTACTATGGGCTATAAAGGATGTAGAACAATAGTTGGGAGTAGAAAGCCAAGTTCCATGGAAGAGATGGATCTGGTTGGCCAGACAGTATTTATAGGGGCAGTCAGCTTCCTTTGAGGCATTCCAAGCCTGAAAAGACAAGGCTAGCTCTGGTAACGTGGATTAGCCAATATTGTCCTGCCTCCATGCCCCCCCCCCAATTGTTTCATATGCAGAGAATGCCACTCCTCATCCCCTTCGCCCTTCCCCAGTCCAAAAACGATATTCATTCTTTAGGGAAATGCCATCTCAAGGAAATGTCAAGATTCCTGGATTGTAGGGATTCTGCCTTTTCAAAAAACATGTAAGTAGGTACCTATCATTTGACTTTAGTTATATAGGCATGGTAACTCTGCCCACCGTTTACTATATTATATACTCAAAAAGAAATCATCTTATTAGTCTTTATATATCTCCCAGAAACTGGAACAGGGCTAAGATGAATGGGCTTGGTGTATGTGTAGGGGGGGCAGTGCAACCTGACACATATGCAGGAGAAAGCTACATGTGGGATTGCTGTGAAGGAAAGACTGGAGAGGCAGAGTGGGGAGGACCACATAGGCAAGCCCTTGCATGATATTCTGAAAAGCCTAGGTTTAACTTAGTAGGATATAAGAAACTGCTATATGTCTCAGATTGATGAACAAACAACTGCTCCTTCCCTGACATTCTCACATATTTACTCTATCTTAAGTTTGAACTGTGAGCCCCGCTGTTCCCCACACTCTTTGAAAGCTATTTCAGGGCAACTCCCACCTTACCTCTTCCAGTTACCTTTTCTCTAATGGACTAAAAAAAAGGCTCTCCAGGCCTAGGTTCTCTTGTACCTTCAGTAATTCTTTTCCAGCCTCCCCAGAATGGGTATGGTCTCCTCTGGTTCTTGTGGATCAAGATACTGGTAGAACTTGGGATGCTGGAGTTGAACCCATTTTTTGTCCCCCATCCCCACCCCACCAGGAGGTGGCTGGTGCAAACAAATAAGATACAGAGCATACCTGGGAGCAATTTTGAGTTACTTGTGTCCTGGGTTGTTATGAGCCTCAACTATGAAACTTTTGGGCAAGGAAAATATAATTGGTTCTAGAATTTAGGCCAAGGAGAGAAACTGTCAGAATAATTACTTCCCCGCTCATTTCTTTTAACCTTCTAGAAGGTGGCCTTTACCTTTTATCTTACAGTCAACTGCTTTTTAAACCCCTGGGGACCACTTTTACCTAACGGTATTTAAATGTTTTTATTAAGCAGATTATTTTATTTATTTCAATCTTCAGGCTGAGGTTTTTCCATAGCACTAGACTAGGAACTTGACTGACCTAACTGAACTAGGTTAAGAAAGGACAATACTAGGGTTGGATCAAACCTAGAGGGTATGTGAATTCACTTTCCTAAACTATCCATACTGAAACTCCAGTGCCCAAACCACTAAGTGCCTAGCTTCTGAGAAGGTCAAAAGAGGAACAACCTGGACAGTTCAAGTGAAGATTATCTCCAAATATGTCTTTTTTTGGCCTCAAGGAAATCTACTCCCCTGGGAATGTGGATCTTTTGCCCTCAGAAGCCATTTGCAATGAGAAATAGGCCTTATATAAACCAACATCCTCTAAACTCACATATATTTCCATCTTTCGGTAGAGTCCATAGTTTAGTAGCAAGTTGTGAGTCATTCGGATTCGATGGGGTTTCATTGGGTGACCCTGACCATAGTAGTAATTTCCAACGTCCCCTAAGAAAGAAAAGAGTCATAATTTCAACCACAGAAAGATAAGACATTCATTATTCCTCCAGTCCAAGAGTTAAAGAAGCCCTTGTTGTGGAGTTAGCAACTAAAAGTTTAGACTACCTTTATAAGTATCCAAGAATTTGGAGCTAGAAGGTACCTGAAAAAACCATTTAGTTCAAATCCCCTCATTTTACAACCGTAAATGATTTACCTGCAAAATTGGAAAGAGTCCTTTCATCCCAGAAAATCTTCTGCAAACAATAAATTAAGTAAGTTCTATAGCTACCAAACCCAGAATTTAGCCTTCCAGAAACAACTCATATATCTCCAAAGCCAGCAGAATTCTTTTATAAAGGGTCAAGGTCCTAGAAGAGTTTTTCTAGGACGTGTCCTAGTTAACTGTAGTCTCACCTTAGGAAATCAGGATACACAGGTTCTAGGGCCCTGATAAGACTGTTCTTGTCCTAAGCTCCTAGACTGCACTAGAATCTTAAAAGTGATCTAAATACTCAGGAACCCCAACAAACCCTTCAGCCTAGGAGGTATTAGGGTTGATTTAATCATAGGACTAGGCTTCCTTATGGAAATGGAAAAGAACAATGAATTATGCAGAAAAGCAACAAAAAATCTGCCTGATCTATTCTTTTGAATGACTGCAGAGGGCCACCCAAACTTTATTTGACCCAGACAATGCCAAAGATATAAGATACTTAATTGTTATAAATGGTCCTCTGTGCTTATGATTGTGTCTTCATCCCCGTACTTTTTCAAAAAGGCAGAAGAATGTTTGCAACAAACTTAATTCCTAGAGCCTCCAAATCCAGTGTATTTACTAGGATCTTATATCATTATGGCTTCCTGAATCCAACAGTAAGTAAAAGAGTACTGATCTTTTGTGAGACTTAGATCACAAAAACAGGACTTTTTAGCCATAGAACTCAAATATCAAAAAGTGGGACTCAAAGCTTCTGGAACACTCCACATGGGAACTTAAGTCTTGGTCTGGAGGAGTCATTCAGATGCAAATCCCAGAGACTGGTTGTGTGGATGAGAGGGAATCAAGTCAAAGCTAGAGCTGAGGCAGAGCTGCCCTAACTAGTAATAAGATGAGTAAATCAATCAGGAGTACTGTGACAGTTGGGCCCTGGCCCCATTCCCAACTTTTCAATCTTTGTCAAAGGGATGGCAGACAAAGGAACCAAGCCCCAAGGCACACCACTGGCCCTTAGGAGGCCAAATTCTCTACTTCACACAGGATGCAGGTGATGCTAGCATTTTAATAATTCTTTAAAGTTTACAAAATACACTAGATTCCCTTTGCATCTGCTGCCCTGCTAGATTTCATCATCTCTACCTAACAAGATACTTCTCTCAGGATAAACTCATCACCAGGCTAATAACTCAGGCCAGCCAAGATGCCCCCTCCCTTAAGTCTCCTCTCCCCTCAGGCTGTAGGGTGGAGTACCAAGCTCCTCCCAAAGCCTTCATTTATAGAGGGCAGAAACTGGACTCTCAGCTCACTCCATTTTGCATCTGTAGCTCTGCCCTGATCCAAGATCAAGAAATAAGGTGCATACCCTAGTCCTCTGGGCCCTCTTTGGTGTTCCCCTCACACTGTTCCAGTCTCTTTTTGTGAGGTCTTCCCCTATTGGATTATAAATTTCTAGAACAGAGTCTTTTCTTTATTTGTATTCCTAGCTTTCAGGACAGTTCTTGGCACAGCAGGCAATGCTGAACTGATCAACCCAAAGAGGTAGTCAAAGATAGCCAAGGAAAATATTGCTTCCTTTCCCCTACTACTCCCTGACACTCCTCAGTTATGCTGTCATTTCTCCTCTTCCAATGAACTCTTTCCATAGTTAAACTATCATTTCTATTACACCTCTCTCACATTCCCTCCATCTTTGCACCCAAGTATAAATTCTGCCTGGGGCCACTGACAAGTCCTAGTTCCGGGACCCCTGCAAAGATGATCTAGGAGCTGGAAGATGTTCTTTTTAAAAAATAAAAACCCTTACCTTCCATCTTAGAATCAATACTAAGTATCAGTTAGAAGGCAGAAGAGTAGTAAGGGCTAATCGACTGGGGTTAAGGGATATTCGGAGGGCATAGAGCTAGGACAAATCTGAGACTGGATTTATTAAACCCAGGATCCCCTGGTACTGAGATGGTATAAACCTAGCTTTCCAGAAGATCCCATGACAGCTTCTCCAACACTCAATGCACCTTCACATGCCCTTCTACTTAATGCAAACACGCAGAAAAAGTCCTTTTCATTCATAGCTACTTCTTAACCTCTCCCTCAATGCTGTTACTCCTTTCAGATTCACTCTATTTAGTTATCTCTCTCAAATTATTATCCCTCCTAGAGTTCAGTATCTAGTTCAGTCCTCCCTCCCAACCCCAGTCCAGACTTTATAAGCAAAATCCCCTCAAACTTCCAAGTTGATCAACTCAATCTCATTTTTTCCTCTTCCCAAATTCTGAAATTCCTTCAAGAAAACCTCCACTCCCTTCTCCAATCTCTCCCAATGCCTCACCCTTCCTAAATCTATTTTCTAAACTCATCAGCACCCCTAACTCTACTATTCCCAATTTTCAAGACTTATACTTTCCTTCTCCCTTCAAGAGCTTGACTCTAGTTCACCAGCTCAACCTTTCAACTCAGCCTCTTATTTTTTTATGCCCTTTCATCCCATCCCTTTCCAAACACGGACTCTGAATTATTATTCTCTCCATCTACTTCTTTTAATTCTCCTTTATTTTAGGCACCTACATGGCATAATTTCTAGAACACTGGAAGTGGATCCAGCCTCAGATATTTACTAGCTATGTGAGACCCTAGTCAAGTTATTTAATAGGAAATCCTCAAAAGTTTCCAATTCATCTATAAAATGGTGATATAATAAAAGCACCTACTCCCTCAGGGTTGTTTCCATGGATAAGATAACATATGCAAAGTGTTTTGCAAACCAGATCTAAAACATGCCCAAACTTCCTCATCCCTAAAAAGGTTTCACTTGATCCCCACATATTGCTTTAGGTCTCCTCTCTCTAGTTTTGAGGTCAGAGAACTTGGATTAAAATCTTGTCTCAACCGCCTATTGCTATGTGTCCTCAAACAAATCACAACTTCAGGCCTTAAAGATAAAATGAGGTTAAATTATATGGCCTTTTAAGATCTCTGTCAGCTCTAAAATGACAATTATGATTACTGGGATTGGACCTCTAATACCAATATTCAATTAAAATTGCTCCCTTATCAATGATCTCTTAATTCCCAATCCAACTGCCTTTTTTCCGTTTTCAGATTTCTTGAACTATCAATAGTCTCTGTTTGATCTTTTTCTTTTTGAATTATCTTCTGGGTGAGGTTTTATGATATACAGTATGCAAGTTGTTTTTCCTACAGGGCAGAATTATCATTCACGTTCTGCTCCTACTTATGGGATATACCCCAAAGGGTCGGTGCCAGCCTCCCCTTTCAGCAATCTTATCAGTACCCCCAGGTTCAGGGAATAGGGAAAGGGAATAAGTACTCACAGTGCACCTGTTTTCAGGCACTGTGCTAACTGTGCTAAGTGATTTGCAAATATTTTCTCATTTCATCTTTGGAACAAATCTCTGAAGTAGGTTATTATACCCATTTTACAGATGATCAAACTGAGACAAACTGGGATAAATCACTTGCACAGGGTCACACAGCTAGTATCTGAGTCATGACTTGAATTGAGTCTTGAGTTCAGGCCCAGCATTCTATTTCTCCCACCTAGCTACCCCCATCTGTCTCCTTATAGAGTACTTAACTCCCATATTATCAGTTGCCTGCTAAGATATCTCCATCTGGAGGTCATCTCAAATTCACCATTCAAAACAGAACTCATCTTCACCATCTCACTCTTCCCTCAGTGCAAACCCATTTCTGTTGAAGGTACCTACATCCTTCCAAACTGACCCTCCCCAGGCTCCCTTCTCTCCCCTTTCCAACTCCCTTCCCCCTAGTCCTCTCCCCTTACCCCCTTCCTTCTCCTCTTTCCCTCCTACCAATCAGTTATCAATTCATTCACTGTACTGTTTGGCATTTATGAAACTTGGCTTCACTCTCTTTTCAGATTGATTCTTTGTGTTCTCACTAGGGAATTCCCTATACCAGTAAAATCACAGGTCTAAAACACAGTTGACCCTGTCACCACTCTTGCTACAGTCAAACTTGCTAAACTTCTGTTCCCTGAATACCTATTACCACAGATTCTCCCATCTTTTACTCTTTGCCTTCCACAGTTGTCCTCAATGACTAAAATGCTTTCCCTTTCCACCTCCACTCCTTGGTTTTCCTCAAGGGTTCATCCGGAAGTATTTCCTCCGAAGAAGCCCTTCCCAGCCGCCGGGCTAAATCCCATCCCATTACTTTGTATTTTTAAATTTACTTACATACATGGCATCCCCCTCTCATGAGGGAATTTTTATTTTTTATTTCTATTTCTGTGCTGGCACATCAGAGAAGCTTAACTAATGCTTACTGAATTTCACTAAATAAACATACCCACCTGCCGGAGTTCTTCTATCCTAGGCAAGTACAGAAGTAAAACTGTCTCAAGTTCCCCTCTCTCAGTCCTGCTCCTTCAGGCTTCCCCCCCCACCCCCCATTCAGGCTAGACCCATCCTCCTCTCAGGATCCCCTCCGCCCAGTCCAATTCTCTCGAGTCCCCTCCCCCAAGTCCTCTCTTCAGTCCCCTCCCTCTAGTCTAGTCCTCAGGCTTCCTCCCCCTCCTAGCTCCTCTCCCCTGGAGTCCAGCCCCCTCCTCCAGCTCCTTCAAGCTCCCTTCCCCCCAGGCCTCTACCCTCAGAGTCCCCTCCCCCAAGTCCTCTCTTCAATCCCCTCCCCCCAGTCTTGTCCTCAGTCCCTCAAAGGTTTCCTTCCCTCCCCCATCAAGTTCCTCTCCCCCTCAGTTCTGGCCCTCCGCACCCACCCACCCACCCCACCCCCGTCTCCTCTCCCTCCCCCCTCACGTCCTATCCTTTCAGGTTCCCCTCCAAGTCTCCTCTTCAATCCCCACCCCTCCCTCCTGTCCTCAGTCCCCTCCCTCGCGGTTCTTCCCCCATCTTCTCTACCTCCCTCCTTCAGGTCCTTCAAGCCCCCCCGCCCCAGTTCTGCCCCTTCCTCAAGCTCCCTAACCTCCCAGTCCAACCTCCTCATCATTTCCCGCCCCTCCCCCCGCTCCACTCTCCGGACCCGTCCAGCTCCCCCTACTCTCTTAAGTCCTGCCCCGAGTCTCGTCTCTTCCTTAGTCCTGCTCTCTTCAGTCTCTTCTGCCCCACCACCCCCCAGCCTCGCCTCCCCCTCCCCGTCAGGTCCCCTAGATCCTTTCTTACAGTCCCCCAGGATCCCCTCCCCCTACTCCCATCCTCTCAGTTTCCTACTCCCGAGTCTGGCCCCTTGGGCTCCCCTTCCCTCAGTGTGGTCCCCTCAGGCCCCCCAACCCCGGCCAGCCATACTCACCATCGTAGTAGTAACAGACTTTTCGCTTCGTGCCCTGAGTCAGCGCCATCTTGTCTCGCGCACTCGCGCCAGCCCGCGGCGCCGCACTATGTCCAACCTGAGGGAGGGGGCGCGGTCCCCTCCGTTCCACCCGCCCCCTCCCTGCTCATCTACCAATGGCTAACCAGCCTTGCCGAAATGACAACCAATCACATTTCAGCATCCTTAGAGCGGAAGTTGGTTCTGGGGCTAGGAGGCTGAGAAAGATGCCGGCCAGTGGATCCCCCGGCAGTACCATGTGTAGAAGGTGGGGGGCGCCCTCAGGCCTCGGACTGTACCACTATACATTGGAGCTGGGTGGGTCTAGCATTGGTCTTTTCTATAAAGGGTCCTTGGGGAGACCTGGATTCAAGGTGGGCCTGCTCCACTCACTCACTTGGTAAATTTGAAGGTTTCATTACTTAGTGTAGGGAAGCTCGAGATTTGAGTTGGATGGGGGGTTCGAATTCTGTCGACTGCTTGTTGGTTTTATGACCTTTAGAAAATCTCTGACCCTAAATTTTCTTCTCTGTAATATGGAATTGTACTAAAAGACCCCTTCCAGCTCTGAATCCCGTGACTAGAGAAAAGCTACTTCCCTTCCTTGGATCCCAACTTTTCTTCATCTCATCTATAAAATGGAAATAATGCCTTTCTACTTGTCCCATGAAGTTGCTTTTTTCCTTTTTATTAAATTAAAATTGTATTGATATATTTTTTTACATTATCTAAATTTCTCCTAGGGTTCCTCCTCATTCCCCTCCTAGAAAAGAGCAAATAATATTCTTAAGAGAAAAAAAGAGGGAAAAAAAGGAAGGGGAGAATCTGCAAAATTAACCAATATTTGGGGGGAAAATTCTGAAAATGTCAAATTCAACACCCTGGACTTCCCATCTCTCTTCAAAGGGATAGAAGGACATGGTGTATTTTCATCTCTTTTTTTTTAGAGACATGATTGTTCTTGGTAATTTTGCAACACTTACTTTTGGTTATTTTGTGGTTGTTCTTTCTGTTTACATTGTTATAGTACTTGTGTAAATAGTCTTTCTTGGCTTCACCTATCACTCAGCAGCAGTTCATATAAGTCAATATTCCTCTGTATTCATCTTATTGGTTGTTTTTTACAACTCAGGAATATTTTCTTATATTCAAAGACCAATTCTTTTATAACATGGCTAATATGGAAATATGTTTTGTATGACTATATGAGAGATCATAGAAATAGGGAGAGAATTCAGAACTGAAAAATTTTTTAAATGTTAAAATTTGTTTTTACATGTAATTGGGAAAAAATAAAATAGTAAATTAGCCATTCCCCACTAAATAAGCATCTATTTTGTTTCCTGTTTCTTTATACCCAAATATGTTGTTTATAAATATTTTGATGCATACTCAGATTATCTTTTCTATGACTTTCTAGTGGCATTTTTCTTTTTTTATCCCTTCTCCCAGATCTGTAATTTCATCAATGTAAGGAGTGTCTAGTAAGATAACTCCATCTATTGAATTACATTAAAAAGTCCTGAGTTCAAATTTGGTCTCAGATACTTCCTAGCTGGGTAGCCCTCTGCAAGTCCTTTAACCCTAATTGCCTATCTTTACTACTCTTGTACCTATGAACTGATGCTGATTCAAGACAAAAGATATGGGTTAAAAAATAAAAAGGTTAATTGTTAATTGACTAGCCTGTGAGGATCTAATTTCATTCAATATCATGCACCTACTATGTACAACTGATGAACTTGGGGAGAGACCCCTCATTCAAATTCCAGCTGTACCAATTACTTAGCCAATTGACCTTGGAGACTCCTTCAGCTGAGGTTTTCCTATCTGAAAAATTAGGGGGGTGGACTAGATAATAGTAGCATTCACAATAACTGACATATAGGGCTTTTACAAAACTATTTTTATTTGAGTCTTGTAATATATGATACAGTAGCAAAGCCCTGGCTCAGAGAACTTAGGTTCAAATATAAATTGTGTCATTTTCTTAATGGGAGTGATCTTAGCAAATCTCTTTCTCTTAACCACTTTAGGACTGTTTCCTCATCTGTAAGATGAGGTGGTCGGACTAAATGGCTATTGAGTTCCCTTCCAGGTTTCTAAAATTGCATATATTATTCCCATTTTGTAGATGAAGAAATTTAAACTCAGGAAGTGGAAGAGGGGAGACTGAGGAGGGGAAAATAAGCATTTTTAAGCCCTTACTAAGTACCTAGAAACACTTTACAAATATCCTATTTGATTCTTGCAATAACCTTGAGAAGTAAGAATTATTATTATGCTCAGTTTATACCTAAGGAAATTGAGGTAAACAGCAGTTAAGTGACTTGCCCAAGGTCATATAGCTAATAAGTATCTGAGCTTCAATTTGAACTCAGGTCTTCCTAACTCAAGGCTTTATCAACTGAGCTTCCTAGCAGGGGCTTACTGATTGATGCTCAATTTTGTGTGGACATCTAATTGATTTGAACGCATTACTGCTCAGAACTACTGCTTCAGAGGCAGCTGGGTAGCTCAGTGGATTTAGAGCCAGACCTTGAGATAGAAAGCCCTAGTGTCAAATGTGGTCTCAGACACTTCCTAGCTTTGTGACCCTGGGCAAGTCACTTAATCCCTATTGCCTAGTTCTTACTATTCTTCTGCTTGGAACTGATACTTAGTATCAGGTAAGGGTTAAAAAAAAAGATTATTGTCATTTTAGAGATAAAAAAACTAAGACTCAGAGAAAGAACTTGCCTAAAATCACATAGCCATAGGTTTCTTGAATCAGGAATGCAAGTCTAGAAGCTCTCAAGATCCTATTCCCACCCTCCCTTCTATCCTGCCACAACTGTCTTCACCTCCTTCCCTCCACAGCCCAAGGATGAGAACTGTGGGCCTAACCTGGGGTGGAGGAGTGGTGATGGGTAGAGAGAGTCACCATTCTTAGTTAACATTTATTGGATGTCTTCTGTGTGCAGGGCAGGGTCTAAGAGAGATACAGAAATTTAGAAGAATAATTCCTACCCTCAAAAGACTGCTAAAAGTCTTGAATCTTGTGGGGTCTGAGAAAGTGAGTCCAGTCTAAATAGACAAAGAATACACGTAGACAAAAGAATCGAAAGGCTGAGGCAAATTCCAGCCTTCTCCTTTCCTCCTGGCAAATCAAGAAGAAGACAGAGGTGGAAAGAAGATCAGTCTGGGAGGTAAAATGTTGGGGGCGGAGGGCACAAAGAATGAGTTCAATTCCAAGTCTTCTCCTGGCAGATTAAGTGTGTTGCCACAGTTGATAAAGCCCCTGCCTCCATCCTGATGGGAGAGGGGCACCTCAGGCAGGATGCCCCCTTTCTTTCCCAGACTCTTGAGAAGGACCCAGCTCCTGTGTCAGTCACAGTCTGAGTGGGGTCATTTAGGAGGTAAGGGTATAAAGTTGGGGAAGTGGGCCAGGGCCTGGGATGGCAGAGACCAGAGTAGGAAGGTCATGGCTGGGGCTGGTACTGGCCCTCTGTGGCAGTGAAGAAGTCCTCTAATACACTCCTCAAGTAGTCAAAGGTAGGTCGCTCCTCAGGCCTTTCCTTCCAGCACAACATCATCAGTTTGTACAGCTCCTCTGGGCAGTTGTCAGGCCTCACCATCCGATAACCCTGCTCCAGGTTCTGGATCACCTCGGGGTTGGTCATTCCTAATCATTGGAGAGCAGAAAGCAAGAGATCAGATCAGACATCATTGTATGGGTGTGGGGGTGCTTAGGAGGAGGCTGGAGAGGCTATAGAAAGGGGGTTCAGGAGCTCCTAGGCTCCAAGGAACTGAGAGGTCTCTTAGTTCATCCCTCTCCCAAACCTAGCTTGGAAATGGGTATATCCATGGGGGGTGGGGGTGGGCTCCTATTTTAGCCTAGTCAGCTCAGGAAACTCAACTGATGGGATTAGAGGAAACAGCCAGAATTCCAGCAGTACTTGGCCTGAATACCTACGAAGGAGGGAAGCAAAAACATTTGGGGAGAGGGGAGAGAGGTGAAGGAAAGGCCTGGCTCCTCTCCTAACGCTGTCTCCCAGAGCATAAAAACGCAGTCCTAATTTTCATCTTCTTAAGAGTTTTAGGAACACACTCCTGGGCAGAGGAGCCCCCTAGTGGACATGGCTGATCATGACTACAATTCATAAGGTTCTGATCACAAAGAAATGGAGTCTTTCCCAGTCTTTGTCCCAACATTTGAAGGGATGGGAACATTTAGCCTGGAGAATACTTGGAAAGGGAAGGTATTTGAGGGACTAAAAGCTTATAAACAGGGAAGGGGAAGAGAATAAGGATTTCTATGCCCCCTACCATGTGCCAGGCACTCTCTTAATCAAAGTACAAATGTTTTCTCATTTGATCCTTACAACAATAAGCCTTTTGAGGTAAGTACTGTTATGATCCCTATTTTACAGTTGAGGAAACTGAGGCAGTTTAATGAGTTGCCCAGGATCACATGTCTAATAAGTATCTGAGGCCAGGTCTTCCTGACTCCAGACCCTATCCACTGAACTACCTAGCTGCCTTGAAGAGGGAAGAGAAATTAGAATTATTCGGTATGGCCCCACATGGAGTTTACTGAATTCATAGCATCCTCTCTACACCCAACTTGCCTCCTAACTTCTCTGTATCTTTAAATCCTAAAGTAATATTGAATATTTCTTCTCTTTCACCCCATCTCAAGGCAACCTAACAACATTTCTCAAATCTCTTTCTCAGTTCAGATGGATTTTTTTGTCTTTCTTTCCCTACTCTCCTCTCCCAATAGAGGGCAGGGACTAACTGTATTATAAATACATACTAGCTTCTTCCTTCCTTCCTTCCTTCCTTCCTTCCTTCCTTCCTTCCTTCCTTCCTTCCTTCCTTCCTTCCTTCCTTCCTTCCTTCCTTCCTTCCTTCCTTCTACCTTCCATCTCAGAATCTAAACTAAGTATCAGTTTCAAGGCAGAAGAGAGCTAGAAAAACTGGGGTCACACAGCTAGGAAGTGTCTGAGACTACATTTGAACCCAGGACCTCCTGTCTCCAGGCCTGTCTCTCGCTCCACTGAGTCACCTAGCTGCTCCTAGTTGTGCACTTTCTTATTGAGTCCTTAATACATGCTTTTTCATTCATTCATTCTCTTAGATCTCTTCAGTCTCTGGCCCTTAACTATCGCCTCTACACATAAGACTCATAGTTCTCAATATCCAACTCTCATGTCTCTCCTGAGCCCCATCCTGCCCCACTAACTGCTGGCTAGACCTTTACACCCAGATGTACCATAGGCATCTTAAACTCCACATGTACTAGACCAAGCTCACTATCTTCCCCCTTAATCCCAACCTGCCTCCTAACTTCCCTTATCAATGAACAAGCATTTTATTAAGTGCTTACATTGTGCTCAGCAAAGGGCAAAGACAAAAGGATTTTTTATACTCAAAAAAATTGCTCATTTGATTTTTTCATCTCCATGTCCTTTGTAGTAAACTCCTTATAAAGGCCAGAAATACCTCTCCTTTCTCTTCTTCCCTTCACAATCCAGCTTCTGATCTCACCATTCCACTGAAACTACTTTCTCTTGCACTCTCTCTCTCTCTCTCTTTCACTTTCTGTCCTACTATCAATTCTAAGACAGAAGAGAGGCAAAGGATAGGTAATTGGGGTTAAGTGACTTGTCCGGGTCACATAGCTAGAAAGTGTCTGAGGGCACATTTGAACCCAGGTCCTCTTGATTCCAGGTCTGGCATTCTATCCATTGTACTATTAGTTTAATCCTCATTCTTCTTGACTTCTCTGCAACTTTTGCCACTGTTGATCACCCTGTCCTCCTTGATACTCTCATCTCTCTAGGATTTCTGGACACCACACTCTTCTGGCTCTCCTCCTTTTTATCTGATTGCTCCTCCCCTGTCTCCTTTGCTAGATCTCCCCCTCTAATGCTCATAGGAGTCCTGGATCCTCTTCTTTCTCCCTCTCTGCTACTTCATTTGGTGATTTCATTAGTTGGCATGGATTTAATTACCATCTCCAAAGATGATGATTCACATATCTTTCTACCTATCCCGCCTCAACCTCTCCACTGACCTCCAGTCTCACAACTCCAACTGTCTATTAGACATCTCAAACTTGATGTCCACTAAACATCAAAGCTAAACTTCATTATCTTTCCTCATAAACCCTTCCTGCATCCTTGTCATTCAGTTATTTTTCAGTCCTATCCAGCTCTTCTTTACCCCATTTGGGGTTCTCTTGGCGAGATATTGGAGTGGTTTGCCATTTCCTTCTCCAGTTTTTTACAGATGAGGAAACTGAGGTCAACAGGGTTAAGTGACTTGCCCAGGTCACATAGCTAGTAAGTAAGTGTCTGAGGCTGGGATTTCAATTTGGGTCTTCCAAACTTCAGTCCTGGTGCTTTATTTACTCTGCCACCTAGCTGCCCCATTCTCCCACCTTTTCTTTCTTATTCCCATAGAGGACAATACCATCCACTTAGTCTCCCAAACTAGTAGTTATCTTCAACTCTTCAATATTTTTCACCTTCCATATCCAATCTGTTGCCCAGGCCCATTGTTTTCACTTTTGCAACATATCTTGAAAACACCCCCTTTTCTTTGCCACCTAACATGCCACCTCTAGTTTAGGCCTCATTACCTCATGCCTCAATTATTGCAAAGGCCTGCTGGTGAATCTGCCTGACTCAAGACTCTCCCCACCCCAATCCAAACTCTATTTAGCCACTAAAGTGATACATACACACTCAATAAATTCCAGTAGCTCCCTCTCACTTCCAGGATCTAATATAAACTCTGAGTTTGGCATTCAAAGCCCTTCATAAGCTGTCCTCTCTCCCACCATTCTAGTCTTCTTACATATCCCTAGCATCTACTCTTTAATTCAGTGACACTGACCTGGCTATTATGGGAACAACACACTCTATCTCTCAGCTCAGGACATTTTCTCTGACTATTGTCCCCCATCCTTCGAATTCTCTTCCTCCTTGTCTCTACCTTCTGGCTTCCCCAAAGTCCCAGCTAAAGTTCCATCTTCTACAAGAAGCCTTTCCCAAACCCTTTTAATTCGAATGCCTTCCCTCTGTGAATTATTTCCTGTTTATCCTGTACCTAGCTTGTTTATACATATTGTTGTGTAGGTTGTCTCACCTTCATTAGGTAGTGAGTTCCTCTAGGATGTTTAAAAAAAAAAAGAGAGAGAGAGGGAAGGGATGTACCCCACAGAGGGAGGAGGCTTGGACCTGGAGGAGGTCTGGGCTTTTGGTATGGAGAGAGGGAAAGAGAGGAGAACCACCTTTTCCACAAAGCAGGGTTCAGGGGAAACAGCCTCTATCACAAGGACAGACACTTATCTTTTGCCTCTTTTTGCATCCTGAGCACTTAGCACAGTGCCAGGGACACATGAGACACTTAATAAATGATTATTGACTGACTAAAACACTCCCTGCCCTCAAGGAGCTTACATTCTCATGAAGGAGGCAACCTGTCCATATACAAGTGTCAACATGGAATCTAGGTATTGATTCTGACAGAAGGCAACAGTTGGGGGGGGGGGGAAGATGGGATTTTGGTTGGCACTTAAAGGAAGCCCAGGAAGCTAATAGTTGGAGATGAGAAGGAAGAACATTCCAGGAAAAGGGGAAGAACCAGAAAAAAATGTCCCAAGCTAAGAGATCCTGACTCCAGGCCCAGCACTCTGCCCACTAAGGGAAACCCAGGGTTATCAGAAATGATCTAGCTGAAGATCTAGCAAAGGAGATAAATAGGAAAAGAGGTAGGAGAGGGCAGTGTCCCGCAGACCTCAAGAGGAAGAGAGCATCAAGGGAGAGATGATTAAAGGCTTTTGAAGAAAATGAAGGTTGAGAAAAAGCCACTGGATTTGCCCCTTAAAATATCAGTGGTAACTTTGGAAAGAGCAGTTTTGACTGAATGCAAAGGTTGAGAGATGAGCCTTGTGTGTGTGATACAACAAGTTGGTATGGCTGTATGGTGAAGAATTTATGAAGGGAAGTAATGAGAGGAGGGACAGAAGGGTGGGACAGAGCCAACCTCTGAAGAGATTTGAATGTCAAATAAAGGAGGAGTTCATGGGCCTCTAGGTGGTACAGTGGGTAAAAAGCACCAAGCCTGGAGTTCAGAAGACCTGGGTTCAAATGTGACCTCAGACACTTACTAGCTATATAACCCTGGGCAAGTCACTTCACCCTGTTGGCCTCAGTTTCCTCATCTGTAAAATGAACTGGAGAAGGAAATGGCAAACCACTCCTGGATCTTTGCTAAGAAAACCCCAAATGGGGTTACAAAGTGTCAGGCAAGACTGAACAGCATCAAGATGTTTTGAGGTGGAGTGAGGGGGGTGTGGATAGGATTGATATGGCAAGGCCCAAGCTTTGCTTTAGGAAAACCATTTTTGTGGATGTACAGAGGATAGATTAACTCAGCAAGAGACTAGAGACAGGGAGACCCCTTAGCAGTCCTTTGGGAGGTGGGGCTGACAATGCCATCTTTCCAGCTCCCCCAGGGTCTTCCTTAACTCTTCTCCCTTACTCACCCTCCTCCCCCAATATCTAATCAATTGCCAGGCCTTATTTTTAAATCCAAGCTATTTGTTATATCTATGCCCTTATCTCCATTCTCAGGACAACCATCCCAATTCAGACTTATATCACCTCTTGCCTGAATTATTACAACAACTTCCTAATTAGTCTCCCTCTGCTTTTAGTCTCTGAGGTCAGATGAGGATTGGATGATCCAATAGGGTTTGGGGGAGCTCTTGTAGGGAGGGCTGACTTCCCTGAAGTTTCTCCCACATTTTGATCTCAGATTCATCTGCATTAGCAAGAACCTCAAAGTAGAAGAAAAGTCCTATCTGCTCCCACATAACAAAAAGATATTCTAGTCTGTGTCATTCCTCATGCTCAAGAAACATCAATGACTCCCTATCACCACTATGATAAAATATACATATCTCTATTTGACAATTAAAGTCCTTTATGATCAACCTACCTTTCATGGGATTTTTAAAAAACTCTTACTTTAAAAAAAAAAAAAAACCCTTACCTTCCATCTTAGAATTAATACTGGGTATTGGTTCCAAGGCAGAAGAGAAGTGAGGGCCAGGCAATGGGGGTTAAATGACTTATCCAGGGTCACAGAGCTAGGAAGTATCTGAGGCCACATTTGAATCCAGGTTTTTCTAACTCCAAGCCTGGCTCTCTAGCTACTGAGCCACCAAGTTGCTCCTCTTTCTAGGGTGATTGCCCATGAAAACCCCTCAGATATTTTAGACTCCAACCAGATTGGCCTACCTATACTTCCTCATATTCCATCTCTTATATTATGATTTTGATATATTTGATATTTGATATATTTGATATTATGATATATTATATTATCCACATTCCATCTCTTATATTATGATTTTGCACAGATGGTCCCCAAGACTGGAATTCTCTCCCTCTTCTCCCTACCTTTTATTATAATCCCTAGCTCCCTTCAGGGCTCACCTCAAGTGCCATCTCTAACAAGAACTTTTCCCAATTTGGCTGATTTTTAATCCCCCCACCCAAACCTACCCCCTTTTTACTTATTTTGTGAACTTTTCTATCCCCTCAGTAAAATGCAAGCTCAACGAGGGCAGAAACTGTCTCATTTTTGTATCTGTATCCCAGTGCCTGGGACAGTTTTAAGTAAATGTTTGTTTATTGATTCTTTCCAACTTCACACAATAATCAGGTCCTCATTGCCCCTTGCCGGGGTTATTTTCAATAGATTCCCAATTCCTGTCTCCAAACTCTTCCCCTGACAACCTATCTCTCCTTCGTCTAACTGCCAAGATTCTAAATCAGAAATCCTGTGGTATCATTCCACACTCAAAGTCCTTCTGGAACTTTCTAATGCCTTTGGGATAGAATGCAAACACCTTATCCTAGCATTTCAGACTCATTTCAGACCCTCCACAATCTGGCTCTGTTTTCATTTCCTATCACTCCCATTCCTACACTCTACTCAAGTCAAACAGGACTGGGCAGCTAGGTGGCCAGGGGATGGAACACTAGGTCTAGAGTTAGTCAATCAATCAATAAGCATTTATTAAGAGCTTACTGATGGGGCAGCTTGGTGGATCAGTGGATAGCCAGGGCCTGGGTTCATATCTGGCCTCAGATACTTCCGAGCTGTGTGACTGAGGACAAGTCACTTCACCCTTAATTGCCTAGCCCTTACCATTCTTCTACCTTGGAGTCAACACTTAGACTCTAAGACACAAGGTAAAGCTTTAAAAACAAAAACAAAATCTATTTCTCTTCATGATTCCATTTGGAGATTTCTTGAAAAAAAATCCTGGAGTGGTTTGTCATTTCCTTCTCCAGCTCATTTTTCAGATGAGGAAACTGAGGCAGGTAGATGGTGCAATGAATAGGGTTGGGCCTGGAATCAGGAAGACTCATCTTCCTGAATTCAAATCTGGCCTCAGACTCTTACTAACCATGTGATCCTGGCAAGTCACTTAACTCTGTTGGCCTCAATTTCTTTAGCTATAAAATGAGCTGGAGAAGGAAAGGGCAAACCACTCCAGTATCCGTGCCAAGAAAACCCCAAGTGGGGTCATAAAGAGTCAGACATGACTGAAATGACTGAACAAGAAGAGCTTACTATGCAAAAATATTCATAGCCACATTCTTTGCAATGTCAAAAAATTGAAAAATGAGGGGGTGTCTCTTGGTTGGGGAATGGCTGAACAAACTAGTATATGATGGTGACAGAATACTATTATGCTGAAAGGATTGATGATCTGGAGGATTTCTATATGAACTGGAAGAAGCTCAATAAACTGATGCAGAGTGAAGTGAGCAGAACCAGGAGAACATTGTACACAGAGACAGATACACTGTGGCACAATCGAATGTAATAGACTTCTCTACTAGCAGCAATGCAATGATCCAGGACAATTCTGAGGGACATCCAGAGAAAGAACTGTGGGAGCAGAAACACAGAAGAAAAACAACTGCCTGATCACATGGGTTTATGGGGCTATGAATTGAGGTTTTGGCTTTAAAAGATCACTCTATGGCAAAAATGAGTAATATGGAAATAGGTATCAAGTGATAACATTTATATAACTCAGTGGAATTGCTTGTTGGCTTTGGGAGGGGGGAGGGAAGAAGAGAGGAAAAGAAAATGAATCATGTAAATATGGAAAAACATTTTCAAAATAAATGAATAAAAAAAAAAAGAAGAGCTTACGATATGCCAGGCATTGTGCTAACTACTGGAAACATCTGGAAGATCTGAGATCAAATTTGACCTCAGACTCGTACTAGCTATATGAGCTTTATCATTCTTCACTGCTATCTACCTCAATTTCCTTAACTGTAAAATGGGGATCATAACAGCACCTACCGCTCAGGTTGTTGTTAAGATTAAATGAGGTAATGTTTGTAAAGGGCTTAGTTTTATAAGGTCTGACACATAGGAGGTGCTTAATAAATACTTATTCCAGAGGCAGCTAAGTGGCATAAGCCTACTAGTGTCAGGCCTATAGACAAAAGATCCTGGGTTCAAATCTGGTCTCAGACACTTCCTAGCTCTGTGACCCTAGACAAGTCATTTAACCCCCATTGACTAGTTCTTACCATTCTTCTGCCTTGGAACTAATACTTAGTACTGATTCTAAGAGAGAAGGTAAGGATTTAAAAAAACAAAGAAAGTTTACCCCCCAAAAGTAAAATAATGTTTATTCCCTTTCCCTTTAGGGTATTTAAAGACAAATTCACCCAGCCAGTAGGTAGTAGAGTTGTGTCTTAGACTATGCCTTCCTGCTCTGCTCCTTGTCCTTCTCTACATTGCCTTGATTCTTACCACAACACTGAGGCCACTTGGGGATCCTGGGCCTCTTCCAGCTCTGTCATCTTCCCTGCTACGCAAGAGCCTCACCTAGGAGCCATCTTTAAGGGTGAAGGGGTCTCAAAGACTTTCAAGCCTCCTTCTTCTGAGTAAAGGATCTTCATCTTTGTTATTCCCCTCTCCCAGACCCCTGTTGGACCCTGATTCTGACCTGGGTAGGGAATCCTCCCATAGGTGACAATTTCTGTTAGTAGGATGCCAAAAGACCAGACATCTGACTTGATGGTGAATGTCCCGTAGTTGATGGCTTCAGGAGCTGTCCACTTGATGGGAAATTTTGCTCCTAAAAGAAAGAATTACCTGAAT
Organism: Monodelphis domestica; assembly: GCF_027887165.1. Classification (NCBI taxonomy): domain Eukaryota; kingdom Metazoa; phylum Chordata; class Mammalia; order Didelphimorphia; family Didelphidae; genus Monodelphis; species Monodelphis domestica. Next base: position 368,949,529 of record NC_077230.1, on the reverse strand, counting down.
ATCCCACACATTTCCTTCCTCATTCCTTCAGTGGGAGGGTTTTCCTACCAGTGGGGCAGAATTTCCTTAGCTTTGGCTTTCCTACATTTCTGTGCCCAAACCCATCCTAACTGAGCCTTATCTGTCTCTGGGACTTTACCTCCCAATTGTAGGCCCCCTTTCCCCCCAAACTGTCTCCCCATTAGCTATATTTCCCCACATCCTTCCTCCAGGCAGGGGTCATTGAGTTGTATGTTCTCCAGTTACCTTGAGAGGTGATACCCTCTCAGAGCTATGATCTCCCCAGATACATTCCCCCTTATCCCATTTCGAGCCATGAACTAGTTTTATGGTCCCCTGTCTTCAATCCCTGTCCCCTGTGGTTCTCCTCTAGTATTGTGTGTCCCTCTGGCCCATTGAACTGCCATTTGGCCTCCTCACTTTCCCTCTCAAGCAATGCCCCTATTCCCACCCCACATATACTCACCCTCCCTAGCTGTGTACTCATTGTCCTCAATTAGCCGGGCCAAGCCAAAGTCAGCGATCTTACAGCTGAGTGTGTCTGACACGAGGATGTTGGCTGCCCGAAGGTCTCGGTGAATGTAATTCCGCTCCTCAATGAAGGCCATGCCCTCAGCAATCTGAGGGCTCAGAGGAGGAGGAGAAAGGTCAGCAGTCTTGGGCCCCTTCCTTCCCTGTCCCTTTCCCAAGATCCACTCCCAAAGCATTTGGTACTTCCTTCCTCTTTTCCCTACATGCCCACAGACCCCATCGCAATCTCACCTGTGCAGCCATATCCAGCAATTTGTGGATGGTTAGTTTGACCCCTGTTGAGGTTTTGAGGAAGTCTACGAGGCTCCCTGTGAATCAGAGTACTCAGCTGAGGGTAGAATCCTAAATTATGGGGAAAACTCTGCTGGGGGAAGGAACTTCAGTCTCTGTCAGAATTCTGAGCCACCACCAACTCCTCTACCTTGCCACTTTCCATAATTCCCTCCATCAGCAGAGAGCCACCAAAATAAGCCCATATTAAGCCTAGACTCTGAACTGGGTCTCAAGCACTTAACTAGCATAGAGAGGAGCAAGAAAGCGTAGAAAAAGATAGAAAGGGAGATGATAGAGAGGTCCGGAGGCCAGAAGAACCACATCGACACCCAGCTTTGGGGTGGAGTGGTGTGTTTGAGCCATTGTCAAGCACAGGGAACCTATATATTGTTCAGTGTGGCCCTGTTAGGAGCAGAATCTCAAAATTGGAGGCTAGGACTTGGGATATAGATCATCAAAGTTAGAAAGGACTTCAAAACACAGAATTGCAACTTGGGAAGACACCTTGGAGTCCAGAGAGTTAATTTAGAATACCAGAGCTAGAAAAAGGTCCTAGAGGAAAAGATCTTGAAACACAGAATATCCAAGTTAAATAGGAGAATGAAGAACATAGAAAATCAATATCAGAGGGGAAAAGGATCATAAAAAATAGTAGATAGAATCCCAGAGCTGGGAGGGAACGTAGAAAATAGAATGTCGAAGCTGGAAGAATCTCTAGCATACAGAATGTCAAAGCTGAGAGGAATCTTGGAATATAGAATGTCAGAGTTGGAAGGAACCTTAGATACAGAACGTCAGAGTTGGGAGGAACCTTACAACATAGGATGTCAGAGTTAAGAGGAATCTTAGAACTTAGGATGTCAGATTTGGGAGGTATCTTAGAACGTAGGATGTCAGAATTGAGAGGAACCTTAGAACATAGGATGTCAGAGTTGAGAGGAATCTTAGAATGTAGGATGTCAGAGTAGGGAGGAACCTTAGAACATAGGATGTCAGAGTTGAGAGGAACCTTAGAATGTAGGATGTCAGAGTAGGGAGGAACCTTAGATACAGAACGTCAGAGTTGAGAGGAACCTTAGAACATAGGATATCAGAGTTGAGAGGAATCTTAGAACATAGGATGTCAGAGTAGGGAGGAACCTTAGAACATAGGATGTCAGAGTTGAGAGGAACCTTAGAACATAGGATATCAGAGTTGAGAGGAATCTTAGAACGTAGGATGTCAGAGTAGGGAGGAACCTTAGAACATAGGATGTCAGAGTTGAGAGGAACCTTAGAACATAGGATATCAGAGTTGAGAGGAACTTTAGAATGTAGGATGTCAGAGTTGGGAGGAACCTTAGAACATAGAGTGTCAGGGCTGGGAAGGGAAACCTTTCAACAAAGGGCATAAAATATCATAGTTGGGATATAGAATATCAAATTTGGAAGAAGAAAATAATATCAGAACTAAGGGGAAGAGAAAGAATGTCAGAACTACACAGGATCTTATACTATCAGAGATTGGAAGGACCCTAGAACACAGAACACAAAATGTCAGACCTGGAAAAGACCTTAGCCCATAGAACATAGAATATCACAGTCATAGATGACCTTGAAATATAGAATGTCAGCGTTTGGGAGATGTTGATAGAATGTTGAAACTGGAAAAGACTCTAAAACGAAGATCATAGGATGCTGGAACTAGAAAGGATCTTAGAGAATATTGTGCCCAAGTTTTTGCAGGTAGAGAAATGTTCCAAGCTAGAAAGGATCTTATAACGCTGACTTGTCCACTGCCCAACTGGGCTTCAATGACTGAACTGAAATGAAAATGTAGGTTCCCTGATCCAGCCCAGGGCTCTTTCTGCTACCTCATAGTACACCCTTACTAGCCTGCTATTAAGATCCCAACCTTGGCGCCGAGGGCCATGTTTTCCTTTTCCAAGTCAGATTCTTTTGCCAATTACTGGGTCAAGGGGAGGGCAGGCAGGATGTCCCTACTCTTCGAATTGTAAAAGGGAATTACCCAAGGAGAGGTAGAGAGGCCTTTGGGTCTAAGCCAAGGCCTGAGTAAGTTCTGAAGCCCACGTCTGGTGCTGCTGACCAAAACTCTGTGGCTATGTTTAGGTGTGTGCGCCATGCTCCATGACCTCTTCCCTTTTAATGTTTCTGGGTTGTTCCCCTCCTCCTAGAGTAAAAGACCCTTTGGAGAACCTGGAACTGAATGTTCTAGGAGAACGGCTTGTTCCTACTCTATCCCTCCACCATTTCTCTGCAGGCTTGGGCCTGTTTGGCCACTCTTACTACCCAGGGGCTTGTGTAGATTCTCAGCACTAGAGGTGATCCTCAAGCTAAGGCAGGATGCCCACTTGTCAGGAATGATGCAGAGAAGATTCCACTTTAGTAATGGGTTCGTTTATTCTACGTGTGGGGAGCCGGGATTGCTTTGACTCCCTTTCTGGTGTGTTGTGGGTATGACACTGGGTAAGAGGGGACAGTTCCAGGGGACTGGCGTGTGTCAGGGGAAGGGTTGGCGATCCCGCCATGGCACCCACCATTCTCCATGTATTCAGTGATGATGTAGATGGGCTCCTGCGTGACCACTGCATACAGGCGTACCAGCCGTTGGTGCTGCAACTGTTTCATCAGGTTGGCCTCTGCCAGGAAGGCATCAGGGGACATGCTGCCCGCTTTTAGGCTTTTCACAGCTACCTTGGTGTGTCCATTATAGTACCCTGTGGTAGGGGAGAAGGAATTCCCAGGCACATGCTTGGAGGAAGCTTAAGGTTTGGGCTCCAGCCCAGTGCCCGTATGCCTACATATTTGTTGGGGGAGAAAGAACGAAGTCATCCCCTCCTTTTTCTTCTGGCAGCTGCTTCTCCACACAGGTCCTGCCACAGGCAAACAGCTGGGAAGCACAAACCTTGGGGTGGCAAGACCCAAAGGGCAGGACAGCGGCCTACTCCCAGTGCTCTATCCATGGGGCTAGCCCTCACTTACCCATCCAGACCTCCCCAAATTGGCCAGCTCCCAGCCTCTCCACCAGCTTCAGCGTCTCTCTTGGTACCTCCCACTCATCTTCCCACCAGGGCTTCTGTGGTTTCTGGGTCTGGCAGGGCCGGCTCAATCGAGTGCAGAGCCCATCTGAGACTTCTGTGGGCCCAAAGGGGTGCTTGGGTGAGGAGAAGCCCTGAACACACAACAGCTCCTCCCTCCCCAAGGGGATGGGGATTAGGGGTGAAGATACCTCTGCTTTTGTTTTTGCCACAGGAGAATGACTGCACGAGGGGCTAGACAGAGAGAGGTCTGGGGTGGGGGATTCATTTGGGCCCCTTAGCTAGAGCTGTGGGCCTGGGTTTGGCAGAAGCTAAAAGGTTGGGAATGGTGGTGGTGATTTTGGAGAGGGAGGTGTAGATGTTTGTGTGGGACTACAACTAGGACCTGAGGCCTGAAGGCCCTGCCTGGGTGGGTTTAGGGAAGCTGAGGATGCATCAGGGATTTGAACCTGAAGGCTAAGGGTTTGGGGAGGGGGCTCTGGATGAGTTGGGGGTGCAGAACTGAGGGAACAGGTAGGCTGGGCCTGAAGATCTAAGGGGATTGGGGACAGGGAAATCTGGGGCTGTGGCCAGGGCTCACTGGAGTAATGCTGGACCAGCTCATGCAGACCAGGAAAGGTGATTCGGGGGGAAATGTAGAAGCCACCATTGTCCAGATTGCGGATCTTGTAATGTTTCACCACCTCCCCCTGGTTCTGGTCAAAGTCTCGCACAGAGAGTGAGAAGGAACCTGCAGGGAATGGGAATAGTCAAGGTCAGGAGCCATTCATATCCCTCCACCCTCTACCCTCAAGCAGATGGCACCAAACTGGGAGAGATAACGAACACACTGAACGAGGGAGTCATGATCCCCAAAAGACCTTGGCGAGGGCATTGGGCTTAATCTAATTAGATGAAATTCAATGGAGATAAGTGAAACGTCTTATACTTGGGTTCAAACAGTTCAATTTCACAAGTAGAAGACAGGGGAAAAACATGGCTAAATAACACTGCCTGAAAAAGATCTGGGGGTCTTAACAGACTGCAAGTTCAATGAGTCAACAGTATGCTATAGCAGCCAGAAAAACTAACAGGATCTTGGGCTACATTTAGAGAGTAATGAATTGTTATTCTTGCTATACTCCAACCTCATCAGACCATATCTAAGGTGCTATGTTTAGTTAGGGCACCATATTTTAGGAAAGATATTCAAAATGTGGAGGGTGACCAATGAAGATGGTGAAGGGTCCTAAGTCCATGACCTATGAAACTTGGTTGAAGGAATTTGGCATAGTTAGCCTGAAGAGAAGATTCAGGAGGGACCTGATAGCAGTGTTCAAGTATGTGAAGGTCTGTCATGTGGAAGAGGGATTCGATTGTTCTATTTGACTTCAGAAGGAATAACAATGGGTGGAGGTTACAAAGAGCAACATTTGGGGAGGGACCCTTCCTAATAATTAGAGGTGTCCCAAAGTTAAACAGACTCAATCTCTGGAGGGGAAAGGTTCATCTGTTTTGGAAATCTTCAAACATAGGCTTAGGGACCACTCGCTGGTCCCTTATCTTATGGTTGGAATTTCTTTCCAGGTATGGGTTGATTAAGATGTCCACTGAGGAACCCTTTAATTCTGAGATGTTGGGATTCTGTGGTCCAGGCTCTGAACAATTCCACCCTACTTTCCTCTGCAGCATTGTTGACCACTTGACCTCCCTTCCCTTCTTCTGCTGAGGTCTTCTAACCCCCTCACCTGCAGTTGTCTCACTCTCTCTGATCAGGAAGGATCCATGGGTGTTCCCAGGGGCCAGAAGTTGTCTCTCAGCATCCTTCCGACTCAGGTCCTTGAAAAACCAACTGTAGCAAGACCCAGTCAGGTCTCTCTCCCATAGTTTTCAAAAAAGTCTCCCTTGCCACATCAGGGTCTCCCTATGTTTCTCCCTTTGTAATGTCCTGGGAATTCATTCATCATCTGGGAATGAGCTGGGAGTTGGGGTAGGAAACAGTCCAATGTCACCTCCAGCCTGCTGAAATCAAGGCCTGGAGGGCCAAGATGAGCCCAGGAAACTTTAACAGGAAATCCTGGTACTTCATCTGGTTAAGTTCAAGTTTGTTCCTGGATTGTTACAGCCCAAAGGGGCCTTAGAGATCATTTTATCCTGCCCTCTTGTTTTATAGAAGAAGAAATATAAACACCAAAGAGAAGGAATTTGTCCAAAGTCATCTAGTTAGTAAAATGACAAAGGTAGAATCTGTCTCTAAATCCAGCATTCATTTTAAGTAGAACATAAGCTCCTTAAAGACAGGGACCCTTTTGTTTTTGTCTTTGAATTCCTAAGATCTTGTACAGTTCTGGCTCTTGGTATTTAATTTAATTTTTATTTTAAATTTTATTAATCATTAATTAACAATTAATTTAATGGATTAATATCAATGAATTATTTATATACTATATGATATAAAATAATTAACAATAAAATTAATTAATTTAATTTACACTTTAATTAAGTAACATTTTAATAAATGTTTAGTGAATTGAACTAAACAAGAACTTCCGGGATTCTGTGACATTTCTGGAGTTTCTTTTACCTCTACTTTGGGTATCTGAAAGCCCTGTTTTGGATATTTCTCTGTTTATTCTCTTTCCTGGCCAATAAATCCTAGAAAAATAGTCTAGCAAGAAAGGAAACTAGGCAGAAGGAATGGAGCAAGATTTAGTTATCTAGTAATGATTGCATTGGAAAGTGAAGGTAACTGGGAACCTGGGAAGAATATTGCAATTGGAGTTAGAAGTTCTAGGTTCAAATCTCACTCACTATGAGCAAATCTCTCTCTCTCTTTTAAACCCTTACCTTCTATTCTAGAATCAGTACTGTGTTGATTCTAAGGCAGAAAAGTGGTAAGGGTTAGGCAGTGGGGGGTAAGTGACTTGTCCAAGGTCACATAGCTAGGAGGTATCTGTGCCCAGATTTAAACCTTGGACCTCCCATCTCTGGGCCTGGATCTCAATCCACTGAGTCACCTAGTTGCTCCCTCCCAGTAAGCCTCTTAACCCCTTTGGGCCTCAGTCTTCTCCTTTGTAAAATGAAAGGGTGGAATTAGAAGAGCTTTAAAGACCCTTCCAGCTCTGTGTTCCAGGGCCACGATAATAATAAGAAAGATCAGGGGTCAGGATAATTACAGGACAGGACTCAATGAATTGGATTGGGGGCTTTGGGATCAGGGAATGTTTAGAAAGCAATGAGAGCTGAAAACCCTAGATCCAAAAGCTGACCCACTCCCCAGGGCTATGGATGCTTGGAAGTCTCTGTTTCCCTCAAATGTGACTCTTTTTCCCCATCCTTCCCCGCCAGATACTCACGGCTCAGGCTCCAGGCTGTTAACTTTGGCCACAAAATTGAAGGGAATGAAGCCCTCCTGGCCAGTGGTCAGGGACTGTGCCTTCCACCATTCTCCATTCCTGCAGATGGAGGGGACCCAATTGATCCTCAGAGACTGGCCCAAGCGATCTGAGCCCACCCTCAGCCTGGTCCCTGGGTGGAAGGAGATCCAGGACTCTACCCTCCCCGACTAGAGGGGCTGGAGAAGACTCACTGCTCCAGGATCTTGAGCTGCTCCCCCTTCTCAAAGCCCAGGTCCCCATCATGGGAGGGTTTATAACTGTGCAGGGCGATGACCAGGTTATCTGTGAAGGTCAGATCCATAGGTAAGGAAGAGGGGCAGGGATGGATGAAAGTTAGGTAGCATCTCTATCCCTGCGTGCGTGTATCAACAAAACAGAGAGGCCAGAGGTCCATGAATCAGGCATGCAACTTAGAAAGCCAGAAAGAGAACAAATTAAAAAGTTAGATAGCAGGTAGAAGTCAAAGACAGACCAAGGGGAACCGGAAACCCCTGAGAGAAGAGGGGGACACAAGGAGGCATACAAGTCAATGAGACAGCAGGCCAGGGAATGAAGTAAAGATATATGGGCTGCCCAATCTCCCTCCACACACCGCTGTGAGGTAAGGTACCTTGTAACGGAGACACAGGTGGGTCTAAGCCATTATAGTCGACCAAGGGATCCCGCACTTCAGAACCATTCCTCATTGGGAGCTGGGGAAATGGAGGACCAAGCACATAACTCTCAATGGGGAGAAGGGCAGAGTCCCATCTCTAACAACAGCTTCTGGTCCCATGCTCATCACCCAGCCTCCTTCAAAAGGGCAGCCCAGACTGTGAGGAAGGGATCTGAAACTCATTCTCATCCTGTTCCCGACTTGCTGGGAAATCTTGGGGAAATTCCTTTCTTTTTCTGGGGAATGAGAGATCTCTAGGGTCATTTCAAATGCGGGGTTTAGGGGCGGGCTTTCCCCCTCTCCCCAAGAACAATTTGAAAGCTTTAAAGGCTCTCACCATGTCCTTAGCATCCAATGGAACAATAGGGTAGTGGCATCGTTCGCACACGTCGATATTTTCCATCCAGTCCTCATCGAGGCTGGAGCTGCAGCAGCAGCCCATGGTCCCTGCAGGAAGAAGGGGGAAGGGGAGGAGGAGTGAGAAGATGGGGTCATTTTTCCATGGCACCATTAAAGGTGGTTGCCCAACCACAGAGAGCCCAGGTTGCCCAGCTCTGGTACAAGTATGGGCAAAGTCAGGAAGAGGCTTGGGTTTTTGCGTCCTTCCTATGCCCACCCTCCCTTGCGGGGTCTCCACCCTCCCACCTGGGTTCTGTAAACTGCCATCTACACCTTTGCCATCCTCACGGCTACTTCCTGCCACCCCCTCCCCCATATCTCTAGGACTTGAGCTCCCAAGATACAATCCCCCTACGCCCAAAAGAAGGAAAGAGATCCGAGCCATGGCAACTCCCATCTCAGGGAAGAGGCCAAGGAGCCAGTCATTCCCTGCGGATGGACCCATGAGGAATCTTGGGGGTTCTTTTGCTGGGGAGTGGGGGCCTCGTCTACAGGCAGAAGGGTAGAAGAGTCGAAATTTAGGGCTAGGAAGCCTCCTTCCTGCACAGGTGGCTTTCTCCTTTGAGCCAGGCATAGGGTAGGGGTGGAAAGGAAGAGAATGTTACAAACAGCCCTGAGATCAGAGCAACTAGGGTGAAAGTCTTAGCCCTACCGTTTTCTAGCCATGTGACTCTAAGCCAAGTCACTTCTCTTTGAACCTCCATTTTCTCATCTGTAAAATGGGGCTAATAATACAGACCTTTGTGATTTTTAGAGCCTTAACAAGTAAGAGGCTTTTTAACCTTAAGACACAGTGGAAGTATGAGTTCTTGTAATTATGAGGGATAGAGGGTCCAAAAAGTCATCCTTTGTGTCTAATTTTACAGTCAGAAAGAAGGTAAGGGTGACTTATTGGTCTTGACATCAGAGCCTGGCTATAAGCTTGCCAGTCTGAGCCCGCCTGAAGCCAAAGAGGGGAAAAGAGAAGTATCACTGAACCACAGAATCTCAGACCTCTGACATCTTTCCCAGGGTATCCAGTTCCTCTTAGGACATTACAAAAGGAATAAATGCAATGTTCATCAAAGCCGTAAGTAGTATCTTTCTAAGACCATCAGCAAGTATTATCTGTAATGAGGATAAGTTAGAAGTCTTTCCACTAAAAGATGCCCTTTATCACTGCTATTATTCAGTATTATACTAGAAATGCTAGTTATAGCAATAAGAGAAGAAAAATAGAAGGAACTAAAACAGACGAATGCAGAAATGAAACTATCACTCTTTGTGGATCATATGATGGTTCACTTAGAAAATCCCAGAGAATTAACTAAAAAACTACTTGAAATAATTAACAACTTCAGTAAAGTTGCTGGATATAAAATAAGCCCATATAAATCATCAGCATTTTTATGCATTACCAACAAAGTTTAGCAGGAAGACATAAAAAGAGAAATTCCATTTAAAATAATTGCACGGGGACAATGGATTGAGAGCCAGGCCTGGAGATGGGAGGTCCTATGTTCAAATCTGACCTCAGGCACTTCCTAGCTGTGTGACCCTGGGCAAGTCACTTAACCCCCATTTCCTAGCCCATACAGAACCAGTATTATAGTATTGATAGAATAGTATTGATTCTAAGATGGAAGTTAAGGGTATAAAAATAAAACAAAATCAGATTATTGGGGACACTTGGAAATCTGCATGCCAAAACAAATCCAGGAATTATATAAATGAACATTTTTTGCACAAAAAAGTCAGATTAAACAATTGGAGAAAAATGAATTACCCATGAGAAGGCTGAGCCAATATAATAAAAATGATAATTCTACCTAAATTAATTTACCTACACAGTGCCATACCAAATTACCAAAAAATTATTTTACAGAGCTAGAAAAAAAATAATAGCAAAATTCATCTAAAAGAACAAAAGGTCAAGAATCTCCAGAGAATCAATGGGGAAAAAAAGGAGGCAAAGCAAGGTAGCTCACCAGTGCTATATCTCAAATCATATTACAAAGTAGTAATCATCAAAACAATCTGGTACTGGGGGGCAGCTGGGTAGCTCAGTGGATTGAGAGCCAGGCCTAGAAATGGGAGGTTCTGGGTTCAAATCTGGCCTCAGATACTTCCTAGCTGTGTGACCCTGGGCAAGTCACTTGACCCCCATTACCTAGCCCTTATTACTCTTCTGCCTTGGATACACAGTATTATATACATTATACCAATACACAGTATTGACTCCAAGACAGAACAAAAGGGTTTAAAAACAAACAAACAAACAAAAAAACAACAATTTGGTAGTGGCTAAGAAATAAAATGGTGGATTAGTGGAATAAATTAGGTACACAATTCACAGTAGCAAATTACTAGTAATCTAATGTTTTTAAAACCCAGAGATCTAAACTTTGGGGACAAGAAATCACTAGCTGACAAAAAATTCCAGGGAAAATTGGAAAGAAATTTGAAAGAAATTAGGCATTGGCCAATATCTCATATTGTAATACCAGGATAAGTTTAAAATAGACATATGATTTAGACATAAAAGGAGATATCATAAGCAAATTAGAAGAGCATAGAATATTTTATCTTTCAGATTTCTTGATAAGGGGAGAGTTTATGACTAAATGAAAGATAGAGAATACAGAATGCAAAATGGATAATTTAAATTATAACAAATCATAAAGGTTTTGCACAAATAAAACCAATGCAACCATGATTAGAAGGAAAGCAGGTATGATCCTGGGCAAGTCACTTGACCCCCACTGCCTAGCCCTTACCACTCTTCTGCCTTAGAACCAAAACCCAGTATTGATTCTAAGACAGAAGGGAAGGGTTAAAAAAAAAAAGAAGGAAAGCAGGAAACTGGGGGAAATTTTTGACATTAATTTTCTCTGATAAAGGCATCGTTTCTCAAATATATAGAGAACTGACTCAAATTTTAGAATACTGTACAAGTCATTTCCTTAATTATAAATGGTCAAATGATATGAACAGGCTGTTTTCAGATGAAGTAATCAAAGCTATTTGTGGTCAGATGAGAAAATGCTCTAAATCACTATTAAAAACATTTTTTTTTGCCCTTACTTTCGGTCTTAGTAACAACTCTAGGACAAGGGCTAAGCAAATGGGGTTAAGTGACCTTCCGAGGGTCACACAGCTAGGAAGTGTCTGAAATCAGATTTGAACCCTGGTCTTTTTGACTCCAGGCTTGGTACTCCATCCACTGTGATGCCTAGTTGCTCCTCTAAATCTCTCTTGAGTAAAGAAATGCAAATTAAACCCATTCTGAGGTACCACCCCACACCTATCAAGTTTGCTAATATAACAGAAAAGGAAAATGATAAATGTTGGAGGGAATGTGAAAAAACTGGAGCAAACGATGCTCTATTGAAGATGTGAACTGATCCTGGAGAGCAATTTGGAACTATGCCTAAAGGAGCTGTAAAACTGTGTGTACCCTTTGACCTAGCAATACCATTATTAGATCTGTACACCCAGAGAGATCAAAGGAACAAGAAAAGGACCTAGTTATACAAAAATATCTGTAGCAGACCTTTTTGTGGTGGAAAAAATTTGGAAATTGAGGGGATACCCATCCACTGGGGAATAGCTGAATTAGTTGTGATATATGATTATGATGGAATGTGCTAAGAAACAATGAGCAGGATGGTTTCAGAAAAACTTGGGAAGACTTACATGAACAGATGCAAAGTGAAGTGAGCAGAACCAGGAGAACAGTTTATACAGTAATAGAATACAATGATCCTCTGTCAATGACTTAGCCATTCTTAGCAGTACATATGATGAAAAATGCTAGCCACTTCCAGAGAAAGAACTAATAGAATCTGAATGCAAATTGAAGTATTTTTAAGTGTTTATTATTTTTTTTTTAGGGAGGACAACATGACTGATATAGAAATGTTTTGCATGACTGCATGTATATAACCTGAAGGGGGAAAAGAGGGAGAAAAATAATATAGAATTAAAAAAAATTTAAATGAATGTTAAAATTTTTGTTTATATGTAATTGAGAAAAAAAATAAAATAAAGAGTAAATGCAAAAATAAATAATAACATCTCAGACTAGTGGTTATATAGCCTCTAACACTGCCAGGGACAAAGAGCTCACTACTTCATTAACCACACTATCCCACTTGGGAATGCTCTATTTATTCATTAGTCCCCTCCATATAGGAAGATCAATCTGTGTTCCTGAAACTGCTTCTGGATTGTCCCAAACTCTTCCCTCTAGCTCCCGATCTCTTCCTGTCAAGATCATCCTCTTAAGCACTTATCCAAAATCTTCCCCCCCCTCCTCCCAAAATGAACAGAAACCTCCAGGTGGAGTCTAACCAGGGCAGGAGACACCAGGCCCATCTCTCCCTCAATTTGAATGCTTTCCTTTTCTTAATGCTGCATAAGATATACAGACTTTTCTTGGATGCCCTTTCACATTAGGGGAAGGGAATTAATATTTAAATAGGGTCCACTGCATGCCAGATACAGCACTAAACACTTCACAAATGTCTCATTTGAATCCTCAAAACAACTTTGGGATGCTTATTATCCCCTATTTTACAGTTGGGGAAACTGAGGCTGGGAGAAATTAAGTGTCTTGTCAAAAATGTCTAAGAGTAGATTTGAACTCAGGTCTTCTTGAGTCCAGGCCCAGTGCTCCATTCACTGATCCATATGGCCGTCTGCTGAAACTTGAATTTGAGTTTGCAAACCACTAAATATCAGAGGGAGAAAAGATGAACTGAGCCTACTACAGGAGGGTTAGGCCTTTGGCCTTTGGAAAGAGCTGGAGAAAGGATTAGATTGAGGGAGTTAAAACTGCAGAAAGATAGAAGATGAGCAGAAAATCTGGAAATCCAGGATCCAGGCCAAGGGCAGACTGTCTAAGGGAATGTTGGAATCCTAGGATATGGGAGCAAAATCCAGGGAGCAGATGTCCAGAGCTTCTCTCTAGGACTGGGCCTAAAAGATAGAGCCTGGGACAATGGGGAATATTTATAGCCAAAAAGCCTCATATTTATGCTCAGGAATGACAAGCTATATTTTTTGACTAAGCTGAGTACTTATAATTTATCTGTCTTTATGAGCAATTCAAATTTATATAAATTGCCAGAACTTTAGAAAAGTGCTTTTAAGGGGGCAGCTGGATGGCTCAGTGGATTGAGAGTCAAACATAGAGATGGGAGATTCTGGGTTCAAATCTGCCCTCAGACACTTCCTAGTTGTGTGATCCTGAGCAAGTCACTTGACCCCCATTGCCTAGCCCCTACCACTCTTCTGCCTTGGAACCAATACACAGTATTGAGTCTAAGATGTAAGTTAAAGATTTATTTTAAATATCATATATAGATTTATATGCATTTAATAAATGATAAACATGTAATATAAAATACATTTATATTTAATCTATTTTATATATAATTTACAATATATTTATATATAAAACAAATATAAAAATAGATATCTATAAATATTTCTATATCTATAATATAATAAATACATTTATATATATTTATTTTTTATATTTTATATATCATATGTATTATATATTTATTATATGTTTAATTATAACATTAATAATTAATAACATATTAAACATATAAATATGAATATATAATAAATAGATTTCATGTATGAATATATATTTAAGTGCTTTTAAGAAACCCCAGGGTCCTAATACTTCCCCTTGACCTGATACCGAGGACCTAGCCGGGGAGGCTGGGTTCAGGTTCTGATCACAAGGTAGGTCTTTGCATGGTGGTGGGACAGATGTGGAGTTCAGAACTATCTGAGGAAACATCTTAGTGGCTAGTTAGCAGCTGATCAAAGGTAAAGAGGTTCCTCCAGAAACATTGGCCTTGGTGGGACATGAGATTTCATTCATACCCAGAGATGGCTTCTCTATTATAATGTGTTGTGCTATATATGTGTTTATCTATGTAGACAATGGAGAAAGTGGGTTCCAGATCTGCCTCTAATTTACTTTTAGATCTTAGGTGGAGTCATCTCTGAGTCTGAAGTCCTCATCTCTCTGGACTGGCAAAAATAATATTTGTACTACCTGCCTCCTGCCATCTTGGGAAGGTCAAAGTCAGCCAATCATCCAATGAATGGTTATGGCGCATCCACTCCATGCCAGGCACCATGCTAAGTGTTGAGGACTCAGAAAGACACAAAAGATAGTCCCTGTTCCCAAGAAGTTCACATTCTTAAGTGGGGACATAATGACGGTCAAAGTGAAACCTTGAAAGTTTTCTTGGAGCTTTAGACCTCATTGTTATGGCCCTTTGGTTTGGGATGTATGTATACATGTGGCTGTGGCTGTTGTGCTTGGTGAGTTTTGTATAAGTAAGTATGTAGCCCCTCTGCATATGCATGTGGTGGGGGAAGAGAATAATGATGCCTATGAGAGTGCATCTCTGTGAATAAGACCCAGGGGTGAATATGACTTTCACCTGTAGGCAGACCCCACAACTTTCCAGTTCAATCGATACCTGAATAGAAATTCCTTGAGCCTATATAACATGTTAGGAACTCCATGTGTCTCTGTGTTTGCATGTGTGTAAGACTTTGCATGTTCAATATTACACGCTAGGAGCAACTTGGCAGCATGGTGGATAGAGTACCAGGTCTAGAAGACTAGGGTTCAAATCTGACCTCATACAAAATAAAGCCACGTAAATCATCAACATTTCTACAGATCTCCAACAAAACTCAGCAGCAAGAGTTAGAGAGAGATTAAGTTAGAAAGTTGGAAATTGAGTTTAGTTAGAAAGTTAGAAATAGAGATTAAGTTAGAAAGAGAACCATTTCACTCTAGACAACATAAAATATTTGGGAATCAATCTGCCAAGACAAAGACAGGAATTATATTAACACAACTACAAAACACTTTTCACACAATTAAAACTAGATCTAAATGATTGGAAAAATATTAATTGTCCATGGGTAGGAAGAGCTAATGTTAAAAAAATGATAATCCTACCTAAATTAATTGACTTATTCAGTGCCATACCTATCTGCCAATTTTTTTTATAGAATTAGAAAAAATTATAATAAAGTTCATCTGGAAGAACAAAAGATCAAGAATATCAAGGGAACCAATAAGAAAAAATGTGAAGAATGGGGGCTTTTCAGTACCAGATTTTAAACTGTACCACAAAGCAGTGATCATCAAAACAATCTGGTACTGAATAAGGGATAGAAAGGTGTATCAGTGGAATAGAGTAGGGGTAAATGACCTCAGCAATCTAGTGTTCAATAAACCCAAAGATCCCAGCTTTTGGAACAAGAACTCACTATTTGGCAAAAACTGCCAGGAAAAATTGAAAAACAGTATGGGAAAAATTAGGATTAGATCAATATCTCACACTCTGTATCAAGATAAATTCAAAAAGAATATATGACTTAAATATAAAGAGTGATGTTATAAGTAAATTAGGTGAATGTGGAATAGTATACATTTCAGATCTATGAGGAAGGGAAGAATTTAAGACCAAGCAAGGGATAGAGAACATTACAAGATGTAAAATGAATAATTTTGATTATATTTAGTTAAAAAGTTTTTACACAAACAAAACCAATGCAACCCAAATTAGAAGGGAAGCAACAAACTGGGGGAGAAATGTATAACAAAATTCTCTGACAAAGGTCTAATCTCTCAAATATATAAGGAACTAAGTCAAACTTACAAGAAATTAAGTCATTCCCCAATTGACAAATGGTCAAGGGATATGAATAGGCAGTTTTCAGATGAAGAAATCAAAACATATCAATAATCATGAACAAGTGTTCTAAATCCTTCCTGATTAGAGAAATGCAAATCAAAACAACTCTGAGGTACCACCTCACACCTAGCATATTGGCCAATATGACAGTAAATGAAAATAATAAACGTTGGACAGGATATGGCAAAATTGGGACACATGCATTGCTGGTGGAATTGTGAACTGATCTAACCATTATAAAAAGTTGAACTAGATTATTTAGGAGTAAGGTTGCCAGGAATTTAGTCAAATTCCAAAGAGATTTATTTTAACAATTTATTTATAAAATATAGAAAAAGTGAAAGTAAGAAAAATCAAAGAGAGAATAGGGTAAGATATTTAGCCTACGCACTAAATACTTTGCTCCAGCCCCTGGCTCAACCCAGGCAGGACTAATTAGCCCTTAGCCAGAGGGGTCTCAGTCTTGAGCTGAGGACCTGGGGATGCAGGGAGCCTCTCTCAAGAGGGTAGGTCTCTCCTGAGGCTAGTCCCTTCAGAAAATCCAGGAAAGGAGTCAGCCTTTTTTCACTCACCCCACTTGATAGTTTTAAGGAAAGTAGAAGCAGTTGGAGATTCTCAGTCAGAGCTCCTCAAAGTCAAGTTGAAGCCAAAGACCAAAAAGACCCTTCACAGGAAGTTCTTGGCATTTTAAAAGATCATTCCTTTTTGTCACTTCCTGTGACTTTCTTCCATTTTACATGTACCAATTACAACTAAGACTTTGCTTAGGACTGCCCAAACGGCAGACAGTCGATTCTGATTTGTCACCCACTATCACACATGTGGGTCACAGACCTCCCCCACTCAATTGTAAGTGGGGTGTATACACTTCTGGTGATTAAATCTAAAAATGGGCAGCGGAGAGTTAATTTAATCTTCACACCATTTTGGAGGGCAATTTGGAAGTATGCCCAAAGGGATCCAGCAATACCACCACTAGGTCTGTTTCCTAAAGAGATTTAAAAATAATGGGAAAGGACCTGTTCGTACAAAAATATTTATAGCTGTATTTTTTTGTGGTGGCAAAAAATTGGAAAATGTTGCGATGTCCCTCAGTTGGGGAGTGGCTGAACAAATTGTGGTATCTGCTGGTGATGGAATACTATTGTGCTATACTATTGAACTATTTGATTTCTATAAGAACTGGAAAGACCTCCATGAACTGATCTGGAGTGAAATAAACAGAACCAGCAGAACATTATACATAGTAACTGAAACACTGTGGGACAATTAGATGTAACAGACTTTGCTACTAATAGCAATACAATGATCCAGGGCAATTCTGAGGGACTTAAAAGAATGCTATTCAGGAATTTCATGTGAACTGGAAGGACCTCCAGAAATTGATGCAGAGTGAAAGGAGCCAAACCAGGAGAACTTTGTACACAGAGACTGATACACTGTGGTACAATTGAATGTAATAGACTTCTCTGCTAATAGCAATGCAATGATCCAGGACAATCCAGAGGAACACAGGAGAAAGAACATCCAGAGAAAGAACTGTGGGAGCAGAAACGCAGAAGAAAAACAACTGCCTGATCACATGGGTCAATGGAGATATGATTGGGGATGTAGACTCTAAGCAATGTGAACCTTAAAAATTCTCAAACCCTACTTCATAAGGTTAGGATTGTGAACCTTAAAAATTCCCCATTGGGACCATTTCTCCATTTGGGCAGTGAAGGTACTTGATCAGAAATGTGAGAACTCTACTTCACCATACTTAAGCATGCCTTAGGAGAAGATAAAGTTGTAAACTCCCTGCTGAACAATGAAAAGTACTTAAACCCATACTTAAGCCATGCCTATTTTAGGACTAATACAAAAGGGTGCTAAGTACCTATAAAGGTCAAGCAACTTGTGAATTTACAAAGAACAAAGAGGTGAGAAACTTACTCAGAGCTTTCCTGGTGTGAATTACTCAAAAATTTACAGCTTCTTAGGAGTGAACTAAGAATGGTCTGTTCTTTGAAAAACGTCTACTGTGATTGGTAGATATAAGGACTTAGGGGAGGTGACATAGGAGAAAATGCCCTTTAAATAGGAGCTCAGATTCATTCAGAGGGGTATTCAGATTGAGGATTGAGCTGGTGGAGTCAGCTGAGATGAAGCTGGCCTGGTGTCATTAGAATCCTTGCTTGGACAAATCTTGTGGTGAGTGATTAAGGACTGACTGATCTTTCTCTTAAGGGCTTAGGCCTGGGTTGGCCAGGGCTGCCCTGGGCTGGCCTATCCTTTTCTCATTATTCCCTTTTTCTCTCTTTCTCTCCTTTTCTTTAATTCCTCATTTGTATTAATTAAAATCTCTATAAAACCCAGCTGACTTTGGTATATTTGAATAACTGGGAATATTTCCCTGGCGACCACCTTATATTTGATTTAAAAACAAAACACTGTAGTGAAAACATATTTCCTGCGGTCACAACTTACTCATCCACTCTTATATCTATTACAATTTAAGTCTTCCACTATTTAATCACTACAGTTTATGACAACCAACTATTTTAATTATTACAGCAATCACCCTAGTGCAAATATTAATAATATGGAAATGGGTCTTGATCAATGGCACATGTAAAACCCAGTGGAATTGCTCATTAGCTATAGGAAGGGGGAAAGAACATGAATCATGTAACCGTGGAAAAATATTCTAAATTAATCAATTAAATAAAATTGTAAAAAACCAGGCAAATTAATAAAAGCCACAGAAAGTAATATTTAAAAATAAAAGAATGCTATCCACAGCTAGAAAAAGAACTGTGGGAATATAAATACAGAAGAAAACAAATGATTTATCACTTGTTTATATGGGTATCGGACTTGGGGTTCTGGGTTTAAAAGATTACACCATTACAAAAATGAAAGATATGGAAATGGGTTTTGAACAATGATACATGTATAATCCAGTGGAATTGCTTGTCAGCTCCAGGAGTGGGAAGGGAAGAGGGGAGGGAGAAAACATGAATCATGGAACCATAGAAAAATATTTTTGAAAAGTAATAAAATTATATCAAACCTGGCCTCAGACAATTCCTAGCTGCGTGACCCTGAGAGAGTCACTTAACCCTAATTGCCTGGCTTTTTATCGCTCTTCTGCCTTGGAATCGATACTAAGACAGAAGGTAAAAATTACAAAAACAAAAAGCCAATACCACATGCCTGTGTGTGTATGTGAGAGAGAGAGAGACTCCATTTGGTGGACATATGAGTGTGTTTGTAAATGGAGGTGTCTGGGTGTGTGTAGGGTTGTTACACCTCGGGTGATCACATATTTGTAAGCCTGAGCATCTATGCTTGGGGATAAGAGAGGTGTGTTTTCTGTGTATAAAAAGAGGTGAGAGCTGTTGGTGCTGTGAACCCTCCACCCCCAGCTGCCCTCACCCAGGAGGGTTCCCCATCTGATGCTGACTGTTCTTAGAGAAAACACAGGAAGCCACTTCAGATGCAAAGCGAAGACTGCAGCAACAGGACATGGGAAGTGGCATGGGCAAGAGCCGCCTTCTCCCAGGCAGAGTGGAGATTGGAGGTTTGTGTGTGAGCCTCCAGTCTGCATCAGGACCCTAGCCCTGCCCCATCTACCTTCCCTCATGCTGCCCAGAGACCCAGTTTCTCCCATCTTCCCAAGGAATGGAAGCCCAAACAGGGTAGTACCAATCCCCAAGGAATGAAAGTGAAATGATGGGACTTGAGCTGGGCAGAGAGGAAAGTGTGGTGCCCTGCCCTGCCCTGTCTGAGGTCCCATTGCCCCTCAACCAGTCTCCACAATACCCTGAGGATGATAGTAGGAAGGGTCCTCTCCCCAGGTCCTACCTCCATCCCCAAACACTCACCCTCCTTCTGATAGCATTCATAGGACCTAAAATGTCAGAACTTAGACCAGAGAAAGCAAAATCTGGGAGATCTTTAGCACATCCTGACTCCAGGTCTTGTCTCTTGCTTCATCTCTGTCTCCTGACTTCCTTTGAGTCCCAGATGAAATCCTTCCTTCTTCAGGAAGCCTTTCCTCATCCCACTTGATGCTAGAGCTTTTCTTCTGTGAATGATCTCTGTAGCCTGTATGTAGCTCGGCTGTTCAGAGACATTTGGATGTTTGCCTCTCAGAATAGACGAGGAGCTCCTCGAGAGCAGGAATTATATTTTGTCTTTCTTTGCATCCCTGGAGCTTAGCACAGTGCCTGGCACATAATAGGCACTTCATAGATCCATGTTGACTGACTGACTGACTGATAAACTGAAAGCTATCCCCCAGTTTCTACCCGATGAGAGTCTGAATTAGATGTCTCCAAATACACCTAAAGAAAAAAAAATCCAAACCCTTACCTTCTATCTTACAACTGATACTAATTCTCATTTCCAGGGCAAAAAAGGTATAAGACTAGGCAATTGGGCTTAAGTGACTTGTCTAGGGTCACACAGCTAGGGAGTGTCTGAGGCCACATTTGAACCCAGGCTTTAGAACCCAGTGTGGCAGAGACAGAAGGAATCTTAGAACCCAGAATATTACAGGACCACTAGGTTGAGAAGGAAACTTAAAGGTCATCTTCTTCAATTTCTTTTTTTATAACTAAGGAAGCTGAGGCCTAAGGCCACCCAGGACCTAAAACAGTGCCGAGTGGATGGCCAAGTAGGCCATCTTACTCCATCTCTGCTGCTATCCCGATCATGGACCCCTGAGAGGCCCACACCAAACATACATGAACAGGCGTGGGTCATTGAATTCCTTAGGAGGCCATTATTGCCCCCATACCCAACTTGAGAAAGAACGTACTCAGCAACAATAATGTCCATGTTCTAAATAACCCTTGGGTTCCCCAATTCTCTCTGGTTTATGAAGCATTTTCTTAACAACAACCTTTTGATTCAAGAGCTATCATCTCCATTTCATCAACGAAGAAACTTATTTATCTCCTCCATCCCAAAGGGGTAAAACTCATACAGCTGGTAAAGGGCTGAAGCAGGCCTCAGACCCAGATTTCAGGGCCCCCAGGTTTTCATTCCTTTGTACTATACTATTGGGTCAGCAAAATGTCTGTGGAAATTGTGTGTCAAAGAAAACTCCAGTGGGGGTGGAGAGCAAGCAGGAGGGCCCCAAGAAAGATTGGGCTTCAGAAGAATTGGTAAGAGTGGGGTCTTCCCCCTTGCACCCCAAATTATCTCCCTCCATTTCCTGAAGTTCCATCTATCACTCACATTCTAATCTTGCTTCATCATATATTGGAAGGTATTTTTTCTCACAATAGCTCTAGAAAGAAGTTCCTCTAAACATTATCATGGTAGTCAAGGAGGTGAGACTTAGGAACGTACATTACAGATTTGGTTTTAGTACTGGAGGTAATTGGGTTCAACCCCTGTCATTTTACAGGGGAGGAAGCTGAGGCCCAGAGATGTGGAGCAATTTGTCCAAGCTCATATCATGAGTAAGTGACATATCAAGGATTTGAACCCAGGTCTTCCAACTCCTGATTCATACACTTTCCACTCCATCAGGAACTGGAATCCAAATCTCCTGACCCAACCAGAGTTCTCTTGGTTTGGCCTCTCTCTCTCTGTCTCTCTCTCTCTATCTCTCTCTGTCTGTCTCTCTGTCTCTCTGTCTGTCTCTCTCTCTGTCTGTCTCTCTGTCTCTCTGTCTGTCTCTCTCTCTCTCTCTGTTTGGCTTAGGAGACATATGGAAGTTGTAGAGGTGGGCAGTAGAGATGACGAAGGGAGAAAGATGATGAAATTCCCTGTAAACTCTGCTAAGACAGTCCCCAGTGGGAAAGAGAGGTTGAGGAGGTAGGAGGATGTTTGGAGAGGCCATCGAAGGCAGGTGATAAAAAATCGAAAGGACTGATTGCACATGGTTTGGAGAACCCAGAGAAGATGACTTTAGTTCTCTGAGGCCTTGGAGACTTGCTTGAAAGACTTCTTAGCCAGCATCCTAAAGGCAGCTAAGTAGCATGGTGGATAAAGGGCCAGGTCTGGAGTCTGAAGGATCAGGGTTCAAATCTAGCCTCAGATACTTCCTAGCTATGTGACTCTGGGCAAGTCACTTAACCCCCATTGCCTAGCCCTTATCACTCTTCTGCCTGGGAACTAAACATAGTATTGATTTTAAGATGGAAGGTAAGGGTTAAAAAACAAACAAACCAAAAGATTTCCTTGAGCAACATCCAGTGGAGAAGGAAATTTTCCAAAGGAACTTCAAGGTCAAGCTCCCACTGCCAATCATGCCCCTTATCCTCTCTCCACCCCAATTAAAATAGCCTTCCTTCCTTTCTTCCCTTCCTGTTCCTGGTCTTTCTGGGCCGACTCTTCATGAAGACTCTCCATCCCACATCAGAAATCTTCCCTGCTATGCTTATCTCAGAGGTTCCGGGAAAGGGGTGAAGCCTTCCCTCTCCCAGGGGTCTCTGGCAGCGAAGGGAGCCCCAGCTGGGTCTCCTTCCCAAAGGATTCTGACCCCAACACTCCCTCCTTGAGCTTCCTGACTAAATTGTCCTCTGTTTGTCCAGACAAATTCGAGAAAAGAACATTCCTGTTTCCTCGTGCCTCTGAGATCATTGGCCCAGAACTAGGGGAGCTTAGGGGCCATCTAGTCCAAACCCCTCATTTTACAGGATCCTGGGAAAGTTTGGGGACAAAGTAGTCAATGTCAGAAGCTGTTTATAGCCCCATCCTTGCGCTAATTAGTCATGTGGCCTCAGTTTCCACCTGATGAGAGTCTGAATTAGACGTCTCCAAATACACTTAAAAAGAAAATCCAAACCCTTACCTTCTATCTTACAACTGATACTAATTCTCATTTCCAAGGCAGAAAAGGTATACGACTAGGTACCTGGGCTTAAGTGACTTGTCTAGGGTCACACCGTTAGGGAGTATCAGAGACCACATTTGAACCCAGGGCCTTCCATCCCCAGGTCTTGCTCTCTATCCACTAAGCTACCGATCTGCCCCTTACAAATGCATATTAAGGCAGTTGGGGAATTCCCCAAAGCCTCCACTCATCGAGTCTTGCCTGTCCCAGGCAAGGGGTCATCTTAGGTCCCACCTTATGACCCACCCCATCCGAAGAGACCGGATACAGTCTAAAGCTTTTCCGCTCTCCTCCCTCCTGGTCACTCACTCTCATGACACTGCCCCTATTTGGATTGGGACTCCTCTGGCTCCAAACCCAGCTCCCCTGTGCCCCAGTCAAGTTTCAGGGACTTCCCCAAACCCATGGTTGGAGAAGGCAGCCTTTGCCTCCAGAACCCAGGAACCACGGCTCCCTCCCTGTGGAACGCCTGTGGGGCTGGGCTCAAGATTCTCACACAGGCGTAAGGTCAGGGGGTCCCCAGAGACAAGTCTGGGCTCTCTAGAACCAGCGTGGGGTTACCATGGGGCCAATGCCAGGGGATGAGGAGGCATTGCAGGACTCTCAGGGCTCGTCCAGATGTCCACCAAGCAGAGGGTCCTGTCACACGAGGGTCCCACAGTGGCCTGAGATTCTCCCAAGACCCTTCTCAAGGCTTCTTGCCATCCCCTTCCCTTTGGCTGCCCCTTTAAGCCCTGGGTACCCTTTCCTTACCTGCCTATGGTGGGCTCCTGCCTGGTACGTTCACTGAGCCCGGCTCACATGGTCCTTCGGGTCCATCAGCCCCATCACCACCCGGAGGATGGACGAGGGTTCCAACTCCTTGTCACTGCCTCAATTTGACTTCTCAGCAACCAGCCCACGTCCAACCCCAACTTCCTGCCTCCTTCTGAGAGAGTGAGTGAGAAAGAAGGCAGCAGCCAACCCCAGAACCCAAGTCAGGCCCTCCCTCAACCACAAGCCCAGAACAACAGTGCCAGCCACACCCCCCAACATCCAGGGGCCTGATAGTAGGGAGCTGTGGTCACAGGGGGTTCCAGGCTTCCCCATCAGGGAATTCCTAATATATGTAGGTGGAGAAAGGGGGTGACAGACTATAGAGAGCATTGGAGTCAGAAGACGTAGGGTGGTGTTATGTGACTTTGGGTAAGTCACTTCCCCTCTCAAGTGGTTTCTTCTTCTGTTTAGTGAGCTGGTTGGACTCGATCAGGGGTTCTTAGCATTTTTTTTTTTGTACTGTGGACCTCTTTGGAAGGCTGGTAAAACCTCTGGATTCCCTCTCAGAATGTTGTTGTTGTTTTTAATCATCACTGAAGGAAATGACAAATTTTATTTAAAGAGTAGTAAAAATAAAGATCTGTTTTCTTCCCATCCAAGGATGCCCTCAGGAAATCTCTTCCCAAACCTTGGTCGTCTGGTGCCCAAAGGTCTGGCACTACGAAGAGGAGGGCCTTGGGAACATCTGGACTGAACCGGGGGAGGCAACAGTCAGGGAGGACTCAGCAGGGGAAGTCATCTCCCCTTCCATCCCTAGCCAGCTCCTCCCACACGGACTGATGCACCACTGACTTGCTATGTGACCTTGTCTTTGAGTTTGAATTTCCATCTTTTCCAGATGAAGGGATTGAAATGATAGAGAATCACAGACTTTGAGATGCAAGACCACAAAGGCCATCTGGTACAACCCACCCATTTTACAGATGAAGAAAGTCACCAACCATTTATTAAACATCTCCTAAGTGCCAGCCATTGTGCTAAGCCCTAAAAAAGAAGCAAAAAAGAGCCCCTGCCCACAGGGAGCTTCCCACCTAACAGATCTATAGGAATTCAGTGACTGGTCCCAGATCATACAAGGGATCAGAGGCAGAACTAACTTTTGAACTGGGGTCCTCACACTCCAGACCCCACGTGTCTTCCACTGTATCACCCTACCTCCTTCAGACTAGATGGCCTCTAGGGGTCCTCTCAGCCCTGACTTCCCTCTGGGGACAAGTGGACACTGGCAAAGTCGTGGAAAAGCGATGCCTCATCTGGGCTTCCTGCAGGCCTCTGAGGCACCCCAGCCCAGACACACAGCTCAGTGAGGGACAGAAATGAGTCAACAGGCCTCCTTGCCCTCCAGGCCACCACCAACAACTAAGCTTTGGTTGGACTCAGTGAACTCTGCCGGGCAGATTCAAGCACTCCTGGGCTGGAAATAGCTCCCACACCCTCGACTTGAGCCTAAAAGTTGAGGAAAGGGGAGGGGTGTGGGGACAGGGGAAGAAGAGGCCACAGAGACATTGTTGGGGTTTGAGAGGTGGAAACTGGTGCTGGTCTTGCTCACCTCAACTGAGGCGGGTGAGGGGGCAGGAAATGGGGGAGGGGAAGGAAGCCAAAGATGGAAAGTCAGACAAAGAGAGAGGTGAACAGCAGAAACAAAAGCTATAGAGGGAGAGGAACAAAGAGACAAAAACAGAGACTGAGAAACAGATGTAAAAGGAGAGACAGAAAGAAGGGAGGGGGAGAGAGAGAGATACAGACAGAGACAGAGATTGAGAGACAGGGAGGGAGAGAAGGAGAAATGTAGGGGAGAGGAAGAGAGCCACAGAGAGAGAGGGAGAAGGAGAGAGACAGGGACAAAGTCAGAGAGACAGAGGAAGGGAGGGAGGGAGGGAGGGAGACAGATAGAGACAGGGAGGAAGAGGGAGAAAGGGAGGACAACACCATCAGAGAGAGGGAGGACAGAGACAGAGACAGACAGAGGAAGGGAGAAAAAGAGGAGACAGATTGGGAGAGAGGGAGGAAGGGGGAGAAGGAGGAGAGAGTGAGAGAGAGAGAGATGGAGAAGGAGAGAAACAGGCAGACAGACAGACAGAGGGAGGAAGGGAGGGAGAGGGAGGAGAAGACAGAGACAGATAGTGGGAGGCAGAAGGAGAAGGAGAGGGAGAGGGAGAGAAACAGAAAGCCAGAGATAGAGAGACAGAGGAGACAGTTAAAGGGACAGAAATACCCTGAGAGACTGAGACAGAGAAACAGACACAAAGCAGAGAGCCAGAACGCCAAAACCGGATGACAAGAGAGAGAACAGACATAGAGCTAAAAGCTGGGGGCTTGAGCCAGAAACAGGTTTTCCTCCCTTGAAAACATGCACACCTGGTGACCTCTATCCATCCCCCAGGGACTAGGTAGCTGAGGAGCACCAGGAACCCACAGCAGGAAGCCAGTTTGCAGGCAGGGATAGCATTTATTGGAGAGTTTGGGAAAGGGTGAACATGCCCAAAGGGCCCTCGTGTGGGGAACTGGGACGAATCGGCCCTGGAAAAGCTGCAGGGCTCTCTCCCTCCCACGAGTCTGTGAACTGGGACCCTTCTCCGGCCCAGGGTGACTGGGGGTGGGGTCTGGGTCGGACAGTCCTGAAAGAGAGCTGAGGACGCCCAGCTCTCTGCAGCAGGGCCCGGCTGCTCAACAGAGCGTGAACCGACGAGCACTGATGTTCATCCGCGTGAGGCCGATGTCCCTGAGCGGGGGAGCGAGGAGGCGAGTGGGCCGGAGGGAGCCCGGGCTCAGCAGCTGGCCAGCCTCGCCAAAGCCCAGGCCCTCAGCCTCGGCCTCCAGCTCGGCATCATCTAACAGTTCCTGGTGTTGCCTGCAGATCTGTTCCACCTTGAGCTGGTGCATGCGGGACCGGAGGCGCAGTAGCTGCCCGGCCAGCTCCCGGTCCTGGGCCCGCATCTGCCTCTGGGGGAAATGATTCGAGCTGGGGAATGGGGGCCTTGGCTGCCTGCCCGCCACTTTGGGCAGGGAGCCAGAGATGCTGTGGGCAGAGGTGTTTCTTCCCCACCTCCATCCTGCGTCCAGGCAGCTTGCCAGCCCCTTGAAGCGCTGACATTCTCTGACCCGTCCAGCTCAGTCCTTCCTGGCTCCTCCTTCCTCCCGAGCCCAGCTCCACCCTCTCCTCTTCCTCCTCTTCCAGGAAAGATAATAATAACTCCCTTGGCCGTAGCCTTTGAGGGTTTACAATGCACTTCCTCACAAGTGTCAGGGAGGGGAGCGGTTGAGATTGGAATCCAAGTCTCTGTTCCCCTGCCTCGAGAATGGACTCAGGGGCTCATCTATTCAGTCACCAAAGACTGATTAAGCATCCACTGGGTTGGAGGCACAGGCTATGGTGAGGGGGATTTGAACATTTCATGATAAGTTATTTCTTGAGGCCGGGGCTTCACTCTTCCTGTCTCCACCCTACCACAGACTTCGGTCTCCCCTAGAGAAATCGGGATCATAGACTAAGAGAGAGAAAAGATCTTAGTCCAACACCCTCACTTGACAGATGAGGAAACTGAGGCCCAGAAGGGTCAAGTGATTTGTCCACACTCAGGGGGAAGAGATCTACACAAGGATTTGAACTAGGTCCCCTAACTCAAAAAGCCCATTTTTTCCCTACATACTATCCCATTCTGTCTGAACTGAAAAGGGTTTCTGAAAATCAGCAAATTCTTCCTCAGCCTAGGACCTCCCTCTGTGCCTCTCTCCCTTAAATGGGGGTGGGGGCTCCCTGACAATGACTTCATACTACCCTCCTCTACCAAGACCACCCCTACTGCAGACTTACCAGCTCCTCTCTGAGCCACTGCAAGGCATCATCCAGAGTGTGAAAACCACAGATGGCCCTAGGACCTGGTTCCTCCAGTTCAGCTCTGGCATGACCTCGGTGCCAGGCTTGGCTTTGGACCCGGGCTGTCCACTCGAGGTATGAGGGCCTTCTGGTCTGTAGCTTCAGTTTGGCAGTGAGAGCCTTCAAGCTGTCCAGTGTCTCCTCCTCTTGTTCTTCCTCCTCACCCAGGGCCACAAATGCCAGAGACCCTAGGGACATGATGATGGCCGCTCTGACAGAACTAGAGATGTCCTTCCTTGTGCTGAAGGGGACAGATGGGTAATCTGTTGCCGAAGTTAAGAGTAGGAGGGAGTGTGTAAGATTGAGTGTGAGTGTGTGGCTGATTTCCCTGGAATTCTATAATAATGGGAACTCACGTGACCCCCCCAGAGGAAAGCAATGGGGGAGTTAGGGGGGCAGGATCTCAGTTTCTCTGGCCTCAAGGTCAAGTTTAATTGTTTTTACCCTGTTCTCTGAAAGGAAATGTCTCCAGGTCAGGGAGTTACTGGGGATGTTGGCTCTGCCCTTTGGCATCTCCGAACTTTCCTTCCTATCTCTTCCATCTTGATTGAGGGGAACCACTGAGAGCCAAAACTCAGATTGGGATAGGAGCAGAATGTGGTATCTCAAGCTGGATCAGGGGGCAGAATGGGGAGTACTAGTCTGGAGGGTGGCAGAGTATTAGATTCTTTTTTATTGAAAATTTTTATTCAATTAATTAATTTAGAATATTTTTCCATGGTTACATGATTCATGTTCTTTTCTTCCCCTCCTCCCCCCTCCCATAGCCAATGAGCAATTCCACTGGGTTTTACATGTGTCATTGATCAAGACCTATTTCCATATTATTAATATTTATATGAGGGTGATCATTTAGAGTCTACATCCCCAATCATATCCTCATTGACCCATGTGATCAAGTAGTTGTTTTTCTTCTGTGTTTTTCTACTCCCACAGTTCTGTCTGGATGTGAATAGTGTTCTTTTTCATAAGTCCCTCAGAATTGTCCTGTATTATTGCATTGCTGCTAGTAGAGAAGTCCATTACATTTGATTGTGCCACAGTGTATCCATCTCTGTGTACAATGTTCTCCTAGTTCTGCTCCTTTCACTCTGCATCAATTCCTGGAGGTTGTTCCAGTTCGCATGGATTTCCTCCAGTTCATTATTCCTCTGAGCACAATAGTATTCCATCACCAATAGATACCACAGTTTGTTCAGCCATTCCCCAAATCGATAGAGACCCCCTCATTTTCCAATTTTTTTGCCACCACAAAGAGGGAAGCTATAAATATTTTTGTACAAGTCTTTTTCCTTATTATTTCTTTGGGGTACAAATCCAGCAGTGATATGGCTGGATCAAAGGGCAGGCAGTCTTTTTTTTTTTAACTCTTACCTTCTGTCTTGGAATCAATACTGTATATTGGTTCCAAGGTAGAAGAGTGGTAAGGGCTAGGCAATGGGGGTTAAGTGACTTGCTCAGGGTCACACAGCTGGGAAGTATCTGAGGCCAGATTTAAACCTAGGACCTCCCAACTCTAGGCCTGACTCTTAATCCACTGAGCTACCCAGCTACCTACCCCCCCCCCCCAGGAAGTCTTTTCTTTAAAAGACTTTGGGCATAGTTCCAAATTGCCCTCCAGAATGGTTGGATCAATTCACAACTCCATTAGCAATGCATTTATGTCCCAATTTTGCCACATCCCCTCCAGCATTTATTGCTTTCCTTTGCTCTCATGTTAGCCAATCTGCTAGGTGTGAGGCGGTACCTGAATTGTTTTGATTTGCATTTCTCTAATTATAAGAGATTTAGAACACTTTTCCATGTGCTTATTGATAGTTTTGATTTCTTTATCTGGAAATTGCCTATTCATGCCCCTTGCCCATTTATCATTTGGAGAATGGCTTGCTTTTTTGTACAATTTTTTGTATAAT
Organism: Monodelphis domestica; assembly: GCF_027887165.1. Classification (NCBI taxonomy): domain Eukaryota; kingdom Metazoa; phylum Chordata; class Mammalia; order Didelphimorphia; family Didelphidae; genus Monodelphis; species Monodelphis domestica. Next base: position 368,920,091 of record NC_077230.1, on the reverse strand, counting down.
TTGAGAAATTATATCTTTGTCAGAGGTTTTTGTTATAAAGATTTTTTCCCAATTTTTTACTTCCCTTCTAATTTTGATTGCATTGGTTTTGTTTGTACAAAAACCTTTTAATTTAATGTAATCAAAATTATTTATTTTACATTTTGTAATGTTTTCTAGCTCTTGCTTAGTCTTAAAATCTTTCCTTTCCCATAGATCTGACAGGTAAACTATTCTATGTTCACCTCATTTTTTTTATAATTTCCTTCTTCATATTTAAGTCATTCATTCTAAATTTATCTTGGTGTGAGATGTTGATCTAAACCTGTTCTCTCCCATACTATTTTACAATTTTCCCAGCAGTTTTTGTCAAACAGTGGGTTTTTGTCCTGAAAGCAGGGATCTTTGGGTATATCATACACCAGAGTATTAGATTCTAATGGGGGAGTAGAGACTGTGGGGTACCTGACTGGGGGAGTAGGTGCTAGGTTGTGTTGGGATACTCAGAAAAGGTGTCAAAGATGGAATTCTGGAGGTTGGAGATTGAAGGTACTGATCCTGGAGAAGAGCCTGGAGGAGCTTCAGGATGGCCTCCCCTGTGGCACCCTGGGTGCCAAGGATCAGGGCACTTAAGTTATGAGCCAACTACCCCCCAGGGGGCGCTCCTTAACCAACGATCACCAGATAAGAAGACATTGTCAGCTTTTAAGGTAGCCCAGTGGGGACCCAACAGAGAGGACTCAATTTAAGTACTGGGAAGTACTCGGAGACCAGCTAATCCATCTGTTACTTCCAGAGACTGAGGATCAGAGTGGGAAAGGGATTTTGACAGCCTAGGACTAGCTGGTGGCAAAACAAAGCAAGCTGGAGATAAAGTGTGTGCCCCTTGATTGGGGAATGGCTGAACAAATTGTGGTATATGCACATCTCCCTGTAAGAAACAAGAAACAGGAGGAATTCAGTGAGACACAGGAAGGCATGAATGAATTGATATAAAGGGAAGGAAACTAAACCAGGAAAATATAATATACATGGGCTCTGAGGGCAAGGGAAAAGGCCGCTTACTAAGGGGGAAGGGAAGGGGAAATTCACTTCTGCCCCACCTCCCCTTTCCTTGGAGTGGTGGGCAAAATATCTTATACATTGCCTGGCACTGCCAAGAATGTTTGACTTAACTGTGTCTCCTTGTAAGGGAAGGAGGCTCACTGGAGATGGGGGAGGGAGATATTTGGAAATGGCTGTGATGGAAAAAAAAGTAATACTTTAAAATGCATTCATTAAAAAATTAGTGGCAGGACTTCTGTCCAGGGCTTCTGACTTCAAGGCCAGAGGGAAGGGGTAAGCCTGAGAGAGGAGGAAGAGGAGAAGGAAGAAGAATTCGACAATTCCCTGGCCCATTATTTCAAGGAGCAAGGCGGAGGAGAAGAGAGCTCTGTTCGGGAATTTTTGGGGTGTACTGGGTTCAAGAACACGTGGGTTTCCAGTTAGATTCCAAGCAGTGTCAAACTTGAGCAACCAAAGCTCCCTAGCTGTGGGGCCACCTTAACAGCCCCGTCTTGCAAGCTTCACCCGCCCCAGGGGCAGTTCCTGTTCCCCTACCCCATCCCAGGGACCATACAGATTATTGGGTTCCCGCCCTGATCCTCCTTTTGGGCTGAGAGGACTGCCTGTGTCCTGGGGCTGCAGCACCCTGGGACCCCTACCTTTTTGAGTCCCACAATAACCACAGCACCCTGAGACTTGCCCCACCCCTGCCCCCCCAGTCCTGGGCCTCCAGGATGGAGTTCTCGGAATTGATCCGTACTGGCCGGGCAGAGGCGCTTCTCCTGCCTGGTCCTGGGCAGTCTACGGTGAGGGGCACGCTGTGTATCACCAGCCACCACCTGCTGCTGTCTGCGGGGCACGGAAGCCCTAGCGACCTGTGGCTGTTGTTGCACAATGTGGATGCAGTGGAAAAGAGGTGAGAGGGCTTGGGGTCAGGGCAGGGTCCTAGCTGGGCACAGGGGAGAGGGGCAGGGGCACAGGGAGCAAGAGAGCGCTGCCAGCACCAAGAGAACATGGTGACTGGTGGAGGAGATGCTACTGTGTGTGTGTGTGTGTGTGTGTGTGTGTGTGTGTGTGTGTGTGTGTGTGTGTGTGTGTGTGTGTGTGTGTGTGGCTGGGGGTACTTCCTGGGGAGGAGAGGCTATCAGGGCTGAGGCGCATTCCCGGAAGATTGGGAACTGCTTAGTTGGAAAATACGTGGGGCTCAGAGCCAGCCAGCCAGAGAGCCGACGTGTCGCCTGTTGGCTGGGACTCGTCAGGGCTCAATCCTCTGTCCAAAGAGAGCCGAACTACCTCGGCCATACTTTCTTATGCATCTTCCACTTCTGTCCCATGTCCCTATGACACCTCATATGTCTCCTTTTCCCCACTGTCCCCGAAACCACGGGTCTCCCCCACCCACTCCTGTGTCCCTTCAAAGAACCCTGCAATGTACCCTTCCCCAAAGACCTCTCTGATCTTTCCCCTTGGACCGGTGTTTCCCCTCCCTCTACTGATTCCTGCTCCACTTGTCCTATGCGTCCAATACTGCCCTCAGTGTCCCTCCATTCCCGTTCCCCCTCCAGCCCCCAACTCCCCCGTGATCCTCCATTGGCCCTTAGGAGTCCCATACTGACCCTGTATCTCTTCCCCCGTGCCATTTAGCCCACTGATTCCTGCCCGACTTCTCCCCTCAGGGTGGCGGGAAACTCAGGCACCATCACACTGAAGTGTAAGGACCTGCAGGTTCTGCAGCTGGAGATCGAAGGCTTGGGGGAGACGCTGGACATCGCCAGCTCCATCGAGGTGGGCAGGGTGTGCCAGGGTTGGGGCAGCAAATCCACCCCCGGGTATTGGGGGAGGGGTGTGGGGCGCAGAGGGTGGCAGGGGCGAGAACATCGGCCAGCGCACGGAGAAGCTTTGAGTGTCGAGCCTGGGGTCCCCAGACGTGCTTCCTGCCTTTCTCCTCAAGGCCTTGTCCTCGCTGGAATCTGTCACCACTTCCTATCCATTCTTCTTCAGGCCCCAGAGCCTGAGGCTGGGAGACGCCGAGGACCTGTACCCCCCGGACCACTTCTATCAGCAGGTGGCCCTCGAGGTAGTTGCCGGGGAGAGAGGGCTGAGGGCAGCTGCAGGAGGAACTTAGGGAGGCTGCGGGAAAGGGTTTGTGCCCCTGGATGGGAGCTGTGGGGGGAGGGAGCCTTCAGAGACTCCTCCCCTCCGTTCCTACAGACTGACGCCTGGCGCCTGAGCACGGTCAACAGGGACTTCCAGGTGTGCGCCAGCTACCCGCCTGCCCTGGTGGTGCCCCGCGGGATCGGGGACGAGGTCCTGGCACGGAGCGCCCACTTTCGTCAAGGTGGCCGCTTCCCTGTGCTCAGTTACTATCATAGTACCAACGGCACAGTGAGTCTAGAACCGGCTCCCGGCCCCGCACCCCGCTCATTGCTCAGCCCTCGCTGTAGCCTAGCCTTGTCCCCCTCGCCCCACGCTCCTCTCCTAGCCCCGGGGCTCCATCCAGACACCCGAACCACGCCCCCCACCCCACCGCGGGCAATCCATCCCGCGCCACCCCTAGGCTTCTCCCCAGCGCACCTTCAGCCCGTTCCCAGATGGATTCCAACCCTGCCCCAACCAGACCTGACCTCCGGAATTCTCCCAGCTATCCCGAGCCCCTTCGGCTCGCCCCGACTCTGGCTGCCCCCCTCACTCCCGGCTGACCGGATGGCCTTATCCCTGGGCCGTAAACTGGGTCACTCATCCCACCCCAAGGTGATGCTCCGCTCCAGCCAGCCCTTGCAGGGGGCCAACCGGCGACGCTGTGCGGAGGACGAGGAGCTGCTGCGGGCAGCTCTGGCCCTGGGCGGTCAGCGGGGCTTAGTCTTGGACACCCGCTCGGCCCAGGCCGTCAAGCAGGCCCGAATAACCGGGGGTGGCACGGAAGCCAAGGCAGCGTACCCTGGCTGGAAGCGGCTGCATCGGCCCCTGGAGAGGTAAATAGCCGACTCGCACCATTTCCTGCCGAACAAACGATTTCTTCTAGAGCTCTGGAAGCAAAAGAATCGAATGACGGGGGTTATGCAGGGACACGAATTTGTAATTCAGGGACAAAGGATTCCAGGTGATGGTTCTACTGCCATCAGTCAACAAACATTTATTAAGCACCTACCGTGTGCCAAGCATGGTGCAGCGCTGAGAATACAAAGAATCCTCTAATGGGGGATGGGCAAATATATCCCAAAGATAGGGACATGAAAGAGTGCAGCCAGGAGGGAAATGAAGAGATGCCTCTTCTGGGGCGCCCTCCTTAAATGGAGGTTGGGGGAGGCCATTCCACCTTCCTTTCAGAGGACAAGGTGTAAGTCCCAGGGTGGAGGCGATCTAGCCGGGAGAGAGGTTCCAACAGCGGGATAGAGAAGTCCCGGGAAATGAGCGGCAAATGACCAGGTAGCAGGGGAGAAAGCAAAATCAAAGTGGGGAAGCCAGAGGGGCTGGGACAATAGGGAAAGGCCTTGGGATCCTGATGAGGGCTTAAGGATTAGTTTCTGGGGGGAAGAGGCAGAGTGGATTCTCCTCCATTGGTGTGAGTGGAATTTCAAACACCTCAGTCTTTAGAGGGGTATCATTCTGGAGGGAAGGACGCAGAGATCTAGAGACCCCATGCCAGCCAGATGCAGAGAGTAGGCTGAGAAATTGAGCCAGACTCTTAGCACTGAGCCCCCTGAAGATGTACCAGGGGGTGGATGGGATGGAGAGAGTAAACATAAGCCAGAAAGGTCATTGAGAGAATGTGTGAATCAGTAAATGAATCAATTTAAAAAAAAAAAGAAAGAAAAAGGACAGTCAAGGCAGTTCCTGCTCCCAAGGAGCTCACAGTCTATTAATTGGAGGAGATGATACTAATTGGAGGGGAAAGTTCAAATGTAGGTCAAATTTTTAAAATGGCTGACCTTGGAATTCAAAAATTTATAAAGCTAATGTTAAATTTTGTTTTTACATGTAATTGGAAACAAAATATTGAAAGATTTAAAAACTTAAATAATAATAATAATAATAATAAACATTTATATAGCACTTACTATGCACCAGGCATTTTGCAATTATTATCTCATTTGGTTCTCACAACCCTGGGGTGCTAATATTATTTTCATTTTACAGATAAAGAAACCAAGGCAGAGGTTGAGTGACTTGCCCATGGTCACACAGCTAGTAGTGCCTGAGACCACATTTGAACTCTGGTCTTCCCAACAACACCAGACTTGGCCCTCTAAGCACTGTTTTACCCAGCTGCCCCAGGGAAACTTTAGTGGGGAGTAAGGAGTTTATGGCTCCTGGCCTGGAAATCTGGAGGAAAAGGTTGTAACAGCTGGCATATTTCAGAAAAGCAAGCAGATGGAAGGCATACTGGTTGAAAAGTTCAAGGATGTAGGGTACACTTAGATGAATTGTTTTTTTAACCCTTAGTAAGACAGAAGAGAAAGGACTTGGCAAATGGAATAAAGTGACTTGCCCAGGGTCACACAGCTGGGAAGTGTCTTGAGGTCACATTTGAATCCAGGACCTCCCAAGTCCAGGCTTGGTGCTCTATCCAGTGTGCCACCTAGCCACCCTTTTGGATGAGTTACGATGATAAAACTGAATTGCAGTGGACCTGGGGAGGAGCAGAGGGTCATCAGAGGAGGGCCAAGTGCCCAAGAAGAGGAGCACTTAAGGGTTTAGGTTGGATGGCCAACTAGAATGGAGGAGCCTCTGTAAGAGGAGGTGGATAGATGTGTTGGGCTCCTCCAGACTCTTTCGAGGAACAGGTTTGGGGGTGAGAGGTAACCAGTCTGCCTTTTCCCCCCCAGGGGCCGGCCCCTGCAGGACAGTTTTGTGCGTCTGGTAGAGGCCTGTACAGATCCCTCACTGAGCATGGACCGCTGGCTCAGCCGGCTCGATGGCTGTCGGTGGCTGACGCATGTTAAGGAAGCACTGACCACTGCCTGTCTGGTAGCCCAGGGCATGGATAGGTAAGGTCCATGGGGCAAGGGGACAATGCCCACCCTAGGAGGAGGACATGCCCCAGGCTCGGCCAGATGCTAGATGAGCATCCCACCCCCAGCCTTGGTCCAGCGCATCCCATAGGAGTCCCAACCTCCAACCAGGCTAGCAAACAGGAATAAGATGGGGAAACAGTAAGCATTCCAGTTCCACAGAAACAGCATCGGACGGGGTGGAGTGTGAGAGCCAGATAGAAAAGGAAGCTAAGGGGGTATTATAGAAGGCTTCAAAGGCTGCTGAAAGTTTCCACCAGGGCAGTGAGCTAGTCAGTTTAATCTGGGCAGCTGTGTTAAGGGTGGTTGTGGAGGGAGAGGCTGTGGGTGGGCAGGAGGGAGACCACTCATCTAGCCATTCCACTCTCCTGGATGAGAGGTGAGGGCCTGAGCCAGGGTGGTGCTGTGGGTAGAGTCCCTCCTGGTATTGCCACCCCAATGAAGTTCCCCCAAGGGCTCTGTCCCTCCACAAAGGTCCCTTTGTTTCACTACATGCCCTGGGGAGAATCGGCCTGACTTCTTGGGACTGGGTATGGGGAACTGGGAGGCTCCTACTAAGAGCCTCTTGGATCTGTGCAGGGAAGGGGTCTGTTTCCTGGTCCATGGGGCTGAGGGCACTGATGCCACCCTCCTCGTGACCTCACTGGCACAACTCATCCTGGATCCCAAATGCAGAACCATGCATGGCTTCCAAAGCCTGCTGGAACGGGAATGGATCCAGGTAAGAGGCACCCAGAGGTCCCAGCCCCAGTGGGAGTCTGGGATATCAGGGACATCTCTCTGAAGCTGGCTCCCACTTATCCTTTTTTCTTATTAAATTCAATTGTGGTTGGACTTGAATATATTAATTGGTGGTCACCAGGGATTTAATTTCTAAATCCCAAAATGAAATACTAAAGTAAAATGGAATTTATGGTAGTTTTATTTACAATAGAGAGAAGATATTAAGAAATGAGAGAGAGAGAGAAAACTCCAGTTTCCTCTGAGCCAGGTAGAAATTCTAAGGCCCTAATCAGGGAAGAGTCCCAAGATGATGGGCCTTTCTCGGAGGTTCACACCTCCAGAAAAGCAGGAAAACTAAGTCAGCCTTTACACTCACCAGTGACCATCTAAAAGGAAAGCAGTATGAGGTCTCTTGCAAGAGCTCCTGCAGGGGTCCAGTTCCACAGCCAAGTGTCTTCACTCCAAGTCTGAGTGTCTCACTTCCAGTCTGACTCCAAGCAACTGATTGAAGTCTCTCCTCCAAGTGATTCTTCTTCACTCTTCATTCAAGCTTGAGACTGATCCTCCAGTCCAACTCTGTGTCAGAGTTCTTCAATCTATCTCTTCTGGCCTCTGTGGTCTTCTATTTAAAGATCTTTTTCTCTTGTGTCACCTCCCCTAAATTTCACGTCTACCAATCACAGCAGCTCCTCTCCAGGACTGCCCACTCAGTATATGTTCACACCTTTTTTGATTAAATCATACCTTTAGTGGTTAGTTCACACCTTTTTGTAGATTAAAATGGGTAGATCTACTTTAAATACTGAGTTAACACTTTTGGGGATTTAAATCTAAAAATAGATCAGGGATTACAATTTTATCTTCACTATCAAGGAAGAGCTAAGTATCTTCATTCTTACAATCAGGGGAGAGCTAAATCCAATTTTCACATCCTCTTTCCCCAGGCTGGTCACCCTTTTCAGCAGCGATGTGCCCACTCTGCCTATGCCCAAGGCCGCCCCAAACACGAGGCGCCCACCTTCCTGCTGTTCCTGGACTGTGTGTGGCAGCTGAGCCGGCAATTTCCGCTTTCCCTGGAGTTTGGGGAAGGGATGCTGCTGGCCTTGTTTGAGCACGCTTACGCTTCACCCTTTGGCACCTTTCTCTGCAACAGCGAGAAGGAGAGGTGAGACCCTGGAGCTGGGCCGGGGCCCTCCTATCCAGCTCCTTTCCCTTCCCCATGCCTACAGAGACCAATGTGGGGGAAAATGAAAGCCAAAGGCCTCAAATCACAGAATTACAGGAGCAGGACAAAAAGGAGCTTCAGAGGGCACCTGAGTCAAACACAGCACCATGACGAGGAACCAGCTATGGCCCAAAGGCCTCCAGGGAGAGCATCACGTCAGGTGGTCTGTTAGCTGCAGTGGATAAAGTCCTAGGTTCCAATGACCAGCCTGCTCCTAAGGAGCTATGTGATGTGGAACAAGCCATTTGACCCCTTAGGCTCAGTTTCACCTGTAAACAGGTTGTTATGAGGATTAAATGAGATCATACCTAAGGACAAAGGTCTATAGATCTTCCAAGCACTCCATATAATTGTGATCCACTCTTATCTGTAATAGGAAGGCAGTTAAGTGGTACAGTGGATAGAGAGCTGGACCTGGAGTCAGGAAGACCTGGGTTCAAATCTCACCTCAGACACATACAAGCTGGGTGACCCTGGGCAAGTCACTTAACCCTGTTTGCCTCAGTCTCAACTGTAAAATGAGCTGGAGAAAGAAATGGCAAAACCACTCCAAAGAGTCAGACGTGACCGAAAACAGCTAAATAAGAGGTTAATCCTGATTTGCATCTCATGGTTCTGCCACTTACTGTGTAGCCTTGGCAAGATGCTATTTCCTCATCTGTAGGAAGGGGTCAGGCCAGATGCCCTGTGCATCTCTGATCTCTCTGATGCTCCCATGGGGTGGCAGGTGAGGAAGCTGGGGGTGGGGGTGGGGGTGCTCTTACTACTGGGAGCTTTCTTCGACAGGTAGTCAGAGGGCAACAGCCTCACACTCATTTTACAGAAAGGGGAGGATTTGCTCAGTCTCACAGCTGCTAAGTGCTGGAGCTGAGACTCCAACCCAGGTTTCCCAACTCCCAGTTCAAGGCTTTCTCAGCTATGAAACATTGCTTCTCCACCCTCCCTGGAATCCGGCTAAGGAGAAAGCCTTCAGTGGCTGGAGGATCATATGCTCCCGAGTGGCCCCTGACACTGACCCTAGTATTGTTGACTAGAGGTAGCAACCAGTTAGCTGCCTGCACTTAAGCCCTAAAGCTCCTACTCATCTAGCCCAGAAGATGGTACATGGGCCCACTCATAAGCAGGGGCTGGTCTCCCTTTTTGGAACCTCAATGCCAGAGGCCTAACCTACTCCGCTTTCTGGCCAGGTACTTGTGTGAAGTGAAGACAAAGACACACTCCTTATGGTCCAGTCTGAACCAATCAAAGGAACGACAAAGATTCTGTAACCCAATCTACTCACCGAACCCCCTGGCCTTATGGCCTTCAGTGGAGCCCCAGAGCCTTCAGTTGTGGGCAGGTAAGGTGTCCTTCCCAGTCCCCCTGCCAGCCCTCAGTATAGGCTCAGCTCTAACTGGCTTCCTCCCCACACCTAATTCTAGGCCTTTTCCTCCGATGGACTCGTCCACCTGAGCCTGTCCAAGAGGCATGGACACAGCTCTGGAAAATAGTGACAGAGGAAGAAGTGGTGGACACCCTATGAAGCCTCCATCCTTGAGCACAGGAGCACTCACTCTAAATGCCCACTTCTAGCCTTTGCTTCAGACTTTAAAGGCCCTAGGGTGCCTAGTTGGCAGCCTAGAAGACTGAAAGCCCAAGCAGGGACTCCAGCAGCTCCAAGGCTCAGCTGTAGGTATTCCCAACCTTTTTACTTCCAGGGCCATGAAGTAGAGGAAAAAGCTGACAATAAATGAACCTGTGCTTGTCCCCTGTTTCCTGAAGTCTCAGTGGGAAGAAGGGATGGACAAGTCCCCACTGACCACTAAACTTTGCTCTATCCCACAGCTCTTCACAGGGCAAGAAGAACATTGTCATATCCCATTTGGTTTATTTTTTTAGTGTCCACAACTCATTCAGCAGAGCAGGAGGTTCAGTTGACTCCAGTTCCAACTCCTCATGCCTCAAACTCAAACTCAAAGTATTGTGGATCGAAGTAGTGAATTCTGACGTAGCCGTCTTCTCCACCGCTGCTGTAGCTATAAGGAGAGGGGATGGCAGTTAGGCAGGTCTGCACTCACTGAGAGAAACGGAGACAGAGCAGACAGATGGGGGCAGGGTCCACTCAGCTTTGTCTTAGCACCACCCTAAAGGGTTTTTACCTCTTGCCATCAGGATGGAAAGCAACACTGTTAATGGGACCAAAGTGACCTTTGACTCTTCCAAACTCCTCTTCAAAGGCAAGATGGAAGAACCTGAGGATAGGAAATAGGGACAGATATAGACTTCAAAGCTTCACCCTTTGGTAATTCTCTATATCCTCCCTTCTCCAGGAAACAGGCTCCCCCCACTTACCTGGCTTCAAATTTGCCAATTCTGGTGGAGGTTGTGGTTACATCCATGGCCTCCTGTCCACCACCCAGGACTACCTATAGAAAGGAGGAGGCCCAGGCCCAATCTTTAGGTTAGGCCCTGCCTCTTGGGGTAAAATTATGTTTGCCCTTTAGACAATGCTGTTATCTCTCCCATCAGACTTGGGAGGTTTTCCCTGGAAGCTTCCCTAGGTCTATTGCCCAGCCCCTTTCCCCCCCAGTGTTCCTTTGTTGTAGCATTGAGAGCCACTGTGAGACCTCTTCTCCCTACCTGACTTGTCATCAGTCACAGCTACCATTTGTAAACAACCCCATTAGCCTTTTACTATGACTGAGGGATGCACAGGAAAGCCAAGGACTGTCTTACGTGGTCATAGATGGGGGAAAGAGCAGCTGAGTTGACAGGTCGCTCAGTCCTGAATGTTTTCTGGTGCTCAAGTGTTGTGGAGTCAAAGAGCTAAAAACACATATTAGAAAGGGGAGAGATGAGAATAAGGAAGGTCCCCTGATCTGGAGCAGTCAAGTATGCCTCTGGCTTCCACCCCAGCACTCACCTTGGCTGTATTGTCCTTGGATGCAGTGACAAACATTGTCATATCTCGAGAGGTCTGAATGTCGTTGATCTGCCTTGAATGTTCCTTAACATTCACCATCACTTCTCCAGACTGTGGGAGGAAGGCGTGGGCTCAAGGTCCATGGCCCCATTCCCTACTACCAGTAGTCCAAAGCTGCCCACTCTTTGGTGAATGGGCATTTATAATATTGTCTTGCCACCAGCCACTCTCCCTATATCCTGATCCTCCCAAACCACTGTTTGTTTCCAACCTCACCATCCAGGATCTTCCCTGGCTCCCCAGCCCTCACCTTAGCACTGTATTGGTTGAGCTCCCCATTTTCATGGCCAGCAATGATGCATTCCCCCAAGGGTCCCCACACGGCACTTGTGATTTTAGCATCAGCATTACAGGGGATCTTCATATAGGGTTCATTGCTATCTGTGTGTGTAGGGGGGAAGTAGATAGATGGTGAAGACTGGCCCCAAGGCTAAACTGGGCCCCACCGTTGCTCTCTGAGTCCCTGGATCCCCTCCCCATCTCAATTCATTACCGATCTGGCTAGGGTCTCGTAGGTCAAAGAAACTGACAAAGCACTGGTACCCCATCTGTTTGTCTGTGGAGAACATGATGATATTGCCCCCAAAGTCGAAGCCACACGTACGGACAGCTGAGTTGGTCTTCAGCAGAGCCAGTTGTTTCCCTAGAGATGGGTACAGGTTGGGTAACTGTTCCTTCCACTCCTCATCCTTCTAAGAGTCCCAGCTCTATCTCTACCAATCTTTACTGCTCCTTCTGTTTCCTTTGGAAAAATGGCTCCCCAGGAAGCTGGGCTCAGCTCTCAGAAAAAGAGATTAAACAAGACAACACCAATCCTGCCTCGCAAGTACTCTTATCAAAGAATCTCAGAGGTCATCAGTTCCTAATGATAGGGGTGAGCAGAAATGTTTTCCAGATCCTTAAGAGACCATCCATCCTCTGCTAAGCCCTCCACTAAGACAGTCTTCTAAGACAGCTCATTCCACATTGAGCTGCCTCCGATTGTTAACAAGTTTTCTCATAAATTGAGGTAAAATTTACTTCCTTCATCCTGGACTTGACTTCCATCCCTAAAGTGTGGACACTAAGTCACTGCTTCATCCAATCTGGGAGAGGAATGCAACCCCTCCCTCCCCCCATCTATGGGGATTAATCTCTAGATTAGGCACTCCCTTCTCTTCCTTTAAAAAAACAAAAACAAAAACATGTTTATTTTCCCCCCTTGAACTCAATACTGTGCATTGGTTCTACAGCAGAAGAGCAGTAAAGACTAGGCAATGGGATTTAAGTGACTTAAGCCCAGAGTCACAACAGTTGGGAAGCATCTGAGGCCACAACCCAAATCCTTCAATCTCTAGGTATGGTTCTCAATCCAGTGAGCCATCTAGCTAACCCCAGGCACTGCCTTTAAAAACTGATGTTAGAAGCCCTGAAAAAAAGAGGCCATCAAATATATTTGCTTGGAGAAGGTAGTAGGATGTACTAGAAAGCACAGTGGACAGGGAACCAGAAAAATCAGAGCATGGGCCTAGCTCTGCCCTTTACTTTATGACTTTGGCCAAATTACTTCCTTCCCTCTGGGCCTCAGTTTTTGCCTCCATAAAAGGACAACGATTACAGGATTCCACTTCCAAATAATAAACTCCATTCCACTACTAGAGCTGGAAAGCTGAAGCAGTAAGGTTGGGGTACTGATGGTAGTAGATGATTACCTGTTTCACAATCCCAGAGACGGCAGCTGTTGTCAGCGGAGCCAGTAAGGACATGTTTGGTGTCCCCTGGAGAAGTTATTAAGGAATGTCACCAAATTAATGTGCCACCTTTTCCATGTGTGGCAGGGGGAGGCAGAGGAAGTTGTCTGATTTTTTTTTAAAACCATCCAGATATCTGCTGCAGCCAGGCACCTCTATCTTTGATCAGCACAAAGTACCAGTTCTTTCTCTAAGATAGTAACATTAGAGGAACACGAAGCCCTCAATCCCTTGGGTCTTACCCTAGGGGCATAGTCAGAGCATGAAGGATACAGTCAGCATCCACACACCACACAGCTCCAGTGTGTCCAGTGTAGGTGCCCAGCCTCTCGCCGTTCACTGAGTACCACACATTGACAATCTAGTGAAGCAAAGACATCAGTTTTTACCCATGCCCTAAAAGAGGTAACCAGGAAAAGAGTAAAAAAATCTTCCCTTCCTTTCCCTGAGAGACTTCCAGCAGCTTTCAGCCTGTTCTCTTACCCTTTGCCTCTTCTCTCCCAAATCTCCTTATAGAGTATCCTCCCTTTCTTTTGCCTCCCTACCAGAGAAGCTCCCAAACCAGCTCCCTGTGAAAGACTGTGTGAGTGGGCTGTTAAGATCAAATAACAAAATCCAAGGCTTAGAGTCTGGAGGACCTGGGTTCAAATCCAACTTCTGACACTTCATAGTTGTGTGAAACCCAGGCAAGTAACTTAACCCTGATTGCCTCAACCTTGCCACTCTTCCATCTCTAGAAGTGATACTAAGAGAGAAGGTAAGGGTTTAAAAAAAAAAAAAGATCAAATTATGTTCTTTAACATGTCACATGCAAATGATTTGAGGCCACAATTTCGTCTTGAATGAGATACCCCAAAAGTCTTTTAAGCATTAATAGCTATTAAGCTATACATGTTTTGTATGTTAATGATAATTAAATTATATTTAAATTATTTGTTTCTCCCTGGCACCCAAACCCATTCCCATCTCTTCTTTCAAGGCAGTCACTCAGCGAATGTCATTTACCTGATGTTGAGTCTACTTCAGTAGAGAAATTTTCTCTAACAGGGCTCTTAAATATGACAACATGTAAAAGGTCCCCTATCTGCAGGAAGCTATGGCCTCTTCTGCACCACATTAGCCCTCTCGACCCCTTGAGTCAGAAGAAGGTTAAAAACCAGAGTTCTAAGTAAAATTGAATCAACTCATCCATTATCTATGCCCAAGAACTAGGAATCCTCATTAGGTGATACCAGCAATGTCCTGGAGGTCAGTGATGTGGCGTTAACTGTTGGTGAGCATATTGGAAGGGGTAATGTAACCCAAGTAGTAATGAGGAAGATTTGTATAGTAGGAAGAACCCAGCCTAAAAATCAGGGGTCCAGAGTTCTAGTCCTGACCCACACACCTCCAATGCATAAAATGTAAACTTTAATGATAGCTAACAGTTAGATAGCTCCTTAAAGTTTATAATTGCCTTATACATCTCATTCAAGTCTCACAACCAACTACTGGTGAAATAAGTTTGATTATTGTTCCCCTTTTACAGTTGAGAAAACCAAGAGACTGGGAGAGGTTAGGTGACTTGCCCAGAGTCACAGAGTAAAATAATGTTCTGGGGCTGGATTCGAACTTGGATCTTCCTAATTCCCAGGCTAGTGCTCTAGCCATAGGAACACCTAATAGCCAATACCAACCACATTAAAATAAGAAATTCCTTCGGGCACCCAGGCCCTTCCCCTCTCCGGTGTCCCACATCTCCAATTTCCCCCTCAGCTCCGCCCAATCAGTGACCCAGCCCTCTACTACACTCTCCCCCATTCCTAGCCTCTCCCCTTTCCTCCAATCTCTCCCATCTACCCCCGCCCACTGGCTCCTGTAGCTCCGCCCTACTCCCGGCTTCCACTCCCTCCCACCTCTTCTAGCACCGCCTCTCTCCTCCTACAGCCCCGCTCCCTCCTCTACCCCCCCTTCCTCCAGTCCCCCACCCCCACCCCTCGATCGCTTCCCTCTCCTTCCCGGTCCTCCCCTCTCCGCCAGCCGCGCGCGCTCACCGGGTCCTTGGCCACAGTGAAGAGCAGGTCTCCCTCGCGGTTGTACTTGATCTGCGTAATGGATCGCTCGTGGCCCTGGAGCAGGATTGGCTTCTGGGGACGGCACCGGGAGGGGAGTCATTGTCAGAACATGGGCTGGGGTGGGAGCCCCGCTTCGACACCTCGGTCCCCACCCCAACCTGCTTTGCCCTACCCGCCAGGACTCACCATCGCGGCGGCCGCGGCTACCCCACTCGCACTACCAGACAGCGCGACAGCGTGAGGTACCGACCGGAAAAGGGATGTGCAAGGCTTCCGGTCACGGTTCTTGGCCGGCACCGGAAGTGGAAGCTTTCCTTTTCCGGCGTTGTCATGGCTGCGACTCTGGGTGAGGAATCCCTCCACCTCCTACCATCACCTATGTCTATATCTCATTTTCCTCTCCTCCACAATAATGATAGTCGGCACTGAGCGCTTTAGTCAGGCATTTCATGGGAGCCTTGGGACTTGGCAGATAACCTTCGTGAATTGCTGCATCCATCTCCCATGATGATTTACCTAGCTGAGCTGGTTTTCTAACCACAGCTTGCCTTACCTCCTTGGGAATCATTATTTCTATTTTGCAAATGGAGAAATAGAAGCTCCTTGGGCAATAGGCTGGCCCAGAGTGACCCGACGGGGAGGGAGGGTCGGTCACTGTTCGGGATGGGGACAAGACTGATGCCCCCTCCCCTACCAGGGCAGATCTGTGCTCTGGTGTTGGTGGCGCTGCTGTGGGGCGGCTCCAATCCGCTGCTGAAGAGGGCCACGGGGAAAATGGAGCCTGTGCAGGAGGGGAACCGGCTAGTGCAATTGCTGCGGGAGACCAAGTCCTTGTTTTTCAACTACCAGGTAGGGCCTGGGGAACAAGCTGTGTGCTTGGAATTCTCCAGGATCATCCACCTTTAGTAGGAACAGGCAGGCTTCCAGACAGGACTGGGAGGGCTAGTAGGATCCCCGGTGTGTGGGGACCAAAGGGCTTCTCATAGATTCCAAGTCGCATCCAAGTCTGGCCTGCTGCTCCCCACCTGTGTGACAGGGACCAGGTTCTCTGAGATAAGTCTTTCCCAGCTCCAACGTTTGCACTCCCAAATTGATTTAAGGACTCAGTGCATCAAACCAGAGGTGAGGCTCTTTGTCGGAAATTCTTCAGTTGCCCATCTCTTTCTGTGCCTGAATTTTTTGTCTGAAGTAGGATGCTATTTCTTACTTAGCACGACTCTCCATTTCCCTTGGCTGGAAGACACTCCCTCAGATGATTCAGTGCTGCCTGTGTATACTGACCCTAGCTTTTCTCTCACCCTCAACCCCAGTATTTGGTGCCCCTTTGCCTCAACCAGTGTGGCTCCCTGATCTACTACCTCACCCTGGCATCAACAGGTAGGTGTGTCTCTGTTTTGAGTGCTGGTCACCTGGATAGGGCATAGGTAAAACAGGTTCTAGAATATCTTCCTCTATTAGTTGTTCCTTTAGCAGCCTAATTTCTCTTTCTTCACCTCCCTCCTTAGTAACTATAGCTTATGCTACATTGGGGGACTGGGCTACCTACCCTAGCAACCCTGGCAGTTCACAGGTATTATGAGTATGAAAGATGGGATCTAATTCTGTAGTGTAACAAAGCTTTGGATTTAGTGTTGGAGGACCTGAGTTGGAATCCTATTTGTTTTTTTAAACCCTTACCTTCTGTGTATTGGCTCCAAGGCAGGAGAGTGTTAAGGGCTAGGCAATGGAGGTTAAGTGACTTACCCAGGGTCACACAGCTGGGAAGTGTCTGAGGCCAGATTTGAACCTGGGACTTCCCATCTCTAGGCCTGACTCTCAATCCACTGAGCCACCCAGCTGCCCCCTGGAATCCTATTTCTAGGACCTTGGGCAAGTCACTTAACCTCTTTGAGCCCATTTTCTCATTGTAAAATGTAAAATGATGGCATTGTACAAGAGTAAACTCTCATATCCCTTCTACCTCTAAATCTATGGTCCTCTAGACCATAAAGGGAAGAAAGTCTAGTTGAGCAGGAGGAAATGAGTTCATGGATTGCACAGGATAAGCAGAGATGGTTCAGTTGCATCTACATCACTGGGAATACCCACATGGAATATTTGGAGGGCAAGATGGCACCACTAAGAATGCTTTGCTTCTTAGACAGATCTGCTCTGCCATTTGGCTTACATGCAAGCAAATAGTGCTTCCCGGACCTTCTTCATGTTAACATCTGCTCAAGTCCTTTATTGATACCAATGCTTTGTTTATTCTTGTTTTCTTTACTCTTTGGTGTGTACCAAAGCATAAATTACCCCTCCACCCTTACAAGACTATAGTATATTTCCTTACTTTAAAAGATCCCTAACTTCATTGGTGTGGTAAGGACTTAGCAGCTTCATGAGTTGTTGCATCTCTCCCCCATGATGATCTACTTAGCTGGACTGGTTTTCTAATCACAGCTTATCTTAAAACCTTTCTGGTTTCCATTTGGGATGAGGCAGGGGGCAGGGGAGCGGGAAATCTGTTGTTAGTATATCTTACTCACTATATTTGCTCTGTAGAACTTGAATTCAGATACTGTTGGCACCATGTGACTTTGATGTTCACAGTAGGAAGTTCTTAAACCTTAATATTCTTAAGGACTTGAATCCACCCAAGAGATCAGAAATGTGGTTTAGATTGAGCTGTCCCCATTTGACTGAGTTTTCTGCATTATTGTGTTTCTGTTTAATTGTCAGAGCTCTGTGTCTCTCTTTAACCTAAAGATGAAAATTGTTGGCATTTCTATTGCTTCCTAAAAGTTTTCAATGCACTTTACACAGAGTAGCTCATTGGATCCACACAACCCTCTTTTAGGTAGGTACTGGCCTAATCTCAGTTTTACTCACATGTTCAAGGAGGTTTAAGTGACTCATCCAGATGATCTGTCCAGAAATGAGTGTTTGAGCTGGGGCCTGGTCTTCTTAACTCCGAATTTCAGCACTCTGTCTTTCTAACCTAGATAAACACCCACATCTCTCCTATCAGACATGATCTTTGTGAGGACAGAGAATACATTTCCTAGAGTGGACCCCAGGGAATATAAAAATATTTTTCTCCAGATCTGTCCCTGGCTGTGCCCATCAGTAATTCCCTGGCTCTTGTTGTCACCCTGGTTGTCGGGAAGTTCCTTGGGGAAGACATTGGTGGAAAATGTAAGTAAGATTGCTCCTGGGGAGATCCCTTTCCAGGCTCTTAAGAACTTCTGTCTCGGTTACTTAGGTGCATTTAGAAAGCCCATAGTCCTTAGAGAGGTGTGGGTTGTTGGGGACTGAGAAATATGAGGATACCCCATCTTGTGTCCTTTTCCTTTCTGATTTAGCACTTAACCCAGTGCTTGGCACATAGTAGGCTTAATGTTTATTATTGATTGACCCAGGGGCTGCCCTGGGAATGGTGCTCACCATCTCTGGAATCACGCTCTGCATTGCAAGTTCAGTGGGCAAGACAGAATAAACAGCAGGACCCTGTGGCCAGCCCCATCCAGAGACACCGGAGCCTTGGAGCAGGGAACCCTAGACTGGGGGATCTTGAGCCACCTATGCTTGAGCTTTCCTTGAGAAAACTGTCTTTGCCATCTTCCTGGCAGTGGCCTTTTTCTTGATGACTCAATGAAGTTTAATGGGAAGAAGATAGACTCAGGGACTTTACCACTTTGAGCCGGAAGTTTCATGCCCCAAAAGCTCCTCCCCTTTCTACTTTAGTGTGTGACCTAACATCTCTCACAACCTTGGCCTGCCACCAATACTGTGGTTTGTGCAGAGCACCTTGGGGTGTCAGGTGCAGGGTACTCCTCAAGCTCAAACTTAGGGGCTTTCTTGGGTTGCCGATGAGTCAGAGCCCACAGGTGCAGCAGTCAGTTAGACCCCTTCCTCCCCATCCCCACTGGCAGCCCAGGAGGGGGCCCCTCATGCCTTAAACTGAAGAAGGCTACCTTTATCACTAGCTTTTGTTCCTCTAGCTTTTTCCTGGCCCAGACTTTAAAGAGGGTTGCTGTCCAGAGAGATGGGTAAACAAGGTTCAGACAACTCAGAAGCAGAGGAAACTATTCTATTAAGCCAGATCCTCTCCCAAAGTGTGGGCTCCTATATCCTCCCCATGCCCCCTTGTGACAGGCCTTACAATGTAGAGGAATGGTAGCTCATCTCTTCCCCTGGAAGCCAAAGCTTCCCCTTCCCAGCAAGATACTGGGGGGGGGGGGCGCACGGGTGGGGAGTGGGAGCAGAGACAGATATAGCAGAAGAGGGTGAATTGGTTCAATAAAAGCCTGTGCCATGGTTGCAGATGGAATGCTGGCTGGGAGCCAGGGTAAGGAAGGGAGGGAGGCAAGTGGGGCTGGGCCACTTGGTTTTCTGGAGCAGCATCCAAGTTTGGTTCCACACCACCTACCCTAGGCAACATTTTCCAAGAAACAGGCTTCTTCTACCATTTCTTCTGTCCTCTGGAGGAAAAAGGAGCTCAGTCAACAAAAGGGAGCCAAATTGGGTTCTAGAGCAGAGACCTCCTATCAGTGCTACAAAGGGCCCTTGGAGACCATCTGGTTTAACTGAAGAGATGAAGGGACTGACTAATTTACTGTACAAAGATGATATTTGCTAAAGGTAGCAGAGCTCCGTAGACAACCTGAGTGCTCCCCTGGAACAGGATAGACCCCTAGTGGTGAAATCATGGGAAGATTACATAGTCCACAGGAGGGATAGGCATGGATGGGGGGTGATCAGCGTCACTGATAAGTGAATCTAGATCTATTTGAATGTGATGGCAGATCTGGGATTAGAACCCAGCCCTTTGGATAGCTAGTTTTAGGCTGGCTTCCCCTTGACCAGGTTGTTAGACATTCCTCTCCAGCTAAATCCAAAGCTATTTTATTCCTAAGGACATAAGTCTCCTACCTGATCCAAGGGAACCTCTGTCAATGTAGTCCCATCCTCTGGTACTTCCTGGGCACCTGCTAGTTCCCTCCTGGTGTAGGATGCACCATACACACCCCTTTCTCCTAAAAGGAAGGATGGGGTACATGTTGACTCTGTATTGGGACCACATGAGCTAGAGAATGCCTCTGGCCTGGATTTCTTCTCTCCTAGCCACTGGGTTCTCCTTTTCACCTCTGACCCACAGTCAAGGATTCTTTCCTCCTTTCTCCCCAAATTAGTCTTTCTTAAACTTCCTTCCTTATACTGACTCCTTACCTTAGTAGTTTTTGGCCACCAAATAGACCCATGGCATTGAGGAACACGATACATTTCTAAGTCACTGGCTAAATCCAAAACCAAAGTTTTCCTCACAGACCTATGCCTGTGAGGTGGAATCTGAAGGCATCTTCTGCCCCTCTAGCAGGTGTGACACTTCACTTTTACATCTGTTTACAAAGCACTTTTCTCACTAATCCTTAAGGAGGGTAATTGCAGACTAGCTTCAGAGAAGGAGAAAGGGAGCTTCAGAGAGGTTTGGGAGGTTCCCCACAGCTTGGAATCAGTTGCCTTTTCCCAGCCCATCTGTAAGATACAAGGGCAAGGGAGGACTTGGAGGTCGACAATGTTGGGATTGTGACCCAGATACAAACTGCTCCTTCCTTTCAAGATCAGCCCTATTTCTGGGGATCCTTTCTCCTTCCCTCCCCTCCAGTAGGGTGAGTGTGTGAGAGGAAGAACAGGATAAAGGCAGAGTCACAACAGTGCTGAACTGGGAGTCTGGAGAACCTTGGTTTGACTCTCACCTTGGTCATGTAATAGCTATGTAATTCACCTCTCTAAATCTTAGTTTTCTTATTTATAAAATAGGCTCACTATGTCTAGTCCCTGGTTCAAACTTGTTCCAGGGGGCAGGGGACAGCTTACCAGGCTGAAGTGGGAGGCGTCTTCTTAGATGGGGTCGGGCCATTTTAGGTCTGGTAAAGAAAACTGATTCCTTCTTAGAAGGCTGGACCACCGGAATCCTGAAGCTGCCTGCCTTTGGGGGAGGAAGGGAGACATCTTGGTCAAGAGCTCTTGTGGCCAGGCTGATGGGAAGCCTGAGACACAGCTAGAACCCTAGAACCCCCCTCTACCAACTCTCTAATTCCCATGGTCCTGTTTTGCATCTTTATAGGTATCATTCCTATTGTCATACTGGTGGCCTCAGTCACAGGGATGATGTTTCAGAGGTCTCCTGGACTAGGGGTCAGGACTCCTGAACTTGAGACCTGTATCACTATATAGTGTAGGACTTTCTCCAAGTTTTAGTTTCTTCATATGTAAAATACCTAAAGTGACTTGGCTCTAGAAATTTCCCAGGTCTTTTTTTTTTTTTGCTTTATCAGTCATTCTTTTTCAGCTTCGCCACTATGCCCTTCCCCACCTTTTCCTGGCTCTCCCACCTACCTTCTGCCCATAGGCTCTGGGCTCAGGTCTTGGTGGGTACCTGTAACACAGAAGATAAGGATTTAAGTAGATTGCTCACCTTCAGAAGAATCAAAAAGTTGCCAGGCCAGGACTCTAAAATAAGGCTCTCATATCTCACTGTCCATCCATCCCCATCCCATCTTTATGCATTTCAGCAACACTTCCCAAATCCCAACATACCAGCAGCCACCAGGCAGGGAGGGGTTTGGCACCAGAAGTTCCAGGTAAGGCAGGGCCTTATACTCATCCTCTGATACAGCCACATAGTAACCCCCATTCACCAGGGATTCTCTGCCCAATACTGGCACCCCCTCCAGGGTACAGAGTCTGCAGGAGAGAAAGTAAAGGGCCACCCCTTGCAGGGATGTACCTTAGAAGATAGCCAGAGAAATGCTTGCTAAAGTTGTTTGAGAACAGACCCAGTGTTAGCATTGAACCAAGATTTTTTGACACCACTAAATTAGTCAGAGTTAGAACTGAAAGGGGCCTTAGGGACCATCTAATCCAACACCCTTATTTTATAGGGAAGAAAGAAGTCGACCAGTGAACAATAATTAAGCATCTACTATGGGCTGGGCACTATACTAAGTGCTAGGGGTATAAAAAAAGGCAAAAGAGCTCCTGCCCTCAAGGAGTTTAAACTGTAGTAGAGGGAGGCAACATGCAAATACATATATAATATACATACATACAGAGCAAACTATACACAGGATAATAAGGAATTAGAGATAATTAACAAGGCACTAGAATTGAGAGAGGTTAGGGAAGGCTTCCTATAAATGATGGAATTTTAGTTTGGACTTAGAAGGAAGCCAGAGAGGTCAGTTAGTTGAGCAAGGGTAGTCCAGGCCTGGGGGACAGTCAGAGAAAATGCTTAGAAATAAGATGATTGTGGAATAGCCAGGAAGCCATTGTCATTGTGCTGGGGAGTAAGGTGTAAGAAGACTATAAAGGTAGGAGGGGGCCAGGTTATGAAGGACTTTGAATTCCAAACAGAAGATGCTTTTGATTCTGAGGGCAACTGGGAGCCACTGGAGCTTACTGACTTGCTCACGGTCCCTTAACTCTTAAACTTAAAAGCCAGAACCCTTTCTGTGGGGCCACATGGCCTTTCTACCCCAGGATTTGGAACAAGGGAGCCGAGTTCAAATTTCATTTCCTCAAAGGCTTTCTTCTAGCTTTAAATCCTAGGATTGGAACTCCCTATAGTACAGTGGGAAGCCAAGTCTGAAGGCCTAACTAATGGTCTCTAATTCAGTAGGTGATCTTGGGCAGTTGACTTTTCTGGGTTTCTTTCCTCATTTATGCCTTTCCTTCCACTGGTCACCAGGCCAACCAAACCCTGAGAGTCACCAAAGAAGCTCCCTTAGCTCTCCTTCCTGAGCCCAGCACCTACCTGCTCACAGCTCCACCCTTCAGCTTGGCTTTCTCAGTCAGTTGCTTCAGCACTGTACCCCAGTCCTGATGGGAGGTACCTGGCAGGTGTAGGCTAAAAGGAGGGCTAAGCAGGTCCCCATTTCTGAATACCCTAGGACAAGAATAGAATGGGGGCTTAAGAGGGAAAACTCCTGTTTCTTCTTGCCCTTCTCCCCACTCCATCTGAGGACTTCACAAAGCTCTGTGCTAGCTGTCATTTATGGCCTTAGCAGTTTACCTCCAAACCAGGATGAGGGGAGGGAGGCCCAGAGTTTGGAGATCCTTGATGGGGCTAATGAGTTTGCCATTGTGGAACAAGTCCACTATCCATAGCAGGGTCTCCCTTGACCTAATTCCCATTCCATTTTCGAAGTACCCTCAGTACTCACTGAATTGTGCAGGAAATTGAGGCTGGGATCCTCCTTCCAGGAGACCTGTAATTTGGTCTTGGGAGAGTTGGAGGAGCCTGATAAAACAGGTTCCAACAGTTACTTAGTGGTGCTCTGTGGTTGGCAAAGGGCCTTATTCATGGCATTTCTAGAAAAATCTTTTTCTTTTTTTTTTTTAAACCCTTACCTTCCATCTTAGAATCAATACTATGTATTGGTTCCAAGGCAGAAGAGTGGTAAGGGCTAAGCAATGGGGGTTAAGTGACTTGCTCAGGGTCACACAGCTGGGAAGTGTCTGAGGCCAGATTCAAAGTCACAGCTAGCAAATGGGAGAAGCTCCTGACTCCAAACTCAGAGTTCCTTTTACTACAGTATACTGCCTCCCATCCCCAGGAGTATGGTGAGGGATCTGTGAAGCTCAGTGCTATTTCTCACTTCAGCCAGGTCCCTTCCCACCATTGGCCTATGCATAGTTCCTTCTAGTTAGAATAGTCTTCTATTCTAACTATTCTAATCAGCCAAACCTGAGAAATTCCAAGCAAAAAGAATCCACATCCCAGCCTTCTACCTACTTTAGTCTGCTTTATTTGTCACAGTCAACTTAAGCCTGGGTGTGGGGAGGACAATTGATAGTGCTCATTTCATAATCCCCTCTTGAAGAAACTGGGCCCCAGGAGTTTTAAGCAACTTGCCCAGGGTGACAAAAGAAGTGACCATTGATAGGACATAAACTCCCCTTACTCCAAAGCCTGTGCTTTTCTGTGTGAAAGTTGGAGCTGTGGCCAATTCAGGGAGGCAGGATGGGCCTGGGAGCCTACTGGGTCCAAAATGTCAAGTGGCAAATGTGGGAAGGTCTTGGTAGGAAGAGGGAAGGTCAGGGAGGGTGAGAACAATTTCTTCTCCAGAACCCACCAGCAACCTGATGTTTTTTCGGCCTGGTTTTTCCCCTCCAGGATAGATATAACTGGAAGACACAGAAAATGTGATCACCTAAGTTATGACACCTCTTCCCAATACCACCCTCTCCTCTCTTCCTTTCCCTTCTGTGATTGTGATTGTGCAGCTAAATCTCCTCAGCACTACAGCTGTATCAGATTTATATTTCCAGGATTGGAGAGGAGGAGTCCTGAGAGCCTTTAGGCATCAGAGCTCTGGGAACAGGATGGTTCAATTTTTTTTTCCATCCTGCCATTTTGAAAACTTGCAGCTTGATTCCATTTGGCCCTTGAACTGAGTTACAATTGGGCCTGGTTTCAGTAATGAGTATTTGAGTTGTGATCTTTTTGATTCAAACCCAAGGTGGGACCTGGGCCTCCAGGATTCCTCCTCCAAAGGTGGAAAAAGTCTAAATTGGGAACCCTTCCGGGTCAGTGAGATCAGTCCTTCCCCTTCACACATAGATCCTTATTTTGGCCAAGTCCAAATCACCACATTAGACAATATTCAGGGAAGGCAGCGTTTAGGCTTAGAGAGTTCTTAGTTTATTATAGAGGCAGAGCATGGAACTAGGCCCACAGATAATGGAAAAAAACAGTGTCTAATAAGTTAAGGAGAATGATGGGGGATGTGGAAGTTATTTAAGAGAGCTTCCTAAAGTCTGGTGGGGGTGAGAAAATGGGTAATAATTTTTAGCTGCCCCCAGAGGTCCCCAGCCAACTCACGGCAACTTCCGGAAACGCTCAAAGCCGGCAGCAACATACTCCCCACCACTCCGAAGCTCTGACAAGTCAGTGACAAGGTGGCCACTATGAGGAGTGTAGAGGGTCCGAATAGCCAGAGGAGCCTGTATGACTGCTGTCACCTCATTAAGAAATGCCTCGAAGGTGGGGAAGCGTCGGTGGGTGACCACTAGCCGGCGTCCTGGGGAGAAGGAGTCTCCATTCCTGTATACCACTATCTTCCTAGCCACAGGGAGCCCAGGAGCAGTGGAAGCCATTGGGCTGCTGACCTAAGCAGGCCAGAGACGCTCAGGCGTTGCTAGGCAGGTGGGGCAAAGAAGGGAGGAGCTATAAGCCCTGACTATAGAAGACAGGCTTAACTCCTTCCCCTTCTAGTCAGTTCAGTCATTAAAAGCCTAAAGTGGCAGAGGGACCACAGGGTTCTCAGCCTTGGAGTTGGAAGCTGAGAGGGAGCCTAAGAAAGTTTACCTTAATTTTTGGAACAGGTGTAGGGGCATAATTTTGTTGGGAGGGCCTGATCCTTGTGAATATAGAATCTCCAAGCTAGAGGAGACTTCGATTACCTGGTCCAGTCGTTATCCTCCATATCATCCCTATCAACTGGTTCAAATCGAGACCTCAGGTTTTTCCCCCCCTATGAAAGGGAAGCTACATAATCTGGAAAGTCTTTTCTATTTTGAAATAAAAGATTTGATGGTTCAGCTTCTGTTTGAACACACACACAATATATACACACACACTTGCCTCCTGGCTGTGGCTGTGGCTGTGGGGCAGGTACCATATCCAACAGAAGGGAAGGCCAGGTCCAAAGAGTACCTCTCATGGTACACTGAAGTACCAGGCCAAACACATGGGTAGGAAGGAGAAAGAGATGATCAAGTTCCAAAGAGAAGTTTTATTTCTCCTTTAACCCAATGGCCTGATTCTCTTCCTTTCCCCTCCAATTCTTACTGTGCTCTGACCAGAATGACAAGTCTACCTAACACCTGCCCAAAGGAAGCCTTCTGAAGCAGGGTCCATCCAACTCCAGCCCTGGTGCTGGGGTACAGGATTCTGGGCTGGCAAAGGAAACTACCCCTCCAAGCGTAGAGTTGCTTAACCTAGCCCAAGGCCTACCAATTCTCAGCCTAGGGTCTGTAGTATTGAGGATTAGAAATCCTTGATACCAATATGGTCCCTGGAGTCAGGAGGAGGAAGATTCTAGTGTACAATGCAGTAACTAAGCCTTGAAGATTAGTTGTATTCTGACTTCACTCTGCTCCACAGGCAGGGAACAGAAGTCATAGCAGTATCTGCTTCCCAGTCCTGCCAATTGCCCGGTCACTCGGATGTTCTCGAGGTTCCATTACTTGAGGTACAGCCCTCTCCAACTAATCCGGGAGATCCAGTGTTTGTCTGAGAAGAAGATACTGTGGAGGATAGAGGCAGGGAGGCTGTCAGGGGGAAGCCAAAGTTTTTAGGATCTCTGGGGCTTCCCTTCCTACTCGGCTCAAAAAGGGGGGTTGGGAAGACATAGGAACTGGGGAAGGCCATGGAATGCTGGAGGTGAAGGATAGCTGAGAATGGCCAGGGGTGCATTTGTACTGAAGGGAGACCAGGGAAAACTGACTGCAGGCCGTGGAAGACCAGGACCTCACCTTCTTTCGACTGACAATGGCCTGCTGTAGCCATAGCATTTCCATGGCCAGGTGTCTCTGAAGTCTCTGGAGCTGGGCAGGCTGGGAGGGCAGTGTTAGCTCCTGTGACCCTGTGTATGTGGAGACATAGAAATGTGTGTCAGAGATTGCCCCCAAACTGGTCAAAAGTGCCTGTCCCCTCCAAAAATACCCCCTGCTCCCATTTAGCGCAGACTTGAGATTAGGGAGTGCTTAGTAGAAGGGAAGAGGAGCTACCTGGGTTCCTTGTCAGCATCCTGTCACCACCCTCCAGTTGAGGGCCAGGACCTTCTTCCTGGCCAGACTTCACTTTCGGCTGTTCCTTCCAGCCTTGATCTCTCTCCGGTTCTTCATCCTGAAGTCTGCTGGGGGGTTCCCGAACTGGACCGAGACTGCTGTCTCCCCCCGCCCTTGGGGCAAAGGTCCTTCTCTGTTGGGAGGACATTTTGGGGTCCTTTCCAAACCTCTCCTTGCCCCCACCCCTGGAGGGGGAAGGTGAGAATGTGGCTGAGCGGAGAGAAGAAAAGGGTATGTATGTCGGGGTTCTCTACCCCTGACAGCGGTGTGAGGACGTGACAGCCACAGCAGCTGGGGAAGAGTCCTGGCTCGCTCCCACTCCGGGCTCAGCCCTCATGAGACCTTCCAGACTTACCCGGGTGTCCGGGGAGAAAACGGGCCTCGGGAGCCAGCGCCCCACCCAGCGCAGCTGCCCGCCCAAGTCGTCGCCCTCCACCTGCCGCACCACCTCCTCATACTCGGCTCTCAAGCTCTGCAGCCGCCTCCGGACCTGCCGACCCCTCACACAAGCCTGGTGGACACACAAGTAGCCGTGGTTAGCCGGGAGCAGCAATCTGGAGGTCCGCAGTGGGGAATCTGGGGGCCCGGCGGGAGGAGGGTACGGGGGTGAGGAGGGAGTCCCAGGGCCAGGGCTTCTCCAGTAAGGGTGGCAGTCCTGGCCCCACCTGCAACAGCGTCACGCGTCGAACAAGCTCCTGAAGCTCCATATTCCGCCTGGAGAGATAACTGTCGGCCCTCTCCCGGCGCCTACAAAGCTCGTCACAGCTTTGCCCCGCCCGCGTCCCCATGGAAACGGAATGGCCAAGCCAAGGTGCTACTGGGAAATATTCTGCCTGCCCGTTTCCATGAAAACGTCTCCTTCGTCCCCATGGCAACTATGCCCGGCCCCCACCTTTGTGACAACCAAAGTCAATCCTCCCACCACCTCCCCCCCACACACACACACAGGGAGGCCTCCCAGCACCCCCGCCCGGATCTTCCATACTCTAAGGCTCAGGATCCCGGGCCAGGACTGAGTGGGAATACCCAAAGAAGACACAGGAGCCAAGCGGACATCCGTCCATCCTTCCGTTTAATTCAGCAATCAGAGGGCCAGTAGGGCCAGGGAAGATCACAGCCTTGGTCAGAGATCGAGGCCAGTAAAGTCAGAAGGCCTGAGGGCACAGCCTGAGTCAGAGCTCAGAGTGAGGTCAGAGGACCTGGGGTCACAGCCTGGGTCATGTGAGGTCAGATGGCCTAGAGGCCCAAGCCAGGGTCCTAGCTCTGGGTCTCTGGGATCAGAAGGCCCAGGGTGCTGCAGCTCGGAGGGCCAGTGTCACAGTCAGGGTCATGAAGGTGCCTGGGCTCCTTTCCTCATACCCTCCGATCTGAGAGAGGCCAGCTGCTCACCTCAGCCATCACGGGGAAGTTCTAAAGGATCCCAACCAAGGGCCTCCACTTAGGCTGTGGGGGCCTCCTCTGGTTCTGTGTTCTCAGCCAGATGCAGCTTCTGTCTGGAGGTAGTCAGAGTTAAGGGAAACTGGAGGCATGGCCTAGGCAGCCCATATGCTTCGTTTGTTACTCCCCTTACCTCTACTCAAGCTCCCCAGAGTCCTCTCCCTTCAAAGCTCTAAGGACTCCAGAAAAGCCTGACCTGAATAAGACAGCTCAAGCCAATGGTCCAAAGGGCCCCTTGCTAATCTAGGTTCCCATGGCCAGGTTTGGCTTTGTGGCTTTAAGAAAATCATCCTCCCTCTCTGGGCCTCAGCTTTGTTATCTAAAAAATAAGGTTGGACTAGATGTTCCCTTCCAGCTCTATTGATGAGAGTAATGATTATATTCATGTCCTAGAAACTATAAGGCTTACAAAATGCCTTCTGTGGCAGCTATTATCCCTAAACTGCACTTAGGGAAACTGAGACTCGGAACCACTGGTCAGTATTTGAGCCAGTCTGTCCCTAAATCAAAGTCCAATACTCTCCCCAAATTCATGCTGCCTCTGATCTTAGCTAATTGTCTGACGTTCTTGAAAAGCATTCTTATAACAAGGTTAAACCTTGCTCCCTCCAAGCTCACTATATTTCTCTGACAAATCCTTTTTGGGGGGAGGGAAGGGGCAGAGCCAGCATCCATGGGCATTAGGAGTCAGGAGCTGGGTTAGAATCCTACATTTGTTACTAGATGACCTTGAGGGAGTTCTGCTCCAGAGTGGCAGGGAAGACCCCTGTCAAAGCTCCCTCCTCAAGAAAGGATACATAGAGTTGCTAAGATCCTCCAGCTGCAAAAGGAGAGAGGAGTCATGGAAAAACTTGAGCCCTGGGTCATGACCCAGGAAGTCCAGCCCCATGAGAGTGCCTATCAGCTCAGAGGGATCATGGGGACTCGACTCCAATTTCCGCTCCCAGCCTCCCCAGTCCCTCTCCCAGCTCACATTGCTAAGCAGCTGGTCTAGGTTACGATCGGCCACTGTTTTCTTCTGCTCCTGTGGCAGCCCTTCAACCTCAGCCTCGTCCTCATCGTCTTCCTCCTCCCCACACACATCCAGGCTGAAGTGCAGCCGAGCCAGCTTCTCCTGCATCTCCCGAACATGCTCCAGCTGCTCAAAGGAACATTCCTTCCCTGCCCAGCCAAGAAGCCCAATACCAGTCATAGCCTTGCCCCCACCTAAGGAGAGTGAGCCTCCACCATGGCACAGCCCCTGGAGCCCAAAACTCATCCCCCAGGGGGCCCAACTACAGATCCCAACCTGGTAAGGAAGAGCCTTAGCCTTAAAGTCTAAGCAGTGCACAAACATTTACTCACCACCTACTATGTGCAAGGCATCATTCCCTAAATTCACCTATTAAGAAGTATAATCCCTGCTCTCAAGGATGTTATGTTCCGGTCCTGATTTCTGAAACTCAATTCATTCCCTGATTCCCCAGATGTTGGACCAACAAGATCCCCCTCTTCCTTGCCAGCCCCCCTTAGAGACCTACCAAAGGCCTGGAGCCGTCCAGAGTGGAAGTCATTGAGTAAGTTGAGTAACCCTCCCTCCATCTCATAGACGCCAGTCACCTCCGTCAGGAAACAGTGCTGCAAGGGTGTGCCTGCTGGGGCTCCCCCTCCACCAGCCAGCACAGGGCGGCACTTCTCCTTGGTCACCCTGGGTGGGTCAGAGGAGCCACTGGTCAGTTGCAGGCAGCCTTTCCCTGGACCCTTCTAGGATATATAACTCTTGACTCAAAGACATCTGAGGGGTGACGGGGCTGCCCTCAAATCCCTTTCCCCTACTCTTCTCTCCTGAGTCCCAGCTCCCCTTGCCTCTTTGGGTGACTCTTGGACAAGTCATAGGCCCTATCAAGGCCTTAGTCTTCCTGATGCGCCTCCTCTCAGTTGTCATGGAAAGAGAGAAGGACTGAGCCCACAATCCCCCAGCAGACTGACTGACCTCTTAAACTTGGACCGCTGCTTTGGGGATGGAAGGTGGGGGAGCCCCAAGGAGAAGGAGGCACTTCGGCTGGTGGGGACTGGGACCCTTCGCAGAGAACTGGAGGGGGGTGCAGGCTGCGACAAGCAGGGCTTGGGGCTCCTCCTCTTCTTCTTGTCATCCATTTTGGAGCGTGTCCAGGCTTGGCTCCCAAAGGGTGGGAGTGCACTTAGGGAGTAAGCCTGAGGAAGAGAAAGACTAGGAGTCGTGTTCTAGTGGCATGGGCCAAAGGGGTCACACACCTTGGCTTGGCCTCAGGCAGGTTTTAGCTGGATGCAAGAAGAAACTCTGGAACAATCAGAGCTGACCAAAAGCAGAATGGGCAGAATTGGGCTACCAAGATGTGGCGAGTTCTTTATGCTGGAGGTCTTGAAGCCAAGTGGATGCCTATGGATCAGAGATGCTCTGGAGGAGACAGGCTGGATTAGAAGCCTTCTGAGGCCCCTCCTGGTACGGGTTCTTTGAGAAGTTCAACTGGCCCAGGAGGCCAAGACTCCACACTTGTCCCAGGGGCCAGGAATCCCAAGTTCATCACCTAGGAGAGGTCCCACGCAGCTGTCCCCTCCCACCTCCCACCTCCCCCAGCTCTCGGCCTTCTCTTCTCCACAGTGGACTCAGTTAGGGGAGACCTAGGTCAAACCTTGCTGGGCTGTACAGACGAACAAACTGGAGGCCAGAGAGAAACGTGTATATTTTAGTATAAACTTCCTGACCTATTCAAGGTGTTCGGCAACATGGCTCGAAATACCTTTCCAGCCTTCTCCATGTGCCCTCTAGTGTAGCATCCCAAGCATATTCACATCTATGAGATATAGATGACTGTATTACTACTGTGTCTCCAAGCATGAGGCTTTACCGATAAGCTTTGTGAAGGTAACCTTGACCTGATCACGAGACCTATTGCCCAACACAAGTCCATTAACATGTTCGGAGACTTGCCCGGGAAAGTGCGGTTGCGTCCTACACGCCCAAAAGGTGTTCCCTCTACCTTGCCACCCAATCTTAATTGTCTATACTTTGTGACGTGGTTACTACGTCCTTGGGAGTACCGCCCAAGCAGGACATGAATAAATTCAGAGGCAAACCCATGAACTTCCTCTTGGCCTTTCTCCCTTCCATGGAGCTCCACTGGGCTCCTCTATGACTATGTCTCTCTCTTCTTGACCTTCTCCTTCCCCGAGGCTGGAACCATCTCGGCCTGCATTCTCTATCTTAATCTCCTCAACCACCTTGTATTCCATTATCCTCATTTTCCGCCTTAAGGAAAATCATAGGGGTTGCCTGCCCTATCCAATCACTGATTTGTCCGTGTCTTTCATTTCCACCCTGGTTCTCGGTTCCTACCTCTCCTCGGGTCCCATCACAAAGGTGAGCCCCTTCCCTTGTGGGACCCTGCTGGTCAGGGAAGTCCATTAAGGAAAACCCCACACTCTAGTTTCTAGTGGCTTCATCTGTATCATTGACCATGCCAGGAACAGCTTATATTAGTCAAGCCTTTAAGCACAGTATCTGGCACATAGTAGGTGCTTAATCAAAGCTTCTTCCCTTCCCCATCTCGCCATCTTCACCCAGTTGAATCTGGGCCTTCTCTTCAAGACTGGGCACAAGTGTGTCCTCCTCCCTAAAACCCTTTCCCAAGCCCTCTCCCTCCCCCCAGCTGAGAGTGTTCCCCAACTCCTCAGCAGCCCTTAGCTATGCCCTTATCAGAGACACAATAGAGGGTGCCCTTGGCTTGGTGCCAGGAAGCCAGAGTTTGACTCCTGGCCCACTCACGACCTTCATTTCATTTGTAAAATGAAAATATGAATACTTCAAACAACCTGTTATAGGATTGTTGGGTACAAAGAACTCTGAGGGCAGCTGGGTGGCTCAGTGGATAGAGATTCAGACCTAGAGATGGGAGGTCCTGGGTTCAAATCTGCCCCCACACACATCCTAGTTATGTGACCCTGGGCAAGTCACTTAACCCCCATTGCCTAGCCCTTAACACTCTTCTGCTTGGGAGCCAATACTTAGTAATGATTCTAAGGCAGAAGGGTTTAAAAAAAAAAAAACCTGCCAATTTTAAGTTGCTATAGACAGGGGCACTTCACATACTGCCCCAGGGCCAGTTGCAAGATCTGCAAGAACAGGGCCTAGTGTTGTTCCACCAGATGGCAAGCAGAGAGCCAGCACTTGAACTCGGGCCCCTTCCTCAGGACAGAGCTCTGGGCTCCAGGCAGTCTGGACCGCAGATAAAGTCTGAGCGCCTCACTGAGATGCGGGAGGGATGATTAGGATGGACCCACCAGCTCTTCTTCTGACCCACTTCCTGCTCTTCGGCTGAGCTTCCCACTAATGCTCGGCGGGACAAGCTCCTGCTTTGGTGATGGGGCAGACAGACGTGGGGGGTCCAGGACAAGAAAGGGGAGGGACAGCTGCTCCTGTGTTGTGGGGAGCAATGTGGGGAGAAGGGCTTCCTGGGCCAAGCAGGGGATGGAGCACCCTCATGAAGGGGGTGCCCTGCTTCTGTGCCCAGAGCTCCGGCCTTCTCAGGGATGTCCCTGCCTGGCCGGCCCCATCGGCCTCAGGGCCTTCTCCCAGTACTCATCAGGGCTAGCCAGCTTCTTCACAGGCTCTCTTCCTCCCTTGATCTCCCCTACTGTTCTGTAGGGCGAGGCTGCCCAGCTACAAAGGGACCGGCCGCCGCCGCTCTCTCCCCCTCTAGCTCCCAAGGGCTGGGGCGGCCCGGGGGTCCCGGACTAGCCCTGTGACCAGGGACAAACCCTTTTCTGAATCTCAGTGTCTTTACCTGCCAATGGAGATGGTTATGCTGGGGGGTGGCTCTGGCGGCCTCGCTTGGCCTGTTGGTGTTGTGATCGTTTTAGCTTTACCTTCTGTCTTTAATCAATACTTTCTACCGGTTCCGAGGCCGAGAGCAGGCTGGGCGGGGGTCAAGTGACCAGTCCGGGCTCACACAGCTGGGGAGCCAGGATCTCGGGTCCCTGGGCCGGTCCTCCATCCACGGGGCCACCCCAGCTGCCTCGGGGGTGTATTTTTACATCGGAAAGGGCTCTATGACAAGGCAGGGACTGTCCTAGGTGCCGGAGAACGACCATTTGCGTCTGCGTGCAGGTGCCTGGCTCCGTCCACTGGCGTGTGCACCGGGGGGCGGCCTCGAGCCACAGCACGGCGCCCAGGGACATCCTGCCCCACTTGGGCAGCAGCCAAGGGGCGGGGAACGCGCTCCCTATCGCCCGGCTGCGCTCCCCATTCCAAAATGGAACGCGCGCTCTGCCAGCAGCCGGCTCCCTCAAAGGGAACCTTCGGGCCGACCCTCGCGCTCCATCCCCCAGATTCCGGGAATTGGCCCCTGAAGGAACACCGACCTGGGCAGATCCTGGACGGGTCCTCGCCGAAGCTGCCGCCGCCGCTGGCTCCCGGCGCCTGGGGCCGCCGCCGCTGGCTCCCGGCGCGGGCTGGGGCTGCTGCCGAGGTCTGGCCTAGGCTCCCCCGCCTCCCACTCCCCGGGATGTGTGTGTGTCAACAGTCGTCGAGCTGGGAGTGATGTGCATTTAAAGGAGACGCAGAGCAGGCCTAGGCGTTCTACTACACCGATGCTCCTCCCTTAGGAAGTCGGGCCGGAGCTCTCCTTTAAGGCGGGGCGGGGCGGGGCGGGGCGGGGCGAGTCCCGAAGGAGCGGCTCCGGAGGAGGGAAAGAGGACCCCTTCTTAGCCTGAGCCGGGAGACCGGGCTGGTGGCTGCATTCCTTAGCCCGTCTCCCAGTGGAGTTTCCCGGAAGCCACTAGGGCCAGGCCGGTCCACTTTGGAGAACAATACCGGGTTAGGAGTGTTCCGCACAAGACAGTAGCCCGCACGGATGCCAGCAATAACAGTAGCCGTGTAAGGTTGGCAAGGCACGCCTGCACTGGATCCTCCCAGCCACGAGGGACGTTTAGAGCTTGCCCGGGTCAGTCAGCTAGTGAATGGCGGAGGCTGGACTTGGAATCCAGAAGCCTTCACTCTCACTAGGGCCATTCATTGTTCTCCCGACTGGAAGGGTCTGGCCCTAGTGGCTTCTGGGAAAGTCCTGCGAGGCAGGATAATGAACACCTAGCTCTATTATTAATGCCGAGCAGCGCCCACAGGGTTGGTGGGTCCTCACAGCAGTTGGGCGAGGGAGCTCGTCAAAGCTTCCAGCCGCGGCAGACAGGCGTTCCCAGAATGGTCTCCGGCGCCATCACGCTTTGAATTCCGTCATCTCCCAGGAGCATTTCTGAAATGCCTTCGCGGGTGGTCCTGGAACTACTTACTGACCCCCAAATCCCGCCCTCAAGGAACTTCTCCAGGGCAGATAATAGTCAAGTAAATGCAAGGAACATACACAACGCTGGGGAACAGGACCGGCCTGTCTAGGGTCAAAGCTGAGCAGAGCCTGGAAGGATGCTGGGGATTCCGAGCGCCTGAGACTTGTGCACAGCAAGGGCTGGCAAGTTGAGTGTGGGGGCCGGAAAGCTGGATCCGAGGTTCCAGGCCAGGGCAGTGGTATGGAGCGATGGTGCTCTGGAATCCATCAGTGTGGCAGCTGTGGGCACGGTGGATTCTAGAAGGGACAAAGGAAGAAGGAGGGAATTTTTGATAAACCCAAGAAGGGAGGGACATGTTGAGCTGACGTAGATGGGAGCAGGAATGATGATCCAGAAGACCAGGATGAAAAGGTAGATGTCCAGGAGGAGGAGCGTGAGGAAAGCCGTTGATTAGCAACTAAGAGATGCTTACTGAGTTCAGAGAGCAGTTTCAGCT
The DNA here is from genome assembly GCF_027887165.1 of Monodelphis domestica. Classification (NCBI taxonomy): domain Eukaryota; kingdom Metazoa; phylum Chordata; class Mammalia; order Didelphimorphia; family Didelphidae; genus Monodelphis; species Monodelphis domestica. Next base: position 368,885,297 of record NC_077230.1, on the reverse strand, counting down.
GAGCTGGCAAGGTTGAGAAGTGAAGAGGCATAAAGGAGAGACACTGAATGCAGAAATTTTTCTAGGAGTTATGTTGGGAAAAGGACAAGTCAAAGGCAACAGTTTCTGGGGATGGCAGGATGGAGTGAAGGGTTTTAAATCATAGCTAGCTGGAATATAATGATCTGGGACAATTCTGAAGGATTTTTGACAGAGTTCTATCTATCCACTTCCAGAGAAAGAACTGTACGAATGGGATGGATCTGGATCAAAGCTCACTCTCTTTTACATCTATTTATGGCTTTATTGGGGGTTTGGGTTTTATATGAGAATTCTCTTACAAAAATGAACAACATGAAAGTATGTTTTGCATGATTATACATGTATGACCCAGATTGAATTGCTTTCCATTTTGAGAAAGGGGAGGGAAGGGAAGGAGGGAGACAACTTGGATCTCACCATTTCAGAAAATATGTTGAAAATTGTTATTACATGTAATTGGGAAAATACAATTATCTTTGAATAAAAGCAAATAATGTCTAGCTGGCATTTACATGCACTTTAAGGTTTGCAAAACACTTTATTGTTTCATTGATCCTCATAGCAACCTTGGAAGCTGGTGCTACTATTATCCCCATTTCATAGATGAGGAAATTCAGGCAAGCAGATGTTAAGCCATTTACCCAGTCATATTTAGTATCTGAGGTAGAATTGGAAGTCAACTTCCTGACACCCAGTGCTCTAACCACTGATCCAGTCCACCTAGTTACTTACTAGGATTAGGAGGAGGGGACTCAGGCATGTTTGTAAGCAGCTGGAAAGGAGCCACCAGATATGGGGAGAATGAAAGAGAGGGAGATAGCCCAGGGAAACAGCGATTTTCTTTAGTAAAATGGGATGCTAAGTCCTCTGCAGAAAGGGAGGGAAAATAATATAGACCGTTTGGGGAGAGATTTAGAATAGCTGCTGAGAGCACAGTAGAGAGATAGAAAATTCATTTTAAAAAATTAAGATATTAGGAATAAAAGCTTTACCCTATAGTAGAGTTTAGGAACAGGAAGGTCCTTCAAAGATTTATCTTGCTTTATGTTCCCTATGACTGAGACCCTACTTGGAATTTATGGACTGCAATCCATCCTCAATGATAAACTGGAGGGTCCAGTTGACTTTGGACTACTAGGCAATACAGTAGAGTCAGGGCCTGGAATCAGGAGGACCTGAGTTCAAATTTCACCTGACACTTTAGCTGTGTGTCTGGATGAATCTCTTAACTCTTTTGAGCTACCTGTGTAACCCAGATGGAATTGCTTGCCAGCTCCAGAAGTAGGGAGGCAAGGGAAGAAGGGAGACAATTTGAATTTGATAACTTTGGCAAATTTGTTATTACATGTAATTGGTAACAATAAATAAATTCCAAGAAAACCTCAAATGGAATCATGGAATTGGTATAACTGAAAAATGACTGAATAACAATGACCTGTTGACAATAACATAAATTTGTAGAATTTATGGCAAGTGTTGCACCTATTTGATTCTGTTTGTAACTCCCTCCAGTGGAAGTCAGTGGCAAAGTGTGATCAGAGAAGGTAGACGGTGGCAGGCAGTAGGGAAAAGGAAAACCCAAAGTAAGGGATTGGCAAGGCAAGAATGTCCATAGGTCAAGTTGCAGGTGAGGCACTGAGATGGGGCTAGAGTGGGAGGAGGAAATGGGGATCAGGACAGGAAGTGGTAGTGGTTAATTGTGGGAATCAAGTGAACTGCACTGATTCTATCTTACGACTCAAATTCTGGAGCTAACTTGGTTCCCTTTCTGTTCAACGATGGGTCTGGTCCAACATCTGTCCTGTGAGAATTGGGAGGAAACCTTGTTGCACTGTGACTGGGAAACTGGACCATTCTATGGGCTCTTTGGAGACCCTTAACCCAAAACCGAAGCTGTGCTGTCCAGAAACACAGTCGGATCCAGACTGACTGATGCAAACTTTCTCATAACTGCACATTTCAAAAAACTCATGAAAATCTGTAAACCAACTGGATTCTGATCACTAAGTTATTGTTCCCACGTTCCTTTGTCCGCACTCTTGAGGAATAGGCCGCCTCTTTCCAAATTCAGGGAATTGCACCTCTTTATTCTCCACCACCCAACTTGGAAAGTCCCTAATCTTTCCTCCAATTAGAAGTGAAATGACCTAATATTACATTGCTTCCTTTTAATTCATTGGCTTTATTTGATTGTTTTTAATGTATAAAAGTATGTCTCTCCCTGTATCCAGGGCCCAGCCCCAAGTGAAGCAGGGACCCAGTCCTGATTTGTTGGGCAGCTGCCATGCATTGCTTAATAAATCAATAAACTAAAACTCCCAAATATTTTTGAAGAATAAACACAATCTCACATCCATCTTTGCCTGAGGTAGGGGATTTGCCTGGCTGTTCAGCTAGAGTCAAGAGGCAAGATCTGAATCCAGGTCTGTCTTTACCCAGATTGGGCCTTCAACCTGTAGAAGGTCTCCTTTAGGACCAGAAGAGGGGTTGTCCTTCTGGGATACTGAAGCCTGAGGCAATTTGGAGTCCAGGAGAGAGGCTTCCCTCCACTCCCTGCCCTTTCCACAGATCCAGGACTTGCCTTCTGCTAATACAGAAGATTTGCTTTTCCTGGGAAGAGAAAGTGATTATCTGTTCGAAAAGATATAGTGTTTAGTCTTAGGTTCCCTGTGAGGGGCCCATTCAAAACAACCTTTAAGCCCTCTCTCAAAGATCAGTGTATCTATTTGTTAACCAATAGACATGTATAAAGCACCTCCGACACTCCTCTGCTGAATGCCAGGTGCTGTTCCTGGACATGGGAAGAGGGCCCACTACAGCCCCTCCTCACCCCATTATCATCCTCATCCTCTGGGGAAGTAAATGGCTGAGCAATGACTTCCCTGCCCCACAGGGCCTCCCCCAAGAGCAAAGCTGCTCAGGCCTGGCCAAGCATCCATGACTCACAGACCACTTGGTCTCAGCCATTCAGGTAGAAAATAAACAGTGAGGCCTGAAGAGCATGGCCCCTAGTAGCCCAAGGGTTAAATTGCCCAACTGGGGGGCCTTAGTGTCCTGTGTAAAATAATTCTTGCATTTCTCTCTCCCATTCTGTACCTCCTCTCTACACTACTGTCCCAGAAACACATTCTCTATTTTCCTGCCCTTCGGGCTTTGCTTACACTAGCTTCCTGGGCCTCGAATGCTGGGAAAGTCAACTCCAAACCTCCCGTGATTGTTCACCTCAAGCCAGTTACAGCCCTGGAAGTTGGGTCACTGGTTTTGTCGAGTCTCTGAACCCTGTGCTAGGTATGAAGTTTACCAAGACTTCACCAAAAGGTAGGGCCAGGATGAAGCCTGGGCAGTGGACATCTCTGAACATGCTGGTACTTCACTGTAAGATGGGGCTGGAAATCCCCTGGCTGGCCAGCCCCTGAATCAATTGCTCTACATCACGAGACGATGGTCAAATTAAGGCAACAGACTATTTAATGTGGTTAAAAATACATCAAAATCATCCCCCGTCTGTTGTGAAAAGGAAAGACAGCTGTTAGCATATAGTTCCTAACATCCATGGGCTCAGGCTGCCTGGAGGGCCCACAGGCAGGAAGCTGTCCCTGCTACTCTTCCCCCAAAACCCTGTGTACCCTGCTGTGCCATTGGCAAGACTGGGGGAAGTGTCCCACCCCCCACACCAAGCCATTCTAAATCGGTCCCTCACCTCAGAAAACACCCTCCAGTCTGATCCATGGAGAACCAACTCCAGAATGTAGTGGCCCATCCAATCACATTCTCTGTGCCTATAGGCCCAATGGGGAAGCCGCATTCTTGGGGCAAGGGCCGAAGGCAGAAGCAGAGAGGAGAATGTACACTGGGCCAAATCCCTGAAACAAATGCCTCCAGCTTCAGGGCTCTCTGGGCCCAAGGCTAAGGATGCCTAGAACAGTACTCCTTTTGGATGTCCAAGTGATTACCTCAACCACCAGGGACTGTCCAGGGGTAAGCCTCCCCTTAAGGTGCCAAAAAGGAACAGGAGTCTGGGCCAAACCCTAAGGAAAGCAGTCAGTAACAGGTGTGGTGAACTCTGAGATTTGGTCACTAGTGGGAGGAGGGGTCAAAGAGGGAAAGGAGGCCCTAGTGATGTGGTGGTGGCGGCTGCCGCTGCTGCCCAGGAAAAGACCCAGCTCTCACACAATTCTTGAGGGGTGTGTTGAACCAAGGAGTCAGTCTGTGGCCAGATGAAGCATCTGGGCTCACTGTCAGGTCTGGCTTCTCAACAAAGGGCCCCAACATTGAGGACTGGAGGCTGCTTCTGTAGCCCCAGGCCTACAGCAGCTGAGAGGTAGCCAAAGTGAGCTGGGCAATAAGTGCCATCCGTGCCCACTGTATGCAGAGAGAAGCCCAGACTGTGACTACCCAGATGCTACCTCGGAGAGGAAGCTCTGGGCTATCCCTCACTGAGAAGAGGGGCAGAGGAAGAAAGGACACCTTGGAAGACTGAAAAAGTAAAAAGGGACAGAAAAGAAATGGACCCATAACTCCACCCCCAAGGTGGGGAAATGCTTCCCAGTTCAGAACACAAGACCAAATGCTGATTGAAGTCCAGAATGAGTCCTTCTAGGGGACACACGCAGCCATTCACACCATGTCCCACCTCCAGTTCCTGAAGCCCCAGTGATCCCTCCAATCCCTTACCTTCAGGTCAGGCCTAGGAAGACAAGATAGGAGGCCCACCAAACACTGGCAGGATGACCCTCTGGTCTCTGCCTGGCGCAGGATTCAGTCCAGAGCCAGCCAAAAGGCAGAAGCAAAGAATACCGGGGGGGGAGGGGAAGACTGATGCTGGAGAACATGATTTAGGGTTAGCCTGTGACTAGGACTTGACTACATGAGAAAAGGCTAGGGAGGCAGGGGAAGGGAAGAAACACCAAGGGGCCAAGGCCCTCTACACCAGCCCTCCGATCTACTCTACCCTTAAGTTTTTGAAGCTCCTTTGGTCCCAAGGCAAGGGTCTAGGCCTGAGCGGAGGGTCAAGGCACCCTAACCTGGGAATTGGGGCCTGATTGGTCCTGGGGAAATGCTTCCTACAACAGATCTGCCTACACCACAGTGGGCACAGTCACGAAGTGCCTCAAGAGTGCAGCCCAGTCAAGAATAGACAAAGCCAAGCTCCCTTGTCACCAAGCTCATCAGAGGAGACCGATTTCTGGTATGTTCCTGAGACTTGCCAATTTGGGGAGAAATCTTCTGCCCTTCCTGCCTCAGCTGGTGTGGAGCCCGACCTGTAGCCAAAGCCCTGAACCCATTGATTCTGAAAGTCCAGGAAGTTATCCTTAGAACAACAAGCCCTGTGACCGTGATCCTTGACCTCTGCTTAGTTAGGGAAGGCTCAGAGCCTACAGGCAAGAGTGGGAATCAAGACGCTTTGTCAGAGCAATCCCAGGTGGCTGTGGGCCATTCTGAGGAGTCCATGGGGTGGTGGCTGGGGTCCTGAGGTTGAATTGCTAAAGGAACAAGAGGCACCCTCCAGGGTCCTACAACCCTTGGAGTGATTCAAGCTCACATCCTGGGAATGCTAAAAGAATCTCTCCATGAGGAACATGAATCTACCCCACCCACCAACTCAGCTACAGGACCACAGCTGAGGCAGAGAATGGAGGGATTGTAGACAGAAGGCTAAAAGACTGTCCAGAAGCCAGTCTATTGCTAATGGTCCGTCTCCTACCTCATGAATTCCTCAACAATAACACAGTCATGTGCAAAATCCCCCCAAACCTGACAACTCCAAACACCTTCTGAAACAACCCTTTGGATGATCTCTTTTCAAATCCCACTTGTGCTGGAGGGAGAGGCAACTGTGAATCATAAGGCTACTGGGACGCAGTCTAGTTTGGGCCCAACTGGAAAGCACAAGAGGCTCCCACTGGGTGGGTCTTTAAATAAATGGGCTTCAAACTCCTGTCCCTGCTGGACTCCCAGAGCAAGAGGGGAAAAGACACTCTCAGAGCTGTTGGGAGAGCTTTGAGTCATGGTAAGCCCAATTCTCTCAACAAAAATACAAGAGTATGTGTGCACTTGTGAGTGTACACCTGTGTGTGTGTGTGTGTGTGTGTGTGTGTGTGTGTGTGTGTGTATACTGGGACACAGAGAGAAGCTAGGTTGATCTGGGGCTAGGAGTGAGGTGAACTGTAAACTGGGGAGGGGGGAAAGGAGGAGGGAGAAGAAGTCAAATGACCTGCCCTGACTTGTCAGCAGTCACAGGCAACAACTCCTTGCTAAATCCCTCCAAAGCACAGATTAGTCACATACATCTGTCCACGTGCCCAAGACCCAGGAAAGCGTGCACTTGTTTTATACATGTGTGCATATAAAAGTATGGGCTTGGCACACACTTTTATATGCCATATATGTATAAAAGTCATCTTCAAGAACCTAAATCAGAAAGTGTCAAATGCCTGATGGGCCCCACCTCTTCCACACATCCAGCCTCTAAACCAGAGGTAGGGCCACAGCAGCTGGGCCTGTAACATTCACTAGCCCACTCCTGTCATCCCTGGTCTTCCTTCCACCGAGTTATCTCTAGTCAGCAGAAGGGGTGGCTTCATCAGTCTCCATCTGGCCTGAAACACCTGTGCTCAGAGTTCAAGGCCCTGGGGGGCAGCATCTGTGTGACACAGGGCTTGGGAGACCTGGGTCAGACCCTCAGGGGTCAGACCCTCAACCAGTGGCTCTGCACTGCTGCCCCTCTGTGTGCCTTTGGGGGACTCTGGGGTGTCTGCCTCAACAGGTGGGGGATGAGCACTCAGGTCCTGCACCTTCTTGTTCAGGTCATTGCGTTCACTCTGTAGGGCCCGGCAAAGCTTCTCAAGTCGCTGGATCTTCACCTGCAGGCCATCTAGCTCCTTGTCTCGAAGAGTTTTCTGAAAGAAAAAGGTGCCTTTACAGAACTAAGCAAGAGAGGGGCCCAGGCCCCACGTACCTGAGAGAGGTGGGGGAGGCTTGAATTGCAAAGCTCCTAGGTCAAGGCTCATTGGCCCCCACACCCTATAGGTCCAGATATCCAGAAAAAATTTGGGTCTGGCAACCTCACAGGTCAGGAACTACGAGGTGACAGACTTCTCCCATCACGCATTTCACACCATATCCTTTGAGACTCCCTAATATTTCTCATCCCTTTGTTTTCTTCCTCACTCTTCACACACTTTGTTCACTGCTCTGAGAACTATTTCCCCACTGAAGGATTTTTTTCTCTCTCCTCAGTCTGAGGTAAGAATAGATAGAAGCACCAGAAGCCAGAGCCCCAGCCCAAGAGGAGGGAGTCATTCCCCTATACAGTCAGAGCCTACCTGAGCTCTTCTACAGGAACCATCAATCACATACCTCCTCAGCCATCTCAAGAAGTGCCTTATTGCTGCTCTCCCATCGGGATCTGTACATGGTTGTCTCTTTCTCCAGTTTCTTGATCTTTTTAGTCATCTGTCATTTGAGGAATAAAAGGAAACCAGGGGAGTTAGAAGGGGTCTATTTGTACTTCTTCCAAAGGGCTGAGAGGGGATCTACAAGGGACAATGGGACCATATAGGGTTCAGGTCAATGTCCCAATACCCTTGAAGGGTGCAAGGCTGATTAGTTCTTAACCACAGGTTTTCCCATATCTATACAACTACTGCCAGTGATAACAAGAAATCTCAAGTCTTCCCCAAATTAGCCCAAAGTCCTTTATCCATAAAACCTCTACCTAACTAGGAAGAATTAGATAATTACTTGGTCTAATAACAACTAAAAAAGGGCAGACTGGGACTCAGAAAATGACCCTCACTGAATTGGAGTCAACAAATTGGCCCTAGGTCCAGAAAAAAACCCATCATTTCACATGTCTACAATGCTTCAAGGGTTACAAAGTTCTTTTCCTACAAAAGCCCTGTAAGAGGTGGGCCAAGTATTGCCGTCTCCACATTATAGATGAACGGGAGACACAATTAATTAGTACCTAAAAGGCAAAGATGAGATGTGAAGAAAGAGCTGAACTTGAGTTACATGAGGTGACCGTTCCCAGACATGAATAGTCAAGGAACATTCTTAAGCCTGCCTCAGCAGCCCCAGGCTGGCCCAGTGATGTTACCTTTTCCATTTCCTGCTTAAATGTTGTGAACACCTCACTGCTCTTTGACAGTGTGTTCTGGAACTCTTCAAACTTCTCTGTGTACAATGCGAGCTGTGAAGGCAAGAGTCTGGGCTTTAATCTCATGGCTGCCACTGCCACCACCTCCCTCCCACCTTGCTGAGAAGCCTTACCTGCTGCTTTAGGTGGGCCTCTTGCTGCTTCATCAGCTCACACACTCGCTGGGATTCCACAGCTTCCTTCAGCAGCTGTTTCAAAGACAAGTAGGAGAGTCCCCTCACCTCCAGTCAGTGTCTCAGAAAGAAGGCAGCACAGATCAGAACTCTACTGCCATCAGAGGGATAATGGCTCTTAAGACTGTGTATAATATGCATCTTAGCCAAGGTCTCAAAGAGACAGCACCAGCCTCTTTGCCCCAATGTCTATGTTGTCCTAACCTCACTTGTGAATCCAGTATCACTCCCAACAAACTATAAATGCCGTCATCTAACTTTTCCTATTCCCACATCAACGTAGCCACCAAGTTCTACTACTTTTCCCTCAGAGGATTTGTCACTTCCTTTCTATCCTCAAGGCTCTTTTCTTTGACTAGGCCTTCATTACAACACCCCTAGAAACAGACATAGCTTTCCAATGCATCAACCATCAATAGCTCCCCACTGCTTCATGAATTTCTATACCATTTTGCCTGGGATTCAAAGCCCTCCATAATCTGGTTTCAACATAGCTCCCAGACAATCCTTAATGGATCCTATCTGTTAACAAAATGAGAGCTGCTCAAGTCCTGGGCCATGTTCAAAGCTTTCCAACATGTTGGATAACTTCATTAGCCCCTCACATCCAGTGCAATCCCATGCTAGTAAGTCATCTACTCTCCTGGGTCTGTGTCCTCAATTATAAGTTGAAGATATGGGACCAAATGATCTCTAGCTCTAAATTCTATGACCTTTGACAGATGAATTCAAGCTTAAGTGTTTGCAAAATCAAAGCTGGAGAAGACCTTGGAATTCACCCACCTAAACCCCTGGATTTTATAGATAAGGAAACTACGATGCAGAGAATGTAAAAGGTAGAATCCAAGCTTGCACCACCTTAGACTCCAAGCATCCTGTCCATTGCTAGGTCATGCATGCAGCATCCCTGACTGCTCTCCCAGTCCCTTTTATCTGTCCCTCCCCTCTATTTCAGGGCTGGCCCCCCAGCCTGAGGTGTCCCCCCTCATCCCCTTGGGCAGAGATCAGGTCCTATTTATCTATCTCTCCTGTGCCCAGTCCCAAGGCCTGACCAACAAATCCTTAATCTAGGTTTAGTGAACCAAATGTTCATATCAATGTTCCTTGTCTGCAGATATGACCCAAAGGCTAATGAAATTAACATCTCCAGCCCAGTGTGAACCCCTGCTGGTAAGCCTTTCTGTCTGGGGTTCTCTGGGGGACACTTACAAAGTCTTTCTCTCGCTGGTGCCTCTCCTCTGCCTCCTTCAGCATCTCCTGGGCCTGCAGGAGCTTGGCATCCACCAACTGCTGCTGCAGATCCTTGTGTTTGAAGACCTTGTCAATGTGCTGCCAAGGGAAGCCCAGGTCATGAGGGGTGAGGGCCTGATCACTGCTAGTCAGAGCCAGCACCCAAATGGGATGCCATGTGCTATACAGAACACAAGCCCTGCCCAGTCCTGGAGCAAAGGGAGGTTCGTGACTGCTTTATGAATCACTTAGAGTCTGATGTGACACCCATTTCCACACAGTCCCCAACCTCTTCACAAGTTAGTATAGGCTTCAAGTGTTTCAGGAGTGAAGAACCCTAGACTCAAAGTCAGAAGACTGGGTTAAAATCCTACTGCTATTGACTGACCTATGTGAAGTAGAGCAAGTTACCTAAAGCCCTCCAAGCTTAGGGAAAACAATGCTCCCCTTTCCCAGGGGAAGAATAAGACACCTCTGGGCCATTCCCAACATGCCACCGCTAGTCTAACTGTTAGGAGTCCTGGGTGGGGAGGTTGCCACACCCAGGAACAGCAATGCACGTGTCATCCCACCTCACATGACTCAGGCTAGAGAGGAGTTTAAGAGGTCCTCAACAAGCCTCTTTGCAGAAGATGAGCCTAAGGTCTGAGAAGGGAATGCTGCCCCCACTTCAGGTGACCAGGCTGCTGGAAGCTAGGAATGGTAACCTGGCCCCCTTGACAGTTATCCCATGAACAGCAGCCCAGCCAACACCCTTCATGCCCCTCCGTTCCCAGGGCCTTCACCCACTTTGAACAGAGGGGCTTTCCTGAAGGTGGCACTCAGGCCCCTGCACCAGCAACCCATACCTCCTCTCTCAGCTCATACTGCTCAATGAGCTTCTTTAGCCGCTCTGCCAGCTCCATGTTCTCCTGGCGAAGCTTTGAGTTACGCTCATTGTGCTGCTCCATCTGCAGTTGGATGTCATTCAGGGTCACCTGGAAGTGGGAAGTCACCTCCTTCCTCTTTTCCTCCTCCTCTCTTGCTCGCTGGACACCTTCTTCCTACAGAGCAGGAGAAAGGACATGGGTAAGGAATCTAGCCGTCATGGGCTAAGAGATTATGGCAGACACTGCAGGAAGGGCCCTTTCAGGCTACCTATGGAGAGGACCTGGTGTGTCTCAGGACCTCCTAAACTCCCTTCCTTTCCCAAAGGGCTCCCCTCAACCCTTCTCCTAGCAGAAAGTAACAGAGGAACAGCAGGAACAATAGTTGGCTAAATGGTAAGAAGCTGCAATTGAAAGGCCAAGAGGTCACCCCAGATTTTGAGCTGGAAAGGCCCCCTGGATCATCCAAACCAACTTAGACTTGTAAAGGAATTGCTAAACCCCACTGACAAGTACACAATCCAGCCTTCATTTGTCCTCCAGAGGGAAAATATACTTCCTCCAAAGCCAAACCTCTCCATTCCTGGACAGCTTTAATGATGATCAAGTTCTAATAATAAACCCCAATCTGCCCAACCTTTGACCATTTCTCCTAGTTTGGTCCTTTGGTATCTGGATTCTTCCTTGACCATGGGACTGGCCATGCCACAGGCAACTGGATGAGCAGCTGGGATGCTGCAAGCTAGGGTCACCTTCAGGGTTCGGTTGTGTCTCTGCAGCTCCCGACACAAGCTCTCCAGCTTGCTGCGGGCCAGGATGGCCCGACTATGCTCACTCCGCAGGTGGTCCTTCTCCTGCACTAGTTGGCTCTGTTTCTTCTGTAGGACTTTCATCTGTTTCTGGGAATTACGGTGCTCCTCCAGCTGTAAGAAACAAGGGGGAACAGGTGATGGAAAGGGGAGGATGCTATATGGTACTTGCCAGATGAATACACAGGCCCATCATCTCTTGTGAACAAAGCTACTCCTTTAGGGAGATTGGCCTGACTGTCCTCGGTCCTCCAAAGACTACCTGGGGCCAACGTAGCAAGACAGTCATCTTTTATTTGTTCTCTCCTCTTTCCTAATCCAATCTCTCCATTTCCTGCCTTTCTCTTTCTCATTCTGACAGTTACAAGTTGGGGGATATTGGGCAAGTAACTGAACTTCTTGGAACATCTGTCTGTCATCTGTGAAATGAGGCTAATATTTACAAATTATCTGCCTTACAGAGCTGTTGGAAGAGTTCTTACAACCCTGAATAACAGGACTAGCATTTCACTAACACCAATGACTATACTGCCTCATACACTTATTACAACACTGTCATTTACTCCATTATTTGTAGGACATAGGCAGGGCAGGGGGTATTGCCCCTGTACAGTAAATGAGGAGGCATGTGCCCAAGGGGAAAGAGAGCAAGAGGCAAATGCAGAGCCTGGCCTCCCACTTCAAGAGGCTATCCAACCACCTCCTACAGCCAAGGTTAGAGGAACAGTAAATAATCCAGAGCCTCCCTTGATATCTCTAGTTTCCTCCATAACAAAGTAGCCACAGGACCTGAGGATGGACATTTCATGTATTCAAAGTTCCAGGTCATGTTCTGAGAAAGAACAATGTGTCAAGGTCCTGAGAGCCAGGCCCTTCTTGGCTATGTGACCTTCGGTGTCCTACTTAACCATCTCTGAGCTGGCTTCCTCAGCACTAAAATGAGGCCAATAATACTGATGAGCACCCACCCCATGGGGTGACTGTCAAGCTCCGGTAGAGCTTTTGGACAAATGCCCTAGACAAGTTCAATGACAAGTCTGGGATGGGGGAGGAGCAAGGGCAGGGGGTACTTTCTCTCTTTCCCCATCATTTCTAATGCTACATCATCTGTGTTAGAGGTAGTTACTTTCAGTAATCATGGCCAGATATGAATGAGTTCACAGCCCAAAAAAGGGAAAATAACTCCTGAATGGAAGCTCTCATTCTGCGGCCAATTCTCCTAGGAACCTTGCAAATGCTCTCTCTTTTCTCTCAGAACCCCACAGCTATGGGTACTCCCCTCTTCCCTGATTCCATATTCTTCATCAAAGAACCAAAGAGAAATTAAGAGAAACCTTTTCGTCCCATCCCCTGGCTGGGATGTGTCATCACCCTTAAGGTCAAGCCTATGCCAACCTTGAGGTCACCTAGATTCCACAGCCCTGAAGGAGGGAGAAAGAGGGTCCAGAACTGACCAGCTCAGCATATTTCTTGCATAGCGCAGCCAACTTTTCCTCTGGGGTGCTAAGGGTATTCAATGTCTGCATCAGCAAAGTGATCTCCTTCCCTGGAAAGAATAGGAATACAGAGTGAGTCTTCTTCATATGCCTCCAGGCCACAGAGGGCCTAAAGGTTGACTTTCAGCCTAAAAACTCTACTCCCCTGACTGACCAACCCTCAATTCAGACCAAAGGTTCTGCTATATAAATGAAGGAGGAGGAGGGGGTGGTATGGACATGAAAGGTTCAAACCTTCCTCTTCCTAGGTGGGAAGCCTAGGGAGAGCTCTCCTCAGACCTAACACATTCTAGAACCTGTAAATGATTACTCTTTAAATAGAAAACAAATGGCAGGAGAAGAACAAAGAGAAATCCTGTGTCTTGGAATCTGCACTGCACAAGTAATATTTGCTCTAAATTCTCTCTCAGATAGGTATTTGATGTTCTGTATGCACAATGCCCCAAGTTCAGTCCTTGAGAAACAAAGATGCAAAGGGACAAAAATTCTCTGCCCACAAGGAGCTTACATTATAAGTGGGGAGAGGGAGGGAGAGATACTACAGCCCCACAAACTAGAATGATACCCAGGATATGATAAAACCTTGAAATTCAACATATTTGGATGTCCACCTTTCTTACCCAGGCCTTTGGCCTTCTTCTTTTCCTGGGCCCGCTTCTGGTCTCGGTCCCCACTCTCATCATTTGCCCGGATCTCTTCGACACCTGGCTCTCCCTTGGTAATTTCCTTCACTCCATTGACTTCAGGGGTCCCTGGTTCCGGTTCTCCATTCCGTGCAGAATAATTCCGGCTCTTCTCGACCTCATCTGGCTCTGTGTGTTCACTCTGGACCCCATCATCCCCTGGACCCTCCTGACTGCTATCCACACAGTAGGTATTCAATATGTCTTCCAGCTGCCGGCTTAGCTCCTCAGAGACATCACAAACAGGGCCAGACTGAGAATTCTTGGTTTGTCCCCCTGTAACAGAAAGCCAGGGAACAAAATGAAACTACTAGCTCCATTTAAGGCTTGCAAAACCATTTCCTTATAACAGACCTATGAAGTATGTGTCATAATTAGTATTTTCCTGTATTTTTATAAAAGAAACCATTGCAGTTGAGAGCAGTTGGGCTTAGTGATTATTATACAACTAGGAACCGCCTCCCAAGAACTCAGATTCCAAATACAACCTTCTCTGTTGTCCACTAAACTGTCTATCTAGCTTAATGAACAAAGTCCCCAAGGATTTCTAAAAATCTGGCCTCTATTTTGGCTATTTGCTCACATGATCTCCCAAACAAGCACAAAAGCAACAGGTAAACTTCTTAAGGCAATGCCTCCAGATGTTGGGAGAATTCTGCTCCACCTGCTACCCCACAATACTTCTTCTAGGCATTAATCCTCTTAGTCTAGGCTTCCCTTTAAGGATAATAGCAAGGGAGTGAGCAGAGAAGAGGAAATACAGATCAATGGGAAGTATTGAAGTCAGTCAGTCAATAAACATTTATTGTGCCAGGCCCTGTGCTAAGTTGGGGTGGATTCAAGATCAAGAAAGGCTGAAGACAGACCCTATTCTCAAGGAGCTCCAACATGTTTACCCCTGACAACTGTGTAACCATGAGCAAGTTACAACCTCTTTTAGCCTTGGTTTCTTTATCTACAAAATAATTCATACATATAGTTTATGGTCAATAAAATGAGGAAAATAATCCTCATGTTACCTTACCCACAGAACTGTTGTGAGGAGGAGGTTTATAAAGCCTAAATACCTTGGTAATGGAAATTATCTTCAGCATTATTATCCTTTTGTTTCACTGCTTTCCAGGGGTTAGGGCCAAAAGCTCCCCTACAGTTGTCTTCTGCCTCCCCCCCAACCCCCACCCCCACTTCTTAGTAGAAATTCTAAGACAGAAAAATGGCAAAAGCTAGGCAAATGGATTTGTGACTTGGCCAGGGGTGGCACAGCTAGGAAGTATGAGGCCAGATTTGATTCCAGGTCCTCTTGACTCTAGGTCTGATGCTCTACCCATTGTGCTATCTAGCTGCCCCTCTCAGTCTTTTGTTTTTCCCTTAAAAAACAAAACAAAATCTTACCTTCTGTCTTAGAATTGATACCCTTCTATGGCAGAAGAGCAGCAAGGGTTAGACATATGGGGTTAAGTGATTTGCCCAAGGGCACACCCCATACAGACTTAACTTCCAACCTGTAGCCCTGACAAGTAGGCAGTCCACCTGAACACTTACCCTCATTCTTCTCTTGGACCTGGCCAGCCCGGCCTTCTGCATTTCCTTCTTCTTTGGGAGCAGGGTCCCCAGATGCACACTGTGTCCTCTCCTCCTGGGTATTTTCAGGCTTCGAAGTCTGGGATAAATCGGCTTCCTGAGGCCCCGAGCGGGATTTTGCTTTGGAAGGGCTGGCTGGCAGCTTCGAAGCACCACCCTCTTTGTCCCGGTTCTTCATGGTGGATTTGGATGCCAACCTTTCAAAAAGAATCCCCCCACCCCTCTCCGTTTAGGGCCCTGGGCACTTTGTAGCTCTGGGGCGAGTTTTGATGCTTTGTCGACACCAAGGAGCCCCCAGACCAGCTCTGAACTTTCAAACCAAAACTTTACTCAGGCCCCTGACTCACTTCGGGGGACCCATCTGCGGTTTCTACGGCAATTCGGCCCCTCCCCCCCAAGGCTGATTTCCCCCCAAACCGGACCTGGTTGGGGAGGCAGGAGCCACGATGATGTAGCCCCCCAGGCCCTCTCTAAGGTCAGCCGCAGTTCTGCTCCTAGACTTTCCCGGGCACCGCAGGGCAAACGTGTCTAGGAAGGCAGGCTGGCTGGACGGATGGGCCAGTGAGGTGCCCTCAACCCAGTTGGCTGGGCCTAACAATCCAGGAGCCCAGCCCGTCTCCGTCGCAAGGAACTGCTTCTTCTCTCGCCCAGGCACGTAGTGCAGGAACACTCAGTCTCCGCCTTTCGGGGCGGCCGAGGGAGGGGCGCCACTCCAAGAGACCCTAGCCCCACGTCCCACGTGGGCTCCGCCCCGCGCGGCCTCGCGCCCCTCGGGAAGCGCCCGCGCAAGCGCACTAGCGTCCTCACTCACGGCTCCCCCTCCCCCCAGCCAAGGCCCGACCTCTCCCCTTTTTCCCCACGCCCCCACCCCCGCCGCGTCCACGCGCTCCCTACCGCGCGCCCCCTCCCGGGATGCTATCCTGTCCTGTCTTCGCTCTCCTCTCTCACAGTCACCTCAGTCGATCTCTCGCCTTCCTCTGCCGCCGATGCTGCCCCCACCCCCCCCACAAGACAAACACCGGCTCAGGCCTCACACCGGAAACGCCGGGAAACGGCTGCCGGTGGAGACGCCCGCCCCCTCCCCCTGCCGTAGCCAATCAGAGGGCAGAGGCCTCGCGGGGCTCGTCGGGAAGAATAAGGCTGCCTCAGTCGCTGGCCAACTGAGCACGAAGGAAGTGGGAAGAGGAAAGAGCCGGACACTACAGGTCCCATCATACTACGCGGTGAGGCCTGAGAACCAATCCCAGGATGCAGTGGGGCTGAGCGCTTTCATTCTACCTATGAGAGGGATATCGTGGGTAGTAATTTGAGCCCTCTGAACTCAACTCTTTGCTCCACAAGCATTTAAGAAGCACCTGCAATGTGCCAGGCACTGTGCTAGGTACTGTAAGGCAATAATAAAAAAAAATTTCCCCCCAAGGGAATGTCATGTTGTCATGTTTTTTTTTTTCTTTAAAACTCTTACCTTCCATCTTAGAATCACTACTGCCTGTCAGTTCCAAGGCAGAACAACAATAAGGGCTACGCAATAGGGGTCCAGTGACTTGCCCAAGGTCACATAGCTAGGGAGTATCTGAGACCACATCTGAACCTGGAGCCTCTTGTCTTCAGGCCTGGCTTTCTGTCCACCGTGCCACCTAGCTGTACCCTAGCTTACATTCTAGTGGAGGAGAGAGTATGCACAAACCTTAACACAGAGAAGTAGCTATTGAATGTAGATGGTGTGAAAACAAAACAAAAGGCATACTTTTTTTTTAAAACTGGTGCTTTCCAGCTTGGAAGCAATACTTTGCATTGCTTCCAAGGTAGATGAGCAGTAAGGGCTAGGCAATGAGGGTTAAGTGACTTGCCCAGGGTCACACAGCTAGGAAGCATCTGAGGTCATATTTGAACCCAGGTCCTCCCCCCACTTCTTATTCTATCCTTAACCCTGGCAATTTGGAAGTAAATAAGCACAGTGCTAAGCACTTCCTTAGATCCTCACAACTGCCTTGGGACATAGATGCTATTAATCTCATTTTATAGTTGAGGAATCTGATCATGAGAGGGTCACACAGCTAGAAGCAACTGAGACCAGATTTGCACTGGCATCTTCCTGACTCTACACTTGTGCCACCTGGCAGCCAACAATATAGCTTCTAACAAAAATGAAACCCTCCCCTTACATTTCTTGGCAAAGATACTGGAGTGGTTTGCCATTCCCCGCTCCTGTAGATCTTTTTGTCAAACTTCTTTCCACTCCATCCTCCATACTGGGTATGAAAGGGACAGCAAGAAGAAGCATATGGATATGGGATATAGACTTTCATATGTGAGATTAGTAGGGCTGTAACATGAGTATCCTGAAGTTATAATGTGTAAGAAGGCTCTCAAGAAAGGAATGGGTGGTTGTAAACTATATTTATTCCTGGGGCAATAGGGAGCCATTTCAGTGAATAGAATAAGGAGGGGTGACATGGGTAGATCTGAACTTTATTTTGTTTAATGTATGGGAGGATGGAGTGGAAAGAAGTTGGAGGGAGGGAGAAAACCAGACTGATGTTGTGAAGTGCTGAAGGTCCCTGTATGAAGGAGATAAGGGGAAAGACGTGAGAGGTGTTGGATAGATAGAAATGTCAGGATTTGGCAAACAATTGGTTATATGGGGTAATGGGAAACAAGGGAGTTCAGGAGGACACCAGGACTGACAATTGAATAATTGGTGATACTGACAATAACAGAGAACTTTGGAAGAGGGGAAGGTTTAGGGGGAGAAGGCAATGAATTCTGTTTTTGACCTACCGAGTCTGACATGTCTTTCAGATATTTAGTTTGAAATGTTTAGCAGATGCTTAAGTGAGATTAGAATTGAATATGGATTTGGGATTTATCTGCATAGAATAGTAGTAGTAGTCTCTCCGTGACCCGAGAATGACAATTGTCTTTGTGCAGTTTCATCTACGGTGTACCCTCATGTGGCTTTGAAGTCCAAAGACTGAGGCGCACAGTTTGTGGCACATGGGGCATGGGACGCCAGTTGTTATGGGAGGTGCAGTTGTGGCCTGGTGTCGGCGTTCACACGCAGCGGCAAGACCTCGTCGCTCATCTTCAAAGGTGGTGGCAGCATGGTGAATGTGGGCTCGCCAGCTGCTTCTGTCAGAGGCAGTGAGTTCTAGTTGCTTTGGTGTAATGCCAGCCCACTTCAAGTTTGACTTTAGCTGATCCTTGAATCTTTTCTTTGGTCGGCCTTGTTTCCTGAGTTCAGCTGACAGTTCACCATAGAATACCTGTCTTGGTATTCGCTGTGGGTCCATGCTTGTCCAGACCATCGTAGCTGGGTTTGGAGGACCAGGACTTCGATGCTGGTGGAGTTGGCTCTGTCGAGGACTTCCTGGGTGGTGATTCGGTCCTGCCATTGGATCCTCATGATTGACCAGAGAGAGCGTTGGTGGAATTGCTCCAACTGCTTCATGTGCTTCCGGTACAGTGTCCATGTCTCACAACCGTACAGGAGCGAGCTGAGGACCACTGCGTTGTACACTTTGAGCTTCGTCGCAGTGCTTACACCCCTGTGTTGGAGGACTTTGCAGCGCAGCCGCCCAAGTGCCTGGCTGGCCTTTTGGATCCTGGCATTAATCTCGTGGTCTAGGGACCCGTCGTTGGAGATGGTGCTGCCCAGGAACTTGAAAGTGTTGACGTTAGAAAGCTGCGTGCCATTGATTGTAATGCACGGCTGGTTAGTTGGCCTCCTTGGTGCAGGTTGGAACAGCACCTCTGTTTTGCTGAGGCTGATAGTCAGGCCAAACAGTTTTATTGCAGTGGAGAATCTGTCCACAATGGTTTGGAGATGATTTTCTTGGTGGGCCATGAGAGCACAGTCATCTGTGAAGAGAGCTTCCAGGATGAGTCTCTCACTTGTGGTTCCCAGTAGCTGCTAGCATGCGGCAGCAGCCACACCCTGGGCAAAGGCTTTGACAGGCCGGCTAAATCTTGTGAGAGTAGCCATCGGGTCATCGACCCCTGGTGAACCAAGGCTTTGTTCACCCAGCATGTGAAGACTGCTTCGGCGGAACAGGTGGAAGAAACCAATAAGAAGGTTCAACGGCGAAGCACTGTGGAGTGCTTAGGGCGTGTTGGAGCACAAAAGACAGCACGGCCATCCAATGCAGCTGAGGAAGTCTCCAGATGTAACAATTTTTCGTGCCACTGGATCCAGGCTTCCAACGCTGAGAGAGTGGGACTGTCTCTGTGCATCGACTTTTCCCCTTAAATCTCCTTCATGCACAAGTATCTGCATAGAGGTGATCATCAAATCCATAGGAGCTGCTGAGGTCTCTAAAAATGAGCAGTATATTGGGAAAAGAGAAGCAACTCAAGATAGAGCCTTTTATTCTTATTTTAAAACCATTACCTTCCATGTTGGAGTCAATACTGTGTATTGGCTCCAAGGCAGAAGAGTGGTAAGGGCTAGGCAATGGGGGTCAAGTGACTTACCCAGGGTCACATAGTTAGGGAGTGCCTGAGGCCAGATTTTAACAGAGGACCTCCATTCTCTGGGCCTGGCTCTCAATCCACTGAGCCACCCAGCTCAAGATAGAGCCTTTTAGTGTTGTCTTGGTACTGACAAGAAACCAGCAAAAGATCTTTAGAAGTAGGTAGGATAATGGGGAGAGTACAGTACTGGGAGAAAATCCAGAGAAAAAAATATCAAGAAGAAGATGGCTATTAGTGTCAAATGTTGCAAAGAAGTTGGGAAGAATAAGGATTAAGAAGAGGCCATTACATCTGGCAGTTTGGAGAGAGCAATTTCCTTTGGGTGATTAGGCTGGAAGCCATATTAAAAGTGCTAAGAATAGATTAAAAGGATAGGCAATGGAGTCACTAATTGTAGGTAGCTAATTTTATTTTAAAATAATTTTATTGATACTTTTTTAATAATACCTACATAAATTTTTAATTATAAAAAATCTGTCTTCTCTGTTTTTTCTATCTTCCCTGCTCAATTAAGAATGAAAACCAAAGGAGGCAAGTAGGCAGCTCAATGGATTGACAGTCAGGCCCAGAGTTGGGAGGTTCTGGGTTCAAATCTGACCTCAGACACTTGCTAGCTGTGTGACCCTGGTATAATAATTAAAAAGGTCACGAAATTGTAATAATTAAATTAAAATTAAATTATGAATCTGTTAGTAGCTTTAGTGGCTTCATTACATCAAAGTAGTGATAGTAATGAGTGGGAAATTTGGAAAGAGGTAGAGTTGTCTAGTGTTAAGGGTAAATTTTAGGGTTGAGACTGAATATAAATTTAGTTGGTCACCAGGGATTTTGTTTCTAAATCCCAATGAAGCACTCAAGTCAGAATGGAATTTTATGGTGATTTATTTACAATAGGAGGAAGAAATTAAGAAAGAGAAAGAGGAAAAGAGTTAAACTGCTCTAGCTCAGGTTGGGCCAGGCAGGAGTTCAAAGGCCTTGGCCAAGGGGGCCTCCCCAGAGAGCCAAGGGAAAGGGGAGTCAGTCTTATCACTCACCACGTGACCGTCTCAAGGAAGCTGTCTGAGTGAGCTCTTCCAGGCTCCAGTTTCAGGGTCAACTGGTGCCCAGGCCTCCTCACAGGAAGTGACAAGAATTCCAAAGGCAGTTCTCTACATCACTTCCTGCATCTCACATGTGCCAATGGTGGCTCAAGCTTGGCTTAGGACAGCCCAGGGGACAGTCAGTTGTTTCTGATTTGTTACTTGCTAGCACATGCCAGTTTAGTGTGGGTATATACTAGTTAGTATATAGTGTGGGTATATACTTAGTCTAGGGGCTAGACTAAGCAAAAATGGAAAAAATCTAAAAATTACACTAGCTAAATACCCTAATTGCTATTCTCATACAATCCAGCATTATATAATATATAATGTGGTGACACAGACAAGAGTTCCAATCTCCAGCTAGAAGTCCACAAAAGTCTCTTCAGCAAGAGTCCCCAGAGCAAGCTTCTCCAGCAAGCATGTCACCAATGGAAGAATGTGTCTTTAGACCTCTGGTCATGCCTTTATAAGCCATTTTCTCCATCCACTAGTTCTCCCCCATCACATCTTGGGGACCAATCATAGTTCCTTAATTTGCCTGCCCCCCCCCCCCAGGGGGGTGGATTTCCTCTCTATGAGGGTGTGTCTGTACTTGCACATCAATGGTAAAGGATCTTCAAGTTCTTGACTGAATACATTAAAGGTCCCTGATTGATTATATCAAAGAAAACAAAGGGACAGTAATTCCCTTTTCACACTGGGAAAGTCTCTTAACCCCCCCTTGCCTAGCCCTTACAACTCTTCTGCCTTAGAATCAATACACAGTATTAAATGGAAGGTACTGGTTAAAAAAAAAAAGAATGAAAAACAAAATCTGTTTCTGACATGTATAATCAAGTAAGACAAATTTCTGCATTGGCAGCACTTAAAAGAAAAATCATATCTTATCTGTCTATGCCTATCATTCTGCACCATGAGTCTCTCTTTTCTCTATCAGGAAGTGAGTGGCACATTTCATTATTCTTCCTCTGAAATTGTGCTAGGTCATTATGCTGATTGGAGTAACTTTACAAAGCAATCAATCTTTGCAATATTGTTGTCATTGTATAAGTTGTTTTCCTGATTCTCTTCACTTTACTCTGTATCAATTCATACAAGTCTCAGATTTTTGTGAAATGCTCCTCCATCACTTTATCAGCATCATAAAAATCTATCACATTCACATACCATAACCTGTTCAGCTATTCCCCAATTGATGGGCATCCTATTTCCCATTCTTTGCCACTTCAAAAAGAATTATAAGTATTTTTGTACATTCTTAGAATTCCTCTCAAAATGTTTTCCTTCTAATTTCCCCTTCTTACTTCCCTTTCCATCCTGTTGAGTGAAATGTATTTCTATACCTAACTGTACTCTTCCCTCCTTTGACTAGTTCAAATGAGAGGTTCAAGTGTCAGTTACTCCTACTCCTTCTGCCTTCTACCTTGTTTAGTTAGAAATTCACTTGTAGTGAAAATTTGTGTGTGTGTGTGATGTGATCCTCCTAACTTTGTATGGTATTTAATATTCAGGTTATAGATCCATTTTGAGTGGGAGATTTCATTTTACACTAAAAAAATCCAAATAAAATGATCATTTTCATATATTGTTCTGTGGTAGAAAAGTCAACAGCACTTACTAAGCATTTTCTATGTATCAGTTACTGTGCTAAGCAGTAGATACAGAGAAAGATGAAAAGAATCATTGATCTCAAAGAGTTAACAACATAATTCATTTTGAATTTATTGTTATCTGGTGTAATATGTTGGTCTAAACCTAATTTCTATCAGACTGATTTATAATTTTACTAGTAATCCTTGTGAAATAAGGAATTCTTTCCAAAGTAATTTATATTTGGGGGCATATTGAATACTGAATTGAATTATTGAGATTGTTTTGGGGGATAAACATTTTATATAGCATCTATTATGTGTTAGCATTGTGCTAAACACTTTACAAATATTCCATATTATTCTCATGAAATTCTTCCAGGTATATGTTATTATCCTCATTTTATGGTTGAAAAAACTGAAGCAGAGTTTAATTGATTTATCTAAGATCATACTGCTAGTATCTGAGGTTGGATTTAAACTCAGATCTTCCTGCCTCCATGCTCTATCCATCAGGCCACCTAGCTGCTGTGAAGATTGGATGTGGCTATCCCCTGATTGTAACAATGAAGGTATTTAGCTCTTCCTTGATTGTGAAAATTGTAATCCCATGTCTATTTTTTAGATTTAATTCCCCCAAATGGAAACACAATACTTAAAGTTGAGTGGGAAGATCTGCCCACATTAGATCTAATCACCAAAGGTGTAAATATCCCACTTAATCATGAAGTGGGAGGTCTGTGACCCACTTGTGTTATAGTGGGTAATGAATTAGAATCAACTAACTGCCTTCTGGGCAGTCCTAGAGCATAGTGTCAGCTGTGATTGGTAGACGTGTAATTAGGGGAAGTAACATAAGAAAAAAGGTCATTTTTTTTTTAAACCCTTACCTTCTGTCTTGGAATCAATGCTATGTATTGGTTCCAAGGCAGAAGAGTGGTAAGGGCTGGCAATGGGAGTTAAATGACTTGCCCAAGGTCACACAGCTAGGAAGTGCCTGAGGCCAGATTTTAACGCAGGACCTCCCATCTCTAGCCCTGGCTCTCAATCCACTGAGCTACCCAGCTGCCCCCAAAAAAGGTCTTTAAAAGAAAGAGTCAAGGGCCTGAACGTGGTGGTTCTTCTGGGAGTTTGAAAGAGACACACTTGGAGTGGAGCCTGCTGTAAGAAGCAGTTCTACTGAGGCTGATAAAGAATCTGCTGATTGAACTGACAAGTGGTGAGTGTAAAGGCTGACTTCCTTTCCTTTGCCGGAGGCCATCATACCCCTACTGGCTGACAAGGTCACCATGTGAGGAAATGGGGTCTGCAGACCCCAAAATGAGGGCCCTCACTGATCCCCCTCTGACTTCTCTCCCCAAATTTTCCCCACTAATGAACTTGTTATGGTTATTATTCTCTTCCCAATACAGGAGAAATATGAGAGCAAATATTTATAGGATTAATATATATCCCACTTTAATCCCCCTAGATTAGTACCCCAAAAAGATTGCAAGTACAAAATTAAAGCCCAAAGATTACTGCCTATGACCCCTACTTTCTCAAGCACAATACATGCTTCAAGGCCTTACAATAAACACTGGCCAAAAGCTTGAGTACTAGAATGAATCTTTCCCTACAGTTATTAAACTCCAATGAATTTGTTGATGAACAGAAGCCAAGCAGCATTACTAGGCACTTCAAAGTAACACAAGAAAAAGAGATCTTGTAAACTGAGGAAAACCCCCAAACTGGTCTGCATTAAGTCCTCATATCTAGATACGAAGATGTTTTGTTGTTCATCTCCCAAGCAATTATGATGGATAGTGAAAGCTGACCAAAAGCCCAATGATCCTCTCAGCAGGTCAAGGGGTACTAACCTACAAATGGCTTTATTCACATTAATCATATCTATCACAGTGTTGTAGAAGCCTAGTAAATGATCACAGAATTCCTTGTTGTAGTAACATCACAAGAGTGTTGTTTAGGTGATTTGATAATATCCAAAAATTGTAGAATGTCACATACATAGAAGATTGATTGTGTGTCAAAGAAGCATGTACCAAAAAACCTACATAATAAACGAATCACAGTATTATGGCAGAGCACTGTATAAGATGCCTGCATACATGGGTTGAATGCACAGTGTGTCTCATCTTCTTATTCCGGTCGTGATGTCACATCTGGGCAGAGAGACCTTGGCTCCTCAGAGAGGCCGCTGGACAGACCTCTATATTCTTTGGCCTGTCTGGAGGCATCAGCCTTCGGAAAAGGCCCATTGTCTTAAGACTCCTTTCCCCTGGTTGAGGTCTTATAATTCTTACTTGGCTCAGAGGAAGTTGGAGATCTCTCTCTCCCTTTTTACTCTTTTTCTCTTCCTTAATATTGTCCCTCTATCATAAAATAAACTACCATAAATTCCATTCTGACTTTAGTAATTATTTTTGGGATTTAGTAATTACATCCCTGGAGACCAATTAAATATATTCAACCTAACCATAAATTTAACACTGCTTTGGTGGTTACCTCTTCTGCCTTCTTCCATGGGAAGTAAGACATTTGCCACTGGAGCCCTGAGCTTTGACTGAACTCACACCTTATCTTGTTTGGTCTTAGAATCAGAACATTACTTCCTGACATCTGAAAGCCATACCACCAAAAATGTACTCTCTCCCCACTCCACTTTTAAATTCTAGCTCCCTTTAGTCCTATCTCCCCCATGCTCTTGGCCAATCAACAAAAAGTAAGCGTTATGCACCAGACTCTGTATTAAGTTGCTTTTAAGAAGCAGCTTTTTCATTTTTGCCTTTCTAGTCACCAGTGCTTTCCACAAATGTTTAATATGCATGTTAGCTTAGCTCATTTTCTACTGTAATTTAGATGTGGTTATTCATTCACTCATTGGTGTGGGCATCCAAGTTTTTTTTTTTTGTTAACTCGCTTACATTCTGTCTTAGTATCAATTCTAAATGAGAAGAGCTAGGCAATTGGGTTTAAGTGAATCATTCAGGGTCATACAACCAGAAGTAGTATCCAAATTTTTACAAGACTTTTTCTGATTTTTCCAGTTGTTAGTGGTCTCCCCTCCCAGCATCTTGTATTTATTTTATTTATGGACAGCTAATCTGTACCCCTTTATAGTAAAATGTCAGCTCCTTGAGGGAAAGGACTACATCCTTTTTGTATTGGTAGCTTCCTTACTTAGCATCATGTTTGACAGACAGAATAAAGGATGGGGACTGGCCCTGTGATTCCAGCAGTAAAGGGAACTTCCAGGTGAGTAGACTTTCTACTAGAAGCCACTAAGAGCTTAAGGAACTGCCCAGGGTCACACAGCCAATGTGTCAAGAGGTAGACCTTGAATCTAGGTCTTCCAGAGTTTGGAGGCCAATTCTGACTGCTTTTCATGCTGTGAAAGATGGATCAGAAAGGGAGATTTGAGACAGGAAGATTAGGGGCTATTTAATAAGGCTACTGAAATAGTCTATGCAAGAGGTGATAAGGGCCTGAACTAGAGTGGTAGCTCTGAACAGAAAGAAGGCACTACATGGGAGAAAACCAGCCTAATAAGGCTGTCTCATTTAGGGTTGTTGGGTCTCCAGTAGGAGGGTGGCCCATTTCTCCTTGCCCTAAACAGTGCAGACAGTAGGAATTAACTGTCAAGGGATTAATGAGTCCTTAATTTAGGGCCTTTTGGTGGAGCATGGAGAGGCAGAGGAGGGAACGGCTAGCTATAGAGGAATAAACCCAGGATCATCAGATTTGGGGCTAGGACCTTAGGTACCATCTAGTTAACTCACAGTAGAGATTACAAAACAGAGAAGGGAAGAGATGCCCCCCTCAAGAAGATACAATTAGTAATAGAATGGAGGTTATGTTCTAGCCCTGGGACTTCAGAGTGGGAAAAGTGGACCGTTTCCACAGGGCCCTAAAATTTCAAGTTTCTCTAGTAGTTACAATAACTAATTCTCTTTCCCACTCAACTAAATACCTCAAGTATTCCTTGTGTTATTTCCCTGTGATGAAGGGGATTTGGGAATGATTCTTACAGACTACCCCAAGTAACAAAATTGCTAGTTATAATTGCACGGGGCTTTTGACCATAATCAACAGAAAATGTCAAGGCAATGTTAAGAACTCTTAGTATGTTCCTGATTAATTTAAACCATGAAGAAAAGCTAATTAGGTATAGAATTGTGGCAACTCATGCTGGAAGCTGAGATCAAATTAAACTTTTTCACTCATTCTCTCACTGTGTGGTACTGGGTTAGGCCACAACTTTCTCTGATGTAAAAATTAAAATTACATTTCAATTATACACTGAGCCTGTTTCCTCCTCTGTAAAATAATGATGTTGAAGTCCCTGAATTAGCTCTGAGATGATCATTAATGAGGTTTTCAACCCTCTGCAAAGGATGGATTTGTGGAGCTCCTCTAGCTATGGAGAGCACAGCTTGTAGTTGCCTGTCTTCCTATTGGACTCATCCTGCTACCGGGGATCTACACTGATTACTGTGGGGAACCAACCAGATTCCATCCAGATGTTTATTTTGGGGGCTGTCATAAAGATTGATTGATTGTTCTGGTGCAAAGGCAAAGTGGTTACTTCCTTGGGAGAAAAATCACTGACCCCATCCTCTGCAGGCTGAGTCCAACTGTGCAGGGATAATGAGACAGCTTCTCTCCCAAGAGGCATAGCTGACACGGGTATTATAAGCTACAGGTAGCTGCTACTGGGTCTAAGGATTCTCAGTACTAAGGCCACTGCATCCAGCCTTAAATTTTTCGTTCCTCTTAACTGTTGTTGGAGCCATGCAAAGATCAGGGACCAGATCTGAATCCCCAGCTTTACCAGTGACTGTGTGGAAATCTATTTGTTCAATCACTTAAGAGTCTCTCTTGGTCAACAAAGATTTCGGCACCAATTCCTCTCTCCATGACAACCTCCTCACACTATGGGGGTGGGAAGATTAGGGGGCAACTAACAGTTCTATAGTGCTTGACTGCAAAGCACCTTGTTTGATCTCATAATCTCTCTAGGAGAGAAGTAGAAATATTTTTAAAACTGAGTTGGAAAAGACCTTAGTGGTCATCTAGTCCCAATAGGAATCCCCACTCAAATATACCTGACATAGTCATTCTGCTTCTGTCTGAATACCTTCAATGAGGAGGATCCCACTTCTTTCTGAATATTAGCATAACTGTTTTAGGTCAATAAAAAAAATCGGTAAAGAGAGGTCAAGGCAGCATGGCATTGAATGAGTTGGGTAGAGTCAGAGGACTTGTTTGAATCCAGATTACATACCTTACTATTACTCTGTGATCTTGAGCAACTCTGAATCTCTCCAAGCTCTGGTTCCTTGTCTAGAAAATTTTGAGGTTCAAGTAGATTATTTCAAAGTCCTTTATGGTGCAAAAACCGTGCTAATTTTATTATTCTAAATGACTTGCTTATGGTCACACAAGTAAGACAAATCAAGTCTGACGTTCAATTCAGTGGTATTCCCACTTTATCAGAAAGTGCTTTAACTATGGATCCACAGAGATGGGGGGGGGGGGAAGATCTATGAACATAAGGAAAAAATTATACCTTAACTTCTAAAATTTAGTATTTCCTTCAATTATGAATTTTTTTTTTTTGGAGAAGGGGTTTGTATACTTTACTAAGAGGTCCACGACACAAAAAAGGTTAAGAACTCCTACATTTTACCATACTGCCTTCCCCCTGACAGGATGAAGCACGGTTAATGCATTCAAAGTGAAAGAATATACGAAGTCTTTCCTTAGATCTGTATCTGAGTACTGTGGGGTACTAAAAGGTCTCTTGATAATCTGGTTCATAGAGGTGAGGTTACAGGTCCCTAAAGCCACAGAGCAAACGCATGGCAGACTAAAGCTTGGTATTGCCCTTTCCATAAAGGCTTCCCCAAGCCAGTCATCTAGTACTGTTGTGTTGTTCCCTCCAGCTAGAAGTTGTCAACCCAAATCCAAAGGGCCTAAATGAAAGACTAGGAGCAACTTTTCAACAGGTCTTTATTTTTGCATTATATTTGTTACACAGTGTTTGAAACCTAAAGAAATACATTTTTTTTTCTCTTCAAATTGATGTGTATATAAATATCATTTGTTAAGTCTGTACTCATCGCACTCAACTCCATGGTCTGTCTTGCCCCATATCCAGGCTAGAATTACCCAGCTATGACTAATGAATCTCAAAGGGCCTTTAAGAACATTTGAGATTTGTGGATAGGTGGAGAGAAGGTGAGATAAGCCAGTTTTGTTGAAGAGTCATAGAGAAAAATAAACATCTTAATAAAAAGGGAAAACCAGCTAATGTTTCTGAACTGGTTAGTCAGGGCTGGTTTCTGGAAGGAAGGTAGGAACCTGCCTGGGACACAATTTGTTTCATTCACTCTTCTTTCCCCTAGTGGTCTGTAGTAGGAAGATACCCTAGCTTGGGAAAATAAACATTCAGTAACAGTGAACTCCAGCCCCAGCTCCTTGGCCAAAGTTGGCTTCAGTCTGGAATTCTTCTCTTGGTAGGAAACAAGTTTGACAGCTAAGCTCTGACATAAACAGTTGTGAGGCAGAAGGTCCCAGGTATGCATGTATTTCTTCTTTGACCCCTGAAGCAATGACCTCACTTCCACCCTGAGATTGCTCAGAGAGGTTTTGCAGACCCTAGGGATGGTGTGGACTGCTTGTCCTGCATTAGCAGGAAGAGAGGTTTAGAAGTCCCCAGGTATCTATCTAAGCCACCAGAGGCTACCCTGAGGTGGTGTGGGGAGCAGAGGGAACCTTTGTCCATTGCTAAAGCAGCCAGGCAATGATTCCTCTACTGATCACCTTGGAAAATGGCCTCTCTCTGTTAGTTGTCTACCAATTGACCTGGCCAGAGATAGGAATTGCAGATCTTGAATCAAGTCTGGAGCAAAAGCTTCAGGTGGAGATTTAAGGCAGGATCCAATGTAGTCCCTTTAGGATACTGGGTAGAAGCCATGGGATTTTGAGAACTCAAAGCTAAGACACAGAAGAACCTTTTTTAGTTTAGTGTGAAAGGTCTGAGCTGAAAACATACCCCCTTCCATTTCTAGAAAGTCCTCCCTGAATGACTAACTTGCCTCAAGTCCATGATCTTTCCAGAATGCAAATGCATCCACTGTTGTAATCAGTCAATCCCTGACAGAGGTTAGGCTTGCCAGGAGGACGTCAGCCAAAGGTGCAGAACACAGTCCATCCACCTTTCCCTATGCGCTTGTCTTTCCATCTCCCTGCTTCTACTTCAGGCCCAGGGACAGACTGGGGGTTCCATCAGAGGAGAAGCCTTCAGGGCACTGGTAGGTAAGGACAAAGTGGTGACTTTGGCACAAGAGAGAAGCTAATGACTCCACAGGCGAGAGGCAAGGTTTGCCCATGGACACAGTCCCCTTACTCAAAGAACCCAGGGAAGAAAGGAAGAATGAAGGGGTGATTTTGGGAATTCAGGTAGCCAAAGGGGAGGAAGCACCTCTAGAGCAGAATCCATAGAGCTCTTTCCTGGGCTGTGCATTCTTTCAAAGCATCTGTATTGGTCACACCAAGGGGATTCTCTAGTTTATGTGACACAGCAGCATATGGAGAACTTGCCAGGCACTCTGGCATGCCAACAGTGCTAACCCAGAAAGGAAGAACATGGTCAAAGGAGAAGTTTCATGAATGCTCTGAATTCTTAAATAAACAGAATCTCCTTATAATGCTTCTCAAATTAAGAAGACAGATCTACAACAGAAACAACTTTTAGGGTAAGGAATTTTTGGAACTGATAATAAATTATAGTTCAAAGGGCTGCTTGGGGAGAGGGATTCTTAGGTCTCCAGATTATTGAAAGAAACCTTGGCACATATTTCTGCTTGCAAAGGGCAAAATCAATGCAGGTCCTGAAAGAAGGTGGGGTAGAGATGCTACAGTCCACAAAACACCATTTGCATCTAAAGGTGTGCAACTATTTAGAGAGGAGGGAAGACATGATGATTGTAGGGTTGGAACTGGACCAATTGAGCTGGAAGGACCAGAGAGATGAAATGGCTGATGATCTGGTGACTCATTCAGTTTAATAATATCACTCTACCCCACTCAGGTCTTGGTGTCTCTTTTCTGGAGATACTAGCAAAAAACTTAGATTCTAAGTCTTTGTTTCATCTACTTATCAAACTCAAATGGAAAAGTCCCAGAAAATGTTCCAAGTTGACTGCACAGGAAATTGCTTTGATTATCTTCAATACTAGGTCTATATATCTGCACCACTCCTCCGACCACTTCCTTACGTTCCATGTGTTAACTTTCCAGACTTCCAAGTTCAGACTCATTTAGAGGTTGAAGACTTGGCTTGGGGACCAGTGATTTAACAAAGCTGCCAAGAAACCAGTTGATAGGTTAGAGGCAGAGAAAGGAGCTAGCAGGCAAGGCAACTTTGGGATAGACAGGAATACTGTCAGGAATAAAAAATCAAGGGGAGCTAAGATCTTGAACTGAAGGTGTCCACCAAGTGAGACAAACCAAAGGAACCCCCCCCCCCTCTCTGGTTGGGGAGCATACTAAGGAATAAATAATGAATGAAGATGAATAATTGGCTCCATAAGGAAGAGTAGCATGAGAATGGCTGAAGACCAAAGAAAAGTCTGACAAAGTCAATTTGCATTCAATGTTTCTATAGTTCTCATGTATATCAAGTAGACTTTGAGCAGTGGCAATGCAAACCCTCTGCTGGACCAATGGACTGTCAGATCATGTTTGGGGGGCTCCAAGATGAAGTATATTTTGGTCACAAGGAATTTCAAAGACTAAGATTCTGTGCAACATGTACTGTTCAGAAATATGTCATTCTTCAGGTCAAAGACATCAATGAAAAATTTCCCTCTTAATTTGAGGTAAGTTAATTTTGTAAATGCTATAGGGCTTGATGAAGTAGAGTATCTCAGTCCTCCTGCCTTCTGGGGAGCTGGGCAGCCACACCCTGGTGCCCAGAGTTGGATTTCACAAGAGTGTACAGTTCATCAGTTTATAAAGGGAGAATCTTTCATTTAAAGTTGTCAGTTTGACAGCTTCCGAGACAGTACTAGTCTGGAGCACCTTGGAGTATGGAGAAGGAAGAAGAGGGCAAATGGCCAATGAACTTCTTTTGAAATGTAAGAGGATAGACAACATGCATTCTCTGTGTCCTTCCTTGGTCAAGACAGCAGGGGCCCTTGTTGCATGAAAGGATACGACTGACAAAACTATGCTCATGGTCTTATGTTCAGAATCAACAAGGATGGCCATTTTGTGCAAAAGCATCCTTTTCCCACCCTTAAAGTGAGAAAAGGTATAATTTTGAGAGTATTTATTGTGACCAACTAAACAGAAGACTGACTTACTCTGACCACTAAAGTTTGAGTATAAAGTGTTGTCTGTCTTTGCTGGGACATAGCTTTAGAGGCCAGTGTCTAAACTTTCCCTTAGGGTCCTGGTTCCCTGCCATCACTACTTCAAAGAGTCACTTGGTTAGCAGCAAATGCCTCCTATTTGTAGCCACAGACAAAGAAATGAAGATTATGCTGTGGGGAGTAAAGGAGCAAATATTCCTGGGGGTAAATTCTAGGTGCTAAGTACTCAAGAGATCTGAAGAAGGGCACTGTCATATCATGTTGATAACAGAATGATGTAAAGACGAAGATAACTCCCATCTTCTCTTCTTCACGATTCTGAGAAGGCTTCTAGTCTAAAATGAAAGTGGGAATTCATAATCACTGTATGGGGGTCACTTGGGTCATCAGATGCTAATTGTGGTTGGGTCTGGCCAGGACATTATGCTCACTCATTGATCTCAGGGTTACCAAGAGTCCAGCCAGACTGAGATGCAGCCCATTCTTTCCTTAAGTCCCCTTCCCTTCTAAGACCTTGCTTATAACCCCCAGGCCATCTTCTTGTGCTTGGCTAGGTGAAAATTTGAGGTTGACTCATGCCTGATCTGGCTTGTGGGCCCCACTGAGCTCAGGAAAGAAGGGAGAAGGACTGGAACCTAATGTGAGAGGAAGTTACTGTCACCAAGTTCTGTCTGCCTCACAGAATCATCCTATTTTTAGAAATTAAGACAGCTCATAGATCCACTTCCTCTTCAAACGAATTAAGACTTGCCTACCTAATATATAGAATATAAAAAATACAGAGCTTTGACATTCTTTCCTTTGTAAGTAAAATGAACATGATCCAGCTGTGGAGGAGAAGCAGGAAAGGCTAAAGACACAAGTCTCTGGCAATCCCGACATGTGCTGCCATCCATCCCTGCATTCCAACGTGGGAAATCGGGCTGAGGCCTACTCCAGAGACAGTTACGTGCTGTGGACTCAGGAGAAAATGTTGCTACCTCAGGGCAGGTCCCACCTCTGAGGGGAAGTTTCAAGTAAACAATGAAGTTAGGGGTTGCACCATTTTGACAGCTGGGTGGAGGGAATTTTGGAATAGCAGGATCAGTAGCTACGTCTGGGTCATTCCACCTGAGGGCCTTTACCATCCCCTTTCTTGGGGTTGAGCTTGTAACCATAAGGTGGGCCTATTTCCCAAACCAGGTAAGTTGGGATGGATTCCCCATAAGGCCCCAAGCCCTGGGGAGGCAGAAAGGCAGATGAAGGGAAGGCAACCAGGATGGTAACATCATGGCAGTTTTCCCTATTGCCATAGTGTACCAGCCACTGGTAGGAGACTGATTTTGAAAGGGGACAGTCAACTCTAAGAGACCCAAGGATTTTCCCAAGATGCCAGGAGGAACTATAATACGAGTAAAATGTGCAAAAGGAAAAAGAAAAAGCTTCAATGACTCAATCCAAGCATCTAGGATTAATATTCCATCAGAGCATGAACACTTATTTTTTTTGGATTCTCTCCCTTCCCTCCTCCCCTCCTCCCCCCTTGGAATATTCCATCTGCTCAAGTACCCAAAGTAAGACTGACACAGCCCGGGGTAGGGGCTAGGGAGGGAGGAAGGGAAAAAGGAAGAGAAAAATCACCACAAAAGGAAAAAAAAAGGTGCAAATTGGTTACCTCAGTCCTCCTTTTTCCACCCTGGGCTCTTGGGTTAGACAGGTATGCAGCAAAAATATAGTGGGTAAGGAGGAAAAACAAATCCCCTTTTCTCCACAAAAGCAAAACCTTAGCCTGTCCTCAGAGGGGTCTCCTGGGAAGGGAGGGAGGGAGTGGGCAGCAAAGGCAGTCTCTGGACTGGGGCAGGGAACCCAGGCGTCCCTCCCTTTTGCTGCTGCCGCCGTTGCCACTGTCACCACCACCGCCACCACCACCACCACAACCATCACTGCCAAAAACTGTATGGGCTGGTCTGTGGTGCTCTCCTGTCTTCTCCCTCCCTTCCCTTCCCCTAAGCAGGCATTATAGCTGGAAGCCCTCCATGGGGGCCTCAGGCTGCTGGAAGATGAACTGTTGCTGTGTCTCATCCACCCGAGGGGTCAGGCCTGTGTCTTCATCTTCTACACCAAAGTAGTGCTCAATGAGGTCAAAGGCCTTCTGGTAGATCTCTTGGTTCTCATGACTCTGGAGAAACTCGATCTTGTCTAAACCTATAGGGAGAGAGGAAAGAGAAGAGACATGAGGGCTCCACTTGGACAGAACCCACAGAATCTCAGCCTACAAGGAACAACAGAGCTCCCCCCCCTTACCCTGGCCCAATCTGGTACAACCTTTACAAGTATAGGAAAAAACTTTGATGCATCACCCCTATTCCTCATCCAAGGAGTCATCCCACTTCTAGGGGAAGTCTCTGGCTTCTGGATAGTCCTACAAGTTAAGAAGTTTCTCTTACTGGAGCCGAGTCTGTGTCTACAAGTTCCACCCATCATTCCAACTTCTATCTCAGGATAAGCAGAGCAAGTCTAACATCAATTCTATGTGATGAAATTTTGCTGTAGATCATGTGCCCCTTGGGTTTTTTCCCCTCCAAACTAAGCTCCCTGGTTCTTCAGACAGATCTTCTTAAGAGTATCCATTCTTTTTGTCAACCCTGGCATTTTTCTAAGTGGATTTGTTTGTCAATGACCTTGTAAAATGTGACTGAGAAACAATTGTCCAGATAAGGTAGGACCAGCATAGAGAATATAGACATTCAAGTATATGTTGCCTCCAACCCATAAGGACCTGTTATCCTTTTATCCTTTAACGTAAATAACTTTTAATGTAAATTCTTCCTAGATTAAGGAGATGGCTGTTACCCCAAACATGCAGTATTTATTTTCTCACCTTCCCTCAAAGTATACCTATTCTGATCTTGGTTTGTATTTAAAAAAAAATTCATGTCATATGTTTTCCTTTAACCACTTTACAAGCAGTTCATTCAGGCTATCTGTGGTAGAGCCTTTTAAGCTCATATTGGTCTGATCACTCAGTCAGCATAATGACCCCCCAAAAGAGTGATGCCATTTTGGTCCTCTTCAAGTACGAAGGACAACTACCATACTGTACCAATCATACCAACTATTACTTTAGAAAGTAGAAGCCATCTCTCTATGACTGGCAACCACTGATAGAACTTCAAAAATGGTTCCTCCTAGGGCTTTTATGAGCTCTGTGCCCTGTCCAGCCATAATCAAAATTCTCTAACACCCAAATAACATTTGCTACATGGCTGAGAACTGAAAGAATATTCCCCAAGAGGCTGGAAAAGTCACCCTAATGTTATCTGTATACGTTAATGGAAATCTGGAGGAGTAACAGAAGTCAGAATACCTGGGTTCCAGTCCTGGCTTTGAAACTTATTAGCCAGGTGCCCCTGGGGCAAGTCACTTCACTACATCTCATTCTTTCTGTCACAGATAAAAACTATCCAGTTCATAAGACTGCTGTGACAAAAGTGATTTGTAAATAGAAGTGAGCCATCCTGATCATGACTTATTAGCTCTACTAAACTAGGCAACACAGTCTCAAGTTGTACCTCACATATGCATTATCATGGTGATGAGAAACCAATGAAAACACTGAATACAAAGCCCTCTGACAATAACATTAAGGGTGCAAGAAGGTTAGAGATACTACCTACCATAAGCTTCTTCAATGAGGCCACAGTAGGGGTTGGCCCCTGCACCCGTCCGCTTAGCCTCTTGTTCACCTAACCGGAGGATGTTTTCAAGGCCATTGAGGGCAACCTGTACGATCTTAGAGTCCATCACAGTCAGCAAGTCGCACAGAGGTTTGATGCAACCCAACGTAACCAGATACCTGGACGGTAAGGCAAATGCTAGAGGTTAACATCTATAACACACCACCAGTTTTTGGCTTATTGGCTCCCAAAAATTCCTCCTGTAGAGGGTTAGATTCCTAACCCACCTTGGGAAAGCAATGTACCAACTTCAATGTCAATTATTTTAGGTATTTAGTCACTATTTTAGGTATTGATGGTAAGCATTCCAATGAGTTCCACCCAGGTTCTACCCAGCAGCTTTCTGGGCTGCTTCTTTGACCACTTTACAAGGTGTATTTTAGGAATACAAAAGAGCATTTGTATCTGTTAAGAGACAGACATACTTCACTTGTTGGATAACGTCTAAGTTTAATATTAAGAATATTTTCCATCCACTAATGTGAAACCAATCATTAAAAAAAATCCTTACTTTCTGTTTTAGTAACAATTCTGAGACAGAAGGGCAAAGGATAGGCAAACAGTAGTTAATGACTTGTCCAGTGTCACACATACAGCTAGGAAGTGTCTGAGGCCAGATTTGAACCCAGGTCCTCCTAATTTTAGTTCTGGCACTCTATCCACTGTGCTACCTAGCTGCCCCTGGAACTGATCATTTTAAACTTTTAACCCTTTATAGCATATGTCCAAAAGATGAAAATATTTAACAACTGCTGAGGCAAGTTTATGTCACTGGGAAAGTAAAGTGTCTAAACTTTTCTTAGGCTCCACTGTCTCTAGAATGAGTCACTCTAGGATTCCCATGAAAATCCAGCTTGCTCACCTTATCCTTGTTTGGCTAGAATAGAGGAAGGGTTTCTTAGGCAAAGGCAACTTGGAGGTGTGTGTTTATATAGCAAGCTTGAATGGCTATTTTAGGGGATACCATGTAGAGCTTGAGGGTAAGGGGAGTGAGGTGGGTAGTATGTGCCATAGGGAAGGGAGTGCCAAGTACCTGATCTGCTCAGGAGTCCCTCCTGATGTGGCGTTGGTGATGGCCCAGGCAGCCTCTTTCCTTGTTCGGAATTCAGCTTTCTGCAGTATCTCGATCAACACAGGAAAAATATTTGCATCTATGACAGCCTAAAGCAGGGGGAAGAAAGTGGAGCATGTGGAGGTAGGTGATAGTTCTACTAAGGACTTTCCTAGTCTAGAGAATAAATAACAAAGCAGATTCTGCCAATCAGAAGATCTTCACCTGAAAGGAAGCTAGGTGGCTCAGTGGATTGAGAGCCAGGGCTAGAGACAGGTCCTGGGTTCAAATTCAACCCGAGACATGTCCTAGCTGTGTGACCCTAGGCAAGCCATTTAACCCCCATTGGCCAGCTCTTATAGTTCTTCTGCCTTGGAACTGACACATAGTATTGATTATAAGATGGAAAAAAATCATCTCTGGGGATTTTCAATTACAGTGGACTTAAAAAAAACCTCAAAACAAAACCTTTACTTTACAATCTGTCTTAGAATTGTTACTATGGAAAGATTCTATCTCTCTCCACTGAGTCATCCAGCTATCCCTATAGTCTCTTGACACAGATGAAGAGAAGGAACAATAGAGAATCTGGCTTAATTCTTATGGACCTTTTGTCCATTACGTTCAACCTTGGTCTCATTTCTAAGAGTAAAAATGAAATTCTGCCCTTTGGAAGCAAACATCCAAGGGCCTTACCTCCTGGATTTCCCATAGGTAGTGGTGGCAAACCTTTTAGAGACCAAGTACTGAAACTGTACCCCACCCCCACACCCCCACCCGTCTTACCACAGACAGGGGAGGGAGGAAGCATTTGTCTGGGCTACTGGGAAGAGAGACGGGTTGGGTCATGTGAGAAAATGTCTTCAGGCGTAGTGGAGAGGGGGAAAGGAGCAGCTCCCTCTGGCATGCATGCCCATAGGTTCACCAATATGGAACAGAGTCAAAGACTTATAAGGGGCCTAATGCTTTCTACTGTTGCTAGTTGAACAAGAAGCCTTTTTTCTTCTCTACCTGTATCTGGGCCCTGTTTCCAGCTGTGATGTTTGAAATGGTCCAGCAAGCTTCTTTCCGGATTGACTCCTTGGGACTACTCAGTAAGTGGAGGAGGCAAGGTAGGGCTGAACAATTAAGTATCACCTGAAGAAGAATACAGAGTTAAGACTGGCATTTTATTTAGGAGATTTCTATCTGTCATTCTAATATTTACAGTGCCCAAAGACACAAAGAAATCTTTGGTTCCAGACATCAGGAGCTGGTATTCGGCAGGGACAGATGCCCTTATCTGACAAGTCTTGAATTTGCAGTCTACTTTGCAGGGTGGCCTGATGAAGAGGGGGGCTGTATGCTTCCCGACTTACCTGGGTCTGGATATCATCACCAGTGACAATGTTGCCTACTGCTCGAAGGGCAGGGGAGGCCACTTTGTAGTCATTGTGCCTGTGGAGAAAGGGCAAGCCCCAAAGAGATCAGATTAGTCTAGGATAAATACCTAATACAGAGCTTAGTTAACTTGAGGGGTGGTGAAAAAATGACTAGAAAATCTAGAGAAAGAAAAGACCTTACAAATCACCTAACCATATTTTTGAGATGAGGAAACAGGTCTTATGAAGGTTAAATTACTTGATCAACATTGTAGAGGTATATAGCAGAGTTGGGATTAGAACCATGGCCACATTCCAAATCTAGTTATCTTTCGAGGAAACCAAGTTAACTTCATAGGTCACCTAGTCCAACTCTAGGCTGATAACAAATCCCATCTACAAAATTCCTGTCAAGTTACATGCTGTGGATAGTTCTAATTGTTTTCCCTCAAACTGAGCTGAAATGTGTCCCTGCAATTTTAACTATCATTCTAGTCATTTACTAATGGGAAGAATTTCTATGGTTCTTTAAGCTTTGCTTAGTACTTTATAGATATTCCCCCCAGGCTTCTTCCAGTTCCCAGCAATGCAACTCTGATGTTTAGCCACAGTACCCTATTCTCACTTGTCCCATGTATCTAATGAGCTGCCAGATCTTGCCATTTTTGCCTCCACTGGCTTTCCTCAGTTCTCTCCCCTTCTCATTACTCTGTTATGGCCTTCATCATCTCTTTCCTGGGCTCTTTTTCTCTTTTTTAAAACCTTACCTTCTATCTTAGAATCTATACTAAGTATTGGTTCCAAGGCAGAAGAATAGTATGGGCTAGGCAATGGGGGTTAAGTGATTTACCCAGGGTCACACAGCTAGTTAGTATCTGAGACCAGATTTGAACCTAGGACCTTCCATCTCCAGGCCTGACTCTATCCAATGGGCCACCTAGCTGCCCCTCTTCTGGGCTAGATGGTTTCCATGGCTTAAGTCTCTTCCCCCTCCCATCCATCCTCTACGAAGCTTCCAAAGTAATTTTTCTGAAGGGGATGTCTAACCATGTAACTTATTCAAATTCCATTGGCTTCAACTGCCTCTAGAATAAACTACAAACCCTTGTATGGCTGTAAAGATTGCCTAGCCCTGGATCCAACTTTATAGGGAGACCCAAAAGTCTTGGTGATCAGTTAATGCTTAAGATTGAACTAAGATTTTGGAGACATCTTGCATCTTACTTCTTTTTTCCTCTCTCTAATCTAATGGGCCATCTAGCTCTTTTTCACATTCTATCTCTGGGCCTTTTCTTTCCTTTAAAAAAAGTTTTTATTGTCATCTGGTGTTTCTTACATCATAGTTATTCCCATTATTCCTCCCCATCTCATAATACATTTATTGTATTTTCCAAAGGAAAAAAATCAGCAACACTGAAAATTCATGCAGTGTGTGAAACCTGAGGACTCCCACCTCCATAAAGAGGTGTTCTTTCCTATCTCCAGTCTTGCTTGCTCTGTGTCTCTTGTGCCCCTTCTCCTTGTATGACCTCAACTCAAGCACTTTCAAGAAGCCTGGCTTGATCCCAATGGCTAAAGCCCTCCCTCCCTCAAATGCCCGACATTTATTCTGTGGAGATGTATTTTGAGAGCAAGGGCTAATTCATTTCTGTCTCCATATACCCAGCACTTTGCACAGTGCCTGGCATGGTGGGGCTAGCCTACCACAAAGAAGAACTTAATAATTCTCTCCTCAGGCAAGATAGTCTGTCCTTTCAATAATGTCAAATATTATTAAATCAGTGAAAGGAGGACAGATATTATTAACCCCATTTAACAAATGGCAAAATTTAGGCTCAGAGTTTCAGTAATTTGCCCAAGGTCAAAGACTTTGTAAACATCAGGGACAGGCCTAGGACCCAGTCCACTGGCTCCAAGATCAGTGTTCTTTCCACTAAAGAAACTTTTTGGAATGATTCTCCAGAGCTGCACAGACAAGGAGCCCCGGGTCCAGGTGAGCCTAACTAATGGCTTCTCTTTGCTGAGTCTGGAATGAGGTTCTCTAGCACTCACATCAAGAGCTCCACCAGTCTCCGACAGACTCCAGAGTCTATGACAGCTTGAATCTTCTCATTGGGGCCATCAGACAGATAGGAGAGGGCCCAGCATGCATCTGCCAGCAAGTCTGAGTCACTGCTGAATAGCAAACGGGACAACACAGGCAAACAAGGAGAAACCTGCAGAGGCACAGGGAGAGATGCTCAGACTGAGCTGTGGAGACACCTTGGGAGAGCCCTCTTTTCATCTTCTGTCCAGGTTTTAGCACCCCCAGGCAGCACTTGGGCATAGGTGAATCCCTGACAGATCCCTTTCTGCACCCTGGATGGGAGGAGAGGCAGCTTTCCCCAGAAATGACTGCCAAGGAGTAACAGTGATTGTCACCATGGGACTCAACTTTCTAGAAGCCTTTCATGACTTAATAAGGCCTTCCTATGCAACCTTTTGGGTAGCTAGGTGGCAAAGTGAATAGAGTGCCAGGCCTGGAGTTAGGGAAGACTCATTTTTCTGAGTTCAAATCTGGTCTCAGACACTTTGTAGCTGTGTGACCCTGGGCAAGTCACCGAACCCTGTTGCCTCAGTTTCCTCATCTGTCAAATGATCTGGAGAAGGAATGGCAAACCTCGCTGGTATCTTTGCCAAGAAAACCCCAAATGGGCTCACAAAGAGTCAGATATGACTGAAAATGACTCAACGACAACAAAAGTGCAATATTCCTGCTAGTACAAGGAGTTTTTTCTTTTCCCCCTTCTCCCCATTTTATAGATGAGAAAATGGAGGCTGGTTCAAGGAGGTGAGGTGACTTGCCCAGAGTTACACAGCTAATTGGTGCAGAGCCAGGATTCTCACCTCCTTGTTCTAATACTAGAGTTCTTTCCTCTACCTCACCAAACGAAGACATTTTTTCTGGAAACTTCTCCAAAAAAACCTAATGTAATGGTTTTCTAGTTAATACAATAGCCAAGGAAAAGCTCTCTCTCTGGACCCATTCTTCACAGAAAGCTGGCAGTACCTGGCTCTATGTGGGAGTCATGGGGAGAGGAGATGCACAATTTGGCTCACCTTTTCGAATTCAGGGGGTGGATTCTTTCCTCGGCACAGGTTTGACAGGGCCCAGACAGCATTCCGGGTCATCGTC
This sequence comes from Monodelphis domestica, assembly GCF_027887165.1. Taxonomy (NCBI): domain Eukaryota; kingdom Metazoa; phylum Chordata; class Mammalia; order Didelphimorphia; family Didelphidae; genus Monodelphis; species Monodelphis domestica. The sequence goes on along the minus strand of NC_077230.1, from coordinate 368,844,450 downwards.
ACACGTGTGGATTTGGTGAGGAGTCTGAGGGAAATGCAGCATATTAAGTCAAGCCTAGGGTGGTCAGGCCCAGGTATAAAGCCTGGAAGAGACCTCTGGAATATCCCCCCACAAACTCAGCATGGCTGAGATTTTTAAGTGGGTCAGGAAGTTAAGCTGAGTAGCGCTGCCAACCTTATGTCTCAGCAGGCTCAGAGAATTCCCTGAAAGTGAAGGCTGCAGAAGTTTGATCTTTAGAGATCCTGGGGTGAACACCCCCGCCTTCTCATTTTATGAGTGGCTCAGATGTGGTCAGTCATTCTCTGAGTCCCTACTATGCATAAGGAATTATATGCTGCTGATTTTCGAGAGCTGTTATTTCATGGGTGATAGAAATCTGATCACAGACAAATTTAGAGCTGAAGGGATGCCAAGAGACCATCTTGGACCAGACCTTTCCTTTTGCAGATGAGGAAAATGAGGGCAGTAACATGGCCTGCCTGGGGTCACTCAGATGGGTAAGCCTGAGTCATGAGATTTAAACCCAGATCCTCTGACTCCAGAAATCATGTTCTTTCCAGTGTCACACCTTTCTCCAAATCACAGCTCTTTCATGATTTAGCAGAGGGTCTCATGAACTGCCATGGCCAAAAAATGTTACCTGGTGGCCAACCTTCTAATGATAAGCCCGTGTTCTTTGTGAGGCCAGTAGAAAATATACCTTAGATGGTAAATATAATTAGTCTTTGGGCCTGTATTCAAGGTCTTTTCAGCTGAGTGAGATAGAGAGATGTGACTATGAAAAAGCATCACTCACAGGAAAGGGGTGACTTGCATAATGAGCATGAATAATGTTTTACCTGTTTAGTCTAAAAGCAAACCAACACTGGCATAAATAATGATGATTTTCAAAGAATCAGAGAATGCCCAAGTTGAACTGCAGAAGTCATCTGATCAAATGCCCTCATTGTATACACCAAGAAACCGAGCCCATATTTACTCTATGTCACTCAGGAAGTGAGCAGAGGAATTGTGACTTTAAATAAGAGACTAATATTTGAAAGCTTTCTTTTCCCACCACACCATGCAGTTTCTTAGCATTCTTAGAAGCCTTTGCTGCACAGGGTATTTTTCTATTATGCAGATGATATCAGCTGCCCCACCATGATTCAACAGACCCAGGGATGCTCTGGGCCAAGGGGCCAGAGGTTACTCACATCAACAATGGTGGAAGAATGGCACAGTTCAGGACATAATCTCTACAGACAGAGCTGTCACCGGCTATGTTTCCCAGGGCCCAGACAGCCTGAAAGGAATAAAATGGCATTCTTAACTATATACCTTGTGTGGCTACTGAGAATGTTTGGTCACCTAGTCCAACTCAGACTCATTTTATGGACTTGTTAACCCACAGAGAACAAACTCTTGCTCTCAGGCCCACAGGCATTAAAGATAGCTGGGATTCAAATTCTTCAAAACTAGTGATTTTTTCAATGCACCAGTCCATTTAAATAGGTGCTTGAGGACGTATGGTTCACAAGGCTATTGTAAGTTTTCTAGGGTCTAGCCCTGGTCACCTTATCCCACTTCTCTAGACCTTGAATGAGGGAGAGATTGCCCAGGTAGCAGCTTTGGAGCACCCTTAGATAAGACCTACACAATTAGTAAGGACTGAACATCTGGTCACAGTCTCCATCAGAACTTAGGGGAGGGAGAGACTACTCACCTCCAACCAGTTAATTACCTGTTCTTGTACATCCTCAAAGTCAGAGTTAAGTAATTCTATGAAGATAGGGACAGCCCCAGCTTCAATGACAATTTTGGTCTGTTGTGAGGTTCCAGAGGCAATGTTGGTCAGGGCCCAGGCAGCTTCAAACTGAAAGAAGCATGTGGGAAATAGGTTACTGACATTTGTGCTGGGGAAGACTGGAACTGTAATGTGTGGGATAGGGTGTGCCCATTAAATGTATCCCATGGTTCAGAAGGATCCCTCCCCACCTTATGTGGAACAGAACCCGAGGTTGGTGATCAAGAACTAATGGAAACCACCTGCTTCCGCCACAGGAGCCCCAAGCCAGACATGCAGTAGGACCCTCCCTAGAGGTCAGGCTGGGGAATCACAGAATGTTAGCGCTGAAAGGGACCTTAGAGATCATTCAGCCCAACCTCCTCATTTTACAGGACTCGAACCCAGGTCTCCTGACTCCCAGTCCGGTGTTCTTTCCATTACACCATGCTGCCTCCCACTCGAGGCTGCCTGGTTTCAGGTGGTCTTGAGGGCGAGGGGGCAGATCCCATTTCTTGCCAGCCGCCTGAGGGGTGTGGGGGAAAGCCCTGTCACACCCTCTCGCTCCCACCTCACCCCAACCATCCAAAGTATAATAGCACTTGAGGCAGCAAACCCTAATGGGTTTCTGTACCCAACATCTTCCCTGTAGTCACCTGTAATGTGCAGTTCTCGCTCCTCTTCAGAAATTCCACAAACCTGTCCACCACTCCCGAGGTATTGATCACTTCATCTATGGGAGGATTTGGCTCTGAGGGGAAAGGTCAAGAATCATTAAAGGTTTAAGCCTCATCCACTCCCTGGCTGACACTTCTTTCTAGTGATAATGGCAACACTTCAGGAGTCTTTTCTTGATCAACACAAACATTTGAGCCTTAAACAAAGTTCTAAGGTTCTTTCTAGGTAAAATGCCTACACTACTCTCAGTTACCACTAAACAATTTCTTGTGATCAGGTCACCAAAAAAGTTTTAATGTGAGAAAATAAGGGGAAGGTGACTGAGTAAGGAATACCAAGGACTCAAAAGCACTTATACACTGCAGGAACAAATCTATCTCCCTTTCCCATCTGTGAGAGTTTCCTCATCTTTAATATGAAGAATATTACCAGGTTACCTCTTGCCTTCATAGGGGTGTTTCAATCCTGATAAGACTGAAAAATGCTACAGTAATAATACTGACCGTTGCTATTCAGAAAGCAGGTGGCCCTGCAAGATGATAATTCTTTTCTATGTGACTCCCCTGCTTCCAAGGCTCAGGAAAACTTCTGGTCCCTATAGAACTTGGTGGAATTTAACAAGACCAGAGGGGAATGCTGACAGGAGCTGTGACTTCACAGCTTACTAAATATCACAGCTGAAAAGGGGTTTCAGATGATGTCTAGTACCAACCAGACCCATAGGGGCATGAGCTCTGTGAAACCTTCCTGATTAGTGGGCAATCAACCCTTGGCTAAAGGAATGCAGGGAGGACCTATGAGGCAGGCTATGGGCAGCTCTAATGACTTTAAGCTGAAATCTACCTTCAAGAGCCATCCCTTCCTCTGTTGTCTGGGGCCAAAAATCAGTCTGCCCCATGCCAGCCTCTGAAGGCTTTAAAGATAGCTGTTTGGCTTCTCTTTTCCATGCTAATATCTCTAGTTCCTTAAGCAGAGAAATATACTGCCAAGCTGTATGACTTATTTCTTTCCCGGGTGCAAGAGTGTCTTACCCTTTGAGAGCAGCTTGCGGAATTTCTGTGTGGTTGCTAACTGCAGGTCAGAGTCTTCAGAAAAGAGCATCTCGACCATCTCTCTTGTGATCACTCTTTCCTAAAGGGAAATGATAGAACTGGGACTCGATAAGTAACCAGAGAGTCAAGTTTCCAAGTTCCCCCTTTGGGACTTGTACCCAGAAGCTCTACTATGGAAAGTCTCTTGGGGGAGAGTAAGAAGATACAAATAAAAATACTGTCATAGGATTTAATGTTAACTGGGACCTTTGAAGTAATTTAGTCAAATCCTTTCATTATTTTTATTTTTAAAACATTTTAAACTCTTACTTTTCTGTCTTGGAGTCAAATCCAAGTATTGGTTCCAAGGCAGAAGAGTGGTAAGGGCTAGGCAATTGGGGTTAAGTTAATTGGTGTGACTTGCCCAGGATCACACAACTAAGAAGTGTCTTAGACCAAATTTAAAGCTAGGACTGCAATCTCCAGGTCTGGCTCTCTATCTATTGAGTCACCCACCTAATTGCCCCAACTCCTTCATTATAAAAAAGAGAAAATAAAGCCTTTGCCAATGTCAAACCAGCTTTAAATAGCAGAACAAACTCCAGTCCTCCTCATTCCAAATCTAGAGCTCAGTCTACTCTATCTACTCCCTTTATGCTCCCTGCATGGCCCTATAAAGATCATTCAATAAAGAAAATTCCTTTAAGTTCTATCCTACCTTCTGCTGCCATATAGCTTAATGAGGAAAAAAATTTAGGATGCTCAAACTATTCTTACTCCTGATGATTCTAGGATGGACAACAATTATTACTACTCTCCACATGACTTGTCTTAGTGCCTGGTCTATACGGACTATTAGGATGACAACTGGTGCTTCTTTTAAGACAATAATGATAGCAAAAAAAGAATCTCTCCCACTCCAATTATGGATGTTAACAGGAACCAATATGACATGTCCAATCTCAGGTTTATGAAAGAACCCCCTAATATTTTACACTCAAGCCTTACCCCAGTGGTGGAGGTGACATAGGAGTCCATGAGTAGTGTGTCAAACATGGCAGCATCTTCACTGATTAGTTCTACATTTCTTCGTTTAAAAAGCTGAAGGTAAAAGTTAGAGGGATCAACAGCATACCTGTTTGTTGGCACTCATTTATAATGTCCAAGGCCAGCCTAGCCCTTCCTCTTTTGATATCTCTCTATAAAGTCAATGGCAGAAAGCTGGTCCAGAAGACGAACCAATCTGGAAAGGACTTATAAGTGTAAAGGACTATAACTTAATAGGTTCCAAACTCATACCAAGAGTCAAGAAGAACCTCATTTGGTAGTAAAACCCTAAGACAATGAAATCAATTGAAATCAGAATTACCAGCTCTGCTTATGGCATCAGTAAAGATGGCTCTGGGAGTTCATAGCAATAGGTAGGGGTCATGAATAAGAACTTAAAAGTTCATTTTGTGAATATTTATATGAAAAAAACTGATAGCAAGTAAGGAGATCATAAATAGTAGCAGGTAGGTGAGTGTACTTTTGGCCTTTGGGATTAGATAGGGATTAAAGGAAAAAAGTCAAAATATCAGTTATGTATAAAGTATCCTACTGGATATTTTAGGGGATTACAGAATAAAATTACTAAAGAAATAGTTATAGTCCTTGAATTTATAGTCTATTTAAAGCAAATAAGATGTTTTATGCTTTTTAAAAAAACAAAAAACAAAAAACAAAAAAACATCCTTGCCTTCTATCTTAGTATCCACCCTAAGGCAGAAGAATGACAAAGGCTAGGCAATCAGGGCTGAGTGATTTGCCCAGAGTTGCACAGCTAGGAAGTGTCTGAGGCCACATTTGAAACCAAGACCTCCCATCTCTAAGCTTGGCTTTCTATCCATATGTGCTATGCTTTTCACACAAGTCCTAGATAAGTTCTGAGGGCAAAGAAAATTCTGTGAGTCATGATGGTTAAGGAAAGTTTCATTAAGAGGTAGGACTAGTGCTAAACTTTAACGGCTAAGGTAATACACAAACAACTAAAGAGGCCTCAAAGCAGGGGATGGGGTGCAAGTTCAGAGCTGAAATGAAAAAAGAAAAAAATGGCAAGGACATGGTTAGTAGTTCAGGGGATACAAGGAATAGCCTAATCTAATGGTGATCTCTCTTCGTTTCCTTAACCAACAAGCTGCTTTGCAGGGAGACAAGGGAATACGAATGATTAGAGGAGACATCATAAAAGTTCCTGCCTCTCTGTGCATTATCTCATAATAATTCCTTCAATACAGGATTATGGCAAATCCTTCCGGACACTGTTACTACCTCTGCAGAAGGGGTGGCTGCTTCCACCCTTACCTGTTGCTCTCGTTTCTGCTTACGAAGCTGGATTCCCTCTTCCTCTCGCCGCCTTCTCATTTCTTCTGGGTTCAGTGCTTTGTTCTTATAGCTCTTCATCCGGTAATTGTCCTTCCCTGGGCTCGCCATGGTTTCTAGAGAAATAAAAATAGCAGCCACAACTTAGAAGACAAGACTCCCTTACTGGTTCTGACCATCCCCACCCACCCACCCACCCACCCCTGCCCCAAAGTGGGCTCAGTCTAATTCTCTAGCCTGCCCCCAGATGCTTCCATTGGGTGTGGGTCTTGTCCATCCCCAATGAATTTTTAAAAAACCCTTATCATTTGTCTTAGACTCTATACTAAGTATTGATCATAAGGCAGAAGTGGGATGAGGGGTAGGCAACTGAGGTTAAGTGACTTGACTAGGGGTCACAACAGCTAGGAAATGTCTGAATCCACATTTGAACCCAGGACATATTGTTTCTAGACCTGGATCAATCTAGCTGCCCCTTACTAACTTTTGAAAAGAACAATACTGTCTTACCAGACAAAAACTCACAGTTGAAGAATTTGCAAATTAGGGAGATAGGTAAGATCTTTTTTCTAAATCCAGAAATAATGACAAAAGCTGACATTTATGGAGTGTTTTAATGCTGACATAACACTATCTCTTCCCTTAATCCTCACAACAACTCTGTGTGATGAGACCCTTAAATATTATAAGTGACATGTCTCATATATTTTAAAAATGGCAGACTCTCAGTTCCCAGATTTTTGTCCTATTAAATTATAATGCTTTTCTATAGAAAGATATTTCACATAAGAAAGTTTATTTTTTAATGAACCAGAGGACTAATAGAAACATTTTGTTGACACTAGATTCTGAACAATGAATGGTCCTATGAAAAAGCATTTTCTCTGGTTCCTGTCCATGCTATAATCTCTCTAAATAATTAAAACACAATTGGTACTTTAAGCAAGAAAAGGTAACCTGAGCTCTTTCTATTTTTCAGGTGCCATATATTAGCAGTTATCTTTCAAAGTACAGAAGATCATCAGATCATAGATCTGGTTCTGAAAAAGTTCCCCATTACAATATCCTCAACAATACATGTCTATCCTCTGTTTAAAGACCTCCAGAGAGGGGAGACCCACCATCTTCTGAGGCAACTTATTCCATTTTTATTTTATTTGATCCCAAGGCTTTTATTAAAACCCTTATGTTCTGTCTTGAACAAGTATTACACTGTTAACCCTTTTATTTGGCACTCCTTTTATGATACTTACATTTTAGACACTGCGGACAACATAATACTATCTTAAGTTTTGTTTATTAAACATTAAGTTTACAAATTAACGGTATTGATGCAGTTGAAGAGTGTTGTACCTTCTCCAAGCAGCATGGCGAGACCCCCCAATTGTATGATGGAACTTGTGAGTTTCCAAGACCCTGGCTCTCCAGGCCAGCTGAGGTAAGACCACGCATCTCTCTGTGTTTGTGCACTGGCTTGGTGATCCACTGAGGGTCGGGATTTTGTCTGATAGCTTTATGGAATGGGTCAATAAGAATAACCTCAAAGAATTTGTAGGTTGAATCTTCCCACACCCAGGAGGAGTTCAAGACTCTTAGGGCTCCACAGTGGTGGCCAGCACACTCCTCTACTGCAGACTGAAGGCTCCTGGCAAACTTCAACTGATTGACAACATGATGCACAGGTTTCCCATAGGTTGCCCCCTTGGGAACTGGGTGCTTTTGCCCTCCATGGCACACTCGAATTTGGTAAATGACATAACTTTGCTTGGTCTTGTAGCCCAGCCGCCTGGCCTTGTTGGGGGTCTGGTGGGCTGCAGGGTGCGGTGCAGGGAAGATAGCTGGTGGTACTGCCAGCAGTGCACCCGTAGCAGGAAGTGCATCACATCCTACTGCTTTTTCCTCCATAGCTCCTGGATATATTTGTAGGCCCCCATGTTGGCACATCCTCACCTGCCTAATGGCTACCGCTAAACAGAAAGGAAGCTATTCCATTTTTAGAATACTGACTTTACATAAGAATAGCTTACATTTGCCTCTTGGTAAACATTTTCTAAATTTGCCTTCTGAGATCTTGCAGAACAAGTCTAGTCTCTTTTCCATACGATGGGATTCCCCATCCACCCATTACAGTAATGTTTTATTTTTTCCCATTTACATGTAGGAATGACTTTTGGCATTTGTTTTCTTTGCAGCCAATATAATGCAGACATTATAAGTTCCACATTCTCTCCCTCCTTTCCTTTCCTCCCCATTCCTTGCAATGGTAAGCAATTTGCTATTGGTTATACATGTGCTTTTACACAAAACATATTTCCATATTTGTCCCAGTATGGTATGACCCAGGTCATTTGCTATCTTGCTTGACTTCCTTTAGAAGCCTTCTGGTTTATCAATACCGTTGCTAAAAGTTGGCACCCCCCTTTACTGAACACAATACTCTAGATGCATTCTGACCAGAAGGTAATCCCTCAATCATCATCTCTCTAACCCTCTATAGCTCAATGGATTGATCATCTCAGAGTTGGAACTCCCTCCAAAGATGCAGATCACAACCCACCCAATACCTTCTCTGCATGTACAAATCCACAATACCCTATAAATCTTTCACAGATAAAGCCCACCAACTGTGCCAGGGACCTCATTCTAATTCTCCTCACATAAAGTTACCAATGGAATATAGGGACTCTTGAGTGTGTACCTTCTTTTCTATTCATACATTTCTCTGATAATGTCCTTTAACATTATTCTCTTAGGTAGTTCTTAGTTGCAGCCAAACTCATAACCACCATGCACCTTGTGTTGACCTTTGGGCAACCCGTAACTTTCAATCCTTCTGAAACTGGGGTATTCCATGACTTGCTACAGTGCATCATTTTTTTTTAAACCCTTACCTTCCACCTTAGAATCAATACTGTGTATTTGTTCCAAGGCAGAAGAGTGGTCAGGCCTAGGCAATGGGGGTTAAGTGACTTTCCCAGGGTCACACAGTTAGGAAGTGTCTGAGGCCAGATCTGACCTAGGACCTCCTGTCTCTAGGCCTGGTTCTCAATCTACTGAGCTACCCAGCTGCCCCCCAAAATACTGTTATCAAGAAAGATAGGTCTTTGATTCAGGGAAAAACTTGGGGAGAAAGGGGAGAGTGTCACTAAAAGCACTGCAGTTTCCAAAAGAAAACTCAGCCTGATTTCCATCCTCTTCATTTCTTGACTGAACTCACAGTCTATCTGGAGTATCTGTCCAAATTATATGTACTAATGAACTAACTCTTTAGTTGGTTGTTTATCCAACTATATATCACATTCTGGAAAATAATTATTCATCTGCTTGGTTTTCCCCATTATGAACAGCTAGACTGAGCTCAGCTCCAAATCTTTTACAAACTACTGTCTAGCCCCTTTTGTTAATAATGCAGTTCAGTTTCTCAACTCAAGCGTAAGGCTTCATACCTCTTTCTATTGTATTTCATCTTTGGCTCCTGATTCTGTCATGTAATAGGTTAGCTCTCCTCAGTTTTGTATCATTCTTCTAATTATGTATCCTGACTACGTAGTTATCCAATTTGCTCATTAAAATGTTAAACAGTAAGTAAAAGGTCAAGCACAGATCTAAGAGGCACTCCATTATAGACCTTCTATACTGTCATGGAATGAGTAATGACAATATTTTAGGTCCAGTCATTCAACTAGCCCTGAATAATTCTAATTGCACTATTATCTAGCCCAGTGTCCACAACATTACTATAAGAGAGAGTATGCCAAATGTTTTGCTAAAATCTAGGAAATCTTGTAAAAAAAAAAATTAAGTCTAATACCACCTATGTTTGGAGGAATACTGGCTCTTTTGTAAGGTTTTCCTTCTGTCAGCTCACTAACCATCCCTTTAAGAATACAGTTTAAGAGAATTCTACAAAGACCCAAAGTGGAACTTATTGGCCTTTATTATGCAAACTGCATCCTCTTCTCTTTTTGAAAACCAGTATTTGACCATCTCCAGAACTGCAGCACCTTTCCCATTCTTGATTATTGTTTCAGATTACTGATAGTGTGTTTCAGTGACAATATCCATCAGTTCTTTCTGCTCGGTATTGCCAAGTTTTAGCAGTGGGCCCTGAGTGAGGAAAACTGGATTCAAATCCTGCCTCAAACACTTGCTAGGTGTGATTATCCAAGTAAGTCACTTAACCTTTGTCTCAGATATTCATCTATTAAAAAAAGGATAATAGAAGCACCTACATCTCAGGGTTATGAGAGTACTTTGTAAAGTGCTTAGCACAGTGCCTGACACACAGTCGGTACTTAACAAATGCTTGTTCCCTTTTCTTTCACTTCCCCTTTTAAATTTAAAATTCGATGCTCTATAAACAAATCAAATTCAACATATCCAAAACAGAACTTAGCTCTCCTAAAACACCCTCTTCTTTGAGACTTCCCTATGTCCTATGGGAACTACTATTTCCCCCATCATTCTGATTCACAATGTGGAGTGTCAGACTTACTCTCATTTACCCTACACATCCATCCAGGTACAAATTTGCTAGTTGTTTCTCCACAACCTCTCTCACATCTATATCCTTCTATTTAGAATACCACAGCCCTCAGCACTTCTCATCTGGATGACTATTTCCACTGAAGGGTCTCGGGGGATTCTTCAGCGTCTCCTAGCTCTTCAGATTTTGGTTTCCTGATTAGGACTTTGAATTCTGGTGATATTCGCAGGAGAGTCTAAAGACATTAGGATTAAACTCAGGGTACTGGTAGCTAGGCAGTACTTTCTGTCTCTGTCTAAATTTTCCCACTTTCACTCTTTCCACCTCTTTGTAAATAAAGTTGCTAAAAGGAATTCTGACTTGTGCTATAATATTTTTAAATCAGTGACCACAATATTACTTTAAAATTCTCAAATTTAGCATAAAACCTACATTTAAATTCTTACAGATCATCAGGTGCCATCTTTATCTACCTCCAAAACAAAGCTTCTTATTTTAAAAAACAAAACACTCTTTCCATAGTGGCCATATTGTGAAAGAAAACAGACTAGAAAAAACAAATAAGAAAAATAACTTTAATGGGCTTCCTTGTTTCACTACTAATCTTACTGGGAAGGCTTTCTGGCTTATTCCCATTGCAGATGATGCTTGCTAATGGTTTTAAATATATACTGTTTATTATTTTTAGGAAAGGCCCTTCTATGCCTATACTTTCTAGTGTTTTCAATAGGAATGTCAAAGCTGCATCTATTGAGATAATCATGCAATTTCTGTTGGTTTGGTTGTTGAAATGGTCTATTATATAGAAGAGTTTCCTAATATTAAACCATCTTTGCATTCCTGGTGTAAATCCCACCTGTTCATAGTGAATTATCCTTGTGATAACTTGCTGGAGTCTTTTTGCTAGGATTCTATATAAGATTTTTGCATCTATGTTCATCAAGGAGATTGGTCTGTAGTTTTCTTTCGCTGTTTTTGGTCTGCCTGGCTTTGGAATCAGTAACATATTTGTGTCAAGAAAAATAAAGTTTAAAAATTATGTTCTGATCTTCATTTGGCCTCCATTAGTTTCTTCTCTGTAAGTAGATACCATTTTTCACCTTAAGTCCTGATTTATAGCAGAGTTTATTACCCATAAACTTGCTTCTAAAATACTGTGATAACTCTATTTTAATGTAATTGGCTTCCTTTGCAACCCCATATATAATATATATGTATTAAAAACATTATTCTGAGGAATAGTACACAGGCTTCATCAGATTTCCAAATGTATACATACAATGACCCCCAAAGTTAAAAATACTTGGTATAGATATTGATGGATGACTAATCAAGAATGGGTTATAAGAAAAGCAAAGATGATAAAATTTAGAACTAGAGAGGGTGATAAATTATCAAATCCAATTGTTCATTTAAAGGTGATGAAACCAAGGTTCAAAGAAGGAAAAGTGACTTGCTCAAGCTCAAAGGCTGGGAATAAGGATAGAATTCAAAACCTGTGTCCTCTGATTCCAAATCCAGTCCTCTGCTTCATCAAAACTGACTCCATAGTAAAAAACCAAAGAACTATATAACCAAGACCTGTCAGAGCACATGGCTCTAAGAGTACCCTGGGCTGGAAGAGTCTTAGTTCTGAGGTTACTACCTCACATGTCTCCCTATCTTTCCCTTCAAAGGGATTTGTTTCCTTATTAAGGTTATGGTGACTAGTCTCTTCAAAATACAAAAACAAAAACCAAATACCTTGGGGCAGGTAGGTGGTTCAGTGGATAGAGAAGCAGGCCTGGATATGGGAGGACATGAACTCAAATATGGCTCAGATATTTCCTAGTTGCAAGTCACTTAATCCCAATTGCCTAGCCCTTGAACTTCTGTCTTAGAGTTGTAACTAAGACAAAAAGTCTTAAAAAAAAAAAGCTTTAACAAAGGTTAGCAACTCAGATTAACAACATTAATATTATTATTAAATATCATTATTAACAATAAATCAGAACTTCTCCCAGATAACATTAATAAAAGGATGGCATAGTGGACAAGATAACCCCAAAGCCAGGAAGAACCAGGTTCAAGACCCATCTTGGATACCACGGAGTGAGATACAAGAGCTTGGCCTTCCCAAGCATTTCTTGAGCTTATTATGGTCTAGAAGGGTAGATACAAGCACAGACAATATTACAGGATAATCTCATTCAAAGTACAAAATTCTATGAGACCTTAGTAAGGATGAATAAGAATCAAGGAGGCATCCATAGAGGAAGTGGAATTTGAGGCGTTCTTTAAAGGAAATCTTGAAGGAGGCAAGGAAGAGGAGGAAGGCATTCTAGGCACAATAGCCTGGGTATTGGAGTGTGAAGGATGACTATATCTGAGAGACAGAAGAAACAAATCAGCTGGAGAATAGATAGAGAATAGAAACATGGGAAGACAGGCAAAGTAGGACCAGTGCCCAAATGTAAAGGGTCTTGAATTTGTACTTTACTATGGAACCAAAAGGGATCCACCTAAGAATTTTGAGCTGTGCCATCCCAGATCTATGCAATGGAAATATTATTTTGATTAACAGTATGAAGTCTTGATTATATGTGGGACTGGTGAAAAGTTTCTGTCGTGGTTTAGGCAACTTGTGAGGAAGATAAAACATGGTCGTTTGTCCAAGTTGATGCTCCCTCTCCAGAAGCACATTGTTTGCTAAGCAAGAAGACAATTTAGAAGCTATGTTCAAATACCTTAGACTCTAGGCTTTTACAGGGCTTTGAGGGTCTTGTGAGCTTCAAGTTTTTCCTGACTGTGACCCTAATCCATAGGAGGAAAAGGCTCCCTGTGAAGGGAAAGGATCCACATGTATAAAATTTTTCAAGTCAATGGACAATGCCTCCTATTAAAACAAGGAGACACTTGCCACACATGGCACACACCTTGGTTTGTCCTGCTGCAACCACTTTCATTTCCCATTCATGTATGACTAAACAGACATCCTAAAATTCATGGGCTTGGAATTGAAAATTCTAAGACATCATCCTTAGGTCCAGTTATGCTTATCGTTGGACAAAGAGCATCATATTTCAGTTTTCCCTTCTGCCAAATATGGGCAACTAGATGGCTCAGTGAATAGAGTACCAGGCTAGAAATCAGGAACACTCATTTTTCTGAGTTCAAATCTGGCCTTCAACACTTACTGTGTGACCCTGGGAAAGTCACTTAGTCCTGCTTGCCTCAGTTTCTCATCTGTAAAATAAACTGGAGAAGGAAAAGTATCTCTGCCAAGAAAATCTCACATGGGGTCAGGAAGTCAGATATGACTGAACATCTGCCAAATGGGCACAGTCTCCTATGTTGACATCCATCATTATTCCTGTCTGTCTTCATTAATATTTTTCTCATTATTGAGAAAGCTCTCCCTTCTTTTTGCCTGCTTATCTTTCAAGTCCGAATCAAATCCTATCTTCTATGAATTGAGAATTACTGATGGCTTTCTAATAGGACCACAGCATTTAAAGCTCAGAGGGAATTTAGAAATCTTCTAGTACAAGCCCTTCATTTTATAGATGAGAAAAGATGCTTAAAGATTTGATTTACCATAGTGATAAAATACCACAATGACAGTAAAAAATTGAGCTAGGATTCCATTTCAGGTTTCCAAACTTCAAATCCACTACCACAATTACTCCCTTCTTACACAGCTACTCAAGAAATACAGTATCTTGAAAAGCTCAAGATAAAGGGATGTAAAGGAACAATCTTTGAATTTATATATAATGCATTGTAAAGTTTACAAAGTATTTTTCTAAAAACTTTAGAAGAATGTAATAAGGACAGTAGTTTAGCTCTAGTTGTTGAGTCTTTTGACTCAAAAGACCTAGATAATTTTTCTAGGTAATTTCAATGCTATGAAGGGGGCTAAGAAATAGAAAGCTGTTCACATCAGGTTCTAGCCCACGGAAACTATCTGGATGGATAAGAAACATTTGATGAAACTGTGATGACATGAAGGGAGAATTCCAATAAGGGAAAAAGTCTTAAAAAAAAAGTAACCCCCCCCCAATAGGTAATACAGGGACAATTTACATTTTAAAAATATACATATATTACCTAGATGGCAAGGACAGTTTATAGTAGATGAATACAAAAGTTTGATACAATCTTCTACAAATATTCATTAAAAAAATAGGTCAATGTCAACTAGAAAGATATCCAGTAGAGAAACCAGGGATTTTGTACTTGGATCTATACTGTTTAACCTTTTTCTCATGATTTATTACATACTTAAAAAGAAAAACAGGCTGTAAATTAAAGACTTTTAAGGTTTCATGTATAACCTCCTTTGTTTTAGAGTATATATGAATATTCTTATTTTAGATAGAGAATTAAAAAAATCTCTTATCAATGAATTGGTTAAAAACATAAGTGGCGTGTTTCTTGAATTTACATATGATGCAAAGTTGATGGGGACAGCTAACTGATTGGAGAGTCAGGATATTCACAGGTTGGAACACTGGGCCAAATCTAATTATGATGAAATTTAATAGAGATATAGTCTTAACACTTAGGTTCAAACAAAGAACTCTATACAATTAAGATTTGGAGGGGTGGGTGGTATGACTAAGAACAGCAATCTCAGAGTTTTAGTGGAGTGCAAATTAAAGGATTCCACAACAGTATGGTAAGGTGGCCACTAAAGACCAAGCACAGTGGATAGGCAACACTCACTGTAGTCTACACTAGTCAGACTATATTTGGAGTTTTATGCTCCCTTATGAGTGCTGGGCCTGGAGTCAGGAAGCGCTGAGGTCAAATCCAACCTCAGATACTAGCTGGGTAACATTGGACAAATCACTTCTGTTAACCTCAGCTTCTGCAACTGCAAAATGGGATGGATGATAATAACACTATCTCTCAGGTTGGTTGTAATGATCAAATGAGATAATATTTGTAAAGGGTTAGCACAGTAACTGCCACCTAGAAAGTGCTATATAAATGCTAGCTATTATTCTTATTATAGGTATAACATTTAAGGAAAGGCACCAATAAAAGATGGAAACTATCTAGATGCTGATATCAAAATTGTGAAAGGATGAGTTGAAGGCCCTAAGGATGAAGAAACCTGATGGGGATATGATAGCTGTCTCCTAGTATCTGATGGACTATCACATGGGAGAGGGATTAGTCTTGTTATGCTTAGCTCCAAAAAGAAAAACAAGGAGCAAGAAAGGGTAGAAGGTAAGGGAAAAGTGTAAAGAGACAGGTTTAGGTTTGATTTGCACCGAAAAGCTTCCCACAATTAGAACTACCAAATGCAAACTGGATTGCCTGGAGGGACTGAAAGTCTTCAAACTGGAAGACTACTTTTAGGTATGTTTTAGAAGAGGAACTTTTCTAGTCTTACAAGTTGGATTAGACTGTTACAAATTTTCACCTTTGGAGTCCTGCAATTCTATGGCTTTTAAGGCAATCTTAGGGTTTTAAGGATTTAAAAATGAGCTTGAGATATTAAAAACAGAGTGAAAAGAGCCTGGGAAGATAGGAACAAAAGATATTTTGCCAACAGAGTATAGCAACATGAAGGACATCCAAATGATTATTGACAGCCTGTGGTGTGGGCTGTGGTGGAGGAGAAGTGAAGACTGTCTATTTGGCAACTTGGCTTGGGACATCCTTGGGGCTACAGAGCCCTACAAAGGTTCTTAGAATGTTTCAAACTCATAGCCACACTGGGCACAGTCCAAGTCAACTGAGGACAAAAGCAAAGAAGTTTGTGATGCTCTTTGGAATCCCTGATCACTCCTAGGTAACTAATGGTTATTCAGTACAGAGACAGGTAACAAAAGGTTGCCATGCTGCCTACTGGATTTCATTACCTGACAGTTGCTTTTTCATGACTAAGATCCAGATCTACCCAGGGTGGCTGCTCCTCTGCTTGCCTTGGCACACACAGAGCTAACAGAGGTGTGAGAAGGGTGATTGTGTGACTGTATTTTTCATCACCAGGGCAACAGGGGGACTTTCACAAATACTGGCTTATGACTTCACTGGAGGATCCAGGAAGGGGAGCTATAATGATTAGAAGAGAGGAATATACATTGAAAACATTACCTTAAGTGAAAAATAACACCTCAAGGTTAACAAGGTCCAAAGGAAGAAACATTATCAGAGGCGCTCCCCTCCTTAAAAACAAAAACAAAAACAAAAACAAAAAACCTCTTACTTTCCATTTTAGAATCAATACTAAGTATTGGTTACAAGGCAGAAGAGCAGTAAGGGCTAAGCAATGGGGATCAAGTAACTTGTCCAGGCTCACACAGCTAGGAACTCCTCAAGGCCACATTTGAATACAGGACTCTTGTTTCTAGGCCTAGCAATTCCATCCAAAGCCAACTAGCTGCCCCAGAGGCTCCTTTTACATCTGTGCTTATTTCATGGGTCAAAGAAGGTTCCACCATTCAGAATAGTGGTAGAAATACACTTAAAAAATCTCATACCTAGAATCAATACTGTATATTGCACCTAGGCAAAAGAGTGCTAAGGGCTAGGCAATGGAGATTAAGTGACTTGTTTAGGGTTACACAGTTAGGAAGTGCCTGAGGTTACATTTAAACCTAGGACCTCTTTTCTTTAGGCCTGACTCTAATATTCACTGAGTCTTCCTAATAACCACTTGGCAACCTCCAGAAATACCCTTTCCACCACTATTCAGGTACTTGCCAGCTCTGCTATTTAGATGACCTTGGATTAGGTTCACTATTTCTTTAGGCCTGAGTTTCTATAGTTGTAAAATGGGTTGGGGGATGGAGGCGGGGACAAGGGAGAAGGTGATGCTCTACAGTATCCTTGTAGATAGAAAGATAAAGTTTACATGGCAGTATAGGTAGATGGATCTGAAATGGGCCAAAAGATCCCCAGAGTGGTCACTGATAGGTCATCAATTTAGGAAGCTTCTAGCAGAATGTTCCAGTTTTATCTTGTGCTGTTTAACATGGTCAATTATATTAAGTAATTTTTAGAGCCCTGTTAGCAAATGCATGGCATGAATGCCTCCATGTTGGAAGGGGCTGCTCCATTCAGTGCCCAAAAGCATTTGTGAGCACTTCCTCCTTCCCCTATCTGGAGGGAAGAGAGAGAGGGAGGGAGGGAGAGAGAGAGGGAAGAGAGGGAGAGAGGAAGAGAGGGAGAGAGGGAGAGAGGGAGAGAGAGAGAAAGAGAAAGAGAGAGAGAGAGACAGAGACAGAGACAGACAGAGACAGAGAGACAGAGACAGAGACAGAGAGACAGAGAGAGACAGAGAGACAGAGAGTGTTTCCCACAGGTGACTCAAGGGTGCAATTTTGGTATCCAATCTCTAACAGGTTCACTAACACTGACTTAAGAGTATACCAGGTACTATGCTAAGTGTGTTGAGGACTAAAAAGAAGTGGGAGGGAGTTCATGCTCTTAAAAAGTCTAGATTCTGCTATAACTCAGATTAGACAAGATGGTATGTTCAAATCTGTAGAAGACACAAAAGTGGGAGAGTGACACACTTGATGACAGTCAGGAACCAAAAAGAATTTTGATGGGATAGAGAAATAGGCCAGATTTACTTAAACTAATTTTTTGGCTCAGAACATTATCATCTAAAAACAAAAATAATGATTTAAAAAAATCAAACCACAACCTGTTGTCTTCAAAGATCTTACATTTTAAAAACAAAAAAAAAATTTAAAACAAACCCCCTCCTCCCCACTTAGGTATATATCCAACTAGTTCATCTGAAAATGATTTGACAAGTTGAATCTGAATCATCAGTATAAAATAGTCACTGATAAAAGTTAATAAGATCTTGGGCTGCAACAAGAGGCATAGTGTCCGCTATAAGGGAGTGAAGAGTTTCCCTGTCCATTCCCCAGGTCAGATAACATTCAGAATATTACATTCAGTTCCAACCACCAGTTTAAGCAAACAGATAAGCTAAAGAGAATCTAGAGGAACCAAGAAAAGGCTTCAAAGTCAAGCCATATGCAACTGGATAAAGGAAAATGGGATGCTTCATGTGGAGATTTGGAGGAAAAACATTGGCCTTCTTCAATTAACCAGAGTTATAATGGAAGAAGGAGCGATTTTGCCTGCTTGGCCCCATGGGGCAGAATCAGCATCAATGGCAAAAGATTACAGAAATATATTTTACATTGATGTAAGAAAAAACTCCCTAAAAATTAGAGCTTTTCAAGAGTGGAGACTATTTTCTCTAAAAACAAAACTTCCAAATCCCCTTACCTTTTGTCTTAGAATCAGTACTAAGTATCAGTTCTAAGGCAAAAAGTGTAAAGAAAAAAACTGTAAAGACTGTAAAGTAGTTGGTTGTCATAAACTGTAATGATTAAAATAGTGGAAGACTTAATTTGTAGTAGATATAAGAGTGGATGAGTAAATTGTGACCACAGAAAATATGGTTTTAAGACAGTGTCTTGTTTTAAATCAAATATAAGGTGGTCACCAGGGAAATATTCCCAATTATGAAATATACCCAAGTCAGCTGGGTTTTATAGAGATTTTAATTAATACAAATGTGGAATTAAGAAAGAGAGAGAGAAAAAGGAAATAATGAGAAAAGGATAGGCCGGCCCAGGGCAGCCCTGGCCAATTCAGGCCTAAGCCTTAAAAGAAAGATCAGTCAGTCCTTTATCACTCACCATAAGATCTGTTCAAGTAAGGATTCAGAGGGACAGAGTCTCCTCAGAGGGAGATCCAGCCAGAGTCAGCCTCCCTCAGACTGTCTTCAAGAGGCTGTGTCAAGAGCCTGTCTTCAAGAGACTGTTCTTCAACAGACTGTCCCTTGCTCTCAGATTCTCATCTCCTTATAAAGGCAATTTTCTCCTATGTCACCTCCCCTAAGTTCTCCCATCTACCAATCACAGTAGACAGTTTTCAAAGGGCAGACCATTCTTAGTTCACACCTAAGAAGACTAATCTTTTGAGTAATTCACACCTGAGTAGAACTAGAATCTATCAGTAAGTTCTCACTTCTTTGCTCCTTGTAAGTTCACAAGTTGCCTGACCTTTATAGGTACTTAGCACCCTTTTGTATTATATCTAAAAATAGGCACAGCTTAAGAACTTTTTGTCTTACTATAAGTATGGGTTTAAGTACTTTTCATTATTCAGCAAAGAGTTTACAACTTTATCTTCCCCTAAGGCATGCTTAAGTATGGTGAAGTAGAGTCCTCACATCTCTGATCAAGTACCTTCACTGCCCAAATGGAGAAATGGTCCCAATGGGGAATGGTCTTAACCCAACCTTATGAAGTAGGGTCTGGGAATTTTTAAGGTTCACAATCCAACCTTATAAAGTAGGGTCTGAGAATTTTTTAAGGTTCACAAAACAAAACCTATAAGGGATAGGCAACTGGGGTTAAGTAATTTGCTTAGGGGTCATGTAGCTAACAAGTGTCTGAGGTCATATTTGAACCTAGGACTTCTCATTTCTAGGCCTGGCTCTCTTTCCACTGAGCTACCTAGCTGCCCCCAATGGCACCTTTTATTTTTTAAAATTCAAATATATTTTATTTTCAAATTCAGAGATATTTTATTTTCCCAATTATGTGTAATAATTTTCATTACACACCTTTCTGAAATTATAAAATCCAAATGGTTCCCTTCTTCCCCGAAACCCTCAGAAATGGTAAGTAATTTGAATTGGATTATATGTATTATCATGTAAAACATACTTCCATATTAGTTATAGTTATTGTTATAAGAGAATACTCATATAAAAATAATGTGAAAGATAGTCTGCTTTGATCTGCATCTGACTCCCACAGTTCTTTCTCTGAATGTGGATATCATTCTTTGTCATAAGTCCTTCAGAATTGTCCTGGACTTGAGAGTAGCCAAGTCTATCACAGTTGATCATCCCACAATACTGGTGTTACTGTGTACAATGTTCTCCTGGTTCTGCTTATTTCATTCTGCATCAGTTCACATAGGTCTTTCCAGTTCTTTTTGAAATCCTGTTCATCACAGCACAATAATATTCCATCACCACCATATATCACAATTTGTTCAGCCATTTCCCAATTGATGAACATCCTCATAATTTCTAATTCTTTGCCACCACAAAAACAATTGCTATAAATATTTTTGTACAAGTAGGCCCTTTTCACTTTTTTTTATCTTTTTTGGTATATAGACCCAGTAGGTATTAAGGATAAAAGAGTATGAAAAGAGTATGCATGCAGTTTTAGAGCCCTTTGTGCATTGTTCCAAACTGCCCCCCAAAATGGCAGAATCAGTTCACAACTCCACCAGCAATGTATTAGTGTCCCAATTTTGTAGTGGCACCTTTTTTCTAAGAGTTCTTCCTCAATCTTGTCCATCACTTCATCTCCAATTCCATTTAATAACCATCCCCATCAGTTTCAGAGAACATTTTATTTTAATTTCTCATATATTCTTATTAAAACAAACAAAAAACCCCTAATCCTAATCAACAGCTCTTCCATTTAAGGAGCTGACTCTTCATTTTCCATCTAGATACATTCCTTTGGATTTCTCCATCATGTTCCCATTTGGTACCTTTTGCCTCTCCTACCCTGCCCCCACTCATACCTTCCTTTTGTGTAGTCTTATCCCATTAGACTGAAAGCTCCTCGAGGGCAAGAACTTTTCTCTCCAAACTTAGCAGTACTTAATAAACTTTTATTGACTGAAATGACTAATGTGCATCATAGTTAAAGTGTTTCTTCCCCTAGACCAGTGATTCTCAAACTTTTGGGTCTTAGAGAATCATTTTACACTCTTAAAGAAAACCCCACTCCCAAGAGCTTTTATTTATATCTATTAATATTTACCATGTTAGAAATTAAAATGTCTTCGTATCATTATTTAAATAGTTTTGTCTTTGGGGACCTCCTGAAAGGGTTTCAGAGACACCTCCAGTGCCTGGACCACATTTTGAGAAATATGTATAATTTTTGTAAAATCCAAGATTTAAAAAAAAATTTTTTTGAGAGAAATTTCAGGAAAAGAAGCTCGCTAACTCCTTGAATCAAGAAAGTGAACTGTTTGGAGAAAGTGCCATAAATGAACTTTGGGATATAATTGATTGAACTATAGGGGGTTGAACACATTTATTCTGAATGTAAACTCATGCCAAAGGAGACTGCCCATAATTGGCTTTTTGTCAATGAACCTAGCAAACATTGGTGTCTGTCTGTCTGTCTGTCTCTCCCTCTCCCCCTCCCCCTCTCCCTTCCCCCCCCCCCCTCTCTCTCTCTCTCTCTCTCTCTCTCTCTCTCTCTCTCTCTCTCTCTCTCTCTCTCTCTCTCTTAATTCCCTCTTACTTATGACTATTGTGATTTCTCCTTAGAAAGTGCAATATTGTATGCACCTTTGGCTAGAAGCTCTTTAGAGGTATAAGCTAGTTATGTTAAATGATTCACTGGGGAGACTAGTCTCCCAAAGAATCATAGGTGGGGATTGTGAAGAGTGAATCAAACTCTTTTGATTAATTTAAAAGTTGCTGATTGATAGACAGAGTTTGACTCACTCTTCAAAGTTGTCCTCGACCAACAGTTCTTAACTTTTTTTGTGTCATTGACCCCTTTGACAGTCTGGTGAATGCTGTAAACCTCTTCTTGGTTATTGTGTTAAGCAGAGGGAATACCAAAAGAAGCAAAAGATAGTTCCTGCCCTCAGGGAGCTCACAATCCAATGACAGAGAAAACAAGCAAATAAATATGTACAAATGAGTCAAACACAGGATAAATAGGAAATAATTAAGAGAAGGAAGGCACTACAATTAAAAGTGGCTTGAGAAAGGTTTCCAGTAAAAGGTGGGAGTTTAAGTAGGGACTCATTTTCAGGGTACAACTTAAAAATGCATTGAAATTTATGAGTATGAAAAGGATTAATTTTATTTTAATATAATTTAAAAATATTAAAAAATAAAACCAAATTCACAAACATCAGGTTAAATTACTGCTTTAAGACTCTGAGCTCTAGGAAGACAGAGATTCTATTAACTAAATGTTTTATTTCCCTTCTGGTGAGGCCTGTACTTTATACTACTACTCACATATTACCTTTCAGAGTTGGGTTTTCAACTTTTATTTTATACTTCACATTGGTCTAAAACCTTTCTCTAAGAGAAATAACAAGAGCCCTTAGGCCCTAATTATAAAAAATGACTCAACAAGCATTTATTAATATTAAGCTCCTCCTTTTTACTTGACACAGAGATAGGAGCTGAGGACCAAAAGACCAAAAGACCAAAAAAAAAAAGCAATCTCTTGCCTCAAGGAGCACACATTCTATCAAGGGAACTGTGTTGAATCTATAAAAGTAGACATACAATAAACATATTAAGGGTAGGGCACACTAACCAAAAAAGATGTTTCAGAGGAAAAAGAAGCTGGCTCTTGAGCCGTGCTTTGGAGGGAGTTAGGAATTCTAAGAAGCAGAGGCAAGGAGGTAAAAGTTATGCAAGGCACAGGAGACAGTAAGGAGCTTCAGAACTTATACATTCTCAGCTTCTCTGAACATGCTAACCAGATCATCACAGGCTCTCTCTCACGCTTGAGTCAGAGGCCAGGGATCACTAGGCATAAATGCACCATTAGCCCAAAATGTATGAGGCAAATTCTCTTCTGCTAGTGGGAAAGAGGTTCCTCATGGAGTGATTGCTGACCTTGGTGAGGGACGGTAGGAGTGATGTTCTCAAAATCCTGAAGATTTCTGAATAATGAACATTTTATTAGGCTCCTGTGCTAGATCCGAGGACATGTAGAGTAAACCAGAATTAAGAGGAAATGCAGGCAGGCATCATTAGGATGGAAGCTCCTTCAGAGGAGAAACCCCAGTGCCTAGCACACAGTGTCAGTATTAATGAATACAGTGATTCCTCACCTATCGAGGGAGTTACATTCCAGAGACTCCCACAATAGGTGAAAATCTGTTAAGTAGTGGCTTTGTATTTATTTTATTATTTGTATATATATTTTAAGGCTTTATAAAACCTTCCCACTCTCCTATAAATTTTTTCCACCCTCTTATTAACCTACAGTCACTAAGCCAATCAGTGCCCAGGATACAGAACACAGTGCTGTGGTTGGTCACCTTTCATTTCATAAGCCAATAGTGTACCATAGTAAGTGTAACTCCTTGATACAGAATTGGATATATATATATATATGTATTTTTTTAAACCCACAATACAGTGATATAGCAAGGGATGACTGTAGTTGAAGTATTAATAAATCCTTGTTGACTGATTGAGGGTGTGGTCTTTTAGTCTTTGTATCTCTAGTAAAAAGTCTGATGTATAGTAGAAACTTGAAAAATACTGACTGATTAGTCAAGAACATGCAACAATGAAATGAAACAGAACCAAGCACCATATCTTCTCTCAATAGCATGTGCAGGTCCAGATTATTTTTAATCTAAGTGAAGGACAATTAGCAAAGAAAATTTCCAGGTTATGGGGTCCAGGAGAGGGAATGAGTCCAAAATGCATTCCAAAGTCTAATTCAGATCACACCTGGGCTTCCTACTAGCTTCTATCTTCTCTGCTTGTGGTTCTTTGGTGAGTTAACATAGTTAACTAGGTAGCCCTGGGTCTATGACTCAAACAGATTCCTTCAAACTATGGAAATTTCTCCCTCACTCCCACAACAAAGAGGTTTGCCATAAAGAGGTGGGAACTGCAGGTCCAAAGTTGAACTCTGGTTCTGGGGGCTTTCGTCCAACAGGCTTGAGCCTGACAACAGCTCCTTCACCTCACTTGCTGGGGAGCCTGAATTCTCTCAGCCAACTCAAAGTGCTTCTCACTTTGCTCCTGGGAGGGACAAGAGTCTTATAATGAGTGAATGCACATTAGTTTGCAAATGAGGAGTGAATGATCTTCAAGAACAACCAGGCCTTACCTGAAGGAGAAGAAACTCAGTGGGATAAGTGAGTATACAATGGAAAATTTGAAAGTTCAGAAGAAACAAAACCTGACACTGAATGAAATATAATGCTCAGGTATCAAGAGTCATTTGAAGAAGGGAGGTGAGGAAAGAGTTGGCAGGAGAAGAGAAACAAGTGTTCAAAGCCTAAGTTGCCACATTGTAAAACCTTTTGTTTCTGAAGTTTCTATATCATTAAAAAACCAAGCTCAGTTGTTCCCACTGTGAATCTCTGGATGACTTTCTCTTCCCCTGTACTACTGTGGCAAGCATGAGTCCATCTTGTTCCCAACTTGAGCAAAGCACAATTAGGAAGATAAATCTTAGAAGATGAGGTGGGCAGGGGACATGGATACAAAACACACTTTCAACTGTTATCCATGGCCCTCATCATCATGGTTGATTTATAGTATACTCCCCATCCCCCCCAAATCATGGTACAAATATCCTCAATGTTGGAATTTAATATAGCTACCAAGATTCAGTAGTCCCCCTTTTTCTTCAATGCAATTTCCTGTTTTCAGCAACATTAGGAATTTTAGCCAAAAGGTCTCTAGAAAACAGTCCTTTTCTTACATTTCTTCCCATAAACCTATTTGCCATAAATATAGGGGCATTTGGAAATTATTTGGCCACGGATGGGTCAAGATTTTCTGGTGGGCATGAGAGGCAGTGGGGAGAAAGATAATAGAATTTCAGAATTTAGATGATCTCAAAGGTCACTTTCGAAACAACACTTATACTTAAAGAAGTCACAGCAATCTAACCCAAGTCTCCCGATCTCAAATCTTAGTGTTTTTCTCTGTACCAGATTACTTCTTATCTATATTAGGCTTAGACCTCAAAGATTACCTAATATTATTAAATTGAATTTCTTCCTTCCTTTCCTTTCCTTTTTGTCTTAGTATCAATTCTAAGAAAGAAGAATGGCATGGGCTAAGCAACTGGGGTTAAGTGATTTGCCCAGAATGTCTAGAAAGCTGGGAAGTGTTTGAGACCATATTTGAACCGAGGGCCTCCCATCTCCAGGCCTGGCTCTCAATCCACTGTGCTAGCTAGCTGCCTCATATTAGATTTCAAAAGGCAGCTTCGCATAATAAATTGAAGGTGAACTTGGGAGTAAAGAAGACTGGAATTTGAACTCAGGTCTTCCTGATCCAAGGCTCTCACTACTGTGCCACTAACTGTCCAGCAATCAGGTAAAAAACCTTTTGAATGATGAAGTACTTAAGTCTTGAAAGGAGTTGGGAGTTTGAAGAGTTGGACATGAAAAGAAAAAGAGTGTTCCTGGTATGTGAGGAAGAGCCTAGGCAAAGGTATGGAGGCAGGATATAGAATGCTGTATATGGGGAATACTAAGTAATCCATCTTGGGCAAAGGGCAAAATTTATGTCAGAGATTATTACATTACTCCAAGAGAGCAGATGATGTTAACAAGATAGGTAAGATTCATGATGAAACATGGTACTCATATCCTGAAGGAAAGGTGATAGACTGTTAAGATATGGCCAATGTGGAGTTTGTTTTGCTTAACTATACATGTTTGTCAGATGTATAAATGAGGATTTTTCTTTCTCAATGGAGACAAAAGGGGGCAAGACGCCAGATTTTATTTATTAAACACACACACACACACACACACACACACACACACACACCACAGGTTAACGTTTGTCAAAGAGGAGGTTAGGATAATTACTATATAATTTTCTAAATTCAATCTAGGAAATTACTATCAGAAAAGACTGGTTATTAAATGAGAAAGAGGAGGTAGCCTAAGCCAGTTTGAATGCAGCATTGGGACCTATGGACTACAGAAACACCTCTCAGAAGCACTGAGGGAAGTTCTGGGACACACAGATGGATGGATATGCCCACATCCACACCTCACAGAAAGAGAGTTGTAGATGGAGCCATCTTCCCCACCAGAAGGAGCATCTACAGGGAAGAGAATGTGGCAGATTCACTGAAGAATAGCATGCATCCTTGCTTTCCATGTTTTTTCCAGTCTGGATGACTGGTTAATCTTTTCAAAGGCTGCAGAACTCTTAAGAGGCACTGGAATGTTCTAAGGCTTGAAAGAAGGAGCATATCACCCAAGCCTTGTTTACCTGAGATGAGTTCCTTACACTCAGAAATCTTACTATCTGTAGGGATTACTACTATTTCAATTTAAACTTAGAGTTGGAAAATTTGGCATAAAATTAATAAAAATAAAAGTATGCTGATTTAAGGTTTGGAGAAAGAGACATTCATATACTGCTGGGGACAATACAAATTATTGCAGTTTCTAAGAGATTATTCTGTTGTGTTGCTTTTGTCATGTTTGACTCTTCATGACCCCATTAGGAGTTTTCTTGGCAAGGATACTGAAGTGGTTTACAATTTTCTTCTCTAGCTCATTTTACAGTTGAGGGAACTGAGGCAGACAGAATTAAGTGACATGCCCGGAGTTAGAGAGTTAATAAGTGTCTGAGGCCAGATTTGAACTCAGGAAGAAGAATCTTCCTGTCTCCAGGCCTTATACTCTTGTATAATCTTATACTCTTGTATAATAATAATATATCCCTTGTACCACTAACTACCCCAATCTATTGTTACTAAATAAGTATTATAAAAATGATAAATATCCTTTGACAAAGTAACTGTAGCATTGGATGTATACTTGAAGAAATTTAAAAAGGAAGGATTTTTAAAAATAAGTTTATAGATGCATTATGTGACAGCAAAAAAAGCATATAGTTTATACTAAAGGCAGTTGGGAAACTGATAGTTTATCCATGAAGAAATCTTTCCCTTCCTACAAAGTTCTTCATGACCCAACTAAGTGATCTTTACTTTATATAGTAGAATGGAGAGAGTCTGGAACTTGAAATTGGAGCACCTGTGCAGGATTAGATCTCTCAAGTTCTTGTTCTAAATCTTATGAAGATCTGGCTCTAGCATCCCCCCCCTTCCTTTTCTTTTTTTTTCAAATTCAAAGATATTTTGTTCTTCCAGTTACATGCAATAATAACTTTCAACATGTCTTCCAAAATTATCATATCCAAACTCTCTCCTTGGAGAAGGTTAATAATTTCATCTGGGCCATACGTGTAATTATCATGCAAAACACACTTGGATGTTGGTCATTTTTTTTTTAACCCATACCTTCTGTCTTGTATTGGCTCCAAGGCAGAAGAGTGGTAAGGGCTAGGCAATGGGGGGGTCAAGTGACTTGCCCAGGGTCACACAGCTGGAAAGTGTCTGAGGCCAGATTTGAACCTAGGACCTTCCATCTCTAGGCCTGGCTCTCAATCCACTGAACTACCCAGCTGCCCCCAATCTTGGTCATTGTCGTAAGAACCCACTCACCAAAAACCAAAACCCTAAAATAAAATTGTAAATACACAAATAGTATACTTTGGACCACATCCATCTGACTCCAACAGTTCTTTCTCTGGAGGTGGCTAGCATTCCCCACCATAAGTCTTTCAGGATTGTCCCAGATCATTGCATTGCTGAGAGTTAGCTCTATCATTTATCTAGCCATGTGATCCTGGACAAATCTTATTTATCTCCCAGCCTTAGTTTCTGCATCTGAAAAATAGAGATATCTGCATGATATAGCACCCAAAGCAGTTGTGAGGAAGAGGCTTTAAAATCATAATAGGCTTTAGAAATGTGACCTATTTCCATCTAGGAAGCAATCATCTGAAGCCTGCCTGGGAAGGTACTAAACAGCTGAATTGAGGAGATAAGGAAACCAGTTTTCATTTTTCCAACTAATGACAGGATGATCTTGGGGGGGGAGGCTGGGGCCAAGAGACTATAAACAGGAAACCAATTAGTCTTTTTAATTATGATCATCACCCAGGCAACAAGCTCAGTAGCTCCTTCTTGAAAAGAGAGAATTTCTAATGAAATGCTACCACTTGCTGCACTCAACCCAGAAAAAGCTAAGGGTTTTTAAATCAAGGAGACTGATTGTTAAGTATATGCTGCAGATCTCTGAAGAGCAGGGAGGCTATAGGTCTCATAATGATAAGCTAATGGCTATTTAAAGGTACTAGAGAGACATGGGAGAAATGAATGAAGAACTTCCCTTAATTGACAGAAAGCCTAACATTTGACTTTTCCTTTGAGAATGTTAAGCCTCTTCCCCAAGCTTTAAACCACCTCTTTTCTCTGCCTGCCCTTCCTTTCCCATTGTACTTCTCCAGTAATTTTTAAGACTGTGTAAAGCTCAGACTTTGGGCAAACAGCCTGTTATCAGTGGAAAACGATTTGCTAAGACAACATTGCTATAAATTTGCAAATAAAATAACAGCTTAGCTATTAGTGAGGTAACAAAGTGATATGGTTCTAAGCTGGTTTGGAGACCTTGGCCCTAGTATGCAACCAACTCCAAAAATAGAACAGAGAGTAGGTTCTCTGGCTCATTCTTTTGATCCCAACTCACTAAGTGTGGGTGTCCCCCAAAACTCTGTTCTTGGCCCACTTTTGCTACACATTCTTAATAATTCAATCCATTCCGAAAGTTTATCATCTCTGTGCAGATGTGACTTTCAATCTCCAGTCCTACATTCTCTAGATGTCCTATCCAATTGATAACTATCTTCAATTCACTGTCACTGGAAGTGAAAAAATCCCTAGTTTTCCCCGATGAAGATAACCCAAGCCCCTTAGCCTAGTATAAGAACCTTCTTTTAATTTTTCCCCATTCAAGCTTTCCAGTTAGTTGCTCCCCTAACTCAGCATGTCATATTTCCCCCCCCCAAAATTAAGAACAGGCCATGCCCTACATGTAGAACTCCTTCCCTCCTCTCTGCCAGCTGAAATATTTTTCTTCAAATTTAGCACAAGTGGCACCTCTTTCATGAATCGTCATCAATGGTTCAGGTTGAATAAAGTATTCTCTCCCTTCCTTGAATTATACTTACCTGTATACATCACATTTCTTTTCTCAATAAGGTGTTTATAACCAGAGATCTGTTGGAAGCAAATTTCTCTCTCCACTATGTCGCTTTTTTTTAACGTCATTTCTCAGTGACCTGGAGGTCAAAGACTGAGTAAATTCAGGTAGAGATAAGCCCTCAGTGAAAGGAAGTTCAAGAATCAAGGAACCAACGAGACAGGAAACTGATTCCACAGGCATTAAGAAACTATGGTTGGTTCCTGAGATGTGACATGTAAGAGCTAATGAGTGGAGAAAAGAGCTTATAAATGGAGACCAGGTGGTCTTTGGGGTCTTCTGGCTAGAGTGTGGAGAGCTAAAGAACCCTTGTCAGAGTTTAGTCACAGGCCCATCATGGCAGCCAATAAAGCTAAGTATCCTATCTTTCCCTCTCTTTACTACTACTACTACTACTACTACTACTACTACAACTACTACTACTACTACAACTACAACTACTACTACTACTACTACTACTACTTTGATTTGTTATTAAGCTACTATCAGCCTCATAATTTTAATTATTATAGGTCAAAGATTATATCATTTTTTAAATTCTGTGTTCCCACCCAAGGCAGGATCTTGTACATAAAATGGGACTGGTAGATATTTATTGAATTAAATGAAGAAGAACACTAGGTCCAAGGCCTGCTAAGTCATGGATTTTTTTAAAGGAAACAAATAAGGCAAGTTTTTTAGTATAATTTAATGAGACCCTACTAAACCACTTACCTTATTAGTAGGACCCAATATTTAGTCCCTGGTACCACTAGCAATCCATTCTTCATCATTGTGTTTTACTTGAGCATTAGCAGCACCCAATCCAGTTTGCTTTTACTGACAATTAAAGTTACCAAATATTTATCCAAAGCTGACAAGGCAAAGAAGAGAAAGATCTTTCCAAATGCTACTTCCTTCACTAAGTAACCTTTGTAAAAATATTCATATTCTAAATGCATATTTCATTTTTATTACAAGTTCTTTCTCAAAGATTGCTAGCATCTGTGTGAAGAATTTGCTCAAAATTATATTATGGTAGCGAGGTTCATAAGTATGAAACCCTGTAAGCAAAGCAACTCAAATCTGGAACTGTAGGGGCCCCATGTACCCTGGCTCTTGTCTCCTCCAGAATCCTTACTATGCTCCCTACCCTGGGCATAAAGTTCATACTAGCAAGATTGCTCAGATGGCTTTACAAGTCAATTACTTTCCACAACTTGATTACAACAACAACAACAACAACCACAACTCTTACCTTCCATCTTAGAATCAATACTGGATATTGGCTCCAAGGCAGAAGATTGGTAAGGGCTAGGCAATGGGAATTAAGTGACTTGCCCAGGGTCACATAGCTGGGAAGTGTCTGAGGTCACATTTGAACCTAGGACCTCCCACCTCTGGGTCTGACTCTCAATCCACTGAGGCACAGAGCTGTGCCCCCCCCCCCCAACTTGATTTTTAACTGCTAGTAGAATAGCAAGAGGTCCCACTCCTCAAAGCTGTTTTCTTTTTCAAATGACTGCTTCTCTGCATTTGTGTTCACCAGGAGTCAGCTACTCTTTCAATTCTGCCTTTAATTATCTTGCCTGACTCTCCAACTGCTGGATGGGGTATCCTTCTGGACCAGTAATTCAGCTGCTATGACCAGTGGTGGGAGAGAGAAAGGAAATCCCCTCTTTCCCCTCTGCAGGGCTCTTCTTCACTAAGTGCTTTGGCTTATATTCCCTCAAACTACTTTTAGGATGGGAGCTTTCATTAACTTTCGTCATCCCTTCCTATAGTATCTACTCAGAGAAAGATTTTTCTCATTTCATAAATGGAACAAAGTGTTAAACTCTTCTTGATACAAAGGTACCTCCTCATTTGTGTTAAATGAAGGAGAGCCAAATCCCTTTTATATTCTCTATATACTTATATGTCTATGTATAACAACATGCCATACATATTATCTCCCCCCTACAGATTGGGTGTGGCACAGTGGGAAAAATACAAGTTCTGTAGTAAGGCACAACACTTCCTACTTGACATGGAAAGGTCATTTAATGTTCCTAGGCCTCTTTCTTTAACTGTAAAATGAAGAAGTTGAATTTTTGGCTCTAGATTTATCCATCAACTAGAATTTATTAAGTATCTGCTACTTTAGGGCATTGTGTTAGATGTCAGGGGCAGTTCCATGATGTTATGAAAGAATGGAAGGTCTCTGAAGGCAGGAACTATTTCACTGGTTTTCTAATTCTGTCACTTAACACAGTTCTGGCACATGGCTGGTGCTAAGCTTCAAGCCTGGGACTAGTCACCAAATGTGAACTTTTTCAGCAATTCTCATTAGTAGAGGAAGAATACCCATGATAAAAAAATCAGGACTATCTTAAGTAATAAAGCTATAATAATAGATACTAACATTTCTACTGTACTTTAAGGATGATAAAAACTTGCTTCATGACTACAATGAGACAGAGATTACAGATATTTCTGATCTATAAATGTGAAAGCTGAGTAAGGTGCATTCAGAACCTGGATGAATCAATGAAGCCAAAGAGTAGTGATAAATAGATCAATGCATTCTGAAAGAAAGGGAATTCTAGTGGCAAACTCCAGAGAGCTATCTTTAGATTTGGGCCCAATATTTTCAACCAATGACTTGGATAAAACCATAGGTAGGTAGACTTATCAAGTCTTTAAACTTTAAACAGTGGTAGCCCTAGTGCCAAGTGTTGAAGATATAAAGACAATGTCCTTACCTTTATATTGTTCAATCCTGTCCAAGGCTTGTTAAGTGTCTAAGCTGGATTTGAAATTGGGAATCTACGCCCTGAGCTCTACCTAGTTACCCATTGATTTAAGGAGTTTATATTTTAAGTGATTTGCTTGAGTTCACACAGAGAGAATATTTGAACCCAGAACTTCTTTACTTCTGGCAGCTAGCAACTAGGTGGCCCCTAGAGGATCAGGTTTGGAGTCAGGAAGACTCATCTTCCTGAGTTCAAATCTGGCCTCATATTTCCTAGCTATGTGATCTTGGGCAAGTCACATAACCCATTTGTCTCAATTTCCTTATTTATAAAGTGAACTGGAAAAGAAAATGGCAAACCACCCTAGTATCTCTGCCAAGATAATGAGATCTGAAAGAATCAACATGACCAGCAATAATAACCACTTCTTTACACTAGGTCGGTAGTCTCTCCACTATTTTAGAAGTCTATTTCAAGTCAAAAAATACAATCCTTGGCAACGAAGATATGTTATCTTCATTTACTTAAAGTGCCCATACTAAGGCTTCCTCCACTGAAGGCACTCAATGTTTTCTGAATATCCAAGCAGCATCAAAACTATTTCCTTTCTGGTAGAAATGTTTTTTTTACCCTTCTTTAGAGCTGTAGGGACCTTATAGGCAGTTCAGTCTATTCCCTTCATTTTAAGAGGGAAGAGAACAAGAATGAGAAGTGATTTACATGTAAGGTCACATAGCTTGCAATGAGCATTGCCAGCAGCAATCTAATTCAGTGCTCTTTAAAAACCAGACTAAAGTGGGCAGCTAGGTGGCTCTGTGGATTGAGAGCCAGGCCTAGAGATGGGAGATCCTAGATTCAAATCTGGCCTCAGATACTTTCCTAGCTGTGTGACCCTGGGCAAGTCACTTAATCCCCATTGCCTAGCCCTTACCACTTTTTTGCCTTGGAACCAATACACAGTATTGATTCTAAGACAGAAGGTAAGGGTTTAAAAAAGAAAACAATAAAAAAAAGGCTGGTGAAACCATTAGAATGAACAGATTTCAGAAGGGATGACATATGATACTCCAATAAATCTACGGGCCTCAATATTGGCTGAACTTTTTGAATTGCATCTTTCAATAGTTTTTAAAAACATATAATAGTGAAAAAATATGCAATTATGTAAAGAAATTCACTATGAAATTTTATATTTTTCCTCATTCACAGAAAATATATTATTAATTTTAAAATATTATTACTGTTTTCAACAAACATTTGCACTGTACTAGGCACTATGTAATTAAAAATCTATTACCCTAAAAAAAAAAGAACTACATTTCCCAGGAGCCCACTGACTTCCTATCATTACATACTTCCTGTAAACAGAGGATAAATTCAGTGGGTGTTCCAGCTCTGGGCTCTTTGGCTTCATGGTGAGCATGGTGGTGGTAAGCGCAGAGTTTTGAACAGGCTAGTTAGCCATGGGCATGTGGTTTTTTATTTTGTATCCCTTTTATTCCTTTATTTCTAATGATCATTAATAAATCTCCTAAAATATAATATTTTATTATTGCACATTAATTTTAATTTTTACATTCATGGCAACCAGAAGTTGGAGACAGAATTCTCGAATTTTCTTAAGATAGCCTACTTCTGCCATTTTTTATTCCTTACTTTTTGCTTAGTCGCCCTCTCTACTGGCCCAGCTGTTTTTAGTTTGAGAGACTTAGCCAGGGACTCTTAACTGGAGTCCATGTTCCTCAGTTCCTCGATGCTGCCTCTGGTGTTGCTGCTCCTGATTCTACTTGCTCTGACTGCTAAATTCCATCGGCCTACTTCTGCTGAGTTCCTGCTCCTGCTCCTGAATCCTCCTCCTGCTCCAGTCCCAGCCCTAGCCCCAGCCCTGACTATTCTTGTTGTTCCTTTTGTTTCCTGCTGGTAGCTGCCACTGTATCTTGAACTCATGAACTTGGCGCTGCTCTCTGAATAGCTGGTAAAAACCAGGGTGTATTTTCCTTAGGCAATGAATAGCCTCCTAACTCCCTGTCCACGTGGCAGGGGAAACAAACTTCTTCCTAGAGTTTTACCTTAGGGGAGGAAGGGGAAGGAAGTTTTACTCTTCCAAACAGGAAGTAAAATTGCAAGCATGGCGCACTCTATGACAGGGTAGTACCTTGCCTATTTCAAACAGCTTCCAGTTTTAGGATGTTTTCTACCATTCATGGGTGCACTGATTCTTTCAATTATCTTGTCTGAGATTCAGGGGAGAAATTCATCTCCCTACAGCCCTTTGCCATTTGGGCCTGCCTAGTCTCTAAGATTCATCCAGTTTGGGATCCCTCAAACCCATGTTCTATCCTCGATATGGGAGATCTCAGAGATCTGACAAAAGGTATCCAAATGTATAGAGAAAGGAACTTTAAAGAATCTGGAGGTGCAAATCTTAAGCCTTTTCAGACTCCATTGTTTTATGAAAGTCTCTGTATTTTATTATATTTTGCTGATTGTTCTGTTTACGATTTAATTTGGATGGTTTTAAGTTCATATATGAATCTGATCAATAATATTCTGTTACACTGAATCATTTTAATCTACAGTGTTTTAACTATTAAATATATTCTGTTACCTTTCCCCTTACCCCCTAAGTTTTTGTGACATTGCATGCTCTCAGTTCTCCTCTTCTAGGTCTGACTGCTTCTCTGCTAGGTTTTCATCTATGTCATAAACATTAAATATGAAAGTGCCCCAAGATACTGTCTTGGGCTCTCCTCTTTTCTCTCTACACTCTCATCAATTCCCATGGGTCCATGGTATCTCTATGCAGACAATTCTTAGAATCTATATAACTAGCCCTAAACTAACTAATGAATATTTCAAACAGTGTCCCAAAGACACCTCAATTCTTATTGAAAAAAAATAGAAAGTATAGGAATAGAAGGGTCATTCCTCAAAATAATAAACAGTATATATTTAAAACTATCAGCAAGTATCATCTGCAATGGAGGCAAGTTAGAAGTCTTCCCAATAAGATCAGGAGTGAAGCCAGAATGCCCATTATCACCTCTCTTAATACTGTTCTAAAAATGCTAGCAATAGCAATTAGAGAAGAAAAAAATAGAAGGGATTAAAGTAGGCAATGAGGAAACTAAACTATGACTCTTTGCAGATTATATGACAGTATACTTAAAGAATCCCAGAAAATCAACTAAAAGACTAGTGGAAATAATTAACAACTTTAGCAAAGCTGCAGGTACAAGATAAACCCACATAAATCATCAGCATTTCTATATATTTCCAACAAAACTCAGCAGTAGGAGTTAGAAAGAGAAACTATTTAAAATCATTCTAGATGACATAAAATATTTAGGAATCTATCTAACATGATAAACACAGGAATTACATGAACACAACTACAAAACACTTCACACACAATTAAAACTAGTTCGAAATAATTGGAAAAACATTAATTGCTCATGGGTAGTATGAGCTAATATAACAAAATGACAATCCTATCCAAATTAATCTACTTATTCAGTGCCATACCTATCAAACTATCAAAAAACTTTTTATGGAATTAGAAAAAATGATGACAAAGTTCATCTGGAAGAACAAAAGATCAAGGATATAAAGGGAACAATGAAAAAAAAAGAAGTGAAAGATATTGGGCTAGGAGTACCAGATCTTAAACTGTACTATAAAGCAGCAGTCACCAATATGGTATTGGCTCAGAGACAGAAGGGGGGAGGGGAATCATTTGAATAGATTAGGGGTTAATGACCTCAGCAAGCTAATGTTTGATAAACTTAAAGATCCCAGCTTTTGGGACAAGAACTCACTATTTGACAAAAACTGTTGGGAAAATTGGAAAACAGTATGGGAAAAATTAGATTTAGATCAACATCTTACACCCTATACTAAGATAAATTCAAAATGGGTAAATGACTTAAATATAAAGAGTGAAATCATAAATAAATTAGGTGAACACAAAATAGTATACCTGCCAGATCTGTGGGAAAGGAAGGAATTTAAGACCAAGCAAGAGATAGAGAATATTACAAAATATAAAATCAATGACTACAATTATATCAAATTGAAAAGGTTTTGTACGAAAAAACCCAATGCAAGCAAAATTAGAAGGAAAGCAACAAACTGGGAAAACATCTTAATAACAAAACTCTCTGGCAAAGGTTTAATTTCTCAAATATATAAGGGACTAAGTCAAATTTACAAAAAATCAAGCCACCGTCCAATCAATAAATGGTCACAGGTCACAAATAGGCAGTTTTCACATGAAGAAATCAAAGGTATCAATAAGCACATGATAAAAGTTTTCTAAATCCCTCCTGATTAGAGAAATGCAAATTAAAACAACTCTGAGGTATCACCTCACATCTAGCAAATTGGCTAATATGGCAGCAAAGAAAAGTGATAAATGTTAGAGGGGATGTGGCAAAATTGGGACCCTAATACACTGCTGGTGGAGTTATGAATTAATCCAAGCATCCTGGGGGGCAATTTGGAAGTATGAACAAAGGGCTTTAAAAGAATGTCTGTCCTTTGATCCAGTCATATCAAAGACACCTCAAACTCAACCTGTCCTAAACATTTCAAATGTGCCTTTCTTCAAACCTTCAAATTGCTGTAGTGAACACCACCATCTTTCCAGTCACTCAGATCCTCAACCTCACTATAATCTTCAATTCTTCCTTCAACCTCATTCATCCTGTATATCCAATCAGTTGTTCCACAATATCTAATCTCTAGGCCAGTTAGTTATTCATCATCTGTTCCCTAGACTATTGCAACAGTCTCCTAATTGGGTCAGCCACATTGGCCTAATTGTTGGTGTTAAAAAGGACTACTAGGCAGCTAGGTAGCTCAGTGTACAGAAAGCCATGCCTGTAGTTGGGGAGGAAATGGGATCAAATCTGCTCTCAGACACTTCACTTCAATCAGACCCTGGGCAAGTCGCATAGCCCTTACCATTCTTCTATCTTAGAATTAATGCTAAAACTGAAAGTAAATGTTTTAAAGAAATGAAAAAATGTCCTTCATTCATAAGGCTATTTCCCTTTGAGCACATTCCCTATGTAGCATCTTGATGCAAAGGAAAGTATATCAGTGTTGGAATCAGGAAACTTGGGCTCACATCTTGATTTATCAGTACTTCTGTGACTTTAAGAAAGTCACTTCCTTCCTTTGGGCCCCCATTTCCTAATCTATAAAATGAGTAACCTCACTGGAAGAAAACAAAAGCAAAACTCTTGTCTCAGTGCTATTTGTACAAGTTATCCCCATTCCTGGAAGGCACTATCTCCTCACCTTTCTTTCTTAGAATTCCTCACTTCCTTTTCGGCTCAAATGCCATCTTCTCAGATCCCTTAACTGCTAATGCTTTTCCTTTTAGGTCCATGTTCCATACGTCAACTTTGTATGTATCTTCTATATGTTTATTCTAAACCTTTCTAAATAATAACAACAAATAGTTAACACTTATATAGCATCTACTATGTTCCAGGCTTTACAAATATCCTCTTATCTGATTCTCACAACAAACCTGGAAGGTAGGTGCTATTATTATCCTTATTTTATAGGTAAGAAAACTGAGCTTAACAGAAATTAAATGACTTGCTCGAGGCCACACAGGTAGTAGCTGGATATGGATTTGAACTTGGCTCTTCCTGCCTCTAGGCTCAGGGTTTGATGCACTGAACCACTGCTCTTAGTGATATATGTAGGTATGTATGTGTGTGTGTGTGTGTGTGTATGTATATGTATATATATATATATGTATATACATACATACATATATATATATATATATATATATATTTAAACCCTTACTTTCTGTCTTAGAATCAATACTGTGTATTGGTTCTAAGGCAAAAGAATGGTAAGAGGTAAAGGCTAGGCAATGGAGGTTAAGTGACTTGCCCAGGGTCACACAGCTAGGAAGTATCTGAGGCCAGATTTGAAACTAGGACAGCCAGTTTCTAGGCCTGGCTCTCTCAATCCACTAAGCCACCTCAATATCCCACTCACCATTGTATTTAAAGACTTAGTACAGAAACAGGTAGAGCCAAGATGGTAGAGAAGCAAAGAAAGCTGGAATCACCCTGATAATCCTCTCAAACTGACCTTAAAATAGTTCCTCAAAACAAACAGTAGAGTGACAGAACGAACAAGAGGATGGAGTGAAATAACTCTTCTGCAGAAAACAACTTGGAAGGCAGGCAGAGAAGGTCTAGTTCACTGGGGTGATAGGAGAGAAATGCCAAAACCAAATTTGTTAACCTAAGAGTACAAGCCACCCATCCCCTATGTACTACTGCTTGAGGTTCTGAACCTAGGCCCAAGCTAACTTTGAGCCCCTGCCTAAGCCAACAGCCCATGCCCACCCTTTGAAGTTCCAAGCCCTAGTCCAAATCTTTAGTGAAGCCTCAAGCCTGAGCACAAGGCAGTCCTCAGTGCTTGCTCATTCAAGCCTACTAGTAGACCCAGAGTTCCTGCTCAAGTCTGCATTAAGGCCCCAAGTTCATCCCAGGGCAGTCCACAGTGCACCAGGCTGGTATAAGCCCAGAGTAAGGCTATGAGCCTCTGCCCTAGCTGGAAATGAAGACCTGAACCCAAGCACAACCAGAGCACAGAAGTCCTTGCCTATCTGATGCTAACCTAAGGGGAAGCCCATATGAGTTTTAAAATATCATGGAATGGGGGAACTGTATCCACCAGTATGCACCAGGGGTCCCTCCCCCCTACTTCCTGGTGTCATATTGGTCTTGAATTAGATCAATCCCATGCTAGGGAGGGGCCACACCCCCTACTTTCGGGCATAAGATTGGTCTATATAAGGACCAATCCCCCATAAAGGAGGGATACTTTGAATTTGAGAAGATTCAGAGTTTAGAGGGATTAGTCTATTTCAGGCAGGGAAAACTCTTTTTTCCCCTTTAAAATAAAGGTTTTTGAAAGATCAGAGTCAGATAGCTTTTTTTCCAGCTCATTCACCTAGAACCCTGCCCAAGCCTGCAGTGAGGCCCCAAACTCCAGGACAAGGCAGTATGCAGTGTACCTGGCTTGTGTAAACCCAAAGAGAGGCCCAGAGCCCCTGCCTAAGCTTGAGGTAAGTTCCTGCCAATGGTAGCTCACAGTGCTCTGAACCCTGCAAACCATTAACAGTCCTTAGAGGAGAATAAAGCTGCAGTGGAAAGTGGCTTTTGGAGGTCTCAGGACATATACTATCTTGGAAGAACACAAACTTACAGAAACCCAGAACTGGAATGGAGGGTAGCAGCAAAGAAAAAATGAAATTTAAGAGAGTGCCTCCTCTATCCTGAGAAGAAAGCCCACCTTTAAGATAAAGATAAGTCCAAAAGGGGAGGGGGTGGGGGAGGGATTGGGAAAATGAGCAAACAGAAAAAAAATCTAACCATAGAAAATTATTATGGTCTCATAGAAGAGCAAGGCACAGACTCAGAAAGGAACAGTGAGATCAAAGCAGTAACATGTAAAACTTCAAAGGAAAATGGGAATTGGTCTCAGGCTCTGGAAGAGCTCAAAAAGGAATTAAAAAATCAAATGGCCATGGAGTATCAGGAACTTTCTAAATCTCCTTCTAATCAATCAATACAAAATGGCTCAAAAGGACAGAAATCAAAATCAGATGAATAAAGGGGCAATCCCATGGACAGCAGCCTTAAAGGTAGGTAGTGTTTGGGGATTTCCACACTATAAGGGGATGAAACCACACTTATCAAAACTCGAGCTGATCACTCCTCCCCCCCACTACCCACTGTGCCAGAGTCAGAACAAGAGCCAGGTAATCTCTAAATTCTCCAGGGCTGGCTGAGACTTACCTGAGGGCAGTACAAGGCCTTGGCAGTGAGACTTGGAACCTGAGGCTGAAGAGCGTGGAGCCTGGGCAGCAGAGTGTAGAGATTGGACAGAAGACGGCCACAGCAGAGGCAGCAGGGACTGGAAAAATAGCCTTAGGGAAAAACGCTTTAAAGTATGTCACACAAAGAACTGCCTGGAAGATACTACCAAGGCAAAACCCTGCGAGACAGAAGCTAAGAAAGTAAAGTCCACCAACATGCAGGAACC
The DNA here is from genome assembly GCF_027887165.1 of Monodelphis domestica. Lineage (NCBI taxonomy): Eukaryota > Metazoa > Chordata > Mammalia > Didelphimorphia > Didelphidae > Monodelphis > Monodelphis domestica. The sequence goes on along the minus strand of NC_077230.1, from coordinate 368,804,460 downwards.
ACAATCCAAAAGTAGCAAAAGAAATAAGCAGGGGAAAAAAAGCTTTTGACCCTGGATAATTTTATGGAGAAAAAGAACAAAATACAGAAGAAATGGTGGAGAGTAACAAGCAGATACATCCAAACTTTCCCCTCCAAACTGGTCACAAGCTGTCAAGGAACTAAAAAAAAAAAGAGTTCAAGAACCAAGTAAGAAAGATAGAAGAAAAATGGGAAGAAAAGTAGGAAAAAGAAATGAAAGTAATTCAAAAAGAAAATAGCTTAAAAGACAAAATTGCCCACATGGAAAAAGAGGCACAGAAATCAAATTAAGCAAGTAAAAGCTAATGATCTCATAAGACAGCAAGAATTAATAAAGCAAATTCAAAAGAATGACAAAATAGAAACATGAACTATCTCATTGAAAAGACATCTGACTTAGAAAACAGACCGAGGAGAGACAATCTGAGAATTACTGGTCTACCAGAAAGCCTGGAAGAAAAAAAAAAGCCTTGAAATCATATTATAAGAAATTATCCAAGAAAACTACCCTGATATTCTTGAATAAGAAGGCAAAATAGAAATTGAAAGAGTCCATATATTACCCCCTACATGAATTCCTCAAAAGACAACCCTCCAGGAATGTAATAGTCAAATTCAAGAGCTTCCAAGACATGGAGAAAATACTGTAAAGAGTCAGAAAGGGACAATTCAGATATCAAGGAGCCCCAATCAGGATCACACAGGATCTGGCAGTCTCCACGCTAAAGGACTGCAAGGCTTGGAATATGATAATGGAGAAGGCAAGAGAATTGGATCTCCAACCAAAGATCATCTACCCATCAAAACTGACTATATGCTTTCAGGGGAAAGTATGGGCATTTAACAAACAGAAGATTTCTAAACATTCCTAAAAAAAAGATCAGAACTAAATGGAAAACTTGATGTCCAAATATAAAATTCAAGAGAACCATAAAAAGGTAAACAAGAATGAGGGGGAAAAAATTTAAGGGCTCCAGTAAGGTTAAATTGGTTTATATTTTTAGATGAAAAAATATCTGTAACTCTTAAAAATTGTTTTCATTATCATAGTAGATAGAAGAATTATTCATAGGCAAAGGTTATGGCACTAAGTTGTTTAAGATGATATGTAAAGCACAAAGCTGGCCAAGTGGAAAAAGAGGCACAAAAATCCAATTAAAAAAAGACTTTCTTAAAAAAAAAACTGCACTGACAAAATGAAAAAAGATTTTCAAAAACTCACAGAAGAAAATAATTTCCTGAAAATTAGAATTGGGCAAACAAAAGCTAATGACTTCATGAAACAAAATAAAAAAGATAAAAAAACCCCAAGAAAATATAAACTATCTCACTGAAAAAAAAACAATTAACCTGGACAACAGATCCACGAAAGGCAATCTAACAACTACCAGATTGCCTGAAAGTCATGATTAAAAAACAAACAAAAAATACTAGATATCATATTACAAAAAATTATCAAAGAAAAATTGTCCTGATATTCTTGAACAAGAGGGAAAAATAGAAATTATAAGAATTCACTAACTCCTTTTGAAATAAAACCCCAAATGATTGGAAATATTATAGCCAAATTCAAGTCAGTCAAGATTACACAGAATGTAGCAGCTTCTAAATTAAAGAACCAGAAGTCTTGGAATATGATATTTCAAAAGGTAAAGGAACGTAACCAAGAATCACCTAACAAGCAAAACTGAGTATATTCTTTTGGGGGGGGGAGGGGAAGAGGCCATTTAATAGATTTCCAACCATTCTTGATGAAAAGACTAGATCCAAACAGAAAATTTGATGTCCAAATACAAAACTCAAAGAAGCATAAAAAGGCAAATGTGAGAAAATTTAAGGGATTTAATAAGGTTGAACTATTTTACATGTAATGATATTAGTAACTTGAAATTTTTATCATTATCAGGTTAGAAGGAGTATACAAAGACAGGTGTGGGAATAAGCAGATTAGAATGGCATAAAAAAAAATCCAAGGAGTGAAAAAAGAGGATCGCACTGAGAGAAAAGGGAAGAAAAAGGTGAAATGGGGTAAATTTTGTTACCTGAAGAGGCACAAAAAACCTATTACAGTGGAGAGGAGGATGAGGGTAGTAATAGGCAACGCATAAACCTTACTTTCATCAGAACTGGCTCAAATAGGGAATAACAACTATAGGCAATGGTGTATAGAATCCTATTTTACCCTACAGAGAAGTAGGAAGGGAATGGGGGGGGGGGGGGGGGGGAATTAGGAGTAATTAAAACCAAAACAGTTGTGATGAGGGATAGAGTGAAAGGATAAAGAGTAGGATCAAAAGTGGAAAATAAGATGGAATGAAATAATACACAGATGGTAATCAAAACTGAATGTAAATGTAATGAATTCATCCAAAATAATGGAAGCAGATAATAGAGTTGTTAGATTTAAATTAATAACTCCAGGTTCTTATTTTCCATAGAGTTTATTAACAATCACTTGAACTAGAGAAAGCCAATATATAGAGATTTAAGACTAATCTAACCTAACCCTGACCATGTGGTTCTCCACATGGTTGTCTCTTTCAGCCATGGTGCTCCACTGTCGCCTCCAAGGGAATAGAAAGACCAGGCGTGTCTTGCCTCACGCCTTTATTCCTTCCCTTGAACACGACCTGTAACCTTTAGTTCCAGGTCATGTTCCTAGGGTTCTTCACCTATTACCTCTGTTTGGAGCGTTCATGTGACATCTAGTCATGCAAATGGAATGGGTCAGATGAGGAGGAAGGTTGCGATCCTGGGAGGAAGGGGTTACCTTTACACAGAGTGGATTAAAAACCAGAATTCTACAATATATTGTTTATAAGAAACACATTTGTGGTAGTTAGACACACAGAGTAATGCTAAGGGGATGGAACAGAATCTATTGGGCTTCAATTGAGGTAAAAGAAGCAGGAATAGCAATCATGATCTCAGACAAAACTAAAGCAAAATAGATCTAATTAAAAGAGAGAAGGAAGGAAATTACATCTTGATAAAAGACATAGACAATGAAGTAATATAAATACTAAACATATATGTACCAAATGGCACAGCCTCCAAATTTTTAAAGGAGAAATTAAATGAGCTTCAGGAGGAAATACACAGTAAAACTATACTAGTGGGGGCCTTTTCTCTCACAATTAGATGAATCTAACAAAAACAAATAAACAAGAAAGAATTAAAGAAAGCGAATGAAATTTTAGAAAAGTTTTATGTAATAGGTCTCTGGAGAAAATTGGGGATAAAGAGGAATATACCTTCTTTCCAGCAGAACATGGTATATACACAAAATTATTATGTGACTAGGGCATTAAAAACTTCATAGCTAAATTAAATGCATCCTTTTTAGTAATAATGCAATAAAAATTATAATCAATAAAGACTCATAGAAAGACAAATGTTAATTGGAAACTATTCCAAAGGGGGTAGCTCAAAGAACAAATTATAGAAACAATCAATAATTTCATCAAAGAGAATGACAATGAAGATATAACATATCAAAATTTATGGGCCATAGCCAAAGCAGTACTTAGGACACAAAAATAAAAAAGAGAAAAAGCAGATCAATGAATTGGGCATGCAACTTAAAAACCACACACACACACACACACACACACACACACACACACACACCCTAGAAAAGGAATAAATTAAAAATCCCCAATTAAACACCAAATTGGAAATCTAGAAAATTAAAAGAGGAATTAATAAAGTGAACTAATAAATAAGAGTAGGAGTTGGTTTTATGAAAAAACAAAAGAGCATTGGTTAATTTGATTAAAAAAAGAAAGAAAGAAATCTAATTACCAGTATCAAAAATGGAACAGGTGAATTTACCACTCATGAAGAAGAAATTAAAACAATCATTAGGAGCGATTTTGCCCAATTATATAACAACAAATCTAACAATCTAGGTGAAATAGATTAAAATTTATAAAAATATAAATTGCCCAGATTAACAAAAGAAACACAATATTTAAATAATCCCATTTCAGAAAAACAAATTGAACATGCCATCAATGAATTTCCGAAGAAAAAATCTCCAAGGCCAGATGGATTCACAAATGAATTCTATCAAATATTTAAAGATCAATTAATCCTAATACTATATAAACTATTTGGCAAAAAGGCAAAGAAGGAGTCCTACCAAATTCTTTTAATGATACAAATATAGTGCTGATACCTAAGCCAGGAAGACCAAAAACAGAGAAAGAAAATTACAGACCAATTTTCTTCATTATATTAATGCAAAATTCTTAAATAAAATGATAGCAAAGAGACCACAGCAATATATTACAAGGATCATTCACTATGATCAGGTGGGATTTATACCAGGAATGCAAGGTTGGTTTAAAAATAGGAAAACTATCAGCATAATTGACTTCATCAATAATAAACTTAACAGAAATCACATGATTATCTCAATAGATGCAGAAAAAGTCTTCAACAAAATACAACATCTATTTCTATTAAAAACACTAGAATACATAGGAATAAATGGGCCTTTCCTTAAAATGATAAATAGTATCTATCTAAAACCATTAGCAAGTATTTGCAATGGGAATAAGTTAGAAGCCTTCTCAATAAGATCAGAAATGAAAGAAGAATGCCCATTATCAGCACCATTGTTTAACACTGTATTAGAAATGCTTCATGGTTAAGTTGTAAACTGATCCAACCATTCTGGAGCAGAATTTGGAATTATGTCAAAAGGGCCATAAAAAAAAAAAGAATACCTTTTGATCCAGTAATACCACTACTAGTCTGTATAGCAAAGAGATAAAAACAAACAAACAAATAAATAAATAAATAAAATGTTTGAAGGAAAGAACCTTTTTATACGAAAATATTTCAGGCTGCTCTTTGTGTGGTGGCAAAGAATTGGAAACTAAAGAAATGTCCCCTAATTGGGGAATGGCTGAACAAATTGTGGTATACGACGATGATGGAATAATATTGTGCTGTGATGAAAAAGATGATTTCACAAAGAGCTGGAAAGACCTTTGTGAACTGATGCAGAATGAAATAAGCAGAACCAGGAGAACATTATACACAGTAACAGCAATATTGTGGAATAATCAAATGTGATAAGACTTTGCTACTCATAGCAATGCAATCATCCATGACAATTCTGAGGGACTTATGAAAAAAAGAATGCTATCCACACATACAGAGAAAGAACTGTTGGAGAAGGAATGCAGATGAAAACATATGATTTATCACTTGCTTATTTGGGTATGTTTTGGGAGTTTGATTTTATAAGATTATTCACTTACAAAAATGAATAATATAGAAATATTTTTTAGGTGATAATGTATATATAACCCAGATTGAATTGCCTGTTAGCTCTGGGAGAGGGGAGGGAAAAAAGAGGGAGACAATATGGATCCTATAACTTCGGAAAACTTATGTGGAAATTTGTTATTAAAAATTTTTTTTAAAGAAATGCTAGTTTTAGCGATGAGAGAAGAAAAATAAACCAAAGGAATTTAAGTAGGCAATGAGGAAATTAAATAAAACTATTACTCTTTGTAGATGATATGATGGTATCCTTAGAGAATCCTAGGAAATCAACTAAAAAATTAGTTGAAATACTTAATAATTTTAGCGAAGTTGCAGGCCCCAAAATAAACCCATATAAATCATCAGCATCTCTATATATTACCAACAAAGTCCCACAGCAAGTGATAGAAAGAAAAATCCATTAAAAATAACTCTAGACAATATAAAATACTTGGGAATCTACTTGCCAAGAAAAACACAGGAATTATATGAACACAATTACAAAACACTTTTCATTACAAAACACTTTTCACATGAATAAAGTCAGATCTAAAGAACTGAAAAAACATTAATTGCTCATGGGTAGGTTGAGTTAGTAGAATAAAAATGACAATTTTATCTAATTGAATGTACTTTTTCAGTGCCATACCAATCAAACTACTAAAAAATTATAGAATTAGAAAAAATAATCTCATCTGGAAGAACATAAGATCAAGAATATCAAGGAAATTAATGGAAAAAATGTGAAGGATGGTGATCTAGTAGTTAGTACTAGATCTCAAATTCTATTATAAAAGGCAATAATCATCAAAACAATCTTGGACTGGCTAAGAAACAGATGGTAGATCAATGGAATAGATTAGGGGAAAATGACCTCAGCAATCTAATGTTTGATAAACCCAAAGAGCCCAGCTTTTAGGAGAAGAACTCACTATTTCACAAAAACTGCTGAGAAAAACTGGAAAACAGTATGGCAGAAACTAGGTATAGCCCAATATCTCACAAACTATATCAAGATATAGTCAATATGGGAATATCATTTAGACATAAAGGGTAATCCCATAAGTAAATTAGGGGAACACAAAATAGTTTACCTGTCTAATCTATGGAGAAGGAAAGAATTCATGACCAAAAAAGAGATAGAGAACATTATAAGATGTAAAATGAATAATTGACTATATTAAATGAAAAAAGTGTTTGTACAAACAAAGCCTAGATAACCAAGATTAGAAGGGAAACAACAAACTGGGGAAAAGTTTTTATAACAATTTTTTTTATGAAGGTCACATTTCTCAAACATATTGAGAACTAAGTAAAATATATAAGAATATAAGCCATTCCCCAATTGACAAATAGTCAAAGGATATGAACAGTTTTCAGATGAAGAAATCAAAACTATCAATAATCATATGAAAAAATGCTCCAAATCCTTACTGATTAGAAAAATGAAAATTAAAACAGCCAATATGACAATTAAGAAAAGTGATAAATATTGGAGGGAATGTGGCAAAATTGGGACACTAAAGCAGTTGTGAACTGATTCAACCATTTTGGGGGGCAGTTTGTAACAATGCCCAAAGGGCTATAAAATTGTGCATACCCTTTGATCCAGTAATACCACTACTAGGTCTATATACCAAAGAGATCCAAAAAAAGTGGAAAGAATCTACTTGTACAAAAAGATTTATAGCAGCCCTTTTTGGGGTGGCAAAAAATTAGAAATAAAGGGGTTGTCCATAAATTGGGGAATGGCTGAACAAACTGCGGTATATGATGGTGATGGAATATTACTGTGCTAATAGAAATGATGAACAAGATGATTTCAGAAAGAGTTGGAAAGACTTACATGAACTGATGCAAAGTGAAATAAGCAGAACCAGAACAGTTTATACAGTAAGAGCAATATAGTGGGATGATCAGCTGTGAAAGACTTAGCTACTATCAGCACTACAATGATCCAGGGCAATTCTGAAAGACTTATGACAAGGAATGCTATCTACCTCCAGAGAAAGAACTATTGGAGTCAGAATGCAGATCAAAGTATACTATTTTTCATTTTAGTTTGTTTGGGTTTTTATTTTGGGGCTTTAGTTTTATATGATTATTCTCTTATAAAAATAAACAATATGGAAATGTTTTGCATGACAATAGATGTATAACCCAGATCAAATCACTTACCATTTTTGGGAAGGGATGGGAGGGAGACAGTTTGGATCATATAGCCTAAGAAAACTTGTGTGGAAAACTGTTATTACATGTAATTGGTAAAATAAGATATCCTTCCCCACAAAAAAGACTTAGTAATGTGCCTGGTACATAGTAAGCACTTAATAATAAATGTCTGTTAGTTTTCTTTTCAGAACTGCCTTCTGAAGGATCTCTTGAAAAAAATCTATAAACTCCTTTAATAGGGGGAAGATTTCATAGACCTCACTTAAAAATAATGAATCAATTTCCAGGCAACTTAGGAGATAAGATAGAAGCTGCATTTAAGGAAATTACTTTTGCTTATACCTTGAAGGTTTATTCATCTATCTCTCATGTTAGACCTGTACAGATTCAATCCTTTACTGCCTCCAAAGACAAACTGATTCTAACTCTGAAGCAAAATTGCAATCAATTTCTACAAAATTCACTCTAGTTGCTAAATTTCCCTTGGAATAGGTCAATTCATTCTTTTAGGAGTCATTTGGTACTAAAGCAATGACAGAATCATGAATCATTAGAGTTAGAAGGGACCTGAAGGGTCCCTAGAGACCATAGAGTAAAACCGTATTTTAAAGTATTTTTGAAACATGGCTACCTAGATAGGTTGGTTTCTGGGGATGATTGTGTGTCAATTTGCTGATTTTATTTGCTGTCTTATTATGACTGAATCTAAGATCTTTTTATGATTAATAGATGTGGTACTAAAATACATGGGGATCCCTGAGAATGAGAGCAATCTTGGTGTTCTACCTCTTCTCTCCCAAAAATAGTCATCTCAAATGGACAGGGAGAGTTCAGTTTTCATGTAGTCTTAATTGCAAAACATCAATTTGGCATACGGAATAACAGAATCTTACAACTTGCAAGGTCTCTTAAATGCCATCTAATCTAATACAGGAATCTGCCCCTAGCATTCCTTACCAATGGTCATCCAGCCTCTGCCTGAACACTTCAAGTGAAGAGGAATTATTCTGAAGCACAGTCCATCTTTTTGGTTAGCTCTCCTCATTCTAGTTTGTCAAAGTCCTTCTCAAAATGTGGCACAGAGGGAGCAAGGTTCTAGATGTGATTTGATAAACAGTGATGTGACTAGTATAGTAGGACCATTACTGCTTTTTTAAAAAGCAGCTGTTCAGACACTTCCTAGCTGTGTGAACCTGGGCAAGTCACTCCATTGCCTAGCCCTTACCACTCTTCTGCCTTGGAACCAATACATGGTATTGAGTGTAAAAAAAAAAAAGCAACTGTAATCTTGTCCTTCATTTTGAATGCATGTTAATTACTGTCTTACTCTGACAAAAGCACAATGGTTATTTTACATCTCCTTTGCTCCCACATGGTTCTCAAGCCTTATCTCAAATACAGACTTTTCATTCCTAATGGCACCACTATCATTCAGGTCTATCCTCTAACCTAGACTAATTGAGCAGTCTACCTGACACCTATCTGTCTCCAGATTCTTTCACCTCCAATTCACCTATGCTACTTTATTTAGTTTCTGTCTCATTAACAACTCTAAGATAGAAGGGCAAAGGCTGGTCAGGATCACACAAAAGGAAGTAGCTAAGGTCAAATTTGAACCCAGTTTCTTCCAACTCAACAGGCCCGATGTTTTATCCACTGTACCACCTAATCGTCCCCAACTTGTACTACTTTGTAATATTCTTAATGTATAAGCCTGACTGTATCAATCTTCTAATAATAATTCAAAGGCTCTCCACTACTTGCCAAATAAAAGTATAAAGTTATGACAGCTTGGCTTTCCAGGCTCTTCAAAATTTGGTCTCAACTTATTTTTCTGGAGTTATTGGCCAATTCCTTTCTTTCATTCCTTCTATAAACTGAACTGTACTACTCAGGGCTCCTTTCCCACATAAACTATCTTCCCAAACTTCTGTGATATCATTCCTATCCCTAAATTTACCTATTGAATTAGCACCCATCCTTCAAGATTCAGCTAAAATGACATTGTTTCCTTTTCTAGTCAGAAGTATTTTCCCTAATTAAACTTTTATCTCTCCTATGTTAGGGTATATCACATTCTACTTTCCATGATAGTTGTATGCATGTCTCATTGCTCTATTTGACTGAAAACTCCTTAAAGGCAGGAATCATGCTTTTCATTCATCTCTGTATTCCCACTGTGCCTGACACAGGACTTCTTTCCCACACAGTAGTATGGAATTAATGTGTCCAACTGAGTCCCAGTTCTTCTGTCAACCCACCGAAGCTTTAACAGCAATGAAGGATGTCCTCTAATCCTTTTTTTAGAAAATGAGGGAAAAAAGAGATTATTAAAGCCAACAGTATAACTATGTTGGTGTTCAATAGGTTTGGTCTGATGTAGGTTGTTCCTGATGCCTATACTAATTCTAACACCAGAAGTGCTAGCCCTCCTTGAATATCCACACACCTTAATGAGCTAGTTGAGCCCTTTTCAGCACTGTTTATCCACCTTTGGTGTCCAGTTCTCACCCAGCTCTCACCTGTGACTCTAAGAAGCCAGAGCCCGATAAAACCATCTCAACAGATGGATCAAGCCAAGGTGAAGTTAACCAATAAGCTACTGATCCATTTGATGAGTTGGGGAGAGTGACTATTCCAAGCATGTGAAGACTTCCCTTAGGGGAATGGACACATGAGAACAATTTTTCCAGCAGCCATGCAGATAGCTGAAGCAGGCTCTGTGGAGTGTTTAGAACTTGGTTAGACATCAGAGCTGACAAAGTTATCCACTGCATCCAGAGACCATTGCCAGTCGTCCTGACTTTTGTCTTGCCGTTGGACTTCAATGACTCTGGAAGAGAGTGAGGCTGAAGATTTTGTGCAACTTTGCCTCACTTAAATCCAATTCTTCACAAGTAAGGGTATCATCCATAATATCACTGTTCCTCTTTGAAAACAAAGGACAATAAAATTAACAGATCCAAATGCTCTTGTATTTGTGAAGCCACCCAGCCACTCAGTTAAGCACCAACCACTCTTTATAGGGTATCAGCAACAGTGCTCACATTTCTATCACTCTTGACTTTTTTAAGACTTGAGAAGTGCCTTACATATACAATTTCATTCGACCCTGGGAGGTAAGTGGCTTAATATGACCCCCTTTCATAGAAGAGGAAGCTGAAGCAGGGAAGTGAACTGCCCAGGATCACATAATATTTGGCATCTAGCCCCTGAACCATGCTGCTTTTCAGGAGAACACTAATCTGGAGTCAGAAGTCCTGAGTGGATCTTGGCCCTGCTACTTTCTTATTAGTTTGGTGACATAAGGCAAGTCACTCTCTTCAGTTTCTCCACATGTAAAATGGGGGACATCAAGCTAGTTGGGTTATTTAATCTCAAAGACTGTGAAGAGAATGTGCAGAAGCTGTGCACAATGTTAAGTACCACATCAATGTGAGCATCATGCCTACCCTTCAGACATAGGCCCAAGTTCATGTCAAGATTTTTCCATGGCCCTCATGACAAGACTTTCTCAACTAAATGCCAATAAATTAACCTGGACTTTTCCCTCATACAGTGTCTTGAGTCAAAAATGATTTTTCAGAAGAGTATCTAACCTTGTTGATTCATTTTTCAGTTGTGTCCAACTCTTTGTGACCTCCTATGGGTTTTTTCTTTTCTTCTTTCTTTTTTTTTAAAGCCCTTACCTTCCGTCTTAGAGTCAATACTGTGTATTGGTTCCATGGCAGAAGAATGGTAAGGGCTAGGCAATAGGAGTCAAATGACTTGCCCAGGGTCACACAGTCAGGAAGTATCTGAGGCCATATTTGAACCCAGGACCTCCCATCCTCTCAGGCTCTCAATCCACTGAGCTACCCAGCTGCCCTCATGTGGGGTTTTCTTGGCAAAGATCTTAGAACGATTTCCTTCTCCATCTTAACCGACAGAAGAAGTAAGGTAAACAGGGTTAAATGACTTGCCCAAGATCACAGAGCTAGGATGTGTCTGAGGTCAGATGTGAACTGAGGAAGATGAGTCTTCCTGACTCCAGGACTGGCACTCTATCTTCTGTGCCATTTAGCTGCCCCATATTTAATCTTGACCACTCCTAAATAGTAATGCCCTCTACAACTTCTCAGCAAGTCTCTACTTTGAAGACCACTCTGATGAACTCTGAAGGTAGTTCTGAACAGATAATAATTAAGATTTTTTTTTATTCCAAGCTGATGTTATTTTTGCTACCATTTCTTTTCCACTGTTCCTAGGATCCTATAGGGTCAAGGAGAGCAAGTCTAACTGCTTGTCCACAAATATCTTCAGATCCTTGAAGAGTGATCATCTTTCCCCTAAATCTTTTCTTTTCCAAGATCTCTCCCACATCCTGAGTATTCCACTTCTGAGCAAAACCTTCACATATATTTTCCCTAGCCCTGAATCCTGGTTACATCAAAGGGGAGGCAGGAAGGAAATGCCATACTGAGAGAGCACACAATGGCCCCCAAGTTGTTCTCTTTGCCACATATTTAGCTACTGACAATTTGTGCCAAGCATAATACACATGGGCTGTGTCCTTTCATGTTTACCTTGGTGCCCGCTGACATTTCTCAAAGTTCAAAGGCCCAACACTGAAACATGTGTAGATCTAGGTGCTATGTTTTAAAATGAAGACCAAGAAGTTTACACATGCCCAGTAGATGGAAAACAAGATATTGAGGGGACTAAGAGGTACTCTGGTTAAAGGGGAACTTCCAAAGGAATTGAATACTAGAATATATCAGAATTAGAGAGCCTGGGTTCAAATCCTAATTTACTACATCTGTGTGACCCTAAAGAAGTAGCTTTACTTTTTTGCCCTAGTTTCCTCATATATAAAATGAGGAGATTTGGACCATCAAATTTCTTAAGATTCATGACTATGTTTAGTCAAAATAAGATAAGACATGGTAGAGACATGACTGCTATATTCAAATAACTGAGGGGCAGTCATACTGAGGTGGATTTGACTTGCTCTGCTTGGTCCCAGAGACTAGAACCAAGAAATGAAAGCTACAGGGAGGTAGATTTTGGTTTGACATAAAGAAAAATTTCCTAACAAATAAAACTGTCTAAAAGTGAAATCAGCTGCTTTAGGGATGAGATTCTTTGTCCCTACAAGTTAAGTGGTGGTTTGGAAAGATGAAAATAGGATTCATGATTTGTGTAGAGAAGTCCCCTTCTACTTCTAAATTTAGAATTCCATGATTCTATGACTATCAGTAAGGTGGCGGTTCACCGGGTTGATTGAAGTCCAACCAGCCAGACAATATTGTCTGCAAACAAAGGGCCCTTGTATGATTGAAAATCTGTTACCCTAAAAAAGAACTACATATCCAAGATACCACTGACTTCCTGTTATTACGTACTTCCTGTAGACAGAGGATAAAGGGCATGGGCTTTGGAAACTCCCTCTCTCTGATGTAGAATCAGTATTGATGATGGTGAGTGGGGTTGACTAAAAAATGGCTAACCAGCCATGGGCACATGGTCTTTATTTTGTATCTTCTTTATTCCTTGATTTCTAATGATCATTAATAAATCTCTTAAAATATAATATTATTATTGAGATTTAATTTTAACTTTTACATTGATGGCAACCACTAGTTGGAGAAGAACCTCTCAAATTTTTAAGATAGCCTAGATAAAAAATTTTAAAGCCACATTTCCCCTGCCAAGGCTTTTTACCCACCCCACCCACCCTTATAAACTCCCAACTCTCTTTGGAGCTGCTGCGTTTTTCTTTTACTACTTTTTGCTGGGTTGCTTGTTCTCCCTACTGGCCGGGCTAATTTTATTGGGAGGACTCTTGGCGAAGAAGAAATAAACCGCTTCTCTCCTCCAACTGCTTGAGTCCTTTGTTCCTTTGTTCCTCCTCGCTGCTGACTCTGGCATTGCTGATACTGCTTCCTCCTGATCTTCTGGACCCAGATCGATCACCCGGCCCCAGCCCCTGGCCTCCAGAAATCCTCCTCCTGATCTCCAGCTCCAATCCTAAATCGGCCTCCATCCCGACCCTGATCGCTGTTGCTGCCTCTGCTGGGCTGATTGCTGCCACCGAGAAGCTAGAAGTCTGGAGTCGCTCCTCAGGGCACATGGTAAAAAAAAAAACAACAAAAACCAGGGTGTTTTTTTCCTTAGGCAATGATTAGCCTCCTAACTCCCTCTGGGGAAACTAGCATTTTACCTCAGAGGGGATGGGAAGAAGGAAGAGACTCTGCCAAACAGGAAATTGATTACAATCATGGCGTATTCTATGAAAGAGTACTGCATTACCTATTTCAAACAGCTTCCAGTTTTAGGATGTTTTTTCTTTCTACCACTGATCCTTTCAATTATCTTGCCTGAGATTCAGGGAAGAAATTCATCCCCCTATAACCCTTTGCCATTTGGGCGTTCCCATTTTGAGAGTCCCAAAACCCATGTTCTCCCTCACTATGGGAGATCCCACAGGGCTGACAATAGAGATCTGAATTTTAGAAAAAGGAACTTTAAGGGGTCTGAAATTTTAAGCCTCTTCAGACTCCATTTTTTTTCATGAAAGTCTTTGTATCTTATTGTATTTTGTTGATTGTTTTAATGTTTAATTTTGTTGTTTTAAGTTCATATATTAAATGTATTTGATACTGTTCTGTTATACTGAATCATTTTAATCTACTGTGTTTTAACTATTAGTTATATTCTGTTATCTTTCCCTTATGACTACTGAACAAAATATTGTAAAATATTGTAAAAGCCCATAAACAGCCTTTTTTTTTTCCATTTTGCATTTGTTAATTGTCACATAGATGATGCATGGACTCAACTTGGCTAACAACCTTTAGAGAATTTAATAAGTTAAGAATTTAATTGTAATATTAAGGGGTCTTCAGAAATAATTTAAATTAACTAGTGGTCTCTGAATGGATGAGTTTTTTTATATTTATATTTTAAAGAATGTTGTATTAAAGGTAGAGAAACAAAGAAATGCTCCTACTAAGGTATTTCTATGAAGCAGGAAGCCAAAAAGAGCTCCTGCGAAAGTCTTCAGTTTAATTTACTTCCACCAGAGCAATCTAGATTTCTTGGTGATGTTCTAGACCCAAATAAGTTTTACTTTGTTTAAAAATATATTTGCCAAAGTTGGTAGATTTGCTACATCTGTGAAAATTGTGCCAAATATCCATCAGTTCATAGTTGTTTTGTTTGTTTGGTTTTTTTTTTGGTCATAGAGCAACTTATATGAAATATGATAGTGGGTTTGTTTGCTATTGTAATTAAATGGGTTATTATAACTCTGGGGATTTTTAAACTTTTTGAATGTGCATTACATGTTGTACTATTGTTCTTTATAAAAAACTGTAACTTTGTGAAAATCATTTGTTTGTACTCACAGGATCATGATGGTCAGGTTTGAAGAGGAAATGGAGCTCATTTTTGGTGAGAAATCTTTGTATTCTACATTTCCTTACCTGACAGAGTGTCAATGACTGTAAGCTATATATTTTTGGTTTTTAAAACTTTTATTATTGTTTTTGCTTGCATGTGCAATATACTATTTCAGTTTTATTTTTTCTCTCCATTTTGTATTTGAAGCACGTCACCAGCATTGAGAAGATTTTCTTTAACTTTTTTTTGATTGTGCAGTAATATAAGTTTAAAATATATTTGCTATAATGTCAATGCATGCCTCAAAATCTTGAGACTATAAAAATTATGCCACTGATTGTTTAAAAAAGAATTATGGGACTTTGCTTAATGATTCTGTCAGATTCCAGGACAAGAGAATGCAAAAAGAGCCATTGCACAGTGCCAAAGAAGCACAAAGCTAAACTGCATAGTGCCTATTGAGCACAAGGTCAAAGAGACCAACCAATGCCAATGGGATTCATGAACATTTTGAGCCAAGACAAGAGGACCTGAACTTGTTTGGGGTTCAAGGTTGTGGTTATTTAACATGTGTTAAACACAAGTCTTCCTTGTCCCACATTCTACCAAGTATCTCAAATTTGGCTCCTATAATCTAGTCCCCTTTCTGTCTTTCATGGTGTGGCAAACTTTCTATAGTCCTGGCTACTGATTGGGTAAATGCATAATTGCTTAAATCACCTTAATTGAGCCCTGATTCAAGAATGTGTTATGGATTTGTTTTTCCTTTACTTAGAATTTTTACACATAAGACTTTGATAGTCTATATTTCATCCAGAACTTATTTTTTATTTGGATTTTTAAAAATATTTTTTATTTCTCTTGCCAATTGATTCATATACCTCGTAACTCAGCCATGCATCCCTAAATGATCCCTGTGTTTTTCAACACCCTCTTGGGGTGGGGGGGATTGTAATATTATTATTTTAAATTGCAAATTTTAAATTCTTTTTGGGAGTAATTTTAGATTAAGAAACATGCTACCTCTCCAAATCCAGAAAATGAACTCTTCTTAGAAGGCACCATGAAGATGCCTCCACAGACCATAAGCTACATCAAGAAGATCCAGGATGAACTTTGGGTGTGGTTGATTGAACTGAAGGTTGATTGAACATTTAATTTGAATGTATACTTTTATGCCAAAAGGGGACTGCCCCCTAACTGGCTTTTTGTCAATGCACCTAGCAATTATTGGTTTTGTTCTCTTTTCCTCTTATCCTCAAATTATTGTAATTTCAAAGTTGGTATGTTTACAAGACCCACTAGAGTCTTCCTCGGGTCTCAGGGGATGTATGATTGAAAATCTGTAACCCTAAAAAAGAACTACATATCCAAGAGACCACTGACTTCCTGTCATTACGTACTTCCTGTAGACAGAGGATAAAGGGCATGGGCTTTGGAGGCTCCCTCTCTCTGATGTAGAATCAGTATTGATGGTGGTGAGTGGGGTTGACTAAAAAATGGCTAACTAGCCATGGGCACATGGTCTTTATTTTGTATCTTCTTTATTCCTTGATTTCTAATGATCATTAATAAATCTCTTAAAATATAATATTATTGAGATTTAATTTTAACTTCTACACCCTACAAGTATTTGTCAATTCAAAACAAAAGAAAACCAACAATAATCCATTTCTAAGATAGAGAAAAGATGAGAGAAGAATTGGGCTAGTAGAGGCAAGCAGGTCACATATAGTTCAGGCAAATTCTTTCCCTGAGGAATTTTGAGACAATACACTGATCTTGAACAAGGGACTGCCCTCTTTAGAACACAATTTCCTCATTTAGGAAATAAGGGAGGCATGATTTTTAAGACCTCTTCCTTGGACAGTTGGGTGGTTCAGTGGATAGAGCCAGGCCTAGAGTCTTTGGGAAGCCTCATCTTGCTGGATTCAAATTTGGCCTTAGACACTTGCCTAGATAACGATTCTAAGACAGAAAAAGGTAAAGTTTAAAAAAAAAGTCTCTTCCAGATATATACACACACACACACACACACACACACACACACATATATATATATATATATATATATATATATATATATATAGAGAGAGAGAGAGAGAGAGAGAGAGAGAGAGAGAGAGAGAGAGAGAGAGAACACACTTCTAAAGGTTTCTGTTGGAAAAGAACATACACTTTTAGGAGAGAAAGGGAGGAAGAAAACAAGCTGATTAATTCTAGCAGTCTAAACCAAGTCAGAATTAGAATATTTGCTCCAACAGACTTTTAGAAGTTGTATTTTTGAGATTCTGGAATCCTGATCCAGTCTGTCTAGAGCTATTCTAAAGTTAAAAGAAGTGAGGTCTGACAGGTCTGACAGCATGAAGCACCCAGAATGTTACTTGTAAACCAGTTGCCACTGCCAATCCCTAAAGACAATGGGAGTCATTTCTCTGCCTAGATAACTGGGTCAGGCTACAATAGAGGCCACTACACATTCTGACTATGTCATCATAGGGCTTAATGCAATCAACTGGGAAATGATTTGATAGACAAACTGTTTAAAATTAAGAGGTTTCCTTGTGAATAATATTTATAGATAACTTTTCCACACCTTTTCTCGTTTAGTTGATGTGAGAATTAGAACTTAGAGCTAAGACATTTTAATTTCTAATATGGCAAAAAGTAATAGATATAACCAACAGCAAACAAAAGCTTTTCAGAAGGTCCTCAGACTAAAAGGTTTGAGATGATCTCTTAAGGTCTCTTTAGCTCTAAGTCCTATTATTACACTGCTACTAGGAGCCCTATGGAGTCAATCCTGGAGCCTGTCTTAGCAGGGGTTAATACTGGCCTCACAATTACTTTGGGAGAGTAAGATGGAACCCTAATAGAAAACATAACTTAGGGATCCTTTTCTTAGAAGTTGCCCAAACTAACAAAGAGGTAGTGAGATGGTGCAGTGGATAGAGCTCCAAGCCTAGAGTCAGGAAGGTTTATCTTCTTGAGTTCAAATGTGGCCTCAAACATACCTACCATCGAGGTAACTTTGGACAAGTCACTTAACCCTGTTTGCCTCTGTATCCTCATCTTTAAAATAAGTGGGAGAAGGAAATGTCAAACTATTTCATTTTTATTTTCACTCCAGGATTTTTTCCAAGAAAATCCCAAATGGAGTCATACTACAAAGTAGAGGTGAATGGGCCATTTGACTGGAGTATATTGTCTTGGAAATTATCTGCCTATCTATGAAGAGAGGTTTAACCTCAAACCATCTTTTTCCAGTAGAAATATACATTCTTTATAAGTTTCTAAGATGATGGTGGGAGTGGGGATAGTAAGACCTGTGGCTAGGGGTATGACCTAAATAGCCCTCGATAACCCCAGAATCTGGGATCTTTGGTTTAACAGCCTCAGAAAACACTTTCTCTGCTCCTGCTATTCAACAAAAACAGAGCACAGGTGTTAGGATTGATGATGGTAATGAGATCACTATACAAAGAGAGGGGCAGTCAAGTCTGGTAAAATTTGGCTTTGGAAGATAATAGAGAGTGATTGAATACAGGGTGTAAGTGAAAAAAAAAATTCATAGCTGACAAAAGAGAAAAACTGCCTTTTTCCTGAGAGCCTGGTGATTAATACAACCAGAAAAATCAACAGTTTGAGGGCCTGAGTTTTGAACCTAACAGAAAACATTATCTCTTAAGGAGGTTACCTAAAGAAATCCCAAAGCTGGACACTATTCATTCCTAATCAGTGATGCTGTCTAGCCTGCTTAAAAAAAGGTAGGAGAATGGGCTACAATCTGATTCAGTTTGCCAGACTAAACAAGGACCTGCCTCTAGGATACTGGTATGAACCTGTTGCTCCTAAAGTAAATTCTCAACAAGTGTCATCCACAATGCCACTCTCTAGATCTAGATAACTGCTGAGACAAATTGAACAAATGGGCCAATATGCCACTATGAAATGGGAGAAATAATTTAATGTGCTTTACTTAGGACAAAAAATGAGTTGGGCAAGTATAGATAGGGGAGAGGTACCTTGACAGTGTTTGACATGAAAAGGGGGGAGGGGTGCTTCTTAGTAGCCTGAAAGCTCAATAAACAGCATGACATAGCAATCAAAAAAGTGAATTTATTCATATACTACATTAAGGGGTGCGGTGTCCTTAACAAGGTCCCATTGACATTTGCTAGTATGGACAAGATTTGGAATACTATATATTTTTTCCATTTTGGGGCACATTTTAAAGAGGAGCATTGTCAGGCTAGTGAATATCAACAGATCTCAAGGATCAAAAGACAGGAATGGGACCATACCAGGACTGGTTGAAATAACAAAACAATTAGCCTTAAGATGAAAAATCAGGGAGGGGGAAGAGTTTGAGGGGCAGGGAGAGATGATAATTGTCTGCAAATGTTCTCTTCTCTGGAATGCAAGTTCAACATGTCCAATAGACATCTTAAACTTCACATGTCCAAAACTGAACTCATCTTTCCCCTCAAACTTCTCTATTGCTGGGCAGGTGATTCCTCTTAGTCCTTGAGGCTCCAAATCTAGGTGTCATCTTCAACTCATTATTTCTCACCTTCCATATCCAATGTTACCAAGGTCTGTACATTTCCCCTTTTCAACATCTCTTGTATGTGCCCCTTTATCCGTGGCACTGCCAACAGTTAGGTGCAGGCTCTCATCATCTCATGCCTGCTCAAGTCTCTCCCCAGTCCATTCTCAGTTCAGCAGCTGAGCACGTTTTTTTACTTTTTTTTTTAATCTTCAGCATTTTGCATAGTACCTGGCACAGAAGCAGGTGCTTAATAAATGCTTACTGACTATCTAATGGCCAAACAATTGTCCAGTCCTATCTATTCCACCTTCTTAGAAAACATCTTTCATACCTGCCCTGTTCTTTCTCCTTCTGGCACTGCTGCTATCCTGGTGCAAGCCCTTCTCTCCTTTCACCTGGGATGGCTGGTCTCTAGCTGAATACATTTCTGCATAGAGCTCAGTGCTGTTCCTGGCTGACTAACCAGATGTGCCAAAGGAGCCCAAAAGTGCTTCTTGTTAGTTAAGAGAACTAAGATACCCTCCTCTCCATTCTCAAGGAAAGTAAATTAAGGTACCTTCTGAATCAATTAAATCTCTCTTTACTTTTGCAAGATTTCAAATGCAAAACTATTGTACCAATAAAGGGTAAGGGTGGAACATTTCAGCTTTAACTCCTAGTGAAGCATTTTTACAACCTGTTGAGCCTGCCTTGGACTAGTTCTTTCCCAGTTCATTCCACATTTCCAAAGTTTCTATTCATTTATTCAGGGGATACCACAAGAGGACAGATACAAAATGGAATCACAGAACCAGTCATTCTGTTGGACCTATACACCAAAGGAAGACCCCTCTCTGACCCCAACTAGCAGGAGTTCAGTTGATGAGTGAAAAAATCCAAGGAGGGGGAGGCTACTGAACTTCTGGGAGGCTCCAACATTAGTGCCCTAATCGACACTGACCAAGCTGATGTCTTCCAGTCAGTTTTCTGGTTCTGCTCTCTAAGAGGCCAAACAGCAAACTCGAACCTGTCCTCTCCATGCCTGAAAAGAGATGTCATGTCCTCCAAAACTTTTCTCTCTATTTCTTAACTTTTCATCATAGGCAATGAAGCAGTTGAAGTACAAATGGATAGAATGCTGGGCCTAAAGTCAGGAAGAC
The DNA here is from genome assembly GCF_027887165.1 of Monodelphis domestica. Taxonomy (NCBI): domain Eukaryota; kingdom Metazoa; phylum Chordata; class Mammalia; order Didelphimorphia; family Didelphidae; genus Monodelphis; species Monodelphis domestica. The sequence continues at coordinate 368,783,914 of NC_077230.1, read as the reverse complement.
CTGAGTTTAAGTCTAGCCTCAGATATTTACTAGCTGTGTGACCCCTGTACAAGTCATTTAATGCTGTGTTCCTCAGTTTCCTCAACTGTAAAATGGATGACAATACTAGCACCTACCTTATAGGGTTGTGAGGCACTCAATAAATGTTTATTCCTTTATTGTCTTCTGGACATTCTCCAGTTTATTAATACTATCCTTAAATAGTGGTGTCCAAAATTAAACACAATGCTTCACATGTAAAGTCTGATGAGGGCGGAGTATATAAAATCTATAACTTCTCTGTACTAAAAAGATACTCTTCTCTTAAAAACACTCTAGATGGGATTAACTGTTTTGACTGAAAAATGACACTACTGACTCCAGTTGAATTTGAAGGTCACTAAAACTCCAAGATCTTTTTCAAAACAACTTATATCTGAACCCATGCCTCCCCCACCTTATATTTGGATTAAGAACACTAACAAGTTTCATTTTCAGGTTCTGAAGCATAGAGTATGAATTAAGACATCTGAGTTAAAATCCCAATTATCACTAATGCTAAAGGACCCTTCACCTGTGATTCTCCATACCTGCAAGGTTAATTTGGATAAGCCCTTAAAATTCCTGTGATGTTCAAGGTTTGGTCAAAGAAGACAAGTTCACCTATGTGGTATGGGGATTGAACACTCTGGAATATCAAAGCTGGGATAAACTCCTTAAATTACTCAGGAATCCCCAGCTACAACTAATCTATCTTCCCATGGCCAAGAAAAGCACCACACTTATGCCTATGCACTTGAACACATCCCCAATGGCTAGATGTAGATGGGATGGCTTTTCAAACTTGCCTCAAGAATCAAACTATAAGGTGATTCTGGGGCAAGTGGTCTAGCCTCTGCACCTCTGTTCCCTTATATATCAAATGAGGATGAAAAAAGTAATCAGGAGGAGCTGGGTTCAACTGTGGCCTTCAGACACTTCATAGCAGTGTGACCCTGAGCAAGTCACTTAACTCCAACTGCCTACTCCTTTGCCTTAAAACAAAAGGTAAGGTGTGTGGTTTGTTTTTTTTAAAAGTAATAAGCATTTAAATAATATATTTCGGTAGATGAAGTCTTTTTTATCATTATAACCACCCTCGGTGAGGTGGGATGCTATTATTCCCTCCATTTTACAGATGAGGCCGCTAGAGGCTAAAGGCCTCACTGAGGGTCAAACTGCAACTAAAGTGTCTGAAGTCCGACTGACTTCAGGTCCGGTGCTTTATCCACTGAGGACACATAATAATAGAACCAATCCCACAAGGTTGGGGCGGGAGACAGGCGGTCCAAACAAGTTAACAAGTACAAACTTTACAACCTTAAAAATGTTCTATAAATGCCTGTTAGTAGTAGTAGCAGCAGTAGTTAATAGAAGCAGTAGTAGAAGCAGTGTAATAGAAGTAGCTGTAGGAGTAGAAGCAGTAGTGGTGGTAGTAGTAATGGTAGTAACAGTAGAAGCAGTCTAAAAGTGTAATAAGTAGTAATAGTGCTGGTAGTAACAGAAATAGTAGTAGCAGTAGTAACGGTAGTGTAGTAAAAGCAGCGAGAGAAATAGTAGTAGTGGTGATGATGACAGTAATAATATAGGCTGGGGGAGGGTCACCTCGGGGAAGCGGAAGGGAGAAAAATAAACATTAAGCGTGTGCCAGGCACTGGACAAATGTGATCTTTGGTGATAATTAACTAATAATGAGCCGAGGTTCTGGGCCGAACATGCGGCGGTGGCTCCTCTGGGCCGCTCCGGTTCAGCGAGGACGGAGGAGAGAGGGCACGCTCAGCCCCCGCCTCGGGGAAACTGAAAAGGGTGCCCGGGGAATGGCACTCACCCCAAAGCCAAGCCACCCCTCCCCCCGTCAGGTCCCGGCGGCTGCGGACCGTACTCTGGACCCCCTCCTTCAGAACTCCGGGAAGCGTCCTCGGCCCCTTCGAGGAAAGAGACGAAGGCAAAGAGGGAAGGAGCGTTTGCCCCGGCCCGGCCCCACCTCAGCCCCAGCTCCGCTCCAAAGCCCGCCGCACCGCCAAAGGGACCCCGGGCCTGTTCTCAAGCAGGGCCCGGCCGAGGCCGCCAGAGTCGTGCTTCCAGCCTGTGTGTGTGGAGACCTCTCGACTCCCCCGACTTCCTCGCTCCCAAGAGCACTCACCCATCCTGGCGCAGCTCCCCTCTCTCAGGACACCCCGGCGGCTCTGGCGGCGAATCCAGCGGACAATATGGCGACGCGGCGCGACGGCGGCCCCAAGTGGACAACCTTCCTTAGCCTTGGTCCGACGCCAGAACGCGCTCAGAACTCCGTGGCATCGGTTACGTAGCGAGGATGCGCTTAAAGGGGCCGTGTCCTACTGGGAAGAAGAGGGAGAGGAGCAGGACAAAACAAAAAAAAATTTTTAAGTTGTCTTTTTTTTAGTATGCCAACACTTACACACTGGCCCATATTAGGTACGTAATAAATGCTAGTTGTTTGTTTGGTTAATTGCCGGACTCTCTTTACACTGTTGCACCATTCTGTATTTCCCCCACCACATTACTGGCTCTACAAGAAGCCTTTCCCAATCCCTGTTAATTCCAGTGCTTTCCCTCCTATTGATCATATATGTGTATATAAACATTTTAAGTATATCTTGCCTTGTAGGTCGGTTTCCATGCTGTCTTCCCTCTAAATTGTAAGATTCTTCAGGACAGGTACTGTCTTTTGCTTCTTTTTGTATTCCTGGAGCTTAACACAGTCCCTGGCCCTTAGTAGGCACTAAATATTTATTGATGCAGTCATTGCTTACTCCCATCTTTCATTCTCATTTTCCTTCTTTCACTTCCCCAACTCCTTCCTCCAGTCGAAAGCAATTTGCTGAGTAAAATGGACTAAGTGTCAACACTTGCAGTTTCAATTCAGGACTCTTCAATGCTTACCTAGATTGGAGGTGGCAGGGATAAAATGGGAATAGCTTTTTTTTTTTTAAGCCCTTACCTTCAGTCTTGGAGTCAACACTATGTATTGGTTCCAAGGCAGAAGAGTGGTAAGGGCTAGGCATTGGGGGTTAAGTGACTTGCTCAGGGTCACACAGCTGGGAAGTGTCTGAGGTCACATTTGAACCCAGGACCTCCCATCTCTAGGCCTGATTCTCAATCCACTGAACTACCCAGCTGCCCCTGGGAATGGCTCTTTTTCTCAAGTAATGCAAATGATCAAGTTTTAATGTCCTCAGTAAAGTTAAGAAAAATAACTTGCCAGGATACAGAGATTGAAAAGTCTCTGTACCAAGCCTCCTTCCCAATGCCTAGAACAAACGATTTGTAACACTCATTGACTAGCAATTTGCTTTTCTGATCTTACCTGAAAAGTTACCTGCTTTTAGGAGGAACTGAGCTGAACCAGAGAATGACAGAGAGGTACCAGTTTCAACTGCCAAGAATGATGAACAACTGGGAACACACTGATTTAAACTAAATGATGGTGTTCAACTCTAGTCCTTTTTTATTCTCATTTTCTAGCTGATATTGAAGTTTATTTTCTCAGGTCATAATTTTTCTTTCAAATGTAGTGCTGAAAAATATTTCCTAAGTTTTAAGAAAATTAGTTTTTTCATTTTTTATTTAATTAATTTAGAATATATTTCCATGGTTACATGATTCATGTTCTTTCCCTTCCCCCCCCCCAGCCGACAAGCAATTCCACTGGGTTTACATGTATCATTGTTCAAAACCTATTTCCATATTATTAATATTTGCAATAGTGATCACTTAAAGTCAACATCCCCAATCATATCCCCATTGAACCATGAGATCAAACACATGTTTAAGAAATTTTTTTACAGAAAAACTTTTTATAGAAAACTAATTTTCTTTCCTGAGAATGTCTCTCCCCCATCCCAACATTCTCTTAATTTCATAATTAAATGGGGAAAATGTATTTTAACATGCAGAAAACAGTACATGTTAGGATTTTAGAATCAGTACATTTAATTTAATCTATTAGAGAGGGGCTTCATCATTTTAGAAATGAAGGCCCAGAGAATGAAAGGGAGGTTCCAGTCTCACAGGAAGTAAAATGATTGTGTGGAAGTTAATGGGGGCAAAATGTATAAACATAATCTTTTATATTTTGACACTTTAAGATACTTTTAATTCGTAGTATTTCCTTTTGCTGCAGTTTCTTGTTTTATATGACTTGGCACTGAACTCATAAGATTATGATACATTAGTTCATCATGAAACCAAACTTTTATCCCATTAGATAATAACCACACCTTGGAAGAATAGTTCATGTTCCAAGTCTCTCCTTGATTAAAGTTGATTGTTTTCTAATTAGGTATGAAAAGTAAGTGAGTTCCCAGGTCACTTAAGTATGTTCATTTCCATCTCTTGGATTTAACTTTTCATGGTATAAGGACATGTTTTATTTTCTTTCCATTTTGAAATTTCTACATTTCCAAAATAATTCTGCTTTTCATTAATGGTCAATATATTTATCAGAGTTCATGACTCCCTGAATTGGGACCAGCCTTCCAAAACTCCCACTAGAAATACAGAAATCCTCCATTTTTTCAAAAGGATGTTTTCCAGAAGGACCGGAGTATCTAGCCTCTGATACTTCCTGTGACCCTGTGTTGCCTAGCCCTTGCCCTTCTGTTACTAGGAAAGAAGGTAAGGGTTTTTTAAAAAAATCTTAAAACTTTAAAAAGTCTTTTAAAACTTTTAAATTTCAACTTTTTTTTAACCCTTACCTTTATAGAATCAATACTAAGTATTGGCTCCAAGGCAGAAGAGCAGTATGGGTGAAGCAAATGGAGTTAAATAATATATCCCAGGTCACCCAGCTGGGAAGTGTCTGAGGCCACATTTGAGTCTAGCACCTCCCAACTCTGGTTCTCTAGCCACTGAACCACCTAGCTTCCTGTTTTAAAACTTCTGATAGATTCCATGCTAACCCCAAGGGACTCATGATAAAAAAGAAAAATAAAACGCTATCTACAGCCAAAGAATAAACTGTTGGAGTCTTGCTGCAATTCAAAGCACTCCATCCATTACTTTACTTCTTTCATGATTTTTCTTGTATATATGATATGTATCTTCAGTCACAGCATGGGGAATATAGAAATGTGTAATTGCACAAAAGCATTGGTATAACCTATATCAGATTATTTACTGCCTAGGGAAGGGAGGAAGGAGGGAAAGAGGCAGAGAATCTGAATCACAAAATGTCAGAAAACAATTGTCAAAAATTGTTTCTACATATAATTGAAAAAATTAAATAGTAGTTATTAAAAAAAAACATGTTGAAGATCGTTTTTTAAAAATTATTTTATTTGGTCATTTCCAAACATTATTCATTGGAGACAAAGATCATTTTCTTTTCTTCCCCTCCCCCACCTCTCCCCTAGCTGGTATCACATCTGGGTATCACATGTGTTCTTGATTCGAACCCATTTCCATGTTGTTGGTATTTGCATTAGAGTGTTCATTTAGAGTCTCTCCTCAGACATGTCCCCTCCACCCCTGTAGTCAAGCAGTTGCTTTTCCTCAATGTTTTTACTCCCACAGTTTATCCTCTACTTGTGCTAAGTGTTTTTTAGATCCCTGCAGATTGTTCAGGGACATTGCATTGACACTAATGGAGAATTCCATTACGTTCAATTGTACCACAGTGTATCAGTCTCTGTGTATAACGTTCTCCTGATTCTGCTCCTCTCACTCTGCATCACTTCCTTGAGGTTGTTCCAGTCTCCATGGAATTCCTCAACTTCATTGTTCCTTTTAACACAATAGTATTCCATCACCAACATATACCACAATTTGTTCAGCCATTCCCCAATTGAAGGGCATCCCCTCATTTTCCAATTTTTGGCCACCACAAAGAGCACAGCTATGAATATTCTTGTACAAGTCTTTTTCCTTATTATCTCTTTGGGGTACAAACCCAGCAGTGCTATGGCTGGATTAAAGGGCAGATAGTCTTTTATCACCTTTTGGGCATAGTTCCAAATTGCCCTCCAGAATGGTTGGATCAATTCACAACTCCACCAACAATTAATTAAAGTCCCAACTTTGCCACATCCCCTCCACCATTCACTGCTTTCCTCTGCTGTCATGTTAGCCAATCTGCTAGGTGTGAGGTGATACCTCAGAGTTGTTTTGATTTGCATCTCTCTGATTATAAGAGATTCAGAACACTTTATCATGTGCTGTTTAATAGTTTTGATTTCTTTGACCGAAATTTGCCTATACATGTCCCTTGCCCACTTATCAATTGGAGAATGGCTTGATTTTTTGTACAATTGATTTAGCTCTTTGTAAATTTGAGTAATTAAACCTTTGTCAGAGGTTTTTATGAAGATTGTTTCCCAATTTGTTGCTTCCCTTCTGATTTTAGTTCCATTGGTTTTGTTTGTACAAAAGCTTTTTAATTTGAGGTAGTCAAAATTATTTATTTTACATTTTGTGACTCTTTCCAAGTCTTGCTTGGTTTTAAAGTCTTTCCATTCCCAAAGGTCTGACATGTATACTATTCTGTGTTTGCCTAATTTACTTATAGTTTCCTTCTTTATGTTCAAGTCATTCACCCATTTTGAATTTATCTTGGTGTAGGCTGTGAGGTGTTGATCCAAACCTAATCTCTCCCACACTGTCTTCCAATTTTCCCAGCCATTTTTATCAAATAGTGGATTTTTGTCCCAAAAGCTGGGATCTTTGGGTTTATCATATATTGTCTTGCTGAGGTCACTTTCCCCAAGTCTATTCCACTATCCTCCTTTCTGTCTCTTAGCCAGTACCAAATTGTTTTGATGACTGCTGCTTTATAATATAGTTTGAGATCTGGGACTGCAAGGCCCCCTTCCTTTGTATTTTTTTTTTCATTATTTCCCTGGATATCCCTGATCCTTTGTTCTTCCAAATGAACTTTGTTATGGTTTTTTCTAAATCAGTAAAGAAATTTTTTGGAAGTTCAATGGGTATGGCACTAAATAGATAAATAAGTTTGGGTAGGATGTTCATTTTTATTATACTGGCTCATCGTACCCATGAGCAGTTAATGTTTTTCCAATTGCTCAAGTCTAGTTTTAGTTGTGTGGAGAGTGTTTTGTAGTTGTGTTCATATAGTTCCTATGTTTGTCTCAAGAGATAGATTCCTAGGTATTTTATTTTGCCTAAGGTGATTTTGAATGGGATTTCTCTTTCTAGTTCTTGCTGCTGAGCTGTGTTGGATATATAGAAATGCTGATGACTTATGTGGGTTTATTTTGTATCCTGAAACTTTGCTAAAGTTGTTGATTATTTCGATTACCTTTTTGGTTGAATCTCTAGGATTCTTTCAGTAGACCATCATGTCATCTGCAAAGAGTGATAACTTGGTCTCCTCCTTGCCTATTTTAATGCCTTCAATTTCTTTTTCTTTTCTAATTGCTACTGCTAGTGTTTCTAGTACAATGTTAAATAATAGAGGTGATAATGGGCATCCTTGTTTCACTCCTGATCTTATTGGGAACGCATCTAGTTTATCCCCATTGCAGATGATATTAGCTGATGGTTTTAGATATATACTGTTTATTATTTTTAGAAATGACCCTTCTATTCCTATGCTTTCTAGTGTTTTTAATAGGAATGGGTGTTGTATTTTATCAAAGGCTTTTTCTGTGTCTATTGAAATAATCATGTCATTTTTGTTGGTTTGCTTGTTGATATGATCAATTATGTGGATGGTTTTCCTAATAATGAACCAGCCCTGCATCCCTGGTATAAATCCTACTTGATCATGGTGAATGACTCTTCTGATAACTTGCTGGAGTCTTTTTGCTAGTATCCTATTTAAGATTTTTGCATCTATATTCATTAGGGAGATTGGTCTATAATTTTCTTTCTCTGTTTTTGACCTGCCTGGTTTTGGAATCAGTACCATATTTGTGTCATAAAAGGAATTTGGTAGAACTCCCTCTATGCTTATTATGTCAAATAGTTTGTATAGTATTGGGATTAGATGTTCTTTGAATACTTGATAGAATTCACTTGTGAATCCATCAGGCCCTGGGGATTTTTTCTTAGTGAGTTCTTTGATGGCCTGTTGGATTTCATTTTCTGATATGGGATTATTTAAGAATTCTATTTCTTCTTCTGTTAGTCTAGGCAGTTTATATTTATATATATATATTCATCCATATTGCCTAGATTGGTATATTTATTGCCATATAATTGAGCAAAGTAATTTTTAATGATTACCTTAATTTCCTCTTCATTGGAGGTGATGTCCCCCTTTTCATCTTTGATGCTGTTAATTTGCTTTTCTTCTTTCCTTTTTTTAATTAGATCGACAAGTACTTTGTCTATTTTGTTTGTTTTTTCAAAATACCAGCTTCTAGTCTTATTAGTTTAATACTTCTATACCTTTCGATTTTATTAATTTCTGCCTTAATTTTTAGGATCTCTAGTTTGGTTTTCTTCTGGGGGTTTTTAATTTGTTCACTTTCAAGTTTTTTTTATTTGCATTTCCAATTCATTGATCTCTGCCCTCCCTAGTTTATTAAAATATGCACTCAGGGATATGAATTTTCCTCTGATTACTGCTTTGGCTGCATCCCATAAGGCTTGAAAGGATGTCTCACCATTGTCATTTTCCTTGATGAAATTATTGTTTCTATGATTTATTCTCTAACTGATTTTGGAGTATCATATTATTTAATTTCCAATTAATTTTTGATTTGGTTCTCCATGTACCCTTACTGATCATTATTTTTGCCTTATGATCTGAAAAGGCTGCATTTATTATTTCTGCTTTTCTGCATTTGTATGCCATGTTTCTGTGACCTAGTGTATGGTCAATCTTTGTGAATGTGCCATGTGGTGCTGAGAAGAAGGTGTATTCCTTTTTGTCCCTATTTATTTTTCTCCATATGTCTATTAACTCTAATTTTTCTAAGATTTCATTCACTTCTTTTACCTCTTTCTTATTTATTTATTGATTTGATTTATCTAAATTTGATAGTGGTTGGTTCAAATCTCCCACTAATATGGTTTTACTGTCTATTTCCTCCTTCAATTCTCCTAGTTTCTCCATTAGAAATTTGGGTGCTATACTATTTTGTGCATACATGTTGATTAGTGATATTTCCTCATTATCTAAAGTCCCTTTTAACAAAATATATTTACCTTCCCTATCCCTTTTAATCAGGTGTATTTTTGCTTTGGCTTTGTCAGATATCATGATTGCAACTCCTGCCTTCTTTCTATCAGTTGAGGCCCAGAAGGTCTTACTCCATCCTTTAATTCTGACCTTGTGAGTGTCTACCGACCTCATGTGTGTTTCTTGAAGACAACATATGGTAGGGTTTTGGATTCTAATCTATTCTGCTATTCGTCTACGTTTTATGGGTGAGTTCATCCCATTCACGTTCAAAGTTATGATTGTCTCTTGTGGACTCCCTGGCATTTTGATATCCTCCCCTAAATCTGACCTTTCTTCTTTAGCTATAACCTTTTAAGCCAGTGATTTACTTTTAATCAGTCCCCCTAGTCCCCTCCCTTGAAATGTTTCCCTTTCTAGCCCCTCCTTTTTAGTTCCCTCCCCCTCTCCTTCTCTCCCTTTTTGTGTTCCCTCCCCTCTTACCCCCTTTGGTTTTCTCTTCTCCATTACCCCGTTGGATAAGATAAAATTCAAGATCCCAATGGATCTGGATGCTCTTCCCTCTCAGAGTTCATTTCACTGAGAGTAAGGTTTAAGTAAAAACTCTCTTCCTCTCCTTCTTATAGGAGAATTCTTCCCCTCCCCTTCCCATGTGTATCTTTGTGTGAGAAAGATTATTCTATTTAGTATTTTTCCTATTTCTTGGAGTATATCTTAGTACCACCAATGATTCCCCCCTCCCTTTTTCTTTCTATTCCCCCCTTTCTCCATATCTTCTTGATGCCCCAAACTTTCCCTATGCGTGATTCTTCTTACTACTCTAATGACGCATACAATTTTTGAGGGTTAAACATTACATTTCCCCCACACATTAGTATATATAAATTGATATAAATGTAGTCCTTATAGAAGAGAGTTTGAATAAAAGAAAAAGATAACATTTTTCTCCTTTTCCCTTTCCTCCATATTTACCTTTTCATGTTTCTCTTGGTCTTTGTGTTTGGATATCAAACTTTCCACGGAGCTCTGGTCTTTTCTTTACAAACATTTGGAATTCTTGTATTTTGTTGAATGCCCATACTTTCCCCTGGAAGTATATAGTCAGTTTTGATGGATAGCTGATTCTTGGTTGAAGACCCAGTTCTCTTGCTTTTCTGAACATCATCTTCTATGCCTTACGGTCGTTCAGAGTGGAAATTGCTAGGTCCTGTGTGATGCTGATTGGTGTTCCTTTATATTTAAATTGTCTTTTTCTGGCTTCTTGTAAGATTTTTTCTTTTGCTTGGAAGCTTTGGAATTTGGCAATTACATTCCTGGGAGTTGTTTTTTTTTGGGATTTAGTGTAGAGGGTGTTCTGTGAACTCTTTCAATGCATATTTTGTCCCCTTTTTCTAGAATCTCTGGGCAGTTTTTTTTTATGATATCATGTATTATGATATCAAGATTACTGTTTATCTCTGGTTTTTCGGGCAGACCAATGATTCTCAAGTTGTCTCTCCTTCCTCTGTTTTCCAGGTCTGTCACCTTGTCAGTGAGATCTTTTATGTTGTCTTCTAATTCTTTAGTCTTTTGACTTTGCTTTATAAATTCTTGCTTGTTTGCAAGATTATTGTCTTCCGGTTGCCTGATTCTGACCTTTAAAGACTGGTTCTCCTTTTCAGTTTGGTCTGACCTGTTTTTTGAGGCTTCAAGCTGTTTCTGCATTTGCATATTTTGGTCTCTCATATTGCTGAGTTCCTTTTGCATTGTTTCCCATTTTTCCTGCCAGAAGGCTTCCATCTTTTTGATAATTTCCGATTTAAATTCTTCAAGAGTTTGTGGAGAATTTCCATTTCCTTTGGAAGGTTTTGGAGCATTTGTTTGTGTTTCCTCTTCTATCTCCTCTGTATTTTGTATTTTTGCTCCATAAAATGTGTCCAAAGTCACCCCCTTCTTCTTGCTTTTCTTGGTGTTTGGAAGCTTTTGCACTTCTGTACTGTTTGCCATCTCTATCTGAGTGAGGAGGACTGGCTCTTAGTGTATCAGTCTGATGGTCCGAGGCTTTAGCCCCAGGCAAATTGTCTGTTCTCCCAGGCTGCACTGTCTTCCTGCGGAAGCCCAGGGTCTGCCCTCCCCTGCCTGACGGTGTTTCGGGTGTTACTGCTCTCAGTTCCCTCCAGTTGCTTCTCCACTGCCTTACTTCCACGCTCTGAGCCTGGCACAGCACTGTCCACAAGGTACCTCAGTGCCTTTGCCAGCCCTGAGATTTCTGTCCTTTCAGAAGACCCTGCACTCTAAGGGGGGAGGGCTCCTGATGGGATTATGTTCAGCTGGGTTGGTCTGGATGTGCCCCGAAGCAAAAACCTTCACAGGTACTTAACACCTTTTTGTATTAGATCTAAAAATAGACCTAGTTTAAGGTTTGTGACATGGAAATCACATTAAGACATATATATATTAATTTAAGGTCGCCAAGGAATTCAGCTATGTAATTCCTAAATGAAAACTGAAGTCAGCAGTCAACCTTCTATGGAGTTTTTAATTACTAACAAGAGGAAGAAAGGTAGTAGGGAGAGAAAGAGAGAGAAGGGAATAGGGCTTAAATACCCCCTCTGCTTAACTGGGCCAAAGGCTCAAGGCCTTGGATCACCGAGGCAAAGAAAAGAGATCAGTCCCTATTACTCACGTGACCAAAATGGAGAAACGGTCTCAGGGCCTCCACTCCAAGCACCCAGGCTCCAACCACCTCCTTTCCTCCACACAGGAAGACCCCAGACTCCTCAGCTGTCCTCTACCTCACTTCCTGTGACTCCCCTGTACCAATGGTGGCTCTAGCTTAACCCAGGACCGCTCAGAGGTCTGTCCCCTTTGCACATGTCTGTTGAAGGCCATATTCTCAAATAATTAAATCTTGAGCTTTGCTGCAGCCCTTCCTAAATCCTGTTGCCCTGAGTAGGGTGGAGATTGTAGTTTCCAAGACCTGATTCTGTCATTCCAAGTATCTCCATTGTTATTGATCAGGAAATAGCCAAATCCCATCCTCTAGAGAATGGTTTGAACAGGGTTGAGTAGTTTTGAAATTCACAGGTTCTAGCTTTACTATAAAGTATGTTAGGGACTTTCATTGTTCAATCAGGAGTTTACAACTTTATCTTACCCTAAGGCACTGTCTGAGTAGGGTGGAGTAATTTCCAAGTTCATAATACATTCTTGATTCTTGTTAGACCAAGTATCTCCATTGTTACAATAAAGGAATAGCTAGACCAAATCTTCTAAGGTACAGTCTGAGTAGTTTTTAAGATTCACAGAGGGGGGAGGGAGGAGGGGAGGGAAAGACCATAAATCATGTAACCATGGAAAAATATTCTAAATAAAAAAAGGAAAATAAAATAAAATGGAAGGTAAGAGTTTAAAAAAAATAAAATGAAATAAAATGTAAAAAACAAAACAAAACTCCCCAAACTTCTGATGAAGATGCCCAGATCTTACAGGCTCACTTGGGAATCTGGCAGTGGTTTTGCTATAGCCCTGCAAAGAAAGGTGTGCTTCATTAGCAAAAATTATTTTTTTAATAGCAAGTACTTCAATCTTTATATTATTTTGACTATAACAAATATTGGGTGATTCTGCAGCAATAATTTGTTGCTTCTTGGTGATTTTTACCCATAATACTTTGTCCTATGCTTTGGTGTAATTGATTCTGTTTCACTGTAGGATAGAATGTTCCTTTAAATGCTTGATTTCAGCACACCAACCACCAATGGGATATTGCTATAGTCTCTGAAATGTTCTCTTTGAACTACAATCTTTGCACATTTCCTTAGGGTAATAACCATTTTTTAAAACCACAGAATACAAAAGAAATGAAACCTGAGTGGCACAGAACACGGCACCCAAGTAAAGGTGGAGGAAATCAGCTGGATTTAATAAAATCTGGCCACTAGAAGTTCTAATTCAGTCTAATGTCCATAGAAGTACACATATAACTATTGCTGTCACAAAAAACCATATGAGAATTGCTTATCCCATATAACCTTATCACTGTAATTGGTAAATTCTTGTCCATGATATAGTATCCTAACCATACCCAAATCAATACTACCACTGCTACTGCCCTAGGGATCTGCTCATCATCCCTTTTTCAAATCAGATTACTCCTCCCTGGATACCATTTCACTTTACCAGTATTCCCCAATGTTAGAATATAAGCTCCTTGAAGGCAGAGATTGTTTTCCCTTTTTTTGGTAAACCCATACCTTTTGCCTTAGAATCAATACTGTCTAAGAGCTAGGCAAAAGGGTTTTGACTTGCCAAAGGTCACACAGCTAGGTGAGGCCACATTTGAACCCAGGACTTCCCATATCCAGGCCTACCTCTCACCTAGTTGCCCCCCTTCACCTTTTTTTAAATCACTCGTGCTTAGCACAATGCTTGACACACAGTAGGTACTTATTCATTCATCATAGGAGTTAGAATTTGAAGGGAGAGCCTCTATTTATCTCAGGAGTTCTTACCATTTTGGGGTTATGGAACCCTCTGGCAATGTGGTGAAACCTATGGACCTCTTCTCAAAATATTTTTAAATATTTAAAAAATGCCTAAAAAGAAAATCAGTTATCTTGAAACAAAAGACTGTCATCAAAAAAACCTCAAAATTCTTACCTTATGAGAATGGAGAAGTATCTGTTCCAAGGTAGAAGAGAAGAGCTAGGCAATTGGGGTTGTGACTTTCCTGAAGTCACACAGCTAGTAAGTGTCTGAGATTAAATTTGAATCCAGGACCTCCCACCTCCAGACCTGGCTCTCTATCTACTAAGCCACCTAGCTGACTCCATCAAAATATTTTAAAAGTTCACAAATCCCAGGTTAAGAACTGCCCAGTTAGTTTAACCTCATTTTCTAGATAAATTTGGGACGAACACGTGACTTGTCCAGAATCTCAAAGAGACAAACTGAGATTTAAACCCAGGTCTTCTCATTTCAAATATGGCATTCTTGCCTTATTGCTTACCCTTTTTGTTATTTAAAAAGAATGTTTGCAGAAACACATCTATTCTGTAATTCAGTTTTTTCAGCACCTGTGTTTGTACATAATCATCTCAAGAAATGTCAAGAAGTTATCAAAACAAAATTAATTTGCATAAAACATATGTAAGCCACATAAAACTTACTATATTAATACATATTCCCTATGTACTCTTAAGACAGGAGGAAGAGCATGAGAGTTTAAGGAATGATGGGTAAAAGAAACCTTAGAGATCATCTAGTCCAGTCCTTAATTTTATAGATGAGAAAATTGAGACTCAAGGAGTGAAAGTGACTTGTCAGGGGTCATAGAGGGAATTAGGATAAGCTGATTATAATCAGAATCTCAAGAGTTGGAGGGAATATTATCGGTTGTCTAGTCCAAGCTATTTGTACCTAAATAGGAGCCCTCCTTATGCGTTTCCCCCTAACACAAGGCCTTCCAATTTCTAAATGAAGACCTCTGGGCATAGGAAACTCCTTACCCAGCAAAGCAACTCATCCCAATCCAAACCCTCTGAATTCCAGTCTAATATGCTAGCAATCATACCATATTGAGTGTGTCTGAAACACTACCCTCAATGGAAGAATAGTCATAAGCTAAGGTGCCCCCTAGGGCCTGGCTGTCTTTCTGCCCAACCCAGAGACTTAAGAAGGCCTTTTCCTGACTCCAAACTATAAAAACCACAAGACACGGGTCATTGGGAGTACAAAAATATGTCATTTCTTTTCTCCTTTTAATTACATCAGTTATCAAAGAAAGAAGCAGTCGTAACAAAAATACAGAGCTCTGATTTTTTTTTTGTGGGTTTTTTTTTGGTTGTTTTTTTCTTCCCTCCCCCCTCTCCCCACCCCATCCTCCTGAAGTGGCCCAGCCAGCCTCGATTCAGCTGAACTTGTGCTCAGGCTGGCGATGGCTGCTTGAATAAGAGTAGGCCTTGCCCAGCACCAGCCGGTCCCGCAGCAGCTTGAAGAAGGCGTAGTAGTTGCTGAAAAGGATGAGGGCCAGAGAAATGGTCTGATGCCATTTCTCTGAGGAGACCAGTGAATACAGCTGGTAGAAGATGACGGCTCCCTCGAGCAGGAGAAGGATATTAAGGATCCTCAGTGGTTTGCTAAAAAAAAACTGGTGGAAAGGAGCGATTAGTGCTTCGAAAGAGCTTTCTTTGTCCCAGGCCTCTCTCCCATGCTTCCTTCTCCAGAAAGAACTTCTGGGACTCTCAGTTGACGGACCTTTCCCTTTTCTGACACCACATAGCATCCTGGTGACATCTCTTCTAGGCACTCACAATCCATTCATTTGTGCAGATTGATTTCTGCAGGGGTCCAAATCTATTCTATAGCAAATAGAGACCTTTTAGAGGTCTGATTCGGCTTTGGATATGCACAGAATTGTATTTACTGAATAGAATGCTAGGCAATGCCAGAAGTGAGTCATTGGAGTCTCAGGTAGCTCCCACCCCTCCTGTTCCCTGTGCCCCCTTTTTGGGGAGAGAAGATACTCACGTGGAAGCGGAAGTGGGAGACATCTGAAGGCACCGCCACATTGTAGTGACCAATGGCTTTGTAGACATTTTTGCTGTGTTTTACCAGCACGCCCTGTGGCCACATGCATTCCTCTGTCCACCTGGGGGAAGAGCCCAGCAATGTCTTGTCACACCAGTCCCCTGCCTGAATCCCATCTCTGGGGATGTGAGTTGGAGAAGCATCAACTGGTTGGGGTGAAGAAGAACTCTGGACCAAGAGGAAGGAAGCCAGGCTTATGGCTTCCTGTTCCCCCCCAACTCCCCCCACTTGTATGGCATAGGGGTCCAATTAAGGTCTGACCATCTAAGATCTCTGTCAATTCTCACAACCTATGAATGACATGGCAGGGAAAGAAGCCAGGTGGAATGCTCTGTGATGGCATTAATAGTTGTCATCTACACTGCCTGGTACTTTGACCTTTGCATAAGGCCTGATTTGCACACTTCCAACAGCTCTTCCCACCTCTTTCCCTTCCCCATCCGATACACATTGAATCCATCCTCCTCACACAGCCAGAATAACCTTCTTTATGTAGAGACCTGGGAAAGTTACTCGTAGGCTCAAAACCTTTCAATGGCTCCCTAGTGATTACAGTCTAAAGTTCAAATTCCTTTGCCTGGATTTCAAAGCTCTTTACAGTCTGGACTCTCCTTAGCTGTTCAGCTTTTTTAAAAAATTAATTCCTTATACACTACACCAGTGATGGCAAACCTTTCAGTGACCAAGTGCCATGGTGTCCCCCCACAGGGGAGGGAGCACTCCCACTGGGTTGCTAGGCAGAGGGGCGGGTGATGAGAGAAATATCCTCAGATGCCCATGGAGAGGGAGCAGCTTCCTGGCTTTCTAGTAACAAACTCTGGTGGGTGACTGTGCATGCCCTCTCTGGCACACATGCCATAGGTTCACCACCATGCCTCTACACTAATGGAAAACTGGCTCTCTAGTCCTTCATGCTTTATTGCCTCCACCCTTCCCAGCTTTCCACCTACTGAATTTCTACCCATCCTTAAAAATTCATCTGAAATGCCATGTTTTCCAGGCCTTTTCCCTGATCCCCTCAGCAGGAAGTGATCTTATTCCTCCAGAGCCCTCACATCCTATTCACATATGGCTCTTGGTGGTCTGGAGTCTCCAGGAATACAGACTTACCCTGCCTTCCCCAGCTCTGTATTTTGCTCAGCACGTAACACAGTTCTTTGCACATAGCAGGCCTTTAATAACTACCTACTGAATGGGAGTGATCTTTTGAAGGCTGCTTTCGAGAGGCCACATAACCAGGGCACCAGAGAAGGATCAGGAATGGGTCTAATCTGAATGTTCTCTGAAGACCCTTCCAGTTCTAAGATCTTGTTTTACTCTTTTCTAAAAAATCCAGGCTGGTGATCTCAGAGAACCTTCCTCTACCAGTGGATTGGCAACTCCTTGTCACCTGCCCTCTAGATTGCTATGGGGAGCACCAGGTTTTCCTGACTAGTGCTGGCCATGCTGCTTCTACTCCATGTAGAAGGAAATGGGGCTATGATGGGGTCGTGGCTACTGAGTGGTTTGGTCTAAAGTTTAAGAATCTATTAGACTGTGATGTCCTTGAGACTATTTTGGTGTCTGTCTGTGTATCCTGGGTGCTTATTAGCACAATGCCTGGAGGAGAGTAGGCATGTCATACATGCTTGGTGACTTGAGGCTGGGGGAAAATGTCCAATTCAAAGCTTCTGTCTCAGGGAAACTTCCCTTAACCCCCCCCATGCAAAATGCTCTTCTTCTCTCCTATGTGGCCTAGAGTCACTCCTTTCCCCTGGACTTAGACAAACCCCAAGTTTCCCTTCAAATGGCTGAACATCAGTCATCTGATTCTAACACAGTCAAGAGGACACCAGATGGGCAAAGGAGTCCTTAGAAGAACTGGTTTACATCATGTGTTTCTGCCTCTCTAGCTCAAATATACTGCTTGAGATGATTTCCTATACTCAATTTATTTCCCCTAGTCTCTGATGATGAGTGGCCCTTTTCATTGCCAAGGTCACTCTCTTTTGTATTCCCTTGAGCCCATCTTATCCTCTTCTGTCCTCTCCAGCAGATTGCAACTTCAATCACTTTCAATGTCTTCCTTTCTGCTGGTTCCTTCCATTTTACTACCTTCAAATGTGCCCAAATCCTCCCCAACCATATAAAGCCTTTAATAGACCCCACTTTAATCTTTAATCTCTCCTTCCTTTCTCAGTCAAACTTCTAGAAAAAGCCACCAATGTTTGTTGCTTCAACTTCGTCTCCTCCTACGTCAACACAATGCAGCCTGGTTTCTGACCTCCTTGTTCCACTGAAACTGTTCTCTTCAAAGCTACCAATGACCAGTTTACCTGGATCTTCATTTTAGTGCTCATCCCTTTGGGTCTGCAGGGCTACACTGGATCCTGCTATCTACCTTCCCTTTTTGGAGTATTCTCTCTTCCCTAGGCTTTTGTGATACTTCTCTTTCCTGATTCTTCTCTTCCTAATCTTTTACCATTGTGAATATGAGATTAACTCTCCCTTGCCCATTTTTAGATTTAATCACCAGAAGCATATACACCCCACTCATCCTTAAGTGAGGGAGGTCCATGACCCATGACCCATGTGTGGCAGTCCTAAACAAAGCTTTAGCTGTAATTGGTCCACATAAAATAGAAGGAAGGCACAGGAAGTGATGAAAAGGAATGATCTTTAAAATGCCAAGAACTTCCTGCGACGTCTTTCACCTTGACCTTGATCCTGGAGGAGCTCTGGGGCTGAGGACTGCTTCTATTAGGACTACCACGTGAATGAGTGAAAAAGGCTAACTCCCTTCCCTGGCTTCCCTGGAGGTACTAGCCTCTGGAGGGACCCCTTGTCTTGGAGGAGGTCTTTTGGCTAAAACCTTTGTTAATTGACCCTTAGGTCCTCCGGCTGGGGCTTCTGGAGCTCTGCTGGAGTAAAGCCAGGGCTTGAGCAATAGTCTAGCTTGTTAAGCTAGATTTCTTACTCTGCCCTCTTTCTCATTTCTCTACTTTTACACTTTCCCTCCATTTTATAAATACATTGCTAAAAAATAATTTGGAATTGATTAATTCCTAGCGACCATACTCTTAAATAATCTAGTCCAACCCCTTACATTCTGCCCCTAACACCTGCGAATCATCCATTCCTCCTCTGCTTTTAACCATGGGTATTGCCCGACTCCTATAAAATCTACATAATTTCTCTTGGTAACCCCATCAGCTCTCATTAGTGTAATGATTAACTCTGCCAATGACTCACTGGTTAATAAATCCAGCCCACATTGCTTCCAGAAACTATAGTCCCAGGGTCACCAATCGCTTATTGCATTCTAACTGGATATCCTGGAAACAGCTCAACCTCATCTTTTCCTGAAAACTCTCTCCAGATACTGCTTCTGTGGGAGGCACTCCCATCCCCTGAAACTCCCAGGTCAATAACATTGGCATTAGCTCTGATTCTTCACCCTCTCACCCCATGCAGATGATCAGTTGCTAGATTTTACTGTTTCTACCTCCACAACATCTCATACCAACCAGCCTATCATATCATATCTCTCTACTAACACAAGTACTATCTTAGTTCAGGTCTTTACAGCCTCTTGCCTGGATTATCTCAGCAGCCTTCTTACCAGACTCCTGCCCCAAGTCCCTCTAACTTCAGTGCATTTTCCGAAGAAAAATCTGCCAACATTTTTCTTCAATGCAGATCTGACCATGTTACTCTTCTACTCAATGAAATCGAGTGGCTCCCTATTGCTTTTAGGATCAAACAGAATCTCCTGTTTTGTTTTTAAAACTTTCACACCTTGGTGCATCCTCTATTTTCTAGCCTTATTGCACATTATTCTCCACATCCTATAATCTGGGATCACCAAACTGGCCGGTTGGCTTCTCCCAAGCAATGCCCCATTTCCTCTCTTCATACCTTTGAACCAGTTATCCCCCATGTCAGGAATGCACTGACCCTGCTCTCCACTTCCCAGAATGCCTCTCTGCCTTCCAGACCCAGCACAAACACTGGTGAGGCCAAGGCTCTCCCAAATCCTTCAACTATTAGTCCCCCCCTCCTCTCAGGTGACTTTGCCCGTTACTTTGTACTTATGATTCTTCTAGCTTTGATTCTCTGTGGATTTCTCAGGTCCATGTTCTCTGCCCTGATAGAATGTGCCCTTGTCATCAGAGGCAACTTTGTTTCCTCAGCAGGAGCTTACTGATGGGGCGGGGGTGGGGTGGGGGGTGGGGGCGGGGAGGTCTCCCTCCCATAGGGAGCTGGGGCGAGGGCCTCACTGCCTTTAGCCTGAGACTTTAAGTTTTCAACCCCTCAGAGAATCAGAGATGTAAAGTAAACGTTTTCTTCTACAACTCCCTACCCCCAACACAGACACACACACTCACATATAGACTTACTGGTGCTGAAGCACATTGGAGCAAAGGGCAGGGTCCACCTTCTGCCAGCAGCCCAAGTGGGCCGCAGCTTTGTGGAGTAAGTCGCAGTAGTGTGCAGGCAGGAGGTGCTGGGTGAGGATCACCGAGGTGCTGATGGACACCAGCAGGAAGAGCTCACAGGACCAGCGCTTGTCATAGTAATGGGTGTTCTAGGGGAGGAGGTGACGATAAGAAGCCCTTGAGCCCCATCCTCTGAAGGCCTGACTCTTTCCCAGAACCCAGGCCTCCTCCGAAGGAGGAAGTCATCTTCCTATAGGATTTAGGGGAGAAGGGACTATGGAGATCATTTAGTATTTTCTTATTTACTAAATAAAGTGAAGCCCTAAGTAGGGAAAGAACTCACCCAAAGTCACAATGGTGGTAAAGCCTTCATTTCACTTAAGCTTTAAAGGTAGTGGTTGTTTACTTGTTCAGCTGTGTCTGACTCTTAGCATCCCCATGGACTCACTATGGGGTTTTCTTGGCAAAGTCACTGGAGGGGTTTGCCATTTCTTTCTCCATCCAAGGGATCTTTTTGTCAGGCAATTAGAGGTGAAGTAACTTGCTGAGGTAAGGTTTGAATTCAAATCTTCCTGACTAAGCCAGTGATGGTGAACCTTTTAGAGATCGAGTGCCTCCCCCTCCCCAAGGGTGGGGAAGTGAGGAATGTCCTTAGGCGCCTGTGGAGAGTCGAAGGGGAGCAGCTCCGCCTCGAGTCCCTCTGCCTTTCTGGTACTGAACTATGGCAGGTGACAGCACCCATGCCCTCTCTGACACACATGCCATTGGTTTGCTACCACAGCTAGGCCCAGTGCTCTAGATAATGAACCACTAGCTGCATCTAGAAGTAGAAAAGGGAAGACTCAGATCTAGGTCCCAGAATCAGAGCTGGAAGGGACCTTGGAGGCAGTCAATCTTTTTATAAAACCCTTCCCTTCCATCTTAGAATCAATACTGTGTACTGGTTCCAAGGCAGAAGAGAGGTAAGGGCTAGGCAATGGGGGATCACATAGCTAGGAAGTGTCTGAGGCTAGACTTGAACCTTCTATCTCCAGGTCTGGCTCTCTATTCACTGAGCCACCCAGCTGCCCCTTGTTAATGTAGTTCTTAAAATATGGTTCCCAGAACTGACTACAATACTGTACTCCTGTTGTGACCCAGACCAAGCACCCAGCCCTAGACCTTCTTCATTTAGCCCAAAGACTGCCTTAGCTTTCCTGGATAACTCTCCTTCCCCCTCTCCCTCTCCTACTCTCTTATAATAATAGTTTTTAAAAAGAAAAAGCTTCTGTGGAACTGATCCAAGCAACAAAAAATCCGATATAACATGCTGTGTTCCACACACTTCTCCACAAAGAAGCCTTCTAGGGTATCTTCTTTGTGCAGCTAGGCTGCACAATGGATAGAGGTCTGGGCCCGAGTTAAAATCTAGCCTCGGACCCTTACTAGCTTTGTGACCTTGGGCAAGTCACTAAAACTATTTCTGCCTCATTTTCCCCATCTGCAAAATGAGGATAATGATAATACCCACCTCCTAGGGCTATTGTTAGAATCAAATGAGGGAATCTACATACAGGGCTTTGCAAACCTTAAAGTCCTCTATGTCTCTATGTTGCCAGTTATTATTGTTATTCTTTTCCTCTGGGGCCATGCTTAGCCATTAAGAGTCCACAGCATTTGGTTTTGATTGATGTCACTCTTCCCACTTACAATGCTGTAGTCATTATGGATATTCCTTTACTGCTTCTGTTTATTTCTCTTTGCATCAGTTCAGAGAAGTCTTTCTATACTTCTCTGTATTCATCATGGTCATTGTTTGTTTTGTTTGTTTGCGGCATAGTAATAAATCCATTATGTTCAGGTACCACAAGTTATTTAACCATACCCCACATCTGATGAGTAGGAACAGCTAATGGTGCAGTGGATGGATCACTGGGCCTAGAGTCAGGAAGACCTGAGTTCAAATGTGCCTTAGCCACATTCTAGCTGTGTGACCTGGGCAAATCATTAAATTCTTTTTGCCTCAGTTTCCTCATCTGTTAAATGAGCTGGAGAAGAAAATGGCAAACCTCTCCATTGTCTTTTCCAAGAAACCTCCAAATAGGGTCATGAAGAATTGGACATGACTGAAACAACTGAACAATATTTGATGGGCATCTACTTTTGTTTCCAATTATCTACTACCATAAAAAATGCTATCAAAGATATTATGGTTTATCCAGAGGTTTCCTTTTTGTCACTGATCTCCCTGGTATATGCCTACTATCTGAGTATAGGTTTATTTTTTTCATAACTTCAAACTGTTTACAATAAAGGTTAAACCAACTTATGTCTCCACTAGGAATGCCTGTCTTTCTAGAAACTCTTCAAACTATTCCCAACTTCTGTCATTTTTGTCAGTTTTCAGGATGAGATAAAACCTGTTATTTTGATCTGTATTTTTCTTATTATTAGTAATTGGGAGCATTATTTCATATGAAGGTTGATAGTCTGCAATTCTTCTATTGAGAACTATTTGTTCATATCTGTCGATCAGTTATGTGCTAGATTATCAATCCCTCCAATGTTCACATTTTTTAAGCACCTATAAAGCACACTCAGGACTACTAAGCACTGGGGCTACAAAGGAAGGCCAAAGACAGCCCCTGCCCTGGAGGAGCTCACAGTTTAATGAGAAGACAGCGCACAGATAATTATGGAGATAATCAAGAGAGAAGGCATTAGAACTGAGGAGGATTGGGAAAAGTTTTGTAACAAGGTAGCATTTTAGTTGGGAAGTCAGGAAGTGAAGATGAAGGGGAGCATCCAGATATTTGGGACAGCCAGTAAAAATGCTCAGGCAGAAGATGAAGGTCTTGTCTGAGGAGCAGCAAAACCAGTGTTATTGGATAAAAGTGACATGGAGGCTTGCTCAGGTATAAGGTGTAAGAAGCCTAGAAAGGTATGTGTGTGCAGGTAATGATGAGCTCTGAATGCCAAAATGAGGACTTATTCTATTGGATGCTAGAAGTGATAGGGTGCCACTGGACATGGGCAGTCAGGATGGTCACTCTGACAGCTGGGTGAAAGATGCCCTGGAGCAGGGGCAGACATGGGGCAGGCAAACCTGCCAGTAGACACTGTAATAATCCAGCAATGCAGTAAGTATAGGCTGTATCAGAGAGGTGGCAGTGTCAGAGGATAGAAAGGAGCACACTCTGAGACAGGCTACAAAGCTAAAATCAATCACCTTTGTAAACAGACTGGATATGGGACTTATAAAAGTATAAGGAGTTCCCTCATCTTGGTTCAGGATGATACCTCAGTTTCAAGTCTGGCAGGATAGTGGTACCTTCAACAGTAAGAGGGGAGTTAGGAAGATAAGGGTTTAGGATGAATGGGAAATGAATTCAGGTCTGGATAGGGTGACTTTAAGATGTTGATGACAAATCAAATTTGAGATGTCCTAGAGACAACTGGAGATTCAAGGCAGGGGGTAAGAAGAGAGGACATGGCTGGATACACAGATTTAAGAATCATCAGGATAGGATGATAATTAAACTCATGGGCGCTGAGATCACCAAGTGAAATAGCCCCTTGTCTTCTATATTTCGATTAGGTGTCTATGTATTTTGTATCAGCTCCTTATCAGAGATTTAATACAAAGATTTTCTTTCCCCTTCATTTATTATTGACTTTTTTTTTGGTTCTTCTCCTTGTGAAACTTGACTTTGTTAAGTTCAAAGTTATGATTTACACATTGATCCCTACCTAAATTCCACCTTATTCAAATCAGCAGAAAGTTCTGGCCTGTCTGATCAACTTGAATCCTGACTTTTGGACAAAGAATTGGATACATTCTCTTGGCTTCCTGTCATCTACAATCTGATAGAGCATCCATCATATACATATACATATACATACACATGTATATATATATATATATACATATATATACACACACACACACATACATACACACACACAACACCTTTTTCCAAGTTACTGATGCAAATGTTAAATGGGGGTGGGGGCAGCTAGTTGTTTGAAAGCCAGACTTAGAGACAGGAGGTCCCAGGTTCAAATCTGGCCTCAGACACTTCCCAGCTGTGTGATCCTGGACAAGTCACAGTATTGATTCTAAGACAGAAGGTAGTTGTAAAAAAAAGAAAAAGGAATATTAACAGCCTAGGGTCAAGTACAAGATCTCTAAGGCACTCTACCTAAAGACTTTTCTTTCAAGATTATACAGAACTGCTAATAATTCATCTACGTGTTCCATTATTCAACTAATTCTGAAAACCTATTATCATTTATCAATACAAATCTGAGATACCAAGATAACCTGACAATGGATTGATATCCTTTGCAGAAAAAGCCCTAAAAATAAATGAGAGGGGAAGAAAAGGGGGCACCTTTCAGCATCTATAGCTGGGGGAAAGTTCATAAGCAAACAAGGGACCAGAAGATGTCACAAAAGACAAAACAGACAATTTTAACTTCATAGAATTACAAAAGCTTTTGTGAGCAGAACCAATGAAACTAGAAGAAAAATGTGTTGAGAAAAAAAATTTTTTTTCAAATATCTGCAATAAAAATCTGACATCTAAAGCATATTAAGGAGTGACAGATATCTGACTGAAAGCTATTTACTGTGTTACAAACATCAAGAACCCTATGAAAAATGCCATAAATCACTAATAATCAAAGAAATGCAAGTAAAAACAATTCTATTTCACCTTATATCCAGAAAACTGGCAAAAAAGAAAAGCCATCAGCATTGAAGAAATTGTCTGGAGACAAATATCCTAATGCACTCTTGGTGGAGCTTGGAACAAGGTCTCAATGATTTGGAAGACTATGGAATTATGGAAGAAGGATCACTAAGATGGGACTTGGTGATCCCACAACTGGGTCCCAGAGGTCAATAACAAAAAGGGCCCAGGAACACAAAATATTCATAGCAGAGCTCACTCTGTCGTATCAACAACTGGGTACCTACCCATTAATTGGGGAATAGTTGAACAAACTGACATTTTGGTGCAAAAGAGGAATATTACTGTACAATGAGAAACAAATATGAGAAATTTAAAGAAAGGTGGGAAAATGTGCATGAATTGATTCAGAGCAAAGAAAGTACAACTAAGAGACCAGTAGAAGATGGACTAGAATAATATAAATAAAAACAGCTTGTAAATTTTTCAGAACTCAGCTGAACTGAAATGGCCAATCTGGAGCCAGGAGAACAGATAATGACATACATATCTTTCAAGAGACTGAGGCCTCTTCATGTGGAATGCTGTGATAAAGGCGCTTTGCTGGTTGATTTCTGTTCAAATTTTTGCTGATTACAAGAAATTATGGGGGGGAGGGGATATGACACTAGAAAATGAAATTATGTGGTTAAGTGGAAAGAATACTACATTTGGAACGCTAAACTTGGAGTCTCTGGACCTGAGTTAAAATCCCCAGCTCTGCCACTTAAAACCTGGTACCTTGGGCAAATCACTACTTATACTCTTTGGGCCTCATTTATAAAATGAAGAGCAGCTTAGATTAAATGATCTCTAAGGTCCCTTCTAGCTCTACATTTATGATTCTGATTGAGATGTTACCAACAGAAGCCATCAATAAGAGAGCATGAAGAGGGCAGTTAGGTGGCTCAGTAGATTGAGAGCCAGACCTAGAGACAGGAGGCCCCAGATTCAAATCTGGCCTCAGATACTTCCTACCTGTGTGACTCTGGACAAATCACCTAACCCCCAAAGCCTAGCCCTTACCACTCTTCTACCTTGGAACTAGTACACAATATTGATTCTAAGATGAAAGGTAAGGGTTTTTAAAAAAGAGAGAGAACATTAGAGACCTTGACAAATGCCTTATAGAAATCTAGGTAGAAAGTTTTTCTCATCTGGTTAATCTAGTCAAAAAAGGAATGAAGACTAGAGTTGTCTGATATGACCATATCAGTTTCTATCTCAACAAGGGAGAGAGAAAGCTGGATCTGGAGGTAGCAGAGTCCTGGGTTCACTAGCTGTGTGCTGTTGCCTGTCAGGGTCAATAATTCCTTTCTGGGAGCCTCAGTTTTCTCCTCACAGATTGGTTGTGAGGAAAGTGCTTTGGAAATCTGGAAAGGCTCCCAAACTAGAAAGGCAGCGCCCTAAATAGAGACCAGATGCTGCTCAGAGTAGAGACAGCCCAGGGAGGTGCATTCCACACACACGGGGAGAGGGAATTCTCCCACTGCAGCTGGTATAAGGAAGAGGGGGGGAAGCACTTGATGTCCACAGTTGCACTTACCTTCACAAACCAGACAGGCACGAAGGCCACATAGTAGGCGCTGAGCATGGAGCTAACTAATACCTCCTTCATGCGCCAGTTGAAGTCCATCTTGAGGAATTCCACCTCGTTGCGGATGAGATCAGGGGAGAGGCAGCAGGCATGGGTGGGCATGGCCTCAGCACCATACAGTTGCTGCGTGTGCTGCTTCCAAGTCTCTTTCAGAACCGTCAGGTAGTCTCGGCCTCGTGAAGGAGGGCTGCTCCCACTGCCGCCTGCCTCCCGAGGACCAATGTTGGCCACCTGGGTGAAGAGGCTCGTTTTTCGGAAGTCATAGTTTAGCTGCAGGAATGGGATATACATTCCAAACCTGGGATGGGAAGGAGGAGAGGAGATTGTGGGGAGAACCAGCATTGTACGGGTGGGAGGGACCTTAGGGCCCACTTAATCCTAAACATTTATTTTACAAATTAGGAAACTAAAGATCTAAAATGGGAAGGGGGCTGGCCCAACATCATACTATGAAATAAGGCTCATGAGTGTGGGGCCCACATTATCTATCTTCAAGTAATAACAAGAGCTGATATTTATAAAGGTTCTTAAAGTTTGCAAAGCATTTCCCCCCTCCCCTAAATATCAACATTTTGGTTTATTGGGTTTATTCACGTTCTTTCTTGCTCCCCACCTTGAAGTTTCTGGGTCCTTCCAAGGAGACCTGCAACCCCCATAAAGAGGGTGATGACCTCTTTTTATCTGCCTCATTTTATCCTCACAAAACCCCTGTGAGTCCAAGGTCCTGCCTCCTTCCAAGGATTTCCCTTCTAACTCTTTTATCACCCCTTTCCAACCTCTATCACTGTTGGGGTCATAGATAGTGATCTGCTAGGGGTCTTGGAGGCCTTTCTGAGTCTCAACTTGGATCTCTAGTCAATGGACAGAACACTCTAAAAGAGCCCCCGGAGGGAGACTGAGGGCTAGGAAGGGGGAAAGGGTCACTCACGGGTAACAGAGGAACAGGAGATTAAGGAAGGAGTAGGTCCTGAAGAGATGGATGATTGAGCGGCACAGGCTCCACCCTGTCCCAGTGAGGACTGCAAAGCGTGTAATGACCAAGAAGACGGAGCGTGGGAGGGAGACCTTGCTGCTCTGAGAAGCCTGGGAAGTAGGAGCAGAGAAGGCATTCTCATCAGTAAGGATGCCTCTCACAGTGCTGCCCGGCCTCTCTATGTCTGGGAGTATATCTTATTGTTTTTCATCTTCCCTGCTTTTGAATATCTCATGATCCCATACCAAAGGAATCAGGAAAAGAAGGAAAGTAGGCTATCTCCAGGCCCTTTAACTTGATCACAGTATTTAGGAGCCTCAGAGAGATCTATTCTGGGTTAGACTCTTTCAAAGGCAGGGAAATATGAGACCAGAGTGATTAAGTGAATTCATCAAATGCTAACAAGAAGAAGAGTCAAGATTTGAACCAGTCCCAGCAGGAGAGGGAGAGAACCTGGCTGGAACCACAAGAGGAAGTGGGTAAAACCAGGCTTTGGAGAAGTGTCTCAGGGTGGAGAGGGGTGGCAAGGACTGAGGTAGTTACCTGGAAAACACATTCACCACCAGGGTTGGGGGTGGGGGGTTTAGAGGAAGAGAATAGATCAGAACATGGAGATGGGCAACAGAGGTCCCCACCCTTTGCAGAGCAATCACCTCCTTCACGATGGCCCCGATGAGTCTTCGACCCAGCACCAAGGTGGTGACGGCCAGCACATTGAAGTCAATCAGATGGAAGTTCTGTGGGTACAGAAGCCTGATGGTCATAAAGGGCAGTGCCTGGAGTCCTCCTCCCCACCCCCTAACTCCCATTTACAAAATTGTTTAAAGCTTGCAAGATGCTTCCCTCCCAAGCACCCTATAAAGTAGGTACTATACACTTTGCTCCAGGGGTAAAATCATAGAAAAAAGTTCTATAGTTAGAAAGATCTAAGTGATTATCAAGGTTATTTCCCTTATTTTACTTTTAAAATTTAGTTTAAATTTTTAAAAAACCCTTGCTTCTGTCTTAAGAGTTAATACCAAGTATTGGTTCCTAGGTAGAAGAGAAGTAAGGGCTAGGCAACTGGGGTAAAGTGACTTACCCAGGATCAAATAGCTAATAAGTGTCTAAGGTCAGATTTGAACTCAGAAACTATTATCATCTCTATGCCTGGCGCTCTATCCACTGTGCCACCTTCCCTCATTTTATTTAAAAAAAAAAAGTCTGATACCCAGACTCCCTCTGCCAAAGGTCATATGACAAATCAGTATAGAGAAGTGTGTAGTGAAGTCCTAGTGTAGGGTCAAGTTTCTAGACTTTGGGTTCAAGGATCTTTGGCCATACATTGCTTGGAGGCTCATTTTTCCCACCTGTCAGATGGCAGCCAAAGCTGTCCTAATCATCTCCTAGAAATGGGCTGAGGATACAGTGGGATCAAGTGAAAAAGGACACAAAATGTACTCTACAGAGCTCTGGTCCTTACACAACTCCCTACACAGGTTCCGTGTCAGTGAGCTACATGGAATGTCAGGGCTGAAACGGCTCTTGGGTATAATTTTGTCCAAGTCCTTCATTTTTCAGAGGATACTGAGGTAGGGTAACAGTATCAGCCTTCAGCTTGGAGTGAGGGAAGAAGCATAGAACCAGAGAAGTGGGGACTACAGTGTTTTGGTTCCCAAGAAGTTAGTTAATGGTAGTGGAGAAGGAATGCTGAGACTCCAGGCAGGACATCAGAGGCAAGCAGGAACCTACCAGGGAGGTGTGTGATGGAGGGTGAGAAGGCGGGTACCACCATACGGTCTTGTAGATGTTGATGTAGTGGACGAAGAGAGCCACAAGGTGGCAGAAGAAGAGCTGCAGTTCAAACAGGATGCTTGGCTGGACAGGCAGCTCTGGGATCTTGCAATGCCTCAGGGGGATCACTGTCTGAGTAGCCAGTGGAGGACTGGAGAGGCCTGTGCCTGAGCTGCTCCTGAGGGGGGCAACATCAGGGAGGGGTGACATGGGAACCGTGGTCTTTGGAGAGAAGAATGGCAAGGGGGCCAGTTGGGGGAAAGCTAGGGGAAAAGTTATCCCTGCGTGCAAAACAGCCCTAAAAGACTGCACAGGGAAGGAAGGAAGGAAGTAAATAAGTATCTATTAAGTGCATACTACATGCCAGACACCTTACAAATATCATTTCTTCTCATCCTCACAACAACCCTGGTAGGAACTGAGTCAGAGAGCAAATAAGTTATTTTTTCAGAAGTGACTAAGGCCAGATTTGAATTGAGGTTTTCCTGATTTCAGGACTAGGGCTCTCTCTATCCTGAAACTTGCTCCTCCCTCTGACTTCTCTATTTGTCTGTAATATGATTATTCATTCATCTAGTCCCACACATTCAAAACCTTAGGGTTATATCTTACTTTGTTCCCTCCCCTTCTCCATCAAATCAGATACCAAATCTTTTCAAATCTACTCCCACATATTTCACATCCATCCCCTGCCCCTATTCATTCTTCTGCCACTCTACTTACAGGTTCTTTATAAGAGTGCCTAGCACTCTTATAGTCTTTAATAAATATTTAGGTATTTAATAAATATTTATTGATTAATTATGACCACCCACCCACCCAGGAGACTTGCAATGGAATTCTTAGTCTTCCCACTGACACAATAAGTTTTCTTATAGACACATCTGGCCAGATCATTCCTGCTGAAAACTCTGTGGTGAGCTCCTTATCTTCTACCCAGGGAAGTCTGAATTCCTGGCCCCTCCACAATACAGCACCTCTGCTTTTCTTAGCCCTTATATTTACTCCCCTCCAAGGGTGTATAAGTCATGACATATGATCATTATTCATACCCTCAAAACTCCACGTTCTCAGTCTCTTTGGTTGAAATATGACCCCCCCCCCCCCAATCCATACTTTGTGTCTGGAATGGATACTAAGTATTGATTCTAAGGCAGAAATGGAGTAAGGGCTAGGCAAATGGAGTTGGGTGACTTGTTCAGGATCACACAGCTAGGAGTTATCTGAGGCCAAACTTGAACCCAGCTCCTCTTGACTCCAGGCCTGGCTCTCAATCCAATGTGCTACCCTAGCTGCCTCAGTTCCTCTTTCTCTTACCATGTACTTAATTCCTACTGATGTTTTAAAATCCAATTCATAACATATTTCCTCCAGTAAATATTCTATGATTCTGCTGACAAGGATCATCTCCACCTCTTTAATGCACTTAACATGTTATCCTGTATGTTGTGAGCTCTTCAAAAGCAGCGAATCTGACCTTTAGCATTCTGCCTCTCTCACCAGGCTCTATGTACCAAGTGAGAGAGAGAAGTTGCCAGAAATAGCCGGCGTGACAGAAACAATATATCAAATGAGATGATCATTGTAAAGTACTTGGCGCAATATAATGTTATATATATATGTACATATACATATACCTGTTATATATAAATGTTAGTTATAATTATCCGAAAGATAAGAATAGTTCCTTCCTCGGGCGGGCCCTGGGGATCAGGGGGAACCACTTCGACCCTTGGACCCCCAACACCTCGAAGTCCAGGGGCGACACAAAGGGGGTGGCTCACCTAGCCCTGGAGCGGACGCCCGTGACCGAAGAACTGGAGGCGTGCCCAGGTCCGCCGCTCGGACCCGTCTCACAGAGTGGGTTTCGGCAGTAGGACGTCCTGTTGGGGCCTCTCCGTCCTCCTGTGCCCCCAAACACAGGGGAGTACCATGAGTCACCACAGAGAGAAGCCCGGAAAGTACCGGTGGGCCACCACCAAAGCAGTAGGGGAAGTCTGTGGGGTAACCCCGCCCCCTAGAAACACTAGCGTTGAAACCACGCCCCTCGCCGAGGCCCCGCCCTACCCGGAGGCCAGCCTACCTCCTTTTGCCTCCGGGAGTACAGAGGCTCCGCCCCCACCGCAACGCTCCTATTCTAGGCCCCGCCCAATCCCTGTCTCAGCTCCACTCCCAGAAAGGAGGCGCGCGCCCCCCTCCCTTCTTTCCCCACCCCTCCCCTTTTCTTTCCTCTCCCGACACCCGGCGCGAGACTCGAGTCTGAGGAGGGCGGTGGTTCGGTGTTCCAATTACCCGGGGTCCACATCTCCGCTCAGGCCGGCCCCAGCCTAGTCTAACCGAGCCCGGTCCATTGCGCCCCGGTTCGGCTTCACTCACCCATCTCCTCCCCCGGCGCTCCCCTCGCCGCCGCCGCCGCCGCCGCCGCCGCCGCTCTTGCGGACAATATGTCGGCGGCGACGGCGGCCGGGAGGGGACAAACCACCGCAACCCCGTGCCTGGGCCTAAGGCGCGCGCTCTGGCCCCGCGCGGATGCCTCATTTGCATAGCAAAGAGGGAGGGAGGAGAGGCGGGGGCGCGCTTTAAAGGGGCCGCCGCGAGGCTAGCAGGTGTCGGTTTCTTTCCTTTCCCTCTCCACAAGCCCCAAAGGCAGAGTCCTTAGCGACCACATTCCAACCCTCTTCTTTTACAAAGGGTCAAACAAGACTGTCCTAGAGTTCTCGTCTCACACCCCGTGTAACCTAGGCAAAGTCCTCCCTTTCTTCTCCCCTCCCCCCAGGTCTCAATTTCTCCTCTCTGAAAACCTAGAGTGTTGGTCTCTAGATGCAGACAATCTAAATATTCTATCAGCTCTTAATCTAACGTTCTGAGAGATCGTGCCCAAGGTCACAAGGAAGGTTACTGGCTGAGAGGACTAGAACCTAGATCTTCTGCCTCCCAGCTTAAGTTCTTGCCACTGCTTCACCCCCTCTAAGATTCCGTATTGCCATTCTGCAAAGAAGAGTCCCCACTCCTTCCCTTCCCCCATCATTAGGGAACCGGGTCTAAGCTTTTGGATCCCACTCTCAAGAACTTGGGGTTTTCAAATATTTTACTATCTTAATGTAATTGGTTTCCTTTGTAATTTTATGTATTTTATTTTATGCATTTAACAACATCATTCTAAGAAGGAGGTCCTTGACACACCAGATTGCTAGAGGCTAAGAATAAGAACCCTTCTCTGCCTTTCAGAACTTTAGATGGTCTCAGAGGTCATCTAGCCCAGGAAATCTACAGCAGTCCCAACAGATGCAGCTTTTGTTTGAATACCTCCAGTGAAAGGGAACTATCTTATGAGGTACCATATTCCCTGGTTGCACAATTATGTTTGTTATAAAGTTCTGAAACCTTTGTCCCTCCCTATACTTTGGCCCTTTGAGTCTCCTTTAAAGTCACAAATTAATGAATGTCTGCTCCCTCTTTTATGTCAGAAGTCTTCTCCATTCCAAATGAAACATGCATACAATGTTCTTTCAACTGAAGGTGGAAGGTTTACCCTCAACAGCTGGATCACCTTTCTCTTGGATACACTGGACTTTTCCCAATGGCCTTCTTCGAATATGGCACCCTGAATGAGGCCCAGTGTTCTAGAAGCTCTTCTTCAACATGACACCAAAAAAGCAGCCCAAGAGTCATAAAATGATACACTGAGGGCTAACAGAACACCTATCTACCCAATCTACAGTTAGCATCTGTAGTGATGCTCCTCTAATGCCATTTTTCTTTTGTCCCTCAGCTCCCTCCTCTGGGGCAGTAAGACTTACCTCTTCCTTCTTCTGAAATCACATCCCTAGGTCTCCTGGGAAGTAGCAGTGGGGAGAAGTGACCAGTCAGTCACCTCAGCCACCCAGATACCAGTGTCATAGGAAGAGGACTATGACCTCAACTATGCTTCCCTTCAGGATTTCCCTTAGGAAGAATCCCAGAGAGGCAAAGCCAAAAATTTTAAAACCCCAAGTTCTTGAGAGCCCAAGTTAAGAGGCCCAGTTCAAAGGCTCAGACTCTGTTCCCTAATGATGGGGAGAATCTCCTTTGCAGAATGGCAATACAGAATCTTAGAGGGGGTGATGCAGTGGCATGAACTCAAGCCTGGGAGGCAGAAGATCTAGGTTCTAGGTCCCATAGAAGAGAAGTTAATGTTCAAGCTCTCAACTCCAGGAGCTACCCTTCAAAGTAAGATATGCCAACCACATATATGGCACTTGAGGCTCAAGCCCTGACTAGATAGTTAGGGCTGGGGTCATTTAGGAGGAGAATGTTAGGGTTTGGGAAGAGACCTTAGATATCATCTTTGCCGATTCCCTTGTCATATGGAGGCTGAGAGGAAGCAATTCTTTCAGGGACACACAGGGAGTACAGGATAGAGTTGGGGGTCAGGTTTCTGACTCCAAATTTGGGGATTTTCATTTATCCTCTTCTCAGAATCAAGGATAGAAGACAGCAAGAGACCTGGTCCTTGATACTTCCCCAAGAGTGCTTTGGAGGAGGTCCAAAGGGGTACCAGGGGCCTCCTCTTGACATAAGGAATTGTCTCGGTGCTGGGCCTCTTACATTTTTCTTCAAATGCCTCACCACATATATAACATGCTCATCACCAGCCACCTTCAATGGCTCTGGGTTTCTTCACCTTCATCTCTCAGGGGCTCCTTAGATCTAGATCCCAAACCAGAGCAAAGGAGCTGGGAAGCAAAAAGGCCATTCCAGGAATGCCCAGTAGTCTGATTTGGTTACAGTAGAAAGTATAATAAAGATTGAAATAGGTCTTAAGATTCATCTAGCAGTCTGTGTAAGGAGGATTCGCTGGAAAAGAATCTGGAATTCAATCTCTTGGGAACTATTGCAAAACCAATAGCTTAACTAGTTTTTCTGCCCGTAGTCAGTCTCTCTGCTTCTTACTCAGAACAATTCCTCTTATACACAGATCTGATACTTTACTTCTCCAAAATCCTTAGGTGTTCCCCCTTGCTCACAGGCCTAAGTAGTCTGGCATTCAAGCATGTCTGCAATCTGCCTTGACATCTTTTTGCACCTTATCTCCCATAACTCTACTTTTCACATTCTGTGCTCCAGTCAAACAGGACTGTTCTCAATGTCTTGCACTAATCTTTTGAAGGGGTATAAAGGGTTATCTGGATCTTTCTTGTCTCTCCACATGCCTTCAGACTTGGAATTCACTAGCCCCGGTTTACCTACTGGAATCCTTCCTCATGAAACATATTACTTGTTCCAATAAGTCTCCTCTGAGCCTCCCCAATTAAAAGTGATCCTTCCCTTTTGGAATGTCTCATGCCACTCTGATATACTGAACAAATGTCAGAACTGGCCTGGATCATAGAGATAATCCAACCCAATGAGGTGAGTTAAGTGACTTGTCTTATTCTGGGGTTTGAATTCAGGTCTCAACTCCCACTATAGTACCCTTCCCCTTATACCACCTAACCTTAGTCAGAAGATTGGAAACGACTTGAGGACAATAAACATTTAAACGCTTCTTACACTGTGTGCAAAGCATGGTACTGGGCCCTGGGGATACATAATGACCAAATGGACAGATCTTACCCTTAAAGAACTTACATCTACTAGCTGATAAAAGATGCAAATACATTCAATGTTAATACAAAGTAATTTCTAGATGGAGAATACAATAGGTTTATTAAATGTGTTTAATTGAACTGAGGCAAGGAGGTCAGATAGCCTAAGAACAGAACTAAGAAAAAGGTGATGACCTGCAGAAGAGGTAGGGTACGAAACTGTGGCATCTATGCAGAATATTTTCTTGTTCAGTCGTGTTTGACTCTTTGTGACCCATTTGGGGTCATTTTGGCAAAGATACTGGGAATGACTTGCCATTTCCTCCTCCAGCTCATTTGATAGATGAGAAAACGGAGGCAAATAGGGTTGTGACTTGCCCAGGCCATTTTAATTCAGACGGATCTTCGTGACTCCGGGCCCCACTCTATCCACTGCACCACTTAGCTGCCCATGTAGCATCCCCAGGATGTGATAAGTGAGAGCCTGCGAACAGAGGGGAATTGGACCCTAAGTGCTGGTTACTGGAGCATCTCTTCTCCCTTCAGAGGACATGTTTGTGAAGGGCAAAGCCAACCTCGTGTAGAGCACAGGCTGGCCACCAGGGGGCAGTGCGTAACCAGAAATTGTCCCCCCTGGCCCCACCCCTTCACACCCATTGAGTCACCTTACTCCAGAGCTTCCTTTGCCTGCTAGGATGCTAAAGAGAAGGCCCAGCTTTTTAGGGTGTTGGCTCACTGGCTCTGTCTTCTAACACGCAGGACTTACCTTCTGCCCACATCTAACCACAGTACTCATCTACATCGAGGCCAGGGAGGGGAGCTCGGGTCAGGATCAGCGGGCCTCTACATCCAGATAGGAAGGGTCCATGGAAGCAGGGAAGGATGCCCTTAGGGGCGTAGCATCATTTATTATTTCCCCCTGAAAGGCCCAAGGTAGCAAAACTCCTAGCAAACCCAGGCCCCTGGAAGAACTGAGTCAGAAGGCCCAGGGCCCAACCGAGAGATGTGGCCATGCAGAAGGAAGCAGGCCCAAAGGCAAGACGGAAGCAGCTTGCTTTGAAGTCTGAGTGTTCTCTGGCCTTCCACACTTCCTGCACCAACCCTGAGGGCTGGGCGCAATGCCCGGGAAAGCATGATGGAATTTGGGGTCTGGGTCCTGGCTCAAATGCCAGCCCAACTCTCACAGCCTCTGTGCCTGGGCCTCTTCCCCTTTCCTCGCTCGCAGATAGGGAAAATGAACTGCCTGCTTTGGCTGGACCTTCCTAAGAAATTCAGTGAGGAAGGCTAAAAAAAGGGGAGTTGCTGACCTCTTCCCAATACAGGGAAATACAGATGCCCAAACTCTGTGACTTCATTCTCCATTGAGGATGTGTCAGACACAACTGACCCCAGGTCTTCCCAAATCAGCCGGCCCACCAGCCCACCAAGGGAGCTGGCCCAAGCGTAGGGCTGGTGCTGGGGGGCAAAAGTTAAGCCTGAGAGGTGCTCATTCCTCCTTCCTCACTGCCACAGCTGGTCCCAGCTTTGGCAATCCCAGATGCTCTGGGGGCCCCCCAAGGGGGCCGAAGCAACAAGCAACAGTGGCAGGAAACAGTAGGCTTGGGGCCAAAACTATTCCCAGAATGCCCGCCCCCCAGGGGGCTGGCCCACCTGCAAAAACAAGAGCGGAGGGCTCCCCGATGGGGAGGGATCTGCCATTCTACTTCTGGGCCCAGGCCCAGGGGCAGCTGGGAAGGAGCTCGCCCCCTCCCCCACAGCTCATCACCCTGGCAACGCCCTGAGAAAGCCTGAGCTGAAATATTTATGGCTCAGTAACATCCCCAGACTCACTCTTGCGGCAAGGGGGGTGGGGTGGGGGTGTGGAAGAGGCAGCCAGCTCCTCCCTCCCTCCCTTATTCCTGATAGTTAAAGGGGTCCATTAACACAGCTTAGTGATGCTGCTACGTTCCTGGGGATCCAGGGTCGGGACTTCCTGGGACCCTAGCAGCAGGCAGATCCCAAGAGAAAGGGCAGGACAGAGAGGGTTATTTACTGTCACTATTAATTTTCCTCATCTATAACACACGGGGCTAAGACTTTCAATGTCTCTCTTCCAAGGCTGTATTGATAAATCTTAAGAAAAATGGGATTTATCATTGGATTAAAGTTGGGGATGTAAAATATAAATTGGGGACATCCACGGGGCTTAGTGGATAGTCCTGGATTCAAATCTCACCCCAGACATTTATTTCCTGGCTGGGTGACCCTGGGCAAGTCCCTCAATCTCAATTGCCTAGCCCCTGCCCTTCAGTCTTAAGAGTTGTTACTAAGACACAATGGTTGTCTGTATTCCTAGCTCCAACGATGACACAAAACAGATGTTTAATACATGCGTGAATGAAAGGAGGAGCCCATTCTGAACCTCAATTCCTTTTGTAAAATAGAGATATTTGAACTATCCATTTCATACAGCTATCATACAGCCACTGTAAAGCCTTTCATAAGGCTGCTACATAATGGTGAATGACCATGAGGAGTGGCCAACAGATCCCTGGCCCAGAGGGGTGAAGGGTAACCATCTTCCCAACCGGTCATGAGGTGAAATTCTTCTAGTGTCAACTGCCTCCCCTCCATTTCCAGAGGCCAAGCTGTAACCCGATCCTTCTGCAACCAAATTCCCACCTGCTAAGGGAGCTGGCACAGGCCCCAGGGCCTCTTCTATAAGGGGAGCTCTGGGCCCAACAGATGGGGGAGAAGGGCCTGGGGAACCAGGCTCAAACTGTGAGGATAAGTTTAACAGTGAATTCACTCTAGGATGTCCAGTCACCACGAAACCATGACGTCCAACGCTAGTAGAAAAAGCAGATTATGGCCTGTCAGGATCAAGAGTTAAAGGATCCCTTAGAGATCACGACATAAATGGGTGATTTAGCCAAGGTCATTCATTTTTGGAACTCGGATTCCAAACCTGGTCTTCAAGTTTTCAAAATCTAATGTTACTAGACCCAATGGTCTCAGGACTGGTTAAATCCCATTTTTATATTGTGTTGGCTTTTTGTTTTTTAACTTTAGTATCTGAAACAGAAGAGTGGCAAGGGCTAGGCATTGGGGGTGAAGTGACTTGCCCAGGGTGACACAGCTAGGAAGTAGTTGAGGCCAGATTTAAAGCCAGGCCTTCCTGACTCCAGGGCTGGTGCTTTGTATTTAAAGTTTATAGTGCTACTACCATAACATGCTAATACAATTTATCATGGTAGGAAAAGGTCTGACTTTGGAGTCCCTGCCATGCTAATTCTGAGGGCAAATCCTGAACCT
Organism: Monodelphis domestica; assembly: GCF_027887165.1. Classification (NCBI taxonomy): domain Eukaryota; kingdom Metazoa; phylum Chordata; class Mammalia; order Didelphimorphia; family Didelphidae; genus Monodelphis; species Monodelphis domestica. The sequence goes on along the minus strand of NC_077230.1, from coordinate 368,745,886 downwards.
TCCTGGGCTTACAGGATTATAGATTTCAAGGTAGAAGAGGCCTCTGGGCATCTAGTCCCATCCTCTCCATTTAAAGATGAGGAAATCAAGAGGCCTAAGAGATATTCTGGGACTTACCTAGGGTCACCTAAATAGTAGGGAGCAAAGCTAGGCTTATTTTTCAATCCCCTGTCAAATGGGATGGGGGTGTGTGTGAGATAGATTGGATCCCCCTCCCCCTACTGTAAGGCATCCTTCTATCCCCTTCTTTAGTTTCAGGGCCACAAACTAGATGCCCAGGTTCCCCACTTCAGCTTCCCAACCCTACAGGGACAGGCCTACATGTACATACATAGCACTGTATGTGTATACCCAGGCTGCTGCTGATACATTATATACCACTGCCAAAAGGATCAGCCCTCCTGGGTCAAGGAAGTGAATGTGGAAACCCAAAGGGCTCATGGCAGCATGGCAGAGTGGAAAGAGGGTGAGATTTAGAAACACACAAGGCTTGGGTTCAAATTCATCCTTTGGTACTTATTTGTGGGAGACTGAGCAACTTATTGGATTTTCCTATCTATAAAATGGGTGGATTGAAACAGCTCTCTGAAGTAAAAAAAATTATAATCTGGACCACGAAGGGACCTCAAGAGTCACCACCTGGTCTAAAACCTCATTTTACAGATTAGGAGACAGGCTCAAGGGAAGTGACTTGCCCATGGTCAAAAGGCTAGCAGTTTCTAAATCTCCCCTAACTCTGAATCCTATAATTTAAGCTAGGCAAAGTGGGATCCAAGTCCTTTCCTGAAGCCCAAAGGAAAGCTGGGAAGGAGGCAGGTCCCTCCTTGGCAATGGCTAGAGGCTGGATGAGCATGGAGAAGAGACGTGTGGCAGCACCAGCATGGTTTATTCAACATTCGGAAGCCTCAGAGGCAGTGCTGATTACACTGGGACCGCTCATTCTCTCCTCCTGGCAGCTTTCTGGGGAAAATGCTCCCATGCAACGGGTCCTCAACACTGATTCTGACCCAAGCCCTAACGCCTCCAGGGGTGATCTGACCGACGTCTAGAAGGGGATGCAAGCTGGGAGGGGTTCCACACTCAGGCATATCAGGTGCCACCGGCCAGAGGCGGCTGCCCTCTCAGTCGTCCGCGGCAGGGCCTGGCGGGTGGGAGGGCGGGCTGTTCTAGATCTGGCCGTGCAGCAGCACCTGGCGTTCTCCTACTCCCCAAGAAAGGACTCCGCTTCCTGCCAACACACAAGACAAGAAATTGGTGAAAACATCCGTTTCCCCCACTTTGGCTCAGCAGGAACCAAAAGTCACTCATTTCCCAGCCCAGAACAGGCCTTCACACACCCCAGGTGCCAGGTGAGTTTGCTATCATGCCAATAGCGGGTCTCACTGGCCTGGCACCTTTAGAAGCCCTCTGGAGCACAGGTATCGTCACCTCCCACTTACAGATGAGCTCGGTCAAAAGGACCTGATGCAGGTGCTGTCACACTGACCAGGCCTCCCAGCATTCTTTCCACTCCCTTCCCAGTCTTTCTTTTTTAAACTCTTAAGTTCTGTCTTAGAATAGATACCGAGTATCAGTTCCAAGTCAGAAGAGCGGTATGGGCTAGGCAATGGGGGCTGTGACTTAGAAGTGTCTGAGGCCAAATTTGAATCCTCTCAGCCTGGCTTTCAGTCCAAAGAGCTCCTACCATCCCAGACATCTCACACCTTAATCCTTTTTCCTTTGTCTCCAATCTGGTGACCTCGATGTCCTCGTTCCATGCACACAATACTCCCATCTCCCAGTGGGGCATTTCCCTGGCTCTCCCTCATGGCCTCCCTTGGGGGTTGGCCCTTCCCAGGCCTCCTTCACGATGAGGTCATCTCCGCCTGATGCTGCAGACATCTTGCTGGTACAAGGCCCAGGGAGCCCCTCTCCTGAGGCCCAGGGCCGTTTCTGCCTTTCTTTTGTAACTCCTGTGCTTTGTGTGGCAGAGCGGGCACACCTAAGTTTCTTTGGGCACCCCACGCTCCATGCTGACTACTGACTTGGTATCAGATGTGCCAATCTATCAGAAAAGGGTTCTTCCAACTTCACAGCCACCTTTTGGGGTTGGGTGGCAAAAGGAGGGTGCAAGGGTTTAAAAGGAGCCATTTCCTACTGGGCCTCCCAAATGTCCTATACCTTCTACAGAGAAGTAGCCTCAAGCTCAGGATACGGCAGTACTAGATTTGGCAATGTAAGAACTGGCCTTACTACTTTTTACTTGGGGCTTTAGGCATCCATTTTGCCATCTGTAAAATGCAGGACTAGTTGTCCTTTCAAGGAACCAAGGAAGAAATCCAGTCTGAGCCTGAGGAATACCAATTTGTCCCAAGTCACCTACGTGGCAAATGTTCCAGTTCAGATTCCAACCCAGGCTGTTTTTCCATCCCACTGTACTACTGCCTTATCGTACCAAAAAAAAAAAAAATCTTTATCTTGTGCCTCAGTTTTTGATTCTAACTCGGAAGAGTAGCAAGAGCTAGGCAATGGGGATTAAGTCCAGGAAGTATTTGAAGCCAGATCCTCTAGGCCTGGTGCTTGAGAGCTGCCCCTTGAAATTCAAGTCAACCTTTAAGCCCCAGTTTCACTGGAAGAGGAGATGGCTTAGGTCATACAGTGGATAGAGGCCTCAACCCAGGGTCAGGAGGACTTTATGACTTCAGAAAGTTACTAGCTGTGTCCCTGGCCAAGTCACTTTAAAATGGGGGATAATAAAAGCATCCTCCCAGGGTTGATGTGAGGATCAAATGAAATCCTATTTTAGCATGTTTAGCAACATGTCTGGCATATAGTAGAGGCCCTATATACTTACTCTCTTCCCTTAGAAATTTGATTCCCACACAATGCCCCCCATTCCCAGGCTAGGCTCAGACTTTTCAGGGCCTTCAGTTCTCATTTATTACCCTTTGGGAATGGTACAGCAAGCACAGACAAGAGCTGCCACAGATCTTACATGGAATATCTATTGTTCAGGAGAGACAAACCTTGCCAAAATCTGCCAGGGGAGGCTTTATCTTCTCTGTAGATCTGGGATGCTTTCTATGCACTGGTGACTTATCTCTACCTCCTCCAGGTTCAGATCAGGGAGCCCCCTCCACCAAGAAAAGCTGTGCCTGATCCACCCAGTTGTTAAAGAGTTGTCTTCCTCAATTATTCTTGCACTTATGGGTATATTTTTATTTCCCAGAGAATGAAAGTCCTGAAGGAAACTTTTTCATTTTGTCTTTGCATCCCAAATATACTGTACCTTATCTTGTGTTTAATAAATGTTTAGTGAATTGGATGCTTGTCCAATTCTGGACATATTTGAGTTAAGATGTTGACAAGCACTTGTGCACCTTGGAGAGTGGCAAAACCATTCCACACACAGATGGGTAGTAGGAACTGAAGGGGGTGCAGTCGAATGTGTATTTAGCTTGGAGAAGACATAGGTATAGTCATGATTGTCCTCGGTATCTGAAGGGCATTGCTACACAGAAGAAAGCTAGACCTGTTCTCTTTGAACCTCGTGTATAGAACTACCAGATAAGACAATTAGTGTTGCCCAACCAAGAAATAGATTACCCTGGGAAGTAGCAAGTGCCTTGTCATGGGACATGTTTGACGAGGGACCATCTGTTAAGAATAGAATGGGGAGGAGGGGGAGAGTAGCTGGGTAGCTCAGTGGATTGAGAGCCAGGCCTAGAGATAGAAGGTCCTGGGTTCAAAAGGAAGGTACAGGTTTAAAAAATAAAAAATAGATGGGATTGATTTTGGCCTAGAAAATGAGACAACTAGGCTATTTCAAAAAAGATCTCTAAAACACTTTCGATTTTTGACACTGCAGGGTTTCCTGGCCCAGTAGACTGAGCATGAGGCAGGGAGCTGGCCTGGTCAGTAACCATCACTATCCACCCCAGCCCCACCCCCCCAAAAAGTCTCTTAAAAATCAAAGGCCAGAAAAGTCTCCTTCTGCAAACAGAGGATGCAGGGTTACATGCTCTACTAGTATTGACCTTTCTGTTAATAGATCATCAGGGATTGCTTGAAATTCTGATTTACCATAAGCAAGTGAATCAGTCTGAGGAAATGCCTAGATATGGTGCAGAGCCACATGGACATTTTGATTAGCTATCAAGTCCTGAAAGGCAGCCCACTCAGCGGTAAGTTTAATAAGACCCAGTAGGGCTCAATTAACTTGCACTTTGCAGCTGATCCCTCCCCCTTTCCTATCTGCATGATGCCAACATGCTTGGAACAATGTGAGATGCTTCAAGCCCAGAGTCACTATTCCTGGAATTATCTTTTTCTCAGGCTCCAGCACACCAAAAGCCCACCCCCACCCCCAATTACACCCAAGGCTGAACACTCTCTTTCACAAGCAAGAGATTCCTGGTGTCCACAGAGCTATGATAGCCAGGGATGGACTGAGACAGTTGAAAGCCTACAGCTGCTCTCTAACAGAAACCAAACAGAGCTAACTTTTCTAAGAAAGAAAAAAACTCCCAAATGACAAGTTGGATACACCAGGGAAGAAAAGGGCAAAAATCTGTAACGTCCAGTTCAATTCAGCTTAGAATAGATTTTGTGAGGAAAAACCAGGCCCCCATAGAATGAAAACAATTTCATGGGGAGCCTTCCTCTTAGTAGAGGATCGAAGCTTCAGCCTTTGGTGTTCTAGACTAGCACACAGGCACACTAAATGGATGAAGCCTTTGCCTGCAGCTCCGAGCCTGGGAAGTTGTTGCCTAACAGAAGGCTATTTGGACTTGACATTCAAACCTAACTACTTGGGAGCAAAAAGGATTTGTTCCATTACACTGCCCCAACAAACACTGGCTATCAGCTGGGAGGGAAATGGCCTTTTCAGTGGAAGTAGGATCTGGCACAAGCAGATTTACTAGATTCCAGGTTCTTGTCTCCTGGGATGCCTGTGCTTTACTGAAGAAGCCATTGGGCTTAGAAAGCCCTGAACCCTTTCAGACTGGCTCCAGAAGAGCTAGCCTCCAGACAGGTAACCGACAGCACCAGGGAGCAGTAATAATGGCTCCAATCTGATCCACTTGTCAGCTGCTGAAGACAAGCTGCTTGGTATGATTGCAAGGCCTTTAAATATTCATTACCTTCCCCATAGCCTGACACATAGGCTGTTAATTTGTTGAGGGCTGGAGGGAGGTGAGGAGGAGGGGGGAGTGGCAACCCAGGCAGGAGAAAGGAGGGCTCAGAGTTTGTAGGCAGACATTTCCTTCTGAAGGAGATTGCCTTTGAAGAGAAGGCCAGGCCTGTTATCATTCCATAGAAAACAAGAGGCAAGGCCCTTTAATGGGGCAGGCCTGTATGTGGGCCACAGATGGGAATTTGTCTAAATCCCCAAGGAGATCTGAAGGAAACAGTATCTCTTGATAACAGTCCCCTCAGGAGCCTGGAGCAAAAGGCAGTCTTTTCCCTGGGAGAAGGAAGCAATGGGCAGGTCTAAAGGCTCTTACAAACAGAAGAAGAAATCTCCCAATATCTTCTAAATGCTAGAAATAAATATGAAATTTTGTCCTTGGGTAAAAAGGGATGGGGTGAGGGGAAGAAAATCCAAACTGTTTTGAGTACAGATAGGGGCAATGTGGGTAAATAACATTTCCGTGAGAGGGGGGAAAAAGTGATATTAGTGGATTATAAACTGAATCAATCAACAAGTATTTTTATTAAACACTTAATCTGTGCCAGGTAAGGTGGAGGTGGGATATAAATACCAAAAACAAAACAAACCCTCCTCACAAGAGTTTCCATTCTAATGAGGGAGTTATTTTCTGCAGAATAAAGTAGTTAAATAGTCATTTTTACAGGATAGGTTTTGGGTAAAAGATGAACTTTGAGTTGAATCTTGAGAGAGAAGAGATTGAAGTGAGGAAAGAGTGTCCAGATGGGAAGGAGTAACAGAGAGAAGACCATTTTAGAGAAGTACAATGAAGCTAGGGCCAGGACGAGCACAGCTTTAACAGCTAAACAGAGGTTTAGTTTATCTAAGGCAATGAGAGGCCACTGGAATAGCTCAAGTTCTCCAATCCTATGGTCAGATCTGCATTTAAAGAAAACTGATTTACATCTGTGTGTAAGACAGACTAGAGGGGGAGAGAGGCAGGGAAACCCCCTGGGAGGGGGCCACAATGGTCCAGTGGAGAGGTAAGGAGGGGCCTTGAGTGCAGAGAAGGGGCAGGGCTGAAGAGTCACTGCAGAAACCAGGAAGCTGGCTGGCTAGGTGAGGTGATGGAGACCAAGGAGCAAAGGACAATGCTAACATGACTTAACCAAAGCCACTGGAAGGAGAGATGTCTCTGATAGAAATAGGCAGGCAAGCAGGGGAGAGAGAGGGTTTAGGTACATGAGCCAGCAAAGGAGACTGAAGGAACAGCAGGCAAACCTAGAGACAGAGAGCAGGGGGGGGTGGGTAGGGCAGGGGACATGCAAAGAGATCAGCAGTGCCAAATGCAGTAGAAAGGTGAAAAGGATTAAGCCTGAGCAAAGATCCTTTGATTTGCCAACTGATAGTGTTGGTAAATTCTGGAAGAGGTTGCAGTGGGGCAGAAGGGTGGTTCAGTAGATTGTGAGCCAGGCCTAGAGACTGGAAAAGTCCTGGGTTCAATCTAGTCTCAGACAATTCCTAACAGTGTGATCCTGGGCAAGTCACTTAACCCCATTGCCTAACCCTTACTGTTATTGCTCTTCTGCCTTGGACCTACTTGTACAAAAAATTTATAGCTTCTCTTTTTGTGGTAGCAAAGAATTGGAAACTAAAGGAATGTCCCCTAGTTGGGGAATGGTTGAACAATTTGTAGTATATAATAGTGGTGGAATACTACTGTGCTAGAAGGAATGAAGAACAGGATGATATCAGAAGAGCTGGAAAGACCTACATAACTGACGCAGAGTGAAATAAGCAGAACCAGGAGAACAGTGTACACAGTAATATTGTGGGATGAATAACGGTAATAGACTTGGCTACTCTCAGAAATACAATGATCTGGGACAATTCTGAAGGACTTATGACAAAGAATGCTATCCACCTCCAAAGAAAGGACTCCAAAGAAAGAACTGGAGGGTTGGGTTTTTATAGGATTATTCACTTACAAAAAGGAACAATATGAAAATATATTTTGTAAGATAACACATATATAACCCAGACTGAATGGTTTGCCAGCTCTGGGAGGACAAAGGCAGACAATTTTGATCATATAATTCACAAAGATTTATGTAGAAATCTGTTATTACATGTAATTGGCAAAAATAAATAAATAAATAAAATGTTGGGGGGAAAATAGTAGTTGCAGCTATGTGATGAGGCAAATGAATTAAAAGGGAAAAAAAGAGTTATGACAAGATAGCTAAGGAAGCTAAGAGCTCTTCAGCTACATTAATGAGTCAATAGTCAACTGAAGTACCAAGTTCTGGACTTAACATTTTATGTAGGACAAACAAGCGGATGCATCAGGCCCTACACATGAGGAACCAGAAAAGATGCCAGAAAAGAACTGGCTGAAAGCACCTGGTGTTCAGCCTAGAGAAGAGAATGTTTGGGAAAAGAATATGGCATTATCTTCAAATGGCTTCAGAGCTATTACGCAGAAAAGGGATCTCTTCTATGGGATCTAAAAGAGAGGAAGGAGCAATGATTTTAAATTATAGGGAGGAACCCTTCACTGGGATATTAAGAAAAAGTTCCTAATAATCACAAGGATCCAAAGGCTGGGGTGGGCTACCTGAAAATGTAGCAAGGGCCTTATCTTCCAAAATAGATGAGATGACCAAATGTCAAGGCCATCATAAAAAGCTTCAGGAGGACAGACACATCAAGTTAGGGTAGAAGCCAAAGAATGCAATCTACTGCATTATGAACACAAATATTACCAATAGCCAATTGCAAGGATTCTCCTTAAGTCCTGGTTTAAATTATGGGTGATTTTGTAGCTAAATTTCATCTCTTTGATGCCTAGCCCAACACTCTGAACTCAGTTGGTTTGTGAATTTGTCATGAATGATGATAATTCAATCAACAAATCCTCTCATAATAAAGTCCCATGCTCTCTCTAGGTGAAGAAGGGCCTTTCACCCTACCACCCATCCTGCTATGCCTGCAGGAGAGCTTCATACCACCCCACAGTCAGGATTCTTTTGGACTGGGATTCTGACACCATTCCCTTTAGTTGAGTTTTAAAGACTCTAAACAGAACATTAAATATGCAAGAGAGATAGTGATCAATTGAGTCAAGGAAAAAATATTTATGAAGCTCAGGTCAGAGATTCCCAGTCCATTCCAATAGTAAACTCTAAGCTAGTATGGGGGTTACCAAGTTCTGACCAGGCTCCTGGTTATTTCCATGTTTTCTGCTAGGTACTTCAAGTGTAAGATGTTGAAGAAATTGATAGATGTGGGAAGTAACACGGAAGTGGGAGCCAAGAAGGAAGAACACATTCTAATTAGATGGTAGGCAGAGTTGCTTAAAGGAAGGATGATTCAATCTAGAATTAGAAGACTGTTTGAATCCTAGGCCCTAGTAGTTACTGGCTAAATCTGGGAAGTCTCTATTTCTGAGTCTCAGATCCTGAACAACAAAACAAGATGGTTAGTCTAGATTACTTCCAGATCTACTGACTGACTAACAAGAAGTACAGTGATTGACTCTGCTCCTCAAGATACTGGACTCAAAATGGAGAATTTGGACATGGTCAAAGTGGAAAGTGGTTTTGCTTGACAAGCATATTGTTACAAGGGTTTTTTCTTTTTCAAGGTGGGAAGAGAAAATAAATGAATGTGAATTAAAAACGAAACTAAAACAACCCGAGCAAAATATTTGCCTACATATATAGAAAATGAGATGTTTCCTGCCAGGATTTTGTATTTGGAGATGCCAGCTGACTTCTGAAATATAGAGTTCTAGAGTGGGCAGGGAGACACAATTCAACTTTGAGACAGTACAATTGTGAACTTTAACAATAACAGTAATAGCATGTATATAGCATTTCAAGATTTGTAAAGCACTTTACATGTTACCTTGTATTTGATCCTCACAAAACTCTGTGAGGGAAGTGCTTATCCACATTTTACAGATGAATAATGACAAAGAGGTTAGGCGACTTGCCCAGAGTCATAAGGCTAGTGTTAGAGGCCAGATTCAAATTCAGGTCTTCCTGACTCAAAAGTCTCACTCTGGATTAGCTTTGTATACTGAGCAGAACACTCATGATCATTCGCATGTGTGCACACACACAGACTCACATATACCTCTGTAATATTGGGGGAGAGCTGGATGTGATGAGCAAGGAAGTACTTGGAAGACTGACTTCAATGTGGACTACAGTTACAGTTGGAATGCTTGAGGACTGTACCAACGTACTCTGGCAATCAATGAAATTAGAACCTACGATGAGATCAGGCACAGCATCAGCACAATCTTTCTTATATGAGAAACTGTAGCTCCCCATAGAGCCCTGATCTTAGGGAAAAAACACTAGATTTTCAATTAAAACCTCAATTTTTGTTTCTGTAAAATCCTGACACCAGCAGGACCTCCCCTGCCTCCCGACTTTGAGGAGATGCACACTTTAGTTAAAGCAGCTGTCATCTAGCAGGGCTCAGTCGGGTTGTAGGCAGGAATATGTAGGATAGCACTCTTCCCTCACTCTTAGGAGACCTCAGTATCTCCACTGTGCTGCTAGAGAGGTGCAGTGCACCAGAGGATTCCTTCCAAAGTCACCCTGAAATCAGGGAAACCAAAAGGCCCGTCTAGGCTTTTTACAAACTCATCTCTAAGAGACCTTTCTGCTGCTTATAGGCCAACAGGCAGTCTTGCCAGCTCATGAGGCTTTCATCCCCCACATACCCCAGTTCCTGGTGACATCAAAGGAACCCAGCCAATCAGGAGCTCCCAGCTAATAGTTCTGTTTGGGTGTATCTGGGCTGGGATAGAAAGAGCAGGTATTCAGATTTCCTGAGTGACAGCTGGCTGACATCCAGCCAGAAAGAAGAGGTACAAGGTTATAAAGGACAGGCTTAAGCCGAGAGTATTTGAAGATGAAAGCCACTGTGTTGTGGTCGAATGAAGCACTGGGTTTGGAGGCAAAGCTTTAGAGTGGGAGACCCAGCTTAGTATGTTCTCAGGGCTAACAGTGGAGCCAAGTACCTGGGTATTTAATAAGCATCTCAAATATGTCCCAACTGGAATTGTCCTGAATTCCTGAAACCCTGGGAGCCTTCAGAACTCTCAGAGACAATTTTCCTCAGTCACTCAGGGTCAGAGCCTCCAAGTCATCCTGTCACTCATTGTCTCTCACTCCTCCCATCCAATCAAGTTGCCAAGTCATATCGTCTCCACCTCCATGATGACCCTCCCACTTCCTTTAAGCCCTGCCTCCCATCTTCCTACCATGCTGCAGCTGGTGCAAGGCCTGCCCCGTCTGGTCATGCTGTCCTAAGGTCAGACCAAGTTTCACCCCAGCCTTCCTCCCACCCTACTCCCTCCTCTTAACCCTACCCCCACTGGCCTGATCCCTGTTCTGAACTTGAGCTCATCCCCTGTGTCAAGAGTACAGCCCCCCTTCACCTCTGCCTCTCAGAGCCTGATGCTCCCCACGAAGATTGGGCTGGTTGTCCTCTTCTCTCTGTGGAGCTAGTCTGGTTTACCTTCTCAGATGATCTCCAGCTTCCTCATCTCTTTACACACTGTTACCCTGAGCAGGCTAAGTGGCTTGAGTGCAGGGACCGTTTCTTTGCATCCCTAGCAGTGCCTAGCAGCAATGGCTTAAGATCCTAACTAAATGTGTGGTAGTGGAGAGGTGGGCCAGCTACAGAATTACCTGGTCAAGGGGTGAATGATCTTTGTTATTAGGAGGGACCAGGGATCTGAGACCTTGAGAATCTGGGGATATACTTGGAGTTTCAGAACAAAGTCAGAGCCTGATTAGAGTAGGAAAAATTGCAGGATTTGGGGCCAAAGGATTTAGAGTTAAGACTGAGAGTGGTGCCATGCGCCATATGAATAACCTTCAAGGAGGCATCTCAGTTTCCTTATATATATGTAAAATAAACCTAGATAGCCTTAATCTTTGAAGTTCCCTTATGATTCTACGACTTCCTGAAAACAGAATGAGTAATTCATTTCCAGGCTGGGATTTTGCACCTAAAGGTTGATCTACAAAGACAGACTACAACTGAAATTCAGTCTTCCATTTAGGAGACTCCAAAACTGGGCTTTCCTAGAACTCCTGGGTCATTTGTGGGGTTTCCTGACTTTTTTTTATATTTTAACCTGTCTTAGAATCAGTTCCAAGTATTGGTTTCAAGGCAGAAGAGGGCCTAAGTGAGTTGCATAGGGTCACACAGCTATGAAGTATCTGGGGTCAGATTTGAACCTAGGACCTCCTGACTCCAGGCTTTGGTGTTCTATCTATTGCATCACCTAGCTGCCCCTAGGCCTTTTTTCAAAGAATTTCTGGGTCTTTGCAGAAAGTGGCACATCTTAGCTCATCCAACCCTGGTTCCAAGGCAAGCTTGCTAATCCCTTTGAGTAAAAGAAAGGGAACCAGAAATGCTTATTCAAATGCCACAGGCTACTTGGCAAAACTCAAGGAAGAACTCTGCTCTAACCTGCACCCCCCCCCACACCCTGAACTGAGCCCCTCCCTCACAGGCAAAGAGGAACCAGTCAGTTTCTTCCTTATGGCCTAAAGATATCAGCACAAGCGGCTGCTGGCAGTTCTGCACAGTGACTTGTGCCATTTGGCCTCCCTCCAGGTATCCCACAGCTCTTCTGGCTAACTCAGCTCCAAAGTGTTATACTGGATAGTAAGGGTAAGATGAGAGGCATAGCACCAAGTAAGTGCTCAACAATGCCTACTCACTGGTTGATTGCAGGTAAAATTTAGAGGCTTTTAGGTATCCAAGATACTTTTTGCACAAGTCTGGGAGGTAGATGCCTCTATTACTGCTTTGCACCCTAAGAGATGGGGAAATGAGGTAACTACCCCAAGTCACATGGCCCCTGCTTATGTCTGCCATCTCCATGAAACCAGAGCCAAGGGCTCTCAATACAACCCAACAAGTACTTCTGTGCCAAACATCAATTGTTCTTAGCACTAAAGATACAGAAAACCAAAGCAGTCCCTGACCCTTACATTCTGCTCAGGCGGGAGGAGATTCAATATCTAATATGCAAGCTGATAAAACACAATCTAACTTCAAACAGGAGAGGTTGTGTGGCTCAGTGGAAAGGGCGCCATGTTCTAGTCTCTGCTCACTACTTGTTAAGTCTGGACAAAAGGCCTCAGTTTTCCAGACCTAAAAGAGAAAGGAATGGCTCTGTGTCATTTTTCCAGATCTAAAGAAAGGGAAAGGCTCTCTGAGAGCCTTTACTAAACCGGATCTAGAAGGTAAGATCTTACCATCCTTCACAACTAGAAGGATCAGCAAATAATTCCAAAGTAAACCTTGAAAGAAGCAAGGGATTGAGTCCAAGGGGCAGTCCAGGCATGAAGTACAGTCACAAAAGCCAGAGAAGGAAGAGGAGACGTGCGAAATGTTTGGAAAAGAAAAAACTGGAGTCAGGCTCTAAAGGGTTTTAAGTATCAAGCTGAAAATGCTCTATCCAAGAAACAATAGTGAGCCATTGAAGATTCTTAGAGAGGGGAATGACACACTGTTACCTTGGCAGCTGTGTGGAGGCCACAGAAGAGATCTGTGGATCTTACACTCAAATTTCAACCACAGCACTCTACCAGAGGGGCATCTTAACCTATATGCAACCTTTCTTCCCTGAAACCCTGTCATTTAAGGGGCCATCCTAAAGAAGACTTTATTTCCAGATTCCTATTTTGTGCTTTTCCCATATTCTCCTTGATGAGACTAAAGTTTTTTCTTTTCAGCCTTCCAGATTAAGAAACTATCTCCTCATTCTAGTACTACTCTCCAAATATAGGTACATTTACCAAAATGAAAAAAAGAGGAAGAATGTATCTTGATGAATATAAGAGAGTGGAATTGAGGTCTGCTCTAATTATGCACCAAAAGTAAATTTAGGCAGAAGCTAAAATGCAGATACACACTTCCCATCTTCATTTTAATCTTTAGACACATGACCCCCCCTTTCCCCAAAAGAAATTTAAGTTGACCTACCACATTTGGGTATCCAACCGGCTAGTTATTCTACTTTGGGAAATTCCACAACAGTTTTTAAGTACCTGAAAATGGAGAAGTTAGAGATTAGTCTTTTTGACAGGGATCCTGAGAGATTAAAAAACAAGAGAGAGAGATCCTGCATGCAGTTTACACATTACAGGAGAGAAACATGCAATTTTAAGACTGAAGTTTAAATAACATTTCACTGTGAATATAAATATTGGGATCTATAGGGGAGATTGGGGGTGGGGTGGGGGTGTCATCCTTTTACATTTTAAAATAACTAAGCAGAAATCTTTGCTTTGGGGGCAGCAGCATAGTTGGTCTAGTCTATAATCATTATCATTTTTACACTGTGTCATTTAATATCTCAGACTCTGTGCCCAGATGATGTTACAGTTCATTTGCAATGGGCAGGATTATTAAGAGTTATGGCTAATTTATACGGCAGCATAGGGTCTTTTACAGCTACTTTTAAACAGGTTTTGCAAATTTTTTAACATTGAAATTAACAGCTAAAGAATTATTTATGCAAGTTGTTGTCACAGTTTATGTAAAAAGAGAAATATGTGCTATTAAAATCAGACATTTAGGTTACCTTTGGTTTTTTGCGATGCATGTTAGCTTTACACATCCTGATTCTCTTGCGATAATTTTCCTTTAAAAAGGGGGGTATAGAGTGATCTCTTTTCATCAAAACAAGACATAATGCCCTGAAAGCTGACTCCAAACCATGGTTGAAAATTCAGTTATTTACACTTTATCACAATCTATAAATACAAATTTTTTTTGTTGGTGTGTTTTTAAAAGAAAAAAAAATACCCCATCATGCACTGCTGCAAGCAGGTTGCCACTTAATACCAGAACGGGTTTTTCACCCCCGAGCAGTTTGGGTGGCTCCCCGGGGTGGTAAGAGAGGGGCACATGTTAAAAACCTTGAAGGTAGTGGGGAAAGAACACAACTGACCATCTGGGCATCAGGCAGTTGTAACAGGTAAAGTACTCTTTAGCAGGGCTTCAGAGATGGCTTGTAATGCCAGATCAAAGATAAAGATGTTTTATCTCAGTTCCCCAGGGGCATGGAAGGAAGCCCCTTAAGATGTCTTTTGCCTATACCAGGGCTCTCTACTAAGATCAAGGTAGCCTCAGGATACTTTCCAGTTTTTAATTATAGCCAAAAAGGAGTTTAGAGTTCATCTAGTCCACACCTTCAGGAAACTGAGGCCCCAAATGGGGAGTGACTTGCCCAAGGTCACACAGGTAGTGAGTGGTAGAGCTTTGACCCAAACCCAGGTCTTCTGCCTCCAAATGCAGTGTCTTCCACTATAACATACTGCCTCCTCAGTTCTTAGCTAAATTTTTGAAAGTTGCATTGAGAGCCCTCTGGGCTTCTACTGAAAACTAGCCTCATGATACCTGGTTTTAAGCCCTGAGACCTGTCCAGAGAAACCACTCCAAGTTTCCTTCATATTTGGCTTTTCCTCCCCAAAAATCAGTTCTCTCTAGTAAGGCTGAATCAAACTGCTGTAGGTAACTTCTAGGGGGTGAAAAAGCTTTGGTTATCTTTTAAACTAAAACTTAACATCTTGAGATAAACTTTTTTTGGTAAAAAAAAAAAAAAACAAAACCCAAAAAACAAAACCCAAAAAACAAAACCAAAAACAGCCCACCCCATCATTTTAAAGAATGCCTTCAAATTTTAACAAGACCATTAACTTTAGAGTTAATTTAAGTTTATTTGAGAGAGAAAACTATTTTATTGTCCACCAAAAAATGACAATTCATCACATTTACTTTGATTAAAAAAGGACTAAACTTTATTGACAAACTGCTTGTAGACATTCTGACATAAGTCTTAGCTACCTATTTAGGCAGACTTACACATGTAGCATTTAATCTTCAAGAACAGAATGGGAGGACAGCACAAATCCAGTTAGGACTTTAGTCTATGTACAGAGTGGATTTTTTTTTCCTTTTGTTTTTTTCAGCTGCAGTGTCCTAAGTGTTGAGACATACTTGAATGAATGCATCATTTGGGTTGGCTCAGTGTTGTCAGATTGTTTAAAACTGTACTTTTCAGCCCCCAGCATCCCAAGGAGTATTCAGTGGTTTTGCAGAAAGCAAACCTCAACCATATGCAATTTTTTGCTTTCTGATTTCAAACACTGGATTTATTAGATGCAGTTATTTAAAATTTGTTCTTTAAGCTAAAAAAAGCTTTGCATCAAATGAAATTCAGTTTGTCGGCCTCCCTCTCTCACCCACCCCATTTCAAAACCTACTCCCTAAGTATCTCTCAACACTGTATGTTTGGGGCTAGATTTCAAAACCCACATAAGAAAAAGTCAATTTTATAAACCTAATTTTTTTGTTGGTTTTTTTAAATCAATTAACTTTAAAAAAAAATACACCGACTATTTAATTCATGAGGATCTTTCATATTAAAAATTTAAACTTAAGATTCAATCGCCATATACTTTTAAGGAAACGTATTTGACATCTGAGCTTACTTTTAAACGGTGGCACCTACTACCGTTAATATTATGATTTTAAGTCTTAAAAACAGCCCTGAATTTTGAAATGTAGCCTAGTTTGGGAATCTGCAACTACAACTTTACGGGTTGCCTCAGACCAAACCTAAGAGAACATTAACAAAGCTTAACTTCAGAACCCTTAAGCAAGCAATGTCACTTTGGAAACTAACAGTTTTTTTTTTAACTCAACTTCGGTTTTTATTATAAAAGGTACAGTTGTGTTTATATTTAAACAACAAAGAAAGAAAAAGCATCTACACACTTTAAAAAAATTAATTCGATATTCCTAAGTCTATTTTAACTAATTTTAAAATACTACATACAGAAGCCAGAATGCAGGGTGAGGATGGAGGAAGGAGGGGAGAAGGGAATCACGAAGAAAAACATTTAGACAATTACTTGTCTGTTGTGGGTAAAGCAACAGGAATCCTGGGAGATACAAGAAATCAGTAACAACTTTGCTCATAACTGATAATTTTCCCTCATGTTTGTTTTAATAACGTCCATATGGGTGCTCTCTGTATGACCCCTTCACTGGCCTAGCTGGAGGGGCCTTCAGGGAGGGCCTTGTCCCATTCCAGTCGTCTTGACCTGTGGGGAAGGAAAGCAAGAACAGCCTGTAAGCTACCTGGAGGTCAACCTGCCAGGGTTGGGTGGGAGAAGCTCACCTCATCCTGGAAACTCTGCCCTGCTGCCAATATTTTAGCCTCCCCGGATCTTTTCCCAATGCCTCCAAAACGCTTCCCTAAAGAATCAAGGCAAATTCTCATGTTGGGACAATTTCCAGGGAGTGTATGTGCCAAGGTCTCATTCTTTATTCTCCTGGCTAAAAAAGCTCAGGATGTGTACAGGCCACCACATAATGTGTACAGGCCACCACATAAGCATCTACCTGTCCCGGGCACAATCCTCTATCTTATCAACTGGTACCTTATCAACTGGTACAGATATAAACAAAGGAATCAATAAATTCCAACAGTTTTTTTGGCTCTTTCTGAACTGGGCATGTTGAGGGGGTGTGTGTGTGAGGAATGGGCATGGAGAAGGAGTAGCAGAGCGCTTAGAGAGCTGGGAGCATGTCGTAAAAGGGGACCACTAATTTGGGCAGGAGTGCTTTCCGTGAGTCTTTGCAGGCAGCCTCACAAAGCTGACTGGTCCTGTCTTTAAAGGTTGAAAAGTGGTAGTCTCTCCTTCCCATAAGCCAAGATGGGAACAGGAATCCACTTGCCCTCATTTCTACCCTCAGACTACAGGCACTGACTGCTGGATTGGAGCAGAGTGGCTTATTAGGTTGACACTGACAATGTGTCTGAACTCAATGTTCTGGTTGGTCATCACCTTCCCTTTAGCCAGGAGCCAAGAAATGTTATTGCACCAGAAATGAAAGTCAAATTGTTTTCATTCATGACAAGGGAACTCTAAGATAAGCAAACCCAGGCACCTAAAATGATTACTATGTAAAGTTTAAACCCCTTCTCACATTCAGATCCCTCAGCTAGCCAGGGCTCATTTTCATTCACTTTCTTTCTCAAGCACATTTTCTCCACCTCAGGTCATAAGCCAGAGAGGGAGAGAGCTCTATAGGTCCCTTCAAGATAGAAGCTACCACCACCAGCACAACACTTACACCGACCTCTTTGGATGTGTCCTCTGGGGGCTACAGCAAGACAATTTCTATTTCTAATTGTTTTTGTGAAAGCAGAGACCAGAGGAAAGACAATGGATAAACAGATTAGCTGTGGCAGTATCACATAGGGAACACAATGGACCTGCTTGGCCTTCCCCAGTCTGGTATAACTCTTGTTATTCTCCCATCCAGGAGAAAAATACAAATTTGACTAAATAGAAATCCCTCTTTCTGCCATTTCACCAATCTCCTAACCATTGGGCCATCTCAGACATCCAACATTGCTGACAGCAGCTATCCAGTTTCATTTTAGTTTAAACTGGTAAATGTGGCAGCTTCCTCCGAACAGGTGCATGTTTAACTTTGCTCACCATATCATGTTGTCAGTCAAAGCTCAGCTTTGAGGTCTGACCCAGGAGTTAGGAAAGGAAGAAAATGCTGTTAACCTTCTTTCAAATTTTAGGAATTGGAGTGCCTGATCTTAAGCTCCATGAGGACTCCCTGAGATTACTTCAGCTGATCAAAAATACTTTCTTCTGTCAACCCCAAGATGTCCCTTTGTCCATACTTTCACAATGAAAGTTGCCACACAGCACTCCCTCTAAAATTAATTCTGAAACTTAATTGGGTAGTAAAGCCAATATGGAAAAATGCCCATTCAGCTAAGGCGGCGGGGGCGCCATGGGTTTTTTTTTTTGCTGGCTCAGAGATAAAAAAAGGAAACTATTTTCCAGAAGGCTAGCAGCTTGCTACTATTACAGTGGAAAGAATGGTCCCTAGGACCTCTGGTAGCCTCCAAATACCACAGCCTTCCAGGATGTTAGCTAGGAGGGACTGCAAACTACACTAGTCTAATATCCCTCAATTACTGGGATCTCAAGGTAGGAAGCAATTTGGTTCAATCATGCACTTACTAAAAGAATTAGGACTAGGCTCCTGGGCTAGATTTCCAACCAAGTAGTTTTTCTACCTTTTAAAAAAAATATATAAAAAGTAGATACTTTCTCCTTCCACAGTACTAAGCTGTATTCTTCTGGTCCAAAATTCTATAACATACATACCCATTCATTTAGTAGGCTGCCTCTTGGCAGGCTTTCCCCATTACAGCTGGGCTCCCTGAATTAGTATCCTGTTTTTTCTTGACTATCCATTAAGAAGTAAAACAGATAAAAGGTCTTGCTGCTTGAAGCGATGATATCCATCTAGCTAGCTAGTACAACAAGGTTTTGGAAACCTTATCCATTCTGAACCCTGAAGTCTGCTATCCTAGCAGCTTATATAGTTGAGAGTCTAAAAGGAAGTCAGTAGACTAGCTAAGGAGTCTTTTGGTTTATTTATCACAAATGGTCTAGATGAGCCAGGTCAAAAGGAAGAGACTTCTGAAAAAGTTATCAGGTGCACTTGCCAAATCATTCTAAAACTTTTCTCTCTTTTCCTTCCCATTTCCTTCAAATCCCAATAGTCAAGACTCTTAACCAGTGATCTCTACTATGATCTTCATGGATAACCTAGTGATCCTGCTCTATCTGGCTTCCAAGTTAAGTCCTCAGGACCATCCTCATAGAGGGTTAACCACATGGCCTTAAGTCCCCACAGCCCAGGCAACAAGAATCAAAGCAAAGCAGACCCCACTCAACCCCAACTATATCAGGACATACCATAAGCTTCATAAGAATCTTGTGCCTCTCCATGTCCATAGTCATAATACTCCGAGTCCCTGTAATATTAAGCCAAGCAATTAATAAGGCAGCAGGGGAACAATGGTACCTCAGATCCATTTCCCATGGATAAATACTCAAATCCTAGGCAGAAACAATTCTGAAGTTCTACTGAAATAACTAGTTTGCAACCATAAAAAAAATAAAATAAAACCTTCTGGTCACTAAAAGACCATGACTCCCATCACG
The DNA here is from genome assembly GCF_027887165.1 of Monodelphis domestica. Lineage (NCBI taxonomy): Eukaryota > Metazoa > Chordata > Mammalia > Didelphimorphia > Didelphidae > Monodelphis > Monodelphis domestica. The sequence goes on along the minus strand of NC_077230.1, from coordinate 368,726,659 downwards.
TGCTACTAAAGATAAGAAATGTAGGCAACAATTGGAAGATACCACATGCACCTTGAAGTAAGAGGAAGTCGTGTTTCCTTTTAGCGTCAGCACTCAAAAGGTGTTCAGTGGTACAATTTCCTTTTACTCTAAAAGCTTGAGAAGCATTTGGAGAATTAGTGACTTACCCTTGGCCCTGGCTATAATAGCCTTCATATCCTTCATAACTCTGCTCAGCATAGGTATCATCATATCCCTACAAGAGACACAAAAATCTCAACTCAAACTGGAGTCAGCAAGAAATGTGTTTATCCTATGGGGAAGGACAAACATCATTCTACCCAGAATGGGAAAAAGCTCAAGTAAGATAAATATTAAGAATAAAGATAAATTACAGACACCTGCTACTAGAACTGGGCCAACTGTCAGCATCCCAAGGCTAAGTGTCACTGAATAATTTGAAGGTCTGCCTGCATGATTCTTGCTCCCCTCAAGAGCTTATCTACCACACAAGCCTCTATACCAACACGTAACTGGCCCTCCATTTATCTGGGAGGGACACATTGTTCAAGTTTCTTACATATTCTTCGTAAGTCTCTGGTGCTGGGGGTGGAGGAAGAGGTATTCTCTGGATGCCTGTGGCTCGGGCTCTTGGAGCAGAGGCTCCCCTTACTGCTGGAGGGGGAGGCACCCCACGGGCCACACTGGCACCTCTAGTGATGGCCCCTCTCACTGGAGCACCACGGACCAGGGCTCCCCGGGGAGGCCCAACACCACGGCCCCTGCAGAGAAGAAAGAATCGTCAGTATCCCTGGGTGAAAGTTATACACAAGCATCCAAAATACATTACTTGGCTAGACGATGGCCCAGTTAGAACAGGCTCCATTTCATAGAGTGTGACTTTTAATGGGGCCTTTTAAAAAAGAGGCCACCCTAGTGCTCAAACTTGTGTTTGCCAGTCCCATATTTGGACTTCTGCCATTGCCCTGAAATCTGACAACTTCATTGGACTGAAAGCCCATCATGATGAATGGCTTTTTTATTGGAAGGAACACAGTGTAGACGTTTGCGCTCTAGGAAGGACCTGCATCAAAAGACCCCACCGATTGTTAAGCAAGTGTCCTAACCTGAGCACATCTGGACCAAGACTAAGGACAGACGAAAAGGCCTGCCACAAAGGCTGGGGCCAGTCAGAATTGCAGGGACAACAGAGAACCTTAGATTCTTCCCACAAAGGTTCCTGCAGGATCCTAATGCCCGACCACCAAAATTCACCCAAACTACCAGGTCCCCAACACCACTTTACAAAAACAGAACCTCAGCATGGGAAGGATCTTAGAGATTGCCTTGACTCATCTCCCACCCAGGACAGGAATCCCTTCTACAGCATCCCTGACAAGTGATTAACTTGCCTCAACTTGAACACTTCCAATGACAGGAAACTCATTTCCTACTGAGGCAGTCCATTTCATGATTGAAGAATTCTACTAAAAAGTTCTTCCTCACAATGAACTAAAGTCTGCCTCCCTGTAACATTCACACGTTGGCCCTACTTCTGCCCTCTGGAGCCACAAATAATGAGTCTGCTCCCTCTGACAATGATCATGTCCCCTTCTAAAGCTTCGCTGTGCCTGATTAAACATCCCCAGTTCCTCCAACCATTCCTCATATGACAATGGTTTCGAGTCCCCTCACCATCCTGGTCGCCCTCCTCTGGACACACTCCAGCTTTTCAATGTCCCTCTTAAAATGTGGCACCTAGAACCGGACACAATACTCCAGATGTGAACACAATACTCCAGATGCCCCAGACACCCAAAGGGCAGCCTGAGGAGTGCCACAAAAAGACAAGTTTGGTGCTGGCAGGACACCCCTAGTTAGCAGCAGCAGAGCTCACCTCCCACTTAAGGCTTTTCTCCCTAGTATTTACCTTCTTAAAAATTACCTGGGAACAGGTGGAGGTGGAGGAGCTGCTCCCCTTCCTCTTACTGGTACCCCACGCCCACGATTAGGCTCAGGTACGCCATTCAGATAAGATAATTCGAGAAACTGTTCCTGGCAGATATCATCCATCATATCCTAAAAAGAAGAAAAGGAAGCATATAATATTTCTAACTTCTGCTGGGAGATGTCAGAGGTCATAAGAGTCTCAGGAACTGATCTCTAAAATCACACCTCAAACCATGACATCTGTCAGTGACACCAATTTCCTACAAAGTGAAAATGAATGCAGGCTCTTTCCCCAGAAGGTACAACAAACCCTAACAAAGATGATATGGTACTAAACTTCAAATTTACACCTCCAACATAGATATAGCTGGAGCTACACAGCCCGGACTAGCCTAGAACTTAGAACTACTTATTCCCAGACACAGTTAAATGTTTCCAGAGGTAAAGTAGGACTCTGTTCAAAGATGCCCAAATGACTCACTCTTCTCCACAAGAGAGAACTGGCCCTGAGCCAGAAAAGCATCAAATGCTATTTGCAAATCCAAACTTCAAGCTGTCTTTTCACACATTTCTCCTGAACAGAACCATTCATTCTCAGTGCTTCATGCATTTTTATACCTCCCAAGTGGACACTTTTAGGAGTAAGAGAATATTTTAGTAAATGGAAAAAAAAATGGCATTTTTTGGAAGGGTAGGGGGATTATCCCCACTCTTTGTCCACCACACACAGGATAACTAAGTCACCAGTGCCAGTCTAGGTGTTGGGAGTCCTTTAGGGTGCCACTGCAACAATGAGGAAGTAAGATTCCTCTGCCAGCTAGGACATTCCAAAGCCCAATTACATGGTAGGTTCTTAATTTACCTCTGCCAAGAAAGGGGCTGGAGAGAACATCAAGACATGTATCTATGGTCTACAGTTCTATCCAGAGACTGCAGCTAGATATAGGGTGACCCCCAAATACCTTTAACAGATGTCATGCAACAGAGAAAAGTCTTGGGCAAAATACCAGCTCACATTTTCTGTTTTAAGCTGAACATTTCATATTAAAATTACTAAGGAAGACTCACTCTATCTATGGAGTAGACTGGCCACACTAGATTTAGTATACTGGACTGTCTGAGAATCCCAAAGTACCTTGAATTATGGCTACTAATGGATTATAATAGGATGTTCTACCATACTAATAATATCTTCCAGTTCTCCCCCCTCTCCTCTTCACCTTTCCTAAGTTTAATATTTGTAGCTAAAAAGGATGACAAATTTCCCAATCCTTTATTATACCTATCCAGAACTAAAAATGTCCTCAAGAGGTCATTTAATCCAAACTTCTGTCTCCAGGCAGGAAAGGTGCCATTACCCCTATTTTATAGGTGAGGTAACTGGAGAAATTAAGTGATTTGTCCAAGACCATGCAGATTGTTAGTGGCAAAATTTTTTTCTAGCAACATTAGTAGTACTATAAACAGAGTCCAGATCAGCAATATTTTTTACTTACTCCTTGAATGGATCTATCCACATGAACTAGGCAGATTTTACTGGACCTATTATACTTTTCAAAGGATTATCAAAGGGCTACAATGACAGAGACTTACAGTGTGATAAGTTTAGTTGAAATATGAGCCCCTCTTTTCCATTACATTAGAGTGAAAGAGAAGGATTTGAATTTTATGGTAAAACCTGTCCTGGTGTTCGAAGAGTCTCCTCTCAAAAAAGAGTGGTACCTAAAGCCCCATCTCCTTGAGCAGGGCTCTGGACACTCCTTTAGCATTGTGGTAGGCACCACAACAGACTGTGGTCCAAGGCCTTGTGACTCCCAAGAATGAATCAAGAAAAATATTTTAAAAAATAAATTTAAAACCAAGAGTGGGTGAGGGGACTTACCGGCACAAGGAACTTCTTAACCTCTTCCATAGCATGAGCCATGAGGGCATAAGCCTCACAAGGGGGCCCAAAAACTTCAATGAACACATGCAGGTCCATGTTTAAATGGGCATACTTAGGGTCTCCTCCTTTGCGAAGTTCTTCCTCCTGAGAAGACAGAAAAAGGGGTACATATGTATATACACAGAATTCTGGAACCTAAAAGCCAGTTGTGCTAAGAAAAACTAAAGGTTGATGTTTCAAGGATCTGTGATTTCCATTATTCCGTACAGCAGGGCAGAACATAACACTTTGTTTATTTAAACGCCCTCACGAATTACTTCAGCTAAAAACATGTTAGCCAAGCACCCAAACCCACGGTGACAAGATGAGTCTCTCCTTGAAAGTAATCAGACTATTTCTAAGTACACAAAACCAGGATCATACATGGAGCCTGTCTAGCCTAGCAGGACCTCTAAGAGCACGAGTTCTGCTAGCACAGCTTTAAGGAACCTAGTGGCCACCTCCCTGCCATGAGACCAGATCACCTGGTGTAATGCCCCTATTGTGTGAAGGGGGAAAAGAAGCTAGGAAAATAAAATCAAAAGGAAGGAAATATTTCCCCTGAAGGGGAAATGAAAATCAGCTCTCATGAATAATTTCATGTTTTACCCTCCAAAATAGAGAAATTAGAGACTCTGGATTTTTAGCTGGTAGAGTATTTTTAGAGGTTTTCCAGGCAGCATAAAGCCTGATGGGGCAAAGGGGACAATTTTGCTCACTATTTCATAGGTAACTCAGTATTGGATCCCAGATCTCCTACTCCAAATCCAGTGTTCATTGTACTATGACCACATCTGTGTCTAATAGCAATCCAAGGCATTATCATATACATTGTCACCAGTTTATGGCTATTTAGGGCCAGAAAGAAAAATATAAGTTACAGTCTTTGCAAGGAAAAAGAGCATCTGTTTTAATTCTAGCTGAGAATGAAATTACTCCTAGTCCTGTCCCTGAAGGTTTGTGGGTTTGGGCTATTTTTTATTTTTTGAAGGAGTTGAAGTGTTGATAGTATTCTGAAATGGAAGGATTTTAAGAGATCACCTGGTGCAATGCCTCCATTGTGAGGAGGAAGAAGTGAGGTCCACCAAGAAGAGTCTTGCCCAAGATCACAGGAATAAGTAAAAGAACTGTGATTGCAACACAAGTGTGATGGCTCCAGATCTAACCTTTTTTCTATATCACTGTGTCTTCTCCAGAATTAAGTACTGGCATTTGGAAGAGATTCAAAGAAACCAGGGAAGGTTTCTCTCAAGCAATATAGAGTTGAGTAAGCAGAACCAGAAGAACAATTTATACAATTACTATATCACTATAAAGAAAAACAACTTTGAATGAATTAAAAACTCAGATAAATGCAATGACATGACCAATTACAATTCCAGAGGACTAAGGACACAAAATATACTTCCCATCCTCTTGAAGAGGCACAAATTGCCATGCCCAGTATGTAGATATATTTTGAAGGCATATGAAAACTTGCTATGGAATTCCCGTGTGTGTGTGTGTGTGTGTGTGTGTGTGTGTGTGTGTGTGTGTGTGTGTGTGTGTGTTGATTGAGAGGGAAAGGGAGAAAGGATAGTTAGTGATAGGGATAAATACGGAAATCCAAGACAGCTTTTGGAACTAACAGAAATGAATTTAATATACATTTTAACTTCCTCATCTCCTTCCTGATCTTACACACAATCATCTTGTTCTGTTCTCTGTAAATGCAAATGTCCAAATCTATTGTTAATCAAGTTCAAAATATCAAAAACAAAATTAAAAACAATACTTGCATTAATACAGGAAAGAAGCAAGTCCATAAAAAGTTCCTTATGTAGCTAGAGAGCCACACTTAGGACCTAAATAGATTATTCCAGCAAATCGACTAAAAAGGTAAAAAGACTAAATGGATCAAACAGAGAAAGGGACACTGGCAATATAATCACAAAAGCTATCAAGAGTAAAAAGGGATTTTTAGGCCATGCAGCTCCTGAAGAATATGATTAAATGACTAAAGATATCAAGAAAAAAACGATGTCAAAAAAGTACGATTTTAAGTGATTGGGATGTTTTGCTACCATTATGTCAAAAATGTTTCTCAGGCATTTTAATAGAAGAGGTTCACTTCTTTTAAACACTTATCACATAAAGTATGTTATCACAGCTAGCCACCATTACCATATTTTCAATGATTTTTAATACCAATTATCCTTAAGCACACATGAGGAAAAAAAATCAAAGCACTGACTAGTCTGTTGTCAGTGCCTACATTTTTATTTTCAAGAAGGGAGACATTTCTCCTATTTCACAGTTTCCCTTGTGTTTTAACCTAAGCAAATTTTGGCACTTCTGAGCTGTTGCTGAGAAACTCTCTATGATGTCCAAGTCCTATTTAGTAATGGAAAGAAGCAAAGTTTAAAAAAAAAAAAGGAACAGTTCAAATGTCCCTGTGGTTTTCTAGAGCTGCCAATAAATGTGTATGCTTAGTCAACAAGAGTTCACCCCCAACTCTTGAAGGCATCACACATTGTGTAGGAAAAGCTCACAATATTTATTCCCAAAGACACACAAATTTCCAAGCTGTCCAAATAATCCTACAACCTTTTTTTCCAGCCTGCTGCCCTTATTTACCTTCGCTTTGTCTCTCATGGAACCTTTTCCCAATACTGATATTTTGGCCCCAGTTTCCTCTTGCAGTCTTTTGATTGTGTTCCCTTGAGGTCCTAGGATCTTCCCCACAAAATTAAACTGACAGGGAATAAAAGAACAACAATTAGATGCAATTGGTTACTGTCTGAATTCAATTTTTTTACACATTCTCAGAACAAGATAGACGGGGACCAGGCTAGGTAGTATAATCCTGTCTTATTTCAATATTTCAAGGATCCTTGTTTTATTACAGTATGGTTACCTTTCCCACATTTCCTACAGACTATCTAAAGTCAGTAAGCCTTGTCCCATGGCACATTCATCACTGGACCCATGCACATGGCTTTCCCAGTTTAACAGAACATTCCCAGAGCTTGTATTCCCCTAGCATAGTTTCTGAGTATCAAAGATTACATCCATGTCACAGCAAGGCACCAGATTAGGATTTTTGTAGAGATATTCTATGTAAGTATATATCTGATGGACTTAGTATCTAAAATGAATTATACACAGAATGTATTCTGGATAAATATGCTGTGGGCAGAAAATAAACTAAAGCATTTTAAAACGCCCATTTTAGGAAAATAACAAGTTTGCCATGGATTCAGGCTAAATTAATATTCAGCTTATTTAACCTTAATAACTAATTTAGTCTTAACATAGACTAGTATTTTGATGGTGCCTCATTCTAATTCTTCAGTGTCAATAACTTTTATTTTATTTTTACAGTTAGAACTCAAAGAAAGAAGAAAAAGAAACAATTCTTTGACAAAAATATGACACCCCCTCCCCTGAATAGTTATTCTGTTAGCTACATTCTTCAATGTCTTAGAAAAGACAAGAAATGAAGTACTAAATATTTTAAGTTTTATTAAAACTACCCTTAGGATTGATACAAGCTTCTAGATGAAAATGAAACAATTCCAGAAAATTAACTACTCATTTAGTGATTTGTGGGGCATCTACTAAAAAGGATGCAAGGATCTTTCAGGTGTACCTTCTGCCTTACCTTGGGATACTGTTTTACTGGTATAAGGACTCTTTCCTTCAATTTCATGTTCCTGTGAGAAAATAAATCCAGGTAGTTCTCCTCATCATCTTTCTTTGATTCACCCTTCTGAATCTTCTCGATTTCTAAATAGAATAAAGAGTCATTTTATTTTTGAAAGGAAAATTCTTTTAGTCTCTTTAGAGCTATGACCTTGGATACTGAATAAAGAGAATCAAGGAGCTAGAAGCAACGTGCTCTAACAGCAACAGTTCAATCAGAAGTAGAGAGAGTCCTGCTCTGTATCCTCCCTAACAGATAAAGTTCTCTAGAGATTTCCTGAGACACTGATCCTCCAAAGGAGGAGAGAAGTCTATATTTGGTGCCAGTGTCAGAATTCACATGTAGATGATATGACTAGAGAAACAAATCAATTCTCTAAATACAAACTTTCTGCTTCCCAATGACTCACCCCTTTAACCATCCAGGGAAGTTAATTAAGCTTATAATTTCCAATGAGTCTAACTAAACAGACTGAAATCTGCTCTTCATAAGACTGTTTATTTAGTCCATCATCTCTTCCCTCCCAAGGCAACCTTGCTGTTACCATCTAACCTAAACTAAATGCCCAAAGAGAGAAAAAGTTTTTTAACATATTATAGTCACGTTGCTTAAGATAGTTATTTTAGACCTCACCAGAAAGGGTCTTTGTACCAAGCTGATAGTCATTACTTAAGAGTAGTATCTTAAAACAGCAAAATGGTTAAGGACAGACCAAGAGGCCCTCTTAATCCCTTCCGTTGCTCACTCAGGGGGTCCAGCAGCTACCCCTGTTAGCACAGGGCCTCCCATAGAGGGAATACTCACTGCTTTACTCAATTTCCTTATGTTACTAATAGCAGACAGGGTTTGAATTCCGTATCTTATATATACTAGCATGATGTGATCAAAAGTTGCAGATGCCAATTTGGATTAATGAAAAGAATCTCCACACCAGGAGCTCCAGGCACCCATGAAAACCACAGGCCTGAATCCAACCCGTAATTCTTATTAGGTTTGTTTCTGTACTAAGTGCCAAGTTTCCCATCACTATTTATAAATCTCTGTACTTGGCAGTTTTATAACCACTATTTAGACAAATCAAATCCAACTGTGATCAGAAGTACAATTCTGTTCAGTGACCAAGGAGAGCAAGCTAATTCTGCTCCCACGTTCTTTCTTCAAGAACATACCTTTAAAACATCAGTACTTGACCTCAAGGCTCCTATTTATACCAAAGCAGCACCTGAAAAGACTTTATAGTGAGTCAAATGTATTTAGCTTTTTTTCTGGATTCATATATCCTGCACTGGTAACCACACTGAACTCTTACTTCTATTAACACAGGCTAGGATATATAGAGGCTGTTCAAACTCAGATAGTTTAAATTGAGTATATCTACCCAAAACTGTTCCTTCACTTTTCAAATGAAACTAGTCTAGATTCAACTTACATTGTAATTCTTAGATGCTCACAGGCCTCTCTTCTCTCCTTAACTACCACTAAAAAAAGCTTGTTCCCATGTCTCATCCCATCCCACCCCATCCTCCACTCTCATCACAATACTGTACACACCTCCCGTTTAGGAATCCCTGATAAAAAGCTGATATCCCAAGCTTCAATAATTATAGGGGAAACTTCCCCAGATACCAAGAAGTCTTTGCCTTGATTGAGATTCTAGTCTTAAATATGTAAAATGTGTAAGCTTGTAGGAATGCAGAACATCTTTCATTACTTATATTATTTCTTTTAATTTCTATTTCTTTTGTCCTTTCACGGCTCATCAGAATACCTCCCAAAAGTCTCATTGAAGTAAATGGGAAGAATGGACAAATACAAATTAAGGAGGCAAAACTCCTGACTACTTAATCTGAGTTTTTAAATTGGTTGTTTGGGACCACAGAGTGGAAATTAGGAGGGTTATGGGTTATAAGCAGTTTCATTTACCCTTCTAATTCATCCCATTACCAGAAAAAAGGCTACTATATTCTGTACTGGCATATTTTAGTGTATGTACAGTTTTGGTTACTAATTTTTAGAAAGGTTGTGGAGAAATTGGAGAAGCTTCAGAAAACTGAAACAAAGATGACTAAAAGGCCAGAAAATAGATCTCAAAGGACAGCTAGCTTAACCAACTGGAGCTATTTAACTTATAGAATAAATTATCTATCTTAATATGTCTTTTATCTATCTTAATATGGGCTTTTAATGAAAAGGATATTCATCTATTGTTCTCTAGATGTGGAAGAGCAAATGATAAATGCTCAAATTTAAAAGAAAAATGGGAATCTGACTCAAAGAACAGATTGATGGCATTGTCAATCCATGGGATTTTCAGGAAAAGAAGAGATAGTCTGTGATTGGATAGCTTAAACTTTCCTGGTGATTTCTTCAGCTGAATTTAGGATTCTCTTCTTGACACAGCTTTCCTTCAAGAAAGACTGAGAATAGGTTATAATGGTGTGGTATACCCAAGGAAAGGATTAGCCAGCTGCATATAGGAAGGAATGAGTTTTCCCCTAGGCAAATGTGCTTTATATATAGCCTCTTGAAGCAAACTCTAACTGACTTTGCATGCTCTCATGGACCAAAGGAACTTCAGTGAATGTATAAACAGAGGCAACTTATCATTTCCTAGAATAAATAGTATATATGGAGAAATCTATTTGCTACCACAAGAAACTTAAGAATGCATTAGTGAGAAAATGTCTCACTGCACTCTGGAAAGGTAGGAAAAGTTGTATATATTGTCAGAGTTGATTTGCTGACTAGTTTTGCTTTTCTACCCCCCCCCCCTTTTCTGTTACAAGGAATGGGGATTATTCAATGGCAAAGGTGATATAAAAACAAGTTATCAATAAAAGAAAAAACACATTACTTCACTGAGACTGTACCTTGTGACCATAGAATCAGACACAGCTTTTGTATCAAGCTGCTAGTCATTATTTAAGAGAACATAGCTTGGAACATAGCTTTTTCTTACATCTATCACCTTAGACTATATAGGATTGCCTTCTCCTCCACCTATCAGGCTCAAGCCCTAATTCTACTTAACTTTTCCTAATTACCCCTTACCTAAAGTAAAGGGTTCCCTCCCTCTTTAGAATGCCTACTACACAATTAAATTCATGGAAAATTCCATAAATGTTCAGATCACTACTCTGTCCAACACAATATTTTCTAAGAATGTCTTTGCCAATAAGAGTTGGCCTGGCAAAGGGTCTTTTAGAGTGTCACTAAAAGTCATGAAACCCTTGGGTTCTTTTCTGCTTGACACACAACCCTCCCAAGCAACTAAGACTATATATAATTTGCAGAAGCAGTTTCTGGCCTGGATTGGTAAAGGGAGTTCTCTACTCATGAAATCACAGGTCTCCTAAAAACAAGCCAAAATTTCTTCTATTGTTATCTTGAATTGTTGTTTACAACTTATGCTGCTTAACTTTCTGTATCTGGCATGTCTCTTTTCCTCTACTTGATAAGCTTACAGAAACCATATAGTAGCTTATACTCCCTCATAGCTCCTAGTCAGTAGCCATATATATACAGTTGACACTTAGTCGTTATTGGTTTGAGTTTCTTGATCAGCTTTCTCATTAGCTTAGCAGTAAAGTCAGAAAGTTAGCACTTTCAAGTCAAGATAAACCAGAATATGAAAAAGTGTCTTGCTTATACTGGAATGTAAATGCCAAAATAGCAGCTTGAGAGTCATAGGCACTCATGCAAAGTAACAAGCCCAGAATTCCAAAGTAGGCTGCAAGCCAATTAAGACTTTTAAATGAAAATTTAAACATATACCCAGCTCTGCCTCCCACCCTATTAACATCCTACTTCAGTCTGCTGAGGCTTGTCATAGTTGTTAATACATAGGCAAAGAATAAAAAACAATGCTTCAAACTAGGAGATTAAAAAATATATTCAAAGGCCCACACACATCTAAAAAGCTGGCTTAAGTCAGACATAATCAATTGTATTTCTTTAATCTAAAATTGTATGATAATTGTCATAAAGGACCAGGCCAATAATAGATCCATCATGTTATTCAAAAGGTTCAGAATATGAAAAAGCTTATGGTGGACTATAAAAATTCCTCAATTCCCTTATAACCCATTTTGAATCCATCTCAGGAATTTATCTAATCCTTTGGGCAAGTTCTGTTATACAAAAGCAATACCTACCTTATTTTACTGACTCTAAAAGGGGCCCTTTTTCAATCTTCAATGGATTCTCTCATTTTTTCTATTCTGTGATTTGGTCAACAAGTTTGTTTACCTTTGCCATAGCCTTCACTATACAATCTGTTCCCATAATCCTCTCAACCTCTCTGACTTTTCACATTAGAGTCTGAATCTTATCTATAATGCTCTTTTAATCAATTTTCATTGTCCTTCTCTAGACATTTTCCTAGCCATTATGTCTTATTTGAAGTTCAGTGACTAGAACTGCACACATTTCAAGTGTCCAAGTGTGGACATACAAACCTTTTATTTTCTTAAAAGGTTAGGAAAACATCTTTGCTCTTTTCATTTTTATTTCTAGTAATTTCCTGATGATGCCCAGTATTTTATAGGTCTTTTCACTAGGTTCTTTTCCTAAATCAGAGTTAAGAGCTTACAACTCATCTTGTAAATAGAATAAGAATTAATTTTTTCCTTAATGTATTTTTATACAAGTATATTTATGCAGACACACATATGAGTTTTTGCCACTATACTACCCACTCACACAGCCTGGGGTTTACTTAATATTTGAAGTTGAGAATGAATCCTTACAACTCATTCATAAATATCTTAACAAAACGTATACCAACTCAGAAATGTCCCATTTATCCTTGCCATTTAGCTTCCCATTTTTAATTCAGTGACAATATATTTCTTTAATCTGATCTCTCCACCATGGGTGTTCTTAAGGAGGGGAGTATGCATTTGTTTCCTCATATTTTGAGAGGAAACTAGATGGCATAGTAGACAAGAATGCCAAGCCTGGAATCTGGGGGGCCTGAGTTCAAATTCAACCTCAGGACACTTCCTAGTTGTGTGACCTTGAGTAAGTCATTTCACCCCCAAAATCTCTAGTTCTTGTCCTTCCATCTTAGCTGTTACTAAGACAGAATGTGAGTGTATATGTGTGTAGAGAAATGTATTTCAATGAAATTGGCTTCTTTTGTATTCTATTTTATGTACTTAGAAGCTTTTTTAAGAGGCATAAAAGGGGTAGAAAGATCTGTCAACCTTGTGGTTTCTTTTATTAAAGATTTCTGTGTGTGGTTATAGTTCTAAACATAGTCATACTATGAATGCTCTAAAGCCTAAAAAATACAACATATGCCTCTTTTTATTCATTTCATCTAAATCTGTTCTTAGATTCTTTTGGAAATATAAGTTCCCAGGATATTTAACAGCTAATGAGAGGTGCTAGCAGAAATTACCAGATAGTTAAAATGCAAATGGGGAGTTACTCAATGAAAATATGGAGTTAGACCCATCTTTCAAAAAATCAGTGTTTTTAAAAATTGGGTCAGTAATTTGCAAAGAAATATTTACATATACATATCAAAAGAGAAGGTGCTTAATGAAAAGTAATGTATGTCACTTTGAAGCCACTACACTAAGCCAATCTTAAGTATCACTTTACATAGTCTAAAAAGTGAACCACTCTCTCTCAAGCAGGTTTCCAAAAGAATCTAATAACTATCACACATCCCAGAATTAGCACTAACACAATGTTGGATCCAAAAATGTTTTTTTCTTATATCAAGTAAGATATAAAACTTCAATTATTTGGATTTTGACAACCACAGGTTTTGGTTTTAAAGTCAGAATCTCTTTCAAGATAGAGAACAAAGAAAGACAAATCTCTTCCAAGTCTCCTTGGGATCCTTACGATTGCCAAATAAATCAATGTTTCAATTCTGAAAGTTCAAGATTTTAATGTACTCAATAATTATATTTATCTTAAGAAACACTTAGGAAAAGATCACCACAACTAGAAGCTAATACCAAGCAGATGGGCTGTGGCGATATGGAGAAATCAGAGCTACCAGATGATTGGATGGTGCTGATCTGGGAAAGGAGAGTATTTAGGATACACAGAACAAAGACTGGCATTTCCATTCTCTAGTCAGCTCTCCAACCAAGAAAACACACACCGCGACAACATAATCGTTCAGTGAGAAGCTGGTAAGCAACTTCTCTCCATCCTGGTTCCTCTTGGAAAAAGGAATAAAGAACGCCCAGCACCCCCTCCCCCGCCCTTTCAATCCCCCCGGGGCTGTCGCCGTTCACTGATTCTCGAGTGGAGAACAAGAAGATCCCATGCCGTTAAACAACCGAGGAGTGCAGCGGAACCGAGAGAAAGCCCAGGCTCCTTAGCCCCTCGGCATTAATCAACCGTTCTACCGGCGTAGGAAACCCGACCCCCGAGCCTCCGACTCCCAATCCTACTTCAGCAATTTATCCGAAGTGGTCCAAATCGGCACCCGCCTCCCCCCCCATCCGGGTGCAGGCGCCCCTAGACCGCCCCCACCCCGCCCCCTGCCCCTCCCACCTTCAGACAGCCTTGTTCCCTCCCGGGGATGAAAGTGCGCTTGGATCGGCCCCCTGCCCTGGAACGCTTGAAGGCCCGTTCACCCACCGCGGCGGGCCAGCGACAGGGGCCAGACGGCCCTAGTCCGGGCTCCTGAGCTGTCTCCAGCCGCCAGGCAGTGCGTCAACGAGCGTTTAGGTAGCGCTTTCGAGGCGCCTGGCACCAGCCAACAGCGGGGATCTTCTCTGAGACCTTCACCCCTCCCACTTTGCCGAGGGGGAAACTGAGGTCCTAGGGCCATCTAGCTCACTACAACCCCACCCCCAGCTTAACGGACGAGGAAACTGAGGCTCGGAAGAGAGACCTAGGGCATCTCGTTCACTGAGACCTCGGTTTCCCTTTTACGCCTCAGGGCCTAATACCGACATTTCCCCGAGGCCACTTCTCCGGGGGGGGGGGGGGGGGAGGGGAGATTCTTAGACTGAGGAGCGATTCAGCAAGGAAGCCGCAGGCCTCCCCGCGGCAGCCACCCAGGACCCCTTCCGTTAGAGCCGCGGGAAGGCCGGGATCCCAAACCTCCCGCCCCCGCCTGGGCCCCGACTCCCTCCGAGCTCGCCGCCGCTGGGGGCCGACTCACCTGCGGCCAGCAGCTGCATGGCGTGGGTGAAGGACGGGTCGAGCGAATCCTTCTCCGCCATGAGCTCGGGCAGGTACTTGTTCTCAGGCTCCATTTTGGCGGCGGCCGTGGCGGAGGGCGGCAGCAGAGGGGTCGGGGCCGGCGCCGGGCCACCCCCGCCCACCTCGGGGCCCCCGCCAGTGGCCGAGGGTGGCAGCAACGGCGGCGGCTGTGTGGCCGGCGCGGCCCGAGAGCCTCCGCCACCTCCGCGAGGGCCTCCGCCGCCGCCCCGGGGCCGGTGAGAGGGCAGCGGCTGCCGGGACGGCGCCTGGCGCGGCGGCGGGTGGGCGCCTGAGGGATCCACGGCGCCGCCGCGGCCCAGGGGCCGGCACAGCCGCGCGACGGGGTCGTCCCGGCGCTGCATGAGTGCGGAGCGGGCGGGAGGGCGGCTGAGGGACGGAGCGCGGCGGCGGCGGAGGCCCGCGCAGAGGCGGCGGTTGACGGAGGCGGGAGAGCGGGCGCGGAGGCGACCGGAGCGGACCAGAGCGACCCAGCGAGAGAGCGACTCAGCGAGAGAGCGAAAGAGATCACCGGAAGTGAGCAGCTGCGCACGCGCGGCCCGCCACCGGCGCCGCCCTGCTCCCGGCGCCGAGAACAAAGTCCCCGACTCTGCCACGGCGCCTGCGCACCGCCGCAGGCGCGCACCTAGTTAAGTCCCCGCCCCTCACGCCGACGGTCTCCACAGACTAGCCCGCCGAGGAGCGCCAGTCGAGCCCGCCTCGGGCCAATACGCACGCGCTAGCTCTCCCTAATGCCCTCTACCATGTGACCAGGTTGTAGCGGGGACACGTGTCTCCACCCCCTGCGGGCGGGCAGAGGGCCGGGGCGGGGGCTGTGGAATGTCTTTGTCTGAACGCTGCCCCGCGGGCTCTGGGAGAGCTCCATTAACCACAGCTCCGAGCCCCGCCCCTTCTAACTGTCCCAGGGGGAAGGGAAATAGGGGAGGGACGGGGGGGAAAGTGAGAGGTTCCTAAAGAGGAGGGGGATTAAGGCCCTGCGGGGAGGGGGAGGGGAAGAGATTCGGAGAGAAGGAGGAGATTGAAAAGGACCTTGGAGGGAAAGTAGGGACCGAGTAAGAAATGAGGCTTTAGGAAAAGGTGAGGGAGATATAACTGACTCCCCACAGGCTCCATTCTAATATGCACTAGCTGGCTGGAGACCTAGTCGGCTGCTTCTTGCTCAAGCTCAGCAAGGCAAATTAAACATCTATTAAAAGCCTGCCTTGTGCTAGGTACCTCTGGGGGAATACAAAGACTGCCCAAACCCTAAAAGAATAAAGATAAAAACCAAGAATACAGTTGCTGCCCTCAAGGAGTTCACAGTCTTAATGAGGGAGAACGCTTGCGAACAACTCGGAACAAATGAGATATTTATAGGACAAATAGGAAATAACAAGAAGGAAGGCACTCGGGTTAAAGAGAACTGGGAAAGGCTTCTTATAGAAGGTGAGATTTTAGTTGTGACATGAAGCCAAGAGATGGAAGAGAGCAGGAACAAACTCTTTGCCCTAGTTTCTGCACGAGCCCTGAGAAAGGGGCTTTCCCAGAGGTGATGGTGGAGCTTGGGGGGGGGGGGCACTGAAACTTTTTTCCCCTACTATATCAACATAGAATTACAGATAGCCCTAAAACCCATCACACTAGTTAACCCAACCCATTGAAAGATGAGAGCTTCCTAAAAGCTAATGGGCAGTATTAGAAAGTATTTTTAATTACTAATGAGGAAACAAGGGACTTGGGGAAGGAAAGCTGTGGTCATCCTCTTGAGGGATCTCATCTACTTTTCAGATTTGGGGGAGTGGCAACATGGAAGAGGCAAATATCATTAAAAGCATATTTAATATCGTGTTTACATTCAGTTACACAAATATTAAGAGGGTTGAATTTGAAATCAGTGGGTCTAGTTTTAAATCCTGGCTTTGAACTCCTTAGATAAATCACATCTTAAGTCCTCAATATCCTCATTTACAAAATAAAAGGGTTGGACTAATTTATGTTTAAAGTGATTTCCAATTGGATCACTAATGCGTTGTTGGTGGAGTTGTGGACTGAGCCAACCATTCTGAAGGGCAATTTGGAACTATGCCCAAAAGGCTATTGATCCTATTATACCACTTCTAGGTCTATATACCAAAAAGATCATTTTTAAAAAGGGAAAGCACCTACTTATAAAAATATATTTATAGCTGCTTTTTGTGGTGGCTAAAAATTAGAAATTGATGGAATGTCCATCAATTGAAGAAGGGTTGAACAAATTGTGGTATATATTGGTGATGGAATACTATTGTGCTATAAGAAATGATAAGCAGGATGATTTCAGAAAGAGCTGGGAAGAGCTACATGAATAGATGCAGAGTGAAATAAGCAGAACATGGACAACATTGTACACAGTTACAGTAATATTGTGGAATGACCAACTGTGAAAAACTTAGCTAAACTCAGCAAGAGAATGATCTGGGACAGTTTTGAAGGACTTATGATAAAAAATGCTATCCACCTTCAGAGAAAGGACTGTTGGAATCAGACACAGATCAAAACATACTCTTTCACATTAATTTATTTACAGTTTTGTTTGGGAGGTTTTAGTTTTATGTAAGTATTCTCTTACAGCAATGTCTCATGTGGAAGTATGTTTTGCATGATAATACAAATGCAATCTAAATCAAATTGCTTACCATCTCCAGGAGGGGGAAGGGAAGGGAAGGAGAGAGATAATTAGGATCTTTTAATATCAAAAAGTGTGTGTTGAAAATTGTTATTACAAGTAATTGGGGAAATGCAATATCTTTGACGGAAAAAAATTATTTCCAACTGTAAAACTATGATCCAGTAAAGCCTTCAAATGTTGCAAAATAGCTGTTATAGCTATCTTAGAACTTCTCTTTCTTAGGCTAACAAATCCCTATTTCTTAAAACTGACCCTCATGAAATGGCCCTTTGCTATCCTGATGGCCATCCTCAGGATGTGTCCAACTTATCACCTAAAATGGGGTATCTAGAACTGAAGTATTCTAGATGTGATTTATCAAGATCAATTACAGAAGTGCTATTGCCTTCCTAGTTCTGGGCATTACCCTTCTCTAAATGGAGCCCAAGATTACATAGTGTTCTTGGATGCAATATCATCGTTTTATTAACTTGTATTGAACTTTCAGTTCAATGAAACTCCCATACTTTTTTCAAATAGAGTGTCCAACCATGTCTTCTCCCATGCTGTATTTGTGAAGTTGATTTTTTTTAACCCAAACATATGACTTTATCCCTATTTCATTTTATGAGATGAGGCTGGTTCTAGCCTGGCAAGATCTTTTTTAATCTTACCATTGAGTGTCTTAATTATCCCTCCCAGCTTTTTGCTATCTGCAATTTTGATAAGTATACCAGCTCTGTATTTATCTTGAATGGAAATGTTAAAACAGCAGAGGGTTAAGCACAGAATTCTGCAAAACACCACTGCAGACCTTTTATATAAATTGAAATTGACCCATTAATGGATGCTCTTTAGGTCTAGCCAACAGGTATTGGTCTATAAAATTGTACTGTCATCTAGCCAATATTATTCAATTTTGACCATCAGAATACCACGAAACATACGACATTCTGCTAAAATCTAAGTATTTTTTGTCTACAGCTCTCCTGATTTACCTGTCTAGTAACTCTGTCAAGGGTGGTGGTGGTGGTGGTGGTGGTGGTGGTGGTAAAAAAGTAAAGTTAGACTGGCTTGACCTGTTCTTGATAAAGCCATTCTGACTTTATGATCATTACTTCCTTTTTCTAGATGTTCACAAACCATCCTTTTAATATGTTCTGGAATTTAGCCAGGAATTGAAATTAAGGGCACTGACCCATAGTTTCCAAACTGGACATTCTCTTCCCTTTTTGAAAATCAAGGAGTTATTCACAAATCTCCAGGCCTCTAGCATGTTTCCCATTCTTCATAATCTTTCAAAGATCACAGAATGGCTAAACAATCACAACTGCCAGTTTTTTGAGAAGCCTGGGATACATTCAGTTTTAGTAGATTTAAGCAGATAGGTACTTTCTTACAGTCTATTTACTCATCTTAGGTATCAACTCATTATTACCCCCCCCCTAAAAATCATTATTATCCAAAGACAGGATCATATCCTTGCTTGGAGGAGTGGATAGGATGATGTTGACAACAGAGAGCAGGCAGAACTACTCAATTCAGATTTTGCTCCTTTTCTTCTCTGACAGAAAGATCTATGGAGAGGAAAAGTCAAAATAAAAATAACAGGACTCATGTTACTAGGCCCATGTTTTTAGGCCTACCAGTTTTTAGTCAAACTAAAAAATGTAATAGATATGACTGATGATCTTTAAAAGTCTCAGAAGCTATATTAGAACTGATATAATAATTAGGACAAAAGGGATTTATGGTCCCATAGTACTCTAACCTGATCATCTCCCATCCAAAGTGTTATATTCAATTTTACAAAGGACATTAATAAATTGGAGAGACTCCAGAGAAAGACAATAAGGATAGTAAAGATTATGGGGATACATGATCCCTATCTTTCAATATTTTAAGGACTGTCCTATGAAATTAGACTTTTTTTTCTGCTTGTCCCCAGAACTAATAATAATAATAATAGCTGGCATTTATATAGGGCTTTAATGTTTGTAAAGTATTTTACAAATATTTCATTTTATCTTTACGATAACCTTGGGAGATAGGCACTATCATTCTCATTTTTTTTAAACTCTTACATTCGGTCTTGGAGTCAATATGTATATTGGCTCCAAGTCAGAAGAGTGGTAAGGGCTAAGCAATGAGGGTTAAGTGACTTGCCCAGGGTCATACTGCTTGGAAGTGTCTGAGGTCAGATTTGAACCCAGGACCTCCCGTCTCTAGGCCCGACTCTCAATCCACTGAGCCACCCAGCTGCCCCCCATTCTCATTTTTATAGATGAGAAAATTGAGGCAGGCAGTGGATCAAAGATTTGTTCAGGGTCATATGGGAATATAAGTGTCTGAAGCCAGAATCTGGTCTTCCTGACTCCAAGTTTAACACTCTCACTATTAACACACTAGCCACTGAGCCCACCTCTAAGAGCAATTGATTGAAATTGCAAAAAACAAATCCAGTACAAAGGAAAAACTTCCTGACAATTAAAATTATCCAAAAGTAGAATGGGTTTCCTTGAGAGAAAATGGGCTCCTCACTAGAGGTCTTCAAGTAAAGGCTGGATGATCCCATTGGTGGGTTTATACCCCAAAGAGATAATAAGGGGAAAGACTTATGAAAAAATATTCATAGCTGTGCTCTTTGTGGTAGCAAAAAATTGGAAAATTAGGGGATGTCCTTCAGTTGAGGAATGGCTGAACAAATTGTGGTATATGTTGATGATGGAATACTATTGTGCTCAAAGGAATAATGAAATGGAGGGATTCCATGTGAACTGGAATGACCTCCAGGAATTGATGCAGAGTGAAAGGAGCAGAACCAGGAGAACATTGTACACAGAGACTGATACACTGTGGCACAATCGAACATAATGGACTTCTCTAGTAGTAACAATGCAATGATCCAGGATAATTCTGAGGAACTTTTGAGAAATAACAATATCCATATCCAGAGACAAAAATATGGGAATAAAAACACAAGAAAAACAACTGCTTGATCACATGGGTTGATGGGGATATGATTGGGGATATAGACTCTAAGTGATCACCCTAGTGCAAATAATAATAATATGGAAATAGGTCTTGATCAATGACACATGTAAAACCCAGGGGAATTGATCGTTGGCTATGGGAGGGTTAGGGTTAGGGAGGAGAGGGGAAAGAACATGAATCATGCAACCATGGAAAAATATTCTAAATTAATTAAATAAACAAACAACAACAACAAAAGTAAAGGCTGGATGGTCTCTTATTGGGTATGTTGTAAAAAAAGATTTTTGTCTAGTGTCTGTTAGACCTCATGATTTATATAGCTCCTTCCAATTCTATAATTTCATGATTCTACCTGACTTCCCCTATGCCACTTGCACTAGCTATTTCCTCAAATTGTTTATATATATATATATATATATATATATATATATATATGTATATATGTATATATGTACACATATATAAACACACACAGATATATATATCCTAGTTCACTATGAATCAGTTCATACAAGTCTTTCTAGATTCTTCTTAAATCATTCCATTCCTTATTGCTTATAGCACAATAATATTCTATCACATCTATATACCCTAACTTGTTCAACCATTCCCCTCATGCAGGGGTCCCCAAACTACAGCCCTCAGGCTACATGTGGCCCCCTGAGATCATTTATCCGGCCCCTACCACACTTTCGGAAGGGGCACCTCTTTCATTGGTGGTCATTGAGAGGAGCACTGTATGTGGTGGTTCTGCAAAGCGCAACATTGCTCACGTACAGTGCTACTTCCGGTGACATAATACTTTGCCTGGCGCCTTGTTCTGAGAGTAACTGAAGGAGAACGAGGCGCCACACAAAGGATTATGTGGCTGCACAATGGAAGATCTCAGCATGGTGAGCTACAATCTGGGGGAGGGGATTCCGCACTGTGTATACTGCTGCCCGGTATAGTGGTGGCAGTGATGGGCCTGTGCAAGGTGTGATAGGCCCATCACAGCCAGCACTGCAGCCTCTGCTATCCCAGACAGCGGTATACAGATTTGTTCATAGTTTCTTTTATAGTCCGGCCCTCCAACAGTTTGAGGGAAAGTGAACTGGCCCTCTGTGTAAAAAGTTTGGGGACCCCTGCCCTAATGGATAGACATCTAATATCTTATTATCACAAAAAGGGCCAGAATTATTTTTGTACATATGGGCTGTTTTCTTCTTTGTATGATCTCTTTGTGGTATAGTAGTGGTATCACTGTGATAAAGGGATTGCACGTTGTAATAGTTTTTTGAGTAGAGTTCCAAATTGCTTTCCAGAATAGGTAGACCAATTTACAGCTCCACCAACAGTGTTTTATTATTTTATTATTTATTATACCTATTTTCCCACAGCTTCTCCAGCATTTCTTATTTTTTCTCCCCCTGACCCTAACCTTGGCAATCTGAGGTGTTTGAGGTAGAATCTCAGGTTTGTTTTAATGTGCATTTCTCTAATTATTAGTAATTTAGAACATTTTTTTATTTGGCTATTGGTTGCTTGGATTTCTTCCTCTGAAAACTGCCTTTTTATATTCTTTTTAGTTTCTATATTTTGAAAGCTTTGCATTTTACCTCGTATGAATGAATGAATGAATGAATGAATGAATGAAAAAAGAATTTTATTAAGTACTTACAATGCACTCCAGAATCTGGAGATTATAAATATTTGGCATGATGAAGTCTCCTAAAAATGTTGCTCTTGAATTTTTATGAGTCCATTGTAAATGTTATATCCAAGTTATTGTGGGCAACAGTTTCATCTATGACAATTATTATAGATGAATCAGTTATATATAGGATGTGGGTCAGACTGTATTTGACTTTTTTCTTCATCAGAAATTCCAAGATGGGGTGGTTCTCCCTCTGACAAATGTCCACACTAACAACAAAAGATTACTTGTTGAATGTTAACAGAAAGAACAGCTAGCAGTAGGACTTGGATAGAAGAGAGAAACCGGAAATATATCTGTCTTAGCATCTGATTTATGCTGCTGCCCTTGGAAAAGCTTGCCTTTGCTGGTGTCACATAGGACTGAAGTGTCCTTGCTATGTAATGAGATGCCTGGATGTGGGTCCTTGGAGCTTTACCTGAGGCTAATAAAACTTTAATAGAAGAGTGGATCAGGAGTGTGTGTGTGTGTGTGTGTGTGTGTGTGTGTGTGTGTGTGTGTGTGTGTGATATTTCTGGTTTGTGTGGACCCAGGATTATTATCCTTTTGGAGGTTGGCTATCAAATTCAAGCTTTCATTGAGCAAATTTCTTTAAGCTATTACTAGGTGCAAAACATTCTGTTAGGCAATGGGGATTGAAACATAAACATGAAATAATTCCTGTACTCTACAAGAAGAGAATAAATATACAGATAATTATAACACAAGATAGGGAATTCAAGCTTGACCAAGGGGGAAAATCAGACACTATACATTTTCTTTAAAAAAATATTTTATTTTTTCCCAATTATATGTGAAAACAATTTTTAACATTCTTTTTTTTTCTTGAGTTCCAAATTCTTTCCCTCCCTCCCTCTTCCTCTTCCCTGTGCAATCATATAAAATATTTTTACATATTAGGCAATTTGTGAAAGAGACTTGACCAAAAAAAAAAATGAAGTGAAATATATGTTTGGGTCTGGATTCAGACTCTTTTAGTTCTTTCTCTGGAGGCAGATAGCATTTTTTTTTATCATAAATCCTTTGTGTTTATCTTAGATCACTGATTTGCTGAGAATAGTTTTCATTCATAGATATTCATCATGCAATATTGCTGTTACTGTGTATAATGTCCTCCTGGTTCT
This sequence comes from Monodelphis domestica, assembly GCF_027887165.1. NCBI lineage: Eukaryota > Metazoa > Chordata > Mammalia > Didelphimorphia > Didelphidae > Monodelphis > Monodelphis domestica. The sequence continues at coordinate 368,703,484 of NC_077230.1, read as the reverse complement.
GCTCACTTCACTTTGCATCAGTTCATGTAAATCTTTCCAGGTTTTTTTGAAATCATCTTGTTTGTTATTTCTTAAACCACAAGAGTATTCCATTACAATCATATACCACAATTTATTCAGCCATTCCCCAATTGATGGACATCCCCCCATTTCCAAATCTTTGCTACCACAAAAAGAGCTCAGGCAACATGTTCTAAGAAAATATGAAGTCAAGAGGCAGAGATGGAGATGGAGGAAGAGGTTGGAGAATAGGGAAGACGTCATACAGGAAGTAACATCTGAGCTAAGTCTTGAAGAAGAGAAGGTTCCTAAAAGGTACAGATAGTAAGAGTTCATTCCAGGGGATGAGGGACAGCTCATATGAATGCAAGCAAGAAATGTAATATTTGGGTTGGTGAAAACAAGTAGTAGCCCAGATTGACTGGTCCAGAGAATGAAAGGGAGTAATGTGAAATATTAGCTGGGATGTGGTGAGGAAGATTAATTTAAAGCATAAGTGTCATAAGACCTGGCCCACAGAACTCCCAAGTGCAGCCTGAACTTGCTTAGAGTTTGATTCAGATCAATTTAACAGTTAGGTGCCACAGTGAATAGAGTCCTGGGTCTGGAATCAGGAAGACTCACTTCTTGCGTTCAAGCCTAGCCCTAGACACTTACTAGCTGTGAGATCCTGGGCAACTCACTTGATCTTGTTGGCCTCAATTTCCTCACCTGTCATAAGCCAGAGAAGGAAACGGCAAAGCACTCCAATTGCCAAGAAAACCCCAAATAGGGTCATGAAGAGTCAGACACGACTGAACAACACAATATGAACTAAAGCTAGCATGGTAGGTTGGCCTAAGGAGTCTGTATTTGTCCTAGAGAGAATAAAGACCACGGAAGATCTGTGAGAAGGCAAGTGATGTGGTCAGATGTCTTGGGAAGATCATTTAGGCAGCTGTGTAAAGGATGGATTGAAAGAGGAGAGTGGAGACAGGGAGATCATTCAAGAAGATATTTCAGTAAGTCCAGAGAAGAGGTTATGAAGAACTGAAGGAAGGAAGAAATGGCTCTGGGGGTGGAGAGAAGGGGATGAATGCAAATAGTGTTGCAGAAGTAGAATCAATAAGAGTTGACCATAGATTGGATGGAGTGGGGTGTTGGTAAGGAGAGAGAAAAATCAGAAGAATAGGGAGTTGTAAATCTGGGAACTGCCATCTAAATGACCCTCTCCCTGTAGTGTCTTCCTCCCAGTAGTGCTCTCAAGATAAATATGAACATTTGTTGGAGCAACTAGATGGCTCAATGAATAGAGAACAGATCTGGAGATGGAATTGTTATTGACTTAAAAAAAACCCACCTTACCTTCTGTCTTAGAATCAATAATGCATATTATGTCTAAGCTAGGATGTGTCTAAGATCAAATTTGAACCCAGGACCTTGCGTCTCTAGGCTTGGGTCTCAATACACTGTATTGATACTAAGAAAGAAGATAAGGATTTTGAGAGATAGACAGTCAGAGACAGATAGAGAGAAATGTCTGGAAGAAGAAAGGATGAATGATGTAGGAGACAAAGTGGTAAGTTCAGCTTTAGTCATGTTGGGTTGGTGGTGCCACCAGGAAGGACACTCAGGTGGAGAGGTCCAGCAGGCATTTGGAGATGTGGGTCTCAAGGATGGAAGAGATTAGTGTTGAAGAGCATCCCAGCATATTGGATAGAGCATTGGATTTAGAACCAGGCAAATTTGAGTCCTGGCTTAGGCACTTATTAATCACATCAACCTGGGCAAATCAAATCACTGACCCTTTGTCTGCCTCAGTTTCCTCATTTATAAAATCAGAATAATAATAGCACCTATTTCACAGTATTGCTGTGAAGATCAAATGGCATATTTGTAGCATTTTGCAAACTTTAAAGCACTATATAAATGCTACCTTGTGAATCTTGAAATTTCTCAGACTTGTGAATGTTAAAAATTTCCACATTGGGGAATTCTTCATTGGAACAATTCCCTACTGGGAACATTCCCCATTTTGACAGTGAGAACTCTACTTGGATCAGAAATGGGAGGACCTCTCCTCCACCCATACTTAAGACTGCTTTAGGGGGAAAAACTCCTTGCTAAACAATGAGGGTACTTGGGCCCATACTTATAGTGAGACAAAAAGTTCTTTAAGCCATGCCTATTTTTAGAAGTAATACAATGGGGTGCTAAGTACCTATTAAAGGTTAGGCAACTTGTGAACTTGCCAGGAGCAAAGAGGTGAAAACTTATTCAGAAGTTTTTTCTGATTCAAACTTACTAAAGGGATTAGTCCACCCAGCTGTGAATTCAGAATGGGCTGTCCTTTGGAAAATGTCTACTGTGATTGGTAGATGGAAGAACTTAAGGGAGGTGACATAGGAGAAAACCCCCTATATAAGAAAAAGCAGAATCCTTTTGGAGAATCTCTTGAGAGAGACTCTGGAGAAGGGAAGCTCTTGGAGGACAATCTCTAAGGAGGTCTCACTGGAGCTCCTCTGAGGGGATTCTGTCCCTCTGGAGGCTCTTGAGAGAGGCCCTTTGAAACAGTCTCTGGCTGGAACTCTCTCTGAGGAGACTCTGTCACTAGAATCCTTGCTTAGACAGAACTTGTGGTGAGTGATAAAAGACTTACTGACTGATCTCTCTCTCTTAAGACTCAGGTCTAGGCCATGTTGGCTTAAGGCCCTTCATACTTATTTCCTTTTTCTCTCTTTCTCTCTTTTCTTGAATTCCTCATTGTATTATTAATTAAGTTCTCTATAAAACCAAGTTGACTTGGGTATTTGAATAATTGGGAATATTTCCCTGGTGACCACCTTATATTTTGATTTAAAACAAGACACTGTAGTGAAAACATATTTTCTGTGGTCACAAATTTACTCACCCACTCTTATATCTACAATAATTTATATCTTCCACTATTTTACTCACTACAGTTTACAACCTCAACCATTTTAACTCTTACAGTTTATGGCATCTACTCTTTTAATCACCACAGCTTACAGACCTCAACTCTTTTAAATGCCACAACCTATTGCTATAGCTTCAGTTTCTTCATATATAAAATTGGGATAATGCTCTTCACACCCTCCTGCCTTTCAGAGAAACTCAGAAGCACCACTGTGTTATTATTATTGTATAGATTTGGTAATAGCCTGCATAGAGAAAATAATTGGATCTGTAGGGAGCACATGAGATCCTCAAGGCTGAGATTAGTTAGAAGAGAACACATTGTAGAGCCTTGGAGGACATCCAGGAAAGAGATGAATGGAATGTTCAGACAGGTAGGAAGAAAATCAAGGTGAGCAGGGTCACAATTATGAATGATGGGGAGAGACTGTTTCAATGAAGACATAGATGGTTAACTTTACAGTACTGAAGAAAGGTCACAAGGCAGGTTTAGCAATTAATAGATCATTTGGTAACCTTTGAGAGAGCAGATTCAATAGAGTTGAGAGGCTAGAAACCAGATTTCAAGAGATAGAGATAGGAGTCTATGAAGTACAGGCAGGCTGCAGAGATGACTCATTCTAGGAGCTTATTGGTGAAAGGAAGGAAAGCTAGAGAATAATAGTTTGAGGGGATGGCAATCACCCATCTATATAAATCATTTTACAAGTTATAATACCTCCCAGGGTTGTGAAGATCAAAAGAGATTATATTTGTGATCCTTGGCTAGTCATCAAATCGCTGACTGCCTCAGTTTCTTTATCTGTAAAATGGTAATAATAAATCTCTCAAGTGATAATAATACCTCTCAAGACTGTGAAGATTAAATGAGATGCTTCAAAGGGAAATCAGGGCAGGAAGTCCAGAATTTCTCTTATGGCTATCTGGTCTATGTTTTCCCTTCAGATGCCTTGTGAACATTACAAAATGCTGTTGTGCATGTTTGTATAAAAATATGTGTATATATATGATGAACTTATATTTGTATAAGCTGTATAGAGAAACTATGTGCATATATTAAGAGGTAATTTTGAAATTTAAAAAATCAGATGAGGGATTTGTAAAGTGCTTTGCAAATCTTAAAGTGCTATATAAATGCTGACTTAGGTAAGCTTATCTGTAGGCTCATTGAAAGCACCTTTGGGACAACTCTAGAAGCAAACAGGACAGTGGTGAGTGATGTGTTTTTCATGTGTTTTATTTTTTCCATTAGCTCTATATTTTCCTTCTTTTCTCCTTAAAACATTTTTTTTATTCAACACACTTTCTCTCCATCTCTCTTCTTCCCTCTATATATTGAGAAAGCAAGAAAAACAAAACTCTGATTAGAAACCTATATAACCAAGCAAAACAAATCCTCCTGTTCCTTCCTCTCTAAACCAGGTCCAAAAATAATGTCTCAGTCTACAGTTTTGAATCTGTCACTACTCTATCTAGAGATGAGAGGCATGTTTCATTATGAATCCTCTCGAATCAAGGCTGGTCATTGCATTGATCAGATTTCCTAATTTTCCAAAGTTGTTTGTTATTAAACTTAGTTCTACTCACTTTATTCTGAATCAGTTCATACAAATCTTCCTAGGTTTCTCTTAAATCAGCCCCTTTCTTTCTTTTTTTTTTTTAACCCTTACCTTCCATCTTGGAGTCAATACTGTGTACTGGCTCCAAGGCAGAAGAATGGTAAGGGCTAGGCAATGGGGGTCAAGTGACTTGCCCAGGGTCACAAAGCTTGGACCCAGGACCTCCCATCTCTAGGCCTGGCTCTCAATCCACTGAGCTACCCAGCTGCTCCCCCCTTTATTTCTTATAGCACAATAATATTCCATTATATCCATACACTGTAACTTGTTCAGCCATTCCCCTAATGGATAGACATCCAATTTATTACCATCACACTAAAAGTATTTTTGTACATATGAGTCCTTTCCTTTTTTCCATGATCTCTTTGTGGTATAGTAGTGGCATCACGGGGATATAGGGCATACATATTGTTAATAGGTTTTTGAACATAGTTCCAAATTGCTTTCCAGAATAGGTAGACCAGTTTACATGTCCAACAACAGTGTTTTATTATTATTATATTATTATGCCTATTTTCTCACCTCTTCAGCATTTCTCATTTTCCTTTTCCACTCCCCAACTTTGCCATTCTGAAGGGTTTCTAAGGGATGCTAACCATCAGTGTGATATGGAGGAATCTTTTCAAATGTTCTTCTCTCAAGGATCTCCTCTATCTAAGAAGGTCAAGAAAAGGAAATAGATCAAATAATGTCAGAGTTGCTTCTTGCTCTAAAAAGTTACAAGTATTAAATAATTATTACAATTTGTGTTTTGTGAAACTGACATCCAAAGAAACTAATTTTTCTAAAGCTTTAAAGTAGAACAGGAGGTTGGGCAAAGACCAGAACTTATATTCACAAATGCCTAGCATGTGGCCAGGCACACTCCTATATAGAGGCTAAATAATAATGCTGAAAATCTTTATTTTTATTTTTTAAAAATTATATTGGGGGGGAGGGAAGGCAGCTGGATGGCTCAGTGAATTGAGAGTCAGGCCCAGAGATGGGAGGTCCTGGGTTCAAATATGGCCTCAGACACTTCCTGCTGTGTGACCCTGGGCAAGTCACTTAACCCCCATTGCCTACCCTTACTGCTTCTCTGTCTTAGAACCAATATTCAATATTGATTCTAAGACAGAAGGTAAGGGTTAAAAAAATTCTATTCCTCTGGGAGAACACTATATACAATAATAGCAATATTGGATGATGATTATCTGTGAAAATGTGACCACTCTCAGCAATTCATTGATCTGGGACAATCCTAAAAGACTTATGACAGGGAAAGCTATCCACCTCCAGAGAAAGAACTATTGGAGTTGTCTTTCACATCAGTATATTTTTAGTTTTATTTGGGGGTTTTGGTTACATTTGAGTTTCTCTTACAACAATGACCAATATATAAGTGTGTTTTTCATGACAATAAAAAGGAAAAAAATAATACAAATAAAAATAATGTTTTTTCCATGCACTAATCCTAAAGGTTTACAATTCTGTTTTCCCTGATACTGGTTAATAAAAAGCATCAGTTCCCTGTAGCCTTTCCAAAAATGTGTGGTTGTATGTTTAGTTTGGGTTTGGAGATTTTTTATTTTTTGAGATCTGCTTGTTTACATTTGCTAGCACACTCCTGGCACAGTTCCAGCAGTTCAGGAATAGAAGCAAATAGTGGGTGTGACCCGGGGTAGAGGACTGGCATGGTGTGTGGCATCGGCAAAGAACCAGAGAAATGAGGCATTCAGCAATGGAAGACAGCAGTAATTCACACTTAAACCGGTTAGCTGTAGGGTCAAGACTGAAGTGAGGCCAGAGATGGGGAGAGGAGAACAGAAACTAACCCAGTCCATTACCTTCCTTTCCAGAAATGAACACAATTCATCAGGCGTCCTCTGGAATGATGTCTGGTCATTGGGGTAATTAATCAGTTCCCAAGTCTTTAAAGGTTGTTTGTCCTTACGATTGCTGTTACTGCTTAAATCCTCCTCCTGGCTTTGCTTACTCCATTTTGTCTTCCCAGGTTCCTTGGAAACCATCTCCTTCATCATTTTTTACAACACAATAGTATTCAGCCACATTCACATACCACAACTTGTTTAGTCATCCCCCAGTTGTTGGGCACTCCCTTAGGTGCTGAAAACAATCTTAAACACAGCCCGTTATGGGTGTTAAGCTTCTTATATCCTGATACTTTGCTGACCAGTCTGTATTTCATTTTGGCTGATACTTCCTTCACTGAGCTGAACCTTTTCTATGGGATTTTTCCACCTCTGTCTTTCCAAAGGCACTCTTTAGAGATCACTACAGGCCTTCTGTTTGTTTGCTTGTTTGTTTGGTTTTTTAATGTTTCACAGATACCAGTTCAAAACTTGACCAATGCACCTATTGTCCCTCATTCTTGCTACATGGAAAGGCCTCTTGTTTTTCCTGGTCGTATCAAATCTCCATGATCTTTTTTTTTTATTTTCCATGGTTACACGATTCTTGTCTCCCTCCCCCTCTCCCTCTCCCCTTCCAGAGCTGACAAGCAATTTCACTGGGTTATTTATTATATTTTTAATCCATATTAAATTATTACAATAATGTATTATCTATTGTAAATAGATAATATATTTATTATATTCACTGGGTTATATTACATGATCTTTTTTAAACTAACATTTCTCCATTGGAAGTCATCAGTGGATAGAGTGCCAGGCCTGGAGACAGGAGGTCTTTGGTTCAAATCTGGCCTCAGATACCCTAGGCAATTCACTCAACTCCAATTAACTAGCCCTGACTGCTCTTCTGCCATGGAACTAAGACCTAGTGTTGATGCTACGATGGAAGGTAAGCGTTTAAAAAAAAAAAGTGATAATATGATAATATGCTGCAATCTACTTACATTCATCGTCCTTGCCATTTCGGTTCTTATGAGAGTGTGGTTTCCATAATTGCAGTCACATTGCTCCACCAAAAATATATGGCCACTAAAAATAGACATTTTTGTAGTAGCAAGCAGCTTGAGACCATTAAAAGTATTGTATAACTTTAGAAAATGCAACCCAGTCTGTTTCTCCCACCAAGTTAATTACAACAGTTCATTGTCCCTATGAATCTCTTGTACAAAATACCTACAGCCCTATTCAATGGGCTAGCTGACCAACTACGAGTCATTATCTAGGTGATAAATGATTCTCATATACTCTATTTTTACAGGGTATGTGGCTAGACTGATCTCTTTTATTTTATTTTTTAAATCCTTACCTTAAGGGCTAGGCAACTGGGATTAAGTGACTTACCCAGGGTCCCATAGCTAGGAAGAGTCCAAGATCAGATATGAACCAAGAACCTCCTGTCTCCAGGCCTGGCTCTCTATCTACTGAGCCACCCAGGCTAATCTCTTTTAAGAGTTCCCAATGAGAAGACTCAGGAGCATTCTAGGCCTCAGTGGATCATGTTGTAATTCAATAAATGACATCTAAAGAAACAACATTGGAACAACTTTACTATGGAGAAGCAGATGCTATTAGGAACATATATTTAGAGCTAGAAGGATCCTTGAAGTCATTTAGTCTACCTTCTCAAGTTACAAATAAGGCAAATGAGGTTCATAATTATAGGGAGTATAAAAGAGGTCACATGTTTTGGAGCTAGATTTGAACTCAGATCTTCCAACTCCAAGTCCAGCATGCTTTCCCCTATCCTATGTTCCCAGCCTCTCTCTTTGGACAACATTGGTGATTCTGGCAAATTCTTTAGGGAGCACTGGATTCCAGGGTTCTAGAAAAAAATTAAGGAAGAGAGAGAGAGAGAAAGAAAAAAAACAACAACAAGAAGTGATTATTGTAAAGAGTTTTAGTGAAGCCCTACCCTAAAAATCGTGCCAAGGAATGCATACATACTCATGGAGTCTTGCTGCCTTCTTAATATGTGCCTGGAGAGATAGACCAGCTAATTCTTTTGTGTGTGTATGTGTGTGTGTATGTGTGGTTTATGACAGCCACTTTCTTCCATGATAGCTGCTCTTTAAATATTTTGATTTTTTTAAAAACTATTCTGTTCCAGAAAGGTAAAGAATTTGCCATTTGGCATGTGCTGGCCCATTAGGTTGGGCTCTTAAATAATTCAGAAGTTGGGCCCAAGATATAATTTTTTAGTTTCTGAAAAATTTAAAACCATAACTAGTAAGCATAAATAAAAATATATATGAAAATAAACAGTTTAAAAATAGAATCATACACCAAAGTAGGAAAGTCACATTTAATTTTTTATAATTCATTAAATGTTTTTAAGCAAACCTTAATAATAAAAAAACATTCTATTTGTTTTCATATCCCCTTTCTAGTTTTCTCTAGTGTAGCTGTCAGTAGGATGAAGAATATTATTGTTTTTATTTTACATAGTCAACATATAAGTTTTCTCTATGCTGCTGTTTTCTTCTTGCATCACTTCATGCAAATCTTTATTTCCTTGAGTTTTTCACACTTTCTGTGTCTTAGAATGTTATTTTTAAATGGACAATTTTCTTTTGTTTTTCTTTAAAAAAATTCACCTTTCTCCATCTCCACACCATAGAAGGCATCATCTAGCAAAATAGATTATATTTTTCTCATTTCCACTTCTCAGTTCATTTTCTAGAGGCGAACATTCACAAGTTATTCTTCAAATATTAAATCTGTAGTCGTATATAATATTCTCTTAGTTCTACTCATTTCACGTTGTTCTTTCTATGTTTTCAAAAAATTAATTTGCTCATTGTTTTTTACAGTGCGGTAGTATTTATCACAATCATATACCACAATTGGAATGGTTATTCCCCAGTTGATGGACATCCCCTCAATTTCCAGTTATTTAGCACCACAAAGAGAGCTGCTGTAAATATTTTAGAACACATGGGTTCTTTTCTTTTCCCCCTGATCTCCTTGGGAAACAGATCCAGCAATGGGAGTGCTGAATCTAAGGATATGCACAGTTTTATAGCTCTCTGGACCTAATGGTTAGATCAATTCACAGTTCCACCGACAGTGTATTCGCGTCCCCACTTTTCTGTATCCCCTCCAACATTTGTCATTTTGCCCTTTTCTCAAGGACAAGCAGTTTTCGAACCACTGTAAATGTCAGTTCCTTCAACCAGGTATCCTCTATGACATAGTCCACGTGACTCCTCTGGGAATTGACAAGTATCTAAGTTACAGGTGCAAACACTGCCTTTGAGAAACCTCCCTTGATGGAGTCACCATTTAAACTTGGTAAAGATTGTGCGGGAAGAGGGTAAATAGAATGCTGGCTCGCTGTGGGCGGGGTCTATGGGCTTAGCAAACCTATTCAACCAGCTCAGGCTCTGGGTGACTTCCTCGTGCTAATGAGAGACAAGCAATTGTCTAATAAATCAAATGTCCAGCATTTCATTTGTCCTGGGAAATCTAACTGTCCAAAGGGCCAAAATGCCTGGGAATACTGATGACGACGTTCTTTTCCAAGTAGAAAAGTGTGCTTGGGGAACCAAATTAAGATGAAAAGGTAGCTTAGAAAGTAGAGTCAAAATAAAGGGAATTGGAACATCTTAAGAGATATTTTCATAAAGGGATGATGATAGCCTAGTATCTAGCATTCTCTTCCTAAGGGACACATACCTGCCAACCAGACAGAAATCCTCATCGCTGTTCTCTCTTCTCTAGGCAGTACTAGACTCCACACAGACCCTTTTAAGCAGCACAGAAGTAATTAAATCATAACTTCTCTGATATTTTAATCTCCACGATATAATTGAAGAAGTACCATAATCTAGAACAGAACACTGGGACTGCCATTTAACCTCTGTTTGCCTGTTTCCTTATCAGTAAAAATGGGGATAATAATAGCACTTACCTGCCAGGATTGTTGTGTGTGGGGGATTAAATGAGATAAGATTAGTAAAGTGCTTTGTAAAACTTGGAATTTTATATAAATGCTAATTATTAAGTGGTCGTTAGGTGCTAAAGTGGATTGAGTGCTAGGTCTGGAATCCAGGAAGACCTGAGTTTGAATCCAACCTCAGCACTTACTATCTGTGTGACCCTGGGCAAGTCACTTAACTTTTGTCTGTCTTAGTTATCTGATCTGTAATATAGAGATAATAACAATACCTACCTCAAAGTGTTATTGTGAGGATAAAATGAGATATTCTGAAAACTTCAAAGTGCTATAGAAATCTTAAATATTGTTATTATTTCTCTTGTACTCTTATCTCCTCACCTGTAAAACCAGGAGGTTGAACTCAATAACCTCTGTGATCTTTTCTAGCTCTAAAACCTATGAGCTACAATTTAGGAATATCAGTTGCAGAGAGTAATAATCAATAAGCATTTATTTTGGCTTAGTGGATAGAGAGCCAGGCTTGTGTTCAAAGGAGTGGGGAGAGACGTACTAGGGGAAGCTTGGGCAATGTTTAAAAAAAAAAAAAATATATATATATATATATATAGTTATTTTCCTTAAAGTTTAAAAAAAAGACATGCTCAAGGATGTATTCATTATGATCAATAAAGGAATCGTGTCCAAGGAGAGATTAATAGATCAGTATCCTGATTTCAAAACTGGCGTAATACATGAATTTAAAAAAACTTTTTAAAAACCTAAGGAAGCCTTTCATTATGTTGAATTCTTTAAGGAAGATTTATGGACTGACAAGATTAGGAATCTTGAACAAGAAGAAGGTATTAATGAGTGATGAAGGGCTGCACTGTTAGAGGGGGCATTTTTGCTGGTTAGGTAACACCTTTATTGAAATATTTTCCCCTATGACAATTAATGGGGCAGCTAGATGGCACAGAATGTCCACCTGGGGTCTGGAAGACTCATCTTCCAGAGTTCGAATCTGACCATAGACATTAACTAGTTTGACTTGCTCTGATTTGCTGACAGTCCTAGGGCTCCTTGCAGACCCTGACTTGTCTCTCAATAGAAAAGGGAAGTGGTCCTGGGTTCATCTCCCCAAAAGAACAAGCATTCTCTGCAGTGTAGTATTATGCCTAGAGAGAGACTGTGTGTATTGGACAGGAGTAGAGAGATAGAGGAAGACACTGTAGTGTAAAGAAAAACTCAAAAGCATTTGAAGTTAGAGGATCTGGATTCATATCCTAACTTACTAGTTGGGCAAGTCACTTCACCCTGTTGGCCTCAGTTTCCTCTCCTGTAAAATGAGGTAGAGAAGGAAATGGCAAACCATTCCAAGATCTCTGCCAAGAAAACCCCAAATGGGGTCATAAAAGTCAGACATGACTAGACAACCACAGAGACAATTAATGGAGCTGAACTTAAGTTCTGGTCTGACCAGAGTCTTTGTATTAAATAAGTCACCCTAATGATTGATATGTAGCTATATGCTCATATGTATAATAAAAGAAGGAATAACTATAAACTTTTGTAATCATGCAAAATAGTAAAATTATGCACTACATCTGATAAATTGGGCATAAATGCATACAGTTTCTTAAAGGGACTCTAATGTACTATAAAGTATACAAATAGGACAGAAAAAATACAACTCTCTGATATCATAAATTTGACTGAAATCTAAACCAGAATCCCAGCTATAATAAACAATTGAACATTTAATTAACAATGACTTTGCTTGCCTTTTTAGAACTTATAATAGTCTTGGGAGGAGATAATTTGGTTGGCCCAAAGCTCTTAAGGCTGTCCAAGGAAATTTGAATTAAAGTCTTTTTTGTTTTCTCTCTTGGTTGACTGTCCTTGTAATTGGATGTTTTCAGAATCATCTCATTCATTTTAGAGCTCCATTCAATATATTTTTGTTCAACTGAATTGTTTTTCCCATGCAAATCTTTTTTAAAAGTAAGGGTTAAACCATCAATGAACTCCTTAAGAAAAAATCTCCAAGGCCAGAGGGATTCACAAGTGAATGCTATCAAACATTTAGAGAACAATTAAAAGTAAGGGTTGATTCAAATGTAGTGTGATCCAGTTTCAATCTTGAAGATTTTTCAGTAATTATATTCTCTCTGATTTACACCCCTAAGTAGGGTTTCCTCTAAGAACATCCAAATAGAGTTCACATCGAGGTTTCTACAGAAAAGACAAAAGGGCCCTCCTTTCCCAGGCAAGGTCTCTGGCTAACAATACATTAATAATAGGGCAGGCTATATTGTTACCTAATGAAAAATCCACAACAAAGAGTGGGGTCCTCGCCCATAAATTGCCAGTTGTTCTCTTTGCTATTATTCCTCTAAACCCATAGCCCTGCCCCAACGATTGGCATTTTCTCAGGAAGGTGAAAGCTCTTGGGTCTCTTGAATTGACCTCTCTCCCTGCTATAAGCCCCATCTTCTTGGGAATCTTAACAGTCACTTTAGACTTGTAGTACTACTTTGATTGAAGCTACCTGCTCCTCCCCAAAGGGAAAAGAACTCAGTGCTTAGAGAGCCAAACAATCTTTCCTTCCTGGGGCTCACGTGGACTTCTATACTTATAATACCAGTTGGGGTCCCCCCACAAAAGGGAAAGAATGCTAGGTTAATGGTCAATATCTTTTTTCTTGGATCTGCTGAATCCACATGAGCGAAGGGAAAGATCAGGCTTGTCTTGCATACTGAGGTCCTGTCCAATCTGGCTGAGATGCTACATTTAGACAGAGAACCTGGTGGGACCCATGCATTGCTGTGGTTGTTGTTTAGCTATTTCAGTGTCTGACTCTTCGTGACCCCATTTGGAGTTTTCTTGGCAAAGGTACTGGAGTGGTTCGCCATTACCTTCTCCAGCTCATTTTATAGATGAGGAAACTGAGGCAAACAGGATTAAATGACTTGCTCAGGGTCACAGAGCTGGACCGTGTCTGAGGTCAAATTGTAACTCACATCTTCTTGACTCCAGGTCCCTTACTCTATCCAAAGTACCAACGACCTGTTCAGTGCTATGTAGAAAATAGATTAAGTCTGAGCCTGCTGTCCCCAGAGACTGAGGGAGAGGGAACTGCCAAGGTGTTGGGAAAGACCATGTTTATACTTCTGTTTTTGCTCTATCTGTTAAGCATAAGTTAAGTGAATTGGTAGTAATTGGTTAAATGGAGTACTAGTCCCTGGTGGGATGTGTGTGTGGGGAATAATATGCCCCAAATGGGGCTTGAGCCAATGGCATTAGAGAAAAACACTAACCCCTCACAGGTACCTGTAGAACCCTAAGGGGGTAGATATAGTTGGCTATGCTTTAGGAGACTGAAAAGAGAGCATACTCTTTTTTTTTTAACCCTTACCTTCTGTCTTAGAATCTACAAAATCTTGGCCCCCAGGCAGAAGAGCAGTAAGGGCTAAGCAATTACAGTTGTGCCTGTACTGCTGGAAAGTGTCTGAGGACAGATTTGAACCCAGGACCTCCCTTCTCCAGGCCTGGCTCCTTATCCACAGAGTCACCTAGTAAGCATAGAGAGCAAACTCTTTCCCCAAGTCCTTTCTCTTCTTTCAATTGATGAAGGAATGAAAAAGCATTTACTAAGTGCTAATTATAAAAACAAAATAGACTCACATTTAAATAGGGGAAGACACATATAAAGGAAATTGGTGGCCAGTGGGATGAGTGTGTAGAGGAAGGTTATTGGGATTAGAAAGTTTATAGGAATGGGAGCAGCTGGGTGGCTCAGTGGATAGAGTGCCAGGCCTGGAGATGGAAAGGTCCGAAGATTAAACCTGGCCTCCAACTCTTCCTAACTGTGGTAAATCTTTGGAATCAATATTTAATAATGATTCTAAGAAGGAAGGTAAGTGTTTAAAAAAAGTTAAAGAGATGGTGAGTGGAACCCAAAGTGAGTAAATTGCTACAACCTTCCCTTTAAAAAATGTACTAGGGGCAGCTGAGTGGCTCAGTGGATTGAGAGCCAGGCCTAGAGATGGGAGGTCCTGGGTTCAAATATGGCCTCAGACACTTCCCAGCTGTGTGATCCTGGGCAAGTCACTTGACCCCCATTGCCTAGCCCTTATCACTCTTCTGCCTTGGAACCAATACACAATATTGACTCCAAGATGTAAGGTAAGATTTTTTTTTAATTAAAAAAAGTACCTATTTTTAAAGAAATTATTTATTTGTTAATTTCTTTCCCACTATCTCCTTCCCACATTGAGCAAGTTTTAAAAAAATAAATCCCTCAATACATAGCTGTATAATCCAGAAAAACAAATCCCGAATTGACCATATCAAAAAATACATGTCTCAGGACCAGAGACAGGAGGTCCTAGGTTCAAATATGGCCTCAGACACTTCCTATTTGGGCAAATTACTTAATCCCAATTGTCTAGTCCTTACTGCTCTTCTACCTTTGAACCAATACTTAGTGTTAGTTTTAAGACAGAAGGTCAGGATTTTTTAAAAATACATGTCTCTTTTTTGTACTTATATCTATCAGCTCTGTCAGGAGCTGAGAGCAGTTTTTTGGTCTTTATTCTTTTAGTCTCATGGTTTATCATTTCATTGAGTGAAGTCCTAAAGTCATTCCAAGTTGGTTTTCTCTATAATGTTCTCACTATATAAATTCTTTTGGTTCTTCTTATTTTGCTCTGTACCATTTCATAAAGTTCTTCCCATTTTCTTATGAAATTGTTCATTTAATCATTTCTTATGATACAATATTCCATTACATTCCTATAACTCAACTGGTTTAGTCATCCCCCAATAAGGAGATACTCCTGTAGCTTTCCATTTTGGACTCCAAGGTGTGAATTTTAAATCTCTATCTTGCTTGGTCTAGCACCCAAAATTGTGCACACCCATACTACACGGGTATGTGCTAGTCAATGACAAATCAGAAATAACTAACTGCCCACCTGGGCTGTCCTAAGCCAAGCTTGAGCCACCATTGGCACTTGTGAGGCACAGGAAGTGAGGTAGGGAACAGCCTCTGGAATTCGCTCACTTCCTGTGGATAGGGCTAGGCGCCAGTTCTTGCTAGGAGCTTGAGCAGGGAGGAGCCCTGCAGACAGCTCTCCTTCAGATCAGTCAAGTGAGTCAAGGATTGATTGTCTTCTCTTCCTTGGCCTTCGGGCCTAAACTCCCTCTGGCTCTGCCAGAAGGTTGAGTTAACCTTTTTCCCTTTCCCTCCTCTCTCCTTCTCTCCCTTTCCCTTTCCTACTCCCATTGTGATTAAACCACCATAAACTCCATTCTGACTTGAGTGTTTCATTTTAGGAATTTCATAGGTAAATTCCTTGGCGACCATAATTTAATATTATAACAGTCTTCAAGGTGATTTTCACTATAACACAGGGAAAGAGTCAGTATCAATAGATTTGCACATATAGGCCCTCTTCTTCTTTCTTCTATTGCTTTTCAGATTTAGGCTGAGTGGGGGGAAAGGTTGGGTCAAAGGGCTTGATAACTATTTAGTAACTTTGTGGGCATAGTTCCAAATCCTTTTTCAGAATGGTTGGGCCAATTCGTAGCTCCACCAGCCTGGCTTGAAAAGTGGGCTACTCTAAGATACTCAGGGAAGAGGAAGGGGAACAGGATGGGAATTCCAGAGATGAAAGATTTAAGTCCCTATTAAGACACTTAATTGGAAAGCCATAAAAACAATGGTCATTAGTGGACGAGTCCTGTGCAGGGTTTCCAAGGCATTATCATCACCATACTTTCACACATGCTTGGGAGAAAACTGCAAAGAAAAGGTAATAACAACAGGGAATTGTGGTATTGCTCTTAATTAGGAAGCAACTAATGAGTAGAATGGAAAAAGATAAATATCTTTTAGATGTATGTTTATAGGACTCAACTCCATGGGAAGATCTTCCTTTCCAATGAATGACATCAATCACTAGATGTTCATTTCATTAAATGACTCCTACATTTTGACAGAGGGGGTAAAAAACACCAGCAGAACTACTCTCTTGTTCCAACTGTCACCGCTTAAAATAAATACCAAATGATATGGGAATAGCTTCTTCAATCACATTAGCCCCAAAATGCTATTTCAGTCAGAGGGGGATATCTCAGGAGTTCAATTCCCACAGAGCAGGGATCCTTAAGTTTTGTGGGTTAATGTTTAAAGGGTTAAAGTAAAATGTTAGTACATCTTCCCTCTTGTATATCATAGACCTCACATTTACCAGCAGAGATAGGGATCTTGGCCAGGTCACTGAGACCCTAGAGGCAGTGATGCAAACTATAGTTGGCAAAAAGCCGTCTTTGTTTTGAGGTCAATAAAAACCTCCTTCTGGAAAGTGGACCTTGAAGTCTCACTCATGGAAAGGAACCCTGAAATGCTGAACAAAGGGACTTTCCAGCTAAAAATATTCAGGTGTTGGAGTATCTCCCATATGGTGTTGTATCTTTCTTTTCTGTCTCTCTCTTATTATTGCTGGTGGTGTTCTTAACTAGATATATTCATTTGGGTTTTCTGTTGCAAACTAAATTGCTGGATCTTTGCATAATAATAATAAAAACCCTATTTCTTTTTGTCCTTTTACTTAACAATAATGTGGAGAAATGTGTCTTATTGTAGGAGCAAATCTCAAACCATAAATAGTTAAGTTAAGCAGCTGCATATGTAACTTAATGTTACAGGGACCAGGAACTTACTTTGAAAAATGAACAACCAGTTCTTTTTTCTTTCTTTCCTTCTTTCTTCCTTTCTCTCTTTCTTTTTCCTTCCTTTCTCCCTTTCTTTTTCTTTCCTTCCTTCTTTTCTTTCTTCCATTGTCTCTTTCTTAAAAACCTTTATCTTCCATCTTGGAATCAATATTGTATATTGGTTCCAAAGCAGAAGAACAGTAAGGGCTAGACAATGGGGGTTAAGTGACTTCCCCAGGATCACATAACAAGCAAGTGTTTGAGGTCATATTTTAACCTAGGACCTCCTAGTCCCTAGACCTGGCTCTCAATCCATTGAGTCATCTAGTTGCCCCCATAACTCTATTTTAATACAATTTGTTTCCTTTGTAATTCTCTGTATTTTATTTTATTCACTTAAAAACATTATTCTGATAATGGGTCCATAGGCTTTACCAGACTGCACAAGGGTTCTAGTACTAAAATAAAGGTTAATAACTCTTGCTTTGAAGTTTCCAAGATAACCACAAGGGAATCATGATGAAAATACTATCCACAATCAGAGAAGGAATTTCTGGGGTCTGATTACAGACCAAAGCATGCCATCTTCCACTTTATTTCCTTCATGAGATTTTTATTGTGTGTGTGATATGTGTCTTCTACCATGATGGAAGCAATATGGGAATTTGTACTACATGAAAGTACTGGTATAACCTATGCCATATTATTTACCACCTTGTGGTGGGGGAGAATATCTGATTGCTAAAATATTAGAAGACACTTGTCAAAAATTGCTTCTACATGGAGAGAGAGAGAGACAGAGAGAGAGAAAGGAGGGAGGGAAGGGAAGGGAAAGGAGGGGGAGGAAAGAAGGGAGGAAGGAAGAATGGAAGGAAGGGAGGAAGGAAAGAAAGAAAGAAGAAAAGAAGAAAAGAGAAAAAAGAAAAGAAAATGAAGGGAAGGAAGACAATTCCTACCTTACAGGGTGGGTAAGACTGATTTCAGAAGCTCAGGACCAGTTAGTGCAAGTTCTGTGACATCTCAGCTCATCTTTAGCTATTTCTGGAGGCACTGGAAAATTCTCAGGCATATCTCAAAAGAAGATAAATTTGAGTTTATGGTCATTGAAAAATCAATGCATTGTAAAAGCCATAAACTTTAAGAAGAAGGTGGGGATGGGAGTGTTGTATTCAGTTCTGGGATCCACAATTCATAAAGGACATTGACAGGTTGGGACACATTAGGAGTAGGACCACCAGAGTAGTAAGCAGAGTTGGGACAAAACCTAGTGAAAAACAATTAAACAAATTGCTATTTAGCTCAGAGTTAAGATCTTGGGGACACATGATTGTTGTCTTAAAATATTTGAAAATTGTCGAGTGGAAGTGGGATTAGGATTATTCTGGCTGTAGGAGGAACAATGGTGAAGTTGGAAAGAGAAGCAGATTTGGGTTTAATATAAGGAAATATTTCCCAATACAGTAATTGGAACTACCCAGAAATGGAATGAGATGCCTCTGAAGTCAGTGAAGTCTTCAAGAGATGCATGGACCAGCATTAGTATATTATGGAAGCAGGGGAAGGGAAAAGTTGTAGAGAGGGTTCCAGTTTGAGAAGGGGTTGGAAGAGATGACCATTAAGACCCCTTCCAGCTCTAGAATTCTTTGGTTCTATGGATGAGTTGAGGTTTTGAGCCTGGGTAACTGGGAAAATGATAGTGGGACTGAGGTTAGAAAAAAGGGGATGAGAGATTAATCATAATAATAAAGTGCTTTAAAATTTACAAGGAGCAACTACATGGCACAGTGGACCAGACCTTGAGTCAGGAAGACTCGTCTTCCTGAGTTCAGGTCTGCCATCAGACACTTAGTAGCTGTATTGTTGTTGTTGGGTTTTTTTTTTGGTACCTTTACTTTCTGTTTTAGTAATAACTCTAAGACAGAAAGAGCAAGGGCTAGCAAACAGGTTTAAGTGACTTGCCCAGGGTCACACAGCTATCTGAGATCAGATTTGAACCTTGGTCTTCCTAACTCCAGGCTGGGACTTTATCTACTGTATCTTCTAGCTGTTCCTCTTTTTTTTTTTTTTTAAGGTTAAGGACTTTAAGAAAATTAATATATTTTAAAATTACTAGAAACAAAGCCAAATTTAAGCTTTTAAGCCAAAAAGAAACTAGTGATTCCTAGGGGATGAGAATTAAGGCAGGACAAAATCCAATCAAATCACTTAACTTGTAAAATAAACTGAAGGAGATAGTAAATCACCCCTGTGTTTTTGTAAAATAAAAACTTCAAAAGAGATAACAAAATATCAGACATGACTGAAAAAATGATTGAACAACAAATTAAGATTTACAAAGCGTTTTACAAATATTATCTCATTCTATCCTCACAATGCTGAGATAAGTGCTAGTACTATACCTGATTTACAGTTGAGAAAGCAAGCAGGAGCAGGCCCGCACAACTAGTAACTGTATGAGGCAGGATCTGAACTGAGTTATTTCTGACTCCAGATCCAGAGTTCTACCCTGTTAGATATCCAGGTATTTAGGCCAGATGTTGAGGATGATTCATTTTAGGGTATAGGTGGGCTTCCCCAAGGAGTAAATGACCAAAAGACTGATGATATTGGATTGAGTATGTAGGTGAGACTTAAGGAAAGGAAAGAATAGAAAAGGAGTTATCAGAGAATAAGGAGAATCAAGATAAGAATGATGGCCAGGCTCCTGACATTTACCAACTATACAACAGAGTCACAGAGTGGCTGGGTGACTCAGTGGATTGAAAGCCACTCCTAGAGATGGGAGATCTTGGGTTCAAATGTGGTCTTAAATACTGCCTAGTTGTATGACCCTGGACAAGACACTTAACCCCCATTGCCCAGCTCTTACCACTTTTCTGTCTTGGAACATATATTTGAGATTTATTGATTAGAATGTAAGGGGTTATTTAAAAAATAACATATACATAAATAATATATGATAAAATAATAATATACAATGTATTTTATGTTATATATTTATAAATAATATATTATGAAATGATTTTAAAATAGAAAATATCAATAAATAAAAATATTATGTATTATATTGAATTAGAATATATAATAATATATGTGAAAATGATAATATATAATAAATACCATATAGGCAAATCACTCAAACTCTAATTTGGAACTAATACACAGTATTGATTCTAAGGCAGAAGTTAAGGTTTTATTTTTTAAAGTATATTTATATGTAAATGTATACATGTATGTATAGGCAAATCATTCAAATTTTTTTCTTTATTTTCCTCTTCTCTAAAATAAGGATGATAATAATAATAATAATAGTAAGGGGGGGCAGCTGGGTAGCTCAGTGGATTGAGAGTCAGGCCTAGAGATGGGAGGTCCTGGGTTCAAATCTGGCCTCAGACACTTCCCAGCTTTGTGACCCTGGGCAAGTCACTTGACCCGCATTGCCTAGCCCTTTCCATTCTTCTGCCTTGGCTCCAAGATGGAAGGTAAGGGTTAAAAAAAAAATAATAGTAAGGGACAAGTGGTTCAGTGGATTGAGAGCCAGGCCTAGAGATGGGAGGTCATGGGTTCAAATTTGACCTCAAACACTAGCCATGTGACCCTGGACAAGTCACTTAACTCCCATTGCCTAGTCCTTACCACTCTTCTTCCAGTATTGATTCTAAGACAGAAGGTGAGGGTTTTATCAAAAATGAAAATAAATAATAATAATACCATTTACCTAACTGGATGGGTCTGATGAAAATGCCTTGTAAACCATTAAGCATTAACACTGAGTTATTAGTTCAAGGAGTGTTTCTCCTGTGTTTCTTCTCCAACTTGCCATCGCCCACTAATATTCCACTTCCATGTTCATGAGCTCTGAAATTCCTTTATCTGCTGACATCTTTTGTCATTCTCCCTTTCTCTCAGACTGGAAACATCCAAGCCTGCACTTCATTCCTACTGTAACCTCAAGGAGCCCCAGGCAATTCTCCTGAGAGGGGGTGGATATCAGGAGACCCCGCAGAGAAGGGATAAGATCTCCATGAAGTCATCCAGGTCTCAGGATTCCCTAATTCCGTTTCCTTTACCCTTGAGAGAGACTTCCGGTCCTCCATGCAGGGCACAGGGAGGAGCAGAGAGATACTACAGGGTTAAGCGTCAAGATACCCCGTTGCCATGTGAGCTTCCAGGCACAGGGAGTCACTGATTAAACTGAGACTTTGGGATTAGGAATTGCTGGGCAACCAGTCTGCCTCTGTCTCTGATAATCGGCTTGAGGCAGAACCAAGGTAGTGAGATGGGGAAGCCAAGGTGAAGGTAGGAACCAAGACACTGGGAGACTTTTTGAATCCTGATCGATGGATGAGCCAGTGATGGAGAGATCGAGCTCTCTCAAGGCTTTTTCTGTCCTCCCTTTCTCTGTTGCCCAGAGCTGTGGCCCTGAGTGCATTTCCTTGTCCTCTATTTCCTCTTTCTCTTTGATTTTTGGAAATCCCCAAACCACACCTTTAAAACTGGTAAGGCAAGGGAGGCAGCTGTGTAGCACAGTGGATTTAGAGCCAGGCCTATAGATGGGAGGTCTTAGGTTCAAATGTGGCCTCAGATACTCCCCAGCTATGTGACTGGGCAAGTCATTTAACCCCCATTGCTTAGCTCTTACCACTCTTCTGCCTTGGAGCCAATACACAGTATTTATTCTTAGGTGGAAGGTAAGAGTTTAAAAAAGAAAGAAAAAGATGCACTGCAGCAAGTCATATTTTCTGGAGGATTAAAAGTTATGGGTTGCCCATCCCTTCCCCCCTCCTGAAGCTGGCAAGCAATTAAAAAAGAAAAAAGGAATGTGAAGAGGTAGAATTCCCCCTTCTCCCATATATCAATACACAAAATGCCCTATTTCAGTGATGGCAAACCTATGGCAGCCACCCTTCCCCCAGAATTCATTACTAGAAAGGCAGAGAAACTTGGGCATAGCTGTTCCCCTCCCCCTCTCCACAGTGCCTGATGACATTTTTTCACATTCCCCGCCCCTCTGCCTAGCAGCCAATAAAAATGCATAGGAGGTAAGGTGGGTGGTTCACAAGCAGCAGAGCTGGAGGGGAGCAGAGAGCTCAGGCCACTCTCTTCCTCCTCTCTACACTTGTTGAGGACTGGTCCCGAACAGCCCAATGGGAGTGCTTCCTCCCTTTCCTGTGTAGGGTAAGGGTGGGGGCAGGGCACACCCAGCACTCAGTGAGGGGGAGGGGCACAGCATTTAATCTGGGGGGGCAGGCACTCCTCTAAAATGTTCACCATCACTGCCCCATTTCCTACTGACTTTATCAGTTGAAAAAGCCTCCTCTGTTGTTTTATACTTGACCAATCATTTGGGCAGATGTGTAAATAAGGCTTTCTATACCCTGGGGTGAAAAGTTCTTTGGGCCATTGGCTAACCAAGTAAGCTAATCTCTCTGGAAGCTTTAAATAGCAGAGGAATTCCAGCAATTCCTTCCTTCCAGGGAGTTCCAGCCCAGAAGTGGAACATTTTCTTTCAGGAGTGGAGGATTCAAGTTTGAGTCAAGCCTCTGAGGGAGGAAGAGCCCTCCTCCCTTGATTCCTCTCATCCGAGGGAAGGGACAGAAAAATGAAGAACCGGAGATGCACACTCTAGACAAACACTTTGAACATGGACACTGACAGATACAGAAATATAGCCACTCAGAGGAGGAAGTCATTTCAAGGACCATGATTCCTTGTATCAGAAAAGAATGCTGACTATGGACTCAAGCAATGACTTCTAGTAACTAGACATGTTGAATTTACTCCTTTGCCATGCTAGTATCCCTTACAGGTGTCTCACTGCCATTGTATTGTAAATTTAAGCTCACTTATCACAGATACCTTATATCATGGGGAGAGTATGCTCTAGACTTTGGGGGCAGGGGAGAATTTTTTTATACCAACTATTATTATGTCATATTTTTCTTTTAATTTTATTTAAACCTTTGCCTTCCATCTTAAAATTCATTCTGTGGCAGAAGAGTGGTAAGGACTAGACAGTTGGGGTTAAGTGACATGCCCAGGATCACAGAGCTTCATAAGTATCTGAGGACAGATTCGAACTCAGGATCTCTTGTCTCTAAGCCTGGCTATCTAGATGCTCCTGAATGCTATCTTAATAAATATTTTTGATAAAAGTTATCTGGGACTACAGTAGCTAGGTCCATGATGGCAAACATGCTTGTCAGCATGTTTTCGATGACATGAGGCTGCATGCTGGCTCAGCGCACCTTGGGGCCCAAGAGCTGCCAGGGAAGCTGTGCACCCACAGCTGTGGCCATAGTCATGGCCATGCCCCAGCCAGCTGAAGGGGTGGGGGGGAGGGAGGAAGAGTCTGCTCCACGCTCCACGCTCTGACTGGGGAGTGAGCAGCAGGCAGCTGGGGCATGTGGGGCTCCTGCAGTGGGGTGGAGAGTAGGAACACACTTGGAAGGAGCACAAGGGGGAAGGCAGGATGGCAGGTGTCAGCTACTGCTGCTACTGCTACTCCCACAGGCCAGCTGGCTGGGGAGGGGTAGGGCAGGGTGGGACAGGGCCAGTGGAAGACTGGGCGGGACTCCGGCCCTCATGCAAAGGAGGAATGCCTAGAATGGATTACCAGATACTTTTAGCACCCTGAAAAACATAGCAATGGCTTTTCTCACAATTTTTCCCTTTACATACTTTTGTGAAACCTCATTCAAAGCGTTAAATAATATCAAGACCAACAAAAAAACCCGACTGACAGATGAACAAAGAAGTCACTAAACAGATAAGTTAAATAACTAGTTTTTGGTTTATTCAATACAATTATATATTACAATTATACATTTTTGCTATTTAAACTATAAATATCACGAAATTATGTTTTTTTCTTTAAGTGACACACCACCCAAATTATGCTCGGTTTTTTGTTGAATTTTGACACACCAAACTCAAAAGGTTGCCCATCACTAGCTCAAGGTGGTGCAAAAGATAGAGCTCCAGGTCTGGATTCAAGAAGACATTAGTTCAAATTTGACCTCAGATACTTATTAGCTGTATGACCCTGACCAAGTCACTTAACCTCATTTGCTTCAGTTCCTCATCTGTAAAATGTGCTAGAGAAGAAAATGGCAAACCACTCCAGGATCTTTTGCCCAGAAAACCCCAAATGGAGTCACAAAAAGCGAAATATAACTGAAAAACAACTGAACAACAAAAACAACAGAGGTTATTAACTCTGTTCATTTAGAGTACACTAGTGGGACTCAAGAACAATGGTGTAAGAAACCATAACCCCTCAGAGTTACTCCTCGAATTCTGAGGCAGAAATAATTAATTGCACCTTCTGAGGATTTCAACTTGCTAACGTGAAAAGATGGGTTGAAGGAGCAACCCCAGAAGAAGTATAACAAATATTTTACAATATTAAAAAAACAAACAAACCCTTACCTTCCGTCTTAGAATCAATACCATGTATAGTTTCAAGGCAGAAGAGGCAAGGTCTAGGCAATTTGGGTTAAGTGACTTGCCCAGAGTCACACAACCAGAAAGTGTCGCATTTGAACCCAGAACCTCCCATCTCTAAATCTGGCTTTCAATCCACTGAGTCACCTAGCTGCCCCCAAATATGTTATGCTTGTTATATCATAATCATTTCCCTGTGTGCCTATTCCCTACTCCCACCACCACTCATAAGAAATGATGAACAAGATGATCACAAAAATCCTGGACTTATATGAAATGATGCAAAGTGAAGTGAGCAGAAGAACCAGGAGACTGTTGTGCACAATAACAATAATAAAATATGATAATCAGGGTTAATGACTGACAAATAGAATGGGGGCTCCATAAAGCTGAAGTATTTAATAATGAGGAGAAGAAGGGATATGTTTCTCTCATCCACTTCAATTCCTTCCTTTTGTGGCAAACACCTCTATAAATGAGGGATTAGATGAGAACCCTGTATCTGCTTTGGAGAGGGGAAAAGGCTATCCATGATGCTCTGTAGCCGTCTTCATGTCATTACTCCTCACCTCTGGATCCTTCAGCTCTTTCCCAGGTGCCTGCATTCCTGACTGTTGACAGTCTTCCATAAGTAGCTTGACCCATACCCATCATGCTATTGCTCTACCGTCATGATGCACAATGGGAAAGAGAGCTGAACATGAAGAACTGAGTTCAAATCCCACTACAGATACTTTCTAGTGGCAAGTTACTTATGGGGTTAGTAATAGCATCCACGTCAAAAAGTTGTGAGAATTAAATGAATTAACAAACATAGAGCATTTTGCGGTCTTTTTTTTTAAACCCCTATCTTCTGTCTAAGAATTGATATTGTGTATTGATTCCAAGCAGAAGAGTAGTAAGGGCTAGGAAATTTGGGTTGAGTGATTTGCCCAGGGTCACACAGCTAGGAAGTATCTCAGGTCAAATTTGAACCCAGAATCTTCTGTTTCTAAGTCTGGCTCTCAATTCACTGAGCCACTTCCCCCTGCATTTTGTAGTCTTAAAATGCTATATACATTATTATTATTAGTAGTAGTAGTAGTAATATTCTCATGCCCAACTTTTTCTACTTCTAGTTCTTGGAACAATAATCAAATCAACAATATCATTCGTGGAATCCATCAATTGCCCTATGGCTCCACTTACTATCTCTGTGACTTCTCAGTCTAAAATATCCATCAAGGGGGCAGCTGGGTGGCTCAATGGATTGAGAGCCAGGTCTAGAGATGGGAGGTCCTAGGTTCAGACCTGGTCTCAGACACTTTCTAACTGTGTGACCCTGAGCAAGTCACTTAACCCCCTAGCTCTTTTGTCCTGGAACCAGTACCCAGTATCGATTCTATGATGGAGGGTAAGGGTTTAAAAAAAATATCCATCAGTGATCTTTATGTGTATATGTTGTCTTCTTTTATTAGAACATAGGCCCTTTAGAAGAAGATGAAGTGGGCATCCCTAGGTTCATTGTCCCAGAGCTAGATCAGCTACATCTTTCTCCTCTGGATGCTAGGGATACCCTTGAGGTGTTGAAGTGTCCCTTCTCTAATGCCATTGGCTTCATCTGCCATGAGTTGTGTTCTCCTCACTGTTAGGTGTCAGTGATCAGTGCCCCTGTTCCATTTAACCAATTAACATCAATTCACTTTTATAAAAGTGTATTTAACTTGAAAATACAGTAAGCACAGTGTATAGCAAGGCAGTTCAGTAGATTGAGAGCCAGGTCTAGAGATGGACAGTCTTGGGTTCAAATCAGGCTTCAGACACTTCTTAGCTATTTGACCCTGGACAAGCCACTTAACCAAAACTGTCTAGCCCTTGCTGCTCTTCTGCTTTGGAATGGATACCTTAGTATGGATTCTAAGATGAAAGATAAAGGTTAAAAAAAGAAAATTAAGCAAGTACAAAAGTACAAGAATTTCTCTCCCCTAATACTTTGGGGTTACGATCTCCTATACCATCTCTGGCCCTGAGGATATTGAGCTCAGACTTAATGTAATTTCTACATGAGACATTGGTCCCGATAAGTTCATATCCAAATGCAGTTTTACTGCCAGTTAAGTCTCAGTTTCAGCTTGCCACATGGCAGGATCTTGAATGCCGTTTCTTGTTCTGTGGTCAGTAGTGCTGAGATGGCTACAAATTTTGAAATAAACTTGACTCTCAGATTCCTAGACATTAAATGGCTGATTTTCCTGACCTTTCAAAATTCACAAGGTTGGAAACTTCACCCTCATCTCCTTCATCTAAAATGAAAAAAACAAAAACAAAAGATGCTGACCTAAATAGAGACTAAAAACATAAGCAATAAATAACAAGTAGGCCAGTGTAAATCACAGCAATAATATATATAAAAAGAGAATACTAACATAGAAATAACACACCAAATTTTATTGGCTTCAGCTAAAATAGTCTCAATAGGAAATTTTATGTACCTGAACACTTACTTATATTAACAAATAGAAAAAGCTAATAGACTAAGCATTCATTTAAAAAACTAGGAAAACCTATAAGTGAATAGTGCAGAAATATGCATTAAAGAAGAGATTTTGAAAATCAAAAGAGAGATAAATAATTGAAATTTTAAGAATTGAATAAAATGAAGACAAAGACTAAAAACTAACAAAATTGACAAACCATTACATAATTTGATTTTTAGAAAAAGGGCAACCAAATAGGAACAAAATTTTAAAAAATAACAACTTGGTATCGCTTCTGCAATCCCTGTCGTGAGAAAATACTCCCAAGAATAGGAGACTCAAAGTTCCATTCAGTCCAGAGTTAGGAAAGAATTCATTTAAAGAAGAAGAGGTTTAGGATAATGAAATAATTTAGGCTGATGAAATAGCCAAAGGGCTGGTAGAATAGTCTTGGGACTGGTGGAGTAGCCTTATAGCCATGGAATAGCCTTCAGGTTGATGGAATGGCCTCTGGGCTCATGGAGTAGCCCCAGCTGTGGATCATATTTATTGAGGGCCAAGGGACATGCTACCTCCCATTCCAGGGAAATATCCACCTTTGCCTAGAATAGCCTACCCCTGGGCATTTCAGGCAGAAAACCTCAGAAATGGGCATTGAGAAGGTGGGTACAAATCCAGGTAGAGGCTGTGTTTTCGTGTCTGACACATCATAGGCGCATTTAAGGACACCAAAAAGGGAATGAGGAGCATGCGCATGTTTGGGGGATTCCCCTGAACTGCCAGAGCCCTTAGTGTGGGCATCTCATGTTTCCACCATTGTCCCAGCTGCCATCATTTGTCAGTGTAGGAGATGTCTCGCTACCCTTCTGGAATGCCTTCATCAAAGAGGGGAACATAAGGAGGATATAAACAGTAGACAATCACTATGGGTGATTAATAATGCCTAACAATTCAGAACTAAGGTAAATACAGAACAGTGGAAGTGATTAATAATACACAACAGCACAAAACTGCTGTACAGAATAGTAAAAACCATTACGAGTGATTAAATAATACAGATTTTGCAATTTATGTTAAGTAGTACTAAGTAGTGAGAAATACAAGCTTTCAGAACACAAGGGTCCCACTTCTGTCACTGCCCATCTCCATCATTGTGACTGCGACAATGTCAGAAGATTGTAGCCCAACTGTGCTACTAAATGTGTGAAACAGAACAAGTAATTTCGCCTTTATGAATTTCATTTTCTTTGTCCTGTGGATTAAATAATATTTAAAGTCTCTTAGGAAAGTTGTGTGATAGAGAGAGTATAAGAGGGACTTGAAATGATGGGGAAAAGGAAGAAAGAATGGAGAAGGGATCTCTTCAATTACAAAAATCAGATTTAATTTCAGGAGGAAAAAATTTGAAAGGATTCAGAGAAGAAGAAAAGACGCAGGATGAGGGGGAAGAAGAATTTGAGTTAAAGAAGAATATGATTGTTTTTATATTTGGGAATATTTCCCCCCCATCATTGATAGTGAGGTTTATGCCCATGAAGGCTTGTTGGGTCAAAGGTCATGAATGTTTTAGTGATTTTTCTTGCAGTATTCCAAATTGTTTTCCAGGATGCTTTGACCAATTCTCTACTTTATCAATAGTAAATCTCCCTGATATTTTGCTGATACCAGTTGGAACCACAAACCCATCTTAATCTAGCTTCTGGGTCTGTGTCCATACTAGAAGAGTTTGGAACCCAACTTTTGAATTGTTTACTGTATAAATAATGCCTAAAAGATAAGATAATACTAATGTCTCCCCCATTTCAATCTTGCATTTATTCTGTGGATATCCTGTTTGTATGCAGCTGTCTGCATGTTGTCTCCTCCATTAAACTGACCTCCATGAGGACAGGGACTGTCTTTGATCTTCTTTTGTATCCCCAGTGCTAGGTACTTAGAAAATGCTTGTTGATTGACTGATTGACTAAAAAAGTGTTCCTCTAGGGTGAAGGAATTGTTCTTTTTGCAGACGGCAGGAGCTTTTCCTTTGAAGGAGAAAACCATTAAACCAGCAGCCTTTCCCCTATCACCTTTGCTGCTAGGGAAAAAAATAAGATTTCATCCTGTAACTAGGCAAGCTTCGATGCTTTCCCCCAGTAATTGGCTCCCCTTCTCTGAGGTCTCCTGTAAGACTGTCTTCCCAGCTTGGTGCTGGCAGTCAAGCAGCCTTCAGAGCTAAGTGACTGAACTGAGCAGAGCAGAAGAGGCAGTGGCCTTCCTACTGATCACTGGAGCAAATCGCTCCCTCTGTACCAGTCTTAGGTGTCTCATTAGCAAGAACCCTGTGATTTAGAGCTAAGGAAATACACATCTGGGAGAGTTTGTCCTCCTTCTCCCTTGGATCAAGCCTTGAACTCTCAACCTCTAAGGCAGTAAAACTGACGACAGGCATTGGAATCACCCAGGTAGGGTCAGTTAGAGAACTTAATGGAAGGGGAGATCATCATTCTGGATGATGTGATTCCTTTCTCATGACCCCATTTGGGGTTTTGTTTTTTTTTGGTGAAGGTCCTGGAGTGATTTGCCATTTCCTTCTCCAGCTCATTTTACAGATGAGGAAACTGAGACAAATTTTAAAGTTTAAGTTAAGTATTAAGTGACTTGTTCAGGGTCACACAGCTAGGAAGCATCTGAGGCTGGATTTGAACCCAAGACCTCTCATCTCTCAATCTGGCTCTCAACCCACTGAGCTGCCTAGTTGTCCCTTCCTTGTTACCTTAAAAACAACAACAACTAACTTTACTTACATGGGGTGATTGATGGTAATGGAGGAATAGAGGAGGAAAAGGTTAGGTATTATTCCACATTTTTAAGCAAAAAAATTATTTAAAAAATTTTTTTAAGTTCAGTGAAACTAACCAATAATATCAACTGAGGCTGACAGTATGTATTATTTTATACTCAGCTGGCTACCTTTACAAAAAAAGGAAAGAAGTATGTATTTTCCTCTTTTTTTTTTTTTAGGGAAAAATTTGGTCGTTATGATTATAAGGAGACTGATATACATGCACACATACATATATATATTTAAACCCTTATCTTCCGTCTTGGAGTCAATACTGTGTATTGGTTCTAAGGCAGAAGAGTGGTAAGGGCTAGACAATGGGGATTAAATGACTTTCCCAGGGTCACACAGCTAGGAACTGTCTGAGGTCAGATTTGAATCTAGGACCTCCCATCTCTAAGTCTGGCTCTCAATCCACTGAGCTACCCAGCTGTCCCCACTGATATTTTTCAATGACAAAATATAACACTCAATCAGTTGGGCGTTACTAATGATATACACCTAATAAAAACCAGGAACTTGTTAGAGGTAGGTGGATAAAACTTACCTTATTTCCTTAATTTACTCTTTGTTTTGGTTCACATTCATTTCCAGCTAAGCCAGTGACATTTTTAGGATTAACTCACTCTATTAAACTGCTATCTGTAACAAAACATCTCTGTCAAGACCAAGGAATCAACAAGGAAAGATCTAATCTTAACCTTGGGGCATCTTGTTTGGCTTTTGTTACTTTGGAGTGTGTGATGGGAATATATAACTGTCAACTTG
This sequence comes from Monodelphis domestica, assembly GCF_027887165.1. NCBI lineage: Eukaryota > Metazoa > Chordata > Mammalia > Didelphimorphia > Didelphidae > Monodelphis > Monodelphis domestica. The sequence goes on along the minus strand of NC_077230.1, from coordinate 368,672,948 downwards.
TCCTTTTTATTTTTATTATTTTTATTTTTAAAACCCTTACCTTCTGCATTAAAATCAATACTGTATATTGATTCCAAGGCAGAAGAATTAGGAAATCCAAGGCCAGATTTGAACCTAGAACCTCCATCTCTAGACCTGGCTCTCAATCCACTGAGCTACCCAGCTGCCCCCAACTTGCCCTTTTTAATGGAAGAGTTTAGACACTATACCTTGGCAGAGTGAGGCAGAGATGGCCAAAGTGGTCCTGAAGAAATGAGCCCAGAAAATAATAGCAAGGAATAATGTCCTGTAGCTACCAGAGCACCCACCCCTCAGCTGAGAACAAGGACCAGTAGAAAAATGAATACCAACAGGGATGCCTAGGCTAGCAGAACAAAATGCCAGCAGAGACTAATCACACAGCACTTACCCTGGGACCAATAGAGAATTGTATATGGAAGGAGGGATAAGCAGAGTACAGCAGAGCAATGTCCCCAGCAGAGATACCACCCTGAGTGAAAAGCAGACTCATTCATTAACTGCAAGGAGCAGAATCAGAAAACATGATGACATTTTCAGGAAGCATCAGGGGTCCTGAATTGTTGGAGGTTTGAATTGACCCTTTTACAGGTATTCTCCACATGTGGGTCCCTCAGGAGAGATTCCTGGAAAAACTCCCTTTCTCCATAATGCTGTATATATTTATGGGATAATATACTCTAAGGAGTCAATGCTCTAAGGCATTAAAAACTTATGCTTTGATCTAATTGTGTCCTTTTGTAGACAAAAAAGAAAAAGTAATCACATTGGTAGGGGCTTATAAACTATAATTATAAGTGAATGGGGACCCAGAGAGTATCTTGAACTTGAGGTAACTCTTCTGAGTTCCCCAAGCATAAGGAGGGGGAGCTATCCCAATTTCTTGGTTTTCATTTACATTGTTAGAGTCATTGTCTATCCTGGTAACTGTCATATTCCTGTGAGTTCTAGAATCCTAGCATCTATAGAAAGGGTTGACAAACTATGACCCAAGGGCCAAATCACACTCACTGGCCTGTTTCTGAAAGGCCCCATTGAGCTAAGAATGATTTTGATATTTTTAAGTAAATAAAACTTTATTCAGTCTTAGCTCCTGGACAAAAATAAAGGGCTACATTTAGTACCAGCCAAGGTAGTTTGTTAACCACCGATCTAGAGAGAGAAGCAAGTATTCTTGGGCTGTGGTAATATTCTCTGTGGTTTTTTTTTTTTTATTGGTCAGTGTCCTTCATGACTGTTGTGACAGCACCCTGTGATTTGATGTGAATTTATACCTGTAGAAATAAGTTAAGTAATGGGCCAGGCTCCTGAATGGAAATGGATCCATTTAATGCTTCTTTTATATTGGAATTGTCAGTATATCTTTCATTTTAGGAGATTTCTGTCTCCAGTAGAGGACAGTTGTCCTAAGGATAATGCATTAGAACCATTTTTGTTGTATGTAAAATGAATAGTCTTTATTTATTTGTTTGTTTTAAAAAGTAGAGCATAATCAGTTATAATCTCTAAGTATATAATTTAGGCTTAAGATCTGTATGCTTTCCTGGGGTGGAAGAAAGGCTCACTGGAAAGTTGGTGGTTTGTCTTTCTAGGAACCCTCCTTTTGTGGGGGAAGTCCAAGTTATAGGGTGGTACTGTGTGCCTAGAGGATGTAAAGGGACCAGAGGAAAAAAAGTAGGATAACCAGGATGGAGAGAAAATTGTTTTGTTTCTTCATGGGCTATCCTATGTCCTTTCTATGTTTCTACATAGCATTTTTATGGGTTGAAACAAAGGCTGTCCTTCAATAAAATATGCCTATATAAATATACTTAATATGCCTATCTTAGTAATTATATTGGTAGAGTCAAAATGGTCCAGAGATATGATTTTGAGGAATTGTTCCCATGATTGAATGCAGTTCATTCAACCATAGATACTGGCGTATTAACTCATGAGTTACAGAATAAGTAGCAGATACAAAGTTTTTCCTAAAGATCAAGAGAGAAAATCTATACAAATCTAGCCTACAAATAGATAAGTTGGAAAAAAGGATCATAAAGCCAGAAAGATGAATATTTTAAAGAATATTTTGAACAAGTATAATAATATGAGGGGAAATGAACCAATGTGGTCCATGAAAGAGAATCCTGTGGACCCACTGGGGATCATAGAACAATAGTAGCTAGATAGTACAATGGATAGATCACAAGGACTAGAATGAGGAATATCTGAGTTAAAATCCCACCTCAGATATTTATTGGCTATTGAACCCAGGTAAGTCATTTAACCTCTGTCTCAGTTTCTTCATTGTACAATGGAGATCATAATAGCACTTACTTTCCAGGGTTGTTATGAGAAGCAAATGAAACAATGTTTGTAAAGTAACTGGTACATAGTGTTATATAAATGTTAGCTATTGTTATTATTATCAAGAAACTCCAGGAGAAATAACTCTTCATAGAAATAATGGGTGATTTCAATTGTCAGTCTGTTGGAACTATCTTTCTGAACATAACAGAGTGTCAAATATTTTTTTAAAATGAGTTTTATCAATGCCTTTTGTTTTTAAATCACATGAATATCTTTCTAACCACAACTCCCTAATTCCTACTCCCTAAAATAAAATCCCTCCTTCAAACAAAGAAAAACAGATAAGTAAAAACAATAACTACAGTGACTGTATTTAACAATGTTTCCATATTCTACCCTTGTAGTCCCTCATCTCTCTACCAAGAGAAGGGAGATATGCTTCCATTATCTGTTCCCTGGGACCAAGATCAGTTATTACAATTACTCAGCGTTCATCTCCCTTTTAGTGTTCTTTTCATTTTCATTATTATGATCACTCTGTATTCTTCATGATAAATTAATCCTTGAAAAGGAGGAGAAATGATTCAGAGAAATGGCTGTTCTGAACTTCGTTCTCACTAATGAAGAGGAATAGTAGAAAAGATGGGAACCTTAACATATGATTTATCACTTCTTTATTTGGGTATATGATTTGGGGTTTTGGTTTCATAAGATTACTCTCTTACAAAAATAAATAATATGAAAATAAGTTCTGAGTAATAATATATGTATAAGCTAGAATTGCAAGTCAATTCTGGGAAGGGGGAGGGAGACAACAAGAATCATGTAACTTTGGAAAACGTGTAAATTTGTTATTGGAATAAAATAAAGATAAAATTTTTTTAAAAATGGGAACCTTGAGGATAAATTGCCTCTCTATTTTAGAGTCTGTGATAGAGGAGAGGAAAGGAAGAAATGATCTGCCCTGAACCTAGATTTTTGGGAGAACAAAATTCTTTTTTTTTAAATTTTATTTAATGAATTAATTTAGAATATTTTTTATGCTTACAAGATTCATGTTCTTTCCCTCCCTGCCCCTTCCTGTAGCTGACTCACAATTCCACTGGATTTTATTTGTGTCATTGATCAAGACCTATTTTCATATTATTGATATTTGCATTAGGGTGATCGCTTAGAGTCTACATCCCCAATCATATCCCCATCAACCCATGTGATCAAGCAGTTGTTTTTCTTCTGTGTTTCTGCTCCCACAGTTCTTTCTCTGGATGTGGATAGCATTCTTTATCATAAGTCCCCCAGAATTGTCCTGGGTCATTGCATTGCTACTAGTAGAGAAGTCCATTCCATTCGATTGTACCACAGTGTATCAGTTGGGAGAGCAAATTTCAAAGGGCCCAGAGAAAAGAGAGTTAAGAGTTAAGAGTTCATGGGCTAAACTTCTATAGAAAAAGTCAGGTTAAGAGTAAAGGGAAGTTTTCAAGAATGAAATTTTAAAGACCCAGGAGAACAATTCTAGTAAGGGGGAAAGGAGTTGTTTAAATGGATTCTCCTGATCATGGCATCTCTGCACTCTTCTCTGGGTTCCCTAGGTTCAATTCTCCCCAAACATGGTATTTCTGCTGGGAGTATTGCTCTAATGTTGATGAAGAAAGAAATCCTTGACCAAAACATATTTTTTAAAAAGTCTTTACCTTCTGTCTTAGAATCAATATTAAGTATGGGTTCTAAGGCAGAAGAATGATAAGGGCTATTGAGGGTAAGTCACTTACCCAGGGTCACACAGTTAGGACATGTCAGAGACCATATCTGAATCTAGGACCTTCCATCTCTAGATATGAATCTATCCACCAAGTCCCCTAGCTGCCCCTTAAAATAGATTTTTAAAAAAGATTTGTCTAGAAGAAGGAAACAAGTTTAGGCGATGGAAAATGAATACAGAAGTATGACAGAAGCATGTAAAAATTAAGTTAGAAAAATTAAGCCTAAAAATCTCTTGACTTTGGCAACAAGATATAAGAATAACAAAAAAGGGATGAATGGGTAGGTGGAGGATTTCTAGTTAGGTTAGGGATAAGAGAGGATCAAATAAGGGACAGAGCCATTGTTCATGGTAGATAATACAAAGCTCTGAAAATAAAGAAAAGGAAGAGCAGTTCAGGAAAGAAGGATAATTTTTTACTTGGGAAGGATAGATGAAAAGTGGTTACTAAGCTATTGATTAAATAAACAGGGCAATGGTCAGGGAAACCTAGCTACTCTTGAGCAATTTAAGTCAAAAGCTGTGTGTGTACTATATACAAGAATACTGAAAATAATGACTAATGTGATTGCATAATGACTCAATGATCTTTGAAAGCTCATAGAGAATGGAAGCAGTACCAGAATTGGAGAAGAGCAATGGTTGTCCTGGTTTGGGGGGGGGGGGAGATTAAAAAGGAAGAGAATAGAATCAAGAAACTATAAATCAGTGATCCTGGCTTCATTTCCTTCAGAAATCTAGAACATATATTCAACACTTCCTTCCCCGTACTATGCCTATTATTATTAATTGTATGAGAGACAATATTACTTGTATTAGGAGGTATAACTTAGAGCAAGGTTATCTATCAATGCAAGTCACAGGGGTGGGATGATTGAGCCCAGAGCCATATCAGCTCAGTTCAAACCGAGCATGAGCAGTTAACCTTTCCCTAGCAAAGCAAGTTTTGTATTTAAAATCTATTAGATGTAATATCTATATTAGATTGCTTGCCATCTCAAAGAAGGGAAAGGAGAGGAAGAGAGGGAGGGAAAGGGGGTGAGAATTTAGCTCAAACTTTCAAGAAATGAATGTTGAAAATGGTTTTTTATATAATTGAGGGGAAAAATGAAATACTAATTTAAAATAAATAAATAAAGTCTATTAGGTAGAACTTCTGGGTGTTGTAACCAACAAGATTGAGTGAGGACTAGACATTTTCTCTGATCATTATGACCTCTCAAAACTCTAAAAATTAGGAATTATGCACCAAAGACAAGACAATTTCAGCTCTCTTCACAGTCCTGGACACCAAGAACCTAATCAAGGTAAAAATTCAATTAACAAACAGCAGAGAAATCTAATCTTTGACCTCTAATACGACCACTCAAATATCTCTTATCCACTATTCTATCATGTTGTACAAGCCAGTCCACACACTTGCAATAGGATTCAATATTATATACCTATATTTTCCTCCTTCTACCTCAGAGACCTAAACAGCAGAAATCTGTCCAGGCTGAGACAGGAGCCAGAAACATGACAATAAAAAGGAGAGAAGTAGCATTCTGTGTCACAACAGAGCTCAGAGAACTGAGGAACAGAAGTAACTAAGGCAAGATGTATGTGTGAAGCTATGTGGCACTACACTACACCTGAGGGAATTGACACCATATTTGTTACTCTAGAATAGTTATTTGGGACAAATATCAATGATGGTGAACTCTGAATTGCCAGTGTGGGAAGAAGATGAGATAGTTTTGAAATATAATCCCCAGGAGAAAGTACCATCAAAAGGGAGGGATTCAGAAAATGAACAACAAGGGAATATAAGACTGAAATTACCAAAGATCTTGAGAAAAAGAAAACTCAAGAAGTTAAGCACAAGCAGGGAAGATATTTATAACAGAAAATAGCCTTCTGATCAGGGAAAAAATTTTGGTCCCCTATGAATAAGTATTTCAAGACAAAAGAAAATGAATCAATACCTGATGTGAGAGAGGAGCTTGTGGATTCTGAAGAGAGCATGAAACTACAGTGAGTTGTTTCTGAATAGTTTAAGAAAGAAATAAGAATTATGAAATCAGAATCTGTGGCCTGTACAGCAGAAATAATTGGCAGAATAGAAAGACTTGAATCCATAGTGATAAGTATCATCAAAGAAACAAAATAGAAGACACCTGATTGGGAATACCAATACACAGAAATGAAGGACAATCTAGAAAAAGAGAAGAAAAAAGTAATAATGTTAAAAGAAATCATGTTTTCTATATGAATGAAGCATATTAATTTTAACGATAGGATGTGTAGAGACAACTTAAAGGTTATAAATGTACCAGAAGAATGTGATAAGTAAAAAAAACAAACACAAAAAACCCAAAACTGAACACCAAGATGCAAGAAATAATTTTTAAAAACATGCCTAAAACTTCTGAACACAAAAAATAAAATGCCAATCTAAAGAATTCATAGATTGTTTCTAGAAAAAAATAAAAACTATGTTGCACACACCCTAAGAATGCTAAATTTTAAAATTCCATTAAGAAACAATTAATTTTGAAAGTGATTAAGAAAAAAATTCGTTCAAATATGAAGGAAAGGAAATTCAAATAACACAAGACTATTCTGCATCCACCAAAAACTCCTGGAGGGATGAAATAATGTGTTCCAAAGAGGAAAGGCACTCAAATTTGCAAATCTGAGTCTAACAATAAATGGAAAAAGGTAAATGCTCAGTAAAAGAGGCATTCAAAACATTCCTAGAAGGAAAACCAGACCTGAAGAAATTTCTTTCCTTCCTGAGCACTCCAGACAGTGGAAATACAAAAAGTGTAAACAAATACTGTAGCAAAGGATAAGAACAACAGAATAACAACAGAGAGAGAGAGAGAGATCATGAATAGATTCTACCCCCCCCCCCATGTAAATGAAGAGACCAGAGGGAAAGCAGAAGTTAAATAGAAGTCAGAGCAGTCATAGCAGAGAAACAGAATAAAACTCACAACATCCCAAATACAAGAAAATCATTGTGTGTGTGTGTGTGTGTGTGTGTGTGTGTGTGTGTGTGTGTGACTAGATTACAGAATGGGAAGTTGCATGAAAAGGGGGAAGGAAGAAAAGAAATAGAGGAAAATGCATCTAATCAAGGCAAAAGGCAGCAATGAGAGGAAAATAATTCCTATAGTCTCAGGAAGAAGAGATCCTATAGGAAAATGGGGAAAGATTTTTAAAAGAGTGAAAGAAAGGAAGAAATTTATTTAAGCAGTTGAATATCACTGATGAATGTTCCTTTGGGAGATTCTCCATAAATTAAATAATTAGATAAAAGCAAGCAAGAAAAAGGAACTAATACGCAAAACTCCAAAACTAGTGAAAGAAGCAAGAAATGAAGAGGAAGTGGTTGAAGATGAGGGCATCAGAGGGAATAAGGTGGCCTTAAAATAGACTAAGCTAAGTTCTGTGTTTACAGAAAAAGAAGGGAAAATATTAATTTGGAAAAATATTAGATATATTTAGAAAATTATAAACCTAACTTTCCTAACTTTAAATGTAAGTAGATTAAACAATACAATCAAATGAAAAAGAATGACAGATTAGATGGGAAAAGCTCACAATCTTTTACTCTCAAGAAACATTAAAAAAAACAATGATAAACACAGAATAAAAATGAAGGGCTGGAAAAAATTTACTAAAATAAATGTTACGATGATATAAAAATAGATCAGGTGGATAAAAAAATAGGAATTGAATGAAGCATGCTATAAAACAGATAAAGCAAAAACCAATATTCAACATATACAAAGGGATAAACAAGGAGACAATATTATGTTGAAAGAATCCCTAGAGAGCAGCTAGGTGGCTCAGTGGATTGAGAGCCAGACATAGAGATGAGAAATCCTGTTCAAATCTGCCCTCAGATACTTCCTAGTTGTGTGACTCTGGGCAACTCACTTAACCCCTCCATTGCCTAGCCCTTACTGCTCTTCTGACTTGGAACCAATGCACAGTATTGACTCTAAGATGGAAAGTAAGGGTTTGAAAAAAAAAAGGAAAAGAAAAAGAATCCTTAGATAATGATCCATGATTAATATTAAACATGTTTGTTCCAAATGCCTTACCCTCTAAATTTATAAAAGAAACATTAAATGAGTTACACACAATAGTGACAAGTGATTTCAATATCCCTCTCTTAGTTGTAAATAGGTCTAAATAGAAAGAGAAAAAAGGGAAACTATAACTAATCAAATTACTAGAGAAATTAGTGCAAAAAGTCTTATAGAATGCCTTCTATTTGGGACTGCTAAGGAATGTATATATTTCCTAGAACCATATGGAACTTATAAAATAATTGCCCAGATATTAAGGCACAGAAATATTTGGAACAAATGTTAAAAGGCAGAAATGGTAAATGTAGGGGGGTTATGAGACCTAAATGAGATAATGGATATAAAGTTTTTAAAAAACATTAAAGGATTAAAAATAATAATAACAATAATAACAAAATACTGCAATGGGGATTAAGTGATTTGCCCAGGGTCACACAGCTAGGAAGTGTCTGAGACCAGATTTGAACCTAGGACCTCCTGTCTTCGGGCCTGACACTCAATCCACTGAGCCATCCAGTTGCCCCCATCATAGACTTTTAAATTTAAGCTAAATTGTCTAAACATTTTTCAGCCTAAATAGATCAAACATTGATTTTTAGGAATTACCCATTTTTGAGGTGTGAATAAACACCCTGGAAATTTAACAATTGGCTTTAGCTCATTAGAGCTGGCTCTAGTACATCACTGAATAAATACACCCTTCACAGATCATAATGCAATTAAATGTCCCCATTGAACACCATGGGGACTCTGGAGTCATCTGGGAAGGAGTCCTTCTCACCTTTCTAGTCCCCAGCACAGACCATGCCTGGAGTGAGAGCTCCTGGGTAGGTATCTTTACAACTTTCATCATGATGTTCTCACACTGGAGGGTGCTGGGATATTTGACAAAAGGACTAGAAATGGTATCCCAGTCTGACAACAGGCATGTCGTCTTGGGATTGGCATGGTTCTTTGCCAGCTGAATCTCAGGGGGCAGCTTCACTGGCTTCCAGATAGAGCAGTGTGAGATCCTGGTTGTTGGTTTTGGAGTTGTACTGGGGGCTAGGTACTCAGTAGTCTACCTGACCAATTGCTATGATGGCTCCAGAAGCTAGAGATTGTGTTTCTCCAGGACCATTCCAAGGTTCTAGGGGCACGGTGAGCTGCTGTGAGGACCCACCTATTGGACAGCAGGAAATCCCACAGTGGAACCTTTGGAAGATGAGCAGTGCAGCCTGTCAGGGCTGGGAGTAGAGAATACAAGTCTGGCCACTAATGATCTTGACCTTGTTCCTATGGGCATCAGCAAAGACCAACAGAAGAAGCAGTAATGAGGTCAGAAGCAAAATAGTTGAATGGAGTGGTGGAAGAGCTGTGAGAGAAATAAAGAAAAAGTGAGCGACAGAAACAGATGTTCCTGTATATAAACAGAGAGATCTACTAAATGATACAGACCAAAGAGATGGTGCCCCAAACAGATCACTGGGTCTGGCAGGGAGGATTGTAGAGATTAGGGGGATGAGACAAGATAAAGGGATAGAGGTCATCACACAGAGAAAGGGAAGACAGAGAAGTCCCTGGCAGGGGTATCTTGCACAAAAGATCTGGTATAGGAGGAGGTCTCTTCTCTGTCTAGGAGATCTATTCTTTTTTTTAGTCTTATTTTTTATTTTGGAAAATTTTATTTTATTAATTAATTTCCAATATTTTTCCATGGTTACAAGATTCACATTCTTTCCCACCCCTCCCTACCCTCCTCCTGTAGCCAACAAGCAATTGGGAGATATATTCTTGACCAAATAAGAGATAGAGGCATTTACAAAGATAAAACAGATAACTTTGAGTATATGAAACTGACGAGCTTCGTTACAGACAAAATAAATGCACCCAGGATAAGAAGGGAAGTGGTTGAATAGGAAAATAAATCTTTGTTATTGAATTTCTCTGATAATGATTTCATATTCAAAATATATAAGCAATTATGGATATATGTGTTTATATTACATATATAACTGTGTGCATTTACATATGCTTCTATGTGACTTTAACTCTATATTCATATATTTTATATGTAACTATAAGTATATATGCTATTGATGTTCAGTTGTATTTCAATTGTGACTGACTGTGATCCCATCTGGGGTTTTCTGGGCAAAGATACGGGAGTAGTTTGTCATTTCCTTCTCTAGTTCATTTTATAAATGAGGAAACTGAGACCAACAGAGTTAAGTGACTTGCAGCTAGTAAATGTTTCTAGGCCTGGTGCTCTATCCACTGTACCACCCATCTACTCATAACTATCACTAGATATGAGGGGCAGTTCAGTAGAAAGAATGATGAGCATGGAGTCAGGAAGACTTGAGTTTGAAATCCTGCCTCAGTCACTTATTAGCTATGTGACTTTGGGCAAACCACTTAACCTTTTTTTTTCCTAGGCAGCAATTAGGTGCCTCAGTGGATAGAGTGCCCCCTAGAGTCAGGGAGCCCTGAGTTCAAATCCAGTCCCAGACACTTACTAGTTGTGTGAGCCTGGGCAAGTCACTTAATCTTTCCTTGATTAAATCCACTGGAGAAGGAAATGGCAAATCACTCCAGTATCTTTGCCAAGAAAACTGCATGGACAGTATGGTCCATGACATCATGAAGAATTGGACGCAACTGAACAGCAACATATATACATATACATATAATGTGGCTTTCTCGGCCAGTGAGAAGCCACGAGGTAGAAAGATAGAAAAAGGATAGACGTTTCGGATACCCCGAGGGGCATGGTGGAGCCAAGTTATAGATACGAGGTGGCAGAAATGAGTCAGAAACCAGGCCTTATTGATTATAATGGGGCCACAGCAGAACCCCGATCTTAGGATATCGCAGAGGCATGATCCATCCTGAGATCCACAATTAATACCACACAGGTCGGAGACATGATAGAGAAAAGAGAGTGCCTGGCCCAAAGCCAGGTCCCAGGTGGGAGAGATAAGGAAAGGAATTAAAGATGGAGCAAAAGATGGATGCTGTCCTCCAGCAAGAACAGGCATCAGGGAGAGCTGAGATCCAAGAGGAGAAAGGGGGTGGAGCTTGCCATGGCCCTTGCTTTTAATGTCTTTGATATGCAAATATACACAATACATAGGGATGATTATCATTGGTTAACGACAAGGTATAGGTGTGGTTTCTCTTAGCCAGGTGAGCACAAAGAAACCTGTTTTCCTGCCTCACCTGGGGGAAGCTGGGGTCAAGGGTCAGAGGCTTTCCTAGCCATGCACAAGACTGAGCATGCTCTCTTCTAAGCCACTCTGTACATACTGTTTCCCTTGCCCACAGCTAGGGGTGGACTGCTACATATAATGTATGTATATACACACACGTATATAAAAACAAAAGACATTCCCCATTAGATAGTCTCCAAATGGTCAAAGAATATGAACAATTTCCAAAAGAAGACCTACAAACTATTAACAACTACACTGTGAGGATTAAATGAGATCATATTTGTAAAGTATTCAGCATAGTTTCTGCCATGAAACAAATGCTTGTTCCTTTCCTCACCTCATATGAAAGAATGTTCCAAATTGTTAATAATAAGAGAAATGTACATCAAGACACCCTGGAGGTTTTCCCTCCCATCTTGCAAATGGCCAAAGATGGCAAGAGGAAGGACTCTTGAAAGGACTGTGGGAAGACAGGCATACTAGTGCCTATTTAATGTTGTTGGTGGATATGTGAATTGCTATGACTATTTTGGAAATCAATTTAGAATTCTGTAGATAAGTTACGAAAATGTCCATATCTTTTAATCTAGAAATTCTGTTCCTGGGTTTATACCACAAGGAAGCCACTGAAAAGAAGAAAGTCCCCATGTCCACCAAAATATTTATAGCAGCACTTGTTGTGATAGCAAAGAATTGGAAATCAGGTAAACATTCATTGATTGGGGGATAGTTGAACAGACTGTAGTACATGAATATAGTGGAATATTACTATGCTATAAAAATAATATTTGAGATGAATATAGAGAAGTATAGATGCAGCCTGAAGTCTGAAAGGCAGGTGTTATCCATGTTGTCACCATCAATATCACCATTGCTAACATTTATATGGCTCTTACTATGTGCAAGACATTGTACTAATCATTTTATAATTATTATATGATTATATTATATATATTATATTACATTATAATATAACAATAGCTAATATTTACATAGCTCCTACTATGTGTTGGGCAATGTGCTAAGTGCTTTATTTGACCCTCCCAATGATCTTGGGAGGAAGATGCTATTACTATCCCCACTTTACAGACAAGGAAACAAAGGCTGACAGTCTTGCCCAATGACATACCCAGGATCACACAGCAAGTAAGTGATCGATGTCAATTTTGAGTTGAAATTTTGACTTTGGGTCTGGTAATCTCTGCACTATAGCTCCACCTAGCTGTCTTTCAAAGTACTCTATCTTGTACTTGAAAATAGCCCATAACATTAACACATTTGACAGTCAGCCTTTAACTTAGATCTTCTTCTATTTAATCGTGATTCCACCTTTCTATTTTTTCCTGGCACTGAGGATTAGACAAATATAGGCAAAGACCAGCAAACATAGAACACTTGACTATTGCTTCACAAGTGTTATATTATTAAAGGGGTGGTCAGTGGACAGTTAGAAAAGGAAGCAATGATCAAAAGCAATTAGAATTGCTTTGTCAAAATTAGACCAAGAAAACTAGCCTTGCTTCCATTTTGATAGACTTATTAGACTGACAAAGCAGAAGAATTTTATAGACATAGAACCCCTAGGTTTTAAGGAAGCTTTTGGCAAAGTTCATAATACTATTCTAAGTGATTATGGAATTACTGGATTCAGAATTGGTTAAATGGATAGCACCAAAGAGTAGTCATTAATGGATTAATGGCAACTTGAAATAAGGTCTTTAGTAGAATGCTCCAGAGATCTGTGCTTGACTCTGTGCTGTTTAGCATTTTTATCAATGACTGGGACAAAGGTATAGATGGAATGTTTATTAAAATTTATAAATATAAACTTATAATATATTTATGTTACATATAAAATATAAATTTTATAAAATGCTTATAAAAGAATGAGGACCCAAAAATATCAAGATGGCTTAAAACATTAACCTATATATAATAGTATTAAATTGAATCAGATAATTAGTATTTATTTTGTAATTGTCATCTGTTGTGTACCGTGCTGTCTTGGAAATACAAATATCTTCCTTCCCTGCCCCTCCTTCCACAAAAAGACAATCCCTATCCTCAAAGAACTTGCAATAATGGGGAAAGATAACACATTAAAGGAAACTAGAAATCTGGCGGGAGAGGAATAAGAGGCTACCTATGTCAGGGCAAGGTGAAAAAGTCCAAAGAATCTGGACTAGAGACAGGAGAAAAGTCAGCGTGGATGGCCTGGGCATGTCTTTAAATGATATTCCTGGGCTGGAACTCACTAACCAGAAGAGAAGACCATAGGGGTCAAGACATCTCTAGGGTGTACAGGTTACTGGGGCAAAAGTCTTTGACCTCTGGAGGTTTATATTCTATTGAGGAGACAGCAGGCACATTTACAAGTATATACAAAATAAAATTAAAAAATAATGTAGTTTTGTCAGGAAAGACACTAGCAGCTGGGGGAAAGAGGGAATCAGACTTGAAGGTAATGAGAGATTGTATGAGGCAGAAATGAGGGGGATTGTACTCCAGGCACTGGGGTACAGTGATGAAAAATGGAACATTAAGAGTGATGATCAGCAAGAAGGCCAGTTGAATGATGGAACCCCTCAAGAAAAATATTATATGGCTAGAAAAGTTGTTTGGAGACAGGCCCTAAAGGTCTTTAAGTCCAAGGGCTTGGGACCTTTTTCAGGCTGTGGATCCCTTTGTCTGAACCTATGGACTTCTCAGAATCACATTTTTGTTTGTTTGTTTGTTTTTAAACTTTATCTTCTTATTGTCTTAGAACTAAGGCACTTAACCCCAATTACCTAACCCTTACTGATCTTGCCCAGGAGGTAAGTACTGAATATCAGTAAGAGGGAGGTAATTTGGGTTAAGTGACTTGTCCAAGATCACATAGCTAGGAAGTGTCTAAGGCCAGATTTGAACCCAGGTCTTCCCAACTCCAGGCCTGGCTCTCTATCTACTGTGCAACCTAGTTGCCTCATGTTTTTAAATACATAAAATAAATGGATGTGACAAAGGAAAGCAATTATAATGAAATACAGACTGTAGGCAGAGAGACTGAAACCTAGTGGCAGGTCTACTAACTACAATAATTTCAAAGTAGTGATGAACATAAATAATATTTTGAGACATCTGTGACAACTGTGATATGATATGAAAAATCAGGTAACAAGGTCACAAGACTTCTAATATCACTGTAGTGTGTTGCTTATATTTATAAGTGAAGGAAATGCTAAATTTCAGTTAGGGGTTGGTAAAAATAAAGATGTATTTTTTTTCCTCATCCACATTCATGGAACCCCTGAAATCTATCCATGTAGGAGGACATTAAAGAAAAATAGTTGTTTGTCCTAGAAGTCCTAGAAATTATAGTTTGTTTGTTTTTTAAACCCTTATCTTCCATCTTGGAATTGGTGCTGTATATTGGTTCCAACACAGATAAAAGCAGTAAAGGTTAGGCAATGGGGGTTAAATGACTTACCCAGAGTCATACACCTAGGAAGTATCTGAGAGTAGATTTGAACCCAGGATCTTCCATCTGAAGGGCTGACTCTCAATCTACTGTGCCACCTAATCGCTCCCACCCCTCTTTTTTTTTTACTCATGCATTAGAGGTGATGGAAGCAGGCACTGTGGAATGCTTAGAGCCTGGTCAGACATGGAAGAAGCCAAGGTCATCCACTGCATCCTGAGCCATCACCAGTCATCTTGAGTTTTGTCTTGCCACTGGACTTTGATGACTCTGGAAAAAAAAGAGAGACTGATGACTTTGTGCAACTCTGCCTCTCTTAAACCCAGTCGTTACCTGAATTAAAAGATGTCACCAGTGATGTAATTTTGGTCCTCTTCAAGTAAGAAGCATAACAACCAGCCAACCTCCATCTGAATGTAAGCTCCTGGAGGGTAGGAACTTTCTTTTTGCTTGTATTTGTATCTGCAGCACTTCCCTTCCATCTTAGAATCAATACTGTATATTGGTTTGGAGGCAGAAGAGTGGTAAGGGCTGGGTAATGGGGGTTAAGTGACTTGTCCAGGGTCACACAGTTAGGACATGTCAGGTTAGATTTGAACCCAGTGCCTCTATGTCTCTAGGCCTGGCTCTCAATCCACTGTGCTACTCAGCTGCCTCCTAATAAATACTTTTAAAATGTGTGTTGCCTGCTTGTTAGCTCATCATTATTTCAAAATGACTGCAGTGATCAGACTTGCCACCAGACCTTACATTATTACAATGTTCCCATCTACATACTACATTGCAATATAATTGCTTTCCTTTGTCATCCTGTGTTTTAGTTTAGACATTTGATTGTTTTTTTTTATTCTAAAAGGGGCCCAAAAGCATCACCAGACTGCCAGAGGAGTCCATGGCCCCCCAAATTTAAGAACCTCTGAAATACAAGGATATAGTACACATGGGGAATGGTGGCCAGAGATAGCTACAAGGATGATGAGTGGCTGGATGGTGGTGGGGTAGATGGCCATACTTCTTCCAAGAAAACTGGCAGAGTTGATTCTAGAACCAGAGGAGGGGAGGGAGGGCAGGAGACTGTTAGGCTGCTGGCCAGGATGTTGTGAAGCATGTGAGGCAGAAGATCTAAGAAGGAAGTTGTGAGATGAAACAGTTAAAACTGCCAGGCTAGTGAAGCACCGTGCTTGGCACTGGTCAAAGTGAAAACAGTTTGTGACCTCAGAGCATCTATATTTCACATGAAAAGGAAACAGAATTCTCCAGTGGGTCATTCGACAAGCATTTAGTCCATTTATGGGGCACTGAGTCAAGTGCTAGGAATATAAAAAAGGCAAAAACAATCCCTGCTTTCAAGGAGCTCGCATTCTAATGGAGTGACTAGGGGCTGGACTAGTGACTTCATTGGCTAAAAGGAAGTCCCAGGTGGGGAAACTTCCTTCTACCCATGCAGCTAGCACCTTCCTCTTAGGTTGGGTGATTTATCCAGGGCTCCACAGCCAGTATGTGACAGAGGCAGGACTAGAACCCAGAGCCTTTTGGCTTCTAGGATATTTACAGAGTGGATGAAGGACCATTTCAAAGAGGAAGTCACTAATAGCTGGAGGAACTGGAAGAGACCTGCAGAAGGTAGGATTTGAGCTCAGTCTTGAAGTACACCAAGGAAGCTAAGAGGCAAAGGGAAAGAAGGAGAGCATTCAAGGAATGGGATTGACTTGTTTTTCTGCAAGACTAAACTGGAACAAGTGGGGGAAGCTGGGTCTTATTCCTGAAGTACTTATGAGTGATTAGTCATTTCTATGGATTCCTGAATTTTCCTGTGCTTGGTTTAAGAAGTAGTGTAGCAGCTGTAGTAAAATCAAATGTAATGGACTTCTCTACTAGCAGCAATGCAATGATCCAGGACAATTCTGAGGGACTCATGAGAAAGAACACTACCCACATCCGGAGAAAGAACTATGGGAGCAGATACAGAAGAAAAACAACTGCTTGATCACATGAATCGATGGGGATATGATTGGGGATGTAGACTCTTAACTGATCACCCTAGTGCAAATATCAATAATATGGAAATAGTTCTTGATCAATGACACACGTAAAACCCAGTGGAATTGCATGTAAGATACGGTAAGGGAGCGGAAGGGGAAGGAAAGAACATGAGTCTTGTAACCATGGAAAAATATTCTAAATCATCTAATAAAATAAAATAAAGTAGTGTAGCAGGAGCAGCTAGATGGCTAAGTGGTCAGACCTGAAACCCAGATGTCCTAGGTTCCAATCTAGCCTCAGACATTTTCTAGGTGGGTGACCCTTCATCCAAATTACCCAGCCCTTACCACTCTTCTGCCTTGGAACTAAATACTTAGTATTGATTCTAAAATAGAAGGTAAGGTGTTTTTGTTTTTTTTTTAATTGTGTAGTAGTTTCAGAAAAAAAAACCTGATAAGATATGCATGAACTGATGCAAAGTAAAATGAGCAGAACCAGGAGAACATTGTCCACAGTGGCAGCAATATTGTAAGGATGAGTAACTAAGAAAGACTTAGCCACTCTAATCAAGAAAATGATCTTAGACAATTCCAAAGGCCCTATGATGCAAAATGCTCTCCATCCACCTCCAGAAAGAGAACGGATGTGATGAACTCTGAATGTAGACTGTTTTTCTTTCTCCCCTGCTTTCTTGTGGGTTTTCTTTTGCAGCATGGTTAATGTGGTAAATATAAATATATCTTTTGCATGACTTCACATGTATAATGGATAGCATAATGCTTGCCTTCTCAAGGGGTAAGGGAGGAATAGGAGAGAGGGAGAAAATTTAGAACTCAAAATTTCAAAAAGATGAATATTGATGGAAAAATGTTCATTAACAGAGTGAATATTAATGAAAAGATGTTAATTTAAAAGATGACTTCTTACATATAATTGGGAAATATTTAATGAAATATGGGAAAATATATGGAAAGATCACTGAAGATGGTGAATCTTAGAGTAAGAATATATGCCAGGAGAGAGCAAGTGAGAGGAAAGTGTGTCTGTCAAACATCTGGGAAGAAAAGGAAGGAAGTAATGGAGAGAGAGATAGACGAAGAAAGGGAGTTGAGGGAAGGCAGAAAGTAAGGAAGGAATTGAGGATGATAGATGATGGCTAGATATGGGAAACTTTATGTGTCAGGTCCACACAAATAGGAAGTCTGCCCTCAAAAAGCTCATATCAAATAGGGGACAGGACACTTTGGGATCCCCAATGTGGGGGCATCTTGTTTGCTGGAGTTGAAACAAGGCAAGTCAGCAGATGCAAAGTGGAGTGAGCTGAGACTTCAGTTTCTGCCTTTTATAACGGAAGGCACTCTCCCCCTCAAGTTACAGTGAAGGTGCTTATCTATATGTGTTGAGTTTTCTCATCCAATATTTAATATTTATAGAAAAATGGGTGGAATTGAAGAACAGGGGATACTGAAGGTTTTGTGCAGGGAATGAAGGAGTTGAAGGGAGAGAGGGAATATGACTGCTGGTGAAGTAAAAGGAGAGAGATGCTCCCTGCGGAGAGGCTGTATTTTGAAAAATGGGGTTCCTGAGAAATGGGCCACAAATGGTCCCCTGAGAGGAAGTTGCAGATACCCCAGATCAGGTAAGCACAGACCCTCCTGAGGGACAATCCTTCCCCCAGATTTAGTTACTCAGCAGGAGTCCAATAAGGACTGTTTATAGTTGACTGGCTGTCCTGAGGTTCAGCTCCCTCTATGTCCCCTGAAATGTTAGTCCTCTTATCTGACTATGATATTCAAATAAAGATAAATTTTAATAACAAGTTTGGATTGGGGAGGTATCAGGGAAGAGGGAATAGGGATGTCCCTAGATGAGGTTTGAGTCTCTCTCAGCTTTTGAGTTGAGGCCAGGCCTCCTAGGCTGGTGGTGGGTTTCTTTTATTCCTGTCTATACTAATCTGTGCTAGTTTTCTTAAGTTCAAAGTCTTAGCAGTAGATAGCAAGAGGAAGAAAGTTCTGACTTTCAGTGCTGGTTGGGCCTGTCTCTTTGGGCTGATGCCCCTAAAGACCAGCCTTACAGTTCAAACTGCTTCCCTTAAGTCCTTTTGTCGATGACACAATCACAGGAATCCAGGGAGAGCATACAGTTGGGAAAATCAGGAAAATAGAGGCACTTCTATTCAGAGAGAGCTCCTTCCACTTCCAGGGCCAGGAAGGACCAATTGCCATTCCTAGTTGCCTCTTCCCCCACCAACTGTCAGTCTTGTCAATATCTTCTCTCTAACATTCCACCTGCTGTTTGTTCCAACTCAGTGGCAGAACGTCCAGAACTTGCTTTAGTTTCCCTTTCCACAGTGTCGAGAGAGTTTTCTCATCCAGGGGTTCCTGGTATTGCAGGTCCCTATTCCTAACTAACTGGCTCAGTTTCCTCATTTGTAAAATAAGATGGCTGGACTCAGTGGTCTTTGAGGTTCCTAACACCTATCAACTTCTGTGGAATAACAGAGTTGTTCTCTGGCCCATGGGTCAGAGAGGCTGAACCTGAGAGCAGCCTGGCAGGGCAGCTGAGGGGGTTTGTAGGTCTCTGGGCAGCCTCTCCTAACAGAGCTGCCAGGGCAAGTTTGGCTGGTATTTGTTTTTCTGTGGCTCCCTGACCAGGATCATGCCATTCACCTAAAGGGAGTTGCTTAGCAGCTGCCAGGATAGCTGCAGACTTAAAGTCTTAAGGAGTTGCCCAGGACACAGAGATGTTTGACCCTACCTTGGGTCAAACAGTCAGTAAATCTATATCAGGGGCAGCAATTGAACTCAGGTTATATCTTGTGTTTGCTTCTTCTTTGTGTCCCCCAGCCCTTAGCACATTGTGTGGTAGGTAGTCAGCCCTTAATAAGTGTTTGCTGATTTATTCAATCATCATTTAGTTAGCAAGAATTAACTGAGTTCTGTGACCTATATGGGCAGCTATGTGGCACAGGGGATAAAATGCCAGATTTGGGGTCAAGACCTGAATTCAGTGTAGCCTCAGATACTTACCAGCTGTGTGACCCTTGGCAAGTCACCTAACTTTATTTGCTTCAATTTTCTTATCTGTAAAATGAGCTGGAAAAGGAAATGGCAAGTCATTTCCCAGTATCTTTGCCAAGAAAATCCCAATTGTGGACATGAAGAATTGGACATGACTGAAACAACGGACAACTATAAAACATAAAGAAAGACCAAAAATGTGTTTCTGTCCTGGAAGAGTGTCTTTTTTTTTTAAACCATTACCTTCATTTTAGAATCACTACTGTGTATTGGTTCTAAGGCAGAAGAGTGGTAAGGGCTAAGCAATGGGGGTTAAGTGACTTGCCCAGGGACACACAGCTGGGAAGTGTCTGAGGCCAGATTAGACCTAGGAATCTGGGATGACCAGTCTCTAGGCCTGACTCTCAACCCACTGAGCCTCCTAGTTGTCCCCCAGATCTGTGTTAAGACACAGGCCTTAGCTAGGGCCACCAAAGTAGTCCCTTTCTCATTTTTTTATGATATAGCTGATTTTATTTTATTTTTTTTAACATTGTTTTATTTGGTCATTTCCAAACATTATTCATTGGAAACAAAGATCATTTTCTTTTCTTCCCTTTCTCATTTTTTAAAAAACAAAACAAAACTTTTCACTAGAGGTTACCATTTCTGCCCTTTCACAGTTGAATTCCTAGAAAAGGCTACGTATTTATTGTCTCTCCTTCCTCTATTTCATTTCATTCTCAACCCTCTGCAACAGAGCTTTTGAATTCATCACTCAAAGAAACTGCTCTCTCCAAAGTTATCAGTGATCTCTTCATTGCCAGATCCAATGGCCTTTTCTCAATCCTTATCCTTCCTGACATCTCTGCAGCATTTGGGGTTGTCACCCACCCCCCTCCTCTTATCTTCTCTCTCCTCATTGGATTTTTATGACACTGCTCTCTCTTGGTTCTCCTCTTACCTGTCTGACACCACCCCACCTCAGTCTCCTTTTCTGGTTCATCATCTATATCCCTGTCTCCAGTTGAACATATATTCCAAGACTATTCTGAAAGCTCTTCTCTTTCTTTATATTCTCTCACTGAGATGTGCTCATCAAATCCCATTGCTTCATCTACCTATTCAGATAATTCCCAGATCTCTAAATACAGCCCTGATATCTCTCGACAGCTCCAGATCCACATCGCCAATAGCCTATTGCACATTTTGAACAAGATATCCCATAGGCACCTTAAACTCAGCATGTCTACACCAGAATCACTGGCTTTTTCCCAAATGCACCCTCTTCTTAATTTCTTTTTTCAAAGGCACCACCATCCTTTTGGTCACTGAGGCTCCCCTTGTGTTCTTTCTGTGGGACCCCACTCTCCTTCACCCACATTTTTAGTCAATTGGCAAATTTTTCCATTTATACCTCCGCCATATTGTTTACATTTGTCTCATCTCCACTCACATAGCCATTACCCTAGTTTAGGTCCTCATCTAACCTAGCCTACTGTAATAGCCTTCTAATTGGTCGTTCCCTACTCCAATCCATCCTCCACACAGATGCTAAGATGATCTTTCTAAAGCTCAGGTCTTACCATGTCTTTCCCTTCTCAATAAATTTTAACAACTCCCTATTGCCCTGAGGATCAAATATAAACTCCTGTTTGGTTTTTCAGTCCTTCACAGCCTGGCTCCAATCACATTTACAACCTTATTGTACAGTCGTTCCCTTTGCAATCTCCTCAGGCCAGCCAAAGTAGCATTTTTGCTGTCTAGATATCACATCCTTATCCTTTGTTCAGGCCTTTGCTGTCCCCCTCTTCCCCTCCTGCTTAGAACACAGTTTCTCCTTATCCCTGCCTCTTAGAATCCCATGAATCCCATGTTTTCATCAAAATTTAGCCTAACCATTCTCTTCTATGAGAAATCTTTCCTGATCCCCTCAGTTTCTGGTGCCCTCCATTGTTGCCCTTTGTAAAAAAAAAAATCCTTACCTTTTGTCTTCATTCTAAGACAGAAGAGCAGCAAAGGTTAATCAGTGGAGGTTAAGAGAATTGTCCAGGGTCACCTAGCTAGGAAATGTCTGAGTCCAAATTTGAACCCAGGACCTCCTGACTCCAGGTCTGGCACTCTAGCCACTGTAGCTGCCCTGCCTTCTATCTCTCTATCATCTCTTATCTCTCCACTTATCTATATCTATCCATCCAGATACCCTAGCTTTTAGTGTCCCCTCGTACTTCTTTCTTTCTTTCTTTCTTTCTTTCTTTCTTTCTTTCTTTCTTTCTTTCTTTCTTTCTTTCTTTCTTTCTTTCTTTCTTTCTTTCTTTCTTTCTTTCTTTCTTTCTTTCTTTCTTTCTTTCTTTCTTTCTTTCTTTCTTTCTTTCTTTCTTTCTTTCTTTCTTTCTTTCTTTCTTTCTTTCTTTCTTCCTTTCTTCCTTTCTTCCTTTCTTTCTTCCTTCCTTTCTTTCTTTCTTTCTTTCTTTCTTTCTTTCTTCCTTTCTTCCTTTCTTTCTTTCTTTCTTTCTTTCTTTCTTTCTTCCTTTCTTCCTTTCTTCCTTTCTTCCTTTCTTCCTTTCTTCCTTTCTTCCTTTCTTCCTTTCTTTCTTTCTTTCTTTCTTTCTTTCGTCATATTTGAACCCAGGACCTCATGTCTCTAGGCCTGACTCTCAATTCACTGAGCTACCTAGTTGCTCCCTGTATACCTGGTCTTAGCACAGCACCAGGTCCAAAGTTGATGCTTAATTAAGTGAATGAATGAATAAATATATAAATGAATTAATTCATTAAGCACTTACTACATAGAGTACTATAAAGTATTATGTACTTAGTATTCTGGGGATACAAACATAAAAAGCAGAGACAGTCCATGCTCCTCAGGAGCTCACACTCCCAAGGAGGAGACACCAGAAACAAGAGGTTTCAGTTGTAAGTCAAATGGAAAAGTCCCATAAGACTTAGAGTGCCATGGCAAAATGTATGATAATCCACTGATAAAACTATATCATTTCTGATACTGAAACATTTGATAATGCCAAGGGACTTTGGTGGCAAGAATCTTCTCTTATAGGTCTTTAAAATCTGTGGTTGATTAATGATTGCTAACCCCACATTACAGATGAGAAAACTGAGGTTCAGAGAGATTCTGGCTTGCCTATGGGCAAACAGTATCAAATGAGAGAACTGATCCTAGGTTTTCCTGACCAGATCCATAGGGCCAGCACATCAGAATGCTTCTCTTTCCAATCAGCAGCTCCAAGAAGTTTTCTCTGATCTCCTCACATCAGTTTCAGATAACTTCTGTACCCGGACACTGATCTGGGTACTAGTGTCGCCACTTTTAACAACTCATACACCTTGATTTTGCTTCTCTGGCTGTCAATTCCAACATCTTCCCTCTACTGACTACCCTACCTAATAAAAGATCAATCAAAGCTCATTGAGTTAGACCAGAAGTTCAAGGTTGTTGTGCCTTAAGGAACATGGAGCATGAGGCTATCACTGTGGAACATGATGCTTCTCCTTTTGAGGAAGAGAGTGAAGCAAGATGGAAAAAAAAAGTTAAAAGAAGATTTTTTGGTAAAGATATTTTATTTTACCAATTACATGTAATAACAATCATCCATAGAAATCTTCTGAAGTTATATGATCCAAATTTTCTCTCCCTTCTTCCCCCATCCCTTCCCAGAGCTGGTAAACAATCTGACCTGGTAGATATATATGTATATATAATCATGTGAAACATATTTCCATATTGCTCATTTTTGTAAGAGAATATTCATATAAAACCAAAACCCAAAATATAAACCCAAGTGAACTAAAGTAAAAAATTGTATATTTTGATCTGCATTCTGACTCCCACAGTTAAAAAGAAGATTTTTTTTTTAAAGCCAAACATTTCTGGAATAAGTATTTGGTTGATTTGATACTAAATATTGGTTCTAAGGCAGAAGAATACTAAGGGCAAGACAAGGGAGGTTAAGTGACTTACCCAGGATCACATAGCTGGGAAACATCTGAATCCAGATTTGAAGCCAGGTTCTTTGGACTATGGACTTGGCTCTCTATCCACTGAGCCACCTAGCTCTTCTTCTATCTATGTCTCATGTTGAACCACTTGACAGTGCCAAGGACTTTGGTATCAAGAACCACCAAAATAGAGGCACAGTGGAGTCAGTCAGTAGGAATACCTGAGCTCAGACATTTCCCAGCTGTGTGACCTTGGGCAAGTCCCTTAGCCCCAATTGCCTAGTCCTTACCCCTCTTCTGTCTTAGATTTGACACTAAGAAAGAGGAAAGGTTATTTTAAAAAATGCTTGTTTCTTTCCTTCTTTCTTTCCCCTCTAAGTCTTGATCATGATCCTCTATCTAGAGGCAGCAAGGTGGCTTAGTAGATAGAGCACTGGGTCTGGGGTCAGGAAGACATGAGTTCAAATCCAGATTCAGACATGAGTTCAAATCCAGGTTCAGACCCTTAATAACTGTGCAACCTTGGGCAAGACACTTAACTACTTTTGCCTTATTTTTCTCAGTTGTAAAATAGGGATACTAGTAGAATTTATTTCAGGGTTGTTAGGAGAAATCAAATAAGACGATATTTGTAAAATACTTAGCACAGTGCTTGGCACATAGTAGGTACCATATAAATACTTGTTCCCTCCCCTCCCTTCCTTTTTTCTTTACAACACAGTCACAAGACCCTTGGACCTGTCAGAGGACCAGAGTCCAACTCCTAGTTTTATTGCTTGTTTACCTGTAAGACTCGGCTAAGTCACCTTATCTCATTCTGTCTCAAGCCCCTCATCCCTAAGGAAAAAAAAGAAGGCCTCCAGGGGCTTTTATAGCCCTAAATCCAATGATCCCAAGATTCCAATTTGTTTTCATTTTTGTTTTTCCTTTTAGGTGGTCAAAGTTCATGTGTATTGCTGGTTTTGCTTTTTTTTTTCTTCTTCTATGTATTATGTATTATTCCATTAGTCTTTCCAGATATCCTCCTTTTCTTCACACTTGCTTAACCTAATTGCCTTATAATGTCCCATTATATTAACACGATATAATTCGCTTAACCATCTCCCTGTTGCTGGACATTTAAATTGTTTCCAGTAATGAACTGATCAATCGACGAGCATTTTTAAAATACCTACTGTGTACCAGGCATTGGGGTGGTTGCTGGGACTACAATAAATGAACAATCTCTCTACTCCCAAGGCCCTTCAACTCTAACAAAGGCATATAGGGGATAAGGATTAATCATAATAATAGCTAGCAGTTACAAAGAGTTTTTAAGGTTTGTAAAGCACTTTAATAATAGCTGATATTCAATGATACATGCAAAACCCAGTGGAATTGCACGTCAGCTATAGGGGTGGGGAGGAGGCGAGAGAAAGAACATGAATCTTATAACCATGGAAAAATATTCTAAATTAATTAATTAAATAAAAAATTTCAATGAAAAATAAATGGAAAATTTCTTCAAATAATAATAGCTGATATTAATAGCTATTATTATTATTAAACTGTAAAATGAGCTGGAGATGAAAACAGCAAACCAGTCCAGGATCTTTGCCAAGAAAAGCCCAAATGGGGTCATGAAGAATTGGACAGACTCACATGTCTAAACAACAATGACAATAAACAGATGCCTGGCACTGTGTAGAATGCTACAATTATTATCTCATTTGACCCTCACAACAACCCTGGAAGGAAGGTGCTCTCATTATTCCCATTTAATGGATGAGAAAACTGAAGCAAACAGAGATTAAGTGACTTGCCCAGGGTCACATAGTTAATAAGTATTGGAGACTGTATTTGAGCTCAGGCCTTCTTAACTCTGAGTCCAGTACTTTTTCCACATTTAATCGAGATGACAATTCAAGAAGTAGGTACAGTTATTTCTGTTTCAGGAAATTGAGGCAGACAAAGGTTGAGTGATTTGCCCAGGAATACACAGCTAGAATTTGAGGCTAGATTTGAATTCAGGTATTCCGGATTCTAGGTCCCCTGCACGGTCAACACTTCTTCCTTTACACATAAAGATAATAAAAGCAAATAAATGGTTGTTGTTCAGCCATTTTTCCCATGATCCCATTTGGGGTTTTCTTGGATGAGATCCTACAGTGACTTGCTATTTCCTTCTCCAGTTGATTTTGTAGATGGGAAAACTGAGACAAAGAGAATTAAGTGACTTAGGCGAATAAGTGTCTGAAACAAGATTTAAACTCAAGAAGATGAGTCTTCCTGACCTTCAGGCCAGGTGCTCCATCCACTGCATCACTTAGTTGCAAATAAATAAATACAAGGTAGTTTGGGGTGAGAATGAGCAGCTGATGGGATCAGGAAAGGTCGCCTAGAAGGTCATGCCTGAGTAATGTCTGAGCTATGTCTTGAAGAAAGGAATTCTAGGAAGCAGGGGACCAAGAAGGGAATCAGGCTGGGGGACAGTCAGGCACTGAGACAGAAGGCAGAAGGTTGTATGTATGGAACATAGAGAAGGCCAGTTTGATTAGATCACTGAGCTGCAGGGAAGAGGTACGATACAATATGGCTGGAAATACAATTTGGGACCAGGTAGTGAAGGAATTATTAGATCAAAACATTTTATTAAAGTTTGATTCCATACTGCCAGGTTGTTCTAAAAAATAATGTACAAATTTTAAAGCTACACAGAAGAATTTACATTTGACCCAAGAGAAGGTCAAACACTGCAGCTGAAGCTTAAATACTTTGGCCACATAATGAGAAGATAGAACTTATTAGAAAAGGCCCTGATGGGGGGAAAGATTGAAGGCAAAAGAGAAGACCATGGCAGAGGATGAGATGGATAGATAGTGTCATAGCAGCAATGAACATGAGCTTGAACAGACTTCAGAAGATGAAGGAGAATAGAACGGTGTGGGGTGCTATGGGCCATGAAGAGTTGGATGTGACTGAATGAATGAACATCAACCACAAAGAGGCAACAGGGATCCACAGGAGTTGATTGCGCAGAGGAATGATATGGTCAGATCTGTGATTAAGGAAAATAATTTCAGCAACAATGGGATGAGTGGACTGTTACGGGGTGAGACACCAATTAGGAGGCTATTACAATAACCTGGATGAGAGATGATGAGGAACTGAACCAAAATGGTAGCCATATAGACAGAGAGAAGGAAATGGAGATGGAGATAGGAGCAGCAACATGAGGCAATTGATAAAGTGTGTGGAGTGAGAGAGAGTGGAGAGTTAAAGATAATGCCAACTTGAAAGGCTGGAAGGATAGAGGGATCTTTGACAGTAACAGGGAAGCTTAGGCAAGACACGGATTTGGAGGAGAGAGATAACGAGATCAGTTTTGGCCATGTGAGTTTGCTATGTCTCCAGGACATCGAGTTTGAAATGTCTAATAGGTAATTGGTGATGCAAGACAAAGGCTCCTGGGAGATACTGGGGCTGGTTATGTAGATCAGGCAGTCATCTGCATAGACATGATAATTAAACCCAAAGGAGCTGATGAGGGTGTGTGTGTGAGGGTGTGTGTTTGTGTGTGTGTGTGTGTGTGTGTGTGTGTGTGTGTGTGTGTGTGAGAGAGAGAGAGAGAGAGAGAGAGAGAGAGAGAGAGAGAGAGAGAGAGAGAATGGAGAGAGGGAGGGAGAGAGAAAGAGAGAGAGAGAACAGAGAGAGACAGAGAGAGAACAGAGAGAAAATGAAGAGAGGAAGGGAGAGAGAAAGAGAGAGAGAGAACAGAGAGAGGGAGGGAGGAGGGAGGGAGAGAGAGAAAAAAGAGAGAGAACAGAGAGAAAATGAAGAGAGGGAGGGACGAAGAGAGGGAGGGAGAGAGGGAGGGAGGAAAAGAGCGAGAGGGAGGGAGGGAGAGAGAGAGAACAGAGAGAAAATGAAGAGAGGGAGGGAGAGAGAGAAAGAGAGAGAAAATGGAGAGAGGGAGGGAGGAAAAGAGCGAGAGGGAGGGAGGGAGAGAGAGAGAACAGAGAGAAAATGAAGAGAGGGAGGGATGAAGAGAGAGAGAGAGAGAGAGAGAGAGAGAGAGAGAGAGAGAGAGAGAGAGAGAGAGAGAGAGAGAGAGAGAACAGAGAAAGAGAAGGGAGCCTAGAATAGAGCCTCGGAGGATACCAGCAGTTAAGAAAAAGGATCTGAATGATGAGCTGACAAAGGAGCCTGAGAAGCAGTTAGACAGGCAGGAGAAAAACCAGGAGAGAATGAAATGTCACCAAGCCCAGAGTTACTAATAATATTGCTTTGAATATCTTTGAAGAGACATCTCTTTAAAAATAACTCTTTCAGGGTATTGAAATCTCAGGAATATTGGGCATATTCCCAACAATGGAGTTATCAGTTCAAAATGTTTGATTAAATTTTTACTACAGTCAGATTGTTCTAAAAAAATTGTACAAATGTACAATTCTACCAGGAACTCATGAGTGTACTTGGTCCTGAGTACTAAAAGCTAAATGCCAAGCTAGATGGCATGATGGATAGAGTGCTGGACCTAGAATTAGGAAGACTCATGCTCCTGAGTTTGAATGTGGCCTCAGACGCTTACTAGCTGTGAGAACCTGGGCAAGCCACTTTACTGTTTACCTCAGTTTCCTCATCTGTAAAATGAGATGGAAAAGGAAATGGCAGTTTGTGTATTTGCCAAGAAAATCCCAAATGGGATGTTAGATTTATATGGTTGTCACTGAATATATTTAATTGGTGGTCGCCAGGGATTTAATTTCTAAATCCCCAAATGAATTACTCAAGTAAATGGAATTATGGTAGTTTATTTTTACAATAGAGGGAAGATATTAAGGAAGAGAGAAAAGAGGAGAGAGAGAAAAAGCTCTGACTTCCTCTGAACCAGTTAGAAATTCTAAGGCACCAGTCAGGGGAAAGGAGTCTCCAGAGATGGGCCTTTCTTGGAGGTTCACACCTCCAGAAAGGGTAAGTAAAGAAGTCAGCCTTTACAATCACAGACACAGGTCACAGACCTCCCACTCAATGTATGAAATGGGTGTTCATACCTTTTTGTAGTCAGTTCATACCTTTTTGTGATTAAAATGGGTAAATCTACTTTTAAGTACTGGATTTACACTTTGGGGATTAGAATGTAAAAATAGACCGGGGATTACAATGTAATCTTCACAATAAAGAAAGAGCTAAGTAATTTCATTGTTACAATCAGGGGAGAGCCAAATCCAGTCTTCACAGGGGTCACCAAGAGTTGGACACAGATGAAAAAAACAACTGAACAAGTAAAAGCTAAAGCATTATAAAAAGCCTAAAGACTAAAAGCAGACTTTTGTTCCTTTGAATTATTTTAGCAATTCACTAGCCACTGCAAATATTTTGTATATATGAGATTTTCCCACTGTCTTTGGTTCTCTAGCCCTGTGCCCAACACATAGTGTTGTAGTTCAGTTGTAGTCTGACTCTCTCTATTTGACAAGGATACTGGAGCAGTTTGTCATTTCCTTCTCCAGTTCATTTTACAGATGAGGAAACTGAGGAAAAATAGGGTCCAGGATCACACAGCTGAGGTCAGAATTGAATTTATGAAGGTGAAACTCTAGTTCCAAAAATCTCTCCACTGTGTCACCTAGTGGCTCACAGTCAGCACTTCATAAATGGTTGATATCTTTTCAGTGACCAGAAATGTGAACAAAGGAGACCTCTTAGTGTTCTGGGACTTGGGATAATCAACATCTTGTCATTAGCAAACAGAATTGACTGAAGAATCTTCTTAATGCTAGGTGGTAGAAGAGTTGCTCCACTTCCTCCTTGTCCTCCTCCTCTTCCTTCTGCTTTAAAAAAAACAAACAAAACCCCTTACCTTCTGTCTTAGAATCACTACTGTATATTGGTTCCAAGGTAGAAGAGTGGTAAGGGCTAGGCAATGGGGGTTAAGTGACTTGCCCAGGGTCACCCAGCTAGGAAGTGTCTGGGGTCAAATTTGAACCCAAGTCCTTCCAACTCCAAGCCTTGGTGCTCTATCCATTATGCTACCTAGCTGCTTCCTTAAATTTTCAGAGTGAGCATTTATAACCTCTTGTTCAGTCATGTACAAATTCCTCATGATCCTATTTGGGGTTTTCTTGAAAAGGTAACAGTTTGCCATTTCCTTCTCCAGGTCATTTGAAAGATGAAGAAACTGAGGCAAAGAAGGTTAAATGACCTGCCCAGGATCACACAGCTACTTCGTGTCTGAGACTGGATTTGAACTCAGGAGCATGAGTTTTCCTGACTCCAAGATCAGCAAGGAGCCCTTTCAAAGATCAGCAATCCCTCTACAATTTGAACATCCTTCAACATCCTCCAAGACAATGGCAAATGCCTCATTTAAGAGCATGTATCCCTGTTACATGTCTCATTTGATTCTGATTCTCAGCGTATCTCCATGGTTGCAACGGATGGGAAATTATGTGGGATCTTTAAAAATATCTATTGAAGACTTGGGTTGAGGAGCTCCTTATCAAGTCAAATGCTCTCATGCAATCAACAGACACAGTGGGCCCTTCCATTCTCTTTACCTCTCAAAGTAATCTCATCTTGTCTCTGGGGGTGGGGAATGGGGAATGGAGTGGGCTCAAGAACCTAGAATCTCCCTCGGTTGTTTTTCACACTCAAACACTCCAGTGCCCCCCATGCTCCCATCTAGTTCTCCTCCCACTTGGGGTGAGAGTGGGAGGACCCCTGGGCTTTCAGAATTGATATATTCAGCCTTCATTTCCAGAAAAGACCAACTTTAACAATCACAGCGATGGCGGCACTAAAGAAAGAGTTTTCTTACACGCACGGGAAGTGTCCCATCTTACCATTTTTAATGTTGTTTTTCCTTTTGGATGTTCCAATGGCTAGTGTTACGAATAAATTTATCTCAAGAGTCTGGGTTTTGGGTAAAAATGTAAGTTTATTGATTATATTATTAGGTTTATTGGTTAGACCAGCATCATAACTGATAAAAGTGTTCTAAGTATCCATGGCACCCTTTTGACAAGGGACACCCCAAGCTGGGTCAGGAAGCCTAATAAATAGGTTTTTAGGAGCTCATTATTCAGTTCCTCCTTTATCCATCCAAAGACATCTTTAACTGGTGGTAGCTGATTAAGAAGTGGTCCAGGGGGCACCTGGGTAGCTCAGTGGATTGAGAGCCAGGCCTAGAGATTCGAGGTCCTAGGTTCAAATCTGACTTCAGACACTTCCCAACTGTGTGACCCTGGGCAAGTCACTTCACCCCTTTGGCCTCAGTTTCCTCATCTGTCAAATAAGCTGGAGAAGAAAATGGCAAACCAGTCCAATATCTATATCATTGCAAAAAAAAAAAACACCCAAACAGGGTCACAAAGAATCAGACACAAGTGAAAACAAACGACAAAACAAAAACATGGCCCTAGGGCAGCAGCTGGGTAGCTCAGTGGATTGAGAGCTAGGCTCAGAGATGGGAAGTCCTGGTTTCAAATATGGCCTCAGACATTTCCTAGCTGGGTGACCCTGGGCAAGTCACTTAACCCCCATTGCCTAGCCCTTACCACTCTTCTGCCTTACTTGATTCTAAGATGGAAGGTAAGGGTTTAAAAACATGACTCTATACTCTATAAAATGAAAGACCTCAAATAGATGAGCTTTTGAGATTCCCTAGAGGTAGTGAGGTGGCACAGTAGTTAGAGCACTGGGCTTGGAGTTAGGAAGACCTGAGTTCAAATATGAACTCAGATGCTTACTTGCTATGCAACCTTGGGTAAATCACTTGACTTTTGCCTGCCTCCGTTTTCTATAAAATGAAGATAATAATAGCCCCTACATCTCAGGGCTGTTATAAGAATCAGATAATATCTATAAAGTGCTTAGCACACTGCTTGCCATGTAATAGACTTTTTATAATGCTTATCCCTTTCCTCTTCAGATTTAAATATTTGGTCCACGATTCTGCTTGTATGATAGCAGCCAGGTGGCTCCGTGGATAGAGCATTGGACTTAGAATCAGGAAAACTTGAGTTCAAATCCTATCTCAAGTTCTTATTCATCTGCATGACTCTGAGCAGGCCATGTAACTTCTACCCAGTTTTCCTGTCTAAAAAAATGAGGATAACAGGGGGCAGCTGGGTAGTTCAGTGGACTGAGAGCCAGGCCCAGAGAGGGAGGTCATAGGTTCAAATCTGGCCTCAGTCCTAGTTGTGTGACCCTGGATAAGTCACTTAACCCCCACTGCCTAGCCCTGACCACTCTTCTGCCTTAGAACCAATACTTGATTCTAAGATGGAAGGTAAGGGTTTAAAAACATGGCTCTATACTCTATAAAATGAAAGACCTCAGATGAGCTTTCTCAATTCCAAGATGGAAGGTAAGGGTTTAAAAATAAATAAATAAAGTAAATGAGGATAACAGCACCTATTTCCCAGGGTTGCAGTGAGGATGGATCAAATGAAATAATATTCACAGAACTCTCAAAGTGCCATATTATTATAGTATTATTATTTCATTGTCCAGTATTAGTATATTAATTATGAACCCTTACCTTATTCATATCAATTCTAAGACAGAAGAATGGCAAGGAATGAAACATCTGGGGTTAAGTGACTTGCCCAGGGACACAACTAGCCAGGAACCCCCCACGCCCCCCACCCGTCTCCAGCCCGGCTGTGCGGAGGAGTCCATTATCCTCACCATCACAAGATGGCAGCCTCTTCTGATCAACTTCTGAAAAGCGAGTGCATCATGGACAGAGGGAGACCTTGCTTCCCTCTGGCCGTAGCCTTTGGATCCCGAGTGCTGGGCCTCGCGCCCCCTAGCGGGCACTGGGAGACAGATGGGTCCCTTGGAAAAGCCACCCGCGTAAAGGTCAGGCTGCTAGAAAATTGATTGCCCAAGAGCCCCAGGTCTGCCGTCCCAGGGAGCTTCATTTGCCAGTGCGGTCCAGTTAGCCTGCCGTTTGCCTGGGTCAGGGTCCTAAACTTAGGGCGGGAGGTTGAGTTGGGCCATTTGCCAGCAGCCTGGGCAGGGTTCTCGAGGAGCCCGGCTCCTGGGGCTCCGGCTCCAGACATCCACCGGGACCCGCCCTGGAGGGCACCATGGCTGTCTGGAGACACGCTCAGCTCCTTCCAGGACTCCGGTCAGCGGAGCCTCGCCTCTGCCCCGGGATGACCACTAGAGGGCAGTAGCGCGCTGTTTACCGGCTCTCCCCTCGGCAAGGCAAGCAGTGACCTTCCTTGGGTCAAGAGTTCTCCAAGGGAAGTCCAGGAATGGGAGCAAAGCTAACAGTGCCATCCAAGGGAAGGAACAGGCACAGAATTTCTTCTCCCTGAAAGGAGGAAATCTTGGGAAACATCAGAGTTGAGAAACTAATTAAAGAGAATATCCAGAAGGCACCTGAGTGGTTCAGTAGATTGGGAGCCCGGTATTGAGGTCCTGGGTTCAAATTCGACCTCAGACATTTTCCAGTTAAGTGACTCTGGACAGGCTACTTAACCCCCAAGTGCCTGGTCCTTACCACTCTTCTGCCTTGGAATCGATACTTAGTATTGACTCTAAGACTGAAGGTATGGTTTAAAAAGAGAGAGACAGAGACAGATAGAGAGACAGAGAGACAGAGGGAGAGACAGAGAGAGAATATAAAAAAATAAAGGCATTTTCCAATAAGCACATTCAGTATCAAGGCGGATGGATGATTGTTCCTTCAATAAATATTGATTTAGTCCCTGCTTTGTATTGGGACGTGGGAAAAGGTGACAAAGTCTGGATAAGTGTTTCCTGATCTCATAGAGTTTGGTTGCAAGAGAAGAAGGATAAAAGACAGGAGAAAGGCTGGAGGGAGGGTGGAAATGGAGAAGAGCTAAGCACAGCGTGGACCACTTTGGTCATCTGGATACGGCATTAGTAAGCACATGTATTTATAGAATTCTTTAAGGCTTACGCGATGCTTTACATGAGCTAGGTAGTAGGATGGATAAAGCCTGGTACCCAGGAGGCAGGAAGATCTGAGTCTGAATCCAGCTTCAGATACTCACTAAGCTAGAGGACCTTGCCTCAGTTTTCTCATCTGTGAAATGGGGATGATAACACTGTATCACAGGGATCTTGGGAGAATTGAATGAGATCATAGGCATTTTGTAAATTTTCATGTAAATGTTAGCTGTCTTATTTAATGCTTACAACAACCTTATGAGGTAAGGAGGCATTTCAGTGAGTTGTCAGATTTTTTTTTTTAATCCAGACCTGTAAGTTTGATGGTGTTAAGAACTCCCAGTGTGGAAAGTCACTCCACCAAGGCACATCAATAACTCCTTCTGGAGTTAAAGACTTAAAGTCCTTAAAGATTTGAATTGGAGCGACAGGCTTAAGTGATTTGCTTATGGTGACACAGCTAGTTTGTGTGGAAGACATCTTCCCAAGGCTTCCCAGCTCCTGTGCCAATCAAAAAAGACTTCTTAAGGACCTGTCTGTCAGGGATGATGCTAAACAGACCTAGATTCATCCTCTTTCCACTCACAGTGCTTCTCCATGCATAGAACATGAGCTCCTTGAGGGAAGATTAAGTGTTTGTCTTTGTATTCCAGCTGGGTCGAGTCATAGTGTATAGAGTGCTCAGCCTGGACTGAGGAAGACTCATCTTCTCAAGTTCAGATCTGCCCTCAGACCCTTACTAGCTGTGTGACCCCGAGTAAGTCACTTAACCCTGTATGCCTCGGTTTCCTCATCTATAAAATGCCTAGAGAAGGAAATGACAAATCATTGTGGTATCTCTGCCAAGAAATCTCCAAATGGGGTTGTGAAGAGTTGGATATGATTGAAAACGAACAACAATTTTGTATTTCTACTATTAAGCCTAGCACACAGTACTTACTAAATATTTATGGACTGCCTCCTTTTGTAGGAATTATTGCCTCAGTTTCCTCACCTGTAAATTGGAGATAACAACATCTACCTTCCAGGGTTGTATGATAGAATGATATAAAAAACTGATGATGATATAACCTTCCAGGGTTGTTGTGAAGATAAAATGATGTGATAATTGTAAAGTACTTAGCACAGTGCCTGGCACATAGTAAAGTGCTATATAAATGTTAGCTAGTAGTAGTAGTAGTAGTAGTAGTAGTAGTAGTATTTTACAGGTGAGGAAACTGAGGCTGAGAGAGGTTAAGTAACTTGCCTGAGGTTAAGTAACTTGCCTAAGGTTGCATGGTCAGGAAGTATCTGGGGCAGATCTCAAATTCACATTCTTCTTTATTTTTTTTTTAAACCCTTACCTTCTGTCTTAGAATCAATACTGTGTTAGTTTTAAGGCAGAAGAGCAGTAAGGACTAGGCAATGGGGGTAAAGTGACCTTTCAAGGGTCACACAGCTAGGAAGTGCCTGAGGTCAAATTTGAACCCAGGACCTCCTGACTTTGGACCTGGTTCTCAATCCACTGAACCACCCAGATGCCCCCACATTCTTCTTGACTTAGAGCCTAGTGGTCTTTCCTTCCACTAAATGGCAACAGATCTAAGCGGGCAGATTCTGGAACTGTGATCACATTAATGATGATTAATAATATTATGTATAAATAAAGTAGCAAATAACAACAAATTCTAATATAATCAAGTACAAAATAATGAATAATAATAATTAATTCATGATTAATAATAAAGATCCAATTCATTGAAGAGAGAATTGGACATGGAGGAATTGAGTTCTAGTCCTAACTCAGACATTTGCTAACTGCATCTCAGTCTCTTCATTTGTGAAATGAGGATAATAAGAATAGTCACTTCTCAAGGTTGTGAGGATCCACGAAGGGAACATAAGGGTGAAGCACTTTGCAGATTGTTGAGTGCTCTGTAAGTGCTAACTATTATTATTATACATAAGATCAGATGAAAAAGCTAAAGATGGGGGGAAATAGTTCCAAAGGGTTGTGTTCTCAAGTCACCCCCATCAGGTCCCACAATGTCTTGTAGAGCACTTTTAAATCTTTACTAAAAATTTTTTTTTCAAACTATCAAGCATTTATTTTTTCTCCCTCTAACCACAATCCTTGTAACACGTTGTTGTTGAGTCCCTTCTGTTGTGTGTCTGATTCTTCGTGGCTCCATTTTGGGGTTTTCTTGGCAAAGCTACTAGAGTGCTTTGCCATTTCCTTCTCCAGCTGATTCTACAGATGAGGAAACTGAGGAAACAGGGTTAAGAAATTTGCCTAATGTAATAGATAATATTGGAGGGTATATTTGATGGATAAATGATAACTAATGGATCAGGCAGTCATCTTTTGCTTATTCTCCTCCCTTTTATACCTCCCTTCCTCCCTCTTCTAATCTCCCTTCCTCCCCTCTTCTTCCCTTCAGTTTCCCTTTTCTACTTCTACAGCCTCCTTCTAAGTCACTCTGGGTAAGCTACAATGTTTCAGAGGAAATACTCTTTTCTCGTCTTTATCTTAAGTAAGGGTTTATTGGGGAAAACAGGAAAGATAGAGGATGAAGGTAAGAGGGGTGGAATTTCCCCATTATCTACAGTAAGACTTAGGTTGGAGGATATTGAGAGAAATGCCAATTCAACCACTACCATGAAACAGAGCAAATCAGAGAGAGAGATATGGACTATTGTCCTTCTTCTTCTGCCTTCAAATCAGCCAGGCCACCTCCAACTTGATTATCCCAAGTCCCAGAGATAAACCTAGCTTCTTCCTTCCAAGTCACCACCACCAGCCAAAAGCCAAGCAATCCAATCAGCAGTTGGCTCTTACCTTCAACTGTTTCCGGGTCACATTCCTTTGATTGCCAGCTGATCAATCTCCAGCTTCTTGTCTTGCTGCATTTTCTTGTAATTTCTCTTCTCCACACTAGGTTCAAGAGGTAGTGTCTGAGGCCAGATTTGAACTTGAGAAGATGAGTCTTCCTGATTCCAGGCCCAGTGTCCTATCCACTGCATCACCTAGCTGTCCTTTTGTAACAGATGTGTATAGTGTATAATGGAGGTCTGTCATTTCAAATTTAGTCTTCTGATTCTATCCTATTACATATGTGTGTGTGCGTGCATATGTCCATTCTATCTTGTATTTGATAACTTCAGAATAAAAATAAAAATTAATTTGAAAATATGTACAATCAGGCAAAAATAATTCCCACATTGGTCACGTCCAAAAATGCAGGTTTCATTCTCCATCCTGAATCCATCACCTCTCTGCCATGCTTCCTCCTTGGAATGAGTATAAATCTTCATTCTTCTTTGAATAGCCAGCCAAACCTCTTTGGAAGAAGAGAGGCAATCGAAATGTAGGGGGCGTGCACCAAGAGAAATTGGGTGAGCCCCTTGTGCATATGGATGACTCTCAGGACGCATGTGTGAGAGGGAAATGACTTCCAAGGAAGTAGGAATACAGGGGCTGCATGCAGATGAAGAAGCCGCACCCGGCTTGGATCTGGGGACAGTGACAGGCTGGAGTGAGGCCTGCAGACCACTGCTGTCCACCCCGAGTCCCGTGACCGGCCCCCTAGACAGGGGAATGAATCCACGGTGCAAGAAAGAAGCAAAGGGAGCCAGCTATGTCCAACAAGGAGCCCAGAGGTCTACAGCCTGGGTCGAGGCAGAGGCAGGCTGGACAGCTGGTGATGCCTGGGGAAGACCACCCAGACCTAGACCTTTGCCCAGGTAGATGGTACAGGGCCAGGACTGAAGTCAGCCCTCTGGCCACCTTGAGTTCTTCCCTTGTGGGAAATCATCATCCTCATCACCATAACCCAGAGGAATCTGGAACAAATGTGTGGGTCGTGCAAATCCGAATGTACAAACAGAGGGATTTATGATGGCAATTCAGGGCCAGCTCTTTGCTACTGGAAACTCTAAGGAGTCCGAAGGGCTCAGGGAGCAATGCAGACTACGCAAGGTGGAAACTGCGCAACATATCATGGCGGGCTGTAAAAGTTTAGTGCCTACAGGATATCCTGCAAGACGTGACCTGGCAGCTGAGATTCTACTTCTGAAGCTCGCTGTCTCTCCTGGACTGACGGTGACAAATCCCCATGCTCCTAATAAAAAGTCTCAGCTCAAGTCCCACCGTTTACCAGCAGCCTTTCCCAGTCCTCCTTGCTCTCAGTGGCTTCCCTTTGTTGATTATGTCCCATTTATCCTGTCTTTATCTTGTCTGTCCATGGTTCTTTGCATGTCTGCACATCAGACTGTGAGCTTCACTGAGGACAGGCACTACTGAAATTATGTTGTTTTTTTAATTTGAGTTTTTTTACTTTCTTTGTATCCTCTTTGGGAGACATTTTTTGGCTATTGTTTGTATGTGCTTAGCACAGTGCTTGGCACATAGTAAACATTTAATAAATGCTTGTTGACTACAAATAGGGGCCTCAAAAAGCAGCTAGGTGACACAGTAGATAGAGCACCAGTCCTGGAATCAGGAGGTCCAGGGTTCAAATATGGCCTCAGACATTTCCTAGCTGTGTGACCCTGGGCAAATCACTTAACCCCGTTTGCCCAGCCCTTGCCCCTCTGTCTTCCATTCTGTTCTGTAAGATAGAAAGTAAGGGTTTAAGAAAAGACAAAAACGAAAGGCCTCAAAATATCCTAAGAGAACTCGACCAATAAATTGTACAGAAACCAGACTATCGTTACAAGCCAAAATATTTCTATAATCATCTCTCCATAGCACTGATGCATAACAAATTAAGAACAATGTTTTTAATATACATAGATCTGAGCAGAGGTATGTGGATAAATGTTTAACAGTAGGTACTCCAGGGGAAAAACATGAGTTAGCAAACTTTTAAATGAAATCTGCATTATTAACATTTTCTCCTTCACTTTCTTAAGTCTAAACAATCAACAAAACAATAAATCAAACCCTTATTTGTAGCATTTGATGATTCTAGAGGTATAAATGCTCACACTAGGAATTTAATAACCAGCTTTCCCATGCCAGTAGAAACTGGTTTCAGCATACACTTGGATGGCTTTGGTCTAAATATTCACGGAAAGAAAAGCCTTTGAAATATAAAGACCTAGGGGGCAGCTGAGTGGCTCAGTGGATTGAGAGTCAGGCTCAGAGATGGGAGGTCCTGAGTTTAAGTCTGGCCTCAGACACTTCTCAGCTGTGTGACCCTGGGCAAGTCACTTGACCCTACTCAATCCTTACCACTCTTCTACCTTAGAACCAGTACCCAGGATTGATTCCAAGATGGAAGGTAAGGGTTTAAAAAAAGAAAGAGAAAGAAAAGAAAAGAAATATAAAGACCTGGAATAACAAATTGTTGTTTGTCCTTCATTTTTGAAGAGGACTAATGACATCATGAGATGATGCCTTGACTTGCTCATGACTTGGATTTAAGTGACGCAGAAGAGTGGACTCTCTCTTCCAGAGGTTCTGAAGTCCAATAATGGCAATGGCCTGGGATGTAGTGGATGACTTTAGTGTCTTTGATGTCTGACCAAGGTCTAAGCACTCCAAGGGGCTGCTTCGGCCACCTTTGTGACCACTGGAACAAATAGTTCTCATCCACCCCTTCCTTGGGGGAAAGTCTTCATGTGCTTGGGGTAGGCACTCCCCTAACTCACCAACGATGGATTTGAAGCCTGTTGTTACCTTCCAAAAATGTGTGTCTCATTCTGTATGTTAATCCATCATCTCTTTCAGCAGGTGTGTAACATTTTTCCTCACTGGTATTGGTCTGCTGGCATCATGACTAATCACTGCACCAACCAGAATGCTTAAGTCTTTCAAAGTTGTTTGTTTTCCACAATGTTGATTATTGTTCTTCTGTTTCTGCTCACACCTCTCTGCATCAATCTATACAAGTTTTCACAATTTCTCTGGAACAGTCTCTTTCTTCTTTTATTTTAGCACAACAGCAGTCCATTACAATCATTTGGCCATTTCCCCAAGGGATGGGCACCCCTTATTTTCTAGTTTTTGCCACCACAAAAAGAGCCATAATAAATAGTTTTGTACCTATAGGACTTTTTCTTCTTTCTCTGGTCTCTTTGGAGTATTAGCCTGGTTGTGGTACTGCTGAATCAAAGGGAACCAACAAGTTAGTAAACTTTAGGAGACCTAGTTACAGATTGCTTTCCAGAATGGCTGGACCAGTCAGCTCCAATAGTCCATCAGTGTACCTGTTTTCTTGTAGTCTCTCCAGCATTTTCATTTTATTTTTGTTAATGTCAATCTGATGGAGATGGGATGGAACCTCAGAGTTGTTTTAATGTGCATTTCTCTAATTGTTAATGATTAGGAGCTTTTTTTTTTCCAAGGTGGCTATTGATAGCTTGAATTTCTTCCTTGGATAAATGCATGGGCTTCTCCTTTGACCATTTATCAATTAGGGAATGTCTCTTATCTTTTTTTTTTTAACCCTGACTTTCCATCTTGGAATCAATACCGTGAATTGGTTCCAAGGCTGAGGAGTAGTAAGGGATAGGCAATGGGGGTCAAGTGACTTGCCCAGGGTCACCCAGCTAGGAAGTATCTGAGGCCAGATTTGGTCTCCTATCCTTATAAATTGAAATCTGTTCCTTATACATCTTAGAAATTATATCCTTATCAAAAAAACTTGCTGGAAAGATTCCCCCCCCCCCAGTTATATTTCCTAGAGGGGGTGATTTTTAGGAGATTTTTTTTAACATGTATTGGTTTTGTTTGTGAAAAGACTTAAAGTTTATGTAATCAAATTGTCTGATTAATCTTCCGTGATCCTCTTTATCCCTTGTTTAGTCATGGCCTCTTCCCTTACTGGCACAAAGGTTCTCAAGGTTTAGAACTGGACAGGACCTTAGAGAGAACTTAGTCTGACCCCTTTATTATCCAGGTAAAGAAAACTGAGGCTTAATCATGCTTCCTTTCACTAAATACCTGAATCACTGAATCTCATATTGTGGATCTCTGGGTAGGTCTTATACTCCCCACTCTACCTCTAAGTTGCTCACCATTAGGCTGTAAACTCTTTGAGAGAAAAGGATTATATCTTTTGTTTCTCTGTATCCCCCTTAGTGTCCACCATATTTCTTTGCACAGACGAGGGTCTCAATGAATATTTGTTACATTTACTATTGTTGTTGTTCAGTTGTTTTCAGTCATGTCTGACTCTTGGTGACCCCATTTGGGGTTTTCTTGGCAGAGATACTGGAGTAATTTGTCATTCCTTTTTCTAGCTCATTTTACAGATGAGAGAACTGAGGCAAACAATGACTTGCCCAGGGTCTCACAGTCAGTAAGTGTTGTATATAACAAGCCATAACTAAAGGAACTCTTCCCAATGGTTCTAATTATATCTTATGGGGCATGTCTGGATCTAGGCCACGTGCTGGCTAACAGACTTGATGCTTTGGAATAATGTAGCAAAATCTATATGGTCCCTCGATCCCACTCATGGCCCCAAGAGGTAGGGTTTGGAGAGGTGGCTGTGTCAGGGACAATTGGCCACTAAGCCAGGAAGAAACCTTAGAGCAGGAGTTCTTAACCTTTGTTATGTCCTGAATTCCTCTGGCAATCTCGTGAAGCCTATGGACTCTTTTTCAGAGTAATGTTTTAATATATAAATGGGGGCAGCTAGGTGGCTCAGTAGATAGAGAGCCAGACCTGGAGACATGAAGATTCTAGGTTTAAATATGGCCTCAGACATTTCCTAGCTGTGTGATCTTGAGCAAGTCACTCCCCCTGATTGCCTAGCTCTTGCCTTTCTGTTAGAGTTGTTAGTATATATATGTATAAAATATGTAATACAGAATATATACCATAGGTTATTAATACATATATACATACAATAAAGTACAATATATAAGACCACAAAGGAAACACATTCTTCTGAAATAAAGATGTGATTTTTTCCCATCCAAGATCAGAGTTCCCCTGAAATCTGTTGCATATAGACTTCATGTTAAAATCCTTGCCTTACAGAGAATGACTTTAACCTCTAGACCTCTGACTATCCCCACCTGTCCAGTATGTTAAAACTCTGCACACCTCTTCCCGGAGGGGAGGGAGAAGGGTCCCCTCTTTAACTCTTCCAGAAATGGCAGACTGCTTACACATGGTAGGTAGCCAGCACATGTTCTAACTTAGACTGGATCTCTAACTTAGACTGCCTTTTTGTCCTGAGTGCAAGTGACTGAATGGTGATCTAGAGATGGACCTTTCTGGCATTGGAGGCAAGCTAGATAGCATAGTGGATAGAGCCCCAGGCCTGGAGTGGGGAAGACCTGAATTCAAATTTGGCCTCAGACACTTTCTAGCTAGGTGACCTTGGGCAAGTTAATTAACCCTGATTGCCTAGCCCTTGCCATTCTTCTGTCTTAGAATTAACACTAAGATAAGAAGGAAAGAAATCAGAAGTTCCTGAGTACTTTAAGTCAGTCAAAGCCAGAGTATAAGAGATGCTCCCTACAAGTACCATAGCATTTTTTTGATTGAGATGACAAAAGAAATGCTAAAAGCACAAAGGATTCAAAAATAGGCATTGGCAGGAAAGAAAGAAAGGGAGAAAAAGAGAGAGGGAGGGAGAAAGAAAGAAAGAAAGAAAGAAAAAGAAAGAAAGAAAGAAAGAAAGAAAGAAAGAAAGAAAGAAAGAAAGAAAGAAAGAAAGAAAGAAAGAAAGAAAGAAAGAAAGAAAGAAAGAAAGAAAGAAAGAAAGAAAGAAAGAAAGAAAGAAAGAAAG
The DNA here is from genome assembly GCF_027887165.1 of Monodelphis domestica. Lineage (NCBI taxonomy): Eukaryota > Metazoa > Chordata > Mammalia > Didelphimorphia > Didelphidae > Monodelphis > Monodelphis domestica. Next base: position 368,630,563 of record NC_077230.1, on the reverse strand, counting down.
AAAGAAAGAAAGAAAGAAAGAAAGAAAGAAAGAAAGAAAGAAAGAAGGAAGGAAGGAAGGAAGGAAGGAAGGAAGGAAGGAAGGAAGGAAGGAAGGAAGGAAGACAAAGCAATAACTTATCAATACTATTACACTCTTGTGGACAGCTGGGTGGCTCAGTAGGTTGAGAGCCAGGCCTAGAGATGGGAGATCCTAGGTTCAAATCTGACCTCTGACACTTGTCAGCTGTATGACCTTGGGCAAGTCACTTCAACCCCATTATCTAATCCTTATTGTTCTTCTGTCTTAGAACCAATACTCAGTATTGATTCTAAGATGGAAATTATAAGGATTAAAAAAAAATGCTATTACACTCTCCTAAGAAGCTGATACTTAAAAAAAACCAAGCACTAGAATCTGACGCATTTGCAGGACTGTTGTACAAGCATTTCATATTTATCTTGGCTCTATGCTGTCTTCCTCAAGGTTCTTATAGAAAGTCAGATCAGGTCAGGACTTAAGCTCTCTTCCTTCTGGAGGTGGTTGCTTTAATATGTGTTATTTTGTACTATAATTATCTGTGGTATTATGTGTAGTATATATAGAGTGCTGGGCTCAGAGTTAGGAAGACCTCAATTCAAATCCTGTCTTAAATACTTTCTAGCTGTTTGTGTAATAAATTTATATTCCTTTGAGTCTCAGTTTCCTGATATGTAAAATGGGGATAATAATAGCACCTACCATGTTCCTAAGTTCAAATCTGACCTCAAACACTAACTAGCTGTATGATCCTGGGAAAATCACTTAATCCTGCTTGCCTCAGCTTTATTATCTATAAAATGAGCTGAAGAAAGAAATGGCAAAACACTACAGTATCTTTGCCAAGAAAATGCCAGATGGGGTCATGAAGACTCAAACATGTCTAAAATGACTGAACAATAAAAACCTTGCTAGGTCATTGTAAGAATCAGCTAAGATGGGGACAGGTAGGTGGCTCAGTGGATCCAGAGTCAGACCTAGAGATAGGAGGTCCTGGGTTCAAATCTGGATTCAGACATATCCTAGTTATGTCATCTTGGGCAAGTCCCTTAACCCTTCCCTAACCCTTAACATTCTTCTGCCTTGGTACTGATATATAGTATAGATTCTAAGAGGGAAAGGAAGGGATAAAAAAAAAGAATTAAATGAGATAATGTTTGTAAAGGACCAGGTAGAACTGAAAGGACTATGTAAATGTGAAGTGTTATTATTATTTTTATAAGTCACCCATCTTCTCAGTAGCCCAGGCACTTTACTAAGACTAAGAAATGGATTGCCAATCTGCATGGATGGAGATAGTTTTCATTGCTGGGGGTCCTACATGGTAAAATTCCAGACCTCCCCTTGTTTCCTTCACCAATAAAGACATCATTTGTATGTATGTGTTCTAGCCTCTTATAGATCCAATGTTCCATAAAGGCTTCATTTCTCCACTGGTACAGAAGATGGAACCCTGGATGTGGGGACCTTCTTGGATAAGGTTTGCCCTCCAATCAATCAGCTGGGCCAGTGGACTTTCTTTTCTGGGCAGTGATTGGTCTGAGAAGAGAGCCAGGCCCTGAACAGAAGGTACAAGGAAAAAGGCCATCCAAGGGAAGCACCCGATTGAAGGGCCACGCTAGGCCACCGGGGTGGGTTTTCCCTTGAATATACGTGCAGAGGTCTATCATGCACTGATAATCTTGAGCTGGTTTTGCTGGCCAGATGGAGTTTGAGAACAGGCTTTGCAGGCTCATGGTCAGAATCTATGAGCTAAGAGCTCTTTAGGTTGAGGGTCATCAGGGGAGTGTGGGATGGGGGAAAGGAGACCTCAGAGAGGAGTGACTCCTTCCAACTCTCTACAATCTCACACTTTTTTAAAACTCTTGCTTTTAGTCACAGTATCAATTCTTTTTTTAAATTAAAAAAATTATTCGAAGTCATTTTATTTTCCCAGTTACATGTAATAATAATTTTTAACATAATTTCTGAAAGTATAAGATCCAAGTTATCTCCCCTCTCTTGGAGATGGTAAGCAATTTGAGCTATATCATACACGTATTACCATACAAAACCTTAATATCAGTTCTAAGATAGAAAATTGGCAAGGACTAGGCAATTGGGATTAAGTGACCTGCCTAGGGTCACATAGCTAGGAAGTATCTGAATCCAGGTTCTTCTGTCTCCAGGCCTGGGGCTCTATCATACACTGTGCTCCCTAGCTGCCCTGATCACACACTTCTGAGTTCCAAATTATAATTCCCTTTAAGATTTTATTTGCACTTTTTCTTGGCATTCTTGTGAATAGAAGAGCCCATGCTATTATCCTGGCTTTACAGAGGAGAAAACAGTTTTAGAGAGGTTAAATAATTTAGGATTATTGGATTTAGAACTGGTGGACACATTTGAAGTCAGACAGCTAATGAGTGTCAGATCAGCTTGGGATTTACTCCCTCTTGTCTCCTGACTGGAATTCTTGAGTTCTTTCTGTTTTGGGCCTGCTTCTAACCCCAGAAGCTTGTGACCACACCTCAAAGGCAGGTTATTCTGGAGGTGAATCCAATCATTCTTGGTGGAGGAAAAGGAAGTAGAAGAAAAATTTTGAGTAGGAAAGTTTTGTAGACTTGCTTTTTTTAAAGTAGTGGGCAATGAAAAAAAGGTACATTTAATATTTTCTAAAATGACATTTAGATGGTGATTTATGTTTTGCAAAATGCTTTATCTTATTTAATGGAACCATACAACTTCGTGGGATAGTACATACTTCTGGGATTATCTGAAGCTCAGATTAGTTAATGATTTACCCATGGTCACAGGGCTAGCAAGGCTTAGCAAATTCTCTTTGAATGAGTCTCCCAGTTTGTAAGGTCAGCTCTCTACCCACTATAGGTCTCTGGCTCTCTCTAAAACATCTTTCCATTTTACGTGGAATAGCCACCGGATCCAGGAAAAGTGGCATATGCTCCAGAACCCCACCTGAAGAGATCTCCAGAGGTGTCATCATGGGAGGAGTGCTTGAAGAGCTTCAAAGATGCCAACACTAAATGACACTGGAAAGCAAACTGAATTTGGGAATCTGAAGGTTTGGGTTCCACTTGAATCTCTGTCACTTAACACCTATAGAGGCAGCTATTTTGCACAGCCAATAGAGCCAGAACTTGGAGTCATGAATTACAATCTTGTCTCACACATTTGTTATGTGAACTTGGCCAAGTCATTTAACCTCTGTTTTCCTCAGTTTACTCATCTGCAAAATAGGGGTAATAATATCACCTCCCTCTCTGGGTTGTTGGATCAAATGAGATAATTTTTGTAAAATGCCTGGTACATAGAAGGCACTTAATAAATGCTTATTTCCTTCCTTTCTTCCTTAGTCTTGTGTGGGCCTGAGTTCTTTGTGTATAAAGTTCTACTCAAACTTAATAATCCAGGAAAAAATAAAACCTAGCACAGAAAGTGCTTTTAAATTTTGCAAATCATATTGTATATATATCATTCCATTCTCACAGCCTTTCTATTATTATTCCCATTTTCCAGATAAGGAAACAAAGTTAGAAAGGTTAAGTGATTTGTCCATGGGACACAGAGCTCCCAACTAAGGAGGATTTTAAGTCTTCTGCCTTCCGATCCAGAGCTCGGTCCACCTAGTGTGGCACCCCTAACCTGGCCCTGGCCATCAGGGTCCCACCGCTCTCATCCCACCCCCCAAGAGGAGGAAGTCATCCCTCGGCCTCCTCGGGAAGCCTCAGGCTGGCCCTGCAGGCCCTGAGTCCCTCCCGCCATGCTGGTCTGCAGAACCCGAGTCAGTTTCCATCCCCCAGGCCTGGGCCCGAGCCCGACCCGGGGCAGCTGCCGCTCGGGCACCTCTCACTTTCGTCATCGGGGCGGGCGGACTGTCCCTGGAACACGGACAGTTTCGTGTGTCCGCCCCCGCGGCCGCGGCCGCCTTCCAAGCGTTCCCCTGGAATCCACGCTCCGGTAAACACCCGGGGAAGAGGAAATTGGCCGGGCAAACAGGCGCTGCTGATTGCATCTGGGTGACGGCTCCGCGGGAGCGGCGCTTGCTGACGCACTCCCTGCCTTTTTCCCTACCTAGGCCTCCCGAGGAGGAGGGGAAGGAGGAGGATGACGAGGGAAGGAGGAGGGGGAGGAAGGGGAGGGAGAGGCAGAGGAGAGGGATAAGAAGGAGAGGAGAAAGACAAATGGGAGGAGGGGGAGGGGAAGGAGGAGGGAGCCAGGCAGGTGAGGCCAGGGACAGATGCTTAAAGTTTATTCACCTCCGGCCTAGGACTAACCCTTGCAACAGTGGCAGTGTATGAGTTTCTGGCCGGATGCCTCCAAGGCTCCGGGGCAGGGCCGGTAGAATCTCGAGTCTCGGCTCTCGCTGCAGTTTAACTCCTTCGCTCTTAACCCTTCAAGGAAGGAAAAGACCAAACCCACTTCAGAGAAGGGAGAGACAAGGGGGGGTGGGGGGGGATCGAGTCATTAAAGGAAGGCCAAGGAAGAGGAAGATAAACTCCTTATCTGCGTAAAGTGGCTCCAGGTCTACAGCGAGGCTGGTTACTGTTAATAATATTATCAACAACAACCACAAGGATAATAATAAACTTGGGCTTTTGGAAACGAGCAGTTCTGGCACAAGTTGGGGGAAAGCTCACTCCATAACGGTGTCAGAAAGAACCGGAGGTTTTAGTGACCTCGATTCTTTATATGAGTCCACTGTAGTCTTCCTCAGGCAAAGAAAGATGAGGAGATCCCGGGTGAGGGAGGGGATAGTCCATATCGATTCTAGCCAGTTAGATCTGGTCGAGATGGGAGGGACTCCAGAAGCTCAAGTTCATCAGCACCACCTTCCACTTTCTCTTATTTGACAGGTTGGGAAACTGAGGCACCAAGAACATAAGCAGCAAATGCCCAATCAAGTCTGAAGCAGGATTGGAAACCAGATCTTCTTGCCTCCAACTCTAGTGCTCTACCCACCACACCATGCTGCTCTTCCATTAGGTCCAATCCTCTCATTCTTAGAGGTGATTTAAAAAAAAAAGACCATTTAGCTGTTAAGTGACTTGGCTAAGGTCACACAGGTAAAAAGTAGCTGAGCAGGCATTTGAACTCCTCAACTCCCAATCTAGTGAATCTACTGGGCTCAATTTCGGGGGCCATATACATTTTGTTTTTGTTGGTCCAGATCTGTAATTTAATGGATTCATTCATTCATGCACATTCAAAGTAGCATAGTGGTCAAAGTCGTAAGATGACTAGAAGCCAATCTATACAAAGTACACTTGAAGGAATTAGGGATGTTTAACTTGGAGAAGAGAAGTTTTGAGTCTACATGATCACTGGCTTCAAAAGGCCTTTTCTTATTTATTTATTTTTTTGGTACAGTTTTGCTTCCTTTTTCCTTTCCTTTCCTTTCCTTTTTCCTTTCCTTTTTCCTTTCCTTTTTCCTTTCCTTTCCTTTCCTTTCCTTTCCTTTCCTTTCCTTTCCTTTCCTTTCCTTTCCTTTCCTTTCCTTTCCTTTCCTTTCCTTTCCTTTCCTTTCCTTTCCTTTCCTTTCCTTTCCTTTCCTTTCCTTTCCTTTCCTCCTTCTCTCTCTCATTTCTTCCCTCCTCCCCTTCCTCCTTCCTTTCTTTCAACATTCATTTTTTTCAAAATTTCAAGTTCTGAATTCTCTCTCTTCCCAGGCCCTCCCCAATCCACTGAGAAGGAAAGCAATATGATGCCAATTATGTGTATATGTATATATATGTATATATATATATATATATATATACACATATATGTGAGGTGTAAAAATTAAAATTATATCTTAATAATAAAAATATTATATTTTATGAGGTTTATTAAGGATCATTAGAAATCAAGGAAAAAGAGGATAGAAAATAAAAATCATGTGCCAATGGCTGATTAGCCCATTTAAAATCCCTATGCTTAGCTTACCACCATACTTGCCACATCATCCCAAAGAAAGATGATGTGGGCGGAGTTACCACCAGTTAAATACCAATAACATGATCCTGTCAATGTGGAGATGCAGGAGAGATTATAGGGAATTTGGGGAAATACTCAGGACCTTCTCCGGAAGGAAGTCAAAGGTTCAAAATCTCCATTTATACAGAGGGACGGCTAGGTATCTCAGTGGACAGAGAGCTACACTTGGAGACAGGAGGTCCTGGGTTCAAACTTGTCTCAGACATTTCCTAGCTGTGTGACCCTGGGCAAGTCACTTAATCCCAGTTACCTAGCCCTTTTCACTCTTCTGCCTAGAAACCAATACACCGTATCAATTCTATGATGAAAAGTAAGGGTTTAAAAAAAGTATAATGTGAAATCACATAAAACTTGTTTCCCTATTAGCTATGTTGCAAGAAAATCTGCATTTTGACTTCAACAATTCTCCTTCTGGAAGTTGATATCAGTTTTTCATGGTGGATCTTTGGGAATTATGTTGGCACATGGTCTTGATCAGAGTAACTAAGCCTTTTACAGTTGATCATACTTACAATATTGCTGTTCATGTTGTAACAGTTAAAATTTAGGGGAGATGGGGAGACTCAGGCAGGTAGAAATTAGTTTCTCTCTGCAAGAAGTATTATATTTTTTAGAGGTTTATTAAAGGTTAAAGATTAAAGAATATACAAGTAAGAAACATGTGCCTAGGCCAGAGGCCTAGACAAAATAACCTCACATCACGCAAGAGATGCGCCTGCTCCAAAACGGAAGTCCAAAAGAGCCAAGAGCCCCTCAAAAGCCTTTGAATCAGCTTAAATACCTTCTTGATCTTAGCCCAGGTGAGATTACAAGGCATTCTGGGGAAGTGGAGCAAAGGCTCATGGGGATTGTAGTCCTGTATTCGAGTCTATTTTTTTACACTGTGTACACTGTTCTGGTTCTGTTCACTTCACTTTGCATCAGTTCATATAAGTCTTACCAGGTTTTTTGGAAACCATCCTGTTTGTCTTTGCTTATAGCACAATAGTATTTGATCACAATCATATACTACAACTTGTTCAGCCAGTCTCCAATTGATGGACATACCATCAATTTCCAATTCTTTTTCATCACAAAAAAAGATCTGCTATAAATATTTTTGTTCACATAGGTCCCAAAAGGCCTTTTCTTTGTGTGTGTGTGTGTGTGTGTGTGTGTGTGTGTGTGTGTGTGTGTGTGTGTGCTTTTTTTAAACCCTTACCTTCTGTCTTGGAGTCAATACTGTGTATTGGTTCCAAGGCAGAAAAGCAGTAAGGGCTAGGCAATGGGGGTCAAGTGACTTGCCCAGGGTCACACAGCTAGGAAGTGTCTGAGGCCAGATTTGAACCCAAGACTTCCCATCTCTAGGCTTGGCTCTAGCCACTGAGGTGCCCTTATACAAATGCTTTCATTAAAAATTTTTTAAAATGTTTATTTTTTTTCAAACCCTCACCTTCCATCTTAGAGTCAATACTGTGTATTGGCTCCAAGGCAGAAGAGCAGTAAGGGCTAGCCAATGGGGTTCAGTGACTTGCCCAGGGTCACACAGCTGGGAAGTGTCTGAGGTCAGATTTGAACCTAGGACCTCTCATCTCAATCCACTGAGCTACCCAGCTGCCCCCTCTTGTTTGGTTTTAAAATCCTTCCCTTCTCAAAGGTCTGATACGTATGCTATTCTGTGTTCACATAATTTACTTATAGTTTCCTTCTTTATGTTCAAGTCATTCATCCATTCTGAGTTTATCGTGGTGTAGGGAGAAAAGGCCCCTAAAAGGCCTTTTCTTGATTAGTAATAGACTTGAAGTGGAAGGTATAGAGAGTCAGATATAGAATCTACATATGAAAAATCTTCCTAACAATTCTTGCCCAAAGTGGAAGTCTGCCTTGACAAGTAATGAGATCCCCATTACTGGAGGTATTCAAGTTGAGACTGAGTGGTCCCTTGTTTTAGGCGCTGCAGGTAGAATTCCTGTTCTGATCTGGCCTTTCTTGGATGCCTCCCAGGGCCTTCTCACGCTAGGCACACACTCCTGCTGATGAGATGTCAATATCTACAGGCAGGAAGAAAACTGGGTCACATTCTTTCCTCTCCATTTTCCTTTCCCAACAGCCAAAGAGGAACATGAATAGCCAAGGTAACCCGTGACCTGCAGAAATCTCAAACTCCAAAGTTGAGGAATGTAAAAGGTGAGCCGTTGCCATGGTAACAGCCATGCTCCATGTGCTGGTAAGCTTCTCCCTTTCTCCTGAAGGCTGTCAGGCAGGGGAAGGATTCTACATGACTGGCTCAGCCTGAGCATTTAGGTGACTTGCATTTCTTCATATTAATGAGGCATTACTAAAATCTTATGCATTTCATTGCCTCCCTTTAAAAGCATAGAGTGTTAGAATTGGAAGGGAATTCAGAGATCAGAAGCTGTAGCAAACCTGGTAAAACCTTCTCAGCAGACAGGCTGAACCAGAAGGAGGGGAATCAACAACTTCAAAGCTGTTGGTGAGGTAGGGGATGTCTACACCGCCCCCCTCCCCCAGCACATGCAAATTTGCTCCCAAGGAATGGGCAGATGAGAACGATGTGTTCCACCGTCCATGAAGAAGGCAGAAGTGACTGCTGTAGGGCACTTAGAGCTTGGTTAGACATTGAAGACAGCAAGGTCATCCACCTTGTCATGGGCCATCAGCAGTCACCCAGACTTTTTGTCTTGGCCCTGGGCTTCAATGACTCTAGAAAAGAGAGTGAGGTTGAGGGCTGTGTGCAAGTAGCTGCATCTCCCCCTGGTATCATGGATCTACTTTGAAAATGAAGGACCAAGGAGGCCTGTAGGTGGTCCAGTGGATTGAGACTCAACTCTGACCTCAGACCCTTCCTAGCTGGGTGACCCTGGGCAAGTCACTTGACCCCCATTGCCTAGCCCTTACCACTCTTCTGCCTTGGAGCCAATACACACAGTATTGATTCCAAGATGGAAGATGAGGGTTTAAAAAAAAAAAGAAAATTGAGGATCATGTTCGAAGCAGTCATTCTCTTTAGAGTGTAGAATCTACACTGCCCTTACAATGACCATTCAACCTTGGTTCACACTAGAGTGGAAAGTTCCCCCACCCCTGGGTTTGTGTCCCTCAAGGGTTTGCATGGCTACTCATGAACCAGATGACCTTGAATAAGTCACTGGGTTTTTGTTTTCTCATCACAAAATGAAGGATTTAGGCTGGATGGCTCTCTAACCAGGGATCAGAGGTCATCAGATCCTAGTTGGAGTCTCTTTTCTAAAGACCTTTCTGCTTTTTACAATCCATGACTCCATGACCTCAAGTAACAGGGATCTCGTGATTTCCAGAAGCAGCCCCATGCATGGTAAGCAAGTGCTGCTCCCTAGCAAATTCTCCCTTATATGGAACTGAAATCTCAATGTGACCCTTGCCACTTCTCCCATGCCCATTCCCCCAACATAGTCAGAGCAGGAGAGGACTAGTTGGCAGCCCTCATTGCTCCTTTGGCAACACGTCAAGAGAAATGGAGACGATCTTCCCATCAGTTTAGGTGGACTCCTTGTGGTGGATTTACTGGAAAACAGACAGACCCCCGGATGGTTTGAATTTGCACTGTGGGAGGGAGCACTCACATGGGGGGGATCACAGATGTGATGGGCCCAGCCTGCTTTTGTTCAGTCCTGTGGAGTGAAGTGGATCATCCCCCTCCTAGAATATTGCTGGGGGTTTTGCCTCCTTCTCCTATTTCTCAATACATTGTAAATCCTTGAGTTAGCTATTGGTTTGTTTGTTTTTAAACCCTTACTTTCCATCTTAGAATTAATACTGTGTATCAGTTCCAAGGCAAAAGAGAGGTAAGAACTAGGCAATGGGGTTTAAGTGACTTGCCTACAATCACATAGTTAGGGGAGTATCTGAGAACAGATTTGAACCCAGGACCTTCCATCTCTAGGCCTGGCTCTCAATCCACTGAGCTACCTAGGGATCCCCTTAGGTATGGATTTTTAATTTTTTTTAAAAATACCCTCACCTTCCATTTTAGAAGCAATACTGTGTATTGGTTCCAAGGCAGAAGAATGGTAAATGCTAGGCAATGGGGGTTAAGTGACTTGCCCAGGGTCACCCAGCTAGGAAGTGTCTGAGGTCATATTTGAACCCAGGACCTCCCATCTCTGGATCTGACTCTCAATCCACTGAGCCACCCAGTTACCCCCCTGTTTTTTTTTATTTTCTCATATGATTATAGATTCAGGGAATGGGGAAGGGAAGCATTTGTTAAGTACTTCCTATATTCCAGGCATTGTGCTAAGCACTTTACAACTATTATCTTATATGATACTTACAACAACCCTGGGAAGTAGGTGCTATGATTTGGCCCCATTTTATGGTTGGGGCAAAGTGAGGCAGAAGTTAAGTGACTTGCCCAGAGTCACCCAGCTAGCAAGTAGATATATAGGGTCACATTTGAACTCAGGTCTTCTTGATTTCAAGCCCAGTGCTCTATCTACTATATCATGCTCTCTTTATATTCCCTTTGCCTCATAGAGAGGCATATAGAGAGGATTTACTGAATACACATCATACTGAGTTAAAATCTGGCCTCAAACACTTACTAGCTGTGTGACCCTGGGCCAGTCCCTCAACCCTGTTTGCCTCGGTTTCTTCATCTGCTCAAGAAGGAAATGGCAAACCACTCTGGTATCTCTGCCAAGGAAACCCCAAATGGGGTCAAGAAGAGTCAGACACAATTGAACAACAACGCTAGAAGCTTGCTGAATTGAACTGGATTTTAGGGCAGAATTATCAAATACCTGAAGTCAGCAGTCATGCCTCCTCCCTCTTTAGTCCTCCTTTCCTAGAATATGCATCCTCAGTTCCTTCCACCAATTCAACTGAATTCCCCATTCAGCCAACATGTGTTAAGTACTTGCTCCCTGCGAGGTGTGCTACTGAAGGCACTGGGAGATCAAAGACAGCCACAAAGCATCCCCTCCTGTCTTGTTGGGTGAGTTGGGGGGTGGGAGGTGGGGAAGAGGCTACAGATACAGAGATAAGGAATTAGGAGGTCCTGGTCAACTGGAAGGACTCTCACAGTCTCCTCTAGTCCCGCCCCCCCCCCCCCCATGACCGTCTTTAGCTTCACAAGGCACCCTCCCAGACTGGGCCAAAGAAATGCACACAGCCCTTCAGATGGGGTCTGCCTGAGCTGGCCAGGACAGAGGGCTGGCCAATCACCTCCTTTCTTCTGGCAGACAGATTCCCATTCCTCTCCACTTCCCCAGGCCAAAGGCATGACAGAAGTTCTGAAGGGTTCTTACTGGGCACTTTCATCACCCCATCATCACCCAAATTGCTGTGTCATTTTAAAGGTTTGTGAAAACTGCATCGCATTGATTTTTTCCCCCTATCACTTTCATTTTTATTATTTCTGCTGGTTTTTTCTTTCCTAGAGTTATGGCCTGGCCAAGAAGAAGTCTGATGGGACAAAAAGAGTGCTGGCTTTGGAAGCCAAAGATATGGTTTTCTGTGACCTTGGACCTCGCTGGGCCTCAGTTTTCCCATCTAGAAAATAAGAGGGCTGGATTAGGTGGACCCCAAGATCTTGTTCAGCTCCAAATCTTTTGTCTGTATAGAAATCCAGGTTTGTAACCATACATGTATACAAAATGCAAACAAATACTTCTTTAAAGGTGTTTGTGGGGGGAAAAAATTAAGGTATTGGTGGGCTTTAAAAAGACTTGTGGGGAGTCTAACCCAGGGGAATTGCTTGTCAGCTCTGGGAGAGGAGAGGGAAGAGGAGGGACTCATGAATCATGGAACCATGGAAAAATATTCTAAATAAATAAAAATTTTAAAAATAAAATAAAATAAAAAATACTTGTGGGGGACAACTGAATGGCTCAGTGGATTGAGAGCCAGGTCCAGAGAATGGAGGTTCAAATCTGAACTCAGACACTTCCTAGTTGTGTGACCCTGGGTAAGTCACTTAACTCCTATTGCCTAGTCCTGACTGTTCTTCTGCCTTAAAACCAATATACAATATTGATTCTAAGATGGAAATTGTAAGGATTTTAAAATAAATAAATGTTTAAAAAAAACCTGTGTTTGTGTGTATGTACAAATATTGGTGTTGTTCAGTCCTTTTTAGTCATGTTGGACTCTTTGTGACTCCATTTGAGGTATTCTTGGTAAGATACTTTAGTAGTTTGGTTTTTCCTTTACTAGCTCATATTATAGATGAGGAAACTGAGGCAGAGTTAAATGACTTGCTCAGGATCACACAATTAGTAAGTATCAGAGGTTGAATTTTATTTCACAAAGATGATTCTTCCTTACTCAGATTTGACACTATCTACTGTGCAATCTAGCTGTTCCTATATACAATATATATTACATATATAACCACACATATATAGTCACTCAAATATAGGTATACATATGTTATTTATGACTAGTAATGATTAGTCATCTGTTGAGACAGCTAAGAATTTGGCTTCCATTATCTATACTTAATTTGGCTTCAGGACTTAACCAATCCTTGCTAGTCACAAATAATAATAATAATAATAATAATAATAATAATAATAATAACACACTTATCCCATTCTTAAAGATTTGCAAAGAGCTTTACATATGTATCTTGTTTGGTCCTCTCAACTATCCCTGTAAAGACTATGTAAGGGAACCACTAGATGGCTCAGTGAATTGAAAGCCAGGCTTAGAGATGGAAGGTCTTGGGTTCAAATATGACCTCAAACACATTCTAGCTGTGTGACCCTGGGCAAGTCACTTAACTCCCACTGCCTAGCCCTTACTTCTCTTCTGCCTTGGCTCCAATTCCCAGTACTGATTTTAAGATAGAGGAATGGGTTTAAAAAAAACAAACTTTGCAAGTTGTGAATTTTAAAACTACTCCACCCTACTCAGACCGTACTTTAGAAGATTTGGTTTAGCTATCTCCTGATTGTAACAATGAAGACACTCTCTTTAACAGAATCAGGAATGTCTTGTGAACTCTACATTGCTCCATCCTACTTAGTCTAACAAGGTCAGGAATATCTGCACCCATACTTAAGGATTAAATATCTAGGAGGATGGCCTTTGATAGACATGTGCAGAAACAGCTGACAGACCCCTGGGCTGTCCTAAGTCAACCTAAGCTACCATTGGTACAGATGAGATGCAGGAAAGTGACGTAAAACTGTCTATATAGGGCACGTCACTTCCTCTCTTCAGGCTTTCTTTTCCCTGGAGAGGTGGACCTGGCTGATCACTTCCTGTGAGCAGCCTGGGCACCAGTTCGATCCTGGAACTCGAGCCTGGAGGAGCTCCCTCAGACAGCTTCCTTGAGACAGTCACGTGGTGAGAGATAAAACTGACTTCCCTTTCCCTTGACTCTAATTGGAGGCCCCTTGGCCAAGGCCTTAAACTTCTGCCTGACAGCAGTTTAAATTAACTCCCCCCCCTCCTCATTAATTCTTTCTCTCTATATTAATTAAAATCACCATAATTTCCAGCTAACTTGGGTATTTACTTATTTGGGATATCCCATGGTGACCAATTAATTTAGATTTTTAAGTCACAACTATAAATTTATCCTTTATAAAGTACAGGATGTCCTAAAAGTCTTGGTGGAATTATTTTTTTTAAACCCTTACTTTCTGTCCTAGTATCAGTTCTAAGATAGAACAGTTGATACAGTTTTAAGCAGCTTGAAACTGTACCAAGACTTTTGGAATAGTATATTTTCTCTATTATAGATGAGAAAACTGAGGTTCAGAGTAGTTCTGTGACCCTTTGGTCACACAGTGAACCAATACACAAGCATAAGTCTTGTTTTCTCAAGGCCATCGTTTGAAGATCCTGCATGTCATGAATTAACTTCTCAAAGCTGTTTCTTCCATTGTTGGACAGTTCTATCTGGTAGAAAATTCTCTTATTTTGTGTTGAATTATTTCTAGTTATAATGTGAAAGGATCAAGTTTTATGTTAGGGAGAAAGTTGCCTTGGTAAAAATAGCTTTTTATTCTCAAGGGAAGTCTTTCTCTTTCCTCCTTTCTTGGTATCTTTTTCCTCTGATTGATCCTTCTACCCAGATGTAGAATTCCAAGCATATTCACATCTATGAAATATAAATGATTGTATGATTACTGTGTCTTCAGACACAAGGTGATACTCTGATATTTGTGAGTGAAATCTTGACCTGGCCATGTGGCCTGTTGCCTAAGACAAACTCATTAACATTTTGGCTCAGAGTTGCATTCCTCTGGGGAAGTGTGGGTTCATATGTACATGCCCATAAAGGTGTCACCTTTACATTACCAGCCAATCTGAATTATCTATGCTTTGTAACGTAATTGCTATGTGCTTGAGAGTGTTTCCCTAAACACGTTGAAATAAAAACAGAAGGCAGCCCTGTGATCTTTCTCTTGGAACCTCCCCGTCTATTTTGGAAGCCTCTCTTCTCTAGGAATCTCTTTATCTCTAGAAAAACCTTCTCCTCTCCTGAACCTCGAGCCTCTCTCGGCTTTAATTCTCTGCCTTAATCTCCTCCTCTACCACGTGTTCCAGTGATTCTCATATTTTCCTTCCAAGGAGAATATCATAGGGGTTTTGCCTTCCCTATTTAAACACTGATTTGTCTGTGTCTGTCATTCTTCACCCTGGTTCTCAGACTCCCTGCCTCTCCTCGGGTCCCTACCACAAAGGAGAACCCCTTCTTGTGGGTCCTGATGGTCAGGAAACCCACACCAGATTCATGTGTGAATTTTAAAACTACTCCACCCTACTCAGACCATACTTTAGAAGATCTGATTTAGCTATTTCCTGATTAGTAACAACGGAGATACTTGGTTTAACAGAATCAGGTCTTGGGAACTCTACATTGCTCCGCCCTACTTAGTTTAACAAGGTCAAGAATGTCTGCACCATACTCAAGGATTAAGTATTTGAGGAAATGGCCTTCAACAGACATGTGCAGAAACAGCGGCTAGATCCTTGGGCTGTCCTAAGTCAAGCTAAGCTACCATTGGTACAGATAAGACTCAGGAAAGTGACATAAAACCATCTATATAAGGCACATCACTTCCTCTCTTCTCTCTCTTTCCTCGGAGAGGCAACTCTGGCTGGCAGAGTGCTAAGCGTTCCAACATCTTGGTGTGGTGGCAGCTATTTGTCTGGGTTTGGTGGTGAGTTTGCCCTTGAGCTGATTCAGGTTCAGGCATATTGGCTGAGCCCTTTTTGTATTTCAGGCTGATTCCTTCCTCCTTACTCTCCAAACCCTTACTTTCCTAGAGCCTCTGGTCTTCCTCCTGGCACTAGCCAGGTGGGAGAAATTCTATACCCTTTCCTTCTTGCTTCTTCTTAATTTCTTTCTACTATATTAATTAAATCACCATAAATTTCCAGCTGACTTGGTTATATTTTGTTTATATTTGGGATATCCATGGCCACCAAATAATTAACATAATTTAGGTCACAACGCTAAAATTATCCTTTATACATGTGCTGAGTGCCCACCTTCTTCTAAACTTACCCATAATACTAGTACTAGGCTTATAACCCAAAGAGATCAACGAAACAATAATTATAACAGTTATTTTTGTGATGACAAAGAATTAGAAATGAAAGGAGTACCCATCAGTTGAGGAATGGCTGAACAAGTCATGGAATACTATTGTGTTATAAGAAATGATGAAAGAAGAGGCTCAGAGAAATCTGAGAAGCCTTGTATGAACTGATGTAGAGCAAAGCCAGTAGTAACAGGCAAACAACTTGTATAATAGCAACAACATTGTCAGGACAAATGGATTTGAAAGACCTAAGAACTCTGATCATTATAATGAGCAGCCACAATTCCATAAGACTCATGAAACATGCTTACCTTCCTCTTGACAGAGAGAACTGATGGACTCAGAGGAGAGACTGACTCATACTTTTTGGTGAAAGCAGGAATTAATTTTGCCTGGTAATTCATGTTTGTTTTAAAGGCTTTGTTTTTCTTTTTAGTTCAGTTGTGAAAGGGAGGAGTAAGAGAGAAAAATTGTTTGTTTGTTTTTTAACTAGAAAAAATAAAATTAAATAACATATGTCAAATTTTCTGGCAGGTAATGATCTGATAAACGCATTCAGTTGCATACTCAGGAAGATAAACTGTATTTCTTTTTTAAAAAATAAAAACAGATCTTTTTTATTTGTCAGCTATGTAGGGTTATTCTTATAGAGTTAAAGGAGGAATAGTTAAGAATGTAAGAACCATGGGGGGCAGCTGGGTAGCTCAATGGATTGAGAGCCAGGCCTAGAGACAAGAGGTCCTAGGTTCAAATCTGGCCTCAGACACTTCCTAGCTGTGTGACCCTGGACAAGTCACTTGACCCCCATTGCCTAGCCCTTACCACTCATCTGCCTTGGAACCAATACACAGTATTGACTCCAAGACAGAAGGTAAGGGTTTAAAAAAAAAAAGAATATAAGTACCATGGCATTAAACAAGCATTTCTTGTTGCCCTATCATGGTGGCAAGGTAAGCTTACGGTTCCCAAAATGATGTCTATAGAACTCAAACTAGCAACTTCTGCCATGTTGGAAAGGCTTTTTGATGACCAGCCTGGCTAAGCAATGGAGAGGCCCATCACCAGTAGACTTATTACTTGTCATCAAATTCTTTGGCTGTGGCAAACTATTATGCTTGCCAAAAGCATTTACCATTGTCATGGAGGAGATCCAGCTTGAAGTCCAAGGGGAAGAGGGATTCCCTATGGATGATGAGGTCCTCCAGATGCTCCTGTTTTTGGATGACATTATGCTTAAGGGCATCAAGCCCCCGACAGTGAAGAGACTCCTAAATGAGAACAGAAATCACTCAAAAGAGTTTGGTGCAATTATATCAGAACAGGAAAAACTAAGCAGATGAAGAATGTCTATGGGCCAGATGCAGCTGAATGGGCAACCTAGAGCTTGTCCATCCATAAATTTATCTTGGACAGATACTATCAAATGGTCTATGAGTTGTGCCCAGAACTGAAAAAGCAGAAACAAGTAGATGAATTGACATTTGGGAAATTACAAAGTTATCTTAATGACTCCAAATTTCTTATAGAAACCAAGGGCTGTCTTTAAAAAAAACCAACCATACCATGTGTCTTAGAATCAGTACTATGAATTGCTTCTAAGATAGAAGAGTGGTAACGTCTAGGCAATGGTGGTTAAGTGACTTAGCTAGGGTCACAAAACTAGAAGGTGTCTCAGGCTAGAATTGAACCCAGGGTCTCCTGTCTCTGTGCTTGGCTCTCAATCCACTGAGCCACTTAGCTGCTCTCCTCCATTAAAAAAAAAATAAGACATTCCTGTTTTGTTGTACTATTGCATTTATACTAAAATAGAAAGAAGGCTGAATAGATTTTTATATTGTATCTCCCAGGGATATCTGCATTATAATGCATGTGATTTAAGTAAAAGAAATGAAGCTCTAAATTAGGAATTTCTGGAATAGGTTAGTTAGCTTGAATGGAATCTTTGGGGTAGGGTGAGGAGAGGGAGAGGTGAACAAACCTTCCCAGGACCCTTGAAATCACAGTTGTGAGAACGTCTCCTTTTAAGGAGATTCTTAACACCCAGTTCTTGAATTGACTAGAACTGAATTATCTCTTTAATGCTGAATGGGAAATGTCGATAATGTAGTACCAGGATGTCTGATCTCCCAGGGGAAAGTTATGGATCTGTCTGCAGAAAATGCTCAGTAATAAATTAACTGGCTGATTGGTGAGAGTGCAGGACTTGTGGGGAAAGAAATCCTCTTCATTCCACACAATGACCTTGGTCATACTATTTAACCTTATCTTTTGAAATCTCTATGTATAAAACCATCAATATTCTCACCAGATCTTAGAATGTCAAGGCTGGGAGGGGCCTTTGAACCTAGAAAGGTCAGGGCTGGGAGGGGCCTTAAAATTCAGAAGGTCAGAGCTGGGAGGGGCCTTGGGACACAAAAGGTTCTCTGAGCTCCGGGCCCTTAGAACAGAAAATGTCACAGCTGGGAGGGCCCTTAGAACACTGTGGCCGAGCCAGAAGGAAATCTAGATGGTGGAATGGTAGTCAATAAACATTTTAAAGTGTCTACTGTATGCCAGTCACTGTACTAAGCTCTACACATACAAATACAAAAAAGAATGCTAGTCCCTGCCCTCTCTTTGCTTAAAGGGAGGCTGAAGCCACAAAAGGAAGCTGGAAAGGGGGAGGAAGGGGTGAAGGAAGTGGGGAGGGTGGTGAGAGAGAAGTCTACCGGAGGATAGCCCAGTGGGACAGGAACCAATGATTGGCCGGGGGAGGACCTTCCTTCAACAGAGCCCTCCAATCAGAGAGGCCCCTGGAGAGAGCAGACCAAAGCTGACATAATCTTGAAAGATGATGAAGTTCCTGGGTCATGAAAGAGAAGTACAAAGGGGAGTAACAAGGTGGAGGAAAGGCAACAGAAGTTCTGTTTTTGGCAGTGTTGAGCTCAACATTCCCATGGGACATTTGGTTGAAGATGGTTAATAGATCCACACACACACACACACACACACACACACACACACTCCAGAGAAACATGAGAAGATTCATATAAAGTGATGCAGAGTTAAAAAAGGAACTAAATGGTGACTATGGCAATATCAATAAAATCAGTATTTCAAGGCAACAACAGACAATGGTGGCACCATATTTCCAACTTAAAATAAATGCATTTCCTTTCTGCTAATGATAAGCAAACAACAAAAGTGGAAGGCAGCATTTTATCAGGTGCCCGCTACTGTTATCAGGCAAATTTGTTCAGTAGTTTTTCAGGGAATGTACTTTGTGATGGGGTGGGGTTAACAGACAATTTGAAATGTGGTCCTGGAGCATAAGGTAGAGACAAGAACTGGAAATATAGACCATGGAGTCATCTGGGTCGAGATGATAAAAGAAACCGTGGACACTGGTGAGGTCAGAGAGGGAAACAGACAGGCACAGAGAGAATGAGAAAGAGGAAAGAGAGAAGAAACAGAGGGAAGGAGAGGAGAAACAAATGGAGAAAGGAGAAAGAATGAGAAGAGAAGAAAGAGAAAGAGAGGGGAGAGAGAGGAGAGAATCAGAGAAACAAGAGGAAGGGAGAGAGAGAATGAGAAAGATGAGAAGGGGGAGAGGTGAGAGAGAATGAGAGGAAAAGGAGAAGAAAGAAAAGGAAAGTTCTGAGAAAGAATGAGGGAGAGTCAGAGAAGAAAGAGAAACAATAGAGAGGAAGGGAGAGATAAAAGACAAAGGAGGGAGAAAGACAGAGAGAGATAAAAGGAAGGGGAGAGAGACAGAGAGACAGAGAGACAGAGAGACAGAGAGAGAGAGTGCCTGCAGAAGGAATAGGGCCCAGGACAGAGCCTTAGGAGTCTAGCCATAGTGAGGGGACAAGATTTAGATGATGAGCCATGAAAAGGAAAATGAGGACAGTCAGGCAGTTGGAAGGAGAATCAAGAGAATGCTTGCTGAATAAGTGATTACTGAATGAAGAAACTGCTTGATTTGTTTAAAGTGTTCCACTGCCTTCTGGTTCTAAATCTTATGACCTTTTCAGTTCCTGTTTCTGACATTTACCAGTTAAGGGATCATGGGCTAGTGAGTCACTGGGATGCCATCTGCCAAGTGCTTTGCCCCACCAGATACCCTGCTCTAGAGGGCTTACCAGTTCCTGTCCTGCCCCCTTGCTCTCAAAATAGGTGAGGGCCTCAAGTGGCCCGATGTATCTAGGCTAGCTACAGTTACTCTCCACTTAATTCCCTCAGTCATCTTCTTACTACTTTTTAATGTTCCCTTCCAGGCCCTTCCATTTAAACCACCAGGGGCAGCTAGGTGGCACAGTGGATAGAGCACTGGACCTGGAATTTGGAAGACCTGAGTTCCCTCAGACACTTATTAGCTAAAGGACCTTGAGCAAATCCCTTACATCTCCTTTTGTCTCAGTTTCCCCAAATATAAAATAAGGATAGTAACACCTAGCTCACAGGGTTATTGTGTGGATCAAATGATATAATATTCACAAAGTGCTTAGCACAGTCCTTGGCACATAGTACATGTTATATAAATGCTTATCTCCTCCCCTTTAAATATTGCCATTGATACAGGAAAGGGTATGTTAATCTATTCCTCTGTGGCTCCACTAACCATTCCTAGAACTTTCCAAATCAAAACGCCCCCTCTCCCCTCACTCCTCCCCTCATCAGAACATAAGTTCCTTGAGGGAGGGACTTTTTCCATTTCTGTATTTGCCTCTCCAGGGGTTAACAAAATACAAGGCACATAATAAGCTTTAATAAGTGGCTTTTCATTTCATTCATCCATTTGTCTGCTAATTGTAAATTACTACATAAATGTTAATTATTAATGATGAAATGAGCAATTATTAATAATAATCATTAATTATAATCATAAACAATACAGCTTGGAGCCTTCACTATAAAATGTAGAAACAATCATTGTGTTGCTTATCTCTCAGGGAAATCGTTTTATAAATCTTTAGATGCTATAGAAGTGAATTATTATTATGATAATTATAATTAGTTATCATAGATTTGTATCCTATGTAACCCTGCTTTGTTGTTAAGGCACATGGCCCCCATTTGAGGTTTTCTTGGCAAACATACTGGAGTGTTTGCCATTTCCCTTCTTGCCAGCTCATTTGACAGTTGAGAAACTGAGACCAACAGGGTTAAGTGATTTACCCAGGGTCACACAAACTAGTAAGTGGTCTCAGACTAGATTTAAACTCATGAAGAAGAGTCTTCCTGATTCCAAGCCCCAGTGCTCTGTTCACTGCCCTGCCTTGCTGCTTTTAACCTAGTATTTTACCAAGCTGCTGGTTTTAGAAAGAAACAGGAACCCTCTCCCTCAGGGTTTTGCATATGGGGGACACTTAATAGATGATTGTTCAATTTGCTAGACACTCATTAAACACCAACTCCATGAGAGGAGTTGTGCTAGGGCCTGGGGATGCAGAAATGTTTACTGAAAGAGGGAGGAACTTCGAGTCTCATTGTAGCGAAGATGAATTGTACTCAATTACAAAAACAAAATGTGATGAAGGGGTGGGAGGAAATAAGGAGGAGGGGTGGGCAGGAAGGGGAGAGAACTTGGGAACTCAAAATTTGGAAAAAATGAATGTCAAAAAATTGTTTTTACATGTGATTGGGAAATATATTTTAAAATGTGATGGGGTCAAAGGAGAGATGGAAATAAAATCCTTCTGCAAAATTTGAGGAAATAGATGAATGAATGAATGAATGAATGAAATGAATTAAGTGCTTATTAAAGAACAACTGGGTGCCAGGCACTGTGTATGCCTCTGGAGATAAGATGACAAAAAGGAAATGATTTCTGTTTTCAAAGAACTTACATTCTACTGAAGGAGATGACACATAAATGTAAGTATAAAACAGAATGAAAACATACTGAAAAATATAAGGCAGGTAGATACAAGGCAGGAAGTAATTCAGGAGGGATAACATTAGCAGCTGGAAAATTGGAGAAGGTTTCATGTTTCCTTCCTTCCTTCCTTCCTTCCTTCCCTTCCTTCCTTCCTTCCTTCCTTCCTTCCTTCCTTCCTTCCTTCCTTCCTTCCTTCCTTCCTTCCTTCCTTCCTTCCTTCCTTCTTCCTTCCTTCCTTCCTTCCTTCCTTCCTTCCTTCCTTCCTTCCTTCCTTCCTTCCTTCTTCCCTTCCTCCCTTTCTCTTCCTTTCTTCCCTTTCTTTTCTTTCTTTCTTTCTTTCTTTCTTTCTTTTCTTTCTTTCTTTCTTTCTTTCTTTCTTTCTTTCTTTCTTTCTTTCTTTCCTTTCTTTCTTTCTTTTCTTCTTCTTTCTTTCTTTCTTTCTTTCTTTCCTTTCTTTCTTTCTTTCTTTCTTTCTTTCTTTTCTTTCTTTCTTTCCCTCAACCTCCCATTTTAGAATCAATAGTAAGTATTAGTTCCAAGGCAGAAGAATGGTAAAGGCTAGTCAACTTGGGTTATGTGACTTGCCCAGGGACATAAAACTAGGAAGTGTCTGAGACCAGATTTAATCATAGAATCTCCTGTCTCTAAGCCTGGCTCTCTAACCACTAGATGATTGCCTTCCTTTCTGTCTCCCCCTATTCTTTGGGCATTCCTCCACTTGGCAACCTCTCTGCCCCTAATGTCCTCTGGTTTCATGTTTCTTGAAGGAAGTAAGAGATTCTATGTGGCAGAGGTGAGGAGGGAGTGCATCCCACACAAAGGGGATGGCTAGAAAGAGACAACTAGGGGCAGCTAGGTGGTACAATAGGCAGAGCACTAGGTCTGATGTCAGGAAGACATCTTCCTGAGTTCAAATCTGACTTCAGACATTTACTAGTTCCTGTGACCACCTCCACCCCCAACTCAGTTTCCTCATTTGTAAAATGAACTAGAGAAGGAAATGGCAAACATTCCAGCTCCAGAATCTTTGCCAAGAAAACCCCAGATAGGGTCATGAAGTGTGGAAGGGGAAGAGAAAGTGGATAGTGGGACAATCTGCTGAAGGAGATGGGAAGGTATGAGATGAAAAGTGAGAACAGAAGTTTTTGTCCTTAACAATGAGGTCATCTCAGTATCAGAGAATAGAAGAAAGGAGACTGGGAAAGAATGACGTCAAGGGCCTTTTTTGAGATGAAGAAAGAGTGGAAGGAAAAAAAAGAAAGCCAGAGCAGGGGAAGATACTGAGTGATGGAAGAATGAAAGAACATTGGACTGTGAGTTAGGAGGTTGTCTCTTGTCTCAGTAACTTACTACTTGTGTGACCTTGGGCAAGTCACCACCTCTGGTTCTCAGTTTCTGGATCAATAAAATGAGGTGGTGAGACCAGATAATCTTGAAGGTCTCTTCCTTCCCTAAATCCCCAAGATCCTACAATTGAAGGATCTCTTACCTTTCTCCCTACTGAAGTGAGAAGGGCCATATAGGACTATGCTGAGCCATAAGTCTCCCAAATTCAGAACCAGGGCCAGGATTTGTGGGCTCTGCAGCCTTCAGGGAGGAGATTTGGAGAAGAGAAAACTATAAGAGGAAATGCAAAAGAGGATTGGATTTGTCCCTTTGGAAGAGTTCCCCAAACCCCGCCTCTAACTCTGAAAGTTAGATGTTGTAAGAGATAGAGTCATGAAAATGTGAGCTGAATTTAGCCTTAGACACTTACTAGTTGTGTGACTCTGGGCAAGCCACTAACCTCTCTCAGTCTCAGTTTTCCCTACGTGTAAAATGGGGATAATAATGGCACCTATCTCATAGTTGTTGTGAGGAGCAAATAAAATTTTATATCATATTATATACATGTTTTCTATCCAGAACATGGTCTCTTAGGAACCTACTCTGTTGCCCATAACGCTTGGTACCCTTTCCTGTAGTAACTAGAAGAAGAATCTGACTGAGGGAGGTGAAGGTAACCATAAGATAAAGATAAAGGGGAAGCAATTAAAAAAATCAACCTTTAACTTCTTTCTTAGTATCAATTCTAAAGCAGAAGAGCATCAGGGGGGATAGGCAATTGGAATTGAGTAATTTGTCCAGGGGAACACAGCTAGGAAGCATCTGAGGCCACATTTGAACCCAGTAACTTCTGAGTCCAGACCTAGTACTCTACCCATTGTGCTACCTTGCCTGCTCTGGAAGCTATTTGTTGGAAGAGGGGTTAGTAAATTCTAAAGGGCTGTTCAGAGAGGTTGTCAAGTGGAGGAATGCCCAGAGAATAGGAGAAGAGGGAAGGGAAGGCAATCAACATTTATTAAGCACCTACTCTGGGCCAGGGATTGCACTAAATACCCTTACAAATATGATTTCATTTGAAAATCCTATTGCATTTGAGAACCCTGCCAGCTCAGAAGATGCAGAGGAACAGTATAGGAGCAACAGAAATTCATACACTCCTACTCACGCTGTAGAATGAAGCTGGAGAAAATGACAAAATTGTGCTGACGGAGCCCACTATAAATTTATGTTACATAATCTCCACTAGGCCCTCACTTTTGGTAAAGCAATCCTTTTATATTCTCCCTAACTGACTCAATGTCTCACTCACCACAATGGATTTCTCATAGTTTTTCATCCCTCCTCAAACTTCCCATTCCCACACCCTTCTCAGCTTGCCTCATATTTTACTAAAAAAACCTGGGGCCTTTTGCCTCTCTTTCCCTTTTCCTCATTTCACATGACTCAGATGCTTTCTGCCATTGGTCTCAGTGGAAGAAGCAGCCCCTTTCCCTTACACAAGTGATTCCCATTCCATCCCATCAGCTTCTTGCAGATTGTCTGGGTCCCCACTTTCTCACTTATCTTCTATCTCTCTCTGTCTGGTGATTATTTCTCTGCTTCTTACAAACATTCCCATGTCTCCCCCATTCTTACAAAACTTTACTTGATCATTCATCCTAGCAAGCATTATTCCATATTTTCCTTCCTTTTGTGGCTAAATTCCTTGAAAAGGCCATCCGCTATAGTTGTAGCCTATAGGTAAGTCACTCTCTTCTTAATTTTCTACAGTCCAGTATCCAACCTCATCATTCAATGCAAAGTCTTCTTTCCCCTCTCTTACTTGCCAAACTAAATGGCCTTTTCCAACCCTTGTCCTTTTTTGACCTCTCTGTACCCTCTTCTCCTTGATATTCTCTTCTTTCTAAGTTTTCATGACATGGTTCTCTTTCTGGTTTCTCCTCCTCCCTTCTGACAGCTCCATCTCAGTCTCCTTTGCTTGGATCTTCAACAAAATCTAGGTTGTTAACCATGTGTTCCTTTCTTGTGCTCTCCTTTCTTATCCATCTATACTATTTCATAAACTATACTATTCACTCTCCTCAACAGTTCCAAAGGATTCAATTATCATCTGTTTGCTGAAGATTCTCCAAATTACTTATCCAGCCTTAAACCCATTTTTCTGACCTCCAACCTTGAATCTCCAGCTACCTATTAGACATCTCAAAAATGTATGTCCTGTAGACAATTTCCCCCCCCACCCCCTAAACTCTTACCTTCTGACTTGGTATCATTTCTAAGATTAGAGGTTAGGCAATCAGGGTTAAGTGACTTGCCCAGGGTCACCAAGGTAGGAAGTATCTAAGGCCAGGTTTGAATCCAGATCCTCCCAACTCCAATCCTACTGCTCTATCCATTAAACCACTTAATTGCCCCCTCTTATAGACATCTTAAACATGTCCAGAACTTCTTCCTTCTTTCCTTCCTTCCTTCCTTCCTTCCTTCCTTCCTTCCTTCCTTCCTTCCTTCCTTCCTCCTTCCTTCTTTCCTTCCTCCCTCCTCTCCCTCCCTCCCTCCCTCCCTCCTTCTTCTTTCTTTACTTTCTTTCTTTCTTTCTTTCTTTCTTTCTTTCTTTCTTTCTTTCTTTTCTTTCTTTCTTCTTTCTTTCTTTCTTTCCTTTCTTTCTTTCCTTCTTTCTTTCTTTCTTTCTTTCTTTCTTTCTTTCTTTCTTTCTTTCTTTCTTTCTTTCTTTCTTTCTTCTTTCTTTCTTTCTTTCTTTCTTTCTTTCTTTCTTTCTTTCTTTCTTTCCTTTCTTATCTTTCTTTCTTTCTTTCTTTCTTCTTTCTTTCTTTCTTCTTTCTTTCTTTCTTTCTTTCTTTCTTTCTTTCTTTCTTTCTTCTTCCATCTTAGAATCAATACTGTGTATTGGTTCCAAGGCAGAAGAACAGAAAGGGCTAGCAAATGGGGGTTAAGCGACTTGCCCAGGGACATACAACTAGGAAGTATCTGAGGCCAGGTTTAAACCCAGGACCCACATGTATCTAGACTTTGCTCTCAAACTCATTTCCTTTCCCCATAAAACCTCCCCTCCTCCAAACTTTCCTCCCCCACTATCTTTAATCCTGTGGCCACATTCTCTCACTTTTATCTTTGTAACATCTCTTATATAAGCCATCACTCAGGGCAGGCCCACACCCTTGGACTATTGTAATAGTCTGCTTGTTAATCTCCTTGCCAAAAGTCTCTCCCATTTCAATCCATCTTTTACTCCATGATCTTCTTAAAGCTCATTTGTGACCACGTCACCCTCCCTATTCAATCAATCTCAGTGGCTCCCTATTACTTCTCTAGGATCAAATATAAATCCTCTGGTTCATTATACCTCTGAGATATATCACATACAGCCTCTGTTCAAGTCACACAACCCTAGTTTAAATCCTCATCACTTATCACCTCCTTGTTGGTCTCCTTGCATCTTGCAATTATTTTTTTTCTTTAATCATTCTTTACACTGAATGAAAACCAAACAGAAACTCTTATTGCACAGATGTGACCATGTCACTGGTAAGGGGTAGAAATGTTAGGGGGGTTACATAAAAGGTTGGACTGGATTATTTAAAAATAGAGTTGCCAGAAACTTAATTAATTCCAAAGAGATTTATTTTAATAATTTATTTATAAAATATAGAAAGAGTGAAAGTAAGAAAAATCAGAGAGAGGATAGGGTAAGATATCTAAACTAATACACTAAGCATTTTGCTCTGGTCCTGGGCTCAACCCAGGGTGGGCTAATTAGTCCTTAGCCAGAGGGGTCTCAGCCTTGAGCTGAGGACCTGGGATTCAGGGAGCCTCTCTCAAAAGGAGAGGCCTCTCCTGAGGTTAGACCCTTCAGAGAATCCAGGAAAGGAGTCAGCCTTCTTCACTCACCCAATGTGGTAGTTTTAAGGAAAGTAGAAGCAGTTGGAGATCCTCAGTCAGAGCTCCTCCAAAGTCAAGTTGAAGACAAAGACCAAAAAGACCCTTCACAGGAAGTTCTTGGCATTTTTAAAGATCATTCCTTTTCCACACTTCCTGTGACTTACTTCCATTTTACGCGTATCAATTAGAGTTAAAGCTTTGTTTAGGACTGTCCAGGGGGCAGTCAGTTGATTCTGATTTGTCACCCATTATTGCACATGTGGGTCACAGACCTCCCCCACTCAAGTGTAAGTGGGGTGTATATACTTCTGGTGATTAAATCTAAAAATGGGCAGGGGAGAGTTAATTTAATCTTCACAATCAGGGGAGAGTTAATTTAATCTTCACAATCAGGGGAGAGTTAATTTAATCTTCATACTGTCCTATTGGAGAATTTTCAGTGGCTCCCTATTGCCTCTAGATAAAATGAGAATTCATTGCTTGGAAAAAAAGCCCTTTATAGTCCATCTCCTGCCTATCTTCCCAGGCCAATTTGGCTTTACTCCTCCTCACTCACAATGGCCTATGTGCTAGTCCCTGTGATAGTTGATCTCCCCCCCCCCCCCCCCTTTGTACAGACTATTTGTTTCCATCTTCTTTTTCAATCTGACATGTTCTCCCTCTTTGCCTTTGGAAACTCTATTTCCCTTTAAAATTCAACTCAAATTTCATCTCCTTAAGGAAGCCTTTCTATTGGTTTTTAGTGCCCCCCATTCATGCTGTATTAATTTTGTGGATATTCCATATCTATTTATCTAGGACCAGGATGTATCCACCTAGTGGAATATACTCTTTCCCTTAAGGCAGAGGCTGACTATCTTTTTTTTTTAAACCCTTATCTTCCATCTTGGAATCAATACTATGCATTGGTTCCAAGGCAGAAGAGCAGTAAGGGCTGGGCAATGGGGGTCAAGTGACTTGCCTAGGGTCATACAGCTAGGAAGTGTCTGAGGCCAGATTTGAACCCAGGACCTCCCATCTCTGGGCCTGGTTCTCAATCCACTGAGCTACCCAGCTGCCGCTCTTATTATTCATTTTTGATCTTTTAAAATCCAAACCCCCAATAATATATAATGGGTGATATTATAATTTCGATTTCCTAGGTGAGAAAACTGAAGCAAACCAAGGTTATATGACTTGCAAGTGTCTGAGACCAGATTTGAACCATAGACTTCTTGGCTCCAGGCTCAGCACCCTGAGCCACCTGTCTTTGTATCTTCTGTACCTAGAATAGTGTTCATCATATAGTGAAGTGTTTCAAAAATGCATAGATTGATAAATTATTGATTGATATGATAAGGTCAGAGAACTATTCCCAGACCCCTGGGCTATTTGGACTTTATATTTTCTCTGGTTTCTAGGCTTGAATCAAGAAAAGGGTGGAGAGAAACCTGCAATATATAACCCAAGTCCTTTGGGATGGGAGGTTTCAAGAGGCCCTAGTAGAGGGGCTATCCCCTAAATTTTAGCCTTTGGGGGGACGAAGGTCAATGATGCTTCTTTAACACTAAGGCCAGGGGAAGTTAGGTGGTTCAGTGGATAGAGAATAGACCTAGAGTCCACAGGTGCTGGGTTTAAATTTGTCCCCAGACATTTCCTAGCTGTGTGACCCTGGGCAAGTCTCTTAACCCCAATTACCTAGCCCTTGTCTTTCTCTCTTAGCATTATTACTAGGACAGAAAGCAAGTATTAAAAAACCCGCAATAATAAATGCTTATTGATTGTTGAAGACATTGAAACCCAGAGACCCAAGTGATTGCTCACTAAGCAGAGGCTGGATTTGAATTCAGATCTTCTGACTCCAAACCAGTGCTCTGTTCACAGCACTACACTGCCCACTCAAGATGAGAAGTTAGGGAGGAAGCAGGGTGGCTCAGTGGATTTGAGAGCCAGGTCCAGAGATGGGAGGTCCTAGGTTAAAATCTGGCCTCAGATACTTCCTAGCTGTGTGACCCTGGGCAAGTCACTTAACCCCCACTGCCTAGCCCTTACCTCTCTTCTGCTTTAGAACCAATACTTAGTATAAGATGGAAGATAAGGGTTAAAAAAAAAAGATGCGAAGTCAGTCCAGACTATAGTGTGATAGAGAGGGAAGATCACTAGATGCTGAACTGAGGATATGGTTCTAATCCTGTTCTTGCTTCTAGCTTACTATGTGATTTTGGCAAGACTTCTCAGGGCCTCCATTTCCTCATCTGTAAAGTAAAATCCTTTGCCTGATTCTAAGGTCTTTTCAGCTCTGAAATACCTTCTAGAAGGGGAAATGAAGTGGCCTTTTCCTGCTCATTCCCCAACCCTTGGCTATTGTTGGATGGGACAGAGAGCAGCCTGTGGACTCAGTTCGGTGAGGGAGACATTCCTGGAGAAATCTCTCAGTCCTGCTGTCTCTTGGGTCCATTTTGTCCTGCCTAGTTATTATCAGACTCTAACTTTCCAGATTCCACCATTGTAGGGGAAACCTCCCTTCCTCTCTAACCTCCCAAACCCAACCCAGCAGTAGCCTCGCGATGTCTCCTCTCCTCTTCCCCTGGCTGGGTTTTCCCCAAACAGCAGGGACTTACTTGGAGGCTGTCATCTGCTTTGTGGCGCAGGGATTGCCTTATGCTACTGAGACCAATGGGAGCTTCGGCAGCCCTCTCCAGTCCTCCTGGACTCTCACAAAAGCTGATGGGCAAGTGGGTCTCCTGCTGCTTTCTGGGGAATCTGGGCACCCACTCATTTTTTTTAAAGGCCTGTAAAATTCCAGACTCTAGATTAGAGGCAGGGGATGGGTGGGGCAGTGAATCAGTGCATTCCTTCCTCCCCCTTCTCCCTCCTTTTCATGGGTTATCACTCTGGTAGGGTGTGGGCCCTCTAATGGAAGGACCCACTGGCAGATCTTTTCTAATCTAAGCAGAATTCCAGACTAGCTGAGGAGTGCAGATACACTCCCTCCTTCTCCTTCCTAAACTAGACAGAGCTCTGGTCCCCCATTAATTGGCCACTGACTGTGAGAGAAAATTCCCAGACCATGGCCTCATTTGGTTTATGATTTGGAAAATGTCTACCCTTGTCCTCCCGGGGGTCCCAAACCATAAGAATCAGAGAATACCAGAATGAATGGTGCTGGCTAGGTCAGCAGGCTCTCATTCCTTTTTTTTTTTTAAATAAAAAACCTCACCTTCCATCTTGGAATCAATACTGTGTATTGGTTCCAAGGTAGAAGAGCGGTAAGGGTCAGGCAATGGGGTTCAAGTGACTTGCCCAGGGTCACACAGCTAGGAAGTATCTGAGGCCATATCTGAACCCAGGACCTCCCATCTCTGGGCCTGGCTCTCAATCCACTGAGCCACCCAACCTAGCTACCCCCTCTCATTACCTTAAAAAAAAAACACACACAACAACAATCCTTGCCTTCTGTCTTAGTATTGATTTTAAGACAGAGGAGTGGCAAGAGCTAAGCAAAACAGAATTAAATGACCTGCCTAGGGTCACACAGCTAGGAAGGGTCTGTGGCCAGATATTCTCTTGCCTAGACTACATGGAGGAGTCTCTCAATAGATCTCTGTACTCTTCAAGCCTTTTCACTTCTCCAAGCCATTCCTTACATGACTGCCAAAATAATATTCCTAAAGGCACAGACCTGACAGATGACTCTCTTCAGTCAGTCAATCAACCAACCAATAATCAACTATTATTCGCCTTCTATGTACTGAACCCTCTGCTTAAGTGCTACCAAAAAAAGGTAGAAGATGGGCTTTTATGGAGCTCACAGTCTAACAGAGTGGGCAACTATGTATAAACAAGATACAGACAGGATTAACTAACTAGATGTAAGAAGAAACTCTAGGGGTTCCCCATTGCCTGGAGAATAAAATGCAAACTTGTTGCATATTTATTTTTTAAACCTTTATTTTTGAACCCTTACCTTCTGCCTTAGAACTGATACTAAATATCAAGGCAGAAGAATGGTAAGGGTAGACAATTAGGGTTAAGTGACTTGCCCAAGGTCACAAACTAGGAATTAGCTGAGGTCAGATTTTACTCTGGGTTCTCTGGACACAAGGTCTGGCACTCTATCCACTGTGCTACCCAGCTGCCCCTTGTTGCATATTTAAAATTCTTCACAATCTGGCTCCCACTGAACTTTGCAGACTGATTTCACATCCCTTCCCTTTACTAACTTTATTTTCCAGTAGTTTGCCTACTTGCTATTCCTGCTACATTCCGTTCCATGTCTTGCCTTTGTACAAGGTGTCTTCATTTTCACCTCTTAGAATCCCTAACTAACTCCTTTTGAGATTTGGCTCAAGAACCACCTCTATCAAGAGACCTTTTCTAATTCTCCCAGTCCCACCCCCAATCACTTTGTAATTGTATATTGTATATTTACCTATCCCTGGAGATAATGTGTTTCCCCAGAAGACAGTAAGGTTCTTTTTTCTTTTTTTGTTTTATTGCCTATTCCTCTAATTTCCCCCCCATTATTGTAAAAACAATTTAAAAAATTATTTTCTGACCTTTTGCAATCCAAAATTCTGTCCCTCCTCCCCTCCCCTTCAACACCCCAGAAAGTAAAACAATTGGATATAGGGCTTTACAGTGTTGTCATGCAATACAAAATTTCATATTCCTCATGTTGTAAAGGAAGACATTGCATTCAAGAAAAAAGTCGTGAAGGCAAGCAATGGTCTGCTTCCATCTGAATTCATGCACTTCCCGGTCCTTCTATGGCTGTGGAGAGCATTTTTCATCATGAGTTCTTGGGGTTATCTATGATCCTTGCATTGCTGGTTATAATTTAATCCTCCATAGTTGATTATTGTACAATATTGCTGGTACTGGTTACTGTATCTCCTGGTTCTGCCCACTTCACTTTGGACCAGTTCCTATAAGCCTTTCCAGGTTTTTCTGAACTCACCCTATTTATCATTTCTTATGCTACAGTAATATTCTCTTAAAACCATATTCCACAACTTGTTCAGCTATTCCCCGACTGATGGGCACCCCCTCAATTTCAGAGTTGTTATAAATATTTTTGTACATGTAGGTCCTTTCCCCTTATCTTTGATCTCTTTGGGATACAGACCCAGTAGCGGTATTGCTGGGTCAAAGGGCATGCAGAGTTTTATGGACCTTTGGATGTGGCTCCATATCATTCTCCATAATGGCAGTATAATTGTATCAGTTCACAATTCCATCATTATTGCGCTTCTGGCAAGGCACACATTGTACTGGGGGAGCTACAATTACCCAAAGCTCCATAGGAGCCACTTTGATTGCAGATGAGGGGAAAGAAGGGAAGAAAGGAAGCTTTCTTTAAAGATGAACACTAAATGAATCTTCTGCCCTGTGGCCTTAAGGATCTTTCTGCTCTCAGGAGCCATGAAGCCTTTAGACCTATACAAAGGCCCCTGGGTAACCCCTCTCTTTCCTAGACTTCTTCATAGGAGCATTCTAACCTGTTTTTTCATACTAGAAATCTGTATTAAAAAAAAAAATCAGGGGCAGCTGGTTAGCTCTGTGGATTGAGAGCCAGGCCTAGAGATAGGAGGTCCTGGTTCAAATGTGGCCTCAGACACTTCCTAGCTATGTGACCTTGGGCAAGTCACTTAACCCCCATTGCCTAGCCCTTATTGCTCCTCTGCCTTAGAACCAATACACAGTATTGATCCCAAGACAGAAGGTAAGGGTTTAATAAGAAAAAAAAATCACCCTAAAGCATGATCTAAGAGTGCTACCAAAGGTTAGTGTCCCACTTTCCCCACCTTCACTCCAGAATTTGTCATTTTTCTTTTCTGTCATATTAACCAGTC
Source organism: Monodelphis domestica (assembly GCF_027887165.1). Classification (NCBI taxonomy): domain Eukaryota; kingdom Metazoa; phylum Chordata; class Mammalia; order Didelphimorphia; family Didelphidae; genus Monodelphis; species Monodelphis domestica. The sequence continues at coordinate 368,598,113 of NC_077230.1, read as the reverse complement.
TGATGGGTATGAGATGGTATTCCAGAGTTGTTTTAATTTGCTTTTCTCTGATCAATAGTGATTTGGAACATTTTTTTCTTATACCTTTAGTCCCTTTTAATTCCTTCCTCTGAGAACTGCCTTTGACCATTTATCAATTGGGGAATAACTTGTATTCTTATAAAAGGGAGGCAATTCTTTATACATTTGAGAAATGAGTCCTTAGTCAGAGATGATAAGCTTCTTGAGGGTAAGGACTCTTTCATGTCTTCTCCCACATTCTCAATGCTTATTTAGTGCCGTGCTTGACACAGAGTAAACGCCTGTAAAATTGAACTTGTTCATCTGTAGCAGCAGCATTCACTGCTATGATCAGGTGGCCTGCTGAGTTCTAAGGGTCAGAGATAGCTAGATAACTAGGCGGCCTCATTCTTTCTTCCAGAGTCATTGAAGGCCAGTGACAAGACCTAAGTCAGGATGACTGTCATGGCAGTTGGAACAAATTGTTCTCATCTGTCCATTCCACTGGGGGAAGTCACAACCTGGCAGAGTGTATCTGCCAAGAGCATGTTACAGCTTCTTGGAGCCACAGGTGAGAGTTGGGTGAAAAGCAGACACCAGAGGTGGTTGAGCAGCCCTGAAAAGGGGTTGGCAAGCCCTCCCCCCAGAAGCGTTGGGCCTTTTTGAACACCCTCTCCACCCAACGAGGGCATCAGGTAAGTAGATCTATACAGAGAGGAATTATAGATAGACATGGCTAGATGGATGGATATAGATAGGTAGAAAGAAGCATAGATGGCTGGAGATAGTTAAGTAGGTAGGTAGATAGGTCGATGGGCAGATGGAGAGATGGCTGGAGAGATGGCTGGATGAAGGTGCTGGAAACATTCCAGCTTAAAGAGACCAATTGTTAAATCTTCAGTATGAGCATTTACACCTGGCTACAAAACAGGGCTTGATTTATCGTTTTATTGACTGGACTCAAGAAAGTGAGAAATGGATAGAGGAAATGTTAATAATGCAGGTTAAACTTAAAAGTATACTGTATACACTGATTTTTAGTGGACTAACTGTTGAATGTTTACTATTACACGATATGATAGATAGATACCACGTGCCAGGCTTTGTGCTAAGCAAGCCTGTGCCTTGGGTCAGCTAGGTGGCTCAGTGAATAGAGAGTCAGACCTAGAGATGAGAAGTCCTGGGTTCAAATATGATTTCAGACACTTCCTGGCTATGTGACCCTGGACAAGTCATTTAACCCCTGTTGCTTAGCCCTTACCACTCTTCTGCCTTGGATATCTATTAATTATATCTATTATATAATATATTTATCTATTATTATATAATCATTAGTTTCATATTATTATATTCTATTATTATAATTCTATTATTATTAATATACCTATTCGTATCTATTCTAAGATGGAAGATAGTTCTTGCCTTCAGGGTGCTTAACATAAAAAGCAACAGGTAGAGAAGAACTGAAAGGGAGTGGGGTACACATGTATCCCAGGTGTGGGGTGAATGGGAGATGGCCAGGAAGTGAAGAGTCTGGACAGGGTAAAGTGGAAGCTCATATCTTAGAGCCCAGGAACCAGGGACAGAGTCCAAGTTCCCAACCAGAGCTTAGAAACTATGTAGTAGAATACCTTTTTTTTTTTTGTAGCGATGATGAAATGATGGCCTAGGGAGGTTTGTAGCATCATAGGAGCATAGCTTTAGGGCTGGAAGGGACCTTAGAGGCTATCTTGTTCAATCTCACCCATGGCTTCGAGAAGCTGTAACATGGTCTTGGCAGGTTAAGGGTAAGCCAGGCCTCAAATCCACCATTGATGGTGAGTTACTGGGGTGGCTACCCCAAGTATTCAAAGACTTCCCCCAGGGGAATGGACAGATATGAACAATTTGTTCCAACTGCCATGACAGTCATCCTGACTTTGGCCTTGTCACTGGACTTCAATGATTTTGGAAGAGAGAAGGAGGCTATGTAGTTATTTAGCTATCAAAGACAGAGAGGCAAGGGATAGGCAAATGGAGTTAAATGACTTGCTCAAGGTCACAAGCTAGGAAGTATCTGAAGTCACATTTGAACCCAGAACCTCCAAACTCTAGGCCTGTGCTAACTGGCTCTTCCTTATTGCTTATTGAATAAAGTATGAATTCCAAGTATTGAAGGCCATCTCTTCCTGTCCATCTAGCTCTAGCTTACTTGTCCAGCTTGATTTTATTCCATTCTCCTTTGTGCTTTCCATGTTTCAGTTAAATTGGATGACTCTTTATCCCATTCTCATATTCTCATCCTCTTCCATTTCCATGTCTTTGTTCAAACTGTCTCTCATTTTTTGGGGGGTGATTTCCCCTGCATCCATTTCTATAGAAAATTGTCTCTTCCTATAAGCCCTTCCTCCTCCTCTTCCTCTTTAGCTCCAAGGAGAATGTAATGGCCCTCCCTGTCATCTCAGTTTCACAAAGCACCTTCTTTGGTCTTGTCCTGATCTCCCTCTCCCCTGTCCCACAGTTACCTGTGTATTTGTCTTTCCCTTCATTAAACTGTGTGACCTTTGAGAGTGGGGCCTGAGTCATATCTATATTTGTAGCCCTCATGTAGCCAGCATGATGCTTTATGCTTAACATAATAAATAAATGTCATTTGACTTGAACAAATAATTATTGAGTACCAAAAGCATGGAAGCCAATAGGCTAATTGTAGCAGTATTTCAGGATCCTGGGTGTTGAATTCTGAACCTAGCTCTCTATAGACAAGTCAGTTTTCTTCCCTAGGGACTTAGACGTAGCTTCCTCATTACATATATTATAGGGGTCTGGAGCCTGTTCAGGGTGTCTCTGTCACATTTAAAGAGGCTAGAACCCTGCTCCCTAAAGAACTATGATAATAGGTAGTAACAGGACAAGCCCTGGAGAGACTGTGGAGTAAGTGTAGACATTCTAACCATGTGTATTGGGAAGCCTCTTTGGCTGCAGAGCTAGAACTGGAGTCTCCTTCCTTCCTTCCTTCCTTCCTTCCTTCCTTCCTTCCTTCCTTCCTTCCTTCCTTCCTTCCTTCCTTCCTTCCTTCCTTCCTTCCTTCCTTCCTTCCCTCCCCATCCCTCTTCTCTCTCTCATTCTCTCTCCCCTCTATCTCTCTTTTCCTCTTTCTCTTTCAAATTCTTACTTTCTGTCCTAGTAACGACTCTAAAACAGAAGAGCAAGGGCCAGACAAATTGGGTTAAATGACTTGCCAGAGATCCCCAGCTAGGAAGTAGCACATTTGAACCCAAGCCTCCTGACTCCAGGCCTGGTGCTCTATCCACTGTGCCACCTAGCTGCCTTGGAGGTACTTTTCAAAGACCTTACTTGGCCTCCACCATTCCTCTTTGATTCATTCTGTTTGGCTGCTTTATCTGAGTGGATTTCATTGACTTCACTTGTGGTGTCTAGTGAGAGACAAGACTGTAAGGCTTTAGGATTTCTTTGCTCTGAGGCCATATGGCCTTGTGATTAAAAGCCTGGGTTCTTTGTTCTGGAATTTGTTTTCTATTTTAGGTGAAAGGAGGGTGACATCCTAACCTATAAGAGTTTGAATTTTGCAGCCAGTATAACACTGATGCTCTGAGTGCAAAGAGTGACTTTGCAGACCCAGCCTTTTAGTAGATGAGAGAGCTCATTTAATAGCGGATATGAACTTGGTGGAACCAGTGTTATGTAGGAACTCTGCTAAGAGTAAGCCCATTTTCTTATAAGAATGAGGTAGGAAAAGGGAAAGTATTTCTCCAGTGTATTTGTAGGGGTGGCAGAGATTGTAAATTTGTCCTTGCTGTATCTTCAAAGCAAATATTCCTTTGTAAAAGTTTATTAATATTAAGTGCAGATGTCCATTCCATAGCAAGACTTTCTTCATCATGGTTTCAATATATCTGAAGTCAACATAATAAATTAAATGGGAATTTTGGGGGAGTTTTGTGGTAGCCACAGATGACACAGAAAAAAATTTAGAAACTCAGAAATGCATAAAATATAATATGGTATTGTATGATATCAAGATATTCTATCTTTAATACCATAAATATATGCAAAATTTATTTTTTAAATTAAAATAAGTAAAGAGTTAAAATTTGTGAAAAGAATTCAAAAGCCAAAAATTTTTATGTAGGTTTTCTGGGTCATGGGGTGCTGTGCCTCCTCCTCCCCACCCATATAGGAGGGATATCTGTAATTAAACAGACCTGGGATTCTATAAGTCACTGGTGCCTAATGGTGAGGGGAATGTAGCTGATGGGGGCTCAAGCCTAGAGAAGCAAACCCACAAGCCTCTTAAAGATCCCTAGAACCCTTATGATGAGATAGAACCTATCTAGCTCTGAAAGAGTGGCCCCAGGGGGCCAGAATATACTGGCTGCATGTACATATCTGCCTTTTCCAGATTTATTTCATAGAAAATTTTGTTGAATGATTCCCTTTCATGCACATATGTTTCAGCCAAAGTAGCCTACTATTTTCTGAATTCAACAAGCTATCTCCAGGAGCCAGGCCTTTTCATAGGCTGCTTCTGGGACCAGGCCTGGCCTGCCCTCCCTTTTGGTCTCTGTTAGTATCTCCAGCTTTCTCCAAAGCTCTGTTCAAGTACTATTTCCTATGGAAGCCTTTTCTGATGTCTCCACATTCTCCCTCCTATGGTTTATATTTATTTATCTGTGTAATTATGTCTCCCCAGTAGAATGTCAGCCTCTCGGGGCTATCCTTGTTTCCTTAACACTCAGTGCCTCAGACTTGATAAATGTTTGTTGAATTGAATTAAATAGTCTATGAAACACCAGCCACAATCAATTCAATTACCAGGTATTTATTAAAGTCTTCATTATGTGCCAGGCACTGTGCTAGGTGCTGGGGACAGAAGTACAAAAATGGAAATCATTTCTTCTTCTAAAAAGCTTATTGTCCTATGAGGGAGACAAGAGGTACTTATAAAATATGTAGAGAATATTCAAAGTAGTAACTCTTCATTTCCTCCTTGGCTATGGTCTATGGATTTCTCCATCATGGCCTTGGAACTTCCTGTAAAGTCCAGTAAGACCTGGTATTGACATCTTATCAGCTTCCTGGTTTCCCCTCTGATTGGCGGTAGAGAAATCTTCCCAGAGTCTCCACTGAATTTCTCGATCATGCCCCTTCTCTTTGCCTCTTTTCTCCTTTTTTGCTGTGTGTTGTCTTCCCTCATTAGATTATATTTCCTTGAGGGCAAGACCTTTTTTTTTGTCCTTCTATCACAAGCACTTAGTATTGTGGGTGCAGTGCCTGACCCATAGTAAGTGCTTAATGTTTATTGATTGTTGAACTGACAGGTAGTTTGGGAGGAAAGCCTTTATGCAGAAGGTGGGTTGTATCTTAAAGAAGAAAGGAGGGGGCAGATAAATAGCACAGTAGATAGAGTGCCAGGCCTGGAGTTCAAATATGGCCTCAGATACTTCCTAGCTATATGACCTTGGATAAGTCACTTAACCGTGATTGCCTACCCCTTGCTACTCTTCTCTCTTAGAAGTGATACTAAGGCAGAAGATAAGGGTTATTTTAACAAAAGAAGAAAGGGAATAAGCATTTATATAGTGTTTACTATGTACCAGGCACTGTGCTTAGCAGTTAAAAAAATCTCTCTATATAATTTCATTTGATAAAGAGGAATTCTATGTGGGAAAAGTAAGGAGGGATGGCATTCCAGGCAAATAGGGCAGGCACTGTAGAGAGACAGAGACGAGAGGTAGAATGTCAGTTATAAGGAACGGAGAAAAGGTTAGTTTGGCTGGATTTCAGCGTGTAGGAGGTGAGTAATGTCCAGTGAGGTTTGAAAGGTGTGTAGAGAATATACTGTATAAGTGGTTTCCTGCCCTTGAGGTGCCAATACTCTACGAGCTAGAGCACAGGATAGTGACAGGCTACCTCTCAGAGCTATTGGGAGGATTAATAAACTAATGAGACTTGGAATCTTTCAGAAAAGGCACTGCTAAACTCAAGGCATTTATTACGTATTAAATTCCCTGCCAAGAATGATTCACACCGTATAATACAGGTGCCTCAAGCCCATTTCTTAAGCCGTTTAACGTCTGCAGACACACTGTTACCACCCTGCTTAGGAAAATGTTTTTGGATATGGTCATAAGCCCCATTATGTTGGGGTGTTTCTTTGTTCCTGAGGACTCCTGGGTAGGCCTGGCTGATGTCCTAATACCACCCCTTGCTTTAGAAGATGTTTCCCCTAGATCCCAGATGTGAGGGCATCATGCCTGGGATCCCTTCTCAGCATGGATTCTGGGCTTCATGGATATGAGAGACAATTTCTGCCTAAGGCAGTTGGAGGGCAAACAGGAGCATGCCAGCTTCCCCTATGCCACCAGGTAGATGCACCTCTTTCCTGACCTGTAGCACTGTTGGTTATTCTAGTCCTTCACTCCCACACAGCCTGGCTTGCATAGTCCCGAAGTTCTCCCTCCTGGGGCCTTTGACAGAGAATGAACTCTTGGGTTTTGTGATGGGCTTATGGAGCTGAGTTCCAGAGACAGACTTTTCTTTGCATTGTTGAGCCTTCTGGGCATCTCTGAAGAATTAGATCCAGCTTTAGAAATGCACAGTGGAGGGGGCAGCTAGGTGGCTCAGTGGATTGAGAGCCAGGCCTAGAGAAGGGAGGTCCTGATTTCTAAGACACAAGGTAAGGGTTTAAAAAAGAAAGAAAGAAATGCATAATAGAGTCTCACTTGGAGAAGGAAGGCCCCTACTCCAGGGAGGCTGACAACTATTTCTTAGGCAACTTTGAGGCTTTGGAAGGACAGGAAGAGATCAATTGAAGACAATTCCTTCATCAACAAGCACCAGAGGGTGGGGGTGGGCCAGCTAAGTAGCTCAATGAATTGAGAGCCAGGCCTAAATATGGGAGGTCCTGGATTCAAATGTGACCTCAGATACTTCCTAGCAGTGTGACCCTGGGCAAGTCACTTAATCCCCAATTGCCTAGTCATTACAGCTCTTCTGCCTTGGAACCATTGTACAGTATCGATTCTAAGACAGAAGGCACGTTTAAAACAAGCACTTGATATGTCCCTGGCACTGTACTAGGTACACACATAAAAATGAGATTGTCCTTGCCCCTGAGGCACTTCCCTTTTATTAGGGGAATACTTCTGGTACCTAGTTTTTGGATACAACTCTCAATAGCCATTTTCATTTAAGACATGTTTTCTATAACTTGATCCTGAAGCTCTCCTTTCATTAAAATTCTCCCCATATGCCTCTGCCTGGAATGGAGGTAAGCCTTGGTTCCTGAAAGCTGTGTACACACAGAACACAAGCAGCCCACAGATCCTCCGAATTTGGGAAGGCCTAGAAGATGAGTACAACTGTAGCCTGGGTGTCTTATCATCCAAGGAAAAGTCCAGGAGAGGTTTGTAGTAGAGGTTTAAATGTCAGGGGATGATTTTTTGTTGTTGTTATGGCAGTTTATGAAAACTAACTATTTTTTTAAGCTTTTATCTTCTGTCATAGTATCAGTTCTAAGAGCAGAAGAGCAGTAAGGGCTAGGCAATGAGGGGGTAAGTGACTTGCCCAGGGTCACACAGCTAGGAACTATCTGAGGTCACATTGGAACTCAGGACCTCCCATCTCTAAACCTGGAGCTTTATCTACTCTGCTGTCTAGCTGACCTCCCAGACTAGGGTTTAAAGGGATTGAGTCTTCATTGGTAGAAGAAAGCCCCATACTGATGAGATCAGGGGCCTTTTTAATTAATGAAGATCCCTGAAGATACCTCTATTCCCCTCTGAGAAGACTTCCAGTGATTGTTCTTTATGACAACTGGCAATCAGCCTGGTCTAGCTTCCTGCTATTTGTCTCCCCGCCCCCCCCCCCCCCCAAAGTGGTTAAGCCTACAGGAAATCTGTCCGAAATGCAAGGTCAACCTTCGGGCCTGAGACCTGCTGCCCAGGAACTGCTGGGCCTAGAGCCAAAGAGACCCCAATCTCTGAGAAGGCTCAGCCAAGAGGTGGGCAGCTCTGGCTTCTGTGCCCTCGGCCTCTGCCAGTCTCAAGGCTGGGAATCCCTTTGCAATGGCCTTCAGCTCTCTTGCCACGTCCCATCAGGGTCTGGCACCAGGCCCTTGCATCATGGCACCTGGTAGCATGGCCAATACTTCCAGGAGCAAAGGCTGCCGGGACCCCTTCCTAAGCAGGCCCAAGGCCGGGATGCCTGAGGGGGCTGCCGGGGAGTGTATGTACCCGGGAGCGCCGGTGCATGTGACCTCCCCCATTCTCGCGACTACTTGGACCGGGCCTCCGCGGGATGGAACAAGAGTGAAAGAAACCGGGGGGAGAAGCGGGAGGAGGGGGTGAAGGGCAGAGGTCAACACAAAGGCTAGAGACCGGGTGGGCGGGTCGTACGGGATGGCAGTCCGGCGAGTGAGCTGGAAGTGCGGAGGGAGTGGAGGGCGGATGAACGGACCAACAGCCCGGGAGGGCGGGGGCTCTCGCTGGAGAGAAGACACGAGGAAGGGGGAGGGGGAGAAGGCGAGGTGGTTCCGGTTGCGCGCGCAGCAGGAGCGGCGGCGGCGGCGGCGGTGGAGGCGGCGGCGCGACCATCCTGAGCCGTAACCGTCCCGGCAGCAGGAGCCGGAGCAGCGGCTGTGAGAGCTAGGGCAGCGGCGGTGGGAACAGGAGCAGCAGCAGCAGCAGGAGCAGCAGCAGGAGCAGTAGCGGCTGGAACGTGGATCAGGCCTTTAGGTGGAGCGGAGCGGCGCGAGGCCCCTGCGCTGCCTCCCCTCGGTGAGCAGACGCCGCTGCCGCCTCAGCCCGAGCCGGAACCGGAGCCGCCGCCGCCGCCGCCGCAGCAAGACGGACTCGCTGGCACGCGTCGCCGCCGCCCGAGCCGGAGCCGGGGCCGGGGCCGGAGCCGGAGCCGCCGCCGGGCCGGGCCGGGTGTCGCGCGCCCGGGAGGAGGCTGGGGGGGAGTCATCGCCGCCGCCACCGCCACCGCCGCCGCCGCCGCCGCCGCCGAGGTGACTGAGGAGGAACCCCCCGGCCGCCCGCCAGTCCTCGTCCTCGCCGCCGGACTTCAATGCCCAGCCCCCAGCTCGCCGGCGTGAGTGAGGCCTCGCGGGGAAGGGGGGGAGTTGTGGGGCGGGAAGGGGGAGGGCGGCCCGGCTCGGCTCCTTTGGCCCCCCCACCCCAGGCCAGGGAAGGGCCGCCGCCGCTGCCGCAGCAGCAGCAGCCATTAGCCAGGCCCCAGACACGTCCCCGGAAGGAGGGAGTGTGTGGTGTGTGTGTGTGTGTGTGTGTGTGTAGTGTGTAGTGTGTGTGTTGGGGGGACTCCCCGTAGGCTTTGAGTCTATATTTGGGGGAGTCTTAGTGAGTCCAAAGGTGCTCCCTTACTGTAAATGGTATGTAAGAGGAAGCCTTCCTGGCTCCTCTGGCAGGGACACAGTATGTAAATAGTTTTTAGGGGTCCTTATGCAGTCACTTTGTTTTAAAGGGAGCTTTTCCTGCGTCTTCAGGTGGTCACATTAGTTTAAATGGACGGGTTTTTCTGGAGGTCTTTAGGTGGCATATCACTTTTTTTGTAAAGTGAGGTCTTCCTGAAACTAAATAAAGGTAGTTACTTTATTTTAAATGACGTGTGTGGGTTTTTAGGTGGCTACTCATTTTGTTTTAAAGGGAGATCTTTCTGGGGCTTCAGGTGGTCTTTAGGTGGCCCTTAAGAGGCCACCTAAATTTGTTGTAAAAGGAAGTCTTCAGATGGCCACTTTATTGTAAGTGGAGGGTTTTTTCTTGGGACTTCAGGTGGTCACTGTATTATAAATAGTGTGTAATAGTGTGTGAGTCCGTTGTAAAGGGAGGAGGCCCTCCTGGGTCTTCAGTCAGATGGGGATGGGAGAGAGGACTATTTAAAAAAAGATGATAACTATTGTAACTGGAGGGAAATCCCTTGATTCTTGAGGTGTTGGTCATTATACTAGCTAATAGGATGAGGTAATTTTTTTGAAGCAATCTAACCTAGAAGTTTTGGTTTGTATGAGTTTCTCGAGGTTTGAGGGAAATAGTTTTTTGACTTCTTTCTGTTTGTTTTAATTTCCCCACCCCTATATTCTATTTGTGCCTATTTTCCTTTAAGAGTTTGCTAAATGATTGGTCCTGCCCTTTCTGACTTTCCCTGTCCAAAGCTCCCTAAATCTTCTTGTTTAAGACTGACCTTTTCTGTTCCAGACTGAAAAGCACAGCTCTATCCCTGAGAGGTTAATACTTAGAGTGTTTGGAGTTTTTCTGATGAAAGGCATTTTAGAAATGTATAATGAAGGATTGTATAGAATTACATTTATCCCTTCTCTTGAACTTGTTCCCCACTAACTCCTGGCAAGAAAGCCTGAACATACAACTTTCTTAATATCTAAACAAATTCCAAAACATATTTACTTTGTAGATTTTGAGTTTAAAGTTTAGTGCTTTCCCTTTTATCAAAAAATAGCTACCATTGGATTTGAACATGGAAGCTTTTTGTTGGTATGTTTCATATGATATGTAGTAGTTTCAGACAGGAAGTCAGCGAAGTTATGTCCTGTTGAAAGTACAAACGGAAATTAAGGAAGCAGAATGACATTATCAAGGCCTCAAAATCACTTGCCCATACACCAATGGCAAAAGCATTGTGGAACATGATGACAAGTGAACAGGTCAACGTTCAGATTCTTTTTAATGTTGGAATATTAAAGGTAAATTTTTAGACTAATACATGTAGTGCTTTTAATTTCTGTTATAGCATTTAGTACAGTGCCCAGCACACAGTAGGTGTTTCATAAATGTTTATTAGATTGTTTGGGGGTGTGTGTTCTGACAATGCAATATAGTAGTTATGCTTTTTGTCCTCTACTGTTGGCAATCCCCAGTAGAGTCCTTGGTTCTATGGCCTGGTATTCCAAGGGTCTTTTTTGAAGGCTTGATGAAGGCTGAGGAATTTCAGTTAACCCTTAAGCTTGGTGAGTGCTTCAGTCTCTCTTACACAAAAACCATTCTTATTAACTCAAGTTTTCCTCAATATGTAGGATTCCCTTAATTCATATAAACCCAGAAGGGACATCAGCTTTTTTCCAGATCACCCTGTACTTTCTTTTTGCTTTTAGAAATAGAAAGTGGATTTTTCTTTCTGTGGGGTTTTCTTGGAGGTTTCTTCTTATAGTTTGTTTTTCTGAGATCTTTGTAAGCAGAGAATAGAGACTTGGAGGCAAGGTGATTTTTTTCAGAAAAGGCAGGTTGGAGACTCTTAAGGGCTTTTGTGTGGGAGTAGATTATGCTTACACACTCTCTTGGGGCCTCAGGGTGTGTGCCTTGAGCTGGTGTACTCTCAGTTTTTATGAGGCACCTGGGATATGGGTGGGGGAGGAAAATCTGGCTGCAAAAGTTGATGGACAGACCTGTGTATATTTTGTTGGGGTGGTAGGGGAATGGATGGATTTTACTGACTGAGAATGAGTTAGAAAGGGTCATTCAGAAATTATCTACTTTGTGGGAAAGTGAATCAACTAGACATGGTTTTGCCTCTGGGAACAGTTAGCTAATTTTAGGACACCTGTATAAATGACAAATAGTTTAGGACTTCTAAACAGAGAGAGTATGCTCTGACTCAGAATTGCAGAAGTAAAACCACTCCCTCCATGACTCAAAAGTCAAGTAATATTTAATTTTCATGAACCCAGTTGATGGAAAGAAACCGTTTACAACATAGCCATTGAACTTTGGTAACAATCAAAAAGAGTACATATGTGACTGATTTTATGTATAAATTTAAAAATAAAGACCTGAAGGCTTAAGTATTATTTTTAGTGGAAACATTTTCCAGAACATAAAGAATGTAAAAAAACAGATCAAGTGGACCTTTCTTAGGATCAACTTTCTACTTGGTTAGTAATTTACCTTAACATTCCTTCCAGAGCTATTGTCTGAAAAACTTATCTTAAAGAACAAAATTGAAATATAAAGGGCAATTTGTTTTTTAGCATTAGGACAGAATGTGGGGTTGGAAACTATAATGAAGCCTTTAGAGAGAAAGAACTTGGAAATAAAATGTTGAAACATTTGATGTAACTGATGAACACTAATCCTCTACATAGAGTTCTTATCTATTCATCTTGGAAAGATGAGCTAGTCTAAATTGGTAGTTTTTTTAAAGAGTTATATAAAAAAAAATCAGGTTTATTTGAAAATTTAAATTCCCTCTAGATAAAAGGATTCACTTTGGAAGAGTAATGCTTGTTTTAAAGAGAGTGTGGCATACCATCTCTTAAGCAGTGTAGCATATACCTTGCTTTGTGCTATTTAGAATACTTATTGAATGAATAGCAGTGTTGTACTTTGTCAATCTTAAAGCACTATATAAAAAGTGAATTATTTGTTATTGTTACCACTATAAGGTTAGGATTATAACTTTCAAAAATCAGTCACTTCACCTTTTTTACCTGGTGAAAACAATCCAAAGTGAACAATTTTTCCTTCCCTAGTGCCCTAACTTATTACACTAATTTGTTTTCAGCCATTTTCCTCTCCATTATTTTTTTACAGTTATGTAGGAGTTAGATAAGTGCCTAAGTTTCATTACTGCTTGAAAAACAGATTTTTGTTTTAAATTAAAAAAAATATTCCTTTAAAAACTTGCAAAGTCTTTTCCTGGCTTTTTTTTTTTGCAATTTCTGTCTGAGATACTCAAAGTTGATGTATAGTCTCTAGAAATTGATGCATAATCTCTTGATTTTATAAACCATGCAACTTTGGTGAAACAGTTCAATTAGTTATCTTGATTTTGGGTCATGTTTCATTGGATTGTGAAATGGTGATTTAATTCTCTTTACTCTAGGGGAAACTAGGAGTGCTTCTGGCCCCATTAAACTTCACAACTCTTGAATGTACAAAGGTGTCTGACAACTTTCTGCATTTATTCTTCATTGAGTTAGAACCACATTTTTCAGCTTTTATCCCCCCCTCCCCCCCAACTTCCTGGTTAGTTTCTTGAAAGCTCTGCAGAGTTGCTTAAATAGAATTGAAGTAAGTAAATGAAGCAGTTTGGTCTTGGCAAAACTAGATTCTGATATCAGCTAGGCAGCTCCTCTGAAAGAGGCTCTAGAATCTGGCTCTGTCCACTTTCTTTTTTTAAAAACTTTTATCCTCAGTTTTATAATCAACACTTACGTATCTGCTCCATGGCAGAAGATCAGTGAAGGCTAGGCAATGGAGATTAAGTGACTTGCCCAGGGTGACCTAGCTAGGCAGTATCTGAGTCCGGATTTGAACCCAGGACTTCCCATCTCTAGGACTGGCACTCTTGCCTACTGAGCAATCCAATTGCCCCTTTGTCCACTTTCTATAATTATCCTTTGTGGAATTAACCAGAATCAGGTTGAGGAGGTAACCCTCTCTAGTATTTTTAAAAAAATCTTTACCTTCCATCTTAGGATCAGTACAGTGTATTGGTTCCAAGGCAGAGGAACAGTAAGGGCTAGGCAAGGGGGGGTTTAAGGGACTTGCCCAGGGTCACACAGCTAGAAAGTGTCTGAGTTCAGATTTGAACCCAGGACCTCTCATCTCTGGTCCTGGCTCTCAATCTTCTGAGCCACTCAGCTGCCCCTTTCTAGTCTTTTTCACGGAAGATTCTTAACATCACTATTACTCAAAGGTTCTACATATGATTTCATAGCAAAATATCTATAAGAACATAATTAACATAAGCAACAATTTTTACTACATAATATGCATATATATAAAAAGGTTTTGATTTTCTTGAATTTGTTAACCAGTAACATGGAATCTATCATAGTTTAAATAATCCAAAGGCCCTGTTTAATTTCATCCGTTTAATGTAAATTTATCTTCCTCAATGTTGACTTTTTAAACTTTAGGGAGATATAAAATTACTCTTTTTCAATGTCCCATTGGCTAGCTGATACTGTTTTGGAAAAAATATTTTGATACTTGGAAATGTTTGCCATTAGAGAAGCAGTATTTTTAATTCTTTTGGGTTGGTGTCTTTGGGTTGAAATTTTCTTTCTCAGAAAAAATTAGTTCTTTTGGCTCAAAATGCATATGTGATATATTTGCTTTAGAAGGTCATATACACTATTTTATTTTTATTACTACTATGGCCAAAATTTTGGCTTTTAAACTAATGTATTTGACAAGAATTCAAATTTGCAAAAATCTACCTGAGCTTTTGTAGTTTTAATATCAGTAAGGACTTGAACATTACTTTAAATTAGCACTATTTTATTTGAAGTGTTGGATAAATATTTCTTCGAGTGATCTTTGTTTAGCTGAGTCCTACCAATATGAGTCATTTTCTTTGTCCCCACTGTTAGTTCCCACTCCAGGAATTACTTTGTATATATTTTACATTGACTTGGAGGTATACATGTAGTTTCTCTGGAGAGAGTGGAAGGTTCTTTAGGACAGTGACCATTTCCTTTTTGTCCATAAAAGCAGTATCTGAACATGGGAGGCATTTAATAAATGATTTGTGATTAGTTGGTGGTGCACTGGTGTTCAAAGGATATTTACTCTACTTTTAGTACACTAAAGTAAGTTGACATCTGTTTTCGACTTTGTATTACTGGTAAAAAGCCTATCATTAAGGAATGGGGTGACTTGTTAGTACAGAGGAAATGAGTCATCAGCAGGATTTGTCAGCAAATTGAGAGGGAGCTGATGGAGAAACAATAGACTAGTGACATTATTCTTGACATTCTTCACTTTACACGTGTAGTTACAAATAAGCTTTCCTTTATTGATTTTTTTAATCTGTTCAAAGAATGTAGATCTCTCCAAAGGAAACAAATAAATTTGTTAATAGTACTCAGTTATGTTTCAAATTAAATTACTATATATTCAGTATGGTGTATTGCTATATCTCCATTGGAATTTGGATAGATTGATCTTATTAGGAAAAAAAGCTCCCTAATTAGAATTTGCTTAGGTGAGAGTGTAATTGTGAACCCAGTTAGTGGTTTTGGAAGGACCAACGTTAAGAATGCCTACATCCCTTGCATATTTGATCTTGAGTCAGTAAGCTGCCACTTGATTGGATCCTTGCTTTCTCATAAAGTCATGAGAGTATTATTGACTTTTGACTCTTCCTAGGTTTCAAAACCATCCATTTTTTTGGCCTTCTCACATATACTGTTTCAATTCAACAAGCTGTTTAAATTCTTGTGATGTGCAAAATACTGTTAGGCCCCATTGCTAGTCTGGGAGACCATTTGAACTCATTTCTTTTGTATGCTTCAGATAGCAATGCATCTAAGGGTCATCTGGGATCTCTGAACTTTTTGCTCAACCTTTGACCATATTTTCCCCACTCCTTGTTGTGTCCTGCTTTCTCCACAGCAGTCCATGACCATCACTTTCATTTATACTCTTTTTCTCCAAGAAGCTTTTCTTACCTTCATCCTTAAACCAATGTTTCCTTTACTTTGTGTCCACATACTTCAGCTGGTGCGATAAGATGTTACTATACACCTTTCCTCAATACACCTTTCCTCAACTAGATTGAAACTCCCTAGTTTAGTTCATCAAACCAGTGGAGACATATTCTTGTTTTTACATCCTACACAGGCCTTATTGTGGTGTGTATACCCAGCAAATCTTTTATAGTTGGGCTAGTTAAGTCCTGCATTTTAAAATTAGTCTGGTTACAGATTTGCCATATTGCTTCTCCATCTCTGAAGGCACATGAAGGAATAAGGTTTGAAAGTCTGCAATCATGCATCTCATTAGGAAGAAAAGGGAAATTAAATCTGAGGTAATTTTGATGTCTTATTTGAATGGAGTGAAATAACACAATTTTCTGGATTGTCAAGATATTGAGAGAGGGACATAAAGAAATAATAGAGTTCAGTACTTGGAATCAGGAAATCTAGCTTCTAATTCCAGTTCAGGCTTTTTGCTGTCTCTCTGAGTTGGCATTTGAACACAAATCTCTCTTTAAGACCAATACTATTTCTGCTACATAGCTTACTACCCACTTCCCAAAGTTATATGGAAAGTGCTTTGTAGCACTGTATAAATGGAGTTATGAATATTGTTCTTATATTTAATACTTAAGGGGGTCTATAATTTCATTAATATTTTAAAATGCTTAGCACATTGCTCAGCATATAGTTGGTGCTTAAATAGATGCTTATTTCCTTCCTTCAATTGATGTAGACTCTGAAACTTCAGAACGTTGAGTGTTAAACATGATGAATATATTTGACAGAATGAGGAATGTGAAGCATTAAACTGGCCCACAAAACTATCTAATCATTGAAACATGGTATTCTTTTAATAATGTTAACTAGATGTGAACATTTTTTGCTACTATTCGTAAGATGTTACCATACACAATTCAGTTCAATATAGGACAATGTTTTGCATCCTGTAGTGCTGCTTTTATGTTAGAGTTTCATTTGAAAAGTGATTCAAATAACCTTTTCTGAAGTATCTATTTTGCAACCTCAGGAAACTCGCAGCTGTTCTAGTCATTTTAACTTCCCTGATTATAGCCAAGATAACACTTGAGAATGGTGTGAGCAAGAGTCCAGGTGTCCTTGGTTGTTTGCTTGCAGTTAGAATTGCTGTTGAGAATTCTAAATGCATTCCAGTATAAATTAAATAATTGATTCAGTAGTTGGCTATGAGTAACCCTATGTATGGAGTTAGAAACAAAATATGAGTATTGATACTTAAATTGCTCTTTAGGAAAATAACATATTTTTGAGACTAAACAAGCACTAGAATTTAACTTCAATTGGATATAGACTCTGTATACAGCAAATTATTTACTAAATCATTTAGAATGATGCTTATTATCTGTATGCTTTTAAAAAATATAACAGGAAAACGAGAAAGTTTTAAAACACAGGCATATGATAATCTTAAAAGTTAAAACTCCTTTAGAGTATAGCCAGATGATATTTAGACTGGAAATAGTACTAGACCTATTTAACTTAAACATTCCCAGAAAACAATATTAATGCTCATTGTTGTATGATTTTCAATTGTTTTGCAGGTGCTAAAAAAAGATTTGTGTCTCTCCGTCATGGTCATGTTATTCCTATTTTAATTTGTATGAGCAAAAGTATGGGTCTGGTAATATATTTAAATTTGGAGAAGTTAGCCCCAAGTTGATAAAACTTGGCTCTTGGCAATACTTACAGATGATTTTAGTTACAAAGGGGTTATAGGCTGCTTTAGTGAAGGTACTGTCTACACCGACAATATCCCAAATCCTTAAAGAATAGAATTATTGAGGAAAGAAGAAAAGGGTGGTATACATTCAGACACTAAGGCCAAAATGCTTGTGAGAGGGAATTGCTAGATGCTAAAAAAACAAAGTAATAGAATCTGAAGAAACATTTTGAAAGTGGGACCTGAATATGTGGCTGGTAGTTAAGTTTTAATCTTATAGTTCCCTTATCTATTTCACTTTAAAATTTACAAGGATTGCTAATCACTAGAGAACATACAAATAATTTGGAAACCACTCCCTTTTGATTCATGCTTACAGGGTGAAGGGACTTTGGGTTAGTAACTGACATTTCTCAGAATCTGATGTGGTTGTTGGTCAATTGTTTGAATGTTGGGCCATATCTTATGCTGTTTCTGAATTATTAAAATATTTTCCCATTATCTAAGATCATTATTTTCTTTAAAAAAATAGAAGTGTCTTTAGGATATTTGTTTCTTTTTTGTTGTTGCTATTTTCTTGTACTAACTTCTGTCTTTCCATATAATAAAGAACAATTGGGCAAAACACTAATCCTTTCTGATAAAATATATATTCCATCTATATTCCACCACTTTTCTACCAAAGTGAAGATCTGTCTCCTTTTTCCTCTGGAGTCAAGAATTAGCCATTATACTGATCTCCATTCTAATGGCTTTTTAAAAAGTCTTTCCATTTCATTGTTCTTAGTCATTGTATATAATGTTTTCTTGGTTCTGCTTACTTCATTTTGTATCAGTTAACATATGAGTCTTAATTTCTCAGAATTCTTCAAATTTGATGTTTTCATGAAGCAGTAATGTTTCATTATATTCTTATACCATAATTTGTCTAGCCATTCTCCAATTAGACACTTACTTCCTTTTTTTTTGCTACCACGGAAAAAGTTGCTACAAATATTTTGGCATATAGAGGACATTCTCTTTTGTTCTCATTGGGGTAAATTCTCAGTAGTGATATGTTACCATTTATAAAAAAAAATCCTTACCCTCTATCTTCAAATTGGTTCCAAGGCAGAATTTCAGTAGGATCTAGGCAATTGGGGTCAAATGACTTGCCTAGGGTTACATAGCTAGGAAGTGTCTGAGGTCATAGTTGAACCCAGGACCTATCTCCATGCCTGGCTCTCTATCTGCCACTCACCTGCCTGGGTATAGTTGATTTTTAAAAAGTATATTACTGTGATTTTTAACATCATTTTTTTGTGTGCAGAAAAAAACCGCAGTTCAACAAAACTAACATCTTAACTGAGTTATAGAATATTCAAAGTTTTGTACACATAATCTCCATCCTTCTATTGAAGGGAAAGTTGTGAATTTTTTCTTTGAGAACACATTTTGACCAATGATTGATTGACTTGGTAGAACTTTAATATTTCCTCCTCATGAGAGGAAGTGGAAAGGTGGGAATAAATGAAGGAATTGACTGCTATTACGGTAGTTAAGTTAAAAAGCTGAGGTTGCTATTTACAATCTTTTACCTCTAGAGAAAGTATATTGTTGACAACCTTTGTTCTAGGTTGGTATCTTATAAAATGTTCTGCTATAATGTTTCAAGAGTGTAGAAACTGAGTTGACTCAAATGTGTATGACTTCCTGTTAAGTGTCTCATAAGTAAAGTTTTAATTCACACGTCCATAACACTTTATAGTATCTTCAAGATAGGATTCATTCTTTGTATAAGATATACAAATATTGTGTTTGAAAATTGGGCTTGTTCATAAAATTGAGAATTTTCTTGTTATTTTGTAATTCATTTGAATTTTGGTTAATAAAAAAGATAATTTATTAGTGCAGAACTTGATGAAAGATAGGACAGTTAGTTCACTTTTAAATGTCTGCACAGTGAGATATGTATGGGACAGTCTTTAAAAAGGCTACCCAGTATTTTCTGTAATTATGTTAACTTTAGCAGGCTAGTTGCCAGGAGGTATAGAGTCTGTTCCATTGCCTATTTTCAAAGGAGGCATCTTTCAGGGTGCTTTAGGTAAGATAATAACTCCTTCCACAGTTATGCTGGAAAATGGTATTAATACCAAACTACACTTGAAAGAAATTGAGAGATTTGCCCCAGGTCTCATGGCTGAAGTATCAGAGTTGGGATTCAAGCCCAAGTCTTAGATCCAGTTTCCAGCATAACATATTGCTTCCTGAAACAGATGAAGTGCTGAATGCTTTCATAGAGCATATACATTGTTAGGAGTTAAGTGACTTTAAGTTACATAATAACTTAGCTAGGACTTTAACCTAGGGGCTAAACCTATTTTTTTTCTTTCAGATTATACATCAATACAGTTTTTAATATGCAATCCATGTTTTCTCCCTTCTTTTCTCTCTGTTCTTAAGTATTTTACCCCCAGGCTCTATTATTATATACTTGTCAAATATTTATTTTTATGTTAAAAAGTTGATAGGATAATTTTTGACCTATTATTTTAGCCATTACATTCCTGAACTATACAAAGCTTTGCCACTGGACTGACACCAAGCACCTTCCAATAGGCCTTCTGTAAGGGCTTAATTGTGTTATATTGTACTATTGCTGATTGTCTACCTCCCCTCATGAATTTAACTCATGGTTAAGTTCATCTGACAGCACACAATCTCAAATTAATTGATTGGATTCTGTCTTTTCAATTTTAAAATTTAAAGAACTTCAAAATTATCCTTTTCTAAATTTCTATAAAGCCTATTCTTTGATTCAATATAAAAAATATTGACTTTGTTACTCTGTAAATAATATGCCCCTCAGCCTTAAATTAGAGAAGATAGCATTGAAGGAGCATTGCATTGGGTAGGCATTGAGACATCAAGGTGCTATATAGTGAGTTAGGGTACTGGACCTGGTGTCTGGAAGACATGAATTAAAATCTGGCTCTAGATTCTCATGGCATGATCCAGGGCTAGTCATTTAACTGCTGTCCACTTCAGTTTTCTCATTTGTAAATTAATACCTATCTCCTAAGGTGGTTGTGAGGTGAATAAGGTATTATTTAAAAAAATTCTTTGTAAAAGTTAACAGTACTCCATAAAATGCTAGCTATTATTACTGTTATGGAAAAAAGAGATAGGGGGATATAGATTTGAATCTGTAATGCCTAAAAATTTTGTAATCTACAAAAAGCTTAAATACTCATAATAAACTAAAGGGATGTTTGGCAGATGCTTTAAAGTAACTCAGGCTCTTTTGTCACTGAACAGATTTTTTATTTTTACTTATACCTTAAGTGGACACAGCAGAATTAATACCAGAAATACAACTTTCTTTTTAAAAATCTTCCTGGAGTGTTTACAGGTGCTAGCCATTTGTTGAACCACAGGATTCTGCAACTTTTGAGTTCTTCCCAGCTGTAGTAGATTGTTCATGCTCTCTTAAGAGTCTTTTTTTGCTTACTATTATGAGTTTCAAAGGAAGTTGCTTTAATTTTACATGAACTGACAGGTTGCAAAAGTTTCATTGATGTAGCTGAACACTTAAAAAAATTTTTTTTAAACCTTTACCTTCTGTGTTAGTATCAATTCTAAGACAAGAGAGCAGCAAGGGAAAGGTACTTGGTTTTAAGTGACTTGCTCAGGGGTCACACAGCTAGGAAGTGAGGTCAGATTTGAACCCAGGTCCTCTATACTTCAGGTCTGTCTCTAACCACAATACAACCTAGCTGCCTCTAGTTGGACACTTCTTTGAGGGTTTGGGGTGAGAGGGAAAAGAAATTTAATGTTATTATCATGGGTCTATGAGTACTTACAAAACACTTTCTTTTGGCATGGCTTCTTGTGTTGGGGACCTCTGCATTAAGGGCAAAACATATCAATAAATTTATCATTTCTGAAGTGGTCTTTTCAGAAAGAAGTTGGGGAAAAAATGGAGGAAAAAAGCTCACTATTCCCCAAACAGGCAAATATTAAAGCCCACGTAGAAAACTTAGTTCTGAAGTCTTAACTTTTAAAACCTGGTACTCATTATATATCTATAATGCAGTCTTTTCTTTTTCTCAACTGACAGACACATTAACCTTGATGATATCAGGGTTCCAAAGGGCTTCAAAGCAGGTTAGAATTTTGCTTATGTTTTGCTATGTACTATGAATAGTTATTCTTATAACATGAAAAGATTGATTACACATTCACAGAATAACAGATGAACAGTTCAAGCAAATATGTGAAGAAAGTTTACACTTGAATAAAAGAGATTGTGATTAATTCTATCTCTGGGAGGGGGCTGTTCCACCACTGTTCCCAGTCTTCCCCTATAATAAAGTACCTTGTTAACTTACAATTCTATATTCATTGCCAGAAGACCATGGATTCTAGGAGACTTTGACTCCTATTCTTCTACCATGTACCATTTTGACCTTGGCCAAGACCTGTCTGTCTATAAGTCTCAGTTTCCTCTCTTGAGGACTGATTGGACTATGTGATCTCTAAGGTCTTTTTCATCTCTAGATTGTATGGCCAGTAATTGAAAGACAAGTACATTTGGATAATTTGAGATTGATGTTTTTGGTTTGTGCTGAAATTACAAGTCCCTGAGAAGAATATGAATGTTGATGCATATGTTTGCACTCTCTTTAAGCTTAGGAATCTTTTGCTTTTGCATTATTTTTTGCATTGCTTTTGCATATCAGATAGGATAGTGGCATGAAAACATTAAGAATGTCATTTGAAATGCTATGTCTTCTGACTTTTAAGAATTTTTTTTTTGTACTTTTGTCTATGATAATAGAATCCATGCAGTTAAAACAAACCATAAATGAAGACTGAGTAGAGAATAAGAAATGTTTGGAGATTAGGTTTTTCTTGGCCTTGTTATTGAGTTTTTGTGACTATTCCTATGAACTTTATTCTTAGGTATTAATTGGGTCAAACCCATTGCATCTTCTCTACCTTTTATTTTTAAAAAAGTTTTAAGCCCATACCTTTCATCTTAGAATCAATACAGTGTTTTGGTTCCAAGGCAAAAGAGTGGTAAGGGCTAGGCAATGGGGGTTAAGTGACTTGCCCAGGGTCACAGCTGAAAGTGTCTGCAGCCAGATTTGAACTAGGACCTCCTATCTCTAGGCCTGACTTTCAATCCACTGAGCCACCCAGCTGCCCCTTTCTCTACCTTTTAGAAAATTTGATTATTAGAGAGAATAAATGAAAGTGTCTTAGAGAGGCAGCATGATATAGTGGATGGAAGGGCTGGCTTTGGAGTTAGACAAGTCCTGTCTCTGACACAATCTAGCAGTGGGATCAAGTAATTTAACTTCCTAGTGTCCCAGACAACTTGCTTAGTATTTACAAATGGAAATAATAGTTTTGCATGATCATACATGTATAACCTAGATGAAGTTGCTTACTATCTCAGTGAATGAGGGGCAAAGGAAGGAAGGGAGATGTTTTAGATCTCATATCAATCTAGCCAGCCATAGTTTGGATTCTGTGTTGGTAGGGGAGTGCACTCACTAATATAATAAAACCAAGGATCTTCAAAGAGTGTGAAAGTTAACTGAGGTTTTTCCACAGAGCCTCATCACAGTTTAAATGCAACCTTGGGTTTTTTCAGTTCTGAGTGTGCTTGCATTTGCCCCATTGGGTTGGGTACTGTAGACTTTGGAGTGGATTGGGTGAAGGACTGTGTGTCACATAGCATCTCTGCCAGAGGAAGGCCAGCCTAATTATCTTTGGGACTCATTACCAGGTGGACTGAAGGGTATGTGTTTTTTGTCTCTAGCTATTCTTGAAAATTGGTAGTGGGCTTGTGATCTACCCGGGTAGTATAGTGAAGGAGATAGGAAAACAGTCATCCCATTAGAGGAACTTATAATCTAGTTGGGGAAACCAAACATGTCTAAGAACATGCAAATAAATTGAATAGTCTTAACCAGCTAGTTGTGTGCCTATGCTAGGGAACTGGTCCAGTTATTTTGACTTAAAATATTGGAAAAATGTTGCCCCCTTTTTTTTCTTCTGCTATTTTTGTGTGTATGGTGGGGTAGTGGTGGAGGGGTAAAACTACATTCTATCAGTTCTGTGATTTTATACTTTTGGCTCAGTGAATTAGGAAGAGTAGTAGGTAAAAGCTGTAATGGGAAAGGAGGAATAATTCTGGTTGGAGCCAGTGCTTATTTTTGTGGTAGCAAAAGAGGTTTACAATCTCATGGTTAAATATATAAATCCCTCTCCTCAGTCTTCTAGTGTAATCTACTTTAAGCAAATAGGAATTATATGAACACTTGACTTGCAAAACCCATGAATAAAGGGGATACTGGTGATTTCATTATGGAAAGTTCTATCTAAAGGAAAAATTATCTTGAATAGTGAGTTACTCATGTAAAAATTTGATAGTTTCCCCAACACATTTTTGTGAACTTTGTAAAGCAAGGATCAGTACACTTTACAATTTGCTCTTTTGCACATCCAGTACTTTTCTATAATTCCACATTTATCAGGGTATTAGAATAGCAAGGAGTGCATTGTGCTCATTTTGTTTCTCACTGTTAGAATGTAAGCTGCAGGTGGGTAAAGACTTTCACTTTAGAATTCCCAGTGCTTGTTGGATTGAATTGATGTCTTTACTCATATCATTGTTCTCTAATGCTTTAATACTGCCAGCTAACTAGTTACTCACCCCTGACCTTTTTCCTTTCCTGTAGGTTCTCTGTTGGAATACACGCCGCACATTTATGGCGATTCTGAGTGTGCGGGCAGACTTCTGCCAGGCTCAGCACAGTGCTTTCGCTGACAAGTGAGCTTGAGGCTTCTATGTGCCATAATTAACATTGCCTTGAAGACTCTGGACACCAAGATTGGCCTCAGAAATATTTGGCATATATCTATATTTTTTTCATATTGGAAACATAGTCCCCTTAACGACTCCAGCAAAATTAAGTATCAAGAAAACACAAGTACAGAGTGGATCCATACTTTCACCTCACCTCACCAGTGCCTAAATGTAGGAAAGGCTGCTTTTTAAGTTGCAGGCAGTTGGATTTTTGGAGGTTGAAGGTAACCATCTATAGTAATTGAGGCCCAAGTTGAATCTGAATTCCAGTGGATTCTGAATAGATCTGCTTATCCTGAAGAAACTCCTTAAGGAAGGAACAAGCTGAATAGAGAAGACACTGATCAATAATAGGCATTTTTGTGGTCTTTTTAATGTTTTCTGCTGTGAACCGTTTCAAGGGTTATTGATTTTTTTTCTCCTCATTTTCCCATCTCTCTTTCAAACACACATCCACACTCACGCATTCTGACTACCCCTTGTCTCTTCTCTCACACACACATATACTTTTTTGTCTGCCATAATGAACCGTCCAGCCCCTGTGGAGATCTCTTATGAGAACATGCGTTTTTTGATTACCCACAATCCTACTAATGCAACTCTCAACAAGTTCACGGAGGTAAGAGATTGGCATAATTCACTTTGGTGATTTATTTTACAGGTTAAAAAACCTATCGTAGTGAATACCATTACAAACAGGTTTTGTACCACAAAGCTTTTTCCATCCATGAGGGATAGACTATAGCACAAGTCTTATTTGATCTGTTTACAACCTAATCATGGCTTTTAGGGCCCCTGGAGAGATTCCAGTATAATCCAGAATGGCCTTCTCTGGATCTGATTCTCATAACAGTTACTTGTACTTTTTTATGGTTACAAGTAGCAATTGCCCTTTCACTCCCAGGTGCCCTAGCCTGAAGCTCCCTCAAAATCTTGAACCATTCACCTGAAGCACCACCACTCAAAGATGACCCAAGAGCTCAGGGGTAGTGTTGGGATAGAGATACAAGAAAAGGTATTAATATTTGCAGAACATCTACCTGTTTGTACTGAAATTGGTATTATTTTCATTGGATAATTTGTTCCTAAGTTTCTGTTCTCATTAATGTCCAGGTTCTGAATACTAGGATTATGATTTTTCTCAGTATAGGATTTTATCTTGAGAATGATTGAATTGTTGCTGTATGATTTTTAAGTCCTACAGAATTCACTATAATGAGATTTTACCTGCATTTTGATTTTGTTTTTTAAATTGTTAAATCTTTAGATCTCTTGGGTCTGTACTCTAAAAATAGTCTATTAACAATTATAATGCTATTATTTATGTAAATGATTTAAGTTCTTTATAGGCTATCAGTATTATCATTTATTTATAATTGTAATTCTCTAAGCTAATTGATTTGGTGTGCATGGTATGCAGATTGATCAGAGGGCCTCCTGTGGTGGAGTCATGGCATTTCAGTGGCCTAAGACTTTTTAGGTATGGCTGGTACTTCATATTGTCTCCAGTCTGTGAATTCTAGGCCATTTACTTCAGAGATAGCAGAGAAACCTAATATTTTGAAGTTCCCTCATCTCTTGCAGCTGTGATAGGGGCAGAGTTGTTAGGTGAAAATTTATAGTAAGGAAAGTATAGAGGAGCAAAGAGCCAGAGTGTGATTGCACTTATCTTCTACTACATCTTATAGCTTTTTTTAAAGCTTTAGAAGAGTTTCAGAAGTGCTGTTATAAGGAAGAACTCTGGATTAGGAATCAGGTAACCTGATTTATAATTTCACCTCTACCTTACAAGATCAATAACTTTTTAAGATAGGATTGTCCTTTTTCATCTTCGTATCCTTAGTACACATGGTGGGCGCTTAAGAAATAAATGGTTGTTGCATTGAACTTAACTGATTTGAATGATCTTAGGCAATTAACTTCCTTCTAGGACTCAGTTCTTTCATTTTATAAAATGAGCAGCCTTGGAGCACCTAGGTGGCACAGTGGATAGAGTACCAGGTCTGGAGACAGGAGGTTTTGGTTTCAAATCTGGCCTCAGATACTTCCTAGCTGTGTGATCCTGGACAAGTTAATTAACTCCAGTTACCTAGCCCTTACCACTCTTTAGCCTTGGAAATGAGATTTTATATTGGTTCTAAGATGGAAGGTAAGGGTTTAAAATAAATAATAAAGTAGAAAGAGTTTAAATAAAAAAAAATAAGCAGGTTTGATTAGATAATTTTTAGCATTCCTTCTAGTTCTCTTAATTTTTGTAGTTCTAATCCTAGACTCAGATAGCAAATATACTTGTATTTGTTTTTCTTTAAAGGAACTAAAGAAGTATGGTGTGACAACTTTGGTCCGCGTTTGTGATGCCACGTATGATAAAGCTCCAGTTGAAAAAGAAGGAATCCAAGTTCTAGTGAGTGTGTAGTATTTATAATTTTTCTATTATCAAGTAAATATAATACCTATATAATAAGTAATATACAGGCCAAGTTTGTATCCAGCAAGGCCAAATTAGATTGCTAAAAAAAATTGCTGATTCAGTAAAGTGCCAAAAAACAATTTTTAGCAGTTTCCGTTGACTCCTGGTTTAGTAAATTGCTAGTTTTAATTCATTTGTACTTTAAAAAGTCTAGAATTGCAGAATATTTTTACCACATATATGTTATCTAAATATCCCTATTTATATCAAGAAAATGGAAATTTGCATTTTTATTTGAATATTAATAATATCATATTTCATTTATATTTCTAGGCCATTGGTTGAAATCTGAAAGTAATTTCCATTAAATATTCATAAATTACATATGGTAATCTTTTTTATAAGCATAGAAGTATTCTTTTTTTATTTTTTGATAAATTGTGAGGAATGGGGGAGGATAAGGATTAGAAGACAGCTTTACCTTATGAGAGTGGTCAGCATAGATTATGACACTGTTTTGGGTCTCTGAGCAGTTGTATCATGGTTAGATTTCTTAGGTAACTAAACCTGACACTAAAGCATTGTCTATCACAAAACTAAAAATCAACTTTACTTTCACTTAACCTAAATACTAGTAAAAGCAGTAATTTCATCTTTTCTTTATAGATTACTTAAAAGTATTTGTCAGGTATACATGTAGAAAGTGGCAAGGTAATGAGGAGGGAATTTTAACAATATGTTGTCATCCCTTAAGAAAATTTGTCACAGGGGCTTTTTAATCTTTGGTAGGATTTAAATTTAACAATGATAAAGTTAATCCCCTTATAAACTTTCATGTGTCTGATAATGTTAAATTTTGTTCAGTATTCCAGTGATTTCATCATCACTGTAGGTACTAAATATCTATGATCTCTTTATTCTGTAGTATATGGTCTTTTTAATATTTATTTAAACATTTTGAACCTTATTGACAAAAAAGGACATTTCCATATATATATATATCAGAATGCAAAAAAAGGATTATATGTGAAAGTGAAAATCTACTTCATACCACCTATTTTTAAAAAAGTGTTTTATAAATTCCATATTACTTTCAAGTCTATCCAGTTTGTGCTTCTTGTTCTCATCTTTGCATTTTTAAAAATATTTTTGCATGCCCCCCCCCCCCCCCCCCCCCCGCTTTCTTTTTTTCTTTTGGCTCTACTATTGTTCTCTTTCCTGCTCAAACATTTCCTCATCCCCTAGTTAAAAACCCAGAGGAAAATAATTATTCTTGTAATGAGTAAACATAGGCAAATAAAACAAATCTATACAGTGGCCACGTCCAGAATGCAAGTCCATTTTTGCACATTGTGTCTGTCACCCTTTTGTCAGGAAACTTGGGAAACATTGTTGGTCGTTGTATTGATCAAGGTTTTTAACTCTTTCAAAAATTATTTATCTTTATATTGGTATTTTTCTTTATGGAATTGTTCTTTTGGTTTTGTATACTTCACTGTGTCAGGTCACATTACTCAGGATTTTCTGAAATAGTCTCTGTGGGACATTTCTTGTGTTTCAGTAATATTCTATTACATTCACATAGCAGTTTATTTAGCTATTCTCCAGTTGTGGAGTATCCCCTCCCCTTTTCCTTTTCTCCTTTTAATTACTCCTTCAGGATCAGGAAGTTTGTTTTGCTTGGCACTATTCTCTCTTTGATATTATCCTTGCATAGCTTTCTACACTAATTACCCTTCTTTGAATTTTGATGTATTTCAACGTGTGTGTGTGTGTGTGTGTGTGTGTGTATGTGTGTGTGTACACATGTGTGTACAGCACTTTGTCTAGTTCAAACAAGAATGGGATTCAACTCATGTCCTCACCCCTTCCTCTCAAGAATATTTTTACACTCTTCTTAAACACCCTAATTATAAGAATTGGCAGATTCCACCAAATTACAAAGAAATAGTAAATTTTACTTCTCCTTTTCTACATTAGTTCTACATTACCATTCTTTCTCTTTAAAATCCTCAGAACAGAATCACTCTGCTTCTAGGATCCTTATCTCCCTTCTTTTTCTCCCTACTTTGAAAGCATTAAGGTTTTAAAGGGATGCTTATTTTTTCCCCTCTCTATTGCCTCTTTACTCTGGCTGTTCCCTTGAGCTTTCAGGGTATCCACCCTGGGGCTTAATGACCTCTGTTCACTCTTGTTGCCTCTAGATACAGCCTTTCAGGCTCCAACTGTCTTCATTGGTTGTTCTGGAAAGCTAAGCTTGGCGGTCTGCCCTGGTACTGTTGGCAGGCCCCTTTATCCTCGTGTCCATGGGCTTCTGGTTGATTTTTTGTGCAGTTCTTAGGGGAAAAAGTCACTGTAGTTTCTTACTGGATTTCTTTTCTTTAAAAAAAAAATTAAATGTATGTATTTGTTATATTAAAATTCCCAGGTAACACCTTCCCTCTCTCCTTTACCATAGTAGAAAAGGTGTCATCTGATAAAAATATATATGTGTATATATAAAACTATGTCTTGTTTATTTCTGTTTTCAGTCTTTCTCTAGAGATAGACATATACAAGTTATTTTTCAAACAGTATTTCTGTTGCTGTATATAATACACTTTTGGTTCTGCTTGTTTCACTCTTTGTAATTTCTGGTAGTTCTTTTTATGTTTTTTGAAAATTAAATTACTTGTAGATAGGTAGTACACAGGATAAGAATGCCATACCTGGAGTTGGGAGTATCTGAGTTCAAATGTGGCCCCAGACACGTTCTAGCTATGTAACCCTAAGGAAATCACTTAATCCCAATTGCCTAGCCTTTGTTGCCCTTCTATCTTAGAATTGATAAGGCAGCAGGGTAGTTCAGTGGTTTGAGAGCCAGGCCTAGAGACAGGAGGTCCTGGGTTCAGATCTGCCCTCAGATACTTCCTAGCTGCGTGATACTGGGCAAGTCACTTGACCCCCCATTGCCTAGCCCTTCCTGTTCTTCTGCCTTGGAACCAATACATAGTATTGATTCTAAGGCAAGAGTTAAAAAAAAAAAAACACCTGACACTAACTAAAGGTTTTAAATAAATAAATAAATAAAATTAACCTGCTCTTCATTTCTTGCCACACAGTAGTATTTCATCATGTTATTGGATTTCTTGATCCTTTTCAGTCTGGTACAAATTTTGGGGTTTTGCCATCTTAGTTATGTGGTATTTAGGTAGTCTGCCTCTGTTCAGAGAACAGTATGATTGTTCTGAGTCTTCATTACTGAATGAACTGATGGTTAGCCTGCTGGTGATGAGGCACCCCCTCTGTTCCTCTAAGCCAGGCTGGTTCTCTCATGGGACTCACAGAGTCTTACTGGGCCTACTCCTTTTTTTTAAAAACCCATACCTTCTGTCTTGGAATCAATACTGTGTGGCAGAAGAGTGATAAAGGCTAGACAGTGGAGGTTAAGGGACTTGCCCAGGGTCACACAGCTGGGAAGTGTATGAGGCCAGATTTGAATATAGGACCTCCTGTCCTTTAGACCTGGTTCTCAGTCCACTGAGCTACCCAGCTGTCCTGGGCCTTCTCTTAAAGTCTTTCCAGTTGAGTTGGGGTGGGGGAGGCACTTGTAAAGGCTTTGAGCTCTTTAGTTACCTCTATCCCATGATTATACATCAGAGGAGACTTCAGTGGAGAATCTAGTAAGTTAATGTTAGAGCTTGCTTGCTGGTCCTCCTACTGAATCTCAATCACCCTTTGCTCTCTCCATGTGCTTGAAGCACACTTTTCCACCTTCACCTCCTAGAACTAATAGTTCTCTTCAAAACCCAGCTCAATCTACCTCCTACAAGCAGCATCTGTACTCTCTCCCCCCTTCTACCCCCTTTTTTTAGTGCTTTCTCTTTTCATGTGATTCCTTTGTATAACTATCTGTACTTTGTGTCCACTTCTTTATGTCTTACATATAACAATTACTTAATATGTGTTTGTTGAGTTGAATTAAGTAGATTGCTTATATATTTAGAATTAGTATGTTACCATGCAAGACTTCATTTTGGAGAATAAACACAATTTTGTCATACTTTATTGTAATAACTCACATTTATATATAGGTTTATGATTTTTATGATGCTCTTTGATTACCATAAGACATAATGTGAAGATTGTAAATTAAGAATTATTAATATCCTTATTTTATAGATGAGGAAACTGAGCTCATTGGAGTAAAATGATTTATTCAGCATCTTTCAACTAGTACATTTCAGAGCCTGAATTTCATTTTAGCTCTTTATTGATTCCATGTTCTATATTTGTTTGGCTATACCATGCTCTTAACTTCTGAGAATAAGTTAGAATTAGCAAGATTCTGAAATCATCACTAGGATACATTTTACTTAATCCCAAATATACTTTTTTCCATCATTCAAAAAAAATTATGTAGCTCTAACAGCTTACCAGAACTGTATGATTTTGACTGTTCTACTTCTGTTTTTCTTGATCTTTCTTCAGTGGGCTACCACTACTCCATTTCAGGCTTTTGTAATTGGACCTCCAACCTCTGGGCTCTCATCTTTCACATGACTTCCAGAAGAATTTTCTAAGGCCACTTTTGACAATGCCAGTTAGCCCCCTGCTCAAAATGAGCCTTCAGTAACTCCTAAGTGCTTTTAGGGTAAAATACAAATTTCTTATGCAGGTATTTAAGGCCTTATAAGGTCTGTTTTTGTTTTTTTAAACCTTTCTTACCAACCTTATTTCATGTTATTCTACTTCCTGAACTTACCTTTTAGAACCCAAAATTCTTTCAGACTCCTCTGTGCCTGGAATGAACATCTGTCTTTGACAATCCTTCCTATGTCAAAGCTTACAATAAGTTTCAATTAATCAAGAAGTATATACTGTATTTCCCAAGTGCCTATTATATGCCAGAAACTTTTCCAGGCTCTGGTGATGATACAGAGATAAATACAAGACTCTCCTAGCCCTTGAGTTGCTTTTGCTCTGTAAGGGAAAAATACATGTACATATATCAGCAAATGTAAAAATATTCAAAGTAAATGCAAAGTGACAGTGGGAGGACTTTTTGTAGGCAGGGAGGCTCAGGAAAGTCCTTCTTTAGAAAGGACTTCAACTGAGTTTTAAAGGACACCAGGGATGCTATGAGATAGAGAGACAGTAGTCCAGGGATTAGAAATAACCTAGACAAAGGGATGGAGGTGGGAAATGGAATATTATCATTGAGGAAGAGCAAGTGTGGAATGTAGGTGAAAGGGAGTCATGTATAATAAATCTCTTAAGGTGGGCTGAAGTCAGATTGCAAAGAACTTAAACTTAACCGAGGAATTATTAGTTTGTCTTAGAGGGAAAGGTGAGCTTTTGGAGTCATAATGAGCAAGTTATGTCATGGGCCTGACTGCATTTGGAATGTCACTTTGGTAGCTTTGTGAAAGATGGTGGGACAGGCTTGAGGCAGGGAGGCTGATTCAGGAACTGTTCTATAACACAGGTGAAAGTAAACTAGCAGTTCGTAAGTGCCTCTGCTAAGTGCTGGGAGTACAAAGATAAGCCAAATGAACAAACAAAAGAAATCAGCCTGCTCTAAGGAGCAACAGCATAGACTAATGGGGGGGGGCACCATATGAAAGATTATGTGTCAAGATAAATATAAAATTGGGTTAGTGTAAGGTAAACAACCAACATTAAGGAGGCCTAGGAAAGGCCTTTTGTAAAAGATGGGACTTAAACTGAGGCTTGAAGAAAGCCAGGAGGATAGGAGGAAGAGATGAAGAGGGAGAAAGTTCTAGGTGTGGGGAAAACCTATGAAAATATTTAGAGTTGGGGATATGACATATTCTGTTATAGAAGCTGTGTCAAAGTAGGCAGAGATTGCAGAATATGATGAGAGGATTAAGTGCAAGAAAACTGGAAAAGTAGAAGAGGGTCAAGTTATGAAGAGTTGCAAAAGCCAAATAAAAATTTTTATATTTAATATTGGAGGTGATAGGGAGCTATATTTGTGGAATAAGGAGGGTAATAGAGTCAGATTGCACTTCTGGAAGATGTGACAACTGAGTAGAGGATGAACTAAAGTCAGGAGAGAATTGAGGTAGGGAGCCCAACTAGTTGGCTATTTTAACAGTCCAGGTATGAGGTTCTAGGACTTATACCAAGGTGATGGCAGTGCCAGAAGGTTTATGGAATAGGTGTGAAAAAGACAGAAACAAGACTTTTTTAAACATGTTGAATTTAAGATGTCTATAGGACATCCATTTTAAGACATCTAATAGGCAGTAGGCAATTTGAGAGTAGAGATCAGAAGAGAGGTTAGGACTGGACAAGTACATCTGAGAGTCATTTGCACAGAAATGCTAGTTGAAACTAATGATGAGAGTAAACTAGAATGCTGACAAAGGAAAGAACAATTTATTAAACACCTGTGTATCAGGCACTGTGCTAAGTACTTTCCAACTATTATCTCATTTGAGTCTTATAACAAGTGCTATTATTATCCCCATTTTACAGTTGAGAAAAATAAGGCTGATAGAAGTTAAGTGGTTTTCTCAGGGTCAGTATCCAAGGATGGATTTGTCTTCTTGACTCTAGGCCCAGCTGTCTAATCTTTTGCACCTTCTTGATACTTCTCCTAGAAGAGATAGATGTGAATAATGTGGAAAATTGACAAGATTCATTAAGATTGAATTTAGAGGGTAAAAGAGTACAGAGTTAAATTAGATTGTAAGCCACAGGGGCTAGAAGGATGATTGTGTTCTTGGCAGAAATAGGGAAGTTTGACAGGATAGGGTGGGTTTGGGGGAAAGATAATTTCTGTTTTGGATGTATGGAATGTATGTATAATGTATATTTTTTTAATTAAAAAATTTTTATCAAAGTTTTTTCCCAATTCTTTCCATTACATGAAGAAACTTTTTGACAATTGTTTTTGATATTTTAAAATTCATATTTTATCCCTCCCTTTCCTTCCCCCACAGATAGTGAATAGTCTGATATAGGTTATACCTATACTTTCATGTAATTCATAATTCCAGAATGTTCATGTCGTGATAGAAAGAAGACACATTTCACACATATAATAGAAATCTCATGAAGGAAATATTGTGGAAGATGGCATACTTTGGTTTGCACTCAAATTCCAATAGTTTCTTCTTTGTAAATAGCATTTTCATGATGAATCTCTTGTCCTTCATAATTGATCATTACATAATATTTCTTATACATTTGTTCTCTTGGTTCTGCTCACTTCACTTTGCTTCAGTTCATATAAATCCAGGTTTTTCTGCACTCATCCTGTTCATTGTTACTTATGGCACAATAGTATTACATTACAACCATGTACCACAATTTGTTCAGCTATTCCCCAAGTGATGGACAACCCCTCAGTTTCCATTTCTTTGCTGCTACAAAAAGAGCTGCTAAAAATATTTTGGTACAGGTAGGTCCTTTTTCTTATCTCTGATCTCTTTGGGATATAGACACAGTAGTGATATTGCTGGGTCAAAGGGTATGCATAGTTTTGTGGCCTTTTGAGCTTGGTTTCACATTGCTCTTCAGAATGGTTGTATCAGTTCACAGTTCTACCAACAGTGTATTAGTGTCCCAATTTTCTCACATTCCCTCCAACATTTCTCATTTTCCTTTTTGGATATGTTAGCCAGTCTGGTGGGTGTGGTGTCTCAGAGTTGTTTTAATTTGCATTTCCCTAGTCAGTAGTGATTTAGAGCATTTTTTCATGACTGGATAGTTTTAATTTCTTCCTCTGAGAACTGCCTGTTTATATCATACTTTGAACATTTTTCAATTGGGGAATGCTTTGTATTTTTATAAATTTGATTTAGTTATATATATGAGAAATGAGGCTTTTGTTAAAGTCACTTGCTATGAAATTTCCCCTCCAAATTTATTGTTTCTCTTCTAATCTTGATTGTAGTGGTTTTATTTGTACAAAAACTTTTAAAAGTTATGTAATCAGAATTATCCATTTAATTTTTTTGTGATGTTTTCTTTATAACTTGTTTGGTCATAAGTTCTTTTATTATCCACAACTATGACAGGCAAACTTTTCTATGTTCCCCTAATTTGTTTATAGTGTCACTCTTTATTTCTAGATCAGGTATCCTTTTTGACTTTATCCTAGTAAGTGGTGTGAGCTGTTGGTCTATGCCTAATCTCTGCTATGTTGCTTTCCAGTTTTCCCAATAGTTTTTGACAAATAATGAGTTTTTTCTCCCAAAGCTTAGATCTTTGGATTTATCAAACACTAAGCTGCTATGGACATTAATGGGTATGTGTTGAACCCCAAATCAATTCCATTGATCCACCATTCTTATTTCTTAGACAGTAACAGTGTTTTGATGATTACTGCTTTATAGTATAGTTGGATATCTATATATCCAATTATATATCTATATAGTTGGTATAGCCAGGCCTCCTTCCTCCATATTTTTTTCCATTAATTTCTTTAATATTCTTGGCTTTTTGTTCTAACAGTTGAATTTTGTTATATTTTCTAGTTCTGTGAAATATTTTTTGGGTAATTTGGTATGGCACAGAATAGGTAAATTGATTTAGGTAGGATTGTCATTTTCACTGTATTGGCTTGGCCTATCCATGAGCAATTAATGTTTTTCCAGTTTTGTAATTGTGTATATATGGTTGCTGGTTTGTTTTAGTAGGTATATTCCTAAGTATTTTATATTGTCTAGAGTTATTTTTAATGGAGATTCCTTTTCTGTTTCTTGTTTTGTTGGTGGTAAATAAAAATGCTAATGATTTATATGGGTTTACTGTGACTTTGCTGAGGTTATTAATTATTTCTAGCTATACTATCATATCATCTACAAAGAGTGATAACTTTGTATCTTCATTACCTATTCTAATTCATTCAATTTCTTTTTCTGTTCTTATTGCTATGGTGAGCATTTCTTATTGCTATAGTGAGCATTTCTTCTAGCACAATATTAAATAAGAGTAGTGGTAATGGGCATCCTTACTTTATACCTGATCTTATTGGGAATGGTTTTAGTTTGCCCCCATTATAGATTACAGATACGTTGCTGATGGTTTTAGATAGAAACCATTTATTACTTTGAGGGAGATTTGATTTATTCTCATGTTTTCTAATGTTTTTATAAGGAATGGGTGTTGTATTTTGTCAGATGGCTTTTTCTGCATCCCCTGAAATAATCATGTGGTTTCTGTTGATTTTGTTTATTGATATTGTCAGTTATGCTGATGGGTTTTTCTAATATTGAATCATCCCTGTATTACTGATATAAAACCCACCTCATCATGGTGTGTGATTCTTGTGATATGGCGTAATCTTCTTGCTATTATTAAAATTTTTTTGCATCAATGTTTATTAGAGCACTTGGTCTATAGTTTTCTTTCTCAGTTTTAGCTCTTCCATTTTAGGTATCAATACCATATTTGTGTCAGAAAAAATTTGAAAGGATTCCCCCCTCCCTTACCTTCCATCTTGGAATCAATACTGTTATAGGTTCCAAGGCAGAAGAGTGGTAAGGGCTAGACAATGGGGGTTGTGACTTGCCTAGGGTCATACAGCTGGGAAGTGTCTGAGGTCAAATTTGAATCTAGGACTTCCCGTCTCTAGTCTTGGCTCTCAATCTACTGAGCTACCCAGCTGCCCCCTTCCCCTATTTTTCTAAATAATTTATGTAGTATTGGAATTAGTTGTTATTTGAATGTTTGGTAGAATTCCCTAGTAAATCCATATCTGACCCTGAGGCCTTTTTCTTAGGGAATTCTTTTATATCTTGTTCAGTTTATTTTTATGTGATGGGGTTCAGTATTCTACAGTGATACCTTGACACACAAGTTTAATTTGTTTGCTCTTAACTCATTTTGCTTGTGTGTCAAATCGAATTTCCCATTTAAATGAATGGAAATGCAATTAATCTGTTTTGGTCCCAAAAAAACACACTAAGTTTTTGTTATATACACTTCTAAATATGAAAATGTACTTTATAAATAACTAATAAATATATTTATAGATAATAAAAATGTAAAGAAATAAACTTGCTTATGAAATGTTATTTACCTTCAAGGTGTCAGGCAAAGATGCTAGTGGAGAAGGTTTTCATTTCATGCGCTATCACTTAACATAACTTACTCTCTGACACACATAATGTTACATTTAAATGCAAAATTGACCTCAGACATTACTTAAGATATGTAACTTTATTGCTAAACTTAATTGATCATCATTTTCTTCATTGAATTTTGGCTGTTTTGCCACACTTTCCTCTATTTCACTTAGAGGCTGTTTCAACAAAAACCTTTCCATGAAAGTTTGTTTCTTCCTCCCTTTCAGAACATTTTGAAAATGTGTTAAACAAGTGTTATCACACAGCTCCAACAGGGAACCTGTTGCAACTTTTCCTGGGTATGTCTTTTCAATAAACTGTTTAATTTTTTTCCATATCCTCAACATTTCCTTAATCCTGCTTGTACTGATCACTTCATCCATCTTGGGTTCTTCCCACAGGCGGAAGCTCGTGATTCAAATATCTGCTTGTGACTTAAAGCAAAACATCCTGATTGTAACTGCTCGTATTTCAAATTGCTCATGACCTTGAGGTGCTTGTGTATTGATACCACTGTATTTCCTTTTTTGTTAATCTGGTAGTTTATATTTTAGTAAGTATCCATCTGTTTCACCTAGATTGTCAGATTAATTGGCATATATACATAGTTGAGCAAAATACCAGTAATTGCTTTAATTTTTTCATTGGTAGTGCTTTTACCTTTTTTCATTTTTGATCCTGGTAATTTGGTTTTCACTTTTCTTTTTATCAAATTAGCCAATGGCTTATTTTAGTTTTTCATAAAACCATGTTGTCTTATTTATTAGTGTGATGCTTTTCTTATATATGTTTTCAGGTTTTCCAATTTGGTGTTTAATCAGGGATTTAAATTTGATATTCTTCTAGTTTTTTTTTTAGTTGAATACCCAATTTATTGATCTGCTTTTTCTCTATTTTGTTGATCTAAACATTTAGAGATATAAATTTCCCCTTGTAGTGCTTTGGCTATATCCCTTACATTTTGATGTTGTTTTTTCATTGTCATTCTCTTCCAATGAAATTGTTGATTGCTTTTCTGATTTGTTCTTTGACCCAATTGTTCTTTAGGACATGATCATTGAGTTTCCAAATAGTTTTTAATATTTATTTCTGCCATCTTTTGTTTTTTGTAATTTTTATTGCATTATGGTCTGAAAAGTATGCATTTAGTATTTCTACTTTTTTTTATATTTG
Source organism: Monodelphis domestica (assembly GCF_027887165.1). NCBI lineage: Eukaryota > Metazoa > Chordata > Mammalia > Didelphimorphia > Didelphidae > Monodelphis > Monodelphis domestica. The sequence continues at coordinate 368,560,433 of NC_077230.1, read as the reverse complement.
GGTGTAAGGTTTTTAATGCCCTATTATGTAGTTAGTTTTTGTGAAAGTGCCATGTACTGACAAGAAAAAGGTTATTCCTTTCTATTCCCATTTTACTTTTGTCCAGAGGTATATCTTACCCAGTTTTTCTAAAATTCTATTTATTTCCTTAATTTTTTTTTTAATTTTTAGTTGGATTTATCTACTTCCAAGAGAGGAAGGTTGAGGTCCCCCACAGTAATGTTTTACTGTCTATTTCCTCTTGTAACTCATTTAACTCTTCCTTTAGGAATCTGAATGCTATGCCATTTGGTGCATATATGTTTAATAGTGATACTATTTCATTATCTCTGGTGCCTTTTATCATGATGTAATTTCCTTATCTCTTTTGATTAGATCAGTTTTAATTTTTACTTTGTCTTGATCATGATTGCTACCCTGCTTTTTTTACTTTAACTGAGGCATAATAGATTCTGCTCCAGCCTCTTTTTACTCTGTCTCCCTGTTTTAAATGTTTTTTGTAGTCAGTATGATGACTAATTACGTTTCCCTCCATATTTCCCGTATTTCTTCTCTCAGCCTTTCTCTGTTCAGAGATGTTTTGTTTTTGACAACCACACTCCCCAATTCAGTCTTTTTGTCTATCTCTCCCCTTCTCCCCCCCCCCCCCCCCAATTCTCTCTACCCTCTTCCTTCTCAATAACATAAGATAGGTTTTTATAGCTGACAGAATGTGGGTATTATTCTCCCTTTGAGCTAGTAAGGTTATGTAATGATTATGCAAGTAATGGGAGTAAGGTTCAATTGTAACCTCCCTCCCCATCTTCTCCACTATATTTGTCACTTATGTCTCTTAATAAAAGATAGTTTACCCCTTCTATCTCTCTTTTCCCCATGTGTTCCTCTTTCTTATCCCTTTTTTTATGTTAGTCCATCTTATTTAGATTCCTTCTTTCTTTGTATACTCCTTTTCATTACTCTAATAGTGATAAAGTTCTTAAGTATCTTAAGTACTTTAGGTATTTTTGTATACTTTAGGTACCTTACCTTTTTTTCAAGTATCATAGATATCTTAATTATTTCAATTATCACCTTCCCAGGTACAAATTTATTCAATTCAGCCATATCAAAACCCTTAAGTTTTCATTTAGCTTTTTATGCTTCTCCTAAGTAATGAATTTGCTTATGAAATTTTCTTTTCAGCTCAGACTTTTTATACAGGAAAGTCTGAAATTCCTCTATTTCATTAGTTTATGCTGGTTCGTGTAATTCTAGTTTATAGTTCTTGATCCTCTTATGCCTTTTGCAATACCATGTTATGCCTTCTAGTTCTTTAATGTAGAAGCTTTAGGTCCTGGCCTGGGACTTCTGGAATTTGGTTGTAAAAGTCCTGGGATATTTTATTTTGGGGTATTCTTTCAAGAGGTGATCAGTGGATTTCCTCAATTTCTATTTTTCCCTATTTGAGGATATCAGGGCAGGTTTTCCTGGTGATTTTTAAAAATATGATGTCTAGGCTCTCTTTCTGATTATGGCTTTCAGGTATTCTGATGATTCTTAGATTTTTTGCCTCCTATTTCTCTTTTCCAGGTTGGTCATTTTTCCACTGAGGTATTCTAGATTTGTTCTTTTTTCCCCCTCATTTAAAGAAAATTTTGTCTTATTACTTTCTAATGTCTTGTGATTCATTAGCTTCTATTTGTTCAATTCTATTTTTTAGGTAGTTATTTTCTTCCTTGAGTTTTTGTGTTTATTTTTCTATTTAACCAATCTTCTTTTCTAAAATTAATTATTTAAGAATTTTTCCCCATTGTTACATGATTCATGTTTTTTCCCCTCCCTTTCCTAAGCTGACAAGCAATTCCACTGGTTATACATGTATCATTGTTCAAAACCCATTTCCATATTTGCAATAGAGTGATCATGATCATTTAAAGCCAGAATCTCCAATCATATCCCCATTAAACCATGTGATCGATCATATGCTTTTCTTCTATGGTTGTACTCCCACAGTTCTTTCTCTAGATGTGGATAACATTCTCACAAGTCCCTCAGGATTGTCCTGGATCATTGCAATCCTTAAAGAGTTGTTTTCTTCAAGATATTTTTGTGCCTCACTTTTCTTTGGCCTGTTCTAGTTTTTTGGGCAGTTGATTTTTTCAGTTCAATTTTTCTCAGCCACTGATTTTTCTGGCACTTCTCTTATTATTTGTTGTTGTTTTTAAACCTATACCTTCTATCTTAGAATCTATACTGTGTATTAGGTTCCAAGGCAGAAGTACAGTAAAGGCTAGGCAATAGGGGTTAAGTGCCCAGGGTCACAATTATTTGTTTGTTTTTTTTTTTTAACTTCTTTTCAAGTTCTTGTAGGAGTCCTTTGAGGACTGACTTTCATTCTTTCCTTTGAGACTTTGTTTCCTTTTTGGCTTTGTTCTCTTCTGAGTTATATTTTGATCTTCCCTGTTACTAAAGTAACATTTTAAGGTCAGGGTTGTGGGTTTTTGGTTTTTGTTTTGTTTTGTTTTGAGTCTTTTGCTTATTTTTCTAGTTGGTTTTATGTTATCTATCTGTTGAGGTTCTTTGTTCCTGGAATCCAGGTTGTCCTATTGGAGTCCAGGTTGCCCTACTCCAAGCTTGCAAAGTACTCTTCTCAGGTACTTGGGATAGGCCTGGATGCTCTTCTTCCTCAAGGTGTATCTGTTGGCCCTGCTGACTTGATCTGGGGAGGTTTGCACCCTTTGATAGCAATTCCCCTGTTGTTTTGGGGCTGGTGTGATCCCTACTCTGCTGCTTCCTTGCTCCTGCCAAGTGGCCTGAACCAGGTGGGTTCCTTGATCTGCTGCCTCAGGCATTCTTCTCTGTGGAATGGTTTGGACTGGGTATGTTCCCATTCTGCAGCTTTGTTGTCTCTGGTGGAATTACCATGTATAGCTAACTCCAAGTTCTTCTAGATCTTGCAGAGGCTATACTGCCTGGGCTGTTCTCTCTTCTTTTTCTAATGGTATATTCTTCCAGCTTTCCTGTGCTTTGAGGCTATTTATTTTCTAGGGATTGGGGGAGCGGAATGTACTTTACTCTGCCATGCAACTTCTCCTATGTGTCAATATCTAATAATAGGCAGTGGTAATATTGAGCCTGTGGTCCTACTTTTTTATATAGCCTTTCCTGCAGCTGTGAAAGTGATTTTCACATTTTCTTAGAAACCTTTGGATTGCCTCTTTACTCCTTTAACTCTTTGCCTTTTATTACATTAAATCTCTTTACGTGTATTGCCTGAGTAAAATGTGTGACTTTGAGTGTCCCTTAACATCCTGTCCTGGGCAGCCTTCTTTTTTCTTTTAATGTTCTCACACTTGATGATTTCAATACTTCCTTTGGGGTTCATTTATCATTTCTATGGAGATGATTTTCAGATCTATGTGTTTATGTTTCAACATGTCCCTCCTGAGTTCTAGTCCTACATTATGGATTGTCTGAGATATTTTAAACATCTTGGACTCCACTGCCTATAAAATAACTCATATTTCCCCACCCTTCTTCAAAGTTTATTATTTTTGCTGGGATTAAAAAGTTCTCTTAATCCCCATGGTTTAACAACCTCCTTTTCATCTTAGATCACTTTTACTCCACATTCTGAGATGGTCCTGAATTAAGTCATCATTCTGATGGCATTTGTGTTTGATGTTGGAAAGAAATGAGACAATCATAGGTCATTCTGTAGTAACTTAAAGGTTTATTTAGTTATACAGAAGGATATTCAAGAAGCTTATGCTATTATTATTATTTTTAAACGGATATCTTCTATCTTAGAATCATTGGTTCCAAGGCAGAAGAGATGTAAGGGCTAGGCAATGGGGGTTAAGTGACTTGTCCAGGGTCACACAACTGGGAAGTATCTGAAGTCAGATTTGAATTTAGGACCTCCTGTCTCTAGACCTGACTCTCAATTCACTGAGCCATCCAGCTGCCCCTTTTAAAAAATTAAATACAATTTTTTTAAAATTAAAATTTTTATTATTATCAAGAACCCAAGTTGATGGGCTTAGTGGAAGTTCTTTGCCTACATTGCCCAGTGTGACTTTCTGGCCAAAGAGCAGAACATACTTAAAATGCTTCATATTTCTTGTATGTAAGCACCCAGGAGGTAATGTCAGTAGCCTTAAATATCTTTTAAAGGTTTTTACCTTTTAAAGAAAACTTCTTGTAACTTGTATGGAGGCAGAGGAGCTAGGGTATTGCTTCTACCACACCCAGGTAGGGGAAGGGAATAAGCATTTATATAGCATCTACTATTTACCAGGTACTGTACTAAGCACAGTTTATACACATTATCTTATTTGATCCTTACAACAACCCTGCCTCTTGTAGCAGACAAGAGACATAGCCTAGTCTCTAACCTTGTCCCTTATATTTGTCCCCTTTTCCCTACTCACAGTTACCATACTCTAATTCAAACCTTCATCTTCTCTTGCTTAGATCATTGAAATAGTCTCCTAATTGGTCTCCCTGCCTTTTAAGCTTCTCCCTCTTCCATCCATCTTCCACATAGCCACCAGAGTGATTGTCCTAAATTGCAAATCCAACCATGTCACTCTTGCTTTTAATGAACGCCAGTAGCTCCATATTAACTCTAGGATGAAATAGAAACCACTCTGACATTTAAAGTTCTTCACAGCTTGGTCCCGGCCTCTCTTTCCAGTCTTACTTGATTACTCCTCTTCATGTACTTCTTCAGGCCACCTTGTACTGGCCTTTTTGGTTTTTCTCCACGCTACTCTCCCCTCCCCTCCCCATCTCTCCCCTCACCTCCCTCCAATCATAATATCTAGATAGGTAAAAATTTATACTCCTGTGGCACCCCCTCTGACCAACATATATGTATTCTGAGGGTTGGAAAACTACTGCCTTGAGGGCCCAGCAGCAAGCACAGAATGACTTTTACATTTTTAAATGCAATAAAATTTTATTCAAAATGTAATTTATTTAAAAATATAAAAACTATTCTTACCTGGGTAGGCCCCTGAATTGAATGTCAATCTCCAATTTGATATGTGACCAAATTAGTTGCACTGCTTTAGACTAATTTTGACTCTAAAACTAAGATCTGCAAATTTATTCTCTGTTGTATCATCTATATCTGTCAGATAGGAAATTAGCTCATTTTTAATAGGAATTAGGGTGAGAAGATGGAGCTCTTTTGAATTAATAGTTCCACTAAACTTTTTTTAAAAGATAATTTTAAAAACTTAAAAAATTTTTCCATAGTTACATGATTAATTGTCTCTCCCTCTCCTCTTCCCTCCCCCAACCTGGAGCTAACAAGCAATTTCTAGTAAACATTTTCTTTTCTTTTTTTAAAAACCCTTACCTTTCATCTTGGAATCAATTCTGTGTATTGGTTCCAAGGCAGTAGAGTGGTAAAGACTAGGCAATGAGGGTTAAGTGACTTGCCCAGGGTCACACTGCTGAGAAGTGTCTGAGGCCAGGTTTGAACCTAGGACGTCCTGTCTCTAGGCCTGGCTCTCAATCCACTGAGCCACTCAGCTGCCTCCTTCCATCATTTTTTGTTCCTTAGTTTGAGAAGAATGACCAGGACATGGTCTTACCCTTAAAGCAGGGATCCCTTGCAGACCTGAAATAGACTACCTGACTATTAAATATGTTGAACTATGGGTTGGAGAATTAAAAGCAGGAGTTTCTTTAGGAGGGGAGGGTGCCAGGTTGGGAGTTCTCTTTGCCATCCTCCAAGAGGGTCACACAGCTAGGTAGTGTCTGAGGCCAGATTTGAACCCAGGATCTCTCTGGGCTTGGCTCCCAATCCACTGAGCAACCTAGCTGTCCCCTTCTAGCAAATATTTTTAAAAAATGAAAGTTGAAGACCAATTAGGACATTATTTCAATAATATAAGGAATAGAAGATGAAGGTTTGAATTAGAGTATGGTAACTGTGAGTAGGGAAAAGGGGACAACTATAAGGGACAGGGTTAGAGACTATTTTGAAGAGGACATCAATTTACTCTTAGGTTGATGCTGGCCAGACCTTTGAATGTATTCTTTATTAGGGTGAGGGAAAACCACTCATCTGTGTTGGTAACCTTAAATGCTTAACTTAAGCTGAAAACCCAAGGACATTTTGAGTTAAGTTTAGAATTTCTCTCCTTTTGGAACCTAGTTGTTTCAAGCTGATTTGGAAAGTAGTTCGTGGTTTTATTGATTAGTAAAATGCTAAGCATCTTCAAGGAATACTGTCTTAGAGGCAGTTATGTAAAATCGGGTAAGATTATAATCCATTAAAGCATTCTTGAAATTTATGTTAAACTGGGAGTAGATGGTGATAATTTCAGATTTGATCATTTAAGGTTTAGATGTTAAATTGTTATTTTAATGGTGAGAAAATGCTTTGTTTTTGATGGAAACTGCTTCAGAAGAGTCCATATTTCATGTTACTATTTAAATATATTTTGGGGACTAGTGCAGAAAGTAAACAAAGATGTGGGGGGCATGGCCACATGGCTGCACACAATTAAAATTCTAAAGAGTAGATTATGTTATAATTATACAGGCAATCTTCAGAGATCCTTAATTATTGGGAGAAGCTGGTAGCTTGAATGGTAATATGCCATCCTGGTTAGTAATGGACTTACAAAGGGGGTGATGAGATTGAGTATAGTTTGGGTGATGACACTTTTTGGTTTGCCTCTGCCTTATTGTGTTAAGTGTCTTTGGAAGGTCCTTAGGAATATTTTCTTTTTGAATTCCAGGTGTCCAGCATCTCAGTGTCCATTTTCTTCTTTAAAGAATAGTAATAATAACTGACATGTCAATTTGATCAATCATCCAACAAGTGCTCATTAAGTACCTACTTAAATTCTAGGTAATGTGATAGGTGATGGTGATACAAAGACAAAAATGAAAGCATTCTAGCCTTCAAGGAGTTTAAAGTTGGGGCAGCTAAGTGGTTCAGTGGATAGAGTGCCAGCCAGGTCTGGAGTCAGAAGTCCTAGATTCAGATTTGGCTTCAGATACTTCCTAGCTGTGTGACCCTGGGCAAGTTACTTGACTCCCATTGCCTAGTCCTTACCACTCTTCTTCCTTGGAACCAATACTTAGTATTGATTCAGAAAATATGGGTTAAAATTTTTTTACAGTCTATAAACAGTAATTTCTTAGGTTTGAGGTGCTGGCAGGCAGGAAAGGCCCTCATAGAAAGTAGAACTTGAGCTAATCTTTAATGAAATGCAGAATTTTGAGAGGTAGAGGAAGAGGACATTCTTGGAGTGGGAGACAACTTGGGTGTGTGATTGTTAGATAGGAGAGTTAGCAAGTGGGCCATTTTGTTTAGAGTATTGAGTTTATAAAGAGGAATAATTCGTAATAAGCCAGGAAAGATAGAATGGAACCAATTTGTGAAGGACTTTAAAATGCCAAACAGAAGAGGCATTGGAGTTTTTTGAACTGAGGAGTGACATTAGTCTGATTTATGCTCTTGGAATATTAATTTGGCAGCTGTGTGGGAAATGGAGAATGAAAACTTGAGTTTGGGATACCAATGAGATTATTGGAGTGGTAGTAGTAGTAGTAGTAGTAGTAGTAGTAGTAGTAGTAGTAGTAGTAATAGTAATAATAGTAGTAGTAGTAATAGTAATAATAGTAGTAGTAGTAGTAATAGTAATAATAGCATGTAAGATAATTACTTGCATTTTACTAAAGTGTTCACTGAGGCTGAGAGAGCTTGAAGTGACTTGACTTAGGCCACAGCTAGGCAGTTTCTGAGGCAGGTTTTGAATTCAGGTCTTCCTGACTTAGAGTAGCTAGGTGGTTCAGTATATAGAGTGCCAGGCCCACGCGGAGTCAGGAAGACTCCTTCCTGAGTTCAAATCTGGATTCAAACACTATGTGACCCTGGATCAAGTCACTTCACCCTATTTGCCCCAGTTTCCTCATCTGTAAAATGAGCTGGAGAAGGAAATGGTGAACTACTCTAGTATCTCTGCCAAGAAAAGCCCCAAAGGAGTAGAGTTAGTTGGACACTACTGAAAAAAATAATTGAACAACTATATGCCACTCACTATGTTTGATGTTAGAGATACCAGGACAAAAGTGAAGTAGTCCTTCCCCTCAGGGAGTGTATGTTCTTTAAAAACATCTTTTTTAAAAAATATCTTCTGTTTTTATCTAATCACCTACACTTCCCATGAGGTCCTCCCCTCCCAATCCAGGAAGGTTTTTATGAGGGTCCAGTGTGAGTAGAGACCTGGAAGCAGATGAGAGAAAAGTAGTGGAGGTAAAAACAAAGTTTAATTAAATATCTATTGTTGATTATATATGTGAGGCGAATGAGAATAAAGAATTTTCCTCTGTCTGTTTGACTTAATTTTCTTCTATAAAATGGGATAATTCATACCTGTATTTCTAAGCCTTAGGATGGTATTTTGGGGATCAAATGAAATGTCTATAAATTAGTCTATATCCTTTCAAGGGCTTCACACATACCAACCAACTGTTGTTATTACAGATGGAGGAGAGTCTGCTTGGTGTGGCAATTCTTTATCTTTTTTCCTCTTAAAGTTGCCATGCTTCACTTTCTCAGGACTTCTCTTTCTACTAGATACAGAGGAGACTTTGACTCTCATTTATCCTGTATATGTTTGCAGGAGCTAAAAACCAGGAGGGAATCAAAGCAAGATCCAAAAGGAAATGGATCCTTTGAGGATTGTACTCTTTGCATAGGATCCTACCATGTGGCAACCCTTTGGTTATGAAGCATACATAGTTCAGGCAGGGCTTGTCAGATATTGGACACTTTTCCTCTTCTGAGTTAAGACAAAGATGATAGTATGTTTCAGTTATAGTCACTAAACCCACTGGAAATATCAGTATCGTATGAAGGAGACCTGTTTTCAAGCAGAAAGCTGCCATAACTTTAGAGCAGCTGACTGAGGAAAATTTTTTGAGATGTTTACAGACATGTAGTTCCATTTGCACAATAGACTTCTACATGTGTGCCATTTTAAAATTACTGGCATATTTTCTCCTTTTAAACTTTTTCTGGATTTAATTGTAATGCTAATGTCTAATTAAATTACTTCTGAACTCTTATTATGGTTGGTAAAATACTATGCTTAGATTTTTTTTTGTAAAGACTATATTATAACCTTGGTGAAGTAACTTGTACCAGATAAAATTAGATGAATAGAGATTGATTACTATGCTACATTGAGGTTAATTTATTTGGGTAGATTTAGATGCCTATTGTGATTTAGATGAGAACATTTTCCAGCAGTGATCAGGAATAGGTATGAAAAAAAGAATTTCTAACATCACTTGCTAGCCTTTTCCTCTTCATAGTGTGTGAACATTAAGTCTTATGAGAGAAACAATTTAATGTATGGGACTTTTTTTTTTTATTACTTTCGAGGACTGGCCATTTGATGATGGAGCTCCACCTCCTAATCAGATAGTAGATGACTGGCTAAACCTATTAAAAAGCAAATTTCGAGAAGAGCCTGGTTGCTGTGTTGCTGTGCATTGTGTTGCCGGGCTGGGAAGGTAAGTACTTAGCCTTTTGTTGAAGAATTCATCAGCATGTCTAAATAAGTTGACTAAAGGTTTCAGTTTTTCAAAAATTGGCATTTATTACACTAAATAATAGCTAGGTGGCAGAGTGGATAGAGTGCTGGACCTAAAAGACCTGAGTTCAAATTTGACCGCAGACACTTGTGACCCTGGGCAAGTCACTTAACTCTGTTTGTTTCAGTTTCCTCATCTGCCGAATAAACTGGAAAAGGAAATGGTAAACCACTCTATCTGTGGCAAGAAAATCCCAGATGGATTCAAAAAGAATCAGACACAGCTGAAAATGACTGAACAACAATAATACTAAGTAATATTAAATTTCCCTAAAAAAAGGAAAATGATGATGTATCTTCTTAGATTCAACTTTCTTTGTTGTGGGTTTTGCCTACTATGGTTGATTTAAGTACTAAGAGTTGGTATGTTACATATTTTGTTTGTGATATCAACTCATTGTATTTAAATTATCTCTGAATTTAAAAACATTGCAGATTTCCAACTTCATCCTTCCCTTGATTTTTTGAAATAATCAAATATTTTACTCATTCTAGCTGTTTTAGATTTAGAAATTTGCACCACATCCTTAAAGATGATTATTTTTGGCTTTAAATGGAGAAATTATAAGCAGTAAGGATTGTTTTATTTTAACTTTCCTAATAAGATTAATGAAGATGAGTGACTGTTATGATTTAAAAGCCCCTCTCTTTTCACTGCATCCCAAAATGGCATTGCACCTTTTTGGTCAGCAGATTAAACTGCCTATTTATGATAAGAATTTGGACTCAGACCATTAGTTGAAACTATTTTTGTCCCAAGATAGTGGTGACTCAGGCTCAGTTCTTCTCAGACGCTGAACTTGTTTGTCTCTCTGCAGCTTAGTATGGTTTTGTCTTGTGCTCCGTGAAGCTGAAGGGAGCTTTCTCGACAAGTTCTGGGCATTTTTGTGTCTGGTCTGTGCTCTCATAATCTAGATAGCAATTGGGAGCCTGTGTTGGATTTAAAATAGCAACCTTGAGAGCTAGTCTCAATTTAACATTCCCTCCCTGAGCTCACAGAACAGGATTATAGCAATTTTGGGGCCTCCAATGAGAGGAAGTATTAACACCATCCTGGAAATGAGAATTTAGAAAGTACTCTTGCAAGATTAGATAATGAATTTAGTTTTTTTCCTGTGATAATGGTCAGGGCCAGATGTTTACATTTTAGATGGTGGACCCAGAGAATTTTGAGATACAAATAATATTTCAGACACAAAGATCCTTTGACATAGCCTTAAATTTAGTGCTTTGCTAAGAATAGTTTACTATTATAGAAGTTATAATGCTAGAGAGATATTGTTAGAGTACTTTGTGTACTAGGAAAAAAGTGCTTCTGCTTTAGTAAGTATGACAGTCCTGTGTTTAAAAATCCTTTAATCCAAAAGATTTGTGAGTATTTACAGATGGGCTTCTTTTTGCAGGGCACCTGTGCTGGTTGCACTTGCTTTGATTGAATGTGGAATGAAGTATGAAGATGCAGTTCAGTTTATACGACAGTAAGTATGGAATTTGGTGTTTGGCAAGCTTGTGGTGCAAAGCATTACAGGAGGCTTGTGGTCTCGCTTTCTGAACACATTGATGGGCTAAAGAGAGGTGTTGAAGAGAGAAGGATTTCATTTATAGTACATATTAACTTTCTGTCTTTGGCCTAAAAATCTATGACTGAAAAAGAAAGACATAAATAAAATCTGGTTTTTAGAGGCAACACCATTCTAAGGACTTAAATTGATTTGGCAAATTGAGATGCTCATGATTTCATATGATTTGAATGAAGAGATGCAACTAGATAAGCAGTAAGGGTCATTCATATGCCTACAGAACTAATTCTAGAAGCTAATTCTAACTCAGTGCCATTATGAATAAAGAAGAACCTGTGTATGAAAAATTGTTTAATTTCTCTCTGGTACTATTACAAGTCAATGCTCAATTAATTATTCATGTCCAAAGTTAGGGTGGTAATAATCTGTAGAAGATGTTAGATAGAACCTAAGTCTTACTTCACAGTTCAGTATGTTGTACTGTACTATAATTGTGTCCAGAAATGTTGGTAGCCATCACTGGGCCCATTAAAAAATGGTAGCTACCATTTCAAAAAAGCTACCCCCTCAGAAGAACAAAATGATCTCTATATAACTAAACCAAGGAGTCTGAAATGTTCCTTAGTGTCTGTCAGATGGGCATCTTCTCAGAAGACATTTCTTATGCCTGTCTTGAAGCATAGCCCTTCCTTTCCCATCCTTCAATGGATATTGTTTTGGGGAAAAAAAACCAATACACCCCCCCCCCCCCCCCCCCCCCCCCCCCCCCCGTTTATGAGCTAATGAAAAGTAACAGGTTACTCTCTTGGGGAAAAGTTATTCTCTTAAATGTCTTAAAATGTCATTCTGATCTTGGGGGAAACCATTTGATGGACTTGTGGCACTGCCCACAGAAAACTGAAGGGAATTTTTCTATCCCTTCTATTGGAGGGACCATAATGCTTCATTGTAGGTTTTTTCTTTTTGATATGATGTCACATGAAAAAGGAGATAGGTTTTAGTTTTCTTGAATTTTAGAAAAGCCTTGGGTTGAAAATAGCAATAGCAGCCTGTGTAGCTTAATGAGTAAGGAAGACTTTTGTACTTATTTAGTTGCAATTCTTCTATTTTCAGAAAAAGAAGGGGAGCATTCAATTCCAAACAGCTGCTTTACCTTGAGAAGTACCGACCTAAGATGCGATTACGCTTCAGAGATACCAATGGGCATTGCTGTGTTCAGTAGAGAAAAAGCTGAATTTGGATGCTTCTTTTTTGTGGGGACTCTTGGTACCTGGAAATGTGAATCTGGAATCTATGTCATCAAAGTAGTGATGGGAGTCAATGCTCCTTAACCTCTGTCCTAATGATTAAAAAAAACCAACAACAAAAAGAAAAGTGAATAATAAAAAGTTTAAAAAGGGGGGAGGGGGGAGACAATGAATTCAGTGAAGGATTATTTTCTCCCAATATTGCAGTTTGAATTTCTGCCAGGAGTGAATCATTTCTAAACCTCCTGTATTTTTAAACTTTTTTTTCAAAATGGGGTCTCTAAGGAAAACCAGCAGAACATTGGCCTGTGCAGAAAACATCTTTTGGGAGGAGCACACCTGACAGTTAGGCCTGGCCCATTCCACCTCCCTGTGGCATTTCCTCTCTGGTTATCTTCCCCTTGCCCCTCTTTTGAGTGTATGTCTGTGTGTGTGAGTGCATGTGTGTATGTGGACAGAGACTAGGAAGAACCCTGATTGCTGTGGGTGTGTACAGTCTGACAGCCTTAAGCCCTACTGGGCACTTTTAGAAATAACAGTGGCATTTGTGTTCTTTGGCCCAGGGGATTGGTTCTTAGTCTTGAGTAATAAAAGAGATGCTCTTTGTAGACTTTCTTTTTCTGAAAATTCAACCTACCATTAGGCAGAGCAGCCAAGGAACCCTTTTTAGGGGGGAGGAGTCATTTGAAGGTTGGTTTTTTGTTTTCGTAATTGAGATGGAGTAGTATTAAGAGGAGTATTATCTTCTGTTATGTGTGCTTTCATACTTGTCCAAAGAACTTAGCCCAGAGGTGAACTGTTTCTTCTATTGCCTAAGTAAGAATATGGAGCAAAAGCTAAGTGGATTGTGGGAAGATGAACTTTTTACTAGGTGGGAGGAAAGGCCTCCCTCTTCCAGGTTAGATTGGTCTTGCCCAAGAGGCCCTTTCAGGTAGGGTGTTAGCATACTTTTTTTCTACCCATTACAGACATACCAGCTGTAGCCATTATTCAGACTTGATATTGGACAATGTCGAGCCCACCAATGGTTTGAAATGCCTGTTTCAGGACTAGATTGTTTACTGTGTGTGAGTTTTCATGGATAGTCAGAGTAGACAGTTCACAATTGTGGACTTGAGAATAAATAAATGCCTGGTGTGGGTATTCCCAAACTGGCCCTTTTGTACAGTTTCAGTTTGACCACTGATTGCCTTGTTCTTTTCTTACTCTATTCTTTTTTGAGATTAAAATCACTGGTTCAAAAACAACAATACCTATTGAGTATTTAGTCCACAGGCTAGGGTAGAGAAGAGACCTTGAATGAATTGGAGCCTAGGGAATATGGAATGGGTTACTTGTGGATCAGTGTAGCATTATTTTGTGCAGAGTCCTTGCTGGGTTCTATGTGCTAATGTAGACTTTCTGCTCCTTCCCAGGCAATAGACCTAGCCAGGCTGGTTTGACAGAACAGTTGGAGAGCCCTGACTGGGACTTTTTCACCTCAACATTGCATATATAACATCATTCCACTTCTGAGGCTTGAGATACAAGCTTAAGGTCATCTTGTCCTGTTGTATCTTGCTGTGCAGAGCCAAAACTTTTAATTTGTGTAGAGCAGCTGGGTCAGTGGGAATGGACTGGCCGGTACTTTGCCTCACACTGATACCTCAGATGCCGGCTATGTGAACTGCCTCTTTTCCCATTCCCAGAGTTCTGTTTTGATTGTTAGCTAAATGCAAAACTGCAGATTATTCTCTTTACCTTTTCCTCCTTCCCCCTGAAAACACAAAATAATGCATTTTAAAATTGTTCTTAGGGTTTTAAAATTAAAAAAAAATAATGGTACTATCCAAAATTTATTATTTCAGAACATGCCAATAGATTCCTTTAACATAGGCCTAAGATCAAAACAGCGCCCATCAGTACTCAAAAAAGACTTTTTGCTCAGAGATTATTTTATCAATACCATAATAAACCTCTTGCCTTGGAGAAGCTTGGATTTTCATTGTTGCTAAGAGCTAGGGCAGTATAGTGACCAGCAATATCAGTGCCTACCTGAGTTAGGAGAACATTCCTGGTTTTGTCTAATGAGAAGGGTGTCTAAGGCTATAGTCAATATTAGTCCTCTTTTTTTGTTTTGAACTGCAGACTAATGTTAACTATTCTCAGAACTGGATTTTTTTTTGTGTGTGTGTGTGTGAAATTAAAAAAAGTTTTTCTTTTGAATTTAATGAAGTATTGCTAGCTGAAGCCAGTTTGACATGGTAAGAGAGATGTCCGACTGATTGAGAGGTGTGCAGCCTGATTCCAAACAAACTCTGAACCCTTTTAAAGAACAATAAAACATATTTTACATGCTTCTTGCCTGGTTTTGCATTTTGTTTTATTGGGTTTGCTGCGATTCTGCAAAGTTTGTTATTTTACAGGTTTGTTCTGGGCCCCAGCTTGTGCCAACTTAAACTCGAGAGGAGAGACAAGTTGAGAGTCTAGGAAGCAGCTCACATATGTCATCTAGCCCAGGTGTGAGATCTGGACAAGTTTAACTGCCATTGGGATGTGTCTGTCACATTTTCTGGTTCAGCTCTTGGGCAAGGTGGAACAGGAATTTGTTCAACATGCTGCCTTGTTGTTTATAGAACTGTTTCCTAGACTTCTCATGAGCATATAAGCACTGTTTTTCAGCTTCCAATGGACAGTGAAGCTCCATAGGAAGCAACTTTCCAAGCATGGGGGGAGGTAGTGTAAGGTAGTGTTTACAGGGAGTAAATGGTTAGATCCATTAAATCCAATCCTAGATTGGCTATTTATCCTATATCATTTATATTTGGTACTTTTGTAGGAGCTGATCAGATGAACAAAGTTATTTCATTTTCTGTTATAACATCTGGTTTACAGTGGGCTGGAACACAGAATCTCAAGGTTGGAAAGGATCTGAGTGGTTATCTAGTTCATTGCCTTCTCCCAATTTTGTTTTTCACTTGAAGCTTTTTATTAAATACACTTGAAAAAGACTTTCTGCCCTGCCTTCCTAGTAGGGCAGGTGGAGATTTGGGGAAAGGTGAACTCATTGGTGTCAGGAGGCCAAAGGCAAGGCATATCAGTAGGAAGACTTGTCCAAGCCCAAGTATATTTTTCAGAGGGTAAACTGTATTTTTCCTTAAGGCTTTAGGAATCCCTCATTGCTTTTCTTTCATTCCTGCCTCTCAATACCCTTTCAAATACCTGGCAAGAAGTCTTTCAAGGCAGGCAGAAACCCAATCCCATTTTTAGGTAACACCAATTTTCAGTAAATTTTTCCTTTCAGAGTAAAAATCAGACTCTTTGTGACTTGGGCTCATTGGTACTAGCCCTCCTTGGTGTGAAGCAGAATGTCTGTTCACTTTCACATGAGAGTTTTGGAGATACCTGGATTCAGGGCTTATATTATCTTTTTTTTTTTTTTTAACCCTTTCAGTTTTAGTAACAAAAGTTGTTACTAAAGCGTTGTTAAGACAGAAGGGCAAAGGCTAGGCAAATGGGTGTAAGTGACTGCTTAGGATCATTCTGATAAGATATTTCCAAGGCCAGATTTAAGCCCATTTCCTCCTGACACCAGACCTAGTGCCCTATCCACTGTGCTACCTAGCTGCTCCACTTTGTTTCTATCTCAAAATTTATTGTTCCTTAACGGTAATAGGTTTTAAATCCTATCATTCTTGTGTCCCTTTTTTCCTTTGATATGGCACCTAGAATGGAATCAAATGTAGCATCCCAGACATTGTCTGACCAATGTGAATTCCTGTATTTAAATCTTGTTGCTGCCATTCCCATAGAACCATATAGCCAATAGCAAGATACTTCTCATTGCCTTGTCTACCAGCCTAGATAGAGCTTGAGGGGAGCAGCAAACTGCCAGGTAGTAGATATGACTGTCATGTTTTGATGAGGTGGCATAAAAGGCTATGGGATTTCTGCTAGTACCCTGACTGTAGGGAGTACCTCCTAATTTGCAGGCCTGTTTTTAGTAAAGGTTTTTGCTAATTGAGCTCCTTTGAAAAATCTAGTCAAATTTCAATGGTACCAACCAGCCATGATGAAGCCTGCAACTAGTCACAAACTAAGATGCTGGAGTTTGTATTTTATAGTTGATTTTACATTGCTTCTGGCTGGTTCTGCTCAGAGGCAATAGCATTCTAGTACTGCTGTTGGAAGAAATTTTCTAGTGGATTTTATCTGCAGTGCATTAATGCATGGCCTCAATTCCTGCAGAAGCATAAGATAACCAGTCTGGACATGTCTTGCCAATCATAACTAGAGTCAGGCCACTGATGCTTCAGCTTTATTCGGCGTAGATAAATGGCTTTTCAGAAAATGCTTTTCTAGTTAAACCTCATGACTTGTGTCTCAGAGAGCCACAAGTTCAGACTGCTTGTAATTAGTGTATATTCACCAAGCCATGATAAGGCACAGAAATGAGGATTTATTAATACGGGTAGGTTTAACTCTAATCTTCTTTTATAACAAAAGGCTCTATATTTTGAGATTCATGGGTCACTTGGAATCAGTCTAATTTTCAAAAGTGCAAAATAGTAATGCCTTTTAAAATCACGAAATATGAAATGTGATCCCAGCAATGTGAAAAGCATTTGAAGCTGTATGCATGGGAAACTGAAGGATATTATGTAATTTAATATGGATTAGCATACATAAATGTTTTCAATTAAAAATTATTCAGCTCTAGAACTGAAGAGTTGATCACAGCTGCATGAAAAATACCCATTAATCATATAATGCTTTTATGCAAATGGATGTATTTGACTTTCATTTGGATTTGCCATTAGCACCTGGAACCAGGAGATTGATAGCAGGTAAAATTTAATGGATACGGAAATTAGATATTTAAATTAAATTTGGGCTAATTTACAGCACTTTTATTCATTACTACAAGTTCTCTTGCAATCTGAAGACCCCATCTTGTGGCAGAGAATGGAGAGAGGGAAGAGACTACTTGACAGCTTCTCAGTGATGACTGACATCAGGAATAACTTCAAAGATTTGAGTTATGTAAGTGTTTGCTACCAAAGAAAACAGTTGACACAGACCCATGTTTCATGGATTAATCTTAACTGAATGCCTAATCCTCATGGTTTCTTGACTTCTGTCTGTCTCATTTCTTCTTTTCCCTCTTTTTGAACTGGGTACACCATAACTAAGTATATTGTTTTACTGTTCCTGTCTCCATAATTGTCCTTTGAGAAAACTGATTGAATTAGTTTTAGTGTTTTGGAGATGGCAGGTTCTCATCATGTGACACTTAATCAATGAAAATCAAACATTTTTGATTACCTACTATGTGCAAAGCAGCCCTGCTAGCTTTGAGAAGATAAAGAATTAAACTGTCACTAAGGCCCTCCTCCCTGAAGCTTTTACAAGTAGAGAAAAAAAAATAATAAATTTATGGATTTTGTAAGTATGTAAGTATTACAATTTCATAATGAAAAGAATTCCAGGTAAATTGTAATACAAAATAATATTGCTCTAAATGCATTAGAAAGGGATACTTTTTCTGTTCTTTTATTTTTTCTATTTTTTTAAAATTTAGAATATTTTTCCATGGTTACATGATTCATGATCCCCTCCAACCCCTGCTCTTTCCTCCTCCCTCCCAAAGCTGACAAGCAGTTCTACTGGGTTATACATATGTTATTGTTCAAAACCTATTTCCATGTTATTCATATTTGCACTAGAGTGATTCCTTTACATCAAAGCCCTAATCATATCCCTATCGATTATATCTTTTTCTTCTGCGTTTCTGCTCCCACAAATCTTTCTCTGGATGTAGATAGCTTTCTTTCTCACAAGTTCCTCTGGATTGTCCTGGGTCATTGCATTGCTGCTCCTAGAAAAGTCTGTTACATTTGATTGTGCCATAATATATCAGTCTTTGTGTATACTGTTCTCTGGATTCTATTCCTTTCTCTAATTCCTGGACCTCTTTCCAATTCACCTGGAGTTCCTCCAGTTCATTATTCCTTTCAGCACAATAATATTCCATCACTATCAGATACCACATTTGTTCAGACATTCTCCAATCGATGGACACCCCTTCATTTTCCAATTTTTTGCTACCACAAAGAGCGCAGCTATGAATATTCTTATCCATGTCTTTTTCCTTGTTATCTCTGGAGTACAAACCTAGCAGTGGGATGGCTGGGTCAAAGAGTAGGCATTCTTTTAAAGCCCAGAAAGGGGTACTTTTTTAATAGCCAACCATCAAGGAGACGAGTGACAGCAATTGACTTGGATTATATAGGATAGGTAGGAGTTGCATAGGTAAAGAGGAAGAAGAGAAGATTTTCATAGGCATAGGGAATGTTGTGAGCAAAGGCCAGAAGCAGGAGTATATTGAATACTGTTCATTTTCATGAATAAAGTGATCGTTGGCTGTTCATCTCTGGAAAGTACATTCTTGTTGCCCATTTTTTTCATATAAAACCAACATCCCCAAACAAAAATACAAATAAAGTGAAAAACAGTATGTTTTGATCTGCATTCTTAACAGTTCTTTCTCTGGAGGTGGATAGCATTCTTTGGCTTAAGTCCCTCAGAATTGTCCTATATCATTTTTATTGCTGAGAGTAGTTAAATCCTTCACAGTTGATCATTCTACAATATTGCTGTTACTGTGTGGTGTTCTCCTGGTTCTCCTTATTTCACTGTGCCTCAACTCAGCTTTCTAGCTCTTCCTGAAATCATCCTGTTAATTTCTTATAGCACAGTAGTATTTCATCACCATCTTATATCACAGTTTGTTCAGCCATTCCCTAGTTGATGGACATTCCATCAGTTTCCAATTCTTTGTCACCACAAAAAGAGCTGCTCTACATATTTTTGTAAAAGTAGGTGTTTTTTTCCCCTTTTTAAATCTCTTTGGTATACAGATCTACCTAGTAGTGGTATTATAGGATGAAAGGGTATACATAGTTTTATAACACTTTGGACATAGTTCCAAATTGCTTTCCAGAATGGTTGGATCAGTTCACAACTCCACCAACAATGCATTGGTGTCCCAATTTTGCCATATTCCCTCCAACATTAATCATTTTCCTTTTTCATCATGTTAACCAATCTGGTAGATGTGAGATGGTACCTCAGAATTGTTTTAATTTACATTTCTCTAAGAAATAGTGATTTAGAACATTTTTTCATATGATTCTTGGTAGCTTTGGTTTCTTCATCTGAAAGCTGCCCATTCATATTTTTTTGGCCATTTGTCAATTGGGTAATTACTTGTATGCTTATAAATTTGTCCTAGTTCTTTATGTATTTGAAAAATGAGCAATTCGCCATAAATTTTTTTGCCCTGTTAATTTCCTTTTTAATCTTTGTTATATTGGTATTGTTTATACAAAACCTTTTAAATCTAATTAAAATTATTCATTTTACATTCTTGAAATGTTTCCTATCTCTTGTTTGGTCATAATTTTTTCCCTTCTCCATAGATCTGACAGGTAAACTATTCTATGCTTCCCTAATTTGCTTATAGTGCCACTCTTAATGTGTAAATCATACCCATTTTGACTGTATCTTGGTATAAGTTGTGAGATACTGTTCTGTATATAGTTTCTGCCATTATTGTTTGCCAGTTTTCCCAGAAGTTTTTGTCAAAGTTCTTATCCCAAAAGCTGTGACCTTTGGGTTTATTGAACACTAGATTGCTAAGGTTATCTCATGGGACTTTTTTTAGAATCAGATGATAGAGCATATGTAAAAATGATTTCCAAACTATCAAACACATTAGGAGATAGGATTTTGATTTTTGATTAATTGTGCAGGTCAGATCCTGATCTATTTGGGATGTCCTAGGAATTTCTGTCTACTATAAAAATAAAGGCGAAATTACAAAAACTAACATAGCAATGAATTTGATTATTGGCTATAAACTGATTTTTGATACTATGCTTGCTATGCTAACAAAGTATCCTCAGTTTATCTGTGAAGTGAAACTCATAAATGAACTTCTCTTTAGGGCCAGGAGCAAGGATGCTAAAGAGATACTGGTTATAAAAAAGAAAATATTTATTGAAATATGTAAGGATAAAAGGATTTCTAAATAAGGGATTCTAACTCCACCCAAATAAAACTCCCTGGTTCTGCAAGGAACTGCTTCTTCTGTTTTTCATAGGCTACACTAATCCTTCCTGATATGACTAACCCAAATTTTCCCCATTCTACAATAAACTACACTATTATCCTTCTAATTCTTAACTTTGCCTCCAAGTTATAAAATAGCAAAGGCTAGCTGGTTGAGTCTCAACAAGAATCAAGTTAGGACTCTGAGCCTTAGCAGACTCAGAGTCCAAAGTAAAGACCAGGTCTTTCTTTGGTCTTCCCAGAGTTAGACAATCTATAAAGACAGTAATAGATAGTCAATAGTGTTTCCCAAGTTGGAAACAGAGAACACCTCCTTCAGGTCTTTACCTCAGACAGTGAGTGTGAGGGGCAAAGATATTTCCTCAAAGCCCTCAGAGCAAGAGTCTGTGTAACTACCAGAGAACAACTGTTATAACTGTCAACATTTGAAATCGCCACTCTCAGCTCTGCTTGAAACTCCAATTCTTTCTCAAACCAGCTTCTCTACTTCTTATCTCTAAACTATTATAACAAGACTTATTTTCTGATATCATCCTCATACCACCCTTCTGTTGATTAGTCAGTTTTGAGATGGGCCGATGCCAAAGTCTTTAAGAACTCTGACATTTCTACCTTAGATTTGTAGGAACATTGGCTCTCTGATCAACACTCTTTAGGAGGGAATGTTGTCTGTTGCCTGATGTTGGTCAGAATTGTCTAAAAGTACCAGTTTATTGCTCCCTGTATTGACTGGAAGAAAACCTATCAGTGACCTAGACTGGCCTCTGGTGCAAGGATTTTTCAGGCATCAGGAAGGTCAAGTGGGATTGGCAACAAAAACAAAAATAGGTCTTCTGATTATGTTGACTGATCCTTGGCTTTATCAGCAAGGTGCCCAGGAAGAGCCAAATCCTGAGTTTTGTGTGTCAGTCTGCAGAGAGCAAGGCCTATTTATTCATTGCTACTATATAGACTTCCTCATCTTAACTTGGGCCCCAGGGGAAGGCTTGCTGTCTTTATTGGCATGAACATGAGACCATCCTGCAGATATACTGCTGTCACCAGGGCTTTCTGCCAGGCCTGGTAGTCTGCAGAGCTGGCAGCAAAAGGAGGCAGGCTCCCCAGGACTATTCAAATTTGGCAAATACTGATTAAGCATCCACTCTGGACAGTGTGGTAAGTACTGGGGATACAAAGAGTTTCTTACCTTTGATTCTGAACCAGGCCTTAATGAACATCTCCACCCTCTTCAATCCTTCCTACACTAAAAAGCTAGTATTATTCATCCATAGACTTGATCATCCCATTTTTCTATTCTGAAATCTTCAGAGGCTTCTTGCCCCAGAATTCAGTTCTTCCTTCTAGGGGGATAGTGGAGAGAGGGCTGAACTTGGATCAAGGAAGTCTTAAATTCAAATCCAATCTTGTGCATTTAATAATAACTTTAATCCGGGGTAAGTCACTTGAGCTCTGTCTGCTTTGGTTTCCTCATCCGTAAAATGGGGTTAATACCTTCAGGGTTATTGTCAGGATCATATCAGATAATTATAATGTGCTTTGTAAACCTTAAAGCATTATATAAAGGCTAGCTATGGTCATTGTTATTACTAGTACTACTATTGTTGTTCAAGACATGCCCTTACTTGGCTTACTTAACTTTCTGGCTTATCTGTCAATATTTTCCTACACAAGTTTATACTCCAGACAAAATGGGCTATTTGTTCTCAACCATGAATTCCTGCCCCCACCTCCCCACCCCCTCTTACAATTTCTAACTTCCATGTCTTTGCTTACAGGTCTAGACCTGAATTGTTCTTCCTTTGTTCCCTTCTATTGAACACTCAGCCATCCTTTGAACCTCTGGCTCCCACTGCATCTCCTCCAGGAAGTCTTCTGTTCCTCCAGTTGGTAATGACTTCTCTTTCAGACCTTGTGGACACCCTTCTGATTCACTTACGATGCATTATTTCGTATTGTGGTTCGTTTTGCCACCTCTTGCTTCCTGAGCATCCTTCCTCCAGCCCTTCCTGACAAGGCCTAAAACTCTGGGGGATAGTTCAGCTGAGCCTCATCTGCCAAGGAAGCTTTAACCTTCGGGGAGAGGGAGGGAGCTGGGCTCTGCTCCTCATGTTGTTTGTGGATGTGCCCATCTTCCTTCTAGCCTGGGAATTCCAGCAGGACAGAAACTGTTGCTTATCTAAACTCAGTCCTTCCGTCTTTTGAGCCAGGCTGTCTTTGTAATACATTCTGCAGTTTCTTTTTTAAGCCCTTAATTTATGCCTTAGTCGGGTCTCTAAGACTGAAGGGAAAGGACGGGGCAAACAGGGTTAAGTGACTTGCGGGGATTACACAGCCAGGGACTGTCCGAGGCCAGATTTGAATCCAGTCCTCCTACCTCCAGGCCTGGTGCTCTATCCACTGTAACACCTTGCTGCCCCTGTAGTAGATTCTTCATAAGTGTTTGGTGCAAGGAAAGGAAGCCGCTGTCCACAATGGCTCTGCTTTCCCCCTCTAGAGCAGGAAAGCCCTTCAAGAGCTTCAGTTCCTGCCTCCTCTAGGCTTCACAGTCTGGCTGCCCACACTATGTCAGCTCCCCCCTCCATGCAGCAAGCTCACCAAGTCACTGAGCCCTTTCATCCAGGCTTCCTCAGGCTCCCTACCACTTCCTCAAAGCTTCTGGGGAAATACAAAGCAATACAGCAGGCACCCTGCCTCTTCTACCTTTGGGACAGTGTGTGGTCCGTAAAATCCTATGCTGTTAGACCAAGAACATATGGGAGAGATCACATAGGCCAACCCTGCCATCTTACAGATTGGTCCTGGGGCAGAAGGAGAGGCAAGAGAACACACTAACAGGGCCTCTAGGTAGCACAGTGGATAGAGTGGTAAGCCTGGAGTCAGAAGGACCTGGGTTCAAATCTGGCCTTCAATTCTTCTTAGCTGTGTGACTCTGGACAAGTCTTTTTATCCCCATTTCTAGCTTTTGCCCTTCTACTCTTAAAATTGATGCTAAGATAGAAGGTAAGGTTTGTTTGTTTTTCAAGGGAGCGAATACACTAAAGCCCAGAGAGAGTGAAAAAAATAAATATTTGTTAACTACCTAATAGGGTGCCAGGCACTGAGCTAAGTGTTTTGGAAACGTTCCATCATAGGATCTTCACAACAACCCTTTGAGGTAGGAATTATTAGAGTTAGGGAAAGAGAGGCAAAAAAGATTAAGTAACTTGCCTAAGGTCACACGGCTGAGGTTTGATTTGAACTCATGTCTTCCTGACTCTAGGCCCAGTGCTCTGTTCTGCACCACCCAGCTGTGAAAATTTGTGGCAAAGATGGCATTTGAATTCAAATCTCCTAATTCCCTTTTAGGGTTCTTTTAATTAGTTTTGGGAGGTAAAACATAAAACTCTGTGCCTCTGGTCACCCCTTTACACCTGTAATATTTAGGCTACTTTTATGACTGTCCTAGTCAGCTGCTTCCCTCCAACCTCACACAGACTTGACTAAAGTCAGCTCCCATACATCCCTTACCAGGAACCCTTCCTTCCTGGTCCATTGTTCTTGTGTCCTGAACATTCCTGAACATTCTCCACATGTTCTGTCTCTCATTTGGTTTTTACCAGTCTTCCTGTCTGTAATGTTCTCCATATACTAAAATCCTACCCATCTTCAAAAAAAATCTTTTGTTTTAGAAATTTAATTCTTGAACTTGTCAAATCAAATAAAATCTTTAAGTTCTGTCAGGTTAATGATCTTAAGATTCTATGAAATCAGATTTTTTTTTTAAAATTTTATTTAAATTAGTCAATTTAGAACATTTTTCCTTGGTTACGAGAATCATATTCTTTCCCTCCCCTCTCCCCACCCTTCCCATAGCCAACGCACAATTCCACTGGGTATTACATGTGCCCTTGATCAAAACCTATTTCCATGTTGTTGATGTTTGCACTAGGGTGATCATTTAGAGCCTACATCCCCAACCATATCCCCTCAACCCATGTAATCAGGCAGCTGTTTTTCTTCTGTGTTTTTGCTCCCACAGTGTTTACTCTGAATGTGGATAATGGTTTTTCTTGTAGATCCCTCCGGGTTGTTCAGGATCACTGCATTGCCACTAGTGGAGAAGTCCATTACATTCAATTGTGCCACAGTATATCAGTCTGTGTACAATGTGTTCCTGGTTCTCCTCTCGCTCTGCATCACTTCCTGGAGGTTGTTCCAGTTTCCATGGAATTCCTCCAGTTCATTATTCCTTTTAGCACAATAGTATTCCATCACCAACATATACCACAATTTGTTCAGCCATTCCCCAATTGATGGGCATCCCTTCATTTTCCAATTTTTGGCCACCACAAAGACCACAGCTATGAATATTCTTGTACATGTCTTTTTCCTTATTATCTTTTTGGGGCACAAACCCAGCAGTGCTATGGCTGGGTCAAAGGGCAGACAGTCTTTTATCGCCCTTTGAGCATAGTTCCAAATTGCCCTCCAGAAGAGTTGGATCAATTCACAACTCCACCAGCAGTGCATTAATGTCCCAACTTTGCCATATCTCCTCCAACATTCATTACTTTCTTTTGCTGTCATGTTAGCCAATCTGCTAGGTGTGAGGTGATACCTCAGAGCTGTTTTGATTTGCATCTCTCTGATGATAAGAGATTTAGAATACTTTTTCATGTGCTTATTAATAGTTTTTATTTCTTTATCTGAAAATTGCCTATTCTTGTCCCTTGCCTATTTACCAATTGTGGAATGGCTTGGTTTTTTTGTACAATTGATTTAGCTCTTTATAAATTTAAGTAATTAGACCTTTGTCAGATTTTTGTTATGAAGATTTTTTCCCAGTTTGTCACTTCCCTTCTAATTTATCTCCCCATACCGTCTTCCAATTTTCCCAGCAATTTTTATCAAATAGTGGATTTTTGTCCCAAAAGTTGGGATCTTTGGAATTATCATGAGACTGTCTTGCTGAAGTCACTTACCCCAAGTCTATTCCACTGATCTTCCTTCCTGTCTTTTAGCCAGTGCCATATTGTTTTTTTCTCCATATTTTTTTTCATTTAGTCAATTTAGACCATTATTCCTTGGTTACAAGAATCATATTCTATCCCTCCCTCCCCTACCCCTACCCTTCCCGTAGGCCATGCGCAGTTCCACTGGGTATTACATGTGTCCTTGATCAGAACCTATTTCTATGTTGTTGATGTTTATACTAGGATGTTCATTTATAGTCTATATTCCCAATCATATCCCCCTCAACCCATGTTGTCAAGCAGTTGTTTTTCTTTGGTGTTTCTACTCCCACAATTTTTCCTCTGAATGTGAATAGCATTCTTTCTCATAGATCCCTCGGCGTTGTACAAGTACCATATTGTTTTGATGACCACTGCTTTATAGTATGGTTTGAGATCTCATACTGTTAGGCCACCTTCCTCCCCCTTTTTTTTTTCATTATTTCCTTGGATATCCTTGATCTTTTATTCTTCCTGAAATCAGATTTATTGAGACCACCATGATGCTATATAAGCAAATAATCCATTCACATCGCATTTGTGGCTAGTCATCCTGTATGATTCTTGTCCCTGCCCTTCTGAAAAATTTAAAAATATTTTATTGATATTTAAAAATAAAATTACTGTCATATGAATAGTCAAAACAAATCCACACACTGGCCATGTCTGAGAATGTGTTTCTTAGTCCACAACCTTTTTTTATCTGTAACTTCTATTGTTGACCTCCTTGGAATGAATGCCTATTAGTTAGTATTTTTATTAGTATAACTCAAATGATTTTTCAGAATAATTGGAACCATCTAAGTTCCATCAGAGATGTGTTAGATTTAAAATAGTTTTGAGAGCAAGGGAAATATATAACAATTATGACTGCTGAAATATGTTTTCTACTGTGTCTTGGTTTTATACAAATATAAGATGGTCGCCAGGGAATATATTCCCAATTTATGAATATGCCCAAGCCAACTGGGTTTTATAGAGAAATTTAATTTATAATACACTGATTAATCAATAGAAAAAGAGAGAAAGTAAGAAAGGAATAAGAATGAATAAATCAGTCAGTTGGTTTTATCACTCACCCAAGATCTCTCTAGGTAAGGCTTCTCATGCCAACCTCAGGCTCCACCTTCAAGAGAGCCTCCTTTCAAGAAATGTCTCCAGAGAATTCTCCTCCTTCAGAGCCAGCCTTCTCTCCTGGTCCTCCCACAGAGCAACCTCCTCAGTCCTCCTTCAGAGCCACCTCGCTCAGAGCAAAACCTCCTCCCCTCTCCTCAGACCCCGCTATCTTTAAGGAAATCATCTAAGTTCCCTCCCCTCAGTTCTCACATCTACCAATCACTGTCGATGTCTCCCCTGTGCCAATGGTGGCTCTAGCTTAACCCAGGACCACCCAGAGGTCTGTTTCCTTTCCACATGTCTGTTGTAGGTCATATTCTCAAATAATTAAATCTTGATCTATGCTGCAGCCCTTCCTAAATCCTGTTAGACTGAGTAGGGTGGAGATTGTAAGTTCCAAGACCTGGTTCTGTCATTCCAAGTATCTCTATTGTATCAATTCTAAAATCAATCATGACTCAAAGAACTTCCTGTTCTATGCTTAAGCATAGGTCAAAGCCCTTTCCATTGTTTAGCAAAAGGTTTCTGTCCTAAAGTAGTCTTAGGTAGGGAGGAGAAGGACCCTCCCATGCCAAGGGTTTTCACATTCCAATAGAGTTCTTACTATCAATAGGAAATTTTTTCCAAGTATGAAATTTCCCAATGGTGAAATTTCCAACATTCATAAGTCTAAGAAATTTTAAAGTTTACAGGTGCATCAGTGTGCCTTCTCAACATTTACTATTTAATATTTCTGTCTTTTATCATCTTTGCCAATCTGATGGATGTAAGGTAAAATATGAGTTGTTTTAATTTTCATTTGAGTCAAGGGGCATGTAGGTGGCACAATGGATAGAGCACCAGGCCTGGAGTTGGAAGGACCTGGGTTCCATTCTGGTCCCAGACACTTCTCTAGGTATGTGACCCTGGGCAAGTTATGCTACTGTGATTTCCTGGCCCTTTCCCTATTTTGGAGTTGTTGCTAGGACAGAAGGGAAAGGTTTTTTAAAAAAAAGATTTGAATTATTCTTTCTTATGAATTGATAGTTTACATATCTATTTTTGAAAATCACTTGTTAAGGGCAGGAGGGGGGCTCAGTCGACAAGAGGCCTAAAAATGGGAGGTTCTGGATTCTAATGTGGCCTCAAACACTTCCTATCTATGTGTCCTTAATGACAAGTCACTTAGTCCTGATTGCCTAGCCCTTACCACCCCCTTTCTTGGAACTTAGTCTTGATTTTAAGACAGAAGGTAAGGTTTTTTAAAAAAAGAAAAGCACTTGCTCATATTCTTTGACTGCTAATCCTTAGGGGGACTTTCGGTGCCTTCTTATGCATTCATATCAGTTCCTAAAATATGTTAGAAAGCAGACATTTATCAAAGATACTTCCCTGGAAGGTTTTTTCCCCCAGTTAGCTGCTTATCTTTTCATTCTAGCTACACTCTGTTCATGCAACAGCCTTTTAATTTTTTAATGATAAAGATTGCCCTTTTAAATCATATGATCACCTCAGTCCCTTGGCTAGTTAAGAATCCTTCCCTGAACCATTGTAGTACAGAGTGTCTCCTTTCATTCTCTAAAATTTTTTTATGATGTAATCTTTTATATTTAGGTAATGTCTCCATTTGGATTTTTTTGTGATGTTCAAGGCAGTGGTGTCAAATTCAAATAGAAATGGGGCCCACTGATGTAGTCATAAAGATCCCTTATGGACTTAGTTTTTAAATGTGTCTTATTGTTAATATAGTTTGGGCTATGTGCTTGACCTCCCTGTCTTAAGTTATTGGTCCAAATCTGCTTTCTACCAGATTACTTTCTAGTATTTTCATCACTCTTTATTGAAGAAGGAATTTTTATTCTAATAGTGTCCTTGGATTTAATAAAATGTTAGATTACTGAGTTTGATTGATTCTGGATCATACTTCTCTAGTCTATTTCACTAACCACCTTTTCTTTTTCTTTTTGACTATTACCAAACAGTTTTGACAATTTTTGTGTTATAGAGGTAGTTCAACATGTAATGATAAGTTCCCTTGAAATGCTTTTCCTTTTGTTCCTTTGGGTGAATTTTATTATTTTGACCATATATATAAACCAACCCTTCAATTGGTTAGAAGCTGGTCTGTAAAGTAGTTTAGGTAGTTTGTTATATTTATTATTTTGGTTCCTACCCATCCCTATAAGCCTATATTCTATGGAGATTCATCCCAGCCTGTTCTGATCTCTTCTCATTTTCATCCTCCAGATACCTATAACACAGTCCCTATTGTCCCTCTGGCACTAAACACAGACAATCCCGTTAATTCTCCTGGCATAGTAAGAGGAGCTATGAACTTAATAAGGACACCTGGCCCTGCCACTTATTTTTCTTTGTCCATGGACAACACCATTCCTCCCCCCTTCCCCCATCATGAGCCTGAAAAATAGGGTAGATAAAATACTTGCCACATTGACTTTACAAGGTAGTTGGGGTGGGAGGGGAGTGACCTATGTAAATATGAGTTCTCCCCTAGCATACGACATGTTAAATGCAGATTAAAAAAAAATTAAACCTTTACCTTTTGTCTTAAAATAGGTATGGATTCCAAGGCAGAAGAGTGGTAAGGGCTAGGCAATTGGGGTTAAGTGACTCACACAGGTAGTGTGTGAGGCCAGATTGAACCCAAGACCTCCCACCTCCAGGCCTGGTGCTTTATGCACTGAGTCCAACTGTCCCTTCAATGCATATTTAATTGACTTGAAGCAATTCAAGCAACGCTAATAATAACAACGTTTATATAGTGCTTTAAGCTCTCTTTATATATACTGTTAAATATTTCATTAAGAGTAGAAGTTTTATTAATATCATGTTGTCTCTTTTAAGAAACAGCAGACAGATCTTGCTTCTGGTTCTTTAAGAGGCCTATCATAAAAGAAGATTCTGTGAGTTTTTCCTCTGACTTCCATGGGAGCAGGGTTGCTGGATCATTTCTCTCAGAAATCTGTTAGTTATTTGAGACAGTTACCTTTGAAAAGTTTAACACATATGAAGCTGAGGAAGAGTGTGTTTGAGAGCTTTTTCCAGGAAGGGGGAAGGTGCTGTCAGAGGGCACTTTGTCCTTTCTCTCTCACTTGGAAGGAGGGCCTGCATGAGAGTCTCTCTGCCAAGAGATTCTGACAGTTACATCTCACAGTTGGCTTCAGGTAGCTTTTGGTTTTTCACAGATTACTTTAAGGACTTAATTATAAATGTAAGGTTCATTGATTAGCATAGGTTATTAAGATAGAATTAAATTTTAGTTTAGTGAGAATAGTTTAAGGAGGCCTGCTTACAGGCAAAGAAGAGGCTACAAAGAAAGGAGCTAGTTTTGGGGGTTTTTATTTAGAGATTTTAGTGTAAGGTTAAGAGATTTCCTATCCTATTCCTAACTCCTAGTTTCTACCTCTTATTTCCTCTTCCTACCTCTTCTCATAGAACAAATAAATAAGGTTTGTATCCAATTGCTTCTGGCCTTCCATCCCTTGCCTACAAAACTAGTTTAACCCTGATAGCTTTAGGTTACTATAACAGCTTTGCATTACGAACCATTCATCACTACCTATTATCAATATATCATCAGCTTAATTATGGTCATAACAGCTTGGTGAGTGACAAAATTTCGAACCTAGAATTTATAATGAAAAAAACAATATAAACCATGCTCAAAACCAGGCTCGAGTGATACAAGACAGGATTCCATTATACCTTCAATAACTTCCTTTCCCTAAATCCATCACTGAGATTTTACATCCCACCATGCTGGACATTTTAAAATTAATGCCATTGTGTGGTTTGGTTTTGCCATTGGGATTGGTACAGGGGTACCAAATATACTCGATAATGATTCGGGTAATAACAAGAAAGAAGAAACAAATAAATGATAGGCAAATGGAAATCAGATTAGCATATTTAGAAGGCTTCATTGTCAAACAGAAACCATTTCTAGGCAAAATAACATAATATCTCAACTTGGCAAATCCACCACTAATACTGCTTTTAATGCTGCCACCAAAACATAAGAACCACAAAAAGACAATGATACTAACTTTTTCCCATTGAGAGAAGTGCCAACATTTAGTCCAGATCACGAACTGATAACTGTTAGAGATCACAAACCTTTCACTCCAGCTGACATGGAAGGGTTCAAGTGCAGTACGCCTTCTTTTGAGGAGGAACCAATAGCAGTCATTAAAAAGATAGACTCAATCTGCAGACTTTAATCCAACATGGCTTGATTTTGAGTACTTGATGGATGAACTTTTAACAAGGAGGGAAAAAGCCAAAATAATTAAATTAACCAACAAAGAGTGGGGCACTGTACAGTGCCCTCAGTTGGACCGTCATTGGGATGTGAATGATCCTTTACATTATGACAGACTAGTCCAGTCTAGAAAGGCAGTTTTGACAGCAATGAGACAATGTTCCAACTGACCTGGTACATGGAACAAGTTTGAGAAACTAAGGTAGGAAATAGGCAAGAATCCATCTATGTTCATAGACAGATTAATTGAATTGGGGGAAAAGATACATTGACTTGGATATATCAAGAGAAAGGGACATTTGACATATAAGGTGGCAATTTGTTAAGAATTGCTACTATGGGGGCAGCTAGGTAGTTCAGTGGATTGAGAGCCAAGCCTAGATACAGGATGTCCTACTTACCAGCTGTGTGACCCTGGGCAAGTCACTTGACCCCCATTGCCTAGCCCTTACCACTCTTCTGCTTTGGGGCCAATGCACAGTATTGACTCCAAGATGGAAGGTAAGGGGTTAAAAAAAAAAAGAATTGCTGCTATGTAGTGAAAAATTATTTTAAGACTAATTGTCCAAATTGGAGTAGCATGGATTTAGACGAACTAAGTATAGTGGCCATGTATTTTTACACAGGGCATCATAAGGAAAAAAAATATGAGGATAGTAGTGAATTAGTGGAGAAATTAAGAAAAAGAAATAAAGGCATTGAAAGGAAAACTTGATAAAGTTGAAAAAAAGAGACCTAGCTTGGGTCGGCACCAGTATGGGAATATAGGAATCAAAGACAATTTACAAATCTAGGACCAACTCATTATTTCTGTTGAAAAAGGGAACTTCTAATGCTTAACTGCAGATGCTGGAACCAAGAATTTAGTAATTTCAGGAATAATGGGGGCAGCTTTAGAAATAATTTTAGGAATGGCAACAATTTAAACTACAATAACAATAGCAACAATTTTAGAAATGGGAATTATGGAAACAGTGATAGACATAATAGCCAAAATGATGCGAATCAATTATTAAATGATATAAGGAAAGGTGCACGTCCACGCACTAACCAAAATCAAAATGCTAATTCTCCTCAAAGAGAGGAAGCTCAGAAAGGTGTTTATGGTCTGTTATTAAGGTTTAATAGGGCAGAAAGAGCTATAGAATCACAGGCTAAATATTTTGATTTTCCAGATCCAGATGTAATTACACTAATAATTCAAGTTCATTCTCCCCCAAACAGCACAGAACCACATGTAACTCTAAAAGTTGAAAATATACTTTATCATTGTCTTTTAGATACTAGGGCATCAAGGTCTGTTTTAATGACTACACCTGATTCAAACTGTAATTCAGTTGGCTTGATTCGTGTTGTTGGAATTTTGGAAACTCCTTTTGAAGTCCATAAGCTTTCACCAAGAATGGTGACTATAGGACCTTTATCTGTAGAGCATTCATTCCTGTTAATGCCCAATTTCCCTATGAATCTAGTAGGGAGAGATTTTCTGTGCAAATTAAGAGCCACAATAGTATGTACCCAAGCAGGTGACATAACATTAGAATTACCAGACGAATAGTTGAATTTGTTCCCAGTACTATTTTTAAACAATCAAGAAGTAGATTAAAAATAAAATTTTTACAATACTTACAGACAAAGCAGAAGCTCTCTGGACTACATCATCCTCTGATGTAGGCCTGCTAAAATCAGCTGTTCCAGTCCAGATTATGAGAGGTGGTCCTCCTCTATCTATATCACAATATTCGTTAGCAGAAGAAACCATAGAAGGAATTACCCCAGTGATAGACTCTTTAATCAAATAAAAGATAATAATCTCTTGCAAATCGGAATACAATACACCTATTTTGCCAATTAAGAAACCAAAATTAGATGATAATGGAAAAACAGTATATAGATTTGTTCAAGATTTAAGAGCTATTAGCGATCACATAATCAAAAGAAATTCCATTGTACTGAATCCATCAACTATTATTTCATCAACTCCAAAGTACTTCAGTCTTAGATCTTTGTTCTGCATTCTTTTCAATACCCATACATGAAGATTCCCAAAAGATATTTGAGTTTACACGGAAAGGGTCACAAATACATGGTACCTGTTGCCTCAGGGTTATGTAGAAAGCCTTACCCTATTTTTCCAAATTTTAACTCAAGGTTGTGCAAATATCAAGTTTAAGGAGATCCAATTAATCCATTTTGTCAATGACTCTTAGCTTCGCTCAGTGCTGAAACATGTCAGGAAGATAGTAAACACCTTTTGATAGAATTATATGAGAGGACATAAAATTTTAAAATCAAAGGTACAGTGGTGTCTTCCAAAAGTGGAGTATTTAGGATTTGTTTTAGCCGAAGGTGTGTGTTACACCTCTCCAAAACGAACTGAAGATATTAAGAAATTGAATTCCCCAACAACTAAAGCAACTAAATGCAGTTTTGGGATCAACAGGCTTTTGCAGACAATGAATTCCATGTTATGGGGAAATCACCAAACCCCTTGTAGCATTAATGAAAGATATAGTTACAGAACCCCTAAAACTGAATGCAGAACATCTGTCAACACTACATAAGTTAAAGTAAGCAATTTTGTCAACTCCAGTAGCTGTTGCTGCATCTTCATGTCTCCAGGGGGTTGCTGCTATTTCTCTGTTAGTAACAAAAGCTGCAGACTTAGCGTTGGGATGTCCACTAACCATTATGTGCCCACATGATATGAGAGAACATTACAAGGAAATGAGAACATCATGTTAAAATGCTACACAGCATTGAATCTGGCTACACTGCTTCCTGATCTACCAACAACAGGAGAACCACTTCATATTGTGAATTGGTAGTTTCTATGGCAGAGAAACCAAGAGAAAATGTACTTGATACTCTGTTAGAAAATGCAGATCTTGTGTTTACGGATGATTCATCATTTATATGAGATGGGATAAGATACAGGAACAGCCGTGGTGACAGAATTTGAAACTATATGGTCAGCATAACTTCAACCAAATCTGAGTGCACAAGCAGCAGAATTGGTAACATTAAAGGAAGACTAATAGCAAGGGATAAAAAAGCTACAATATGGATTCAAAGTATACCTTTGGTATATGTCATGCTGTGGTTACTCTTTGGCTGCAAAGAGGGTTCTACATCATCAGGCAAAACCATCGCTAATGCACAAATTATAAACCAAGTCCTAATAGTTCTCCAATTGCTTGAAAGCTTGGCTGTGGTGCATTGTTTGGCACATAGAGGTGGAATGGATTTTGTGTCAAGAGGGAATCATTGAGCAGATATTGCTGATAAATTAGCAGCTATAGAAGGCCCTGAGTTAATTTTAAATTTAACAATCTTAAATGAAGCAGATTTATCCCAAGCATATAATGAAAAAGAAATCAAGAAATGGAAGCAGAATTTTAAGACCAAACAAGTTAATGGTGTGTGGGTGGTGTCACAAGATAAACCAGTACTGCCAAGAACATTTTACCATTGAATTTGCTAATTGATACATAAGAATGGTTATTTGGGAATGCAAGGCATTGTAGATTCAGTAAAGAAAACGTGGATAGCCTTTGGTGTAACAAACATTGCATCAAAAGTCTATGAGGTTTGTCCAATGTGCCAAGCATATAATCAGTATGTATTTAGAGGAAAAGCGTTTGGAGGATGACCTTTAGCTTATACTCCATTCGAACATCTACAAATTGATTTTATATCAATGCTGAAAGCTGGACAATACATATTCTGTTTAGTAATAAGGGACCAGTTAACAAGGTGGCCAGAAGTGTTTCCATCAAATAAGAACACAGGCATTCGTAGCTAAAGTATTACTGAAAGAAATTATACCTAGATTTGGTTTACCATCAAGAATTGATTTGGATAGAGGAGCACACTACAGATTCAGTTTTACAACAGATATATTTATGCCTAGGTATTAATGCCAAAATTCCATGTGCCATATCACCCACAGAGCTCAGGACAGGTAGAGAGATTAAATAGAGAATTAAAGACAATGATTGGGAAATTATGTACAGAGACACACTTGAAATGGCCTGATGCCTCACCATTAGCTTTGTTTTATCTGAGAAATAGTCTGTGGAGAGACCTACACATATTCACATTTTGAGATGTTGTTTGGCCATCTACCTATGCATGCAAAACCATTCAATCTGATTTATGCTTCATTATTAGGAGATACAATTACATTAGAGATCTGCAGATTAAAATAGAGGAGTTATATGAATCAGGAGCCTTAATTCAAGCTGGGCCATTATATTATTCATTACATGATATACATCCTGGAGATGCTATTTATATTAATA
The DNA here is from genome assembly GCF_027887165.1 of Monodelphis domestica. Lineage (NCBI taxonomy): Eukaryota > Metazoa > Chordata > Mammalia > Didelphimorphia > Didelphidae > Monodelphis > Monodelphis domestica. Next base: position 368,525,274 of record NC_077230.1, on the reverse strand, counting down.
ATTTTCACTGAACAGGGGGAACTCAGCCACCTGGGAAGGTCCATTACAAATACTCTTAACAACACTGACAGCAATTAAGATTAGAGAGAAACCATCATGGATACATTGTTTCCATGTAAAAAGAGTACCTGGCATCAAAATTAATAATCAAGAGTGAGACAATTTTCAAGGACAATGGACAACTGGACTATTTTCAACGACACTATTTGTAAAGATAACTACAATAGCAGCTGGACTATTTGCAAGGACAATGGACTATAACAAGGATTACAACTGGATTATTTTAGGACACTGAACTTTGCATTTAAATGAAAGGTTTGATTTTTTTGTACATAAAGGTTTGATTTTTTAAAAATAGAATGAATAATACTAAATAGATAAGTATATAATTTATGTTATTTTGGTTTTTAAATGATGATTATTAATATAAAAACATTAAATAATAGATGAATAGTTAATAAATAACAATAAAATTTAAAAATAAATGTTAAAATTTGAAAAATTAAAATATTTAAAAAATACTAAGGGGAACCTCGGGGGAATATTTGTAAATAATGCATATTTTTGTATATAATGTTTTTGTAAGGTTTTGTACATAGTAACTGTAAGGTAAATTTGAATCATTATCTTTAAGGTTTTATTTTTATAATGTATAGTTAGAATTGTGTTATATCTATAACTAAATATTTTGAATTTTATGTAATGTGTAACAAATTTTGCAAGATTTTTTGTTTGCTTGCTTTCTTACTTTCTTCTCTTTACCTCTCCCTGTTTCAAATATAGAGTAGAGAATAGTTAGGTTAAATGACTCATTGGGTTGATGGGTCTCCCAAAGAATCATATGGGGGAATATTGTATAAGGAATTTATTAAATGTTCATTCTGTCTCATTAAGAGAAATTTTATTAATAGCATGCTGTCTCCTTTTAGAAACAGAGCAGACAGATCTTGCTTCAGGCTCTTTAAGAGGCCTATCATAAAAGAGAATTCTATGAGTTCTGGGGCAATTTTCTCTGACTTCCTTGAGCAGGGTTGCTGGATCACTTCTCTCAGATCTGTTAGTTATTTGAGACAGTTACCTTTGAGAAGTTTGATTAACACATATGAAGCTGAGGAAGAGTGTGTTTGACTGAGAGCTTTTTCCAGGAAGGGGGAAGGAGCAGTCAGAGGGAGCTTTGTCCTCTCTCTCTGACTTGGAAGGAGGGCCTGCAGGAGTCTCTCTGCCAAGAGATTCTGACAGTTACATCTCACAGTTGGCTTCAGGCAGCTGTAATAAATGAAATAAAACTGGTATTATAAATATCATGAATATAATTGATCTAATTGTGTTGGTAGTGAGTATTATTAGCTTTTATTGCCCAGCTATATTGATAAACTAAACTGTCAAGGGTTAACTTATTACAGATGGTAGGTTGAAGGCTGAGGCAATCCAAAGAACTAATTTATTTATCTCTATGAGGAGAGGCAGGGACAGGAGATAGGTTAGGACAAGATTCTCTTAACCTTAACACTACAATTTCTAAATAACAGTGCCTTCATCAACTGCTTCTCATGAAGTTGCTTCTTGTTCACTGAGGTGAACCTGCACTTAAAGATCCTCAATTGTCTAAATATCAAATTCTGTCTTATTAACCTATTCTAATTTATAAATCTTCTTTATCCTTAAATATATATGTATATACACACACACACTCATATATCTTCACAAGTCAAAATGCAGCATTTCTGTCTCCTCTCTCCCTCCAAAGATTCCCCTGCCTGTGACAGTTGCCACAGATAGACAGCTTAATTGCTCTTCAGCTCTCCCTGTGGTCAAGAGGGGAAAAGCCCTCTGTAAATCGGACTAGAGGAAAAACTTCAGTGAATAACACTGAAGTAACAACTGGTAGTAAGTCTTTGCTTCTTAACTTACTTTCTTTTTTTTTTTTAAACCCTTACCTTCCATCTTGGAGTCAATACTATGTATTGGCTCCAAGGCAGAAGAGGGGTAAAGCCTAGGCATTGGGTGTTAAGTGACTTGCCCAAGATCACTCAGCTAGGAAATGTCTAAGGTCACATTTGAACCTAGGATCTCCCATCTCTAGGCCTGGCTCCCAATCCACTGAGCTACCCAGCTGCTCCCTCTTAACTTTCTTAAGTCTCTTCTTTCTTTCCAACTGCCACCAACTATCAAGGAGCTAAATCCAATCACTCCTGTTCTCTCAGAAAGTCCAGAGAAAATGGGACCCAGAATTCTCCCTTACCTGGAATTTATTTTCTTTCCTTAAAGAGCCCACAGCTGATATCTCTTTCTATTCCACTTAAAGGGGACAATGTAAAAAATCCAAAACCCTCACTCTGAATTAAACTCTACTTCCAACTAGACTAAATTACTAATTAAAACTCATTATAAACTACAATTTCCCCCTGAGATTCTTTGGGAGAAACATTCTCCCCAATGAATCTTACCACACTAAAACTATTCTATATTCTATTTTAGTAACAGGGAGAAGTAACAAGAAAGAAAAAAGAAAGCAAAGGAAGAAAGCAAGGGAAAAGATTCACAGTTACAAACATTTCCAATTACAAAATAACACACTTCTACCTATACTTTTACAGAAATAATCCTAAAGATAATAATTCAAATTTTCCTTACAATTATTACAAAAAATCTTGCAATAAACCACTATATACAAAAATATACATTATCCCATTATTTACATATAATAACATTCCCTCCTGAAGTTAACCTTTGAGGATGATATAAAAATATACAAACATTATAAACCCATTATTATACACATTATATCCCCCTGAAGTGAGAATTTTTCTTTTTAATATTTGATATTCATATTTCTATTATCTATTAAAATTTTAGATTAGTAATTTACTTGTTATTAAGTATTGATTACCTATTGTTTTAGTCTTTTATTTTTAATTATTCTTTTATTAATATTACTATTAAATATGTATTTCTCTATATTAATAATACTCAATTTAAACTAGAAATCATAACTATATACTTACCCATTCCATTTTAATACAAACCTTTAAGTACAAAATCAAACCTTTCACAAAAATCAAACCTTTCATTTAAATGCAAAGTTCAGTGTCTTCAAAAAATCCAGCATCTGTAGTCTTCATTTCAGTACAGTGTTCCTTCAAATCTCTAGTTTTAGTCCATTGCCCTTATAAATAGTATCCATTGTAATTCCATTTTCCTTTTGTCTTTGTAGTCCTTGAAAATTGTTTCATTAAAAATAGTTCAGTTATACTTGTAGTAATCTTTGTCTTCTTACTCTTGTCAACTTCAACTCTCTTCACATTCTTCAACTGATGTAGTCTCTTTACATGTAAGTATCTCTGGGTCTGGAAATTGAAATTCTTCCGTCTGTACTTCAATAGTTCCTTCTCCCCTGTTACACCTTTATAATGAGGGAACTTGTGCCTATTTCTGAGATTCCTTTGTCTTAGTCTTATTTACATTTTGACTTTGATTATTCTTTGGATGTGCACCATTCTTGATAAATTGTAATAATTCCTGTGCTTGATCTTGGGTATTGTTTCTATCAGTTTTATTTCTAAAATTGTTGCCCCTAAAATTGTTGTTATCATATCTCTTATAGTTACCATAATTATAATTTCTGAACCTGCCTTGGTTGTTGTAATTGTTATTGTTGAATTTCTCACAATTGTCATAATTATTATTTCTGAACCTGTCCTAGTTGTTGTAATTGTTATTATTATTGTATCTAAAGTTATTGTTCTTAAATTATTGTTGGCCCTAAAGTTATTTCTAAAATTGTTTTTGAAATTTCCCCCAGTATTGCTAAAATTGTTGAAAATTTGACTCTAGCATCTACAATTATGTATCAGATGTTCCTTTTTTGCTACATAGATAACAAGATGGTACCTGTTTATGATATTCTCTTTGATTATTAAATTGTCTTTGATCTCTGACAGCAGCTAATGTGACATTTATATCCCCCCTTTTACCTTTATCCAGTTGCTTTTCAATTCTTTTATCTCCCTTTTTAACTCTACCACTAATTCGGTGTTTCCATCACCTCGGTTTTCCTTATCCATGTTGTAAACATACATAGCCACTCAACTGAGTTCATTAATATCCATACTAGACCAGTTTGGACACTGTAGTTTAAAATAATTCTTTATTACAGTGCAGGAGTTCTTCACGAATTGTCTGCACAGGTGGCATACATCCCTTTCTTTTGAAATGTCCAGATCTATATAGTGTTCTCCAAGCTCTATTAATCTATCCATGAAAGTGGATGGGTTCTCTCCACTTCCTTGTCTCAATTTATCAAACTTATTCCAGGTCCCTGGCCTGTCTGAACATTCTCTCATAGCCCTAATAACTGCTTGCCTAGCCTTTACCAGTTTCTCATAATCTGCCTCATAATTCATTTGCCATCCTGGGTCTGTCTGTGGCCAATCCGCTATAGCCAAATTTTCATTAGTTACCCTAATTATTTTCTCCTTCTCCCTTTTAGTTAATAGTTCATCCATTAAAAATTCAAAGTCCAAATAGCTGGGATTATACTGTTTGCAGATTCTATTTTCTTTATTACAGCAATAGGTTCCTCCTCAAAAGTAGTACTGTGTTTGAACCCTTCCGAGTGAAAGGTCTGTGCTGTCTAATATTTATGAATTCATTCTCTGGACTAAATGTTGGCACCTCATGGAGTGGGAAAAAAATCTAGTATGATTGTTATTGTTTTGGTTTTGATTAGCAATGGTGTTATCATTAGTGTTAGAAACAGTATCAGCATTAGCAATGGAATTAGGTTTAAGAAATTTAGTTATCATATCATTCTGTTTCGAGAGTGTTTCAGTTGACAGGGCAATAAATTCCTCTAAATATGCCAGTCTGACTTCTGTTTGATTTTTAGTTATTTGTTTCTTTTTACTAGTTATCATTAATAACTGTGCATAGGTGGTACCCCTCTAATACTAGCAGTATCATAACAAGTGTGTATATTGTTATTAATTTCAAGATGTCTCTCAGTATAAGATCTAATATCCTATTGGCAGTTGTTGGCAATGGCAGGTGCTGGAAATAAAATGGAATATCTCCATAAATTAATTTAACCATGGTCTGAAATACCATGATTCCTTATTTTCTGTTTTCTATCACTGACCACTAATATCAGATTTCAGGTTCTTTCTAATCCTTTTTTTAGTTCATCAATTGTAATAAATGAAATAAAACTGGTATTGTAAATATTATGACTAATTGATCTGACTGTTGGTAGTGAGTATTATTAGCTTTGATTGCCCAGCTGTATTGATAAACTAAACTATCAAGGGTTAACTTCTATAGATGGTAGATTGAAGGCTGAGGCAGTCTAATACAACTAATTTATTTATCTCTATGAGGAGAGGCAGGAACAGGAGACAGGACAGATAGGATTTTCTTAACTCTAACACTATGATTTCTAAATAACAGTACCTCCATCAACTGCTTTTCAGGAAGCTGCTTCTTGTTTACTGAGGTGAACCTGCATTTAACCTCACTCAATTATCTAAATATTAAATTCTGTCTTATTAACCTATTCTATTTATAAATCTTCTTTATCCTTAAATATATATGTACACACACACACACACACACATACACACACACACATATCTTCACAAGTCAAAATGCAGCATTTCTGTCTCCTCTCTCCCTCCAAAGATTCCCCTGCCTGTGACAGCTTAATTGCTCTTCAGACTAGAGGAAAAACTCTTCAGTGAATAACACTGAAGTAACAACTAGTAGTAAGTCTTTGCTTCTTAACTTTCTTAAGTCTCTTCTTTCTTTCCAACTGCCACCAACTATAAGGGAGCTAAATCCAGTCACTCCTGTTTTCTCAGACAGTCCAGATAAAATGAGGCCCCGAATTCTCCCTTACCTGGAATTTATTTTCTTCCCTTAAAGAACCCACTGCTTATATCTCTTTCTATTCCACTTAAAGGGGACAGAGTAAAAAAATCCAAAACCCCTACTCTGAACTAAACTCTGCTCCTAATAAGACTAAAAAACTAATTAAAACTCATTATAATCTACACAGCTTTTGGTTTTTCACAGATTACTTTAAGGACTTAATTATAAATATAAGGTGCATTGATTAGCATAGGTTATTAAGATAGAATTAAATTTTAGTTTAGTGAGAATAGTTTAAGGAGGCCTGCTTACAGGCAAAGAAGAGGCTACAAAGAAAGGAGCTAGTTTTGGGGGTTTTTATTTAGAGATTTTAGTGTAAGGTTAAGAGATTCCCTATCCTATTCCTAACTCCTAATTTCTTCCTCCTATTTACTCTCCCTACCTTTTCTCATAGAACAAATAAATAAGGTTTGTATCCAATTGCTTCTGGCCTTCCATCCCTTGCCTACAAAACTAGTTTTAACCCTGATAGCTTTAGGTTACTATAACAGCTTCACATTACCTGTCAATCTTTATTATCAATATATTATCAGCTTAATTATTGTCATAACAATACAGAGTGCTTTGCAAAATGCTTTGTTTTAAAAAATATCTAAGTGCTGAGGATTAGAGAGTGATCAGAGCAAAGGGGCTATTTCTCTGCCCTCTCCAAGCCATGTTACCTTTATTTCACCCAACCACAGGCTTACCTTGCTACCTCTTGGCCATCTCAAAGGCTTGGGACCCTCTGCTTTCTAGCGCTGACTTCCCTATGTACACTGCCTTCCTCTTTTGAATGATTAACCCTTTAAGGTCAAAGATATATGGCTTGTATTTGTATCCCCAGCACTTAGCGCAATGCCTGACACAATGATAAATGCTTTTTCAGTCATTCAGATTTGTAGGTGGTAAGTAGAGAAGATCTCCACCTTTCAAAATATTTGTCTTTCTTCAGGGACCAGCTGTGATAAAGGATGGAAAGGTTTGCAATTTGCAAAATTGTGCAAGAACTGAAAAGTGCAAACCTAATTATGATTGACAGTGGCATGTGATCCAGCTCAGGCTCCCATGTGACCCTTGGTCACATGCCACTGTCAATCATACCTAGGTTTGCACTTTTCAGTTCTTGCACAGTTTTGCAAATTGCAAACCTTTCCATTCTTTATCACACAGCTCAGGTTGCTACCTAGTCCAAGAAGCTTCCCAGGACAGTTTCTTTTTTGCCTGTGTCCAAAGTACCCAGCACATTGCCTTCAACATAGATATGTAATATATGGTCAAATGAATTAAATGAGCCTTAATTTTGGAATCAGGGTTTTATTTCTGCCTCTGGTGATACCTATATTACTTTAGGCAAATATCTTTTCCTCTTTGAATCTTTCCTCTCTTGTAAAATGAAGGTTGAATTTTACATTATTCGGAAGCCTTTCCAGATCTGAATGTTCCTTTGTCTGGAAGGTAATTGAACACGTTCAAACCACTCTTGGCAACTGTGGTCTTGTATTTGTTTCTGACTGAATTTTGATGAATGTCAATCATGGTGTCTCCCACCAGAGCTGTGTGTTACCTACTTTTTTTTTCTTTAGATACCTATACTTTGGGAATATCTTGAATTTTTGCTCACTAGTTTCTCCTTTCCAGTTGTCCTGCCAAAGTCAAGAGGCCTGTGAGAGAGCTTGGAATGGAATGAAATAAGCGTTTATTAAACTCCAACTGTGTCAGACATCATCCTGTGTTTTATAAATATTGTCTTATTTAATAACTGAAATTGAGATGGGATTGGGGTTAGATGAGAAAGATAGTACAGCCCTTTTCCTGATGGCTAGTTATCCCCCAGCATGGTAGCCCAAGAAAGGTTCAGACCCTAAGCTCTAAGGTTGCTGTTTTCTGAGACTGGGTAAAAGGGGTAGTTGGTATTGGATTTTTAAAAACATTTTAACAAAGAGATGGAAGAATTATAGGTAGATAGCTAGCAGCTCATCTGGAGGAAAAAAAAACCCCAAAAGGTTTAGTAGATTGCAAGTTCAGTAAGAAACAATAGCCAGGAAAATTAACTTGCTCTTAGGCTGCACTGAGAGGGACACAGTGTCTAGAAGAGGGGTGATGGGGAGTCCTGTCCTTTGCCCCAGTTAGCCCTTCTCATTTGGAGTATGTCAGGTCCTGGGCAAAGTATTGTAGGAAAGACACAAACTGGCTGAGCAAGACGGTGAAGAGACTTGAAAGCCAGGTTGAACATGAACAGTTGAAGGAACTGGGTCTGTCTGTTTAACTTGGAGAAGAAAAGAGATTCTCTCTCTCAAGGAGAACATAAGAGCTGTCTTCAAGCTGCCGAGAAGAGAAATTAGATTTGTGTTGTTTGGCCTCAGAGGACAGAATTAGGAGCATTGGGGGAAATGTGGAGAGGGGAAGATTTCAGCTTGATGTCAAGAAAACTCCAATAAGAGCTGTCTAAAAGTAGAAGAGTCAATCTTGGTGAAGATAGAGTGAGCAAGTGGCCCGTCAGGGAGAGGCTATCAGGCATCTTGTGGATCCCTACTTCAGGTAGAGGATAACTGATTACTGTCTATCTGCCAGTGGCAGCAGAGAGTAGCTTCTCTAAGACAAAGGCTCAAGTAATTGGGGGACAGTTTTATGACCTAGGGATTGGGGAGCAGACAACTGGGATGCCTTTGTAGTTGGAGTGAGTTTCCACAGCCTTCTATGTGGCTAGATTGTGGGTCCATCCAAATAGCAGAAGGATTGATTTCCCAGCTCGAGAAGAGCTTTGCAGAGACACCAAGACCCAAACTTGATCTGAATGAGAATCCTCTCTATGAGCTACTCTGTAAGTGGTCACCTAGCCTTGGCTCGGAGACCTCCAGTGTGGGAGAACCCACTCCCTGCGGAGGCAGTCCCATTGCTTGTGTGGATCGGGGATCTTTTTCTTACATCAAGCCTAAATCAGGTTCTCAGCAATTTCTACCCATCCATCATTCCTGGTTCTGCTGGGGGGTTAGGAGGTGGGAAGAATAAGTCTTCTCTATTGAATAGGGTAGTTTTAAAAAAATGAAGATGGCTCTCATGTCTTCCCTAAGATTCAATACCTCGGGTTCCTTTAGCCGATCCTCCTATAGCATGATCTCAAGACCTTTTGCCAACCTGTTTGCCTTTCTCTGGATATTCTCCAGCTTGTTCATGTCCAAAAGTGAACTCAATGACCTAGGAAACAATATAGAAGAATACAGAATAAATATCCTCTTCTTAGATACCCTTATTTTTAATAATTATTCTTTACTTATTATTTTATTTATATTTACTATTAATGATTATTATCATTAATGATCATCATAGTAGCACACATTTATAGAATACCTTAAGGTACAAAGTACTTGACTTACATTAGTTCATTTGAGCCTCTCAGGAGTCCTATATATTGTGTGCAGTATAATTATTATCCCCATTTTAGAACATGATAAAGAACCTTAATGATCATTTCCTCTGACTCCTTCATTTCACTAATGAAGAAACCAAGGGTCAGAGTGTTTTAAGTGACTTATCTAAGGTCATACTAAGTAATAAATTGTCAGGTAGGGCCCCAAACCATATCTTTTGAGGCTTTTAGGTGGCATGATGGATAGGATATTGGATATGGAGTCAGGAAAGCCTGAGTGTAAAACCTACCTCAGACACTAACTGTGTGAGCCTGTTGTATTTGTGGGACACTGAGAAGACTGGACTCTGCCTAGTGTACTTCTTTCTGGAGGGCACAGAGAAATGGTGATAGAGAAATATGATGAGTCTAGTATAAGGATTTTTAAAAAAAACCCTTACCTTCCATCTTAGAATCAATTATATTAATTATATATATATATTGATTCCAAGGCAGAAGAGTGGTAAAGGCTAGGTAACAGGGGCAAAGTGACTTGCACAGGGTCACATAGCTAGGAAGTATCTGATGTCAGATTTGAACCCAGGATGTCCCATCTCTAGTCCTGGCTCTCAATCCACTGAGCCACCTATTATAGGAATTCTTAATCATATCTTTATGTCTTAGATCCTTTGGTAATCTGGAAACGCTTATGAACTCCTTCTCAGGATGTTTGTAAATAGTTGAAATAAGTAGGATTATAAAGAAAACCAATTGTATTGAAATTCAGTTATCAAATTTTTTTTTTTTAATTCATAGACCTGAGGTTAAGAATCCTGCCTACAATTATGAGTGGATTTTTTAAAGCAGTGGAGGTTAAAGGAGACTTTTAGGGACTATATAGCCCAATCCTATTAAAATTATATATTTTAATATATAAATAAATATATAAATAAAAATATAAATATATATTAAAATAAAAAATATAAAATTTATGAAGGAAACTGAGGCCCAGAGTCACAGACATTTAAGGAACAGAGGCAGAATTGAAAACCCTCCTTCTAAATCTGATGTTCTTTAATACATTGCAGCGAAGGAGTTTGGTAAGGTAGTAGTATGGTATTGGGGAACATGGTGGTTCCTTCTACTTCACAGGCCTGGCTGTGGGAAAGTCAGTGCTTTACCAACTTTAAAAACAGGAAGAGTTTGCCACCATTCTATGGGAGATTTGCTCTTGAGGTGAGCTGGTAGAATGCTTCTCCGTTCCCAGGTCAGGGGTGTTTGGCTCCTTCCTCAGATGGCAGGGAGGAAGGGGAAGAAAGCTGATGAAAGTGCCAAAGCCACCTGCCTTGTTCTAAACACAGTGACAGCCTCTAAAGCCTTCATCCCAAACAAAAGTAAGGTACTCTGATGGTAGCGGGGCCAAAAGAAAGTTTTAGCAGTGGACCAAACACAGCCCATAGCTCTTGGCAACCTGAACTGCTGGACTCAGTTTCTTTTGGCACGGAAATAGATATTGGGGGGCCTTCTGGGGATCCTCTTATTTTCAGCTTTGTACCAGTTCTCAATTCAATTTTTAAAAAATTTATTAACTGGCCACTACATGCCTGGCCTTCTCTATTCTTTAACTTCCCTTTTTGACATATTGCTACTTTTCTGAATTCTTGCTTATCTCAACCTGAGCACACCTCTTCTTTGTTTCCTCTTTCTTTTTTCCCCTTTATCTTTCTGTCTGTTTTTATCTCTCTATCTTTCATACTGATTCCTCCCTCTTCCTTTTTACATTAAATTTATTTTTTTTGTGGTGGTAGAGACTTTTGTAGGGCCTAAACTGGTGTTTCTCCCTCGGGGTCTGGCCTCAACAACTCACTACTTCCATTAATATTTTCCAACCCTTCCCCAGGCCCTTATGGAAAGCAACCAAGCCCATCCCTCCTGCACCTGAGGAGGAGGAAATAGAATCAATTTCTTCTGCCTCAAACTTTAAACATTGAGAAGCAATGGCAGAAGGCAGATTGAACAGGGGTCTGACTGTGTGAGAAAACTCCACAGTATTTATTTCAGCAGCTTCTGCTGAGATGGAATTGCTTAGTAATTTTAAATTCTTATAAGGTGCAGATAAACACATCTGTTGAGCTGGGGGCTGACCTGATATGCCCTGTAGGGAGAATCAGTGCATGCAAGGGGGAAAGAGGAGACTCTTCACAGCTCCTTCTGCCTCCTGTTCTTGGAGCTGTGGGGCATGCCATCGGAAGGCCCTGAATGTTAATGGCTAAGGAGGCTGAGTTAGAGCTCCAGGGATCCAGGGTTCTTTCCTTTCGACATCATCATTAGAGCTTGAGGCTTCCAAACCCACTCTGTTGGCCCTGCTTTAATTACAACCAATGCCTTGTTCCGGGAGACAAATAAATAAATAAGCCAAACCCAAACCCCACCTGCTCTGAGGGCACTGAGCTGTTGAAAGGGGAAGCTGATTTATTAGGAAAAGTGGTTTATCCACTGTCAGAATGGTGCCTGTTAAACAGGTTGTTGTTGTTGTTGTTGTTTTTCCCTGTCGATTGCATTTTCTTCCGTTTTCCTCTGGCCTGCTGCTGCTAACAGATCAATACCCTGCAAACGGCTCAAATGAATTTCTGTCTCCATCTCCTCGTGCTTCTCTGTTGTGCTGGCTGGAGCATCTAGACCTGACATCCACTGCCTCCCAGCCTAAGTAGGTCAAAAACATGGCCTTCTCTCCTCTGCTAGGGTCTCATTCCTGGGTGAGCATCTCTAGCTGCCCACACCTTTATCCACTTGGCCTGCTTCCTGTACTTATCAGGACTGGCTTAAGCACATCTGCCCAGACCCAGAGAGAGAAACACACATGATCCCTTATTGAAATTCTGCCCGTCCTAAGTGCTACCCCCTCCATGAACCTCTATGTGACTTTTTTCCATACCCCACCAGCTTAGGCCCTCACATTGCATATGGCACCTCTCGTGCCTTTACACCTTAAGTTTCCCTGAATTATACAGCAACATGGTGAGATCGCCACCATCAGGACTCTCCCTGTGCAAGAGAACAAAGATGCACTGGTGTATTGGATAATATGGTTATTTTTATGCCCATCTAAAAAGCCTTATAGCCAATACTTGTGTCATAATTTATAACCATTTATTTCCTCTGAGCCTCCCTATATTTGTCTTCACTTTATAGTTGAGGAAACTGGCTAAAATCTGTGATTTGCTCAAGTTACACAGCTAGGAAGGGGCAGAATTGGGATTTCATGCCAAGCCTCTTCCCACTCCAAATTCAGTGTTCTTTCCATTGTATCATGTGGTGGTGCAGGGGTGACTAGGTTCTTCTAAAAGGCTATGTCAATAGCAAAGTGCAAGATAGTTGTGGGAGCAACTGACAGCCACTGAGGACTTCTGAGCTAGGGAGTGGCTTCATGAAAGTGGTGTTTTAAGAAGATTAATTTGGCTCCTTGCCAATAGAATTCTCCTCTGATACCTCTGGTGTGGAGGTGACCCTTGGGTTCTTGAAGTCTCTGCCAACAGTCTATAGGCTTTGGCAGGTCTCACCAAACTGGAAAAGTTTCCAATATAAGAACTAGTAATAAACAGGGCAACATTTTTCTTCCATCTCTGTACATTTGTATAGGCTGTCCTCTGTGCCTGAAATAGTCTATCTCCTTGGAGAAATCCTCTTTCTTGAAGGTTCAGCTCAGGTATTTTCTCTACCATGAAACCTACTACTCCACCAGCTAGCTGAAAATCCTTTTTCCTCCCTCTAATTTTTCAGGAATACTCTGAGTTTCTCTCCTTTGCTCCAGTTGAGTTCTATTATCCTTATGTATGTCATGTCCTCCTCAAGGTCAGAAGCTATCATTTTCCACCCTTGTACAACTATAGGCATCTGATAAACCCAACTGTTGACCAATCTTATTACTAAAAGGTTGGCCACCTATGTAATGAATTTATTTTTGCTACAGCATCTAATGAAAGATGTTTAATAGGGTATGGATGCCTGGGGTTTGGGTTGGTAGATGAAGACCTGTATGGATGATATTGTGCCTCTTGGAAGTATTTTATTTATTTATTTGAAATTTTTGTTTAATTAGTTAATTTAGAATATTTTTCCATGGTTACAAGATTCATGTTCTTTCCCTTCCACCATAGCTAATGAGCAATTCCACTGGTTTTTATGTGTCATTGATCAAGACCTATTTCCATATTATTAATATTTATATTAGGGTGATCATTTAGAGTCTACATCCCCAATCATATCCCCATCAACCATGTGATCAAGCAGTTGTTTTTCTTCTGTGTTTCTATTCCCACAGTTCTTCCTCTGAATGTGGATATTGTTCTTTCTCATAAATTCCTCCGAATTGTTCTGGATCATTGCATTGCTGCTAGTAGAGAAGTCCATTACATTCGATTGTACCACAGTGTATCAGTCTCTGTGTATAATATTTTCCTGTTTCTGCTCCTTTCACTCTGCATCACTTCCTGGAGGTTGTTCCAGTCTCCATGGAATTCCTCCACCTTATTATTCCTTTGAGCACAATAGTATTCCATCACCAACATATATCACAATTTGCTCAGCCATTCCCCAATTGAAGGGCATCCCTTCACTTTCCAATTTTTTTGCCACCACAAAGAATGAGGCTATAAATATTCTTGTACAAGTCTTTTTCCTTATTATCTCTTTGGGGTATAAACCCAGCAGTGGTATGTCTGGATCAAAGAGCAGACAATCTTTTAGCGCCCTTAGGGCATAATTCTCTTGGAAGTATTTTAATAAATAAAAAGTTCTAAACACATTTTTATGGCACTTTTCGAAGTGCTATGTTTTGTGTGTTATACCATGCTCCTCTGGGAGGGCAGGGACTCTCTTGATTATTTCCGTATATCCCTGAGTGCCTAGCACAGCTATTTAACCCTGGGAGAGTCTTACTATTGCTGGTACCTGCCCTTTCCCCAGTGACTTTCTACCCCAGCTCACTTTGATAAGGTGCTTTCTCTTTGAAAGTGATTTGCTGCCATCTGACCTCGATTCAGGCAGAACACTCCAGGACTAGGGATTCTAAACAACCAGGTCTGTATCAGCACTGTCAACTTTGGTACTGAAGATGCAATAAATTTTTTGTTGTTGTTGTTTGTTTTTTTAAAGAAGGAATTGTCTCCATGGCCATTTCTTCAGGGCAAGGTCAGTCTAAGAATGAAGCTAAGCTCTGGCCATCAATAGCAACATCTTTTCTCACAGAGAAATCAATAGCAAAGAAGTGGTGCAGTCCGTTGAGATGTGTGACCTGTCAAGATATCTCATGACATCCTCCTACCTTGAATAGTGTATTTGTCTTCCTGGACTGGTGGGATAGGCCTTGATGCTTTCCCCAGGATGGTTCTTGGCCATATTTTTTTTTAACCCTTACCTCCTATCTCAGTATCAATTTTAAGACAGAAGAACTACAAAGGCTAGGCAATTGGGATTAAGTGATTTGACCATGATCACACAACTAGGAAGTGTCTAAGGCCACATTTGAACTCAGGTCCTCCTGACTATAGGCTTGGTGCTCTATCTGTTGTGCTACCTAGCTTCCCTCTTGGCCATTGTTTTAGCATATTTTTGATTGACTTGTACTTGGGTCAAGTTCACTTGACATACCCAAGTCATCTCTGGACTTCTGCTTTGTAGACCCCACCAGCTAGGTGGGACTGAGTATGTAGTTAATGCACAAAGAATGGAGAGGTCCCAACTATAATGGCAAGAGCATTTGGAATTTAAAAGCAGAGGACCTGATTTCAAATCTGTACTTTATAATTTGTGTGACTTTGGGGAGGTGTTAAGAGAGTTTTCATTCATTTCTCCTTTTCTATATTTAAGAGGAAAAGGAAAAATAATATTTTCAGCAAGAGACCCCCTGCTGTGCTGCTTGTCCATTAGTGTCAGTTAGAAGAGGGTGGCCAAGGGGAGTTAGTCAGTTACAGAGTGTTGCAAAGGACTTTTTTTGTCTCTGGGTCTCCTGGGGAGAGGTTGGGTTGCTAGCATTCTCTCTAGTTGGAGACAGAGAAACAAAATTAAGGCTTAAGTAGCCTTATTGATTATTAATGACCTGGGTAGATAAGGTAGATAGATAGTGGTTATATTATCAGATAGAGTAGGAGAGTAGGTGAGAACTTCAGCCTAGCAGAAGATACTGTCCTCTGAGGCAGGAAGATTTAGGGTTTTTTAGAGAAATTTAGTTAGGATTGGGATCTGGAGTATAGGTAGAAGTGATTATAAGATTACTTTCACTTTCCTCCTTCCTATTTCCTATCCATATTTTCCTAATAATAAAGTAAGTGCTTTGCATTTAATAAACTGCATTGACATTTATTCAACCCCCCCACCCCAATTTAACCCTTTACAGCCTGGTGAGCCAAGCTAGCAGTTTGATTAATTTATTGATCTTCTATTCTTTCCAATATGAGGAAAAATATAGGAGTGTAACCATGTTGTTCAATATCATGGTATAGATAGTGAAGGAGGTAGTGTCTTTTTACCTCAGAGAACTTCCAATACCTGGGAATTTCACTGAGATTTTAAATCTCACAGTTTTTGATTGTCTCAGATTAGTACTACTTATAGGAATATTTGTTCTGTATGCATTGTTACAAAGGTACTATCTATATCAAGTGTTTAGTTTAATTCTTACTAAGAAAAAGGCAACTGAAAGAGAGGTTAATGGAGACTAGAGCTGTATATCTTGAGGATTGCTTCTCGAAAATGACTAACACTATTGCCCACCAAACTGAAAATATCTCCAAAGTTGAAGATGGTATCTCTCAAATGACTAAACCTATAAAGCAACAAAATGAAACTATCTCAAAGTTGCTCAACTTGAAGATCGTATCTCTCAAATCACTGAAATTATAATGCATCAAAATGAAACTATCTCCAAATAGAATGAGAGTTGTGCTCAGTCTACTAAACCTGCCTCTCCTACTGCTTCTAATTCTCCCACTAAGGCACCTAAAATTAAAAGCCAAAAGAAAGAAGATACTAACCCTAGCCTATTCCCTTTAAGAGAAGTATCCACCCTTAACCCTAAGAAGAATGAGTTAGTAACTATTAGGCATCACAACCCAGTTACCATTCAGGATATGGAGGGATTTAAGTGCAGCATTCCTTCTTTTGAGGAGGATCCTATAGCTGTTATAAAAAAAAAAAAGCTGGAGAAGATATGTAGGTAATTTGATCCAACCTGGATTGATTTTGAATATCTTCTAGATGAGTTACTAACTAAAAGGGAAAAGGATAGTTATGAAGTTACCAATGAGGAGGGTGCAATTTACTGGCCTGAGAATGACCCTCATTGGGATGTTATTGATGAAATGAACTATGTAAGATTTTACCAAGCTAGGGTGGCAGTTCTTAATGCAACGAGAGCCTGTTTAGATAGACCTGGTAACTAGACAAAATTTGAAAAGCTTAAGAAGGAAATAGGAGAAAATCCTTCACAGTTCATGGACAAACTTATAGAACCAGGAGGAAGATACATATACATTGACTTAACAAGAGAAAGAGATATTAGAAAACTGAGAAAGCAGTTTATAAAGAATTGTTGCAAAGTAGTCAAGGACTATTTCAAAACCAGTTGCCCTAACTAGAAGATTATGGACCTTGATGAATTAAGGAGAGTGGCAGTTTATGTTTATAATGGGCATGAAATGAAAGATGCCAATGATAGTGGATGCATTAAGAAAGGAGATAAAAGAACTAAAAGGAAAAATTGAAAGGCTTGAAAAAGGTGATACTTATTTTGGGTTAACTATTGTTCCTTTGTGAGAATATACAACCCAAAGAGAATATACAAACCAGAGGCCAATGTGCTACTTGTGAAGAAAAAGTGGACACCTGACGATAAATTGCAGATGCTGGGATCAAATATTCAGCAATTTTAGAAATAATGGTGAGAACGTTAGGAATCATTCTTCTAGAAATAATAATAACAGCAACAGTTCCTGAAATAACAAATTTGGGAATTATGGAAACAGTGACCAGACTGAGACAAATGACTTGTTATAATATATCCGTAATGGAGCACATCCACATACTAGCCAAAATGTAAATCCTCTTCAATGAGAGGAATCTCAGAGAGGTATACATGGTCCTTTATGAAGGTTTGCCAGGGGAGAAATTAACCACATTGTTACATGGTTCTTTGCTCCAAAAGATGTAAAAAATGTCAATGTTATTAATGTTTATATTTAACACTAATTTCCAAAGTTTTATTTTATGGTCTAGGAACTATAGGTGAAATGTAAAGACTCTTATAGGTAATACAGTTTATATAAGGCTGTGAAGGGTTAAATTTTTTTGGGGGGTAGGAGTTTGAATAAATGTCAGTGCGCAGTTTATTAAATGCAAAGCACTTACTTTATTATTAGGAAAATATGGATAGGAAATAGGAAGGAGGAAAGTGAAAGTAATCTTATAATCACTTCTACTTATACTCTAGATCCCAGTCCTAACTAAATTTCTCTAAAAAAACCCTAAATCTTTCTGCCTCAGAGGACAGTATCTTCTGCTAGGCTGAAGTTCTCACCTACTCTCCTACTCTATCTGATAATATAACCACTATCTATCTACCTTATCTACCCAGGTCATTAATAATCAATAAGGCTACTTAAGTCTTAATTTTGTTTCTCTGTCTCCAACCAGAGAGAATGCTAGCAACCCAACCTCTCCCCAGGAGACCCAGAGACAAACAAAAGCCCTTTGCAACTATCTAACTCCCCTTGGCCACACTATTCTTTTTTTTTTTTAACCCTTACCTTTTGTCTTAGTATTGGTTCCAAGGCAGAAGAGTGGTAAAGACCAGGCAATGGGGGTCAAGTGACTTACCCAGGGTCACACAGCTAGGTAGGCTCTGAGGCCAGATTTGAACCTAGGACCTCCTGTCTCTAGGCCTGGCTCTCAATCCACTGAACCACCCAGCTGCCCCCTGGCCACACTATTTTAACTGTCACTAGTTGACAAGTGGCACAGCAAGGGTTCTCTTACTGAAAATATTATTTCTCCTTTTCCTCTTAAATATAGAAAAGGAGAAATGAATGAAAACTCTCTTGACATTTCCCTCTAAGACTTATGAGAAAGAACGCTATCTACATTCAGAGGAAGAACTGTGGGAATAGAAACAGAAGAAAAACAACTGCTTGTCAATGGGTCAATGGGGACATGATTGGGGCTGTAGATTCTAAACAATCACCCTAGTACAAATATCAATAACATGGGAATGGGTCTTGATTGGTGACACAAGTAAAACCCAGTTAAATTGTGCATTGGCTATGGAGGGGGTGGGGGGAGGGGAGGGAAAGAACATGAATCATGTAATTATGGAAAAATATTCTAAATAAATCAATTAAAGTTTTCAATAAAAAACCATTTCTCCCCCTAAGATCAGTCTCCCCCATGGATTTTTCAAATAAAACTATCCCATACTTTATATTATAAAAAAGGAGAAGTACAGAGAGAAAGTAAAAAGCAAAACAATTCTTGCAACATGCAAGTCCCAAATAATATACAATTCCAAATATTTACAGTTACAGAAATTACAAACACAAAATTCATACTATACATAAATAAAACCTATTCTCATTTTACTTTACAGAAATAAGAACCTAAAGATATTAATTCAGATACACCTTATAATTACTATATACACAGAAATTAAATAAGAAAATAAACAAGAACCTTATATGCACATTATATACCTCTAATATCTATACATCTAATAGCAGTTACCTCCCTTAGCCTTAGTTTCCCCCATTTGTAAACAAAGGCATTGAACTAGATCAGTAATTTTCAATCTGAAAATCAAAAAACTTAGCTTAAAACTCTACCTATCTGTCTATTTCTAATTTGTAATTTTATCAGTGTGGGGAATGCCCTAGTGTTGAAACTCCATCTCCCAATGTAGATCATTTGCAACTCATAGGATTTATATTAGAATTGGCCAGGGCACCATGAAGCTGAATGATCTGATCATGTAGCTGAGGTAACAAATTACTATAAAACAAATAAATTTCTTAACCATGCACGGATTATTTTTGAACTATTTAAGTGGCAGTGTGATTAACAAAATATATATTAATTTAAAAGCACTGATGCATTTATAGTAGCATTTTATTGTCATCTAATGTCTATTCCAGCTATTCTTTCAATGATGGGATGAGCTGGGTGCTCCAGACATCTGGATGATTGTTGTGTTATTTCACAAACATACTTTTCAGAAGTGAGCCTGGTCACATTGGCAGTCTAGAGCAGAGATTCTTCATTTTTTTAAAAAAAGTCTTGCCTTCTTTCTTAGAATCACCACTTTAATTCCAAGAAATTACTGTATGTTTATAGACTAAACTTTTTTTTAACCCTTACTTTCATGATTAGAATCAATATTAAGTACTGATTCCAAGGTAGAAGAATGGTAAGGGCTTAGCAATGGGTGTTAAGTGACTTGCCTGTGGTCACATAGCTAGGAAGCCTATGAGGTCAGATTTGACCCCAGGTCCTGCCTTCTCCAAGCCTTGTCCTTTATCCACTGAACCATTTTGCTGTCCCTCATCACTTAAAAAAAAAAAAAAATATATATATATATATATATATATATATAATAGGGTGCAGCTGGGTAGCTCAGTGGATTGAGATCCAGGCCTAGAGATGGGAGGTCCTAGGTTCAAATCTGGCCTCAGACACTTCCCAGCTGTGTGACCCTGGGCAAGTCACTTGACCCCCATTGCCTAGCCCTTACCACTCTTCTGCCTTGGAGCCAATACACAGTATTGACTCCAAGATGGAAGGTAAGGGTTAAAAAAAAATATATATCCCCTCTGTCCCACTTATGGCAGTCTGATGAACGCATAACATAAAATATACAGAATTACAAAGGATTATATTGAAAGTTATCAAAATATTTTAAAAAGCTTAAAAAGATATATATATATATATATTTAATAATCTGCAGATCTGGAATAAGAACTGGCCTAGATCTGCCTTCTCTTACTATATGGCCACACTGCCCAGCTTAAGCTTTAATGACTCAGGAAACATCTATATTGGTAACAATGGCAAGAAGGCCCAGATTCACTGAATATCTGGACCTCCGTAAGACTGCTCCCAGGCTAGCTCAGGGAAGTAGATTTGAGGCAGCTTAGTGGATCAGGTCTGGGCCTGAAGTAAAGAAAGCTTGAGTTCAAATCTCATACTGGTTATCTGGGTAATCCTAGAGCAAGTCACATAACCTCTATTTGCCTCAGTTTCTTCAACTACAAAATGGGTTTAATAATATAACCTACCTCAACTATAAAATGGGGATAATAAGAACAACTGTCTCAGATTGTGAAATTTGGTAAATATTCACTGAATTGACTAATTGGCCACTTCAGCCTTCTCTTATATGACTCCCCTTCATACAAGTTGAATGATCCTTCGAATGAGATGATTTTCCATCCCTTCCCATTGCTTCATCTCATCCTATGCATTCTCATCTGTTCATCTTTACTCTCATTAGCGCTTCAGTTCTAGAAAAGACTTCACTGTTTTAATCCCCAATTTATCACTCAGTTGAAATCCTTCCTTTCATTTGAAGCCTAGATGAGATGAATGCCTTTCATGAAGTTTTTTCTGACACCAGCTGAAAACAACTGCATCTCTCAAAACTCATCTTTTTTTTTTTTTAAACAATTTAAACAATACTGTGTATTGGCTCCAAAGCAGAAGAGAGGTAGGGGCTAGGCAATGGGCGTCAAGTGACTTGCCCAGGGTCACACAGCTGGGAAGTGTCTGAGGTCAGATTTGAACCCAGGACCTCCCATCTTTAGGCCTGGCTCTCCATCCACTGAGCAATCCAGCTGCCCCCACAAAACTCATTTTAGTCATAATTGTGCCATGGGTATCTGTGTAGGCGTTGCATCCTTCCTAGTAGATTGTAAGCTCCTAAAAGGCAGTCTGTGTTATATCTTGTATGCCCTGTTTGTCCATTGTAAATCCTCAATAAACTTTTTTCTTTAATTGAATTCTTGAGTTTCTTCTTCTCTGGGCCCTGCTAAAGCTTCCTCCTGACAATATAAAATTAGAATACCAAGACTAGAAGAGTCCTCAGATGTCTTCTTCATTTTACAGATGAGGAAACATGCCCAAGAAAGGTGAATTGGCCTGTTGAGTAACTTGGGTACTGAGTGATACAATGTGCTACTTAGTACTTTTATCTGTTTTATATATCTAAAGCTATTGCTTATAACATTGGGAGATGACATCTATTTGCAAGAGATAGCTAGCATTATTTGACAAGGATCTAAAAGGTCTCAAGAAGCTAAAACAAACTGAATAATGATAAATGTTGAGTCTTGGGTTCAAACAATAAACTTGACTCATGTAGGATGGGGAAAGTGTATCTAAGAGACTTAGGAGTTTTAGTAAACTGCAAGTTCAGCAAGAGAAGGCAACTTGATACTGTTATAAGAAATTGTATTTCTCTCACTTGGGCTCTTTAAGAGCAGAAGTCTTCTCAATAGAACTCCATCTCTTTAAGAGAAAACCATAAAAGAGAGGAAGAAAGTCAGAAACTCCATTTTGTTCTAGCTTCAGTTGGAGAGGAGTTGGAAGGTGCTGGCTCTCCATCAGGAGAAACTGGTAGTAAAGATTTTTAGAGTTTAATCTTTGATACAGAGTTGGAAAGAAGGCAGTGGAGTGCCGCTTTCCTATGAGAGGTAGTGTGACCATTTGGAGTTGAGGGAAGAGAAGTTCTGGGCTGTTCAGGTTTGCTCTCTGTTAAGAGGTCTCTCTGACAGTTGGCTTCTGGGAGCCTTTTGTTTTCATATATTACTTTAAGGAGGTTAAAGAAGATTTTATTAATTAGAACAGTTTAGTTAGAGAATATTATTCTAAGATAGTGAGAGTAAAGTTAAGGAGGCCTGCTCTGTTCAGGCAAGAAGAAACTGCAACAACAAAAAAAAGCGGTTAGATCTTGGGGGGTTTATTTAGATATTTTTAGTACAGCTTTAGAATTTTAGACATAATATAAGATTAATAGAGATAATTCCTATTTCCTCTCCCCACCTCTACTATAAATAAGGCTTGTACCAAACTGTTTCAGGACATTTATCAACCACTTGCACAATAGTTTAACCCCCTAACAACTGTCTACAAAATAGGTTTAATATAACAGCTTTAGCTTATCAATAATAGTTTTGATTGCCTATAACAATACCTAAAAATGGGATCTAGGTTGCATTAAAAATGTCCGGAATTTAGGTGACAGTTCCACTGTATTCTGCTAGTTGGACCATACCTAATGTATGGTCCTACCTAATATTATAATATACTATATATTATATATTATTATATAATATATATAAATATATTATATATTAATATAATATAATAATATACCTAACATTCCTGGATGTTAACACTGGAAGAAGGATTTTGACCAGCTGGATGCATCCTAGGAGGATGACTGGAATGGGCTCATTTGAAGGAATTTAGCCTAATGAAGAAAAGGGTCCAGAATTACTGTCTAAAAGGACTTGATGGGCTGTCATATTGCAGACTGCCTTCTCCCTAGTCTCTGCAGAAATAAGAATAATTAACATTTATAAATCACTTTAAGATTTGAAAAGCTCTTGAACAAATACTATTTTATCTTCAAATCCTGGGAAGGTAGGTGCTATTATTATCCCCATTTTGCAAATGAGGAAACTGAGGAAGAGAGTAAGCAACTTGCCTTAAGACTCACAACTAGTAAGTGTAGGAGTTCAAATCAGAACTTGGATCTTTCTGACTTCAGGTCCAGTGCTTCTAAAGAGGCAACTTTAGTTTTATTTTTTTTAAAACCCTGACCTTCTGTCTTAGAAACAATACTTGTATTGGTTCTAAAGCAGAAAAGTGGTACGGGTCTAGGCAATGAGGATTAAGTGACTTGCCCAAGGTCACACAGCTAGAAAGTGTCTAAGGTCATATTTAAACCCAGGACCTCCTGTCTCTTGGCCTGGCTATCAATCCTGTAACCCCCCGAAAGAGGAAGATACATACAATTTTTCTAACAATTTAAGAACACTCCAAGAAAGCATGGGACATCTGGGAGAGAGTGGACTCCCCTTCACCAGAAGTGTTTAAACAGATAGACTAGGGGATCACTCATTAAGAGTGTAGTATGGGCATCTTGGTGGCATAATGGATAGTTTGCTGGCCTGGGACTTGGGGCGGGACTGAAGGTCCCTGTTAAGGTCCTGGTTAGACTAGGTGGCTTTTGAGTGAGCTTGCAGTCACCATGCTGGTCTTGGAGCAGGAAGCAGATTAGATCTAGTCCGATTCCCTCATTTCACAAGGTGAGGGAAGGGACTTGGTTGGGGTCAAGCAGAGGGAGTAAGTAGCAGTCAGCCCTGGAGTCTTCCTCTTCCGTTCCAGTTCTAGAGTCCTTGATTCCAAATTCAGTAAAGCATTTTGTAAACCTTCAGATTCTATAGGAATGAGTCCTTCTTGTTGCTGTTGGCATTATTCCTCCCCGTCGCCCCCATTATCAAAACCCTTAAAATTGGCCGAGGCAGAAGCCTCTGCCTCCTGCTTCCATAAATCCATTCCTCCTCCCGTCCCCTTCCGAGAGGCACCCTCCCGGGCTGTTCCCCCACCCCACCCCACAGGTGACTCCTCTCCTCCGATACACCCCTCCCCTTTACTAGTGGCTCTCCCCGCGGGGTCTTTCCCGGGCTCCACAAGTCCCCCTACTCCCAACCCTAAAGGTGACTCCTCCCAAGAGTGCTCCTCTCTAGCAAATGCGCCAGCCCTTAACCCTTTAACTCCCTCATCCCTAACTGTCACCGCCCAGCCCGCTCCCCCTGCCCCCCCCCCGCTTGCTTGGGGCTCCCGGTCACGTGCTCCCTGACTCCCCCAGGTTCTGGGGAGGGGGCTGCCCTGCACGGGAGGGGCGGGGCGGTTCCTTGATGGCACGAGGGGAGTGGGAGGGGGCGTTGCCGCAGAGAGTCCGTTGGGCGCTGGCCGAAGGAGAGGTGCGGAGAGGGAGCGCTCCGCAAGTAAGGGGCGTGGCAGGGGCTAAGAGCGATTCGGGGATCCTGGGGCTTGGGTGGGGTCAGCACTGGGTCCTCTCTCCAGTGGAGAGAGTGTGACTGGCCCGTTAATTCGAGGAGCAGGTGGGACTGGTCAGGCACTTAGCAGAGAGAAGGGGGGACAACTGAGCCAAAAGAGGGTCTAAGCAGTCCGTCAGTGAAAAGGGTGGGACTGAGGGGCCGGGACTGCAGACTACGGGAATTACCGGGGGTGGGGGTGGGGGGGTGAGTGTGGTCTACCAGGTAAGGGACCTGGTCCACTGGGCCCCCTAGTGGACAGAGGCTGTTACTGGTCAACTCCAGGCTGCTTTTTCCAAGGGAAGAGGGTGTTTGGCTGGGCTCTTTCTGGGGAGAGGGATGCCACTGTCCAGTGCTGAGCATGCCTGGTCCAGGATGGTGGTGGGAAGGAGACCGAAATATTACTGTTGGGTTATGGTTCATTATGGGGACAGACATGACAAGTCTGGTGTTGGGCTGTAGCTGGGTATAAAATAGTCTTCATGGGAGGGGTGTGCGGATAGCTTGGGGTCAAGAAAGCATGGCTCAAAGCTTGCCCCTGATATTTGCTTGCTGTTGACCTAATCTCTCCAAGGCTCCTTTCCCTTCTCTGGCCTGAGTCCCTTGCAGGTCCCAGATCCTCTGATCCCTGCTTAGAATCGCAGATTTAAGCTGGAAGAGACTTCAGAGCTCTAGGCTTTTCCTGGGAAATTCTTTCTAGGATGGGTTTGGTGCCCTTGCCCTGATAACATCTTTCTTGATCTCCTCTGGCAGCTCTCCCTGCATGTTCATGGTCTCCCTGGATCCTGCCTGGCTGGCCGACAGGCATGTCTGGAGATGGGGAAGGGGAAGATGCCTTCGGTCCCAAGGATGTCCTGCTCTATTCCCCTGACAGTGGCCCCTTTGTGGAGGAGACGGAGGAGGGCAGCTCTGTTTTGAGCTGGACTTGGGAACAGAGCACAGCCTCCTCTCAGTGGAGCCCAGAGCCTGAAGCCACCAGGAGCACGCCCCCCAAAACGGACCGTCAGGATGACAGCAACCCCGCAGAGAAAGCTCTTCAGAACTCAGAGACCATGGGCCGGGGCACAGGTCCCGAGACGACCTATATTCTGGGCCCAGACCGACAGGCCCAGGAGGAGGGCAAGGATTCACTGCTGTCCTCAGATCTTCACGTCCAGCCTTCTCTTGCACCAACAGAGAGAAAAGCACAGTTCTTGGAGAAGCTTCATGTGGCTTTACATGACATCTTAGCTGAAAACTGGGGGAAGAAGCTTGGGTCCACAGGGAAGGGGGAGAGATCCGTGGAAGCTGAAAGTTGCCCCGACCTCCAGGAGTTCACTGGAGAGGGAAGTCCTCCAGGAATCAACCAGAGACACTCCATCAACTACATGGAGAACCCCCCTGAAATGAGATGGCTCACTCCAGTGGCCTTTCCTGAATGCCTCTCTGAAGTGTGTGAACAGGGCATCTTCTCTCGCCTGGCCCTGGGGCAGGACATGTGTGTGGACTGTCCTCTGGATGCTTGTGAGGAGGCAAAGGAAGGAGAAAAAGGCAAGAGACAACAGCCTGACGCCTCACCTCCTTCCCCTAGCCTGACCCTGGAGAGGGCAAATAAGAAAAGCAGGCTGTCTACCAACTTCAGGCAGGTGAGGAGGAGGAGGAGGAACTCCAAGGAAGAAGGATCCTGGAGGAGGGATGAAAGGAAAGGCCGAGACTATCTAAGCCCTGCACAGAGTGCGGGGAGGGTAGACCCCAAGTCCCCAGGAAGCTCTTTTCGGAACAGCAGCCGGGAGACTTGTGGAGAAATGGGAACCATTGCTGGGACCTCCCTGACTGTTGAAAGAGGGCATAAACTAACTGGGAAGACCCAGCAGTGGACCTGCCAGCAGAGAGCCCTCTCCACATTTCCTGCCTCATTTTCTCCCCATAGCCCCACTGATCCTCTCTTGCCCAAGGGGGCTGGAATAGGGGAGCCCTCTGGCCACACCCCCAGTGGGCCTCAGAGATGCACGGTGACTGCTACTTCAGCTATGGAGGCCCTGGGTCCTCCTGGGAGACCAGCTGTGCCCAATGTAATGCCAGTCTCTAAGACTTCCTGGAAAAATCCTGACCAGTGCCCACTGGCTGCTTCCTGGGATCCACTGACTTCGCCTTCATTCTCTAGACTCTCAGGGGACGTCTCAACAGAACACGAAGATCTTGGTTTTGCTATGGTGGCCAAGGCTGGGGATGATGATACTGGCCTCTCAGACATTGCTGAGGAACTGGAATCTGCTGTTGGCAAAGGAGCTGTGGGTGCCTCTGATGCCAACAGGCAGGCGACGCTAGGCTTGCCTGTTAGGCCCCAAGGTTTCTCCACCACAAGCCAACCCTGTGGCCAGGCTGGCCTGGGTTTCCCATTAACCAAGTCTTCCTCAAAGGGACTTGTGGCCAGTGGAGCCAGTTTGGACCCTGAAGTGGCTGAACCGTCCAGCAGACCCTCTAGACATCGTCGAAACAGACCCAGAGCTGGAGAGAAGCCACGGAAGGGGTTGTTGTCCACTGCCCAGGAATGGGGCAGGAACGGGGGCTCCAGACCAGAGGAGAGCACCAGAGATCGGGAGCCAGCCAGAGTAAGCAGAAGCAGAGGGGTATGTTTTCTCTTAGCATTACAAATGGCAGAGCCCCAGCCAGAGAGGGGATAATGATAGCAATCACTGTAGCTTATGTTTCTGTGGTGTTTTAGGACTGATAAATGGCCCGACTCACCAAACCCTGGGAGGCAGATATTGCGGGGCTCCTTGGCCTCCCATGCCACATGAGGGAGTGGGCTCAGAGGTGGTCACCTGTCCGGGCTTCCCTCTTCTCCCTACCCCGGGGTGCTGGGGATGTTGACATTCTCACCAGAGGGGCTGACTCAGGATTCAAACCCTGGTCTTCTGACTCCCTCCACGATAGGGCGCAGGTCTTCTAATTCTCCCTTTCCCACATCATGGGCCAGACCTCCGGTTCACTTTTTGTTCTTTCTCACGGTTTCTCCCTTTTTTTGGAAGGGGAGAACCCTGACCAAATGATCTCCTGCGTTAAGATGGAAGTCTCAGAGAGCCCCTCCCTATATGCATGTTGCTCTGCCGGAGATGCCCACCCATCTGGGATGAACGGGTGCTCTCTGGAGTTAGCACCTACCTGTGTGACCCTGATAGGTCACTTACCCTCTCTGGTGGTTAGATTGGCTTTTGAAGGGCACTTCCTATTCTGAGCCTTGTGGCCTCGGCTCCCTTCCTGGTCTGGGAGGCTTTTTTGGTTGATCTGTCAGAGTGATTTGGCAGACAGGCTATCTCGTCTGCTTTCCTATGGTTGATTGAGTCACTCCTGCTCCCCATAACTACATCCATCCCCCAGACGACTGAATCCCAGAACCAGCTTCCCTTGGAGCAGTGGGTTCAATGGGGGAACATTTTATACTGGAGATGGGGAGTGAGGAGCAGAGAGAGAAGCTTCCCAGAAAGCCGGGGAAAGGCAGGGTTTTGAGTATCCAGAAGGTTGTATCAGGAGCCTCAAGGCCTTTTGGGGGGGTCTCTGTCAGAGAAATGGTGATGGGTGGTGGTCCCAGTCCAGATGGTTAGAGTGAGGGGCAGGCATGGGCCTGCAGGCAGCTGAGGCTTGATGAGTAGAGGCAGCCTCAGGCCCTGAGGGGGGAATGGGCAGGTCCTGGCACAGAACTGGGAGAGGAATAGCCCCCTTGCCCCAGGGATGAGTGTTTAGACAGGGCTGTGTGCACACAAGCAAGAAAGGGGATGAAAGGCCTGGGCTTAGAGCACTGGACTTGTAGTTAGGAGGGAGCTGGATTCAAATTCTGACAGTCCTCATTATCTGTGGGACCGGGGTAAGTGATTTCCCCACTCAGCACCCCAGAGGGCTAGGACAGACTTAGGTTGTGCTAGCCTTGGCTCTTCTGTGAATTGAGCCTTGGTCAGAAGGAATGACAGCTGGCTTCAGGGCTCCTCCCCTTGCCTTCCTTACTCCTCAGCCCCTCATCTTCTAGGTGTGAGCTGCCGTGTCCCTTCTCTCATCACGACAGGGGCAGGGGGGCAGCCGAGGCTTCATGACAGTGGAAGGAGCCCTGCGCTTGGGTTCAAATCCTGGCTGCAGCACTATTACTTGTGGCTAAGTGGCTTCAATGCTCCAAACCTCAGTTTTCCCTTCTGTAAAATGAGAACCATAATCTTTGCATTGCCTCCCTCTCAGAGTGGTTGTGAGGAGTGTGCCTTGTGCCCCCAGGGATAGGAGGTGTGCCTTGTTTTGATGGGCCTTTGCTGCCCGAACAAGCACTGAGCCCTCTCTAGCGGGGCCTCACGCCGGCTCTGGCCTTGACAACAGAAAAGCAGAGCGGCTTCCCCTCCCAAACAACGGGTTCCCATGGTGACCGAGGCTTGCTGCCCCTGCTGGAGTGGCAGGACGGGCAGAGCCTTGGGGGGGGGGGGGTCAGATCCGCAGCCCCTCCCAGCCTTCA
This sequence comes from Monodelphis domestica, assembly GCF_027887165.1. Lineage (NCBI taxonomy): Eukaryota > Metazoa > Chordata > Mammalia > Didelphimorphia > Didelphidae > Monodelphis > Monodelphis domestica. The sequence goes on along the minus strand of NC_077230.1, from coordinate 368,496,446 downwards.
GCAAGGCAGGGGAGAAACAGCTGGGTTTGCCGATCCCGGGCAGGTGTGAGACTGGCCTCTCCAGTCACCACTACAGATTGGCCCCAAACATTGTCCAGATTCAGTCTCCATCACACTCTCAGGGCCTGGCCCACGTGATGCGGGGGGAGGGGGGAGCTTGTGCTCCAGTGGGAAAAGTCTGGGGAGGGACCCTGCCCCGTTAGGGACGAGGGCACCCGGGGAAAGGCCCCTCTCCAGCTTGGGGGCCCCAAGGCCCTCTACTTCCTGCTGCTGCAGAGAGCGCTCTCCTCTGGCGTTTGCGCCTTTGTGTGTGCACCTGTCTCCGTTTCCCAGCCATCCAGAGCTTTCTGGGGTGCTGCTTCTCTTTTCCTCCCCCATCTCTTTCACTTCAGTCCCTGTGCCTTCACCGGCAGCGTTAGTGCGGGAAAAGAGCCCCAGGCCAGGGCCCAGGAGGCCAGGCTGGGGGAGGACCATAAGGAGCAGGGCCATAAGCGCAGCGACATTGCGGGAAAGTGCGCCGCTCCTTTGCTCCGACCTCAGGCGCGTCTAGTTTCCCTTAGAGTCTCCTAATTGATCTTTTTTGCTTCTAAGCTCCTCTTTCTCCAATCCAGCCACAAATTGCCTGCATAATCTTCTTAATGCCATTCCAGTCATGCCACCTCCCCTCCAAGTAAAACCTTCAGTGGCTCCCCTTGGCCTACTGAATAAAGTATCAATTCCTCTTGCTGACATTCAGGCTTCCCCACAATCTGGTTCCAGTATGATACTGCTCAGCTGCTGTGACACAGAACATCCCAACCCTTGTTCCGTTTCCAGCTGTTTGTTCTCAGGCCCATCCACCCTGCCCCCCTCGTGCCTGGAATGTTCTGCCCCTCAGAGACCCTCCCTCCAGGGACGCCCCCTCCAGGAAGCCCTCTCTGCTCCGTCTGGTGAAAGGGATCTTTCCCCTCTCAACTGTGCCATAGTACCTGTCATCGTCCCCCCCCCCAGATGATACATGTTTGATGATATCGGGATCTGTGAAAAAGCCGTCTTTAGATCCCTAGCACGGAAGGTGTTTCATAAACGTGTTGAGGTGAATTAGGGCTTCTGCGCTCTGGGACATCATCTGAGCCCTCCTTGGACGGCTTTTGCCCTTTATCAAGCTTCCATGATTCCTCGCGTCCCTTCTAACCTGAAGAGTCTCCGAGGCCGTGGCTTGAGTTTTGACCTGTACGTGCAGATGCTGGGCCCTGGACGTACGTATGCCAAGTAGCCCTGTGTATTTACTATCTACTGTGTGAAGGCAGATTTTCATTAGAAAAAGCTAACAAAGCAATAAACATTTGAGTGAAAGTCAATGGAGGGAGAAAGAAGAGATTTTGTCATGGGGAGATATTACAGACCCTCTGGGCAGGAGGAGGAAATAGATAAATTTGGCAACCAAATGTGGAAGGCAGGGAAATGAGGGAAGACAGTGGAGACGGGAGGCTTTTGATCTCTTGGTTTCTGCCCGCCACAGGGAAGTTAGTGTACTCCTGGTTTGTTGTCTTGATAAGTTCATCCTTTAAAGAAATTCAGGGAATGCCAGGAGGAGCGGAACATTGGATCTGATTCTGAGCGTTCTGTGTATTGCTAGTCCACAAGAAGAGCTGGTCATTGACAGGAAAATGGTAGGAACTATGGGGAGGAAGGAGAGAGGAAAAGAGAACTGAGAATGGCCTCAAATGCACTGTGGATTTGGGGAGAGTCGTTTTCAAGAGGCTTCAGAGAAAGAATCGGAGCCCATGCTTGTGCTTTTATAGGGGAAGGCCACCCAGGAAGGCTGGGAAGTACTCCAGAAAGATAGTCTGAAGCTACAAACAGAAATTATTTTTAAGAGGAAGCCAGCCAAAGAGGCCAAGGTGGGTGCCCAAGTTGCTCTCTGGGCAAGTTGGATTGTAAAAAATCCTTTTAGATGTAAAAAGGGGCAGGTAACTAAAGGTGAATGCCAAGGTGTGACACAGTTTTGTATAAGCAGTACTAAAACTTGAAGTAAACAGAGGCTGGGACTAAATGCCAAGGACAGCCATCAAAAAGGAATTTTTAGCTATGTTGGAGAAAGATTCCAAAAGAGAAAAGCTCACAGTCAGAGTGGCTGGGCTGTTAATAATGGGCAAAGGCGAGAAGGAAGGGATACTCAACTTTTGCTTCTGTTTTCGCTGCCAAGGAGAATCATCACTTGATTGGAGGAGAAAGCATAGACTGGTTAATGATAGGAAGGTGAAACTCAGATAGGTTAGAGATAGAAAGCTCTGAGTTCTCTTTGAGAGGGTCAAGTCACCTCGTGTGAATATTGCAAGAGCTGCCAGATAGGATAACCAAGTCAATGAGGGTGATCTTGGAAAGACTGCGGAACAGCCCGGTCACTAGGGAGTGAAGTGAGTGGGGTTTTCCAGCTAAGGGGAAGTGGGTATGTCTAAAAACATGTGATGGCAAATGAACATTTTGAATAATCACTAAGAGTCAACATGGTTTTACTAAGAGCAGGTCATTGCCTGCAATGTTGCAGATAGAGCTCTGCAACCAAGATTACCGTAAAGCATTTTTCAGAATCTTATGCTATCCTTGTAGAAAAGATGTTACTCGATGGGCTAGCCAATAGTACAGTTGACTGGGGTCAGCATTGCTTGAATGGCCAGGCCCGAAGAGTTTCCATGTTGGTTTGGAGAAAGGTCTTCAATAGGGCCTGAGCTTAGCTTTATGCCTGTTACCATTTTTATTAATGACTTAGATGAAGCCATAGATTACATGCTTCTCAAACGTGCAGATGATATGGAACTGAAAGAAACAGCCAAGATTCTGAGTGACAGATTCAGGATCCAGAAGGATCTTGGCAGGCTGAAATAGACAGGATTAAATGTCATGGGGATAAATTGAAAATCTTGGGTGTGGATTTAAAAAAATCAATTTTATAAGCACAAAATGGGGAGATGTAGCCAGACAGTGGCACAAGAAAGATTTAGCTCTGAGAACTTTGGAAGACCTCTACTTCAAAAGCACAGTATGGCAACAATCTTGGGCCAAATGAAGCAAGATTGGATGGCTTCAGAACAGAACTCCGACTCTTAGAACATTGTGTTTATGTGGGGGCACCATGCTTTTAGGAAGGACATTGACCAACTGCAGGGCTACCAGAGGAAGATGGGGGAGTTGACAGGTACCCATGAAAGAATTAGAAAAGCCTCCAAGCCTTCCTAAGGTGAAGTATTATACTGTATCAAGGTTAGAGTTAGAGTCAGAATTTGGGTTAGGGTTTGGGAGACCTCCCAAGCTGTTGCCTCAACTGACAACTCCCATTTCTGTGATGCTTTAAAGCTTACAAAACGTTCCCTACTCTTATCTCTATGAAGTTGGGAGATCAAACTTTTTACATTTTTATTATAGATGAGTCTAAAGCTTCTCTCTCTCTCTCCCTCTCCCTCTCTCTCTCCCTCCCTCTCTCTCTCTCTCTCTCTCTCTCTCTCTCTCTCTCTCTCTCTCTCTCTCTCTCTCTCTCTCTCTCTCTCTCTCTCTGTCTCTCTGTCTCTCTGTCTCTCTGTCTCTGTCTCTCTCTCTCTCCTCTCTCTCTCTCTCTCTCTCTCTCTCTCTCTCTCTCTCTCTCTCTCTCTCTCTCTCTCTCTCTCTCTCTCTCTCTCTCTCTCTCTCTCTCTCTCTCTCTTTCCCCCTCCCCTCCCCTTCCTCCCTCCCCTTCTCTCCTCAGGACTCTAAGATAGAAGGGCAAGGGCTCGGCAAATAGGATTAAACGATTTGTTCAAGGTCACACAGCTAGGAAGTGTCTGAAACCAGATTTGAATCCAGGCCAGGCACTGAGCCATTTAGCTGTTCCCTTTTTTTCTTTCTTTAAAAAAAGCAAACAAACATCTTAGGGCAGATAGATCGACATTTCCTAGTTGTGTGCCCCTGGAAAAGGCACTTAAATTCATTTGCCTGTCCTATTGCTTTTCTGCCTTGGATTCCATCCTGGTCCTTGCATTCATTTCAAGTACATTTTCAGGTTGTTTTTATTTATGTAATTGTAGTCATTATGTACATTGTTCTTCTGGAGTTGCTTACTGCTTGCTGTATCCATTTATAACAGTTTTCCCAGGTTTCTCTCAGTTCCTCATAGTCACTATTTCTTATGGGACAATCATAGCCCATTGTGTTCATGCATCTTGACCCATTCCCCAATTAACAGGTACCTATTTTGTTTGCAGTTGTTTACAATAGCCAAAGGTGTCCTCTAGTCCCAATCTGAGCCCCAGGCGGAGACTCTGGAGGGATTCCAGTGTTCTTTTCATCATACTATGCTCAGGGAAAGGCTGCATGGATGACATGAGACTTAAGTAATCAATCAATCAACCAAGTTTGTCTGGGTAGAGTGGAGAAAGCATTCCAGGTCAAGGAATAGCATGGTCCTATTTTGGGCACAAGGGTGGATAACAAACAGAGTATGGTGGTTCTGGTGGTCAGGGACCTGTGAATAGATTGGATTATTAACTTTTTTGTGTCTGGGAAAAATAGAAAAAGAAAAAGATGAAATACAATTATCAAATATTTTTTAAAAGTTCATAGGCTTGGGACAGCTAGGTAGTTCAGTGGATTGAGAGCCAGAGGGGAGGTCCTGGGTTCAAATTTGTCTTCAGACACTTCCTAGCTGTGTGATTTTCAGCAAGTCACTCAACCCCCACTGCCAAATCCTTACCATTCTTCTGCTTTGGAAACAATACACAGTATTGATTCTAAGATGGGAGGGAAGAGTTATTTTTTTAAAAAGTAGTTTATAGGCTTCATGTTAAGAACTTTTGAATTAGATAGTGAGAAGTCTGTCTTGGTGGGAGTGGAAGGTGTGTGTGTAGGTGTGTAAATATATACATATATATATCCAAAGGTCCTTGCAATCTCCTGGGAAGTGGATGTAATTCTAGGGCCTGGGTTCAAATTTCATCTCTGATGCTTACTCTCTGTGTGACTTTGGGCAAGATACTTAACCTTGCCTTCCCCCAGTCTCAGTTTCCTTATCTGTAAAATGGGAATCTTATTTGCACTTCCTACTTCATAGAATTGTGGAGAAGGTACTTAGTAAACCTTAAAGTGCTATAGAAACATGCAGCACTTGCGTAGATCCAGGCTATCTTCCATGAACACTGTCCTGGGATGCCTCCCTGGGTGACCCAGGACAGTGTTCATGGAAGATAGCCTGGATCTACGCAAGTGCTGCATGTTTTATAGCACTCTGGCCCCTCCCCCCAAATCCCATGCAGGCTCTCCATGGCACCTCTTCAACAAATCTGGTTGATTTCACCTCTTCAGCCAGAGATCTGGTCAATTCTGCCTCCCCCCTCTCCTCATGTCTGGTAGATTTCACTTCAATAACATCTCATCTTTTTCACTTTTCCCCCCTCTCTGGCCCCTTTTCCAATATGTCTGATTCGTTTGGCCTCTGCAGCATCTTTCTAGGACCCCTCCTCCCCTCTGATGCTGTCCCCACCCTGGTGCAAACCCTCATCACCTCCTGCTGGAGGGGGCTTCTGCTTGCCTCAGTCTCTTCCCCATCTAGTCAATCATCTTCCATTATTCAGACATCAAAGGATCTCCTTGAAGCCCAGGCCTGACCATGTCATCCCCCACTTAAGCTCCAGGGACTCCCAATTTCCTCCTGGATTAAATACAAAATGCTGGGTTTACCAATCCAAACCCTTCATACCCCAGCCCTCTTCTACCCTTCTAGTCTTCTCACCCCTCACTCTCCAACAGGGACTCTTACCCAGCTACACTGGCCTCCATCTCTAGACTCTGTATTTTTTTCTGGCTGGGACCTCTTCCTGGAACACACTTTCACTACTGACCTCCCTGCTTTCCCACTTAAAGTCCCACCTCCTCCTGGAAGCCTTCCCATGCCTCTTCAGTCCAGGGCCTTTTCCCTCTGTTCATTACTTCCTATTTATCCTGTACAGAGCTTGTTTTGTATATGTTTGCATGTGGCCTCCCCCAATAGACTGTGAGCTACTTGAGGGCACAGACTGGTTTTTGCCTTAGCTCTTAGCACAATACCTGGCACAGAGTAGCTTAGGAAATGTTTATTGACAGAAAAAAAAGGGGAGGGCAGTTGGATAGCTCAGTGGATTTAGAGCCAGGTCTAGAGACGGGAGGTCCTGGATTCAGATCTGGTCTTAGACACTTCCCAGCTGTGTGACCCTGGGCAAGTCACTTTACCCCCATTGCCTAGCCCTTACCACTATTTTGTGTTGGAACCAATACACAGTTTTGATTCCAAGACAGAAGGTAAGGGTTAAAAAAAAAAACAAAAAAACCCCGAACCCTTATTCATGTTCTTTCTATCGCAAACCTCCTCCTGTAGCTGATGTGCAATTCTATTGGGTTTTACATGTGTCATCGATCAAGACCTATTTCCATATTATTGATAATAATTGCACCAGGGTGATCTTTTAGAGTCTACATCCCCAATCGTATCCCCATCAACCCATGTGATCAAGCAGTTGTTTTTCTTCTGTGTTTCTGCTCCCACAGTTCTTCCTCTGAATGTGGATGGCATTCTTTCTTATAATAAGTCCCTCAGAATTTTCCTGGATCATTTCATTACTGCTAGTAGAGAAGTCCATTACATTCGATTGTGCCACAGTGTATCAGTCTCTGTGTACAATGTTCTCCTGGTTCTGTCCCTTTTGCCCTGAATCAGTTCCTGGAGGTCATTCCAGTTCACATGGAATTCCTCCAGCTCATTATTCCTTTGAGCACAATAGTATTCCATAATCAACATATTGTAAAATTTAAATTAGTATCTAGTAATAAAAATATTATATTTTACAAGGTTTATTAAGGATTATTAGAAAATCAAGGAATAAAGAAAATACAAAATAAAAACCACATGCCCATGGCTGATTAGCCCATTCAAAATCCCCACGCTTGGCTTACTTGCTACATCATTGCAATGGAAGAGAAGAGAAGAAGCATGGAAAGCATTACTGCCAGTTAAATACCAATTGTGATCTCGCCAGCATGGAGACTTAGGTGAGATTATAGGGAATTCTGGGAAATACCAAGGACTTCTGGGGATTGAAGTCTAAGGTTCAAAATCTCCCTTTTTACCATCCTCCCCAAAGCCCGAGGAAGACTAGTCTCTCCGATGGGTCTTGTAAACATACCAGCTATGAAATTACAATTTGAGGGTAAGAGGAAAAGAGAACAAAACCAATAATTGCTAGGCACATTGACAAAAAGCCAGTTAGGGGGCAGTCCCCTTTGGCATAAGAGTATACATACAAAACAAATGCATTTAAACCCACACAGTTCAAATCACCACATCCCAAAGTTCACTCTGGATCTTCTGGTGCAGTGTGTGGCCTGTGGAGACATCTTCATGGTGTCTTCTCCAAACAGTTTACTTTCTGGATTCAGAGAGGTAGCATGTTTCTTAACCTAAAATTACTCTCAAAAGTAATTTAAACTTTGCAAATTTAAAATAATAATAATTATACATTCCCCCCTAAAGAGGGTGATTGAAAAACACAGGGATCACTTAGGGATGCATGGCTGAGTTATGAGTTCTAAGAATCAGTTGGCAAGAAAAATTAAAAAACATAAAAAAATCCAAATAAAAAAGAATTTCTGGATCAAATATAGACTCTCAAAGTCTTATGTGAAAAATTCTAAGTAAAGGAAAAATAAATCTATAACAGGTCCTTGAGTCAGGGCCCAATTAAAATGATATGAGCAATTAAGTCTTTACCCAATCAGTAGCCAGGACTACAGAAAGTTGCCATACTATGAAAGACAGAAAAGGGACTAGATTTTTAGGAGCCAGGTAGGAGCCAAATTTGAGATAACTTGGTAGAATGTGGAACAAGGAAGACCTGCCTTTAACACATGTTAAACAGCCACAACCTCGAACCCCAAACATGTACAAGTCCTCTTGTCACGGCTCAAAATTTTCATCAACCCCATTGGGACTGTTTGGTCTCTTTGACCTTGTGCTCAATTGGCACTATGCAAGTAGCTTTGTGCTTCTTTGGCACTGTGTAATGGCTCTTTTTATATTCTCTTGTCCTGGAATCAGACAGAATCATTAAGCAAAGTCCCATAAATTTTTTTTAAACAATCAGTGGCATCATTTTTATAGTCTCAAGCTTTTGGGGGCATACATTGACATTATAGAAAATATATTTTAAACTTATATTACTGCAAAATTTAAAAAAATTAAAGAAAATCTTAATACAGGTGACATGTGCTGTAAAGATTAAAATTTAGGGAAGATGGGGAGACTGAGGCATCTGAGGCAGGTAGAAATTAGTTTCTCTCTGCAAGGAGTATTATATTTTTTTGAGGTTTATTGAAGATTAAGGATTACAGAAAATACAGGATAAGAGATACGTGTCCAGGCCATAGAGAGGCCTAGACACAACCTCACCTACATTATGAAAAAAAGCCACGCCTGCCCCAAAACGGAAGTCCAAGAGCCAAGAGAGAGACCTCTCAAAAGCCTTTGAATCAGCTTAAATACCTTCTCGATCTCAGCCCAGGTGAGATTACAAGGCATTCTGGGGAAGTGGAGCAAAGGCTTGTGGGGATTATAGTCCTGTATTTGAGTCTATTTTTTACAGTGCTTCAAATATAAAAAGGAGAGAAAAATAAAAAACTGAAATAGTACATTGCACATGCAAGAAAAATATGATAATAAAATAATTTTTAAAATAAAAAATATAGCTTATAATCATTGACACACTGTGTCAGCTAAGAAAATATAGAATACAAAGGTTTCTCACCAAAAATGAGACCCATTTCTTCTTCATACCTGGCCATGATCCACTGTGAGTACAAGCGAATGAATTTCACAAAGTAACAGTTTTTTAATAAAGAACAGTAGTACAACATGTAATGCACATTCAAAAGGTATCAGTATCCCCAAAATTCACAATAGCCCAGTTAATTACAATTTCAAACAAACCCACTATCATATTTCACATGAGTCTGCTGTATGACATTTAAAGAAAATAGATACTTGTCACAAGTTTTTCAGGTGTAGCAATATTTCAACCTTGGCTGAGATTTTTAAAACAAAGTAAAACTTATTTGGGTCTAGATCATCACCAAGAAATCTAGATTGTTCTGGTGGACATAAAATGAGCTGAAGAGTTATAAATGAGAGGTGCTCCCTTTTTGGGAGCCATCCAGGGGTCCCATGCCCTGGAATTAACTTCCCAGCTCCTTTGGTATGAGACTGTGATGTCCCATTCATTCACATTTTTATAAATGTGGGAGGTGGGGATTATAATTGTATTTTACTTCAGCTACTAAAATAGACCTTACCTCTTGTTAGAGATAGGCAAAATGATCAGAGTTGTTGAAAAAAAAATCTAAAAATCATGTTTAAAGACCCCTTAAAATCAATTTGAGATATTTAGCTCATTAAATTTTCCAAAGGTTGTTATACAATTGTAACCAGTTTTGATGAAGTCTATGTGACAATTTACAAAGTCACAATTGAAAAAAGGCTATTTTTTAAAAAAAAATATGGGCTTATTCAATAATATTTGTTCAGTATAGTTATAGGGGAAAAGCAACAGAATATAACAGTCGTTAAAACCCAGTACATTAAAATGATTCAGTGTAACAGAATAGTATTGAATACATTAATATATGAACTTAAACCCACAAAATTAAATCTTAAACAAAACAATCAGCAAAATACAATAAAATACAGAGATTTTTATAAAACATTCGAGTCTGAAAAGCCTTAAAAATGTAACCTCCAGTCTCTTTAAAGTTCATTTTTTTAAAAAATCTGTTGAGATTCCTTTTGTCAGTACTGTGGAATTCCCCATAGCAGAGAACATGGATTTTAGGAATCTCAAACTGGGCAGGCCCAAATGGCAAAGAGTTGCAGGGAGATGAATTTCTCTCCTGAATCTCAGGTGAGATAAGTAAAAGGATCAGTGCACTCAAAAAATATCCTTTGAAATAGGCAATGCACTGCTCTCTCATAGAAGATGCCATACTTGTAACTTCCTGTTTGGAAAAGTCTCTTCCTTCTCCTCGTTCACCCCCCCTGAGGTCCCCTGCCATGTGGAGGCTAATTGTTGCCTAAGGAAAGAATCACCCCAGTTTTTACCAGTTGGTTTGTGATTCTGAAGACACTGTGGCAGCTACCAGTAGCCTGGGTCCTGGGGATGGACCTGGGGTTGGATGAGTGATCTGGGTGGGAGGCCCGATATCAGGAGTAGAGTTGCTGGGGCCTGAGGCTGGGGTCGGTGAGCAGTCTGGTTCAAGAAGGTCAGGAGTGGATGGCTGGAGGCAGGAGCGGGCAGCAGTAGCAAGAGCAGGAACAAGAGTAGAAGCAAGCTGCTGGAATTTAGCAGCAGGAATGAGCTAAATCAGGAGAAGTCGCTTTGCCAGGGTGGGTGGGTGGGGTGGGCTCCACCATACTTGTTGTATCATGCAAGAATTTTACAATACACCACAATTTGTTCAGTCATTCCCTAATTGAAGGGCATCCCTTCATTTAGAAACAATTTTTAACAACTTAACAATTGCTTGTTGATATTTTAGGATTCAGATTTTCTCCCTCTTTTCTCCACTCCTCCCCAGGAAGGTAAATAGTCTAATATAGGCTATATTAATGCTTTCATGCAATATATATATACATATATATATATATTTCCATATTATTCATGTCATTATAGAAGACAAATCACACATACAATAAAAAAAAAAACTCATGAAACATTGTGGAAGATGGCGTGCTTTGATCTGCTCTCAGATTCCCATAGTTCCTTTGGCTGTGGATAGCATTTTCATCATGAATCCCATGGGGTTATTTTGGAAACTTGCTTTGCTGATAATAGTTTAGTCCTTTAGAGTTAATTATTGCATAATATTTCTGTTACTATTTACATTGTTCTTCTAATTTCACTTTGTATAGTTCATAAACCTTCCCAGGTTTTTCTGAACTTATCCTGTTTATCATTTCTTATGGTGTAATAATATTCCATTACAACCATATATATTTTGTTCATTACCCAAGTGATGAGCAACCTCTTAGTTTCCAATTCTTTGCCACTATAAAAAGAGCCGCTAAAAATATTTTGATACAGGTAAGTCCTTTTATCTCTGATTTCTTTGGGATATAGATACAGTAGTCAGTTATTGCTGGGTCAAAGGGTATGCATAGTTTTGTGGCCCTTTGAGCCTGGTTTCATACTGCTCTCCAGAATGGTTGTATCAATCCATGGTTCTACCAATAGTGTATTAGTGTCTCAATTTTCCTACATCCCTTCCAACATTTATCCTTTTCCTTTTTTGTCATGTTAACCAATCTCAGAGATGTTTTAATTTGGATTTCTCTAGTCAATAAGGATTTGAAACATTTTTTCATATATGACTATAGATAGTTTTAATTTCTTCTTCTGCGAACTGACTATTCATATCCTTTGGCTACTTTTCAATTGAAGAATGCTTTGCATTCTTATAAATTTGACTTGATTTTCTATGTATTTGAGAAATGAGGCCTTTATCAGAAACACTTGCTATAAATTTTTTTTCCCAAATGTGTTGTTTCCTTTCTAATCTTGGTGCATTGTGCATAGAAAATCTTTTTAATGTAATCAAAATTATCCATTTTATTTCTTGTCATGTTTTCTATATCTTGTTTGGTCATAAATTCTTTCCTTCTCTATAAGTCTAGCAAGTAAACTTTTCCATGTTCACCTCTGTAAAGGGGGAAAAGGGGTTATTATATAAAAAGGTTGGACTGGATTATATTTAAAATAGGGTGATGAGGAATGTATATTAATTCCAAAGAGATTTATTTACAATTTATTTACGAAATATAGAAAGAGTGAAGTAAGAAACTCAGAGAGAGGTTAGGGTAAGATATCTAGCTTAAGCACTAAGTAATCCCAACCCCTGACTCAACCCAGGTAGGGAGAATTAGTCCTTAGGTCTCAGCAAAGCCAAGAACCTGGGGAAGTCTCTCCTCAGTCTAGTCTCTTCAGAAAATCCAATATGAAAGGAGTCAGCCTTTCACTCACCCCATCTCAGGTCCAGTCAGCAGATTCTCCACCAGCCTCAACTCCAAAGCATGAAGAACTGCCAGTAGAACTGCACTCAGAAAGTTGTCACTCCCTTTTAAAGGCACTTTCTTTCGTGTCACTTCCTATGCCTTCCTCCACTTCTTATGTGGACAAATCATAGTCTAAAGCCTTGTTTAGTTGATTCTGATTTATCACCCACTATTGCACACGTGGGTCACAGACCTCCCACTAAATGATTAAGTGGGAGGTTTTATACTTTTTGTGATTAGATCTAAAAATGGGCAGATCTCCCTACTCAACTTTTAAGTAGAGTGTTTACACTTTTGGTGATTAAATCTAAAAAGAGGCAGGGGTTACAATTTAATTTTCACAATCTTCACAATTTAATCTTCACAATCAGGGGAGAGTTAATTTCATTTTTACAATCAGGGGAGAGTTAAATTTAATCTTCATACCTCATTTGTTTTTGGCATCACCCTTTATTTCTAGATCAGACATCTATTTTGACTTTATTCTGGTGTATGGAGCGAGATGTTGTTCTATAACTAATTTATGCTATAACATTTTCCAGTTTTCCCAGATTTTTTGGTCAAACAGTGAGTTCTTTCCTCCAAAGCTTGGATCTTTGGGTCAAACACTAAGTTGTTATGGACTAACTACTGAGTGCTGATTATCCAATCTATTCTATTTATCCACTACTCTATTTCTTAGTCAGTACCAGACTGTTTTAAAAAAAATATATTTTGAATATTTTTCCATAGTTACAAGATTCACATTCTTTCCCTCCCCTCTTTCCTCCCCCTCCTGGAGCTGACAAGCAATTCCACTGGGTTATACATATGTCATTGTTCAAAACCCATTTCCATATTATTCATATTTGTAATAGTGTTCTTCTAAAGCCAAAACCCTATTGTACCATGTGATTGATCCTATGTTTTTCTTCTGCATTTCTGCTCCCACAGTTCTTATTGTGGATGTGGATAGCATTCTTTCTCCTATGTTCCTCTGGATTGTCCTGGATCATTGCATTGCTACTAGTAGAGAAGTCCATTGTGCCACAATGTTTCAGTCTCTTTGTACAATGTTCTCTTGAGTACCAGATTGTTTTGAGGATTACTGTTTAGTATAGTTTGAAATCCGTATGACTAGGCCTCCGTCCTTCATATTTTTGTTCATTGATTCCCTTGATATTCTTGACCTTTTTGTTCTTTCAGATGAATTTTGATATTTTTTCTAGTTTATGAAATAATTTTTTGGTAATTCAATTGTTATAACACTGACTAAGTAAACTAATTTAGATAAGATTGTCATTTTTATTCTATTGGCTTGGCCTATCCACAAGCAATTAGTGTTTTTCAGTTGTTTAGATCTGACTTTGTGTGAAGAGTGCTTTGTAATTGTGTTCATATAGTTGCTGGGTTTGTTTTTGGTAGCTATACCCCCCTGATATTTACTGTCTAGAGTTATATTGAATGGAATTTCCTTTTCTGCCTCTTGCTGCTTGTTACAAGACCTTGTTGGTAAAAAATAGAAATGCTGATGATTTATGTGGGTTTATTTTGTACCCTGTGATTTTTCTAAAATTGCTAATTATTTCTATTAGTTTTTTTGACTGATTATCTAGGATTCTTTAGATATACCATAATATCATCTGCAAAGAGTGAAAACTCCCTTCCATTTCTTTTTTCCAGTAGAGCCTTAAAGGAAGTCAAGGTGCAAAGAGAGGCAGGGAGAAGGGAGAAGGCATTCTAGCTTGAAGAAATAACCCAGGCAAAGGCACAAACACAGCAGGGTCTGGCTAATGAGCAAACTGACTCTGTGAGAGCTGGGGAGTCATGAGAGAGAAGACTGTCAGGGGCCAGAAGAGGGAGTAGAGAGAGGAGTCATTGATGGAGGGCCTGGAGTGCCAGACCGAGGAATTGGGTATGCTGTGACTGAGAAGATTTTAAGACAGGGGCAGGCAATGATGAACAGGTCATGTAAGAAAGTTTCTTTGGGCAGCCAGGGGAGACTGCTCATCTGTGAGGTTCCCCCTGCTCTCCGTGGTCTGATGCCTCTGCCCAGGACTCACAACTAGGAGATGCAGTGGGTGCCTCCGTGCCCAGGGGAGAGGACATGGGGGAAGAGAAGAGGGACCTCCCAGGACTCCTTGCCCCTAATTTGTTCTGGGACCTCCCTCTGTAGGATCCAGTTTTTTCCTTTGTAAAATGACAGAATGAAGCAAGATGGGGATAAATCTCACGTTCCTTTTAACTTTGACATTCAATGTTCTCAGCTCCCTTCCAGCTCCGATTCCTTTTTGTGGCCTGAACCTGTAGGCTCACAACCGAAAGGAATTCTGAGTGAGGAAGCTCCCTCCACCAAATTGAACCAGCAATTGCTCTGTAGGTAGTGTACTGGTGACTTGCCCAAGGTCACCTGGCCCAGATGGGTCAAAGATAGGATTTGAGCCCAGACCTTGGGGCTCTGTGGCAGCTTTCTGCCCCCTTGCCCTTTGCTGCCTCTTCACAGAATATTTTCCAAAGCCCCTTCTGATTCTAATATTCTGTTTTAACATTCAGTGGTGTGTGCTCTGATAGCTTACATCATGAAATCCCTCCTAATTCCAACATTTTGTGATTTGTAGGCATTCACAAATTCAGTCAGCAGAAGGGGCTGGTGACCAGGACAGTGTTAGCCTATACAATGGTTTGCCCTCCTCAGAGGCTGGTACAGTTTGGGTATAGAATGAGCAGCGTTCACATATCATTTTAAGCTGATTTATCTGTGAGAGGTCTTCTCATCAATGGCAAAATCCTTGTTGTCCCTGCAGAGGCGAGCTGTTGACCGCCACAAAGGAGTAATGGGCTGTTTGGCGGGCAGTAGGGACGGCAGGGGAGAAGTCACCTGCTGGCTCTCTCCAGATAAATTGGGCGAGCTTGTTCCAGGGAGAGCTGTGCACATCCTTTATCCTTTGCCAGGCAATGCCTGCTTCTCAATGTCCCAGGGAGCTGGGATGGGCACTGGCCATTCTCCAGTAGGGTGGGGGTAGGTACCAGGGCTGTGTCAGTGGGTAGTGATGACTTTACCCATTTGAGAGGAGGCCTGCTTGTTTGTCCTCACATTTTAGCAGCAATAACAGATACAGTCATACACTTACTCAATGGGATGAGGAAATGGCCTGAAAAGTGGAGAAATTTGGCTTTCACAGCTCGTTTCAAAATTTTCTCCTCCCACAGGCTTCTTCTGTGGATTTTGAGAGAAGATAAATTGGTTGTGGGGAAAAGAAAAATGCAGTCAATGCTTGGTTATCTCTTCGTGGATTATCTGTGGTAACCCAGCAGACCCCTTCAGCAGCTGGAGCCATGGGGATTCTCCCGCCTCTGTCCAGCCCTCCCTGCCCAGCCCCCCATAGCACTAAATTTGGAGTCAAGACTGTGATTTGAACCCCGGCTCTGTTTTACCGCCTGTAGAACTTGGGCAGCTCAATTGAGCTCTCTGGGTGTGTTTCTTCTTCTGCAGACTGAAAGCCTTGCCTTGCAGCTCCAAATGCTACAACCCTGTGTTTGTGCCACTAATGACCCTTGTCTGTTGTGATCTGTTCCTGGGCCTTCTCCCCACGGTGCCTCGCCGTTCGTGTTCCCTTGGTTCAACACCGAGGCCCGGGGCTGAATCATGACTTAGAAGTGACCCTGGGCTCTCCAAGGCGGGGCCCCAGGGCCAGGAGGGCTTTAGCAAGGCCTGCCACGTTAGAAGGATCTCAGATGACAGACACGCAGAGAGGAGGACCCCGAGAGAAGGGCAAAGCACAGAGGAGTGAGAGCTGAGGGAGGAGGAGGAAGACAAGGAAGAAGGGGATGCTGTGGGCAACCATAAGCAAGGACGGCTTGGTCTGAAGATCTCCCCCTCGGCGGGCGCCTGTGGTGAGCAGAAGCGGTTTTCCAGGACTCGTGAAGTGTGTAGTGAGTGCTAGCTGAACCTCAGGCTCAGGCCTGTCTCAGAGGCTCAAGGAACAGTCGCCACGCCGCAGGTTTTCAGCGAGAATGAGGCTTCTTCTAAAAATGGGAGGGCTTCAATAGGAGAGTAAAGAGTAAAGCATCTGAGAAGGCAGAGAAGGCCACTGGCCTACGTTCAGAACCCAGAGGGTGCAACACCGCGACACAGAAGAGAAAGACAGAGATGAGCCACAGAGAAGACACGTCAGCTGTGTTGCTCAGGGATGGCTTGAACTAGATGGACAATAACAAGCATTCATTAATCGCCAGCTGTGTGCCAGACACCGTACTAGGCACAAGGGAGACAAAGGCAAAATTGAAAATCTCTCCTTTGAGGGGCTGATGCTCTTCTAGGAAAGACCCCCCATAAAGATAGGTCCATAGAAGATAAATGCACACAGAAGAACTACAAGGCAGGTGGAGAAGGCGACTCTGGCCGTTGGGAGGGACCAACTTCCTATAGAAACTGAGGTCAAGCTGGGTGTTGAAAGAAGTCAAGGGGCAAGAGCACACACTCCGGCCAGACCAGACGGCTAGTGCAAAGGCCCAGCGATGGGAGAGGAGGCAGCTTCAGGTGGGAGACTGTGAGGTTGGAGCCAGGGCAGAGAACAGGACTTCTTCCTAGAGGCACTCTGCAGCCACCAGAGTACTTTGACGATTGTGCGGAGGATGGATTGTCGTGAGGAGAGACTTCAGGCAGGAAGACCAGGCAGGAGCCTCAGTGGTCTAGAAAGGAGGTGACAGGCCTGAGCTCGGGTGGTGTCTCCCTGAGGGGAGAGCGGAGGGGGACACGGCAAAGATCTGGGAAATTATTGGGCGAGATGAGGGGGAGGGAAGGGTACAGGAAAACGTGGTTACGAGAGTCCAGAAGAATGGTGCTGCCCTTGACAAAAACAGAAGGTCAAGAGTGCTGGACTTGGGGGGAGAGATCATCCATCTTGGACAAGGTCAAGTTTGAGATGTCTAGTTTGAAATGGCAAATAGAGTTGGTGATTCAGGACTGGAGCTCAGGGGAGATGCTGGAGCTAGCATGCTGTTCTGTGAGTCATCTCCCTGGAGGAGATGATTAAAGCTCTGGGAGCTGATGAGGTCATTTAGAGAGAGGAGAAGAGGTCCTAGGACAGAGGGCTGGAGAACACCCACAGGTAGTAGGCAGGACCCAGGAGACCCAGCAAGGGAGACAGAGAAGAATGGGTCCTCCACTGGGAGAGAGAAGAGCAGGGGGTACACTTTTGTAGTTAATCTGCATTATTCACATTTTCTCCAACATTGTCTAGACAACAAACAAAACCATAAATCAAATTCTGATTTGTAGCACTTAACTAATTTCTGAGGTATAAGTGCTCACCCAGAAAATTTAACAGTTGGCCCGAGGCAATAGCACCTGGCTCCAGCACAGCCCTGGAGTAATGTCACAGAAACAAGGGAAGAGAAAGGACCCGAGGGAGAGAGGGAGGTCAGTAGCCTGGGAGGCCGCAGAGCGGTCAAGAAGGATGATAGTGAAAAGACAATCCTTGATAACTTTGGACCTCAGATGGCCTCAGAGCTTCCAGTTTGGGCGCGTCTGGGATGATGTTTTGATTATGCAATTCTGAAACCAGGCTAGCTTAGTGGCCAAAACAGTTATTTCCAATTTGACCACCGGATAAAATATGGTTTTTGTTGTATCAGCTCATGAAATTGTCAACCAGGACATGGAGAGGGGATCCATGGAGCCTATAGGGCCATAAGATGAGACCCGAAAGGGACATGAGAGTTTATCTAAAACACACACACACACACACCATTTTTCAAATGAGGAAATTGATCTTCAGAAACATAAAATGACTTTACCAAGGTTATACAAGTAGCAAAGAAGCAGGAGGCACTAATTCCAAATCTGGTGCCCCTTACAGCACCCTGATCTGCCTTGGAATGTGTCCACACTAACAAAATCATAAAAACAGGTTGGGAAGTCTGGAATTGTCCATTAAATAGAATGGCAGGGATCAATCTAGTGTGTTTGCATATGCATGTGTATTTATATCTATGTGTGTGCTTGGATGTGGTTATGGGGGATTATATACTAAACCAGATAGAAATGATTTTGGGGTGCTTTGCTGTTTGAGACAAATCACCTCTGTTAGTGCAGGAAATGGAGAATTGACTTTTTTCTGAATAGCTTTGAAATAAGACCCCCCAATAAAAAAAGAAAAAACACCCCCTAAGTCTAGTGCCCTCAAGTAGGGGAGCACAGAGTTACGGATCAGAGCAGAAGAAAGCAGGGCCCCAATGAGCCTGGAGGACAGGCACTGCAGTTTAGTGAGATGGGATATGGGTGATCTTGTCAAACCATTCAGCCCTTTCTGAGCCTTACTTTTCTTTCCTGTAAAATGGGGGTGATATTTGTGCTCTCTACTTCACAGGTTGTATAGAAAACACTATGTTGGGGGCAGCTGGGTTGCTCAGTGAATTGAGAGTTGGGCCTGGAGACAGGAGGTCCTGGGTTGAAATATGGCCTCAAGATACTTCTGGTAGAAAGACAGCCATGAACTGATGCAGAGTGAAAGGAGCAGAACCAGGAAAACATTGTATACAGAAGCTGAAACGTGGGATGATCAATTGTAATCGATTTTGCTACTAATAGCAATGCAATGATCCAGGACAATTCTCAAAGACTTATGAGAAAGAATGGTATCCACATTGAGAGAAAGAACTGTGGGAGCAGAAATGCAGAAGAAAAGCATATGACATTAGTTTATATGGGTATATGATTTGGGTTTTGGTTTTAAAGAGTACTATATTGCAAAATGAATGATATGGAAATGGGTATCAAGTCAGCTCCAGGAGGGGGAAGAAAGAAAAAATGAATCATGTAACCATGGAAAAATATTTAAAAATTTAAAAATAAACATAAAAAAGACACTTCTGGCTATGTGACAAGTCACTTAACCCCCATTGCCCAACCCTTAATGCTCTTCTGCCTTAGAACCAATACAGGTATTGATTCTAAGACAAGAAGTAAGAGATTTTAAAAAAAGCACTATGTAAAAGACTAGAATGTGGGTAATTTGGATTTTTTAAACCCACCCTTTTTTTAATTGGGAAAATTTTATTTAATAAATTAATTTGGAATATTTTTTTTATGGTTACATGATTCATGTTCTTTCCCTCCCCTCCCTCCAACCCCCTCCTGTAGCCAATGAGCAATTCTACTGGGTTTTACATGTGTTGTTGATCAAGACCTATTTCCATATTATTGATATTTGCACCAGGGTGATCGTTTAGAGTCTGCATCCCCAATCATATCCCCGTTGAACTATGTGATTGATCCACAGTTCTTTCTCTGGATGTGGATAGTATCTTTCTCATAAGTCCCTCTGGATTGTCCTGAATCATTGCATTGCTGCCAGTAGAGAAGTCCATTACTTTAGATTGTACCACAATGTATCAGTCTCTGTGTACAACGTTCTTCTGGTTCTGCTCCTCTCATTCTGCATCACTTCCTGGAGGTTGTTCCAGTCTCCATGGAATTCCTCCACTTTATTATTCCTTTGAGCACAATAGTATTCCATCACCAACATATACCACACTTTGTTCAGCCATTCCCCAATTGACGGGCATCCCCTCGTTTTCCAATTTTTGGCCACCACAAAGAGCGCAGCTATGAATATTCTTGTACAAGTTTTTTTCCTTATTATCTCTTTGGGGTACAAACCCAGCAGTGCTATGGCTGGATCAAAGGGCAGACAGTCTTTTATCGCCTTTTGGGCATAGTTCCAAATTGCCATCCAGAATGTAAACCTACCCTTTAAAGGGTAATTTGTGTAGTTTTTCACAATCTGCTCCCCTTCTCTCCCTTTCCCACTCTTCCAGGAGCTTTTCCTTAAAATAACATGTCTGTGTCTCTGAGGTCTGTTTCTCTTTTGATACCTATCTTTGCTGGGACCCTAATGTGCTGCTAGACTGATCTGCAGGAGGGCCAGGGCCCAGATCTTCAGAATTTTTTGTGACCTTCAGTGCTAAGGCCTAGGCTCTGCACCCCATTAGTAACGGGATACAGAACTGAGACCTTAAGCTGGATCTTAGAAGGAGCGATGGACAATGACCCATGGACAAAGGGCTGTCAGAGCTGGGATGCCACTCTGAATCTAGGTCTCTGTGTACTTGCCCTAGCTAGCTGCCTCTTAATGTACGGGTGGTTGAATGTCTGAACCGAAGTGAATGGATTTCTCATCCTAATGTGCTTGGAAAATGGGAGGAGATGTCATATGCCGAGAATGCTTCAAAGTGAAGAAGGACTCTTTGAAATTCAGAAGGATTCCAGATTGGAAGTTCTTTGATTATTGAGCAAGGGAAGGCTTATGGTTGAACAGGCCAAGGAGCAGGAGGGAGGCCCAGGCTCAGCTAACTTTGGCCCTCCTCCCTCCCAACCCTCCCTTGGAAATGGAAAACCCTTTGGCTTCTGTTCTACTGCTTGGAGAAGTAGACTCTGTAATTATGTTCAGGATGATATCAGTGAACCTTTATTTATCTGGGACTATGGGAAAAAGGAGTTGTTCTATATACATGGATTTTCCAGAAACCAGGTCCCATGAGAATGGGGTTGTCCTTTGGAAGTTTGGGGGTAAATAGGACATGGGGTACAGAGAGTCTGGCTGTTGTACCTCCTGGTATGTCTTCTTTGTCACATGGAGGGGGCAAATGCAATTAGATCCCTTGTTAGACCTGAAGTCTTGTGGTTGGAACATTGCAGCCCTACCAAGGATCAGAAATTGCTAATTGGCTGAGAGTGAATCTAGGTTCAGTAGCATGGAGAGCTGAATTAGAACTGGGTGAATTGTACCACCAGGCCCACTGTGGACATCATTTAGATAAGCAGTATGTAGAGGCTAACTAGAAACTCTAGAATTTGACCCTAAGGATGCTTTAAGGAAAACTGGATGTGGTCCAGAGCCTCAGTGCCTGGAACAAAGAGGAGAGATGGAAGAATAAGCAAGGACCTAGGGGAGGCAGTGAGCTGTAGCGGAGAGAATCCTGAATTGAAATGAGAATCTTTGCTCTGCCACATGCTACCTGTGTGACCCTTGCTAAGTCACTCTGTGACTTTGGGTCTTAGTTTTTCCTAGGTAAAATGAGGAGGACGCATTAGATGACTGCCAAAGCCCTTTCCAGCCCCTTCCAAGTCCCTGGATCCAAAGGCAAGGCTCCTTGTACCAGTTCCAAGCAGAGGAGAGAGTGCCCTGAGAAGCTAATTGTGGGCTTGTGAGGCCTGAAGTCTCTGGCCTGGATCCAGGCATCCTTCAAACACCAAATACTTTTTAATTTTAATCATGTTCGATAGGAATCTTTCTAATTGAATGTTATATATGCCTCTGCCCTCTTAGCTAAAGAGTACCGAAGGCTTTCTTGTACTGCTCTCTAATTGTTTCTCATGGTTGAGGCTGGTCTTGGAGGAGGAGTATGAGATAACAGAAAGAACATTTTCTTAGGGTCATGAGCTCTGGGTTTGAGACCTTTCTCTGATGCCCAGGTGGCCTTCGGCTTCCTCATCTGTGAAGTGGAGACACCACTACTCATGGTCCCTCCCAAAGCTGTTGTGAGAATAGTTTGGAGGCAAACCACGAAGGACATCAGGCATTGGTTGTTTGCATCCTTCCTGCCCTAACACCATCTGAGGTGGGGCATCTTAGAGGTCCAGGGTAAGTGCCCATCAATTGACTGACTGAATCATGCTCAGAAAAAATCTGAGCAATCTATTCAGAAAAAAAAAAATCTGTCAAACAGATTAAACAGTGACAACATGGAGAAAGTTAATCCGATTACACTGGGAAGCCAGGTAGATTGTTTAGTGAGACTGACAGGTTTCCTGTGACTGGGGATGGGGTGGGGATAGTGGTTGTACTCTAAAACTGATAATGAGATAATAGCAGATTCACCAAACCTGGGACAGACTCGGACTCCTCAGTGGGTCTGTGATCTCCTCGGGGGTCCTCCCTGCCACCAGAGCAGATCACATGCCTTCTTATCCTGCTGGATGCTCATCCCTGGCTTTTCTACCAATTCTACATGGAGGATTTGCCCAACGGGTGGACACCCTCCTCTGGTTCTTTGACTACTGCATGGCTCCCTGGGGAGCCCCTGGCTACTCACTCTTGGTAAATGAATGGCCTCCTGTTTGGCCGTATATATTTTTGAGGATGTCTTCTTTCTACTTTTCATATACAAGTGATTGTTGGTAACATGTTACATGTAAGAGTCATCATTTGAATTTCTCTGTTAGCCTACTTCCAAATTCAGTGAGAGCCAATGCAGATTTATTTAAGTACTCACTGTGTATAAGATGTTTTGGAATCTTATTTTATCCTTAGATTCTCTTTGTGAAAAACAGAGATTCATACTGGATTAAGGGCTCCCTATTCAACAAAAACTGCTATAAAAACTGGACGGCCATCTGGCAGAAACTAGATTTAGACTAGCGCCTCATACCACATACCACAACAAGCTCCTGATGGTACCTAATAACCTAAATATAAAAGGTTATATCATAAACAAATTAGAGAAGGGAAGGAGGTGCCTGTCATGACTAGGATGGATGAGCGTTATGGAAAAAAGATTGATTTGGATCTTTTTTTTTAAAAGGACGAGATAGAAAGATAAGGAAATTGATCTAGAGATTAATGATCTTCCCAGGTTCACACAGTACAGCAGAGACTCTCCAAACTCACAACCATGATGACTTCTGGAGGAGTCTGGAAGCCGTCAGTGTGCCAAGTTCATGTGACTTTGGGAAAATTCTTTCCTTTCATTTCATCCCCTTAGGCCTCAGTTTGCTTACTGGTGAAAGGGTTCTTTCCAGCTATTTAATCTAATGCCTTCTTGTTCCAAAGTAGCAAACCATTTCCAAACCTATCGTGCCTTTAAGCTTATAAAGTGATTTCTTCACAGCCTTCCTGTGGGGGAGAGAGCATGAGCATTATTGTCTCTATTTTACAGACGAGAAAACTGAGTATAAAATATAGGAAATAACTTCTCTTTGGTCACCCAGCTAGATGGGTCTGGAGCTAGAGGATGAGCCTCAGTCTCTGCTGCTCCTTCCACCGCACCACTACAGCCTTCCCCGGCACGACTGCTATTACATGGGAAAACCTGAGATGTGCTAGCTTCTTCTCTTTCCAATGGACGGAAGCCAGAGAAGTGAAAGGCTCTCCTTGAGCTCATTCTAGGGCCAGACCTAGGGCTCTGGCTGCCACCTTCTGGCCTCTCGGCGGCGCTGGGCCTCAGAGGGAGCCATTCCTCGACTGCCACCCTGGCCAGTCTGCTATGAGTGTTCACAGTACTTCCCTCTGACGTGGGCTACTTCCCTTTCCGGAAGGCCATCGGACTGCATTGTAATCTCTGTGTTTCTTCTCTTTCTCTCCAAGGAGGAAGAGCGGACATTGCCTCGTCTGCCAAATGGCGTGAAACTTGTGTGTTACGTAGGTTTCTCATTTTCATCATTTTCCCACTTTGTTCCATTCTTGGAGCACTGTTTGCAGCCTTGGGGTACAAAGTCTCTGGGGCTCCTTCTTGGATCTGCCTGGGTGTCTTCCCCTCTTTGGCACTTGGCTCCATTTGGGGCTCTTGGTCCTTGTCTCTTCCCCTCCCCTGTGTCTATGCTCTGCTTCTCTCCTTTCCTCTCCCTAACCCAGAATGGCTGCTTTCCCAAGCACTCCCTCTCTGTCTCTGTCTCTCTGTCTCTCTCCCTCTCTCTGTCTCTGTCTCTCTCTGTATCTCTGTCTCTGTCTCTCTGTCTCTGTCTCTCTGTCTGTCTCTGTCTCTCTGTCTGTCTCTGTCTCTCTGTCTGTCTCTGTCTCTCTGTATCTCTCCCTGTCTCTGTCTGTCTCTGTCTCTGTCTCTGTCTCTGTCTCTCTCTGTATCTCTCTCTGTCTCTGTCTCTGTCTCTCTCTGTATCTCTGTCTCTGTCTCTCTGTCTCTGTCTCTCTGTCTGTCTCTGTCTCTCTGTCTGTCTCTGTCTCTCTGTCTCTCTGTCTGTCTCTGTCTCTCTGTATCTCTCCCTGTCTCTGTCTGTCTCTGTCTCTGTCTCTGTCTCTGTCTCTCTCTGTATCTCTCTCTGTCTCTGTCTCTGTCTCTCTCTGTATCTCTCTCTGTCTCTCTCCCCCCCTCTCTCTTTTCTTTCTCTCTCTCTCCAACTGCCCCCTTTCCTTTTGCTCATCCTTTCTCCCACCGCCCCCTCTATCCTCCCAGCCTTCTCTCCCCTCTCCCCCAAGCTGAAGGGAAGAATTTAGCGAGGCCCTTGCCAGGCCTTAGGAGAGGAAACAGAGGCAAGATCCTGTGGCCGCCCTGGCATAGGATGTGTAGAAATGAGATGCCCCAAGTTTGCCCACTGAGGAGGAGAGATGGGAGGGGTGGCCTGGCGAGGAGGGTTTGGCACCCTCTTAGAAGCTGGCCCAGCTGAGGGGGTCTGCTCTTGATCACCCACTTTCCTCAGGCTCGACTTGGGGAGGCTTATGAGATAATGCCTTGCAGTTGGTCAAAGGTGGGTCCTTTATTCTGGGGCCAGGTTGCTTAAAAAACACCAACTCTGCTTGCTCCAGATATCTCCAATTACTCCATACAGACACAGTCTGAAGATTCTCCAGGAGGCCCTTCAGAAAGCTGTCAGGGATGGCAGGAAATATAGAACAGGAGAAAAAACACCCAGCCTGGAGCCACAGGCTATAAAGCCGGATGAAGGCTGCCATTAGGGATCATCTTTGACTGGGGGCGTCTGGGTGGATTGAGAGGCAGGCCTAGAGGTGGGGGGAGGTCCTGGGTTCAAATTTGGCCTCAGATACTTCTTAGCTGTGTGATTCTGGGTGAGTCATTTAACCCCCATTGTCTAGCCCTTAACTATTCTTCTGCCTTAGAAAATAAAGGTTTTTGTTTTTTTTTAAGGGAAAAAGAAAAGAAAGAAACTATGGACTGGAGAGGAGTCACACAGCTCATTGGTGGCAGAACTGGGATCTGAATCCATGGCTCCTGGCACCACATTCAGTGCTTTGCTGGAGGAATGTGGTTCACATGTCAGCTCTGCCAGTTCCTGAATGTGTGACCTTAGGCAAGTCCCTTCACCTTGCCAGGTCTTAGTTTCTTTCACCATCTCTAAAATGCAGGGGTTGAATTAGGTGGCCTCCAAGGTGCCTTCCAGGTTGAAATCCTGATGGTTCTAGATTTGAAGGAGACATTTGGAGGGTTCCACCCAGCATCGTAGCCCGGTGGTGGGGCAAGACTGCTTTGATGGAGGAAGCCAGAGGTGTGGCCCATGCCCCAGGGACTGCAGGATTTAGCCACGTTACAGAACAGAGATTGGACGGAAGACAGAGCAAGCTGTGGGCTTCTCCCAGGGCCCAGCAGGTTCAGGAGCCCTCCGGTGGTCCCATCACCAGCCAGCGACAGAGGGAAGGGCTCAGTCGGAGGCTGGCTGTCTCCCCCGGGCCAGGGAGGAACAGAACGAGGAGTTGGCTGAGACTACGTGGCAGCTTAGGGGAGACCGCGAAGGGTTGGGGTTTATGGTTTTCTTCTGGCCTCCCCCAGCGTGTGGTTGGTGTGCCCAGTGCCTGGGATAGTTTTGGATTGTTCGTTCTTAATTCTTCAGGATTTGGTAGAAGCCCAGGAACGGGGAGAAGATGGGGGCCTGAGGTTTGGGGCTGGCTCTCCCCGGAAAAGGGGCAGATCCTGGGCAGTCTCTCTTCCCCACATCTCTTTTTCTTCTTTCAGTTGGGGTCTGGGTCATCAGTCAAACTCCTGGGGGCTGTGAGCCAAGCATGGGAACCCAGACAACCAGCACAGTTGGAAGAACTGGAGGACCTCTCAGGAACCAGCTCAGAGGCACCTTCCCGGGGATCCCAGCTTCCCTCCAGTTGGGCCAAGGGGCCAAAACAGGAGAGAGGGGTAAGGTAGCCCTGCTTCAGTTCTGCACGGATGGGGCTTGTCTAGGGCTTGGCGAGGAGCCGTTCCTAGCTGATTCACCACACACACACACACACACACACACACACACACACTCTGCATTTTCTCTGGCTAGATCCCCTGATCTTTCTTCTTCCCACTCAGACTTCAGCTCAGTTTCAGAAACATTTAGTAAATGCCAATGGTGTACAGAGCCCTGTGCTTGATTCTGGGGAGAGGCCAAGTTCAGAGGAGGCCGACTGCTTCTTCCCAGAGTGCTCACCGACTAGAAATATACAGAAATATACAGAGAGAAATATACAGAGAGAGCCGGCGTGCACACTAGCATGCAGATAACATGCCATGCTGTGACATGAGACAGAGGAGTGCGTGAGGTCTGAGAGGGAAGGCTAGGGTGGCAAGGAGGGAACCTGGAAAGATGTCCTGGAGGAGGTGCCGTTTGAGCTAGTCCTTAAGGAATGGCCTGAGCCCAGGAGGGTCCAGGGTTTGGTGTGCTAGGGATAGGTTTAGAGGAAGCAGCAGGAGCCGGCTCCCCTTGACTCTAGAGCCTAGAAATGCAAAATACCAGATGAGACTGGAAAGGTACAGGTGGGTTCTAGGTTATATAGGGCCTTGAATGCCAGGAAATACTAAGAATTCCCATTTCTGTAGAGTTTTAACGTTCCCAAAGCATGTGCCTCCCCCAAGCCTTGGGAGAACAAGCCCTTTCCCATCTGTTTGCTCATCTGTTTATACGAGAACAGACTGCTGCTGGTTATATTCACTGTGGGTTTTGTGTGCATATCATTCTTTTTTTCTTTATCAATAGCTGAAGACACTTGCCTTATTAATTGCTTTCTTGGCTAATGAATATTGCTAACATAATTGCTTTCCTGGCTAATGAATGTGATCAGGGTTGTAATTAATAGAAAGCAACAGGTTTCAAAGTCCTTTTCTTCTTCTCCTTCAAAATGAGTTTTTCTGCCAACAGGCTGGGCCTGCCTCTTCATGCTCCCCTTCCAGGCCTTGGCTCCTAGGATGGGCACCCCCAGCTCCCACCTTTCCTCAGGAGCTTGGGATTTAGAGTCGGCAAGACCCGGGTTCAAATTTCAGCTCTGCAATTTACTGGCTTTGTGACTCTGGGGGAGGCCTGGACTTCCTCTTTACCTCAGTGTCCTCCTCTGTGGTCCCGAGAAAGCTCTCCAAGATTATTTCTAAGATCCTTCTAGTTCTGAGCCCTGTGATCCAGATCACTCAGATCAAAAGGGTGAGAGCAGCAGATATGGAATCAGAGCCTGACTCGGTGACTTTGGACAAGTCACTTCTCCCTTTGGGCCTCGATTTTCTTGTCTATAAAAACATGGAGGCTGGCCTCTAGGATCCCTTGCAGTTTTCATTCTAGGCTTCCCGATCACTTGCTTCCTTCTTTCCTTTTGAGTGGGGGCAAAAGAGAATTGCGGGTCTCCACGGGCCCCAAGCTCCTTGCAGGGGGCTCGCTCCTTGCCTGGCCCTTCCAAAGTCATTTCAGGGTGAGGGGAGCAGCGGGCAGCCCCGTTCTGGGGCCCAGCTCGTGCCTGCGCTGCCACGAAGGAAGGCTTCTTTGTGGTCTTGCCAGGGTCAGACGCCCCCCAACACTTGATTTGTAGTAACTGGCTGGCATTTTTACTCGTCAGGCGCTGTCTGCCCTTTTCTGCAGAACAGCTCTCCTGGGTTCCTTGTTATCCTCACAAATATTGCTTTGGGCATCTGTCCTATCCTCACGTCTGTTTCCCCTGGCGTCGGAGGAGGGGCATGCAGCGAGGAAGGAGACAGGCGCGGAGGGAGGCCGCCAGGGAGGGTCTACAAGAGCCGGGCCCTGGGATGAGGAGCTCGGAAGAACCAGTCACAGAACCTCGGGGGCCTCCCAGCCCAGCAAACCTGACGAGGTTCTTCCTGTCCTGTTTGGAGAAGGGAGACCTGCGCAGCCACATCAGGCCTTCCCCTCGGCCTTAAAGTCCACACTTAGTATCCGTTCTGAAACAGAAACGTGCTTAGAGAGGGGCGATTGAGGGGGGGTGTGTGTGTGTGTCACAGGGTGAGGGGGGCGTCCCTGGGCAGAGGGAAGGCCAAGCCCAAGGGAGGCTCAGAGCGGGCGTTAGGAAGAGGCGATGCAGCTCTGGACCGTAGAGAGTGGGAAGACGTCCAAAAGTCCTGTTAAGGGGAGGCATGGAAGAAGCGCTTCCACCCGCCCGGACTCTCCTTCTTAGGCTCCCTGGGTAAGGGTCTCCAGACCCCACTGAGGGCGCGTCAGTGGGCTGCGGGCCTTTCCCCTCCCGGGGGCAGAGGGAAGCGGAGCCTCTCAGTTCAGGCTCAGGAAGAGGCAGCATCCTCTGCCAGCAGAGCTCTCTGGGGAGTCACGTCGGCCATGGACTCCGGGGAGGAGCAGTTACCTTCCCTGGGGAACTGAGAGAAGAAAAACCAGTCTACATCCTCACTGGCCCGTGTGGCCCTGGGAGGGGACCATTCCCAATAGCACCACCACAGGGAAGTGACTTATCCAAGGCCACACAGCCAATACGCGGCACAACCGGTCTCTTGACCCTGTTCTCCACCGCCCTGCTGCAACCTCTGTCCCTGAATGGTCCAGCCACCGGGCAAGGTCTGGGGGTTAAGGCTTCCTGGGCCAGCTTGTGCCTGTGTTCCTCAGCTCTCATGCTGGCTCTGCTTGGGATCCTCGGCACCTTAGAGCACAGACAGAAGGAGAAATCCCAGGCCCGGGAGTAGAGGAGGTGGCAGGACGGGTCACCCCCTGGGGCCAATCTCCAGAGTAGGAGGAAGCGTCCCTTAGCCTGGGCAGGACATGCTTCATTGAATTGGGAAGCCAGGCGTTGGTGTGCCCAAGGTCCTCCGCTGGAGTATGGAGCGGCAGGCTGGCAGGGCCGGAGACTCTGGGGTCCACGAGGCCTGTCAGCCCCTGGCTGTCTTCATGGAGAGCTGGGAAGGAGGCTCTGGGGTCAGCCCCTTCCCCCCTCCCCATCCTCAGAGCCTGTTCCAAGCCTGCCTCTGAGCCTGAGTGAGGGCCAAAGCCTTCCCTCCATACTGCCCCCAGGGCCAGCCTTTCCCTCTGCTCACTCCTGTCAGGCAGGGGGACACACATAGTGAGGTGCTATCAGAGGCCCAGCTCCCAAGTGGATGGCTTTGACCCAAGGCCATAGGAGGCCTCCCTAGTGCAAAGCATGTAAGTCATGCTTGTGGCCTTTTTCTTGTGCTCCTCCCTCCCTCCCTCCCTCCCTTCCTCCCTTCCTTCCTCCCTTCCTTCCTTCCTTCCTTCCTTCCTTCCTTCCTCCCTCCCTCCCTCCCTCCCTCCCTCCCTCCCTCCCTCTCTTCCTTCCTTCCTTCCTTCCTTCCTTCCTTCCTTCCTTCCTTCCTTCCTTCCTTCCTTCCTTCCTTCCTTCCTTCCTTCCTTCCTTCCTTCCTTCCTTCCTTCCTTCCTTCCTTCCTTCCTTCCTTCCTTCCTTCCTCCCTCCCTCCCTCCCTCCCTCCCTCCCTCCCTCCCTCCCTCTCTCCCTCCCTCCCTCCCTCCCTCCCTCCCTCCCTCCCTTCCTTCCTTCCTTCCTTCCTTCCTTCCTTCCTTCCTTCCTTCCTTCCTTCCTTCCTTCCTTCCTTCCTTCCTTCCTTCCTTCCTTCCTTCCTTCCTTCCTTCCTTCCTTCCTTCCTTCCTTCCATCCTTTCCAGAGGAGCCCTAACCACAATGACCTCTTTTCCAAATTTATTTTTGAGTTTTCATTACATTTTTTCTCTCTCCCAGTTCCCTCTTAAATTTTTTTTTTAACAATGAGATCTTTAAAATAAAAGACTTAAAAAAGGATAAAAATCACCATAGAACAAGGGGAGAATGAGTTTCTGAGTGGAAGAAGCAGCCCTGTGTTGGGGCTCATTTCTTTTTTTTCTTTTCCCCCCATTTTTTATTGTCATGCTGCACCCACTTCCCTCTTGGTTGCTGCTGTGAGAGCACCCTCATACATCACCACAAACCCTAGAGTAGGCCAGGGAGACACTGATGGGAAAGATGAGTGTCTGGAGGGGGAGAACCTCCGGCCAGATGAAGGCCTGACCCAGAGCAGCCATTCTTCCCAGCTCGTGTCGTCCAGGGCGCCGGTTCTCTGGGCTCTGCTTCCTTCTCCGGGTCTCAGTTCCCAGATTTCAGCAGGTCCTGCTTCTCCTTCCTCACAGCCCAGTCGCATTCTGTCACCCACCAGCCCTCCTTGGTTCAGCCCTTCCCCATGGAGGGACCTCTTGGGGCCGATTTCAAAGAAAGGAATCATGGGATGAGCGCAATAAAGGCCCCCTGGCAGGGCGGGCTCTGCCCTGGCTGTCCCGCTGATCACTGAGGGCCCTCTCTGAATCCTGGTGTTCTTCAAGGGGCAGCCTGAGCTGGGGAGAGAGGAGAGCCGGTGCCCATGGATGCTGTGGGAGAAGGCGCCACGCTGGGGCTTCCTGGCCTGGGACAAAGGGCTCAACTCTTCTGTTGAAAATGGTGACACATCCTCCTGGGATGCTTCTGCTTTTGGGAGGCGAGCTTGAGATCCTAGAGGAACACAAGCTCTAGGGGAGATTGGGGGCCACCTGGGTAGGTGCTGGGCATCGGCACGTGTGTGCCAGAGAGGGGGCCCTCTGAGGCTCTGAAGGAGGAGGCCCTCCCCAAGGACCTGTAGGGGTGGCAACTCCTGGGGTCACCAATGTTTCTTGGAACCCACCTTGGGGGGCATCTTTGCCTATTCTCCCATTTCTCTCTAACTAGGCAGGGGGGCCATGGTGGGGCTCCGGGCCCTGAGGCAGGAAGGCTTCTTCCTGAGTTTCATTGGGACCTCAGATACTTCCAGGGTGACGTTGGGGGTGTCACTCAGCCATGTTTGTCTCTATTCCTCAAGTTGGACAGGATGGAAGAATGGGCCCTCCAGAGGGCTGGGGACTCATTCTGCACCCCTATTTTAGGGAGGACAGAAGAAGGGGACCGAGATGGTCCAGGAGCCTGAAGGCCATGGAAGGTCACCCAGGAAGGCTTGAGCTCTGCTCTGGCCTCAGGCACATGGGAGCTGTGTGACCTTGGTCAAGTCACTTCACCTGTCTGACTTGGTTTCTTTACCTGTAAAATGGAGACGATCACAGCAGCTCCCTCCTGAAGGATTCATATAGATGGAGGGAGATATTGTCCGGTGCCCGTCCCATCCAGGGCTCTTCCCAGAGATGGAAATTTGAGCTAGATATAAAATAATTACATTTCAGAGTGGGAGAGGGGACTTCTGGGGGGCTCAGCGGATAGAAAACCAGGTCTAGAGATGGTTTTCTACAGAGGTCCTGGGTTCAAATGTGACTTCAGACACTTCCTGGCGGTGAGGCCCTGGATGAGTCACTTAACCCCCCTTGCCTAGCCCTAACCACTCTTCTGCCTTGGAACCAACACGTAGTATGGATTCTAAAAGCTAAGGGTTTAAAAAAACCCAGTGATTAGGGTTGGGGGAGGCAGGGAGGAAAGACGCACCAACAACTGGTGATGTCAGGAAAGGCTTCTCGTGGGAGGCAACCCGGAAGCTGAGCCTCGAAGGGAGAAGCTGGGGGCTCTGGGGGGCAAAGGGGAGGGAGGACAGCTTGTGCAAAGGCTGGGTACGGGAAGCACCACGTGGGCCAATTTGGCTGGTGTTTAGAATGCATGAGGGGGAGGACTGTGCACTAGAAAGGTAGGCTGCAGCCAGATGGGAAGACTTTACATCAGAAGCTTCTAGAACCCGGGGCTGCGGTCGCCAAGGGGGGAGAAGCTGGATGCGGGGTGCCAGGGCAGCCGCGGGGATGGGGCAGAAGCCCTCCTCGGGCCCCTGTCCTTGGTCTCCATCCTGTTTGCACGTTGTGCCCCCCATTAGACGGGAGCTCCTTGGGGAGCAGGGACTGGCTTTGTGCCCCCAGCACCTGGCACAATGCTAGGCGGCATGGTGAAGAGAGCGAGGCCCGGAATTGTGGCCTTGGCTACTTCCCAGCCGTAGGACCCTGGGCAAGTCCCTTCACCCCGGCCGCCCGGCCCTCGCCGCTCTCCTGTAGGAGACTGGACGGCGCCAAGGCAGGATTCTCGGCAGAGGAGAAGCTGCTTTGGGGGGCTGGTTGTAGCAGGGTGGTTGTCTCAGGAGCGGAGAGGAGGTGGGGATGGTGCCCAGTGTGGAACAGGAGAAGAGAAGGAGCCTCCCAGATGGACTGTGACCTCCATTTACTCAGTGAAGCAGGAGGCAGAGAAGAGTGGGGAAGGATTGGCAGAGTTGGCTGGAGAAGAGAGGAGGAGGCTCAGTGCGGAAGTTATGGGGAATGGGATGGCGTCCATCAGACAAGGACGGGGAGGAACCGCTGAGGACCCATTGAAATGGGCTAACAAGTTTGTAGTGGCTTGGATCCACTCTTGACAGTCCTACCGTTGGCAGGAGCACAGAAAGTGGCTGGTGGGAGAGTGGCAGGGCTGAGGTCTGGACTGAGACAAACAGCCCTGAAAAGCCCTCCTCAATTTTGTTGGCATGGTCTACTCCAGCTCCCACTCCCCAGCTTTAAAATGTAAGATATGCTTAAGTCACTGAGGTCTGGGGGTGCAAAGGCAAGTCACTGCCTCTGTGTGGACCTTGGTTTTCCACCTCTGAACAATGTGGAAGCTGCACTGGTGAGTTAAAAATAATTTTTTTAAACCATTACTTTCTGTCTTAGAGTCAATACTATATATATTGGTTTTACCGCAGAAGAGTGGTAAGGGCTAGGCGATGGGGGTCAAGTGACTTGCCCAGGGTCACACAGCTAGGAAGGTCTGAGGCCAGATTTGAACCTAGGACCTCCCATTTCTGGGCCTGACTGTCCATACACTGAGCCACCTTGCTGCCCCCAGTGAGTTTTTAAGGGTATTGCCTGGAAATCTCTCATGCCTCTCTCCCAGAGAGACAGGGCCCAGGGCAACAGAAGAGTACCAAGAAAGAGAGAAGGATCAAAGAATCTGGAGCGGGAGTGTGTGTATGTGAAAAGGTTGAGAGAAGAGAACAGAGAGCAAAGCTGGGCCGAGCTGATGCTAATTCTTGAGCTACTTTCTTTCCTCTTATGCGGAGACTTGCAATATGCTTTCAGACTAGGCCCATTTCTAGGACAGGAGGAGTCACCACTGAGCTCTCCGAATCCAGAGCTAAAAGGACTTTCATCTTTTCACCCCAACCCCCATATATCAGCCATGAGCCAAAAGGCCATTTGGCATAGTCCTCCTCCTGCCCTTGGAGTCAGCCCACTCACACTTTTCCTATCTTGGGGGAGGAGATTGAATAGTGGGTGGCAGCTGAGAGCACTTTGGAAACTAAGGAGAGTGGAATATTATAGGGATAAATGCAAAGTCTTACACTTGGGTTCAAAAACTCAATTGTAGAACAGGATGGGAAGATAAGATTGGACAGCAGTCTATGTGAAAAAGATCTGGAGCTCTAAGTAAGTGACCTGGCAGCCTAAAATCTCATTAGGCTTTTGTATTAGAAGCAGGCAATCCAGAAGAAGGAGGTGGTAAGTGTCACTCCATAGTCCCACCACATCTGGGACTTCATTTTAAGGAAATAATCCATATGAACAAAAAAGGGAAATAGAAAACTTAACCCTATCACAGAAAAAGAAATTTATCAAATCATCAGTGAATTTGCCAAGGAAAAGGCCTGAGGGCCAGATGGATTCACAAGTGATTTCTTCCAAACATTCAAAGGACAATTAACTCCAACACTATATAAACTATTTGGAAAAATAAAGGAAGAAGGAATTTTTCCAAATCCCTTTTATGACACAAATATGGTACTCATGCCTTAACCAGGAAGAGCTAAAACAGAGAAAGAAAACTATAGACCAATCTCTCTGATGAATATTGATGCAAAACGTTTAAATAAAATCCCAGGGAGGAGATTACAGCAATGTATCACAAGGATCATACACCATGATTGGGTGGGTTTTATACCAAGAATGCAGGAATGGTTTCATAGTAGGAAAACTATCAGCATAATTGACCGTATCACTAACAAAACCATCAGAAACCTTGTAATTATCTCAATAGGTGCCAAAAACACTTTTGGCAAAATACAACACCCATTCCTTATGAAAACATTAGAAAACATCGGAATAAATAGTGATAAATGGCTCCATCTAAAACCATCAGTAAGCATTATCTGTAATGGGGATAATCCTTCCCAATAGGATCGGGGGTGAATCAAGGATGCCCATCATTACCACTTATTGAGTATTGTGCTAGAGACATGGGAGGCAATCCAAAGGAGGTCCAGGAGACTAAAGACTTCAGAAGAATAAGTTGAGGGAAGTGGGAAGAAGAGAAGACTTGGGTGGGGGGGGCTAGACTAGTTTCTTTCAAGCATTTAAGGGGTTGTGTGGAAAAGGGATTAAATTTGTTCTGCTTGGTCCGCGAGGTTTAGAACCAGCAGCAGTGGGTAGAAGTTAGAGTTTTAGGTTCTGTGTAGGGAAATATCTCCTAATAATGAGAGCGATCCCAAGGTAGGATGGGCTGACTGAGGAAGTAGTGGGCTTCCCGTCCCTAGAAGCCTTGAGGCAGAGCACTGGCGGGGGTGCCCAGGTAAGTGGTGGCTCCGATGGTTCTGTAGTCCTGTGAGTGGAAAGAGGAAAAAGAGAGGATATCAATGGAAGAAGGTGAGGGGATAAACCCCGAGAGCATTGGGCTCTGACCTTCCACGTGGATGATACTTTGGCTGGGTAGTTTCTCACTCTGATAAATGCCCGCTGAATGAAGAGACGACTCTGGGGAGGGAGAGGGAGCTCGGGGATCTGGGGCAGCATCAGGCCAGCCCTTCCCCTGGCCGTGTCCCTTCTCTCTGGCTTCCTGGCGTTCTCTCCCTGAAGTGTCTCTGCTCACTGAACCTTTCTCCATTTTCCATCCACCTCTGCTCTGATGGCTGACCCCAAAGGCAACCAAAGATGTCTTGAGTGGAGGAGAGACAAAGCAGCCGGGTAGGGCCTCTGTGCCAATGACGCCGGCAGAGAAGGCACCACCCTCGGGTAAGTGTGGATCACCAGGTCGGGGCAGCGGGTCCTGACCCCAGTGAGGGAGCCGTGGGGAGGAGGGCGCCTTGGGGTGTGCTGGAAGGAGGTTTGGATTCCCATCCCATCCAGGGCCCTCCTAGGCATGAGACCTCACACAGATCACTCCAGAGGAGTTAGAGCTTGAGAGATAGTTAGGGAGCACTGGACCTGGAGTCAGGAAGATGCGAGTTCAAATCCTGTCTCTGATACTCGCTTGGAGCCAGGCACTCTGCTGTCCAGGCAGGGCCCTTTCCTGCTCCGCTAAGTGGCTTCTCCATTGGTTGTATCACATCTGAATGCCCAATACCATGAGCCTTCTCTTCTCCTTTCAGCAGAGACCAAGGCGAGGGAGCAGAAGAGACGTCCAGCCAAGGAGAAGCCGCCGTCGGTGCCAGGCCCTTCCCTGCAGCTCTCAGGGGAGCAGGTGCGCAGTGCCGTGGCCGAGTCCCTGAGGGAGGTGCTCCTGAAACGGTGAGGCCCCAGCACACATGGCCCAGGTCGGCCTCAGTTTCCCTGCTGTGTATTCTGGTTGCAGAGTCGCAGAGGGTTGGAGTTGGATGGAACCTTCGAGATCAACCCCTCCCTTTAGAGAAGGGGAGGCAGGGACCTTCCTGCCCCCCCAACTGCTGAACTGATCATTTATGAATCAATGAAATGGGGGCGGGCAGGGGCGCCCACTTCTCGGAGGACTTGCTGCCAGGCCAGAAGCGGGGCTGCGGGACAGAGGGTACACACAGTAAAAGGGCTACAGAGGCAGGCATGACAGAGGGGCATGGGATGGTGAAGGGGAGGCAGGTAGGGTGAAGAAGAGGATGGGGAGGAGGGGAGAAGCAGGGGATCAGAGTTGGGGGGACACTGGGCAGTGTGGATCCAGTGAGAGGGGACAGCCTCTGGGGAAGGGGGGAGGATTTTGGGGGGAACAGACGACCTCGGGGTTTGTTTGCTAATATATCCAAATCATCCCAGTTATCAGTAAGGTTAATGTGCCCAGGTCATCTAAGAATTGTCAGGCCTGTTTGGCATGTTGCATGTCTTAACAGCAGAGATCTGGAATTTGTCCAGATTTTAAAAAGCGACTGGGATTATCTGGGGTTGGGGAACATCTGCTGTGTGAGAATCCATTAGTAAAGACGCTGGGCAAAGGTGGGTGGTCATATGGGACAGACCCTGGTTTTGGAATAAAGAAGCCTGTGCTCGGATTAAACTCTCACCATCTGCCTCCTGCCAGCCAGGCTCCTCAGGAGAAGGGACAGAAGGCCTGGGAGAAGGCCCAGTTCTCCTACTTACTGTTTGTGTGGCCTTGGGCAAAGTAATTAACTTCCCTAGGCCTCAGTTTCCTCATTTATGAAAGGGGAAAGACTTGGGCTGGGTGGTCTCAGGTGCCTCTTCCCACTCTAAGCGTAACCCAGGAAGGGCTTGCTGATCCTTGAGTTGGGAACCAAACTTGGGGAAAAATTGGACAATTTTGTGATAAAATACCAGCCCAGGCCAGCCCTCCCGGGTGTTAGGGCCCCTGCCCTGTTCTCTTCCCACCTGTGGCCTTTGCCCCTTCCAGGCTGCAGGAGCCTGCCAACCTGGCTGTGGGAGAGGAGGCAGTGAGGGGCATTGCTGCCAACATCGAGGCTGCCATCTTTGACCTCATGCAGTGCACTGACTACCGCTACAAGACCAAATATCGAAGCCTGGTGTTCAACCTCAGAGATCCCAGGAACAAGGTAGGCTGGGGCGGGGGGAGCAGTAGGGTCCCAGTTGGCCACAGGGGGCTCTTCCCACTTGGGGGATGGGGAAATGGCCCAGGGTCCTCTGGAGGGGGAGGGAGGTCAAGTGTGACCTTTACCATCTGGATTGTTGTGATTCTTTGAGGCGATGGGGGGAGGGAGTCCTGTGCATAGAGGAAGGGGGTACAGGGGTACATAGGTATATTGTGGCCCTTGGTGCTTGTAGGACCTGTTCCTCCAGGTGATCCGTGGAGACATCACCCCGCAGGGCCTGGTTCGAATGAGTGCCACTGAGCTCGCTTCCCAGGAGCTGGCCGAGTGGCGCGACCGAGAGGTGAAGCATGTGAGTGGCTGGGCTGGCCCCACAGATGGAGCTGGGGAGAGGGAGAGGAGTGAGATGTGATGAAGACAGAGAGGAAACAGATGGGGGTGCTGAGGGCCCAGGAAGAGTCGTGCCCTCTCTCTGGGCCTCCATTGGGGTAGGAGCTGGGAGGAGCCCAAACGTGGCGGGGGGAGGGGGGAGCCCTGCAGTCACAAGGGCCCTAGAGGCCCTGGCGTCATTTGACTGAGCCCAAAATAAATTAGGCTGCAGGCAAAGGACCAGGGAGATGTGGGAGCAAGGCGAGAACATGGAGCCTCATCCTCACCACGCTCTGGCTCGGAGACTGCCAGCCCCACTGCACTGGGGAAGGGGCAGGAAGGGGAAAGAGACGGGGC
Source organism: Monodelphis domestica (assembly GCF_027887165.1). Classification (NCBI taxonomy): domain Eukaryota; kingdom Metazoa; phylum Chordata; class Mammalia; order Didelphimorphia; family Didelphidae; genus Monodelphis; species Monodelphis domestica. The sequence continues at coordinate 368,459,003 of NC_077230.1, read as the reverse complement.
AGCAGGGCAAAATTCTGGCTCCTCCCGATGCTGACTTGGGGAGGATCTGAAAGTGGTATCTAAATGGGGGGTGTTATTATTACTGGGTGACTCATGGGTTCCTTGAACCAGGGAGCAAAGCTCTCGTCCTCATCCTCAGAGGCTCCAAGGAGTTTGGGAGCCCAAGAGCCGCTGCTGGCGTAGATACACTGTATGGCTTCTACTTCGGACACTTGTCAGTAGGTCACTGACACTGTGAAGAACGTCATTCATGCATTCATTTGTGAACTCCTGAAAGGGACTCCCTTTGGCAACATCCCCAACAAATGGTCAGCCATTCAACCCTTTCTTGGACACCTCTGATGATGGGGAGCTCACTCCCTCACGAAACAATCCATTCCATTTTAAACAGTACTCCTTGTTTGGAAGCTGTTCCTCATATCCAACTGAAATCTGCTTCTCTGCAGCTTCCTCCCTTGCCTCCTTGAGTTCTGCCCTTCGGGGCCGAGCAGGCCGAGCCCAATCCCGTCTCCGCTGACAGCCCCTCAGACAGGGGCAGACTTGAAGCTGCCCGGTATCCCCTCTTCTCCTTCAGGCCTTCTTTCCTCTAACGTCTGATTCTTGCTTGGCACGCGGTCCCCCCCCCATCCCGCACCGAAGATCATCTTCCAGCCCCCCACCCACTCCCGCTTTGGATATACTGAATGGGAGCTTGGCTGCCCACACGTCACATTCCATATGTTTCAGCGGCATTCGTCATCTTCGTCCCCTCCCCAGAGCTGGCCCTATTCTTTCCTTCTCCTCCGCGGCTCCCCCAGCCAGGCGCCGAGCCTTGTCAGCTTTCCTGCCTCCGCTTTGCTCCCTTCCCCCCAGCTGAGTTTCCGTAGCTCGCTCAGCTTCACAGATTTGGGGTGGGAAGGCTTGTAGGAGCCACGGAGGCCAGCCGATGAAGGGACTTGGCCAGGGTCCAACGCGGCCTTTCTGACTGCAAGTCCAGCACTCTGTCCACTGCATCACCCGGCTGCTCTCGTCTCCCTGAATTCAGGCCATCCTTGACACCATCATCTGCCCCCTCCATCTTCTTCAGCAGTGTTCCACCTCCCAGTGGGAGAAAGCCAGCCCCCTTTGAGGATGCCCGTCACCTTTCCAGCCTTGGGCACCCCGTCCCAGAGGCCTTGGGCCAGCGCGTGCCTTTTGAAGATGGCCCACACGTACTCCCCCAAGGGTCCATGTTGGAATTCTTGGCCTTCAAGGCCCAGCCGGCTCCATCTCCTCCATGAAGCCTGCCCAGTGACGCGTCCCTCCTTCCACCTCTGAGCCTCTCTGATCTCCCCTCTGGGGTTGGCCATTTTTTTCCTTGTTCAGTCATTTTTGACTTCATGACCTCATTTGGGATCCTGGAGCCATTTGCATCCAAATGAGGATGTGGAGGCAAGCAGGGTGAAGTGACTTGTCCAGGGTCACCCAGCATCAGGCCAGATTTGCGCTCGGGAAGACGAGTCTCGACCTAGCACTTTATCCACTGTGCCGGACACTGTCTACCTTGTGTTGTGCTGCTGACTTGTGTGAGCAGCTGGAGAGGGCCATGTTGCAGCTGCCTGCATTGCCTCTCCAGAACTCAGCCCCCGTGGGTCAGGCTCCTACAGGAAGGACTGGAGCCCTGGAGAAAGGCCCTGGCAGCTGAGCCAAGCCCCCTCTCCAGCATGCCAGCTCTCTGTGGGCACAACCACCCCCGCCATCCCATCCCGAGGAGATGGCCTTTCTGGATTTCTGTGGCGGAAAAGCATCCTCCCCCCTCGGGGTCCACCTCTGGCCATCACGGGGCCCCCAGGCCTTGCCAGCGTGGCAGCAGCTCTGAGGGTACCAGGGTCGCCTGCGCCACCATGCCGCCACAGCAGCCCCCTCTGTAGCCCTTTGAGCCTTCATGGAGGAGGGATGCGAAAGGATTCTAGCCGAAGTGCCAGGAAGCAGAAGAGCTGGGATTCCCCCAAGCCCATCCGTCCTCGGCGCTGTGGCAAGCCCCTACCTGCTGTGCCTGGGGCGGGCGAGAGGCTACCGAGACAGAGGGGATGCGGTGGACGATGATGCTGGGAGGGATGAGGCATCCACTGCCGAGAGGCTGCAGGCCGACGTCCGCTAGGATGAATGGTGCCATAGGCAGGCAGAGCCAGGGAAGAGCAGGATGCGGCTGGAGAGGCCCAGGAATCTTCCTGGAGGCAGTGGGGCAGCGCTGGGCCCTGAAGGGGGGAGAGGGGGAACCCCGATGGTGCCACGGAGCCGAGAGCGAGCAGGCAAACATGAGGAGAGCGGAGGGGGCTCGTGGGCCTGTAGGGTGGCCCTTGGGGGCTAGGCCTAGGCAGCCAGAACATGTCAGGCCTGGGTCTTCTCTTATCGCACCAGGGCTTGGAGATCATCGAGAAGCAGCAGCGAGAGGCTCCAAGCTTTCGGGTCACCAAACTGACCCACAAAGGGGAGATTGAAATCCATACAGATGTGGACCAGACCCTAACCTTGGAGGACTTGACCGTGAGTGGGCATCACTGTCTGAGGTGGCCCCCCTAGGGCAGGGGTCCCCCAACTTTTTACACAGGGGGCCAGTTCACTGTCCCTCAGACCATTGGAGGGCCGGACTATAAAAACCTAACCCTAACCCTAACTGGGCAGCAGTATACACAGTGTGGAATCCCCTCCCCCAGATCTGTCCCTCAGACCATTGGAGGGCCGGACTATAAAAACCTAACCCTAACCCTAACTGGGCAGCAGTATACACAGTGTGGAATCCCCTCCCCCAGATCGCCGCTCACCATGTGCAGCCACATAATCCTTTGTGCGGCGCCTCGTGCTCATTCAGTTACTCTCAGAACAAGACGCCACACAAAGGATGATGTCACCGGAAGTAGTACTATGCGTGAGCAAGGCCGCACCTTGTGGCACCACCACATACAGCGCTCCTCTCACTGGCCACCAGAAGTGCAGTGGGGGGCGGATACATGGCCTCAGGGAGCTGCATGTGGCCCGCAGGCCATCGTTTAGGGACCCCTGCCCTAGGGGGTGCTCAGAGTGGGAGACAGAGGAGTGGGATGGTTCTCTGCCCCCTCGGCACTAGGCCAAAAAAGGCAGCCCTGGGAGTGACGCGCTCCCAGTTTAATGATGAAAAGCGGCAGGTTCCCAGTTCCTGGCACAATGCAGATGGACAGTGGGCAGTCCTGGGGTCTAGTATGGGCTTTGCTCCCTAGTTCCAAGGTAGTCTCGGGCAAGCCTCCAGGCCTCCGTTTCCTCCTCTGTCCTGTGAGAACATTGTACAAGAGGATAATGGACAGCCATTAGGGCCGGAGGAGATTGGGGGCTGTGGAGGGTGCTGAGCAGGAGGAGGAAATGAGAGACTCGGACACATCCTCACCCGGCCTCCCCGCAAAGCCTGTCTCTGCCTCTCCCTCCCCATCCTCCCTCCCACAGGAGCCAGCCTCCCATCTGGATCTGAGCCTGCGCCCCCAGGCCGGGGCCACTGAGTCGCAATCTGGACGGGACACCACAGAGCAGCACGAGAGCCATTTCCTGGACCCTGACTGCCGAGTCTGCATGGGTGGGAGCAGGGCCTGGTGGAGGGGATAGTTAAGTGCGGGCATGGCTGAGGCTGGGCAGGAAGGAGCTAAACGTTGAAGGGGATGAAGGGGGTGGGATGGGAGGAAGAGTGCGGGGAAAGGGGGAAGATCGGGGGTGAGGGAGGAGGGCTGGAGGGGAGACGGGCAGAGGAGAGAGATGGAAGGGCCTGGGGAAGCATGGGCCAAAAAGCATTCAGGGGTAGAAGATGGAGGAGGAAATGGAGGAAGAGAGGAGGGCTCGTGCCAGGGAGCCGTGAGTGTCCATGCCCTTGGCACGGGTGCCCATGGCCTGAGGCTACCCTTCCAACCCCTCCCCCCGGGGGAGCCCGTGGCCACAATCAGCACAGCGGAGGCAGGTGGGAACAGTCTGGCCTTCTCTCCTACCCAACCCCTCTGTCTGCAACTTGACAGGCTGGGAGGCCCCTCGAGGGGGCAGGGGCTTCCATGTCCCCAGGAGCATCCCACCCTCCAGAAGCAAAGTCACCAGCACCCCACAGAGACTCTCTGGCCCTGCCTCCTTGCCTCGAGTAGACGCCCCGCTGCCAGGGACCTCCAAAAGCAGAACCGGCCCTCGGACCCAGCCCCAGGACAGGTCTGGGGTCTGGGGTGGGGGTACATGGAGCAGAAGGGGCAGGGGAAGGCAGGGGGCAGGGGAGGTGAGCCAGCCCATCGGCAGGAGCACCCCGAGAGGCTCAGCTGACGGCAGCGGGCCTGGGGAGCTCCCCAGGGCCTCCAGGCAGGAGGCTCGGCTCGGCAGATTCTTCTCTGCTCTGCCCATGCCAGGCCCGAGCCGGCCTCCTGCCCGAGGCAGGCTCTGAAGTCCAAGGCCTTGCCAGGCCGGCCACTGTGGGAAGGTGCCCTGGAAATGTTCTCCATCAAGAGATTTGCTGCGAAAGCCCACGTGGTTTATGGCTCTGGTAGCCAGCTGATCCAGGTAGGCCCGTCTTCTCCCCTCCTTCCCTCCCCAGCGGTCCCCTTCTCACCCTTCTCCCCGCGTCCTCATCGCTGCTCACCCCTCCTCACTGACCCTGGTCTGCCCACCGGCCTCCCCCACTGCTCACCCACCCACTTACCCACCTGCCCCCGCAGGCTTTGCCCAAGGTGATCCACTCGGCAGGCTGTGTCCTCCCTGAGGTTGTCTGGGATTACTTGGACAGCATCTGGCCATCAGAAGCCAAGGTACTGCATGCGATGCCCAGGCTCCTCCAGGAGCCCACTCTGTCCCTGGTGCCGAGGCCAGCTGGGCCAGGGCTCCCCTCAGGCTTCCTTCCTTCCTTCCTCCCTCCCTTCCTTCCTCCCTCCCTCCCTTCCTTCCTTCCTTCCTTCCTTCCTTCCTTCCTTCCTTCCTTCCTTCCTTCCTTCCTTCCTTCCTTCCTTCCTTCCTTCCTTCCTTCCTTCCTTCCTTCCTTCCTTCCTTCCTTCCTTCCTTCCTTCCTTCCCTCCTCCCTCCCTCCCTCCCTCCCTCCCCAACCACCCTCCCTCCCTCCTCCTTCCTACCAACCACCCACAACCCACCACCCTCCATCCTCACCTTCCTCCCTCCATCCAACCATCCCCCTCCCTCCCATCCCTCCACCTCCAACCATCCCTTCCCTTCCACCCTCCCTCCCTCCCTCCACCCTCTCCCTCCCTCCCTCCCTTCCTTCCTTCCTTCCTTCCTTCCTTCCTTCCTTCCTTCCTTCCTTCCTCCCTCCCTCCCTTCCTCCCTCCCTCCCTCCCTCCCTCCCTCCTTCCTTCCCTTTCCTTCCTTCCTCCCTTCCCTCCCTCCTTCCTTCCCTTTCCTTCCTTCCTTCCTTCCTTCCTTCCTTCCTTCCTCCCTCCCTCCCTTCCTTCCTTCCTTCCTTCCTTCCTTCCTTCCTTCCTTCCTTCCTTCCTTCCTTCCTTCCTTCCTTCCTTCCTTCCTTCCTTCCTTCCTTCCTTCCTTCCTTCCTTCCTTCCTTCCTTCCTTCCTTCCTTCCTTCCTTCCTCCCTCCCTCCCTCCCTCCCTCCCTCCCTCCCTCCCTCCTTCCTTCCTTCCTTCCTCCCTCCCTCCCTCCTTCCTTCCCTTTCCTCCCTTCCTTCCTTCCTCCCTCCCTCCCTCCCTTCCCTCCCTCCTTCCTTCCCTTTCCTTCCTTCCTCCCTTCCCTTTCCTTCCTTCCTCCCTTCCTTCCTTCCTTCCTTCCTTCCTTCCTTCCTTCCTTCCTTCCTTCCTTCCTTCCTTCCTTCCTTCCTCCCTCCCTCCCTCCCTCCCTCCCTCCCTCCCTCCCTCCCTCCCTCCCTTCCTTCCTTCCTTCCTTCCTTCCTTCCTTCCTTCCTTCCTTCCTTCCTCCCTCCCTCCCTTCCTCCCTCCCTCCCTCCCTCCCTCCCTCCTTCCTTCCCTTTCCTTCCTTCCTCCCTTCCCTCCCTCCTTCCTTCCCTTTCCTTCCTTCCTTCCTTCCTTCCTTCCTTCCTTCCTTCCTTCCTTCCTTCCTTCCTTCCTTCCTTCCTTCCTTCCTTCCTTCCTTCCTTCCTTCCTTCCTTCCTTCCTTCCTCCCTCCCTTCCTTCCTTCCTTCCTTCCTTCCTTCCTTCCTTCCTTCCTTCCTTCCTTCCTTCCTCCCTTCCTTCCTTCCTTCCTTCCTTCCTTCCTTCCTTCCTTCCTTCCTTCCTTCCTTCCTTCCTTCCTTCCTTCCTTCATCCCTCCCTCCCTCCCTCCCTCCCTCCCTCCTTCCTTCCTTCCTTCCTTCCTTCCTTCCTTCCTTCCTTCCTTCCTTCCTTCCTTCCTTCCTTCCTTCCTTCCTTCCTTCCTTCCTTCCTTCCTTCCTTCCTTCCTTCCTTCCTTCCTTCCTTCCTTCCTTCCTTCCTTCCTTCCTTCCTTCCTTCCTTCCTCCTTCCTCATGACTCAGTCTGGGAACAGAGATGGCTTTGACACACAGGCAGTAGGGGGCAGTGCAAGGAGGGGATAGAGAGGTCTGCCCACCTCTTAGGGGAGGGAAAATGCATTTTTGCCCTGCAGGAGGATGGGGGCCGGTGATGGAGGAGGCTGTGTGGACGAAGGGGCGGGGCTGGAGCTTTTAAGAGAGGAAAGGCCTTGAGCAGGCAGGGATTTGGATGGGAGTCCAGCCCAGGCAGGGGAGCTGGCCCGAGCAAGGGCCCAGATGGGAGAGAGGGCAGGGTGGAGTGTGGGATAGAGAGGGAGAGCTCAGTGGCGTGATGTAAAGCTGGGAAAGTACGTGGGAGCCAGATTGTGTGATGGAGCTTATCCCTTTTTGGGTGGGCTCTCAACGAAGCTCGGACAGCAGCAGGCTCGGCGCTCTTCCTGAGGAGGGGGAGCCCTTCCCCGCCTTCCTCGGCTCCTCCCTGCTTCTCCCTCCCCCAGGAGATCAGCGTGGTGCGGCTGTGCCCGCGGGGCGCCCGCGATGCCCAGAACTACAACATGCTCTACTCCTACCTCAACAACAAGCAGCGCTACGGCATGGTGGCCAGTGAGCACCTGGACATGTTCCTGGTGCCCCTGCCTGCTTTCCAGCCTGTGCCCCCCAAGCTGCGCCCCCTGGGAGGCCCAGGTACGCGGGGCCTCGGGTCAGGGTGCTCGGCCAGGCAGGGAGAGCCGCGCAGCCGGGGGCAGCAGCCCTTCTGCCTTGGGCCGCGTCCTGCCCGTCTGAGCCCCCAGAGGAGCGGAGCTCGGAGCCAGGGGAGGGGGCGCCCGGAGGGCAGGTGGTCGGAGAGGCCACCGAAGGACCCATTCCCTACACTCCCTCCGGCGAGGGGAGATCCGTCCTAGAGAGCAACCCCCACCGCACCCCACGCCAGGCCCAGCTCTTCATTTTACAAAAGAGAAATCATCCAAAGTAGGATTCAAACCCAGGCCCAGGGTTTGGAACCAGGGCCAGCTCCGTTATGCCTGGTCTAGGCCTGGCGAGTAGAGACAGGAAAGGGAGGGGGGAGACCCAGAGATTGGATTTCACCCCCTTGTGCAGTCAGTCACGTCTAGTGAGCCCCTGCTGTGTGGTCTGTGGGGCCAGGGGAAGAGGAAGAAAGCTCGGGGCCAAGGCCGCCCCGTCTCAGCCTGTGGCCGGGTGCTTTGGGAAGGGAACTGGGGGTTCTAAGAGGGTCCTAGAGGGAGAGCATGCCAGGCAGAGGTGGCCACAGGGGGAGACGTTCTGGCTGTGCGTGGAGTGCTGGGGTGGCAGGCAGCGGGAGTCGAGAAAGGTAAGCTGGGACCAGATTGGGCAGTGGCTGGCGTGCTGGATCTGGAGAGTGACCCACGTAGGAATCTTACCTCGTGTTAGCTGTGTGACCCTGGGCAAGTCACCTAACCTCTGTGTGCCTCCGTTTCCTCATCTCCGGCCTCCTGAGGCCCCTGGAAGTCCCCGGAGCCCCTCCTAGGATGGGTCAGGCCTGCGTTCTGGGGCATGGTGTGCGGGGAGGATGGATGGGCAGGGGTGGGGGACCCCTTGTTGCCAGGGGCCTTTTTGCCTCTGGAATTCTGGGAACACTGGGGGGGGGCTCTGCGGGACTTTCCCAGGGGTCTCGGAGCTGGTGGGGGCCATGACAGAGGCTGGGCACTCAGCGGACAAGTTTTGAGGGGCGGCTTTGAGGCTTGGGGGGGCGCCCGTCGGCCATCATTTCGGGGTCTCCTCCTCCTCCCTCTTGCTGTCTCCCCAGGCCTGGAAGCCACTCACTGCAGCCTAGTGCTGGGACTGATCCTGCCCAAGGCACCGCCCGGCAGTTCCCGCCTCAACGGAACCAGCTCGCTGCAGGAGAAGAAGCGCAAGACGGTCACCTTCAAAGAGACGGTAGAGACCAAGTGCTACTCGCCAGGGTGCAGGAACGTCCCCGTGGCCAAGGCCGGGCCTTCCTGGGCGCCTCGGCCGGACCTGGATGGCCCCCCGCCGTGGGAAGAGGTTTCAGCTGACCTCCTGGAGGAGGTGGCCGGCCGCCTGGAGCAGGAGCCGCCCGACGCCGGGAGGGGCCCCTGCAGCTTCCCCTTCTGCTGCCAGCAGGACGGGGAGGGCCCCGGGCCGGACGGCTCCTGCCCCGCGGGCGGCCTGGGCCCCTCGGAGCCCCTGGCGGGCTGGGCTCAGCTCGGCGCCGGCGCCAGGGCCCAGGGGCAGCGGGCCCAGCCCTTCGGGGACGGCGTGGGCCCCGGGCTGCTGCCTCTGGCCCCTCCCCTGCACCCCGAGTGCGGGGGCCTGACCCCGGAGCTGGGGGCCCTGGGCCTGCTCCAGCTGGCCGGCTTGTTCCACTTCGGCAGCCCCCCGGCCGTGGCGCTGGCCCCGGCCCCCGGCCTGGTCCCCCACCCTCCGGCGGCCGACTGTTACCACCCCTACCCCGAGCACGGGAACGCGGCCTGTCCCCACGGGCCCGCGGGGGCGGCCTGCCCCCCGGCCCACGGCCCGCTGCTCCCGGCGGGGGAGGCCCTGTCCCTCATCCAGCACCTGGAGGCCTTGGTGAAGATGAACAGCCAGCTGCAGGCCTCCCTGCAGATGTCGGCCCCCGAGCCCGCCCTCCCCGGGGCCCCCGGAGCCCCAGGCCCGCTGGGCATGGAGCAGGCGGGCGGCGAGGCCGAGGGCCAGCCGTGCCCCCCCCCTCCCCTCTTCCTCGCTCCCTTCTGCGGATCCGAGCAGCCTCCTCCTGGCTATTGAAGGCTGCTGCGGAGCCCTCTTGCCCTCAGGCTGGGGGCCACCAGGCCTGCCGGGGCTGGGCCTTCCCCTATCCCACAGCAGGCTGGAGCCACCGGGCAGGCCTGGGTGCTGGGGCGGGCACCTGCCCCCAGCCTGCCCTTCCTGGCCCGCTTCTGTTTTTGTTCAGGGTTCAATAAAAAGTATCCGCAAGCCTTTCAGCGTCTCCTGTCTGTGGTGGGGGGCCCTGCCTGGGGAGAGCTCGGAGGGGAGCTACACAAGGGAGGCCCCCACTCCGCTGGGGCACTTCCTAGTTCTAAGGAGCGGCGGGGGAGAGGGGATGCCCTTGGGCTCTCCTCCCCCAGGGCCTGATGCACCACTGGGAGGTGGGGACCGAGGAGCCAGGGAGAGACCAAAGGGAGCCCTGTGGGGGCCGTGGATGGCAGCAGGGGGCACCCTCAGCCTGGGCATGGATGCCCCTTCCCTCCCCCTGGCCCAGCCACTGGCCCTGCACATGCCCACACCGGGCTCCAGAGGGATAGGAATCTGCACAGGTGGAGAGCAATACATGGCTCTGTCCCAAGGGATCTAAGACCAAAAGGAGGCAGCAAGTGCCAGACTTGGAGTCAGGTAGCTCGGAGTTCTAATGCTGCCTCAGTTTCCCCATCTATAAAAAGACCTCTGAGCTGCCCTGCCCTTCCAAAGCTGTGATCCCACAACCCAACATCTTGGGGGTCCCAGAGACTTCCATGCCTTTGCAGCCCGGGGAGGACTCCTCTGCTGGTGAGTCTATGTGTCTCTGAGGTCTGCCTGGAGTAGGAGGACTCTGTGTACCTGTGCCAGCAAGGCAGGTTAGGGCAGCCCCAGTTCCCACTCGCAATTGGAGAACCCTTGTCAAGTCAGCCTGCGCTTACTAAGCTCTGGATAGCAGTTGAGACCAGGAATACAAATACAGGTGAAAAATGAAGGCCCCATCTGGCCTCAGACACGTCCTAGCTGTGTGACTTTGGGCTGGTCACTTTGCCCCATTCCCCTAGCCTTTGTCCTCTCTTAGATTCATACTAAGACAAAGTAAGGGTTCAAAAACAAAATCCCTTCCCCGCACCAATATTCCACCAATTTTAGTGGCAGAGGAGAAGGTGAGAGAAGGGGAGAAGATGGGCCTGCCAGGCTTGGAGGGGAAGAAGTCAGAGACCAGAGAAAGATGAAGGATGCCCAGTGGAGAGACCCGAGTTCAGCTCCAGCCTGACACTTACGCCCCAGTGCCCAGCCCGGACCTGATGCTAAGGCAGAAGGAAAGGGATTTTTTTAAAAGTGGAGGGGCAGGGCAGGTGGTAGATGCCTTGGGGCATCTGCCTGCTCTGGATGCCAGAACCTGGAGGGCACCCGCCTAGAGGGTGAGGACTCCTCGCCCATACTGATGCCAAGGAGGGGAGGATCGTGTTGAAACTGGCCCCAGAGCCCGGAGTCCACTCTTCATCACTCGCTGACCTCTCCCTGGGTAGCCCCTCAGAGCCGGCCACAGCCCGGGCCTCCAGCTGGCACCCTCTTGTCGTGCAGGAGCGTGGCTGGTCAAGGAAGTGATAAGAGGGCAATTCCCTCCATCCTTCCCCGACAGGGGACAGGGCAGTGTTAACGATCTGGACAGAAACAGGAGCCCTGGAGATTGGTCTCAACTCTAACACTTCCTAGCTGGGTGAGCTTGGGTCTCTGTTTCCTCCTCTGCACAACAGAGATCATCATCATCATCATCCTAGCACTGCCTACTTCACAGCATGGCTGGGAGAAAAGCACTCTGCAAACCTTAAAAGACTCTACTAGGGTCATTAAATATTCCCTTCTAGAGTTGGAAGGTCCTGGGTTCAAATCTGAACTTCCTAGCTGTGGGACCCTGAACAAGTCACTTAACCCCATTGCCTAGCCGTTACTGCTCTTCTGCCTTGAAATCAATATACAGTATTGATTCTAAGAATGAAGGAAAGGGCTTTAAAAAAAGAATGAATAACTAAAACAGGTGAGGGTTTAAAAAAGGACCTACTATGTGCCAGGTATTGGGCTAGCAATGGAGACATCAGTACAAAGACTGAAAGCAACTCCAAGGAACTTCCCTTCCAGCCCCGCTCATGCATGGGATCATCCCTTGAGGTCTCATGGAGTCATTAGCTTCTGTTTGGCCAGCTCTAATTTCAAAGAAGTTATTTTCCTCATTAAGATCTTGTGCCTCTTTTTCCAAGCTATTACCTTTTTATATTTTTCTACTCTGGTTCTTAATTCTTTCCCCCGTCTACCCATTGTTGGGACCGAATAAGAGAATATGTGCAAAGCACTGTGCAAACCTTAAAGTGCTATAGAAATGCATTATTTATATAAGACCTGTTATAATAAATATAATAAATACAATTATAATATGTTTATAGAACAAATATAGTAATAATTATGACCACCCGTGAAATTCCACATCTGTTCCTCTCCTTGATCATTCCCAATCCTGGGTGGGCATCGCAGACCTCAGCTTCCTCAGTTGCCCCTGCCAGCCCCCTAGTCTGTTCGTTTGGGTTCTCTGCCCACCTCCATCCTGGCATTGTCTCCCCCCCCCTTAAACCTTTACCTTCTGTCTTAGTATCAATTCCAAGACAGAAGAGTGGCAAGGGGTAGGCAATCAGGGTTAAGTGACTTGCCCAGGGTCACCCCGCTAGCAGATTGGACTTGGCTCTCTCCCCACTGTGCTACCTAGCTACCCCTGCAGGGCTGCCTTTTTCCTTTTTCTTGTATCCCCAGCATTGCTCAGTACAGTCGCTGGCACATAGTAGGTACTTAATAAATATTTATTGGCAGACTGCTGCAGACCAGTGAAAGGAACGGAGGCTTGAGATCTCCAGGAATTAGCCCAGGACTCTGAGCCTGGCTTCTTCTTACTGCAGCTGCTTGGGCCCTGTAGCTCCCAGGGAAAATATTTGCTCAGCTCGTTAGCTTGAGGAGGATCTGGCTAATGAGGGCTAATTGCCTGTCACAGCAGGGCTGGTCTGTGGGAGGGGTGGGGTGGGGTAGGGTGGGGGTGATGCTGCTGCTGAGGGCTGTTGGGAAAAAGGGAAGAGACTTGGGCTTTGGACACTCGATGAGACCCTCCCCTCCAGGGCAGCCATCCCACCGTCTCTTGGGATCTTCCCAGAAGCCTGCTGCATGATTAAACCCATCTTCTCTGAATCTCCCAGGCGCAGGATCAGAGAGTGAAAGACAGAAGGGATCTTAGTCCATCAGCCAGTCACTAAATATTTATTAAGCTCCTACTACGTGCTGGGCAATGGGCTAAGCGATGCTGAGGATACAGGAAAGAGGCAAAGGACAGAGCCTGCGGGGGATACCACAGTGGATAGAGTCAGAACTGGAGTCAGGAGGTCCTGGATTCAAACCTGGCCTCAGACACTTCCCAGCTGTGTGACCCTGGGCAAGTCACTTGACCCCCATTGCCTAGCCCTTACCGTTCTTCTGCATTAGAATACTAAGATACTAAGACAGGCGGTAAAGGTTGAAAAAAAAAAGACACATCAAGGAGGCTTTGGCTAGAGAGGGTTAACTGTCACAGCAGGGCTGGTCTGTGGGAGCAGTGGGTTGTGTTGGGGTTCTGAGGTCTAGGGACCCAAAGGCTCCTATGGACAGTATGACTTGGAACAATCTAGAGGATCATTGAGTCTAATAGCCTTTTTTACAAACAAGCAAACTGAGGCCCAGAAATATGAAAGTAACTTGCCTAGGATCACATAGTGTCTGAAGCAGGATTTGAACTTGAGTCTTCCTGATTCTCAGCCCCAACCTTGGGCAGCCTTGTTGATTGGCAGTGCTGGGAGCGAGTGTTGAGGCAGAGCCAGGGTAGAGTCTAAGAAAAGATTCATTGTTGGAAATCTACTTTTCCTCTCCTTCTCTCCCTTTAACCCACTTTCCTATAGAACAAGACTTCTTAAGCTTTGTTGTGGCCCATAGCCATGTTCTGGTGAAGTTTCTCAGAAGTGTATTTTTAAATCTATAAAATGAAATACATAGCATTTTTCTTTATTCTTGCTTTCTGCCTTGGTAACAACCCTAAGGCAGAAGGGCAAGACCAAGTAAAGGTTAAGTGACTTGCCCAGGGTCACCAAGCTAGGAAGTGTTTGAGGTCATATTTGAACCCAGGTGCTCCTGACTGCAGGCCTGACTCTCTATGTATTGAGTCACCTAGCTGCCCCCTGAAATACCTAACATTCCTTCCTTCCTTCCTTCCTTCCTTCCTTCCTTCCTTCCTTCCTTCCTTCCTTC